>NC_135882.1:152928483-154207543 GCF_964194155.1 Cetorhinus maximus
CATCTGAACCCGCCATAGGGAAATCAAAATTTCCCATCCTGCACGCCACCTTTCCCACCCTTATAGACTGCATAAAATTTACCTTCTTAGGCTTTAACTGTATATTCCCATCCACATCCCTGCGCAGAGAGGAAAAGGCCAGGGTTGCGGAGCTGGGGGATGGGGAATAGAGTGAGGGAGTTAATCAATTAGGACCAGACCACCCTTTAAATTTTAAAGTGTGGAATCCCGGCCACCAATCAACTCCTCCAAAAGACAGATTGGGCCCTAATTAGCATACTAAAGTCACCATCAATTATACTATCTGTGCTGCAACTTAAATTTAAGAGACAGTGAGATTTAAAAGACAGAAGTGGAATCCCCAAGGTAAGTGGCTCTATTTAGCACTCCTAAGCCACAAGGAACCAAGTCCTGCAAGGAATTCTTCAGCTTCACCCAGCTCCAATCTCCAGCATCTCTCCTCTCAGCCTTGACCACCAACCTCCCCCCACCCCCCAGCAATTTTCCCCCAGCATTCTTGATCCCAGATCTCCTACCCCCAGCCGTGCTTTTTTTTTTACTATATACTTTCATGGGATGTGGGCATCACTAGCAAGGCCAGCATTTGTTGCCTATCCCTAATTGTTCTTGAGCCAAGTGGCTTGCCACACCATTTCAGAAGGCCAGCAAGAGTCAACCATGTTGCTGTGGGTCTGGAGTCACATGTAGGTCAGACCAGGTAAGGATGGCAGATTTCCTTCCCTAAAGGGCATTAGTGAACCAGATGGGTTTTTACACCAATCAACAATGGTTTCATGGTTCATGGTCACTATTACTGAGACTAGCTTTCAATTCCAGATTTATTAATTGAATTTAAACTTCACCTGGTGCAATGATGGGATTTGAATCCTTGCCCTCAGAGCCTGGCTTTCTGGATTACTAGTCCAATGACATTACCACTACTCCAACATCTCCCCAGTTTGTGGGAAGTTGATAGTAGAGCGGATGGTCCATCACTTGTGGCTAATCACCAGTGATACATCACTGTATACAGTTTTGGTCTCTTTATTTACAGAGTGATATCCTTGTGTTGGAGGCAGTTCAGAGAAGGTTTATTAGGTTGATGCCTGGGGAAAAAGGAGTTGTCTTATGAAGACATTTTGAGCAGTTTAAGCCTATGCTCATTGGAGTATTGAGGAAGATGGAGGTGAGGGGGAATTTCTTCTCACAAGAGAATTGTTAATCTTATGAATTTTCTACACCAGAGAGTTGTAGAAACTGGATAATTGAATATATTCAATGCTGAGTTAGATAGATTTTTAATTAACAAGGGAGCCAAGGGTTATGGGGGCAGCCAAGAAAGTGGAGTTAAGGCCACAATCAGATCAGCAGTGATCTTATTGAATAGTGGACCTGGCTTGAAGGGCTGAATGGCCTACTCTTGCTCCTATTCCTTAAGTTCTCACGTACTGTCATAGTAAAGTCATTCTGAGACTTACCCTAAAAGGAATGTTCAAGTTGTCAAACCATTAATCACACTGCAAATCACTCTATTGCTTCATGGTAGTTTCATTTTGTATGGTTTTACAGCAATCTCAAGTCCAAGACAGGTGTGAGTGTCAGAAAGGTGTACCCATGTTTGGGTTAGTATCACCAATAATCTTTTCCAATGTCAAAGGACTTTTGGCTAGGAAATGGCAGATAATTGCAGCGTGTAGGTGAAGCGCTCAATCTTTGGAAATTCCGATGTTTGATCCCTGGTCTGAACATACCAAAACTGTAATAAGTGCATTACACTTAGGTTAAGTTCTCCAATGTTAGTGGGGGGAGACCTGGACAACATTACTGCTTCTGAAAGCTATTCAGAAAGACAAAGAACATAAGAAATAGGAGCAGGAATGGACCATATGACCTGTTGTGACATAGCAGATGGTAAATGCTGACCTGTTCAAACCCCAGAGGGGAACTTGAAACAACTGTCACAACTAATTTTCAATTTGTATGCTTTGAGATGCTGGCTTTGAATTCAGTAATAAGACCACCGAGTCTTAAGAGGTTTTTATAAAACTAAATTAAAAATGTATTAATAAAATAAAAGATTGTAAGCACATACATATAACTACAAATTATTACTCTAAAACTTCTAAATCCCCTAATTAATTTAACTCCCAGTTACACTTTCGTTAAGGTAACAGTAAGACACATAGATTTTAAAAGGTCCAGGCAAAGTAAACAATATCCTGAACAGTCAGATTCAAAATGAGTCCTCTTAGCCTCAGTCCCTGGATGCAGCAGTTTGGTACTTATAAGCTTTTCACACTTGTTGGATCTTAAACTGGTTTCTCTCACACACAGCCTTTGCTCCTTTAGAAATATTTTCCCCTTTAAATGCAAATACCCATTGGCCAGGATTTTCCCGTCAGCAAGCGGGGGCGGGGCCCACTCACTGACACGTAAAATGACGCATGGTGAGGTCGGGCGGAACTCCCAATGTCACCGTGCCCCATTTAAATTTTCAGGTAGGCAGGGGCTCAGCAAAATCAGCTGTGTGTCTGCCGATCTGTTAATGGCCAATTGAGGCCATTGACAGAGTCATTAAAGTAATTAATGGACCTGCCCATCCAACCTTAAGGTTGGCGGGCATGCCAGGAGCCCTGGCGGGCATTAGAAAAAGCATGAAACCTCATCCACAGGCAGGATGAGGTTTCATGAAGGTTTTAAAAAATTTAATTAAAGTGTTTTTAAAAGTTATGGACGTGTCCCAACTCATGTGACAGTGTCACATGAGGGGACATGTCAGGGAATTTTTTTTTCTATTTTTAATATTTTTTAATGTAGAACCGATCTCCCTGAGGCAGCACTTAGCCTCAGGGAGATGAATGTGCTCTTTCATGTGCATACGTGAAAGAGCGCTCCCTCGGCTCAGGGAATCCCCCCTGCCTGCACAGGGAGCGCATCGTGCTTCCGTACAGATGTCACGCTGGGTGGGCCTTAATTAGCCCGCCCATGTAAAATGGCGGCGCACCCCTGATCGGGGGCACCGATTGGAGGCGTGCCTCTGCATGCCCGGTCTTCAACATCATCCCCGACGGGGGGAAAAATTCTGCCCATTGTTTCACTATGTCTTTGGACTTAACCTTCCTGGTAATAAAAATCTCTCATAGTACTAAGTTTTACCAGTAATCTTTGGGGAAAATAAACACACTGGGCAGGATATTAAAGTTGGCGAGCGAAGGGTGCAGCCCGCTCGCCGATGAGTAACATGACACGGGATGATGTCGGGCAGAACTCCCGACATCACCCCGTGTCATTTCAATTGTCAGGTCGGCGGGGGCGCAGCCAAATCAGCTGTGCACCTGCTGACCTGTCAACGGCCAATTGAGGCCATTTAAAAAGTAATTGAACTCGTTAAAGGACCTGCCCGTCCAACCTCCGCGTGCCCACTCTTCAACTCCCCCCACCCCCCCCACCCCCCCTGCCCGATGTGGGGAACATTCTGCCCGCTGTTTCTAAACTTTACCTGGCTAGGTGACACATTTCACCCTTCCTTTGAAAACAATCTCGTCTGGTTTATTTAAATATGCAAATGTCCTTTTTTTACCTTACATTCTAAACTTCCCCATGTTTACCATGTTCACATCAGAGCCTTCAGACCAGCTGCCTTTAATCCAATTAAGTCACACACACACACATACACACACGTGTAGACACATTCCACTATTACTCTATTTTACAATTTCAATAACATTATGAGAATTATTATATCTTCCTGACAAACCCTCCAAGTATGCTCTGCCACTCAATATGATCATGGCTAATCTTTTGCCTCAGTTCCCTTTTCCCACTTGCTCCCCATATTCCTTTATTCCTGGAGAAACCAAAAATCTGCCTACTTCAGCTTTAAATGTACTGGAGCCACCCTACAGCCGACAGAGAAGGGTAGAGAATTCCAAGATTTGGAACCATTGGAGTGAAGAAGCTTCTCCTCGTTTCAGTCTTAAATAATCGACTGTTATACTGAGACTGTGTCCCATTGTCCTAGATTCTCCAGCACGGGGAAACAACTTTTCAGTGCCCACCCTGTCAAACCGTTTCAGAACTTTGTATGTTTCAATGAGATCACAGAATAGGCCATTCAGCCCATTGAGCCTACTCCACCATTCAATACGATCATGGCTGATCATCTGCTTCAATGACTTTTTCCCTTTATGTCATTGGTATCTAGAAATCTGTCAATCTCTGCTTTAAACATGCTCAATGACTGAGCTTCCACAGTCCTCTGGGGTAGAGAATTCCAAAGATTCACAACCCTCCGAGCCAAAAGATTTCTCCTCATCTTGGTCCTAAGTAGATTCCCCCTTACTTTGAAACTGTGTTTCCTCGTTCCAGACTCCCCAACCAGGGGAAACATCTTACTTGCATCCACGCTATCGATCCCTTTAAGTATTTTTTAGGTTTCAATGCGATCACCTCTCATTCTTTGAAACTCTAGAGAATACAGGCCCAGTTTCCCCAATCTCTCTTCATAGTCCCACCATCCCAGGAACAAGCCTGGTGAATCTTTGTTGCACTCCTTCTATGGCAATAATGTCCTGCCTAAGGCAAGGGGACCAAAACTGCACACAGTAGTCCAGGTGAGGTTTAACCAATGTTCTATATAATTGTAGCAAGACTTCGCTACTCCTGTACTCAAATCCTCTTGCAATAAATGCTAACATACCATTCACCTTCCTAATTGCCTGTTGCACCTGCGAGTTAGCTTTCAGTGACTTATTGATGAGGACACCAAGGACACTTTGTACATCTACACTTTCTAATCTCTTACCATTTAAGAAATACTCTGCAGATCTGTTCCTCCTACCAAAGTGAATAACCTCACATTTTCCACATTATATCCCATCTGCCATGTTCTTGCCCACTCACAAGTCTGAGCAAATCCTCCTGAAGCCGCTTTGCCTCTTCCTCACAACACACACATTACCACTGAGCTTTGTGTCATCCGCGAACTTGGAAATATTACATTTGGTCCCCACATCCAAATCATTGATATATATATTGTGAACAGCTAGGGCCCAAGTGCTGATCCTTTTGGTACTCCATGAGCCACAGCCTGCCAATGAGAGAGTGACCTGTTTATTCCTACGCTCTGTTTTCTGTCTGTCAGCCAATCCTTAATCCGTGCCAGTATATTTCCTCCTACCACAGCTACTTTAACTTTGCTAACCAATCTCCTGTGGGGGACTTTATCAGAAGCCTTCTGAAAATCCAAGTATGCTATGTGTACTAACTCCCCTTAATCAATCCTATTATTGACATCCTCAAAAAACTCCAACAGGTTCGTCAAACATGATTTCCCATTCATAAATCCATGTTGACTATTCCCAATCAGATCATTATTATCCAAGTGTCCATTTATCACCTCCTTTATAATAGATTCTAGTATTTTCCCTACTACTAATGTTCATTTTTTATTTATTCATTGGATGTGGGCATCACTCGCTAGGCCAGCATTTATTGCCCATCCCTAATTGCCCTTGTTCAGAGGGCAAATTGCTGTGGGGTCTGGAGTCACATGTAGGCCAGGCCAGGTGAAGGGCGTTAGTAAACCAGATGGGTTTTTATAACAATTAACAATGGTTTCATGGTCATCATCAGACTTTTAATTTCAGATTTTTATTGAATTCAAATTTCACCATCTGCTGTGGTGGGACAAGAGCCCAGGTCCCCTTCAGCATTACCCTGGACCTCTGAAATGCCAGTCCAGTGACAATACCGCAATGCCACTGCCTCCCCTTTGAGGCTAAGTTCCCTGTTTTCTCTCTCCCTCCAATCTTAAATAATAGGGTGACAGTCGCTACCTTCCAATCTGCAGGAACCATTCCCAAATCTATAGAATTTTGGAAGATGAACAGCAATGGTTGTATTATTTCCAGAGCTACCTCTTTCAACACTCTGGGATGTAGAATATCCTGGGGATCTATCAACCGTCAGTCCCATTAGTTTCTCCAATACAACCTTCTTACTAATACTAATTTCCTTCAATTGCTCATTCTCCCTAGTCTCTTGGATCTCTAATTCTGGGGGACTTCCTGTATCTTCCTCAGTGAAAACAGACACAAAGTAATCATTTAGCTTCTCTGCCATTTCTCTATTACCCATTATAAATTCTGCTGACTCTGCCTGTAATGGACCCACATTTGTCTTAGCTAAATGTTTCCTTTTTACATACCTATAGAAGATTTTACAGTCTGTTCAGATGTTATTTGTTACTTTACATTCATATTCTATTTCCCCTTTCTTTATTAGTTTCTTGGTACTCCTTTGCTGTATTCTAAAATGCTACCAATCCTCAAGTTTACTACTATTTCTGACAGCTTTATAATCTTATACAATCCTGAACTTATTTTATTAACCACAGCTGACTGACTTTTCTTTTGTGTTTCTGTGTCTTGAAGGATTGCATACTTGCTGTAAACTACGGCTGGGATTTTCCGTGCCCACCGGTGTCAGGTGTGGTCGGTGACGTGAGCGGACAATGTGGTGCGATCGGTTTGACGATGGCATGAAACCAATTCACATTTGTCCGCTCAGTCCACCGATGGCGGGCCAATGTGGCCATCAGACATCAGGAACCTCATTGTAATATATCAGCGTACCATTATTAGGCCTGCCCATCAGAATCGGCCTCCCCGTGCTGGATTGCCGCCCATGTCGGCAGGTGAACTCGCCGATGTAGAACACATCTTGACAAGTGTGACATGCAGAAGTCAGGACTTACCCACCAGGGCCTTGTTTACATTGCTGATATCTGAGGAGCAGAAGGTGCTGGACCCCGATAGCAACTGGAGGAATGTGTATGGCATGCTGGGCGGATTCTCATGGACATGGCTCTGCTGCGAAGCAGCTCACGGAAGTTGGAAAGCCACTGTTGATGTTCACAACTGATGGTGGGTCGAGGGGACGTGAGAGGAAGGTCTAGGATCAACCGGGAGAGGAAGAGTTGTCGGGGGGGTGAGGTTGGGAGGGGAGAATGAACGTGTTGGGGAGTGAGGTTGGGGGGAGGTGGAATTAAGGTATCGGGGGATGAGGTTAGGAGTGGAGGTATGAAGGTGTCGGTGGGGAGGTTGGGGGAGAGGGAGAATGGGGGGATGAGGTGTAACTGGGGAGAAGGCGGCAACTGGGGAGGTAGGTGTAAGGGGGGTGGAAGACGGAGGGGAAGGATTATGGAGAGGGGAAGGAATGCAGAAAGAGGAGGTGAGGAAGGGGTGCAGAGATGAGAGGGTGCCTGGGGGTGTGTGAGGGCTGTGGGGGAAGGGGTTCTAGAGGAAGGGGTTCTGTGGGGAAGGGGAACTAGGGAGGAAGGGTTGTGAGGGGGAAGGGATGTGGAGGGGGGTGTGCAGGTGAACATGCACGGGAGGTGTCGGATATGTCCATGTCTACTCCCTAGGGAGTGAACTGAGGGTGGATGTGTAATGGAGGAAGGGTGAGAATAACTTAGGGCAGAATGAGGCTGTAGGGTGGGAGGTGAAGGTTTGACGGTAGTGAGAGAAGGGATGACGAGGGTGGTTGGTGGGGACCCAGAGGCAGACACGGAGCTTAGGGGTGGGAAGGAAAATTAGGTGAGGTTAACATGGATGGGGGAGGGGTTTTTGGGAAGGAAGGGAATGTGCACGTTCACCTGGACATCCCCGAAGGAAAATGGTTGTGGCTGGTAGGAAATGAAAGGGGGGTGGAAGGTGACGCCGGGGTGGGGGTAAACTGTGATGGGGGAAAGTAAATGGATGACTGCAGGAGGGAAAAATATGGGGGAGCTGACGAAAAAGGGAATCCAGGCCATGCTGCCCAAATTGAAAAGTGGAACGATAGTTGTGGTGGGGGAGATCCGGTGCTGCATGGGAGTGAGATCAGTGGGTGGGTGGAGATGCCGGTCAGCTCAGATGGACAACTGAAAGTGAACCCCAGCAGGCAGCATTCAAAATGCTCAGGACATTGAGGTGAGTGTGAAGTGTGAAGGATCCGCGTGCGTGTGAGAATGCTTGCATGAGGCTTCAAAAGTCCCTGTTACGCACATACTTTTCCCTCCAGAATCACTTGTGGACCGGATGCTCCCTCTGCCGTGACAGAGGATGAGGTTGAGAGGGTTACAGGAAAAGGGGACTCAGAGGGCAGCTTCTGAGATTCCTCAGTGAATGACCAATGGGTGTCTAGTGTCAGTCCTCCTCCCCTCGGGTGCCCGAAGGTCCTGGCCTGACTCCTTGAGTGAAGGAGCACCTGGAGGGACGTCAAGGTGCCCCATTTCCCTCTTGCATTGCCAATGAAGGAACTCACCCATGGCTACCTCAATGGAGTGCATTGAGGCCGGTGGATAAAACAACTTTTTACCTGCCTGCTACCACACTTAGTGCAAATCTAAGATGATTCCGCCCTACGTAATAATTCTTTAAAGACTATCCATTGCCTGTGTACCCTCATACCTTTTAATGTATTTTTCCAAACCAGCCAATTTGCCCCTCAAATCTACATCATTTCCTTTGTTCAAATTTAACATGCTGGCTTCAGATTGAACTACCTCACTTTCAAACCTCATGTAAAATTCTAGCATATTGTGGTCACTCATCCCTAAAAGTTCTTTGAAAACAAGATTATTAATTAGCCCTTTCTCATTACATAATGCTAGATTTAAAATAGCCTGTTCTATAGTCACTTGCTCAACATACTGCTGTAGAAAACCATCCCTAACACACTCCAGAAACACGACTTCCACGGCATTAGTGCTCATTAGGTTGACCCAATCTATATGCAGATTAAAGTCGCCCATGATTAATGTATTACCCATACTATATGATTCTCTAATCTTCTGATTAATACCATGCCCCCACACTACCACTACTATTTCGTGACCAATAAACAACTCCTACCAATGTTTGGTAACCCTTGCTGTTTCTTGGCTCCACCCATTTTGTTCTTCTGATCTGAGATCCTCCCTTAATAATGTTCACTGATGTTCAGTTTGGGTTCCGCCTGGGCCACTCAGCTCCTGATCTTATTACAGCCTTGGTTCAAACATGGACAAAAGAACTGAACTCGCACGGTGAGGTGAGAGTGACTGCCCTTAACATCAAGGCAGCATTTAACCTAGTGTGGCTTCAAGGAGCCCTAACAAAACTGGAGTCAATGGGAATCAGAGGGAAAACTCTCCGCTGGTTGGAGTCATACCTAGCACAAAGGAAGATGGTTGTGGTTGTCGGAGGTCAGTCATCTCAGCTTCAGGGCATCACTGCAGGAATTCTTCAGGGTAGTGTCCTAGGCCCAACCACATTCAGCTGCTTCATCAGTGACCTTCCTTCCATCATAAGGTCAGAAGTGGGGATTCTCGCTAATGATTACACAATGTTCAGCACCAGTCACGACTCCTCAGATACAGAAGCAGTCCATGTCCAAATGCATCAAGACCTGGACAATATCCAGGCTTGGGCTGACAAGTGGCAAGTAACATTCATGCCACACAAGTGCCAGGCAATGACTATCTCCAACAAGAGAGATTGCAACCATCGCCCCTTGATGTTCAATGGTATTACCATCACTGAATCCCCTACTATCAATATCCTGCGGTTCCCATTGACCAGAAACTGAACTGGACTAGCCATGTAAATAATGTGGTTACAAGAGCAGGTCAGAAGCTAGGAATCGTTTGACGAGTAACCCACCTCCTGACTCCCCAAAGCCTGTCCAACATCTACAAGGCACAAGTCATGAATGTAATGGAATACTTCCCACTTGCCTGGATTTGTGCAGCTCCTACAACACTCAAGAAGCTGGACACTGTCCAGAACAAAGCAGTCTGCTTGATTGACACCACATCCACAAACATTCACTCCCTCCACCACCAACACACAGTAGCAGCAGTGTATACCATCTACAAGATGCACTGCAGGAATTCACCAAGGCTCCTTCGACAGCACCTTCCAAACCCACAACCACTGCCACCTAGAAGGACAAGGGCAGCAGACAGTTGGGAACACCACCACCTGGAAGTTCCCCTCCAAGTCCCTCACCATCTTGACTTGGAAATATATTGCCATTCCTTCACTGTCGTTGGGTCAAAATCCTGGAACTCCCTTCCTAACAGCACTGTGGGTGTACCTACACCGCATGGACTGCAGCGGTTCGAGAAGGCAACTCAACACCAGCTTTTCAAGGGCAACTAGGGATGGGCAATAAATGCTGGCCCAGCCAGCAAAGCCCACACCACGTGAATGAATAAAAAAGAGACTCTCCAAAATCTGCTTTCAGGACCTCATCCCTCTTCCTACCTATGTCACTGGTACCATTGTGGACCACGACCTCTGGATGTTTACCCTCCCCTAGAAGTATGTCCTGCAGCCGCTCTGTGACATCTTTGACCCTGGCACCAAGGAGGAAAGACTCCATCCTGGAGTCATGTCTATGGCCGCAGAAACGCCTGTCATATCCCCAGGCTATCGAATTCCCTATCATAATTGCACTTGTACCCTTATTCCTCCCCTCCTGTGCAGCTGAGCCACCCCTGGTGCCAGGGGCTCCCCTGAGAAACCATTTCCCTCACCAGTATCAAAAATGAAAAACCGATTAGCAAGCGAGATAGACACAGAGGATTCCTGCACTACCTGCCTGGCAGCCACCCATTTCCTCTCTGCCTGTATGGTCCTAACTTGTAGTATGGCCACCTCCCTAAACATGCTATCCATGTAGTTCTCTGCCTTGTGGATGCACAACAGTGATTCCAGCCACTGCTCAGGTTCCAAAACCTAGAGCTCAAGCTTCTCCAGCTGTTGGCACCTCTTGCAGATGTTTTCATACCGGGCACATGGAACATCCATGACTTCCCACATACTTCAGGATGTACATTCCACTCGGCCAAGCTGACTTGTCATACCGTAACTTTAAAAACTGCTTATTACAATTAGAATAAGTAGAATAACGTACCAGTTACCCACCAATCAGCCACTTCCCCTGTAACAAACTAAGAGCCAGCCACTGGAGGCTGAAAAGTGTAGAAAAAGAAAGGAGCACTTCCTTCCCCCCTTCACTGAACTCCCTCACTCACCAAACTCCCACTTTACACTCTGTGTACCTGAAGCTGCACTCTCAGTGCAAACATTATAGGAAAACCCTCTCATCACAAGAATTAATCTAGTGAACCTTTGTTGCGCCACTTCCGAGGCAATATATCCTTCCTTAGATATGGAGACCAACACTGCACGTGGTAATCCAGAACAAAAACAGAATTACCTGGAAAAACTCAGCAGGTCTGGCAGCATCGACGGAGAAGAAAAGAGTTGACGTTTTGAGTCCTCATGACCCTTCAGCAGAACTGAGTATAGTTAGGAGAGGGGTGAAATATAAGCTGGTTTAAGGTGGGGGGTGGTGGGGGGAGAAGTTTGGGGGGGTGGTGGTGGTTGTAGGGACAAGCAAGCAGTGATAGGAGCAGATAATCAAAAGATGTCACAGACAAAAGGAACAAAGAGGTGTTGAAGGTGGTGATATTATCTAAATGAATGTGCTAATTAAGAATGGATGGCAGGACACTCAAGGTACAGCTCTAGTGGGGGTGGGGTGGAAAGACTGACAAGGTATTACAGTTGTAGATTTAAAAATAATGGAAATAGGTGGGAAAAGAAAAATCTATATAAATTATAATTAAATGCGGTCTCCTCTACATTGGAGAGACCAAACGCAAACTGGGCGACCGCTTTGCAGAACACCTGCGGTCTGTCCGCAAGAAAGACCCAAACCTCCCTGTCGCTTGCCATTTTAACACTTCACCCTGCTCTCTTGCCCACATGTCTGCCCTTGGCTTGCTGCATTGTTCCAGTGAAGCCCAACGCAAACTGGAGGAACAGCACCTCATCTTCCGACTAGGCACTTTACAGCCTTCCGGGCTGAAAATTGAATTCAACAACTTTAGATCTTAAACTCCCTCCCCCCATCCCCACCCCGTTTCTTCCCCCTCCCTTTTGTTTTTTTCAATAATTTATATAGATTTTTCTTTTCCCACCTATTTCCATTATTTTTAAATCTACAACTGTAATACCTTGTCAGTCTTTCCACCCCACCCCCACTAGAGCTGTACCTTGAGTGTCCTGCCATCCATTCTTAATTAGCACATTTTCTTAGATAATATCACCACCTTCAACACCTCTTTGTTCCTTTTGTCTGTGACATCTTTTGATTATCTGCTCCTATCACTGCTTGCTTGTCCCTACAACCACCACCCCCCCCCCCACCAACTTCTCCCCGCCACCCCCCCACCTTAAACCAGCTTATATTTCACCCCTCTCCTAACTATACTCAGTTCTGCTGAAGGGTCATGAGGACTCGAAACGTCAACTCTTTTCTTCTCCGCTGATGCTGCCAGACCTGCTGAGTTTTTCCAGGTAATTCTGTTTTTGTTTTGGATTTCCCGCATCCGCAGTAGTTTTTTGCTTTTATCACATGGTAATCCAGATTTGGCCCCAGCAAAACCTGTACAATTGTAGCAAAACTTCCTTATTCCTATACTCTAATCTCCTTTAAATAATGGCCAACATGCCATTTGCCTTCCTAATTGCTTGCTAACTCTCTGTGCTCCTTGTATGAATACACCCAAGCTCCTTTGAACATCAACACTTAGGAGTTCCATGCCTTTTAAAAACTATACTGCTTTTCTGTTCTGACTAACAAAGTAGTAACCTCACACTTCCCCACATTATACTCCATGTGTCACCTTGTTGCCCATTCACTTAGCCTGTTTAGTTCTCTTTGCAGTCTCCTTGTGTTCTCCTCACAGCTTACATTTCCACTCACCTTAGTCAGCAAACTTAGGTACCTTAATTTTGGTCTCTTTGTCTAAGTTATTAATGTAGATTATAAATAGCTGAGGCCCCAACATCAATCCTTGCAGAACTCCTCTAGTTATAGTTTGTCGACTTGAAAATGTCCCATTTATCCTTACTCTCTGTTTCCTGTCTATTAACCAATCTCCATCCAAGCTAATACATAACCCCCAATTTCATGAGGCATTAACTTGTGTATTAACATTTTGCGGCCACCTTATCAAGAGGCTTTTGGAAATCCAAGTATACTACTTCTAAGAGGAAGTCTTGTGGCTCAGTTGATCATGTCCCTGCCTCTGAGCCAGAAACTCTGCTTCCATTCCAGTTGGCCATGAAGGAACATTGACAGTATGGTACAACAGGTTGATAATCAGCCTCCTAATTCTTCTCCACCATTTCCCAAGGGATAAAAATGTGTGTGCGAAGATGTGAAACAAACAAGCAACAATGACTGCTTCCCCTTCATCTACCCCACTGGTTATATCCTCAAACATCTCTACTAAACTTGTCAAACACAATTTCCTTTTTGTAATACCATGTTGACTTTTTCTGATCACACTAACTTTCTAAGTGCATTGTTAAGTCTTCCTCAATAATAGATTCCTGCATTTTCCTGATGACTGATGTCAGGCTAATTGGCTTCTAGTTGATCGTTTACTCACTCCTTCCTTTCTTGAATAGCAGTGTTACATTTGCTAATTTGAATATTGCTGAAAAGAGAGACATGTTGCCAAAAGCCAGTTCTGCCACTTTTGTGGCTTGATCCGGGCTTTCAACACGGTCAAAGTGCTCTGGTAAAGGTAACACTTTATCCATGGGTTCTTTTCACTGTGGACTTTTCTGGAGTTCAGTTGAAGGTTTTGCTGCACTCTCCTTGCCCAGCAGTAATTTCTCCTCCAGTGCCTTGGCTTTTCACTGGTTGCTTCTTTTGTCGTGTTTTCCTCTGTCACCATCTGTTATCATTGTTGTGGGTGTTAGATGGGGCTGTTCATGATCTGGACTTCCAGATAATTCTGGAGGACAAGCTATTGGTAAACACTACATTTTTTATTGAACATTATACTGTCATGATCCTTGACTAAACCCCCAGGTTTTTGGTGAGATTTGGTTAGGGACTAATAATGTTTTGTTTAAAATAGACAACGTTTGAGACTCAAGACACTTGCTCTGTGATTAAAGCCACAAGATTCCATGGGTTCTGAACAAACAAAAATAAACATTAATATACAAGGTCAAAAGATAACACAGTTTACAATATCTATCTTATACTCTAACATTCAGGGTTACTATGAGGTACATGTGACTTAACAAGCAAATAGTGGTCAAACACAGCACATTGCACAATAATTGGCAGATACGACCAAGACAGAGTCCACGGATTTCTCAAAAACCCACTCAGATGCCAGTAAACACTATGAGTATACCAATCTCACTGAAGCTCTGTCTCTCTCATGAGCAATTCTCATTTCCACCTTCAAAGATCTCGCCTTGGAATTCTCTCCACAAGTTGCTCAATTTAGATGACTTCAATGACATCTCCCAAGGCTCCATTTCCCTGGATTCCTGAGCATGCACTCAAGCACTGATTCATAAGCACAACTCCAGTTCTTTGGCCATGCCAAGCAGATTACTACTGCTCAAAAAGGTTTACTTTGCATCAATGGCCTGGGGAATGAAATCACCAAACTTCTTCTGCCTACTTAGATCTTTAGGGCTTCTCATGAGCCCACTTCACTTAAAGGCTGATAACTGCAGCCCTTTTCCTACTTTTAACTTAACTGGAACCTCTCCCTGTCCCTGTCCCCTGTCTGGTACTCTTCTTTTTGAGACCTCTCCCTGTACCCTGCCTGGGACACTTGTCTTCAATGGTCTTCTGCTCCCGGTAACATGATCTGGGTTTTCATGCCATTTCTCTTCATGCACAGTTGCACTACACCCAAATAACATAAAAATGAAGAACTGCGCAAATGCGGAAACATCAAGGTCTGTTGGCGTTTGAAGTTCCCGGCCTCCGCTCTCAATTTTAAGTTAAGTCTGGCGTTTGTAACAATACTAACTATGTACAATACAGAATCAGCACAAAGCTCTACATGGAACTATCTCTCTCCATGTTCTGTCATCATGTGATCTTACATCACTGAAGATGTAGACTATTTACATATTAAACATTAACCCTTTATAAGCAGCCAACACTTGCATCAGATGTGGTCACCATGGATCGCACCTGCGTCCACCAGAACCCACATACTACAGCTGCAACACATTACTTGTCCAGCCATCTCTATTCTATTTAATTAATTAATTTCGATGTTAAATATTTTAAAAATGCATTTCTTAACTGTACTCTTCAGCTGTAATGATGTTGTCTGATTTAAACCACTTGACCAATCAAAAGAGACATGGAAGAGATACCCACCAACCACCAAACTGTTTTCCTTTGATGACATACTTCGGCTCTGACAGGTAGAAGCAGGTCCTCCTCTCACACTCTCCTCTCGGTGCTGCTGACTGCCTGTCCCAGGGTCCTTCTGTCGCACTCTCCTCGCCAGCACTGTTTCTAATGCTTTCTTAAAATCAGGATTCACTTCAGCCAGCAATCTTCACTGAATAATATCTTCCTGCACGCCACATACTAAACAATCTCTGAGCATGTAATTCAGGGCATCACTGAAATTGCAATATTCCATTAGTTGTTTTAATTTCACCACATGGGTAGCAATTGTTTCCCCTGGAGCTCTATTCTGTGAATTGAACCTGAGCCTTTGCATTGTGACTGAGGGCTTGAGTTGAAAATGTCCCTTAATGAGGTTTACTAATTCATTGAAAGTCTTTGAATCTGGGAAGCTGGGGGCTGTCAAGTTTTGAATTAAACTGTAGGTTTTTCTCCCACAAATACTCAGGAGAATTGCTCTCCTCTTTTACTCCCCTGTGATTTTGTTTGCTTGAAAGGAGAACATAAGACATTCCATATATTAAGACCAATCATCTGTGGCCAGCTCAAAGGGATTGATTCTGTCAAATTGTGACATTTTGGATGTGTATATCTTCTTTTATTTTTAACAATTTTATATACTCACAATTAATCTAAGGAGTACTGTGTACAGTTCTGGTCGCCACACTATAGGAAGGATGTGATTGCACTGGAGGGGGGTGGGGAAGTGCAGAGGAGGTTCACTAGGATGTTGCCTGGGCTGGAGCGTTTCAGCTATTAAGAGAGGCTGGATAGGCTAGGGGTATTTTCCTTGGAGCAGAGAAGGCTGAGGGGGGATCTGATAGAGGTATACAAAATTATGAGGGGCATAGATAGGGCAGATAGGAAGAAACTTTTCCCCTTAGTGGAGGTGTCAATAACCAGAGGGCATAGATTTAAGGTAAGGGGCAGAAGGTTCAGAGGGGATTTGAGGAATTTTTTTTTCACGCAGAGGGTGGCTGGAACCTGGAACACACTGCCTGAGGGGTTGGTAGAGTTAGGAACCCTCACAACATTTAAGAAGTATTTGAAATGCCATAGCATACAGGACTACGAGCCCAGTGCTGGAAAATGGGATTAGAATACTTGATGGCCGGCATGGACATGATAGGCCAAAGGACCTGTTTCTGTGCTGTATAACTCTAAGACTCTATGAACCTATGATTACACCTGTAACTACATAGAATTACATAGACACTGCAGCTATGTTCCATTAATTCCCTTTCTTTTCACAACCTACCTTTAATTTTGGCACGGACCTGATTTTAATGGGACACCATGTGTCCCATTACCAGGATTAAATGTGGATGGGAGGCAACGAGGGTGAACAGTGATACTGTGCAGGGAATTTACTGAAGCCGGTCAATTAAGAGGCCATGACTGGGACAGTCATCCAATTAAAGACAACAGCATAACCTCTCCAAGCTACCAGTCCAATCAGAGGATTGGCAGCACGGTAGCTTCAGCAGCACCATGGATTGAGATGGCTACTGCTGAGGCTGCAGGGTGATGGAGAGGCAGCCTTCATGTTGATTCACCCTGGAAGGGCAGGTAAGATCTTTCCTTAATGTGACAGGTAGGTAGGCTCCAGCGATATGAAGGGTCAAGCTGCAGAAACGGAGCTGGGCAAGTGGGTGGTGTGGGGGTGGGGTGGGTGGGGGTTTTGTTGCTGGGGGAGCCCTTCGTGGGACATGGATCTTCAGGAAGGAAGGCCTGCTAGGAAGTCACTGGGGGGGGATATCTTGATCTACCTGACGGTCACATCACAATGTTACAACACCAGTAAAATGCAGGTGGAGGTATAAAATGGCCATGAATAAGCCAGTTACTTGGATTAATTGGCTGAGCTGCTGCCATTCTCACCTTTGAGAATATCCTGTGTCGGCAGGACGATGTCGTGCATCCCTCAAGATGCCTTCCGCCACAATTTTAACAGGTGTTCCGCCTTCCAGACCATCTCCAGAGGTTTGGTAAAATTCCAGCAATGATATCTGCTTCAATCATTCATCTAATAGTGGGAGGGGGAAAAAAGTTTGACCAAACAAAGAATGATTTCTGAAAATGTTATAATCATACAGAGGTACTTGTAGTTATCAGAACCTTGCAAAATTTGCCCTGTGTTTAGGTGATCAAATACTCCTCGAGGCAGGATAACCCTCTGCCACTGCAAATAGAGGGTTACCTATGAGGATCAGTAGGCTAGGGTTGAAGAGTGTGGATATGAGCCTGGGGGAATATTCTGGAGTTACCTTTGGTGAACACGGAGTATTTACAACAAAATCTTCATTATGGGAGATTAAACAGGAGGAGGAGGATGGGAGGATGTGGAAAGAATGGGCTTGACAGTTCCGATCCGAGGTTTGATCTCTCAGAGGAGGAGGTAGACAAAATAATTGGCCAGCACACCGGAGAGATCCAGAACTATCCAGGGCACTTATTCCTTATTGCTTTCCAATGATCCCGGCTGTAGAATGCTCATGTGTGGACATCAGGTGAGCAGAAGACTATGATGCCTTTTGCACACTGTTGACACGCCATACTATCAAGAGTCTCCCTTGTAGAATTGCCTCTTGGGTGAGGCTTCGGGTGGAATTGGCATCTGTGGAACTGTACTGCAGAATGAGCCATCACTTTCAGAACCAGAGGAGATGAAGAATGTAAGCTTGGGGAATACGTGGGAGATTACAAAAATTCACTATTACTTAAAAGTTGGTGAGTTGCCTTGTTTTTAAATAACAATTTGCATTTATATAGCATTTTTAACATAGAAAACATGCCAATGTGCATTACAGAAGCGGGGAAGAAAAATATTACAGGACCAGCCACCAACCATTACATCCACACAGTCACATTTCAGCTCCCAGAGTAAGCACTTCTATTCTTTTACATCAACTGGATCATTTGTTTTTGTCCCCTGCCACTTGACCATAACTTGTGCAAACTGTACATTCCAATTACCTGGACTGTCACTGAGTTGAATTTCCAGCAACATTTAGAACATTCCAATCTTCGTTATTCTGAACCATCAAACCACAAGTGGAGGAAAGTTGCATTAAGACCAAGAGCTTAATCAACATTTTTCTGGGTTAGGACTGTTGTAAAAGTTGCCATAATTTATAAATAAGATGGGGAGCATGTATGACAGTGCACATTGCATATAGTCAATTGAATTAGGTATGTTCAATTCACTAAACTGCCAAATTTTCATTTCTTCTTAACAAATAGAATGTGTAATTTAAATATATAAATTAGAGTGATCATACTGGATGGGAGTTGGAAGCACAGCGGATTCGCACTGCTGCTGATAATTTAATGAGTGTGTGCGTTTCAGTCCCAAACCAAGACTTAAGCACATAAGCTGGGCTGGCCCTAGGGTGTGCTTCAATGTTGATCTGCAATCTTTTGGATGAAACATTAAACCAAGGCCTTATCTCCATTTTCAGGAGAATACAAAACAACCCATGGCTTTTTTTGAAGAAAAGCAGGGAGTGTGTGCTGATCAACAGACAAGCCTCAGCAAGCACCAGCAAATCAGAAAGACTGGTCATTCATCGCACAACAGCTCTGTGCGGCCATGCTGTGTAAAAATTAGCTACCATGTTTACCATAGTGGCTATACTTGCAAAGTAAGCCTTTCATTAGTGTGACACTTGGGATGTCAGGAGGATGTGAAGGGCACTTTATAAATGAGGTCCTGTTGCTATATTGCAACTGGATCTGTGGACTGCCGCTGCTTTCCTTTACCTGCGAAGCCAATGAATTATTTGGCACAATATCCCTTAACATTTCCTCATTTACGAAAGGTCCACTGGCTCCTTTCTCCTAGGATATTTGATTTCAGTTTTCCATTTCTCAAAGTTTAAAATATTTCTTTAAGTCATTAATGGGGCAGTTAGGTGGCTTGCACAATTTAATACAGAAAAAAACAAAACATTTACAGGCTATGGCAAGTGAGTGAAGGCGTGGGACTAAATGGATATCTCTTTTGAAGAGCCAGCTCAGACAAGGTGGGCAGAATGACCTCCTTTTGCACTGTAAGATTCTATGAAAAGCCCATTGTCAAAAAGACACAAGGTGGATGCGATGGCACACACTCAACTGGCAGAGATTGGAAACAAAAAATGATCCCTAAATTATGCAAAATGATCTCAGTGTTAACACAGGCTGAAATTTTACAGTAGTTGCATTGATATTATGGTTGGTGTCATCATCGGTGCTACTTACCTTGATTATAAATATTTTATTTAAAACACTTGAGCCTTCACTGGACCACTGGAACTTTTCATAGCTCGAACTAAAATGTGACGGCTTTGAAGTTATGTTTGAAGCTTGCTGCAGTGCAGGTGTGCTTTGAACTTTTTTGTGAATATTCTGCTGATCAAGCAGAATGCTTTAGTTTAGCAAAAAATGTCAGCAATATGCATTCTCAAGTCAAGAATACAAGGTTAAGTGGAGAAGAAAGCTTCTCCCAACTCTGCCCAACAATGTACAACTGCTTCAGTTTCAAGTAAACATCTCCAGTGAGGTTTTTATTTACTATTTTCTGAACTAATCTCACTCAGATTTGTAATTTAATTTCAGCTAGAAGCCCATGAAAATTGAGGATGCCAAATGATAGGATAAATATAATTAGTAAAATTTTAATTTTATTAATCTTGGTTGACTTTGAATCCACGTTGGTGAGATGATAGTAAAGAGCAATTAGCTGCAAGGATCGAGAGATGGGTAGGGCAATAGAAAAGAATGAGTAGGAATTTTTTTTTGATTGTGAGTAGTGTAGTGCTGCAGGGATCTATGCTAGCACTTTTACTACTGTCCATTTGTATGAATATTTGGACATCTGATACAAAGAGAGTAACTTAGACGTTTGCTGATAACTCTAAATTAGGGCCATGTCAGACTTTAAATAATAATGCAAGAGATTGATAGGCTTAAGATGTGGTAAATCATATGGGTGGATTAGCATATGATGCAATTGCCCTGACAGGGTAGAGGGTGTTCACATACAGAATAAAGTGATGAGCGTTAAAAAGCAGCTGGACTTTAATGGAGGGAAATCCTTTTCCATTCGCAAAATTAAAAGGAGTCGCTTATGAGATTTTGCATGCCGCCTGGAGTCCATCAGCTGCCCCTTGCATCTGCAGAAGACCTGCAAATTTCTTGGCCCATCCACTATCTCTGATTCGTCATGCTGCTTGCCCAACATCAAGTACTGGATGAGCAGAAATTTCCTCCAACGAAATATTGGGAAGACCAAAGCCATTGTCTTCAGTCCCCACCAAAAGCCCTGTTCCCCAAACACCTGCTCCATCCCTCTCCCTGGAAAATGCCTGAGGCTGAACCAGACTCTTTGCAATGTCAGAGTTGAATTTAACCCTGATATAAGCATCCAAACACATATCTGCTCCATCAGCATAACTGCTTAGGTTCCCTTCCGTAAAATCATTCAACCCTGTCACTGTCTCAGTTAATTTGATACTGAAGCCCTCATCCATGCCCCTGTTACTTATGGACTTGACTATTCCAATGATCTGCTGGACAACCTCCCATCTACTTAAACTCGAGGCACCCAGAACTCTGCTGCCCACATCCTGACCTGCGCCTAGTCCCATTCACCCATTACTTCTGTGCTCACAAACATAGCTTGAAAAGGCCTCAATTTTAATATCTGTTTTTAAATCCCTCCATTTCTTCTCACCTCCATATCTCTGTAACTTTTTCCAGCTCTACGACCCTCCAAGATTTCTATGCTGTTCCAATTCTGGTCTCTTGCACAATCTTGCCTTTATTCACTCCACTATTGGCAGCTGTGCCTTCAACTGCTTAAGCCCTAAGCTCTTTAATTCCCTCTGTAAATCTCTCCACTTCTTTCTCTCCTTTTTTACGACCCTCCTTAACTCCTATGAGCTTGATCAAGCTTTTTGCCATCTGTTCTAATATCGCTTTAATATTATCTCTTTTTGTGGTTCAGTGTCAGGTTTTCTTTGATAATCCTCATCTGAAGTGACTTAGGTTTACTCATTTAAAGACCCTATATAAATGCAAATTATTGTTGTTGCTGCAGTGTGCAAATGTGAATAGTTCTTCTTTTATCTGGTTGATTGTAAAGGTAATAAAGGGAGTATTCCACCTAAAGAGAGAATCAGTGGCCCTATTGATATAATTGTAAACTGTCACTAATCTTATGGCAGAAGTCATCAGGTGTTGCCTGGAAGGAGCCAGTTGCAAAGAAATTGCGAGCATGGGGACCTTGACTGGGGACATCAAGGTTGATTTTGGAGTTGGAGGACAACCTCTGCCTAGGAGTTTATGTGCAAATTTCCTCTGGTAGCTTGGGTGTGTTGCTCAGTCTGCCATAAGAGTTGAAGAACCAGGAGGAGAAAGACCAACAAGCAAGAATGAGGAGAGCTGCAGCAGCTGCTTCACAGTTCTGTACTGCAGCCAAGAAAAATAACTACCATGCAAGAACAAGCTGCAATTACGTTTTCTCAAAAATGTAGCAAAATAACACCAGCACACAAATTGTAGAAATGGAATGTTTCTTATGAAGGAAGCCGCTGCAGCTCACAAATTCAGCAACACTCAATGCACTAGGTTTTTGAGTAAGAATTGCCAAATAGGTTAAATACAATTGCAGCGATTTAATAAATTGTTATCTTCACTGATGAAGCAGATTGTTTGGTTCTTTAAATAAACCTTTTCAGCTTTAATGTGAATTCAGTGGTGTTTATCCACTGCTCTGTTAATATATGGGTGTGAGATTTGGTTTAAACTGACCCTGTAATTTGTAAAGTAGTAATTTACCAACCACTATTTAATCCCTGCTAAAACTAGAGGAAAGGCCAATGCTAATCGAATTAGACTGAAATAGTTTCTGATGCATTTTCACATCATGTTCTTCATTTTATCTTGCCCCTTGCTGATCATGCAGCCTTCTCAAACCTCCTTCAATGTTGTCCTTAGCTGATGCTGATAAACTCACCTCCCAAGCCAACAAAACTCACTGCTGGACTCTAATTCAGCAGATATCAGTGGCTGGTAACACACCAGCAGACTTTTAGTGCCCTCTATGTAAATCCACAGTAACCGATTTTTAAAATGTCTCTGCATTCACTTATAAGGCATGAAATACTATGAGCCTAAGGAAGTTTTAAGCTGAAAACTCACTGTGGAAAGGAGAAACCCTGCCTGCACTCCAGTCTAAACTGCCTTCATTGTGCATTGAGAATAAGCCATTGTGTTCTCAGAAAGCAAGCACTGTCACAAGCATTTTGTTTTCCATTCCTTTACTGAATGTGTTGACATAAAAAGAGATATGGTTCAATGATCACTGATATTCTTAAAGTATTGCAGTTAACTGCCCATTCTGCAAACCTGGATAGTGACTGTCGGTAAGTCATTCCATCATGGCAAGTGTTACAATTAAGCCTAATGCATCGGCGTTGACATGTTGACAGGGTTGTTATTTTGGCTTCAACGAATGGTGCAAAATGGGCGATATTAATTCAGTTGTCATTTCCATTGACTCCAATGTTATTAAAAGTGCATTAGAGGATTAATCCAAAAGATTAAAAGATAGATTTAGGTGAAAAAGGCCAGTTAACCCTTTGGTCTCATCCATCAGCATCTAGTTATTTTTTACATGGATCTATCCTGGATCTCAAACATTCTTTCTGGCATCCTGGTTTCAACTTATGCGAGAAGAGCTCTCAAAACTCAAGCCACGGCAGCGCTGCAGGTAAATCCTTAAAGGTGGCTGGGGAGTTGGGGGCTGTGACATGGAGGGATGTGACCAGGAGAGCAGGTAACTACGACTGAAAAGCATAAGATTTTGACAATAATGTTAAATTCTTGGGGGTTCTGTGTTGGTTGAACTAATGTTTATGCATTTTGTCTCAACCACCTTTTAAATAGTTCAGTTTGAATTTCTGCTAGTGAAAAAGATGAGCATACGAAATAGGAGCTGAGGTAGGCATGCTCTACTAAGGGGACCAAAACCGCATGCAAGATTCAAGATGTGGTCTCACCAATGGCCTGTATAACTGAAGCACAACATCCTTACTTTTATGTGCAATTCCTCTCGTAATAAAAGATAACATTCCATTAGCCTTCTAAATCACTTGCTGTACCTGCATACTAAGTTTTTGTGACTCATGCACTAGAACAGATAGATCCCTCTGCACCTTGGAATTCTGCAGCCATTTTTGGCTAACTAATACTCTACTTTTTTTATTCTTCTTGCCAAAGTGAACAATTCACATTTTGCTACATTATACTCCATCTACCAGATTTTTGCCCACTCGTTCAATGTCCACAACCTCTTTCTATCCTCTTCACAACATACTTTTCTACCTGCCTTTGTGTCAGCTACAAATTTATCCACCATGTCTTCACTCCACTCATCTAGACCATTAATATAAATTGTAAGAAGTTGAGGCCTCAGCACAGACCCCTGCGGGACTCTACTCTTCACATCTTGCCAATCAGAAAAAGGCCTATTTATGCATACTCTCTGCTTTCTGCCAGCCAGCCAATCTTCTATCAAGGCTAATATGTTACCCCCTACACCATGAGCTTTTATTTTCCGCAATAACCTTTGATGTGGTACCTTATCAAATGCCTTCTGGAAATCCAAGTACAGCACGTCTACAGGCTGCCCTGTATCCACAACGCATGTAACCCCTTCAAAGAGCACCAATAAATTTGTTAAACATTATTTCCCTTTCACAAAACCATGTTGACTCTTCCCGATTACTTAGAGTTTCTCTAAGTGCCCAGCTATAACCTCTTTAATGATCAATTCTAACACCTTCCCCCCAAGGCAGACGCCAAGCTGACTGGCCTATAGTTTCCTGTTTACTGTCTCCCTCCCTTCTTGAATAGTGCGGGGGTTATATTTGCTACTTTCCAGTCCGATGGAACCTTTCAAGAATCTAGTGAATTTTGGAAAATTAACACCAACGCATCTAACAGCTCATTAGCCACCTCCGGTCAGCTCCCTTGATCGGGGGTGCGCCGCCATTTCATGTGGGCGGGCCAATTAAGGCCCGCCCAGTGTGATGTCTGCATGGAAGCGCTCTGCACTCCCTGTGCGGGCGGCGGTGGCTTCCCTAAAACGAGAGTGTGCTCTTTCGCACATGTACATGAAAGAGTGGACTCAACTCCCTGAGGCTAAGTGCTGCCTCAGGGAGATCGGCTGTACATTTAAAAATCTGAAAAATAGAAAAAAAAAATCCTTGCCATGTCCCCTCATGTGACACTGTCACATGAGTTGGGACATGTCCATAACTTTTACATACATTTTAATTACATTTTTTAAACCCTACATGAAACCTCATTCCGCCCGTGGATGAGGTTTCATGCTTTTTCCAATGCCCGCCAGGCTTAAGGTTGGACGGGCAGGTCCATTAGTTAGTTTAATTGCTCTGTCAATGGCCTCAATTGGCCATTGACAGATCGGCGGATGCGCAGCTGATTCTGCTGAGCCCCCGCCTACCTCAAAATTTAAATGGGGCGGGGTGACATCGGGAGTTCCGGCCGACGTCACCGCGTGTCATTTTACGCGTCGGCGAGCTGGCCCCGCCCCCCCTGCTCACCGACTGGGAAATCCTGGCCTCTAAGTTCTTTCTCCTGCTTAACCTTTTAGTCATTCTCTGCCATTCTTTACATTTTTTTTATTCGCTCATGGGATGTGGGCATCGCTGGCTAGGGTAGTATTTATTGCCTATCCCTAATTGTCCTTGTTCAGAAGGCATTTAAGATTCAACCATTTTATATTCTGACCAATCACCTGACCTGCCACTCATCGTTGCGCATTTATATGTAAGTTTGATGCTTTCCTTAACTTCGGATGGTAGGTCCTCCCCTTAGAATTTTTGTTTATCGTTGGAATGTACTTATTCTGAGTATTCTGAAATATCTCCTTAGTTGTCTTCCACTGCTTCTCTATTGATCTATCCCCTAGCCTAGTGTCCCAGTTCACTTTAGCTATCTCAGCATTCATGCCCATGTAGTTGCCCTTATTTAAGTTTAAAGTACTAGTCTTAGACCCACTCTTCTCCTTTTTAAAATGGGCGCAAAATTCAATCATATTTTGGTCGCTGCTACCTGGGGTGCCTTCACTTTGAGGTTATTAATTAATCCTGTCACGTTACACAATACCAAGTCTAATACCTGGTTGGTTCAAGAACTTGCAGCTCTAAAAACCTATCTCGAGAACATTCTATGAACTCATCCAGGCTATTACTGCCAATCTGATTTTTCCTGTTTACATGTTGATTAAAATTACCCATGATTATTGCTGTCTCTTTATCTCAAGCACCCAATATTTATTCTTGTATACTTTATCCTACATTGTGGTTATTGTTAGGGGGCCTGCAGACCACTCCCAATAGTAACTTCTTTCCCTGACTGTTCCTCATCTCCACCCAAACCGATTCTACATCCTGATCTCCTGAACCAAGCTCATCTCTAATTATGGCACTAATGCCAACCTTGATCAACAGTGTTACCCCTCCACCTTTACCTAGCTTCCTATTCTTCTTGAATACCATATACTCTTCAATATTCAGGACCCAATCCTTGTCATCCTGCAGCCATGGCACCGTAATGGCTATCAGATCATATTTATTTACTTCAATGTGCATTATCAATTCATTTACTTTGTTATATCAATGCTATGTGCGTTCAGATACAATGCCTTTAATTTCGTCTTTTTGTTACCTTTATAACATCTAGCCTTGATCATTGGTGTATTCTTAGGTTTTATCTCTCTGTCCCTTCCTGCTATTCTATGACCCTCAGGGTCTCCTGCCATGAATCTACTTGATTTGCCGCATCTACCCAAGCTTGATCCCTCACCCCTCTTGTTCAGTTTAAAGCCCTCTCTACTTCCCTAGTTATGCGATTCGCAAGAACACATGTCTCAGCACCGTTCAGGCGTAGGCCTTCCCAATGGTACAGTCCCCACTTTCCCCAATACTGATGCCACTGCCCCATGAACTGGAACCCACTTCTCCCATACCAGTCTTTGAGCCATGCATTAATCTCTCTAATCTTATTTGCCCTATGCCAATTTGCATGTGGCTCAGGTAATAATGCAGAGATTATTACCTTTGAGGTTCTGCTTCTTAATTTGGTACCTAGCTTCTCTACGCAGAATCTCCTTCCTTTTCCTACCTATGTCATTGGTACCTACATAGGCCACAACAACTGGATCCTCCACCTGACACTGCAAGTTCCACTCCCACCCTGAGCAGGTATCCCGAACCCAGGCAACACAACCTTTTGGATTCTCGCTCTTTACTGCAGAGAACAGTGGCAATCTCCTCACTATACTGTGCTCTACTACCACTAAATTGTTTGCTCCCCATCGTTTGAACAGCTTCCTTTACCATCATGCTATGGCCAGCCAGCTCATCCACCTTGCAGACCTCACTTTTGTCCACGCAGGTTGTGAGCACTTCAAACCTTTTCGACAATTGCAAAGTCTGAGGCTCCTCCATTACTGTTTGCTCGGTCCCATTAACTGCCTCACTAATGGTCACATCCTCCTGTCCCTCACTGCTGACCAGAACAGATGACTCTATTCTAAGAGGCGTGACCGTCTCCAGAAACAGTGTCCAGGTGTTTCTTTCCCTTGCTTATGATGTGCAATGTCTGCAGTTCAGCTTCCAGATCAATAATCCTGATCCAGAATTCCTCTATATGTTTACACTTTCTGCGGACGTGTTTGTCATAGTGTCCAAAAGCGCCCACATTTCACAGCTACACCATAACACCTAACCTGCCATTGTTACTTATGTTATTTTGTTTATTTAATCACTCGCTTAATTAACTTAGAATAATTCCTATATATACCATACCTCTTTGCCCTTGCACCGAATTCCCATATGAACCTAATTTGCAACTCACTTAGTCCCTGTCTCACTCCAGCATAGTCACCTGTCTCCTCATGCAATTAACAAATGGATCAGAAAATGAGGTGCATTAACAGTTAAGGCAGCCTGGGAACAGGACGACAGCTACTTGCAAGAAACTGTTCTTGATGAACTTAATGACTTTAATGGTGCCAAAAGAGACTGGGGTTCAAGCAGTTGTATTTGTCTTAATTGCACTATGTACAGTTGAAGGCTTTTTTTGCCAGCTTTAAAGAAATGAGCAAAAGATTTGAACTCAACAGCTTGAACTTAGCTTGCTACCTTATCTTGAAACAAGAACCATCATGTCTTTGAATCTTAATAAGATAAGAGCCGTAATAAGGGTAAGTTAATGAGATAAGAGCCCAGGGTGTTGGGGGTAGTATATTAGCATGGACAGAGGATTGGCTAACTATACAAGACAGAGAGTTGGGATAAGGGGAGCATTTTCAGGATGGCAACCTGTAATTAGTGGAAAGCCACAGGAATCAGTGCTGGGGCTACAATTTTTCACAATATATATTAATGACTTGGATGAGGGAAGTGAATGTACTATCGCCAAGTTTGTGGATGACACAAAAGTAGTGGGAAGACAAGTGGTGAGGAAGTGGCAGAAAGATATAGACAGGTTAGGTGAGTGGGCAGATGGAATATAACATGGGAAAATGTGAGGTTATGCACTTTGGCAGGGAGAATAGAGGAGTTGAATATTACTTAAATGGAGCAAGACTGGAGAAAGCTGCAGCACAGAGGGATTTGGGACTCTTCATTCATGAATCCTAAAAAGCTAACATACAAGTTCAACAGGTAATAGGGAAGTCACATGGAATGTTGGCCTTTATTTCAAAGGGAATGGAATATAAAAATAGGGAATTATTGCTAAAATTATACAAGGCACTAGTTAGACCACACCTGGAATACTGTGAACAGTTTTGGTCCCCTTATCTAAGGAAAGATATACGGGTATTGGAGGCAGTCCAGAGAAGGTTCATTAGGTTGATTTTGCATATGGAGGGACTTTCTTATGAGGAGAGATTGAGTAGGTTGGGCTTATACTCACTGGAGTTTAGAAGAATGAGAGGCGACCTTATTGAAACATATGAGGTTCTTAGAGGGCTTGACAGGGTAGACGCTGAGAGGTTGTTTCCCTTTGTGGGAGTGTCGAGGACCAGAAGGCATAATCTCAGAGTAAGGCGTCGCCCATTTAAAACAGAGATGAAGAGGAATTTCTTCTCTCAGGGGTAGTGAATCTATGGAATTCTTTACCACCGAGGGCTGTAGAGGCTGGGTCATTAAGTATATTCAAGGCTGAGATAGACAGATTTTTAATTAGTAAGGGAATCGAGAATCATGGGAAAAAGGCAGGAAAGTGGAGTTGAGGATTATCAGATCAGCCACGATCCCATTGAATGGCGGAGCAGACTCAATGGGCCGAATGTCCTACTTCTTCACCTACGCTTTATGGTGCAGAAATTTTTGTCCCATGGGCAGAGGCACGCCCAACCCAAACAGGAGAAAATAGTGCGCAATGATGTTGGGTGAGCATCCTAACGTCATTGGGCACTTGCGCGATATTTTGCTCGGCAGGCGCGCACGGGTGCCAGAGTGGCATCCGCCATTAATTAAGCAGCTACTTCAGGCCCTTAATGGTCAAATTGACTGATTTTTCCTCGCCTGTGTGATTTTCTGCTTGTTGCACGGGCAAAACGAGCATTTTCACAAACCTCATCCAAGGGCGGGATAAAAAGTGTCAGCAGCATTGCCAATGTGAGCACTGAGGAGTTTTGCAGATAGTTTGTAGCTTGTTGTTTATTGGTACTTGACAGCTTCATCACTGTTCAGGGCTTCATTCTTAGCATTTCCAGGCTTCATTTTAGGAGCCATTGTTGTCTGCCAGGTTCCCGGACGATTCAGGCCGTGTGGACCCTTCCAGGTATCAGACAGCCTTCTCTTAGCCTGGTAATGGGGATTGTGGTCTCCGCTGGAGGCAACTCCTCTGAGGAAGAAGAGAGGGGAAGAAGGGCGAGGAGGCTACATGTCCCTATGCAGCTTCCAGGGGAGAGACCTTTGGGAGGAGAGGCACAGGCACAAGGGCGCAGGGCCAGCAGGAAGACCAAGGTGAAAGTGGCCACAGAAGATGCCACTATCCCACTTCTAGGGTTTACAGGCAGTGATGCAGCTACCTCAATATGTCCGAGGTGCAATGCAGAAGGAGGCTCCGCCTCTCAAGGAGGAGCGAGAACTCCATTTGCCAGATGATTGGGTCTGAGATCAGCTCCGACTGTGTGGATGGACACCCCATGCCAGTGGCTCTGAAGGTCACAGTGGCCCTCAACCTCTTTGCCTCTGGCTCTTTCCAGGGCTCAGTGGGGGATCTGTGTGGAGTCTCCCAATCAGCTGTCTACAGTTGCGTGAAGCTGGTGACAGAAGCTCTGTCTAGGCGGGTAATGACATTTATTCTTTACCTTACAGACAAGGCCAGCCAGGCTGAGCGAGCCAGAGGCTTTGCAGTGATTGTTGGGTTCCCTCACCTCCAGGGAGCCATTGACTGCACACATGTGGCCATCAAGGTGCCAACAGGTCAGCCGGATGCCTTTGTCAACAGGAAGGGCTTCCACTCCATGAACGTGCAGATAGTGTGTGATCACAGTTTTCAGTTTCTGACACGTACACCCTGAGACACTCCCAGGTGCCGAGGCTCTTCAGTGCTCCAGCCCGACTGGATGGATGGCTGCTGGGTGACAAAGGCTATCCGTTGAAGAGGTGGCTCATGATGCCTCTTTGCCACCCAAGAACAGAGGCAGAGAAGCTTTACAAAACAAGTCATGCCTCCATAAGGGCAGTGGTAGAGAGGACCATAGGTCTTCTCAAGTTGCACTTCCAATGCCTGGACCATTAAGGGGGAGCACTACAATACGCCCCAGAATGGGTGTCACTGATCGTGCATGCTGCGCCCTCCACAATCTGGCACTGGCAAGGGGGGACCCACTGGAGGAAGAGGATCTTGGCACAGCTGCACCGGCCCCAGATGGTGAGTGCGTTAGTGAGTCCAAAGATGATCATGGTGAGGAGAATGCTGAGGGTGTGGAGCCAGACCTTGGTAACCTCAAGGGAGGCAGGGACGCCATGATCCAATGCTCCTTCATCTAGGCTACCAAAGGTCAGCTTCACACGCATGCCAGGGCTGCCCCCTCCATCCCGGGTATCTGAAAGGACACAAAGAACACTTGTTGCCTGTGCAATAAAGTTCAGAGCCACCCACACTCAGCACTGCATACTGGCGTATCCTGCACCAATAAAATTAAAAGGTGAAGCATACTCAGGCCATGACAACAAACAGAAAATATATCTCATTTTGACAATTTCAAACTATTTACATAAACTTCTCTGGTCTTCATTCCCAGGCCAGTATAGATAAAGTAAACATAAATGAACATAAAATCACTTGTGACTGTCCCTCTTGTGCTCATTGTGCCTTTAACTTATGTTGTGAGTGCTACATTGAGGTGCTCCCGCCTCGCTGGCACCAGCATTGGAGACAGCCTGCTGACCCTGCTGTCTTGTTGGCCTTAATGACCTTGGCGGTCGTCCTCTAACCAGTGGAGCCTGTGCTGGCCCCGCCTGGGAGGGAGTGTCCAGTGCCAGGGCAGGCATCTCCCCAGTCGCCGCAGCCTCATTAGATGTCACTGGCAGAGGGGTGGAGGAGTTACTGGCGTCATCTAGAGTGCCTTGAGAGGAGCCAACAGAGACGACAGGCAGCTCGTGCGCCAATGTGAGGTCACTGTGGACCTCCCCGCACACCACTGATTGACAGGCACCAAGCTGGGATACTGGGTGCCTCATCCATCTCCCATACCGACACTTACCACCTGAGGTCAGTGCCTGTGTGAGGGCTTGCAGGTCTGAGCGTGACCCCGGTAACCCCTCATTCTGTCTCTGAAGCTGCCTCTTCATGAGAGCCGCCACTCTCTCCCAATGGAGGAGGCAGTGCGCTCAGCCATGACGGTCAATGCAGTGCTCATGCTCTACATAGACTCATCTATCACAGAGACCATGGCACACAGACCCTCATGGATCTCCACCAGATCCTCCTGCACATCTTGCTGAACATCCGGCATCTGCCGCCTAATGAACGACTCCAGAGCAGCCCATGTCCAAATGCAGCAAGGCCTGGACAATATCCAGGCTTGGGCCGACAAGTGTCAAGTAACATTCGTGTCACACGAGTGTCAGGCAATAACCATCTCCAACAAGAGAGAATCCAGCCATCACCCCTGTTCAATGGCATTACCATTACTGAATCCCCCACTATCAACATCCTGGGGTTACCATTGATCAGAAACTGAACTGGACTAGCCATATAAATACTGTGGCTACAAGAGCAGGTCAGACACTAGGAATCCTGTGATGAATAACTTGCCTCCTGGCTCCTCAAAGCCTGTCCACCATCTACAATGCACAAGTCAGGAGTGTGATGGAATACTCCCCACTTGCCTGAATGAGTGTAACTCCTACAACACTGAAGAAGCTGAACAAAGCAGCCCACTTGATTGGCACCACATCCACAAACATTAACTCCCTCCACCACTGACGCACAGTAGCAGCAGTGTGTACCATCTACAAGATGTGTTGCAGGAGCTCACCAAGGCTCCTTAGACAACACCTTCCAAACCCACGATCACTGCCACCTAGAAGGACAAGGGCAGCAGATAGACCACCTGGAAGTTCCCCTCCAAGTCACTCATCATCCTGGCTTGGAAATATATCGCCGTTCCTTCATTGTCGCTGGGTCAAAATCCTGCAACTCCCTACCTAACATCACTGTGGGTGTACCTACACCATATAGACTGCAGCAGTTCAAGAAGGCAGCTCACCACCACCTTCTCAAGGGCAACTAGGGACGGGTAATAAATGCTGACCCAGCCAGTGAAGCCCACATCCCATGAATGAATTAAAAAAAAGAGACTCATCATCAGCCTTCAACTGAGCATCGTTCTGGTCCCCAGCAGTCCTCTGACTGCTGGCGCCTGGGGCACTCTCTTCCTCCGCCTGCATCTGAAGCGATTGTGAAGTGCCCTCACCAATGTGCACCAAGATACTAGCCACTGTTCTAATGCCCACCGAGCTCCTGGCATCTACACTGGTGCCTGCTTTAAAGAGCGGGTGTAACGCAGGTGCAAATGACGCCCCATGGTCCTCCAGTATCAGGGATGGCCCTTCGGGGTCTGCAGATCGGATGCCTGCTGGCGAACCTAAAAGACAGAAGAAGAACATGTCTTAGTCAAAGTCATCACACTGTCACTGTGCATGCCAGGCATCCTGGTGAGACCATGGAGATCTGCATCATGGTGCCCTCGTCTTCCAATGATCAATGGGGATTCCAGGTTTGAGGCTCACATCAATGAAAAGATTACACTAGAATGCTTGTAGAAGCCAAGATCCTCACCTCTGTGCACTGCACTCTTACCTTCATCTGGCACCCCCGCCTCTCCACACCCACTTGCACGTGGAGAGGTGGGGGTCCATTTAAAACAAGCTCCAGACCATCTTGCCCATACCTTGAAAGGCTTAGGAGGCCAGTGGGGCCTCCGCTGGATGCAACCTTTCTATATTGTTGTGGGCCACCTTCTCCTGAAACAACACAGGAGCATTGATTAGTCTACTCTGTACCTGCAGCCCCATTGCAGCCTGGCCAACCCCAGCTGAGGAGCACCTGGCAGGGCACATCTGAGTTGTGGCCCTCCAGCCACAAGGCACTCAGTCCAAGCAGCCAGGACGCACCCTCTTGGCCTGCTCTGGCATGATTCACAGTTGGCACTCAGACTTTAGCACCCATGAGGTCCACGGGGTGAACAGCCAGACCTAAACACATCTGCACACTGACCCATGCCAACACGGTACTCACCCTTCCTGTGTGCAGCAGGTCATTGAAGCGCTTCCAGCACTGCACCCATTTGCGCCGCACCATGTCACGGCTGCTGGCCAGTGCTGCCACCTCCTCCCATGCCCCTTTGGTAAGATGTGGTGTCCTCCTCCCCCCATCCCTGGGCATAAGGGTCTCCCTCCTGGGCAGCCACATCCTCCAGGAGAATGCTGAGGAGCTCACCAGAGAAGTGGGGGGGTTGAGTGCCCGCACCTCCTGCCCTCCTGCACGCCGTGTCCAGCTTCACTCCGGTCCATTGCGCTGTCTCAGGAAACATCCTCCGTAGCAGCCTTCCAGGCGCTGCTTGGGCTGCTTTTCAACTGGCTGCCGGGTCGCCATTGGACCCGGCGGCCGACAGGCTTCTGCCCGTCCCGGCCAGTGTGGAGCGGTGTTTCACGCTGGGCAGGCCTTAATTGGTCCACCAGCGTGAAATCGTGGTCGGGGCCCAATCACGGTCAGCAGTCAGTTTCATAGCTGCTCCCGGGCCTGCCCGCTGTGCCCGCCCGATGAGGGGAAAATCCTGCCCATGGTCCTATGATCTAATCAGATTTAGGTTTGCTAATGATGTTTGCCATGTCTGTGGGACAGAAAACCTTTGCTTTAAAAATGCATTCCTTTCCTGACATTATGGTAGGAATTATCACTCTTAATTGTCATAGCATCCGTTGGCATAGGTTAAAATGACTATAAGAATTGTTTACAATTCGTGTGTTATTGATAGGAGGGTGTAACATTGTTTGTACACGTGCAATCTGTATCTGAAGAAAATGTCTCATTTGTTCACAATAGAATGTAGACCTAGGGTGCCTAAGGAAATAAGAGGTGGGCATTTGTCTCAGCCTACATGCCTCTAGTTGCAGATGTGGGGTGACAAACAGATGGCCCTCGCCCTAAGCCCATGAAAAGAGGTAATGCGGACTATTTCCCATAAGGAATGAAACAATCAGGATTAGGGATAAAAGTTAAAAACTCGGAAGCCTCCACTGGCACAGTTTACCATTAGTCCTGTGTTACAATTCTTCGGGGATGCCGTTCAATGGACCATCACTTCAGAGACAGAAGAAGAAAGGCATCACCTGTGCTGGCAGCACTCAAGGAAGCCTGGGCCTTGAGGGATAAAAAAAATTCTGTGCTGTCTTCACTGCTTTTATTAAGCAAATATAACATCTTGCTTAATGAATTCCACTTGTTTCAAAAATATTGTTTTTTTTTCTTTATTCTTTCCTGGGATGTGGGCGTCGCCATCAAGACATTTGCTGCCTATCCCTAATTGCCCTTGAACTGAGTGGCTTGCTACTGGCCATTTCAGGGTGGTTAAGTGTCAACCGCATTGCTGTGGGTCTGGGGTCACATGCAGGTCAGACCAGATAAGGATGGCAGATTTCCTTCCTTAAAGAGACATTCGTGAACCTAATTGTTTGCAAATGTTAGGTCAGGCACAACTGAGGACCACATTGTTAAAAATTAAGAATTTGGAACCTAGATATTTGAATTAAAAGGGTTTTATAACTCAAAACTCAAAGAATTACAAAAATAAATGACAGTGAGCAAATAGCCATGCATGGGAAGAGGGGACCAGGAAGGGTGGGCCATCATGACAGTACAGGGAGGGAGGGTGGTGGCAACTATCAGAGCATGTAGAGGCTGCAATTGAAGGTGGAACTCAAAATAACAATTGGAGGTGGTATGCTGGGGCAAGTGGCAGCCAGAGGAAGGCCAGAGTTTTCAATGCAGGGTTAGGGGTAGCATTCCTGCTGAATATTTTTAACAAGCTTACTCCTTTGGTGCCTTAAGTACTGTAAGCTGAAGGGCTATGGGCCAGGTGCAGCAAGGTGGGATTAGAAAGGGCACCTGGGTGTCCTCGGGCTGGCATGGCAAGATGGGCCAAATGGTCTTCTTCTGTGCTGTAACTTTTCAATGGGTCTATGGTTCTACGATGGCAGTCTTGTAAGGCCTGAAAGCAACTAATGTTGAAAAATCAGCACTATCAGATTTATAGATTTGCTGAGCATAGAATCTAGACTGATACTATGTTATACTGAGGGCATGAAGTATTGTCAGAGCTGTGATCTTTTGCATGAGATGTTAAACCGAGTGCTTGTTGAGGCAGATATAAACAACCCATTGCCTTTTTTAAATTCATTCATGGGATGTGGGTGTCATTGGCCAGGCCAGCATTTATTACCCATCTCTAGTTGCCCTAGTCCAGGGGGCATTTAAGAGTCAACCACGTTGCTGTGGACCTGGAGTGACATGTAGGCCCGACCAGGTAAGGATGGCAGATTTCCTTCCCTAAAGGAAATTAGCGAACGAGGTGGGTTTTTAAAACAATCGACAATGGTTTCATGGTCATTATTAGGCTTTTAATTCCAGGTTTTTATTAAATTCAAGTTCTGCTATCTGCCATAGCAGGATTCAAACTCAGGTCCCCAGAGCATTACTCTGGGTCTCTGGATTACTAGTCCAGCAACAATACCACTCCACCAAAACCACCCCCTGAGAGGTGTAGGGAGTTGTTCAGGTTTCCTAGCAAGCATTTATGCTTAAACCAACAACACTAAAAAGGCAAATTGGCAGGATTATTTTTCTCATGGCTGTTTGTGAAGTCATGTTTTGCATAAACTGACTATTGCCTAGAAAATATGAGTGACCACAATCAGTAATACTCATTAGCTAAGAAAATCGCTGGGATATTCTGAGGTCATGAACAACCTTATGTAAATACAAGCTCTGTCTCTGTTCTTTAATCTGGTGCCCATTTTCAGAAAGGGTGACAAAATCCACATGCTGGTAAATACTCATTAGATAGGATCTGCAGTGGACCTCCATGAGGTCTTCTAAAAGCCCCAAACTTTCTTTAATTGGAGTGTTTGCAATGAGAGCCAAGCAGTTAATAGCAAAAATATTCTTCCACCTGTATGGGCCTCCAGAGAATTTAGTTCCATTTTAGAATGATGAATTAGCTGGGGCTGAGGCAGTGGCTGCTTGATGCATTCTTGCACTTATCGGAAGCCCAGTTCAGCTATGCACATAGTCCCAGAATTTGGGAAGCAGTCATTGACCCTGGGCGAGTATGAGGGTTCTGCTCCAGCACACTTTTGGAGCGGGGTACCAGAGATTTCAGGTAAAATAATCTACTGATTTGGGAAATCATGGCATGTTCTGTATTTTGCACCATTACGCGAATGTAAATTTAACTTAAACTAAAATAATCTGCTGATGCCTATTGTTCTGTATATTTACTCACCCAAAGCTTAAATGATTCATATTAAACTTCACCTCATGAAATATTTGTTTGCTCTGCCTTCAGAGAGATCAAAGAATTAGACAAGTGGAAAATATTAAGATCTAGTCTTAGGGTCCTACAGTTCCAACCCATGGTTATGCTACCAGAAAGGAAGTTTATTTTATTCATTCCTAGAATGTAGACATCACTGGCTAGTCCAGTATTTATTGCCCATCCCTAATTTCCCTTGTGAAGATGGTAGTGAGCTGACTTGCTAAACTACTGTAGTCCCTGTGGTGTAGGCACACCCAAAGTGCTGTTAGGGAGGGAGTTCCAGGATTTTGACCCAACGACAGTGAAGGAACGGTGATATATTTCCAAGTCAGGATGGTGTGTGGCTTGGAGAAGAACTTGCAAGTAGTGCTGTGTCCACACACCTGCTGCCCTTATCCTTCTAGATGTTAGAGGCCACAGGTTTAGAAGGTATTGTCGAAGGAGCCTTGGAGAGTTGTGGCAATGCATCTTGTAGATGGTATACGCTGCTACCACTGTGTGTCAGTGGTGGAGAGAGTGGATGTTGGAGGTGGTGGATGGGGTGCCAATCAAGTGGGCTGCTTTATCCTAGATTATTGTGTGTTGTTGGAGTTGCAATCATCCAGGCAAGCATCACAATCCTGACTTGAGGATGGTGAACAGGCTTTGGGGAGCTGGGAGATGAGTTGCTCTCAGCAGAATTCCCAGCCTTTCACCTGCTCTTGTGGCCACCACATTTATATGGCTAGTCCAGTTTGGTTATGGTCAATGGAATGGCCCCTGGAATGTTGATAGTAGGTGATTCAGCAATGGCAATGCCCTTAAATGTCAAGGGGCGATGGTTAGATTCTCTCTTGTTGGAGATGGTCATTGACTGGCACTTGTGTGGCGCAAATGTTACTTGCTACTTGTGAAACCAAGCCTGAATGTTGTCCAGGGCTTGCTGCCAACGGGCATGGGCTGCTTCAGTATCTCAGGAGTTGTGACTGGTGCTGAACATGTGTAATCATCAACAAACGCCCCCACTTCTGACCTTATAACGGAGGGTAGGTCATTGACTAAACAGCTGAAGGTGGTTGGGCCTAGGACACTATCCTGAGGAACTCCTGCAGTGATGTCCTGGAACTGAGATGATTGACCTCCAAAAACTACAATCATCTTCCTTTGTGCTAGGCATGACTCCAACATGTGGAGAATTATTTCCCTATTCACCTAGAGCTAGTGCTCATTGATGCCACACTCGGTTAAACGCAGCCGTGGTGTCAAGGGCAGTCACTCACACCTTACCCCTTGAGTTCAGCTCTTTTGCCCATGTTTGAACAAAGGCTGTACTGAGGTCAGGAGCTCATTGGCTCTAGTGGAAACCAAACTGAGTGTCAGTGAGCAGGTTGTTTCTGAGTAAATGCAGCCTGATAACATTGTCAGTGACCCCTTCCATCACTTTGCTGATGATTAACAGTAGACTGCTGGGGCAGTAATTGGCTGGGTTGAATTTGTCCTAGTTTTTGTGTACAGGGCATACCTGTGCAATTTTCCACATTGCTGGGTAGATGCCAGTGTTGTAGCTGTACTGGAACAGCTTGGCCGAGGGTGCAGCTAGTTCTGGATCACAAGCCTTCAGTACTATTGCCTGAATGTTGTCAGGGCCCATAGCCATTGCAGTATCCAGTACCTTCAGCCATTTCATAATATCATGTGGAGTGAATCGAATTGGCTGAAGACTGGCATCTGTGATGCCGGGGACCTCTGGAGCAGGCCGAGGTGGATCATCCACTCAGCACTTCTGACTGAAGATAGTTGCAAATGCTTTAGCCTTATCTTTTGCATTGATATGACGGGGTCCTCCATCATTGAGGATGGGGATATTTGTGGATCCTCCACCTCCAGTTAGTTGTTGAATTGTCCACCACCATTCATGACTCTACGTGGCAAGACTGCAGAGCTTAGATCTGATCCATTTGTTGTGGGATTGCTTAGCTCTGTCTATCATACGCTACTTTCTCTGTTTGGCACGCAAGTTGTCCTGTGTTGTAGCTTCACCCGGTTGACAACTCATTTTTAGGTTTGCCTGGTGCTGCTCCTGGCATGCCCTCTTGCACTCTTCATTGAATCAGAGTTGATCTCTTGGTTTGATGATAATGGTAGAGTGGGCCATGAGATTACAGATTGTGGTTGTATGCAATTCTGCTGCTGCTGATGGCCTACAGGGCCTTATGGATGCCCAGTCTTGAGCTGCTAGATCTGTTTGAAACCTATGCCATTTAGCACGGTGGTAGTGCTACACAACATGATGAAGGGTATTCTCAATGTGAAGACGGGGCTTTGTCTCCAAAGGGACTGTGCGGTGGTCACTCCTACCAATGCTGTCATGAACAGATGCATCTGCGACAGGTAGATTGGTGAGGACGAGATCAAGTAGATTTTCCCTCTTGTTGGTCCATTCGCCAACTGCCACAGACTCAGTCTAGCAGCTCCCTCCTGATTGTATGCCACTGTACTGCAGCTTCTGGTGGGTCTTTCCTGACAGTGGGACAGGATATACCCACAGAGGGTGATGGTGGTGTCTGGGACATTATCTGTAAGGTATGATTCCGTGAGGATGACTATGTCAGGCTGTTGCTTGACTGTGAGACAGCTCTCCCAATTTTGGCAAGGAGGACTTTGCAGGGTCGACAGGGCTGAGTTTGCTTGTTGTCATTTCCAGTGCCTAGATCGATGTCAGATGACCTGCCCAGTTAAATTCCTTTTTGTAGGCTTCTTAGCAGTTTGATGCAACGTAGTGGTTTGCTAGGCCATTTCAGAGGGCAGTTATTAGTCAACCACATTACTGTGGGCCTGGAGTCACATGTAGGCAGACCAGGTAAGGATGGCAGATTTCCTTCCTTAAAGGCCATTAGTGAACCAAATGGGTTTTTATAACAATCGATAATTGTTTCGTGGTCACTATTGCTGAGACTATCTTTTTAATTCCAGATTTATTAACGGAATTCAAATTCAAATTCCACCAGATGTTTTGAACATTAGCCTGGAATCTCTAGATTACTAGTCCGGTGATATCACCACTATGCCACCACCTCCACCCCTGCCCATATACAGAAAGGTATGTCACCTCTCACACAATAAGATGCCCAGGCTGCTTACGGGAGTGACTGACACCACTAACTCCCAGAAAGTACCTACGACAGAACTCAATTTGTAACCCACATTGAGGTAATTTTTCAGTTCAACATATTAAGTACACAGACAGATAAATAACTTAATAACGAGTCATTCCAAAAAATCGCCCAGTTAAGGAAAAATAAAGCCGACACAGCTAAGAAATTCGCAAAGGATTGAAAATATCATATCTAAAAACCCATTGACATCACAAGAGCAGTGATGGTCTTTTTTTTTGCATGCAGCATAGCCAAAGTAATGATAGTTTAAAAGATGGATTAGTTTGACCATTGACATCTGTGATGCACCACTAGCGCAGATGAATATCCATTAAGTTAATTTCTGGAGCAATTTTCTTTTGATGATTGTTGAATACTTAAAATTGGTCTGATTGCCAATCATGGTATGGACTAAAATCCCTGGCTTTTTGAAAGGTGAAACATGCTGTGAGCCTGGTGTCATTGTGAGTGACAGCATCACTTTGTTTTGCTTAATTCTTCTAAATCATAAAAGCTTGCTGCAGCAACAATATTTATAATCTACCAGCATTGACGGGTCTTTAAGAACAGACACATTTTGCATTGGTATCACACTGACTACTTTATCTCAGGAGGCACTGTGGCTCTCACACAAAATCAAATAATCCTTAAAACATGCTGTGTTCATATTTTTTTATATTGCATGAAATAATTCACTCATATCTAGTAATGTGTGGCCCTGTGAGTATCACTGACAACTCTTGTATACATTCAGAGTTAAATCCATTGTATGATCATCATCTCCTTGTAGCTGATTATTTGAGAGCATTTGGTAACATATTTTTCAGTTCCTTTATAGGAACAGGGTTCACAGTTGAATAATGCATGTTTCCTAGATGAACAGCATGGACCTCTCTAGTGCTTCAATGGGGAAGTACACTCCCCAATATAGATGTCAATGTGGAATCCAACAGATGATCACAGGTTCAGTTGCTGGCTATGCTACACTGGCTGTTCCCAGTAAGGGAATTATTAGGCTACTGCAGTTAGTTTCATTGCCCAGGAGCCAAACTCAACAAGGATATCTGAGTATCCTAATCTTTGGCTGCTGTGTAAGCACAATTTCAAGATCGGTTGTGACAGCTCCTTTCCCACCCTTAAATGCATCAATACCTTGTCAACTTATTACTTAAGCACACTTTAGACTGGTGGCCACTTGGGTGACAAGCACCAGAATGTAGAGGGATACCTCTGAAAACTTTCAGTGTCATCACCGGGTGAGAGAAATGAGAGAAAGCACAAAGAGCATACAGCTAACAGCTGCCTGGGGACTAAAACCAGGACCGTAACTGATAGGAAAAGAGAGAAGGCAGTTATGTGAGGTACTTAAAGGGTTCTGCAGTGAACCGCAGAATGACAGATCCAGAATTTCTTTCATGATTACTTTATTCTGAGTCCTGGTCTAAATGTTCATTTGAAGAGATATCGTATGAATTAATTTGCAAAGGGGCATTGCAGGTCAATTTCTGCACTTTGTGAACAGTTTTCAGGTTGTAAGGAAATCTGTGATGCATTGGAATGGAGAATACTCAAGCCCAGAAATTACCGTTGGTGATATTAACAGGTGAGCTCTTACACCAGCCACATAAATTTTGCAGCTTTCAAGAAGCTCAACACCATCCAGGGCAAAGTAACCCATTTGATTGGTACCCCATCGCTGGATTAATTGCCCATTCCTTCCACCATCAGCTTACTGTGGTTGCGGTCTGTACTATCTACAGGATCTACTGCAGCAACTTTCCAAAGCTCCTTCAGCAGCACCTCCTAAATCTGCAACGCCCATCACATAGAAGGACAAGATGGATGGATGTGCTTGTATCATCTCCAAGTTCCCCTCCAAGTCACAAACCACTCTCACTTCGGCGTACATCGGCGTTCCTTCAATGTCACTGGGTCAAACAGCACACGAGCTGCAGCAATTCAGGAAGTTGGCCTGGCACCATCTTTTCAAGGTCATATAGGGATGGACAATAAATGCAAGCCTTGTCAGTGATGCCCACATCCTGAGAATGAATTTGAGAAACAATCAAGTGCTGACAAGTAATGTTGAAACAGTGATATGAAGAGGAACAGAGGCAGACACAGTCATCATGTAAAATCTTCTGCTTTGATTTTCGTAGAATCCAGTTAAGGACTCGAAACGTCGACTCTTTTCTTCTCTGCCGATGCTGCCAGACCTGCTGAGTTTTTCCAGGTAATTCTGTTTTTGTTATGCATACATAGTGTTTATTGGGACATTGGAACATAGGAAATAGGGGCAGGATAAGGATATTCGGCCCCTCAAGCCTGCTCTGCCATTCAACTGACCTTCTACGTCAATGCCATTTCCCCACACTATACCCATACCCTTGATATCTCTAATATCTAGAAATCTATTGACCTCTGTCTTGAAAATACTCAATGATTGCTCCTTGGGGCAGAGAATTCCAAAGATTCACCACCGTATGAGTGAAGAAATTCCTCTTCATCTCAGTTCTAAATGGCCTACCCCTAAATCTGAGGCCGTGTCCCTTGGTTCTAGACCCCTCAGTCAGGGGAAGCATCCTTCCTACATCTACCATGTCGAGCCCTGTAAAATTTTGAATGTTTCAATGAGATCACCTCTTATTCTCTAAACTCTAGAGGATACAGGCCCAGGCTCTGCAACCTCCCCTCAAAGGACAACCCACCATCTCAGGAATCATTCTGCTGAACCTTCACTGCATTTCCTCCATGACAAATCTACCCTTCGATATGTAAGGAGACCAAAATTGTACACAATATTCCAGGTGCATTCTTACCGAGGCTCTATACAATTGCAGCAAGACTTCTTTACTCCTGTACTCAAATCTTATTTCAAAAAAGGCCAACATACCATTTGCCTTCCTAATTGCTTGCTGTACCTACATATTAGCTTTCAGTGACTTATGAACAAGGGGACCTAGGTTCCTTTGGATATCAACACTTCTCAATCTCCCCTCATTTAAGAAATGCTCTGTCTTTCTGTATTTCCTATCAAAGTGGATAACTTCAAATTTTTCCACATTATAGTCCATCTGCCATGTTTTTTCCCATTCACTTAGCCTGTCAAAATCCCCTTGAAGCCTCTTTGCATCCTGCTCACAGCCTACATTCTCACCTAGTTTTGCGTCAGCAGCAAACCTGGAATTATTACATTTGGTCCCAATGACCAAATCATTAATATGGATTGTGAGTAGCTAGGGTCCAAGCACGGACCCTTGCGGTACCCCACCAGTAACAGTCTGACTACCTGAGAATGACCCGTTTATTCCTACTCTCTGTTTTCTGTCCGTTAACCAATTCTCAGTCCATGCACCATACAAATTTGTGTAATATCTGAGATATATTCTCACACTCACTTGTCTCTTTTTATTGCCATTAGTCACATTATGGGTGGAATCTCGTAGGGGTGGCGCATTTCTCGCGTCCCTGCCCCACCCTCCATTGCAAGAATCTGGCGGCAGCCAACAGACCCAAAAAATAAAGCTTGCCCCGCAGTGATAATGTGCCGCCAATGGGCTAAACAGGCTGACAGTGCTACTTCCACCCCTCAGTGCGAGGAATTCTCACTCTTAAGAGTCGCCAATCAAATTGACCAGCAGCTCTAGCAACCCCAGCAGCACCAGAACTGAGTAATGGGCGCTGCTGGGACTGCAAGCACTGTGATGGATTCTGGAGCCGGATAAGCCAGGACTTTTTAGGCGGGGAGGGATCAGGCAGCCTAGGGAGGAAGGCGAGTGGAGTTGTGGGGGCGGGGTGGGGGGTGGTGGATTGTGGAGGCCAGGCAGGGAGGCACGAAGAAGGGAGGGGTTAGCATCTCAGTTGGTGGGGGGGGGGGGGGGGGGGTGCCCCCGATGTGCAAAGGAAATCCCCCCACGGATTCCTCCCCTTCCTTCTTGACTTTACAAAAGTTTTTTTCAATCGCGGCCTCCCTACTCCCGCCCGCCTACCCAAGCCAACCTTTTTCAATGGAATGGTGAAATACAGGTCAATTGGCTTCGTAATAAGTTCAATTGCCCATCAATTATTTATTATAAAATGGCGGTTCGGCTGCAGATTCTGACGGCCTCCCACCTACCTTATTATGGGGATTAGAATGAGCCACTAGTTTCTTTTTTCTCCTTTTGGCCAGCGCAGGCAGGATGGGCTGAATGGCCTCATTCTGCACCATAATGGTTCTATGGTTCTAACTGGGTTGGGGCTGGTCGGTAAGGCTTGCCACCCCTCAGGTTTACGCCTGGGCGCGAGGTAGCGTGCCATAAAATCCAGCAAATTTGTAGCTTTTTTTAACATGACCTTTAGTTTCTAATGTCACATTTCCAGAAACTCAATTACGATAAAAGTAAGAAAACCTCATAAACATTCAAGGTGACCTGATTGTCCAATCTAATTTTTCCCCAGCACAATTATTTGACATATCGAAGAAAGTCAATGCATTTTAGTTAAAATCTTGTTAAACTTCCTTGCTGCTCAGTGTTCTTGCAATGGGAATTAAAAGCTTTAAACTGTAATTAATTATTTAAACGTACACTTCACTCTTAATTATGCAGAGCAGCGATACGTTAACGAACAGCCAACATTTTTGCATACACCTTTTATGTTTCCTTGCAGATGCTAATGACAACCCTGGGAAATTAGGCCTATTAAGAATTAAGTGTTCAGACATTCACTATTTGAATAGTTTGCCAGAACTGAGACTCTCCTTGGAAGAAATTAAACTATGAGATGGTGAGCAATGCATCTTCTGCAGTCAATGCTGTCTCGTTACATAATCTTTAGTTGAAAATAGGAGGCAAAAGCGCAGTTTAGAAATGATGATAGCTATTAATTAGAAAAAGAAAATTGCTTGTGCGCAGGGACACGGACCGATTGGCCTGTTTCTGTGTTGCAACATCTATGTATTCCTGTGTAAGAGGTGCCGGAAGTGATACGCCAGATGTCTCGATCCTGACCGCTTTTAGTTGTTGTGTTCTCAGATTGGCGTCACCCACGAATTGTGATAACAGAGCGTTAGTTCTGAGCACTGCCAGCTGATTGCAAGTTGCAACGTCCAGCATTTGACTGTGATGCTTCAGAGAATGCAATCCACCCTTCAAAGCATTTGCAGCAAAGCTCTCCGCAACAGAAATGCTGTTCCGGCAGTGGAATCTCATATCTGATGCTGCATTGATCTCGAACTTCAATGTCCATGGGTTGGTTCAGTCTGAATTCGCTGTGTTGGGGAATCATCTGTTCACCACCCTAATACAAAACCAAAAAAGCTTCATTCTAGCCTGCCACCATGCAGTTTGCAGAGACCAGCAACTGAAGGGAATGTTCAGCAGGGTTGTACAGCAGGAGTTGGCATAAATAAGAGACTGTCAGGGCGACTCACCAGCCTCAAACTAACACGCCCGCAGCTGGAAAATTTTCCATCACTGTATTAGTCCACAATGGCTGGAATCTTTTGCCTCATCATGGGGTGAGGGGGGAGGCAGGCAGGCCTGAGGATTTGGTGGGTTGGCGTTGGGAAGTAAGTATTGGGCGGGAAGGCCCATGGTTGACCTTCCCACCACACCTCCAATTGAGCCCCCTTAATTAGCCAGTTAACAGCCACTTAAGGCCCTCTTCCTGCCTCCACTGCAAACTTCTCAGCGCCGGGCAGGCCTGCCAACATACAGCCTGCGTGACTGGTAAAACTGTGCGGGCTGCATGCCAGCTGGGTGGGGGTGGGGTTCCCTTGACCTGCACTGATCTGTGCCTGATCGAGGGCGTGGACATTGGGCGGGATGGTGGGTGGCCACTGACAGCTACCACCACCACGCCTGCCCTGGCTGCCAATCCTCATGGTCCCCTCGCCCCATGGCCCCCACCTCGCGAGACCCTCCTGCCAACAACACTTAGCTTTCTCTGGGTCGCTCCGCGATCCTGAGACTCCGGGCCATGTTGTTCCAGCAGCAGCCATGGTCTCCTCCAAGGCACTGCTGAGTGCAAGCTACTGCCAGTAGCTCTTGGCAGGCAGGAGGTTGTCTTCCAGGGTCCTCAGTCTGGAGGAAGGCCTGCCGCTGCATGATGGGCAGGAGATGTGGCGATCCTTCCTTCTCAGAGTCAGCATGGGTGTCCCACCACTTCTTCAGGCAGTGAGGGAGATGCCTGCCGAGAACGGAAGGTTCTGTTCACAGTCACCAGAGGCAGGGCTACATTCTGAACCTGTAGAAGGAGATACAAACAGACATACAAACATGTGAATTAGGAGCAGGAGTAGGCCACTCAGCCCCTCGAGCCTGCTCCGCCATTCAATAAGATCATGGCTGATCTGAATGTAACCTCAACCCCACATACCCGTCCACCTCCGATAACCTTTCACCGCCCTCCTCCTCCACCTCCCCCCCCCCCCTCCCCCCTCCATCTTTGTTACTGAGCTACCACAATCCCAGGAAGCCCCTGGGGACATCTTGCAGCCAACCACTTCAATTGCTTCTCAGGCGAGCACCTGGATCACTGACTTGAGTAATAGAAGAGATTCACCACATGCAATTATTAACATCAGAGTCAATAAAACCAAGTAGTGCAAAATCATCTGGTCCCGTTGGTGCGGGTTGTCATGGCATGCGGGAGAGACAACATGGCGAGAAGGTCAAAAATCGATTTTTAGCCAGTTTGCGATTGTCCGCTCCATTGACGGAGTCACGGGCTGTGTCTGCCACCGCTGCACTTTGGGAACCTAATTTTAATACTGTAATCTCAATATAAGCCCCATTCACTGGAATCATCCCCCCATGTCAAATTTACCCCCCACGTCGGCGAGACTTCAGGAGGGCGTGCTTCACGACTGCCTTCAAAAGGCATTCGCCTGGCGACCTGAACCTCAAGGTGAATTCGGAGGTGAGCGCACACAACCTTGTGCAGCACTCGTGAGGATGAGGTGCCCCGCATTCATGGGGAGGGCACAGGCAAGTTGCTTTTTCCCGACTGGCTTTCAGTGTGGTGACAGGACAAGGGCTCCAGTGCGGGTGAGGCCAGAGCGGTGGGTGGGGGGGGAGACGGGGGTGGTGGTGGGGGGGGGGTTGGGGTAAGCAAGGCAGCACAGACGGAGGAAGTACACAAGTGCATGATGGGGCAGTGGGGGAAGGGTGGGAATGAGGGAAACGGCCATGCACTTGGAAAAGCTTGTCAAAAGTGAGCATTCTTCCGTAACTGAGACCGTTCAGCTGCAGCTCCATTGACAGGCTTGAAGACAGGCCTTTGAAGCATTTCTGCCCACTCAAGCAGCGCAAAAGCATGAAAGTGCCACCAAATGCTCCAGAACTTTTCACCCCTCGGATGGAGATTGCAAGTTAATGTGTGTTTTAGGGGGCAGCAGAACAATTGGCCAACTAAGCAAGTTGTAGAATCCCCTTGCGATAGGTGGCCATGGCGCAGTCACTGGTGGAGGCGCTCACAGACCCTTGCAATGACTTTATTAATGTTTGAACCAGTATCCATCATGGTTGAAGATAACAGTGCAGCCTTGCAGCGTGGGTTAGGAGAATGCCTGTGCCTGAGCTGAGGGCACAGCATGCTGACAAGTGGGCAAAGCTGCCACCAATTAGTCAGGTGGAGTAGGGCAGAGGTGTTTGGGTTTCGGACAGCCATGAAGCGCACTACACATTGGCCATCCAAGTGATGGACAGCACTCTCCTGCATGCGTGAAGGGACCTTCAGACTTAACCAAGAGAGGTTCTTAGGCCGCATATGCTGACCCATGGGTCTCTCTCTTTGAGACTGCACGAGGGGAACATTAGGATCATGGAGCCTGGTGATTTAACGGTATGTCTCATGGCTTACAGAGACCAGGGAAGTAAAAGAAGAGAGCGGCGGAGGCAGCTGGCTTGGCACCTCCCTCAAGATGAAGGGGTGGCAGGGCCTGCTGCACACACAGTTGAAGATCCACAGGGAGCTGTCACTTGTAGGCACTTCACTCGACCCAGGGTCTATAGATGGCGCTTGCAATTCCTGCAGATGACTAGAACCAGTGTCACCGAAGACTGCACATGTCTAGGGAACTTGACGGATACATATGCCAACTGCTGCAGGATTTGGTGCCATGGGGACATGGAGGGCATCCACTGCCAAAGGCCATGAAAGTGACCGCTGTGCTCAATTTTTATGCCAATAGCTTCTTCCAGGGTGCACAGGTGACCTGTGCAGAATCTCACAAGCCTCAATGCACAAGTGTCTCCAGGAGGTCATCATCTTCGCGGTGGGGATCAGGAAAGTAAGGAAGCAAGAGCATTGGGGTTTGCACAGATCCCTGATTTTCCACAGGTGCAGGGTGTCATTGACTGCACTCATGTAGCGCTTAGATCTCCATGGCAACAAGCAGTCAACTACATCAACCGCAAGGGCTTCCACTCGCAGAATGTTCAGCTGGTGTATGACCACCACAAATGCATCCTACAGGTCTGCGCACGATTCTCAGGGAGCATCCATGACACCTGCATTCTCAGTAGGACTCAGATCCCTGACATCTTCCAGGGTCCACAGAGGCTGCAGTGTTGGCTCCTCGGGAACAGAGGACACGGCTGATGATGCCATGCGGTGGCCTCAGACTGCAGTAGAGCAACGGTATAACGAGGTTCATGCTGTGACTCGGACTCTGGTGGAGCAAACAATGGGCATTGTGAAAATGAGGTTCTTGTGCCTCAACAGCTCCAGTGGAGCAATGCAATGTGTCGTGCATCATCATATCTTGCTGCGTGCTCCATAACCTGGTGCTGCAGTGGAGGGAGGACCTGGCTGAGGAGGAGATGCAGGAGCTGCACATCTCCTCTGATGAGGAGGATGTCGAAGGAGAAGATGGTGATGAGGTCCTCAAAGGCGAAGATGCTGGCGATGAGGCCATTGAACTGGCTAGACAAGGCAGACGCACTCAGGAAGCCCTCATAGCTGCAAGATTTGTGGAGGATGATGACGAGATTCAGTAAGGACAATCCTGACATCCTCACCTTGCATCTGTGAATGTTTGACTCCCGTGTGGCTGATGGCAGCGCACATACCCTCAGTGCTCAGGCTCATGTCATGGAGATGCAGCGGAGGCACTAATAGTAGCTAGATTCCAGAAGGATGATGACGACATGCAGTGAGGATGCTCCATAGATCTTCACATTACCTCTGTGAGTATCTGACTCCTGTCTGGCTGAGGACAGCTTGCTGCTTGTGCTCTGTGAACAGCATCATATCATGCAGATGCAGCTATGAAACTTTAAATGTACTTGATTCTTTGTCAGCCTTCAGTGTCTTCAGGAGCACACCACCATTATTCAGCGATGCAGAAGAGATGGGGGAGGCATCCCCTTCTCAAAGGTGCTGAGAGCACACAGAGAGAATGATGGAACTCGGTGACGCCTGCCCAGCAGCAATGACAAGCACCATCGAGGAGCAGGCATCAGTAATGTGAGTGTGAAGCCGGACCATCACTTTGGTCTGAAGGCTGCACAAAGCACAGGGAAGAGGCCCTGGACCAAGACACCTGCCTTTACCTTGTGCAGAAAGGTTTCACATCTGAGTGACATGAACACTGCTCATCAGAACAAGGAACCATAGGCAAGGAGGAATTCTTGGGAGGTAATTTACAATAGTGAACATTAAGTACAGGTGATTAACACCCATGCCCAGGCTATGCAACTACATTTTCTTCACCTTCCTAACGCTGCCACTATGTCTTGGTGTTCGCCCAGCATCTACAATGGAGGTGGAGGCAGCCTGCTGACTGCTACGCCCTGCCTGCGATGACTTTGGCGGGTATGGTTGTCTGACAGATGTTGCATTGCTGGATCTTCACTTGGTTGAGCACCGCCGACCTTGCCATCAGCGCAGGAATGGTCCTAATCGTCGCCGGCCAGCTGGATGGCTCTATTTTCAAAGTCTGTGAGGATCTTGATTTGAGGCATTCCTCCACCAGTTTGCAACCTCTCCCTTTTGCTGTGTGCCAGCTTGTCCTGCATCAATACAGGTGGAGAGAGTGTAAGCAGGACACCTGACAGGTCAGGTGTGAAGGATGCCTGGAGGGTGTGGGTAGTGAGCGGTGCCACGGACGGGATGAGGACAGGATCCGCAGGGCAGGTGAATGTATGTGTGAGAGAGTGAATGGTGATGCCTCTTGAACTGGCAATGAGTGAGATCCTTGCTGGTGTGTGATGGGTTTGTGAGTGTGTGAGTTGAGCATGATAATAAGAGTGACTTATCTTGGTAGAACGGTGGAGATTATTCATCCTATTTCAGCACTGGGTGGCTGTCCTCTTTTGCAGGGTGTTGGTGCTGACCACTGCTGCTGGATTGGTGACCTTGCTTGCTGGTCTTTGCCCACAGCAGGGGTAGAGGACTTCACGGTTGGCTCCCACTATGCCCAGTAGGTGCCCAAGGGAGGAGTTGCTAAATTTGGGGGCAGACCAATTTCCCTTTGGCAGCCATGACTTTTGAGCAGCTTTTGATCCCTTAGAGAGTGCTAGCTCTGTGCAGGGGTGCCCTTAAAGTATGGCGCCTGGGTTATTGAAGACCTGAGGTGACGGCGGGTTGGGCGAATCAGAGGCTGCTCCGCCAGCGATCCGGAGTGTTTCCCATGCATGCATTAGTAATGAGGGGGGACACACCAGAAATGGGTCAATACTGTGCGAAAATCCGCCTTTGCAGCTGTTGAGTAAAACAACTTTATTCGTGCCCGCTACTGCACTTAGTGCAAATCTGGGACAATTCAACATATAGATTTTTAACATGCCACTCAAGTGTAAAGGTGGCAAATCTGTTACAGGAACTGCTCATTTCCACTGAGGGTTGGTAGTTTAATTCAAACCCCACATCAATATCTAGGCTCACTCTTCAGTGCAGCCCTGAGGGAGTGCTGTGCTATTGGTCATGGTATCTTTCAGATGAGACATCTGCCCTCTTGGGTGGACATAAATGATTCATTTTCACATCACGGCTGGTTACATTTTGATAAAGAGCAGAGGGACACTACTGCTGTCCCGGCCAACACTGCTGTATGCATATTAGCTCCTGTATTTCCCTACATCACAATGGTACTTCAAAAGTACTCGATTGTCCTAAAGCACTTTTGGGACCTCCTGGAGTTGTAAAATGTACTATATAAATTCTAGTTCATTCTTTCTTTACTAACAATGCTAGTATTTTTAGACAACAGATAGCACACCCTTATCATTTTGAAGCTCTCTCTGGGCTGTGCTGCAGGACTACCTCAGTCTGTTAAATATTAGGACGGTGAATTTCCATCGGGGTTCTCCCAATTTCCTGCTGTAACTTCAGCAGAAGAGCCACATAAACCCCAGGAAAACAGCATAAGCTCTCTACACTATTTTTTGGAATATCCACTGTATTCTGTCAAAGTTAGGGCAAATTGACAGGAGAGCCCCTGTGGAAATTCACCCTCTGTGTTTGTGGCCTTGTGAATTCATGCACCTTATTGGACATTTTTTCTGCTGCATACCTTTCATTCTGCATTGATATTATCAGCTACCACTGATCAGCTATGATCAGCCAGGCCTGGTAATCAAAGAGGCGTTCATTTAGGCCTTAAATGCCTTAAAATAATAATGACACTGTAGACAGGCTTTGAATAAATGCATCATTGCAGCTTCCGGTTAACTAGCGCCTACCTGCATTATAATGTCCTAATGGTTACATAAAGCCTGGGGGTCTATAGAAAGCAAACAGACCCGACCCGTAAATACCATGAATGAGGCCCTGCGCTCTGAACTGCTGTCGAGCATTGTCCATTGAAAAACTAATTAAGTTCCTGGTAAACAATACAGCAGAGACTACAGAATGCCTGATCTGACAAACCAGGCTAATAGGAGATAATGTGGAGAAGTGTAACGCCGTTATGCCTTCCACCGCTTTGCGCAAAGCCATCTCAGGAGGAAGTCCAAACATACAAACAATGATGTAAGGCAAAGATCCAATGGTCTATCCAACCTGTCCCACACAATTGCGATTATGCATCACAATATATACCACCCAAATCAACGTGATCTCCTGGGAGAGGCAAAAGAAACAAATAAAAAGCCAGAGCAATTTTGGAAAATTAAGTCTAAGAAGTTCCATTCTGACCCCCTGAGGACATCAAAAATATTCTGGGAGGTCACTGTGGTTCTGGTAATACTACACAACATGAAACCTGTGTATAACAGATCCAGCTCTTGTATGTAGGAAATACGCCTGAGAGTCTGAAGGTCTGGTTGGAAAATATGGCAAGGTTCCAAGGCAAAGTAGAAGGAATTCAGATTGAATTCCTTGAGCATTTCAGATAACAGTGACATTGCCTATCTATCAGTACAGATGGGCATGGTATGTCCATATTATATCAAGGTTAACTCTCCAAAACATTTCTACATTAAGCAGGTAGCTCAGTTTGATAGCACCCTTACCTAAAGCAGAAGGCTGGGAGTTCAAGTCCCACTCCAGGGCTCGAGCACAAAAATCAAGGCTCATGCTCCAATGCAATTTAGGGGGTGGGAGGTGGGGGGTGCTGTGTTGCACTGTTAGAGGTGCTTTTTTTTTTGGATATGATATTAAACTAAGGTCTTGTCTACTTCCTCAGGTGGAAATAGAAGATTCTGCGGCACAATTTTGAAGAAGAGCAGGTCAGTTATCCTCAGTATCCTGGCCAATAATATTGCTCCAACAACATCACAACACAGATCATTTGGTCACTATCACATTGCTGGTGGAGCTTGCTGCGTACAAATTGACTATGCTGTTTCCTCCATTGCAGCAGTCACTACATTTCAAAAGTATCTCATCGTCTGTAAAGCACTTTTGGATGTACTGTGCTCAAGAAATGGTGCCATATAAATGCAAGATTTTCTTTCTTTCTTTGAAATATGTCATCACAAAATCAGGATTCAATTGTAATTGGCCTAAAATTCAACGAGAAGTTTAGAAAGGCAATATTAAATAGCTGAAAAATCAAAAAGGGTACTCCTTTGCCTCTTCCAGCAGCAAGAAATATTACAGCTTTGAAAGCTTTTTACCTATAGTCCAGGAAGTCAGGATGTAAGTGTGCCTCATCGATACAGGTACACTGCAATAACTGCTGAAACAAACCAATGGAAAATGGGAAGAATTGATGTCTTGCCTTTATTTAATTCAGTTTTGGAATTAAATTGAGGTACGTATCCTGAAACAGCCTAAATCCTACCCTCCACCATCCCACCGCCAACACTTTTCAACACATTGTTGGCACATTCCTAGCATGAAGGCTCTGGTCCCTATTTCCTCCACTTTCCACCAAAAAATTGCTTTTATTATTTCTGCCTTCTTAAAAATTCCAAATGCATTTTAAACATTTTGCATTCATTGCATCACTGCTTATTTATATTAGGAATTAATGGCCTGCCCTTCAAAATTGTTATAATTGTTGCACGCCCATCAATAAGCTGACTCTTGTCTTGCTGTCCTCCCTCATTATCACTAATCTCTCCCCTTCTTCACCAAGGTCCTCAAGTGTTTGAAAATCAGGTGTGTTGCTGCCATCTAGTTTACAAAACATTGTATGGTATTCAAGCCTGTACCATAGTAGACCTTCTACTTTGATTAAAAGCCATACACTTGTAAAAGAATGGAATTGCTAAAATCCACCATCTGAAACGTTCACTCCCTCCAACACCAGCACACAGTGGCAGCATTGTGTACAATCTACAAGATGCACTGTAGCAACACGCTTCTCTGAGAGCATTTTCTAAATCCACGACATCCACTACCTAGAAGAGTAAGGGGAGCAAGCCTATGGGTGCACCCTCACTTCCAAAATCCCCTCCAAGTCACATGGCATCCTGACTTGGAAATATACGGCCCATCCTTCATTGTTGCCAGGTTGGGTTCCTGGAATGCCCTGTTCAATAGCACGGTGGGACTACCTCTACCACATGGAGTGCAGTGAGGTTCAAGAAGGTGGATCAGAACCACCTTCTCAAGGGCAATTAGGGTTTGGCAGCAAATGCTGGCCTTGCCAGCGATGCCCATATCACATGAATGAATAAAAAAGGGGGAATACAGTCTAGTTTATATTGTTCAGCAAAATTTGAGTTAAGGCAATTACTTTCTGACACATCACATTTATTTCATTAGCTGTTTTGCTTTGTTGATATAAAAATACTTTAGATTGAACTTTACTCCTCAGTACAATTATTGGCTCGTAAAAATCCTTGGAGATACAACAGCAATTCTCAAGTGCATTATCGATAAAATCTTTGGAGCACACTGAATAGTTTGAATAAATAACATTAACGTGTTGCTTGAAGACTTGCAATTCAAGTTGTCAAACATTTATTCAGCTGAGTAACTCCCTGATCAATACCTGCCACTCATAAACACATTAGCAAGTCTGTATAACCCAATAAGAGCACGCTGACAACACACAAAGTGGGAAAAGCAGCCTCGAGGAGTCATTCTATAAAATTGGACATTATATCTAATTGTCACTGGGAATAAATTGTATTTTAAATAATTCAACGTACTTGATAGCATCAAATTCACATAGAAGTGCAAGGTCTGAAGGACGACAACCAAAATCAATTGGGTTACAAGACTTCTGCTGAATATATGAATAATTAAGTCCACATATTTTTGGAGCTGGATTATTTAAGCACTGCATGGATGCAGCAAACCAACACTTTGTCAAATAGCCTGCAGAGTGCTAGCTATCCAAGAAATTACCAGATCATTCTTAACTTCCTTTTTTGCATTCTTTCATTTGCTAGCAAGATAAAGGGTGTTTAGGTATCAATTAAGCAGAACTCATCCACATGTGATGTCCTGTCTATGACCTTTCAATTGATACAGAAGTTTTCAACCCAACTGAGCAATGTCATTAATGGCAGATCCAACAGCCAATCAAACACTCCCATTTTATATTGCCAATCACATAGTAGACTAGCAGTGGATAGCAGTGGTACAAATAACTGGAAAAATGGGGTGCTGTGGACTCTGGCTGTACTTCCAAGAGAAGCCAATACTCTCACCTGAAAACCAGTTCAAGAGCAAGATGCAGTCAGGGGACTCCTGCACACTTGCCTGGTCCTCCTTGACTGCCTGATGGTCACTCATTCCCGCAGTGACGCCAGCTGCTGCTCCAGCTCTGAAAACAGGAGCTCGAGTTTCTCCAGCTGACAACACTTCCTGCACGTGTGGTTGTCCAGGACATGGCAAGCCTGCTTGACACCCCGAGTAGGCCTCTGGCAGAATGCAAAGGTCCTTAGAATGACTTGAGCCTCACACCAACAGCCAGGCAGTGATTGAGTTCCACCTGCCAATTGCCTGTTCTCTGTCAATAACAGCTCTGTCATTCTTTAAAAAATGAATCATATCTGACCATACACAACCAATCCATCAAAAGCATTGACAGCATCATTGTTTTAATTAGTCCTATCAATGAGGAAATTCGCCAGGATTGCAGAAAAGATTACGTCAATCTTTTTTTAACGGAGAACCACAAAATTCAAGGTGAATGACTACAATACAATTAGGCATGAAAAAACGAAAAGATGTTAAGTCTAAAACAAAAGCGGAAAATGCTAGACACACTCAGCAGGTCAGGCAGCATCTGTGGAGAGAACAAAGACATTAAAGGCTCAGGTGGAGGTGATGGCGTTGTGGTATTGTCGCTGGACTAGTAATTCAGAGACCCAGAGTAATGCTCTGGGGACCTGGGTTTGAATCCTGCCTTAGCAGATGATGGAATTTGAATTCGATTAAAAATCTAGAATTTAAAAAAAAAGTCTGATGATGACCATGAAACCATTGTTGATTGTTGTAAAAACCCACCTGGTTCACTAATGCCCTTTAGGGAAGGAAAATCTGCTGTCCTTACCTGGTCTGGCCTACAATGTAACTCCAGAGCCACAACAATGTGGTTGGCTCTGAACAAGGGCAATTAGGGATGGGCAATATATGTTGGCCTAGCCAGCAATGCCCACATCTCATAAATAAAAAGCAGAACAATATTGGGATTGTGTCAGAGAAAATTAAGATTAAATCCCTAATTTAAGCAAGTCTGATTATTTTTGCCAAATGTCATTTCAATACATTTCTGGCAGAACCAGACCAATCTGATTGATCTCAAAACTTTAGATGTGATTTTTCATTGGCAAAAATTTCCAATAAAAATCTGCATTTTTAAAATGCATCAATGGGGTTAAATTTTGTTATGTAATACTGAAGTATAAATGTTTATTGCCTTCATCTGAAATTCTGCTTTTTTTTAAACAGAGGTCTTAACCTATTTCAAATAAATGAGCTTACTGCCCCTGATAAAAAAGCAATCAAGGAAATTCATGCAGCATGTTATAAGTGTGCGCTGTAATATCAAGTGATTTTGATCCATAGAAATACTAAACTCAAAATGAAAAGAGATCTTCCAAAAAAAAGCCCTGCCAGATATCGACAACACAGACTGGAGTCCAGCACTTGCCAAGTTCCCGACAAAATCATGGGCCTTCCACTACACTTGCTTTTACCTTGGAGATGTAGAGTAGCAAAGCGATTTGAGTGTCCATGTATAAAAAACACTAAAAGCCAGTGCATAAGTACAAAATGTAATCAGAAGGCCAATGGAATGTGAGCCTTTAGCTCAAAAAGGTTGCATTACAAAGGGGAGAAGCTATGTTTAAGTAGTACAACGTCTTGTTCAGACCCCATTTTGAGTACATCATTCATTCCGATGCTCCATCCTTGATAGCCTAGGCCCTAAGCTCTGGAAATTCCTGCCTAAATCTTTTCTCTCTATCTCACTCTCTCCTCTCTTAGTTGCTCCTTAAAACTATCTCTTTGGAAAACGTTTTGACACCTGTCTTAATATCTCTACATGTGACTCGGTGTGAAAATTGATGTTGTATTCTGTAAGGCACTTTTGGGACATTTTTATTACATTAAAGGCGCTATATAAATGCAACTGTTGTTGAGTACCACACCTTAGGGATAATGTGTTGGTTTTGCAAAACTTACAATGCAGATTCAGCAGAATCATATTATTCTTCAAGGGGTAAACTATGAGGACAGGTTGCAACAACCTAACTCTGTTCCCTTGGGTTTAGATGGTTAAAGGTGATTGAATGAGGAGTTCAAAATGATGCAAGGGTTTGAATATGGGTCAGTGCAAAGAAGCTATTTCCATCGCTGGGGAAATCCAGAACAAGGAGACCACAATCTCAAAATTAACGCGAGGGCATTCAGAATTGAAATCAGGAAGAAAGTTTTCCTCTCAAATGGTATTGGAAATCTGAAACTTTCATCCCCAAAATCTGGTAGATGTTGGATCAGTCGAATTGTTAAAAATTGAGATTGAAAATTTCTTATTAGGTAAGGATATCAAGGGTTGTGGACTTGAAGTACAAATTGAGCATTTGAACAGTGAAATAGGCTCAAGCGGTTGAATGGACTCCTCCTGTTCCTATGTCTCAGAGTCCTCTCCTGCTTTCCAACTAGACACGTGAACTGACCTCTAAGCCACCTGGAATAACCTGTCTGGCTTTTGAGCTATCAAAACATTAGAATTTCACGGCCTCAACCATGCTGATTCTAAAAACCATTTGAAGTTCTTAAAATACATTGAATATGTACCATATATAGGGAAAAAGAAATATGCCTACAATGGTTTTACTTTTGATGAACATTTCCACATTATCCTCAGCTACACAGTGATAACACTGGATGTCCATGAAAACTCTCATTTTTATATATATTCAAAAGGCAGCACTGACTAATGCATGCACTTCCATATAAAATACCACTTTTCTGCTTGAGTGCTAAGATTCAGGCATAGAATCAGACCTAAGGTCTCCCAGGTAATAAATAATTTTAGATTTTCAAATATGACTGATGGACAATTTGAATGTCCAATTATTAGCTTTGGCACACCTTTATATTGTGAAACACATTAATGCACATAATCAGATTGTTCTTAATTCTAATCATATTTTCAGTTGCTAGAAATATTTAAATGCAATTCCATTATCTGAATCTAGAAATATACAAGGCATTAATAATTATTACACAATATTAATCCTACTTAGTTGTTAAATATAGAAAATAATGGCTGAACAGATGACTGCATTCTAGATTGCTAAAAATAGGACACCGATCATGATTAAATTTCTCTGCTCAGCTTACTGTGGTAATATATTTCATGATACTGTTTGTTTATCATTTGCTAAAGTAATATATTGTTCCATATTCTTGTTATCACGAGACATTTTTAATACTAAATCATCAGTATTAAAATCAATCAAAGAGCATTGCACTGGGGTAATTTGAAATTAGTTGGATTGAGGGATAAAATCATTGTGCCTATCCCTTCAGGCAATTGTATATTCAGTTGAATGGTGCAGTTATATTGTGTTTGAGCACATATAATTAACAACATTTTGTTCACTTCAGCGAGTCCTTTTGGCTATCACTATGTATGGCGGAGGAGACGAGTGGGACCTCGGTGTCCTGAGTTCCGGCTTCGGAGCGGGACTGGATGCTGGGCATTCCTTTTGGGGCACTGGGTCCCTGCCAGCAGAAGTTGTCAGCCTGGGAGGAGGCCGGACAGGGAGCTCAGCTCTCCCTGTGGGCCATGCTCAGGAGGAGAAGCGATGCCTTCGGCAGGCTAGGGGGCGAAGGCTAAAGCCCAAAGCGCGGGTTGAAGCAGAAGGGGTGGGGTCTGGAGCCCAGAGCGTGGGCTTGAGAAGCTGGGAGGGGCCGGAAGCCTGAGAGAGAGAGAGGAGGGGCAAGCATGGCAGGAGCAAGAAGCAGCAGCAGAAGCCTGAGGCTGGTGAGTTGTAGCGTCGAGGAGCCCAGGCCATGAATATGGCAGACCGAAGCCTATTGCAGTGGCTAGAGAGCTGGGAAGTGGCAGTGGAACAGGCAAACAGCTGCTGGAGACCAAGGTGGGAAACCTGAGTGTGAAAGTCTATGAGACACAATCCCCTTTATGTTGAGGAGACAAGGATATTGGGTTCACATGGTCATGGAAAGCTAGCAATTGAACTCAGCTACCTGGCTGATTAGAGATCAGGAGTTAAGCTCCTGATGGTATCTGGGTGGACTTGGAGCATGGGCCATGAATATCCATTGTCAATAGTTCATTCCTCTAAGTTAAACTATTCCATTAATGTTTATACAGTTTTGATGCCAATTGTTTTTTAAACTTCATACAGTCCATGTGATTGAATCACAGGCTACACATGGTAATGGATCAAATGACATTTCCTTTCTAAAGGTGTAAGCCAAGAAATTCCTAATAGTGAAACTACCTGGCAAATGTTCAATGTGATTGGACAACATCCCAGCGTTATTTTAAAATGTTATATTCAAAAGCAATAAAAACAGAAAATGCTGAAAACACTCTGGGTCAGGCAGCATCTGTGGAATGAAACAGAGTTAATGCTTCAGGTTGATAACGCTTCTTCAGAACTGAGGAAAGATAGAGGTGCAATAGGCTTTGACCAAGTGAAAGGTGGGAGGAGTGGTGGTCACTTCTGAGGCAGGCTGGGATCCTGCAGCCTACAGCAGGTAGGCCGAAATATAGCAAAAAAATGGATCAAGTGATGGAGGGGAAACCCCTCTGAGCAAAACACTAGGGCCTCAAGAGTTGCCTTCTCTGCATGCGACCCACTCTATGTTTCAAAATCCTTCGCCCCTGGACTGCCGCTGGGAGGCCACCTCCATTCAGCTGGCAGCTTCCCCACCCAGCAGGGGTAAAATAGCCCTTAATAGGGCCTTTGCATACTTAAATTGGCTGCCCGCCTCCTTGGGGTGGGCAGCATGAATGATTTTCTTTCATTATTCCTTCACAGGATATGGGTGCCGCTGCTGGGCCAGCTTTTATTGCCCATCCCTAATTACCCTTGAGAAGGTGGTGGTGAGCTGCCCTCTTGAACTTGTATGTAGGTACACCCACAGTGCTGTTGGAAAGGGAGTTCCAGGATTTTAGAAACATAGAAAATAGGAGCAGGAGTAGGTCATTCGGCCCTTCGAGCCTGCTCTGCCATTCAATATGATCATGGCTGATCCTCTATCTCAACGCCATACTCCTGTTCTCTCTCCTTACCCCTTGATGCCTTCAAAGTCTAGAAATCTATCTATTTCCTTCTTAAATATATTCAGTGGCTTGCTCTCCACAGCTTTCTCTGGTAGAGAATTCTACAGGCTCACCGCCCTCTGAGTGAAGAAGTTTCTCCTCATCTAAGTCCTAAATGGCCTACTAGACCCCCCCAGCCAGAGGAAACATCATCCCTGCATCCAGTCTGTCCACCCTGTCAGAATTTTATACGTTTCAATGAATTCCCCTCTCATTCTCATGGATGTAGGGGAGCTGAAACAGGTAACTTCTGTTGTTGCTGACAATGGAGACAGTGCTTGACCATTCTTTCAATGTCACTGTCAATGCCTGGCCACCAGACATAGCTTCACAAAAGCATTTTCATCTTTGATATGCCTGGATGCACACTGTGAAGCTCTGTCAAGAGTGGTTCTCTACCTTGTGATGGGACGACAACTCTTGATCTCCACAACAAAGTTCCATCTTAACAGCTTAACTCTGTGTTTCTGGCATGGAATAGTCTCAATTCTTCAGATACAGGCGAATTTGCCCATCCTTGTAAAACAAAGTCTTTGACTTTCGATAATATTGGATCTCTGTTCTTCTAATTCCTAATTTGCTTCTCAAACGCAGGTGAAGAATCCAGAAAATTCAGTAATAACACAACATCTTGTGGAACAGGAGCATGTACAATGCTATCTGGTAAAAGGAGACGACTGAGTGCGTCCACATTTGCAATGTGTATGCCAGGGTGGTACGTAAATGTACACTCATACACAAAATAATGTCAGAGCCCAATGTTGTATCCTTGCTGAGGCTATTGGCAGAATGGTCTTATCCTCACTGAATAAACCCATTAATGGTTAATGGTCCGACACAATGGTGAAATGTCATCCATGTAGGTACAGGTGGAATTTCTTCACTCCGAATACCATCGATAAACCTTCCTTTTCTAGCTGGGAAAACCGTTTTCGGATGTGGAGAGAGTTCTTGAGAAATAGCCAATGGGCCTTGCTGATCCATTTTCCATTCTGTGTGATAACACGGCTCCAACACCAAAAGGAGAGATATCACATGTTAACACCAACTCTTTCCATGGATCGTAGTCTACCAATAAACACGACAAATGCAAAAGTTTCTTTACGTTCGCAAAGGCTTCTTGTGCTGTGAATTCCACGACCAACAGTGATTCTTTATTAACAAGAAGTTTAATGGTGCTAACACAATTGACAAGTTAGGCAAGAAGCGGCTAGTAGTTGATCATACCCACAAAGGACTTGAGTTCGATTACATTGGATGGAGAGGGCGCATCTTTAATGAAAGCCTGAGCTTTCCCTTCTACTGGATGCAAACCTGTGACCCAGGTAAGTAACTTCTGTCACTTAAAATGTGCATTTTTCCTTCTTTAACCGTACGCCGGCTTCCATGAACCTTCTTAGCTCCTCCTTCAAATTGGCCAAGTGTTCGGTCTCGGTTGACCCTGTGATCAGAACATCACCTATGCATACCACCACTTGGGGAAGTCCTTGAAAAAGACTCACCATTTTTCTCTGGATGATAGCACATGCAGACGATACTTCTAAGGGTAGATGAGTGTACTGATAAAGGCCTTTTGTGTGTTAATAGTCACATATTCTCTCGATGTGCTGTCCAGTTCGAATTGTTGGTAGGTGTGGCTCGTATCCAATTTTATATAGGACTTGCCTCCAGCAGCTTTGCAGAAAATCATCTATCCTTGGAATGGGGTACTTGTCTGGTTTTGCTGCCTTATTCATGGTCAATTTATAGTCCCCGCAAATGCATATAGTTTGGTCAAGCTTAACCACTGGAACCATGGGTGCTGCCCATTCTGAGAATTGGACTGGTTGGAAGATGCCCAGCTTTTCTAACTGGCACTGTTCTGCAAACACCTTCTCCTTCAACACATAAGGCACAGGTCTGGCCTTAAAGGAACGTGGTGTTGCCTGAGGATCCACATATAACTTGGGCCTGCACACCAAGGAACAGGAGCTCCTCCTGTTTTCAGGTCAAATATCTCAGACCAGTCCAGCTTGATCTTCTGTAATCAGTCTCGCCCTCGATGCTGTGGTTCTGGTTTTCACGCCACACTTAGCAATAGTTTCCCGCCCCACATGAAGAACGGCGCCATGTTGTATGTGTTGCAAAGTCTGTGAGTCTCCTAAAACACTTTCCATGGCGCGGGAGATTTCTTAGGTGCGCTTAAAGTTGATGTCGACCTCGGTGAGTAAATAGCGCTGTATGGCGTCATCCTGAACTCCACAAACTAATCGGTCCCGTAGCATCTCATTTAGTGTGTCCACGAAGTCACTGTGTTCTGTCAAATGCTTTAGACTCGCTATGTGTTTGCGATGGACTCTCCCGGGGGCCTAACTCTGGAATTAAACTTAAAATGTGCATTATTACAGATGACTTTGGCTGGAAGTGCATTTTCACAAGCTCCACCAATTCAGTAAAGGACTTAGAATTGGGCGCGCTCAGGGCCGTCAGGTTGTGAATGAGAGTGTACGTCTTGCTGCCACATACACTCAGAAGGATGGCTTTCTGCTTTTCCTCCACTGTAATTTTGTTCGCTATGAAATAAAACCCAAGGTGCTCTGCATATTGGCTCCAGTCTTCCATAGTCGCATTATAAGGATCAATTCTGCTGGAGAATGGCATGACTGGTGAGTAGTCTTTTCTTTCTCTAAAGATCCAATGTACTCACGTTAACCAGGTGAGGTGCAGCGCCAGAGCTATCCCATCCTCATCACCAAATGTAATGACTTGACGGAGCAGACAGGTTTCAACAAGAAGCAGGTAAACTTTACTACACAGAACTTTTCAGGTGCTACATGCTTGATCAGGACTCTTGTCGGGAAGCCCCACCCCCTGGATTGCCCGCGCTTAGGGCTCATTGGTCGGAGCCTCCCAGAACATCACATGACCCCTGACTGACAGCAAGAGAGGCTAAACCCACAGTTACTACACCTAGCAATTGAGAATAAAGATCTACAAAGGCTGAACATGTCAAGATTAACAGAAGAAGAACCAAAGCAACCTCAAAGATTGTGGGCTTCATTGGAAGACTGGTTCAGAATCAGGTTAAACTTCTGTATTTATCGATCACAGTTCATGTCATTTTGACAACAGCCTACAGAATTCATAAACCACTTTGTCAGCAGATACAGAGAAAGGGTATGTACTGTGGTTTTTCAAACACAGAGCTAGCACACAGAATTGCTGAAATAGTGATCGCATCTACCCCCATGGAAACATACCAGAAAGATCTGCTAGACAAGCTCAAAACACATAGCATTGAAGAGCTACTCAAGGATGGACCGAAGTACGAAGTGATCCTCGCAAGTCATCAATGCTTATAATTCCTAAGTACAACCCCAATTGTTGATGCACTCACTAGAACACCCAAACCCAGCAAGACCTGTGGAAGGTGTGGCTTTCTGCATACACCAAGCAAATGCCCAGCTTTTCAACAATTCTGCAGGGCATGTGGCAGGAAGGGCCATTGACAGTGGCAGTGCACTAGAGCAAAGGCTGATGCAGCTACAAAGAGTCTTGCTCTGTTGAAACATACCATATACAATGGGTACCTTGAAGTAATAAGAATGGCCATCTGCTATCCTGTCAGAAGCATATACATAAGGTGACTGACAAACCAGAAAATGGGGAGGTGGTGGCATAGCAGTATTGTCATTGGACCAGTAATCTGGAAACCCTGGGGTAATGCTCTAGGGACCTGGCTTTGAATCCCGCCATGACACATGGTGGAATTTGAATACAATAAAAATCTGGAATTAAAAAGTCTAATGATGACCACGAAACCATTGCCGATTGTCATAGAAATCCACCTGGGTCACTAATGTCCTTTAGGGAAGGAAATCTGTCGTCCTTACTGGTCTGGCCTACATGTGACTCCAAGCCCCAGATCCACTGCCCTCTGAACAAGGGCAATTTGGGATGGGCAATAATTGCTGGCTGAACCAGTGACGCCCATTTCCGATGAACAAATTTTTAAAAATGTGCAAGATGAGGCAAAGAGTGGTTAACACATGTTTCACACTGTCAATCTTGTGGAAAATGTAAATACCATCAAACCATCTGAAGTTTGCCAAGATTCAAATTATCTGCCTTAAGAAAGTTGGCAACTATTCATTATTGGCCAAGATTGATACAGGGGCAAGTCCCAACATACGATCTCTGCGAATTCTAGAAGACATGTAGCCACAGACATGGAAGGCCATGGCTAAACCTACTGCTGTGAAACTTTCAGCGTACAACTGTGTTCAATAATTCTATGGGCAGGATCCATAGCTTTGGAGTGCAAGCACAATCAATCCTCCTGGGTGTCGCAAAGGCTCTGCATCATGGAAACTAAAGGCCCAGCAATTGGAGGTCTACTGGCATGCCATGACCTCACACTAGTAACAATCCACGGAATCTTTCACACATCAAAAGGCAGGTCAACCTTAGAAACTACTATCGCCTCAGTTCATGACTTAATATTGAAATGTTCAAAATGTTTCGATAAAATTGGCAGTTACAAGGGATCTTTGAAGGAACAACATGCACCATGGATAAAGGGGAGCCTGTCGATGTACTATACTTGGATTTCCAGAAGTCATTTGATAAGGTGCCACATCAAAGGCTATTGCAAGAAGTAAAAGCTCATGGTGTAGGGGTAACATATTAGCCTGGGTAGAAGATTGGTTGGCTGGCAGAAAACAGAGAGTATGCATAAATAGGTCTTTGCTTGATTGGTATGAGGCTCAACTTTTTACAATTTATATCAATGACTTAGATGAGAGGAACAAAGGCATCATAGCTAAATTTGCAGACAACACAAAGATAGGTAGAAAAGTTTGTTGTGAAGAAAACATAAGGAGCTTGCAGACAGAAACAGATAAGTTGAATGAGTGGGCAAAAACCTGGTAGATGGAATATAATGTGGGAAAGTTTGAAGTTGTTCACTTTGGCAGGAAGAATAAAAAAGCAGAGTATTACTTAAATAGAGAATGACTGCAGAATTCTGAGGTGTAGAGGGATCTAGGTGTTCTCGTACATGAGTCACAAAAGTTAGTTAACAGGTACAGCATGTAATCAAGGAGGCTAATGGAATGCTAACCTTTATTACGTGAGGAATTGAACATAAAAACAAGGATAAAAACAAAAAGCTAAAAGCTACTGCGGATGCTGGAAATCCAAAACAAAAACAGAATTACCTGGAAAAACTCAGCAGGTCTGGCAGCATCGGTGGAGAAGAAATCAGTTAACGTTTCGAGTCTTCACGACCCTTCGGCAGAACTGAGCATAGTTAGGAGAAAGGTGAAATATAAGCTGGTCTAAGGTGGGGGGGGGCGGGGGGAGAGAGAGAAGTTGAGGGTGGGATGATTGTGGAGATAAGCAAGCAGTGATAGGAGCAGATAATCAAAAGATGTCACAGACAAAAGGATCAAAGAGGTGTTGAAGGTGGTGATATTGTCTAAGAAAAGTGCTAATTAAGAATGGAAGACAGGATACTCAAGGTACAGCTCTAGTGGGGGTGGGGTGGAAAGACTAACAAAGTTTTAGTTTTAGATTTAAAAATAATGGAAATAGGTGGGAAAAGAAGAATCTATATAAATTATTGAAAAAAAAAGGGGGAGGGGGAGAAACGGGGTGGGGATGGGGGGAGGGGGAATTTAAGATCTAAAGTTGTTGAATTCAATATTCAGCCCGGAAGGCTGTAAAGTGCCTAGTCGGAAGATGAGGTGCTGTTCCTCCAGTTTGCATTGGGCTTCACTGGAACAATGCAGCAAGCCAAGGACAGACATGTGGGCAAGAGAATAGGGTGGAGTGTAAAATGGCAAGCGACAGGGAGGTTTGGGTCTTTCTTGCGGACAGACCGCAGGTGTTCTGCAAAGCGGTCGCCCAGTTTGCGTTTGGTCTCTCCAATGTAGAGGAGACCACATTGGGAGCAATGAACGCAGTAGACTAAGTTAGGGGAAATGCAAGTGAAATGCTGCTTCACTTGAAAGGAGTGTTTGGGCCCTTGGACAGTGAGGAGAGAGGAAGTGAAGGGGCAGGTGTTGCATCTTCTGCGTGGGCATGGGGAGGTGCCATAGGTGGGGGTTGAGGAGTAGGGGGTGATGGAGGAGTGGACCAGGGTGTCCCGGAGGGAACGATCCCTACGGAATGCCGTCGGGGGGGTGAAGGGAAGATGTGTTTGGTGGTGGCATCATGCTGGAGTTGGCAGAAATGGCGGAGGATGATCCTTTGAATGCAGAGGCTGGTGGGGTGATAAGTGAGGACAAGGGGGACCCTATCATGTTTCTGGGAAGGAGGAGAAGGCGTGAGGGCAGATGCGCGGGATATGGCCCGGACACAGTTGAGGGCCCTGTCAACGACCGTGGGTGGAAAACCTCGGTTAAGGAAGAAGGAGGACATGTCAGAGGAGCTGTTTTTGAGGTAGCGTCATCAGAACAGATGCGACGGAGGCGAAGGAACTGAGAGAATGGGATGGAGTCCTTACAGGAAGGACTCTACGCTTCCTGTAAGGACTCCATCCCATTCTCTCAGTTCCTTCACCTCCGTCGCATCTGTTCTGATGACGCTACCTTCAAAAACAGCTCCTCTGACATGTCCTCCTTCTTCCTTAACCGAGGTTTTCCACCCACGGTCGTTGACAGGGCCCTCAACCGTGTCCGGCCCATATCCCGCGCATCCGCCCTCACACCCTGTCCTCCTTCCCAGAAACATGATAGGGTCCCCCTTGTCCTCACTTATCACCCCACCAGCCTCCGCATTCAAAGGATCATCCTCTGCCATTTCCGCCAACTCCAGCATGATGCCACCACCAAACACATCTTCCCTTCACCCCCCCTGACGGCATTCCGTAGGGATCATTCCCTCCGGGACACCCTGGTCCACTCCTCCATCACCCCCTACTCCTCAACTCCCACCTATGGCACCTCCCCATGCCCACGCAGAAGATGCAACACCTGCCCCTTCACTTCCTCTCTCCTCACCGTCCAAGGGCCCAAACACGCCTTTCAAGTGAAGCAGCATTTCACTTGCATTTCCCCTAACTTAGTCTACTGCATTCGTTGCTCCCAATGTGGTCTCCTCTACATTGGAGAGACCAAACGCAAACTGGGCGACCGCTTTGCAGAACACCTGCGGTCTGTCCGCAAGAAAGACCCAAACCTCCCTGTCGCTTGCCATTTTAACACTCCACCCTGTTCTCTTGCCCACATGTCTGTCCTTGGCTTGCTGCATTGTTCCAGTGAAGCCCAACGCAAACTGGAGGAACAGCACCTCATCTTCCGACTAGGCACTTTACAGCCTTCCGGGCTGAATATTGAATTCAACAACTTTAGATCTTAAATTCCCCCTCCCCCCATCCCCACCCCGTTTCTCCCCCTCCCCTTTTTTTTTCAATAATTTATATAGATTCTTCTTTTCCCACCTATTTCCATTATTTTTAAATCTAAAACTAAAACTTTGTTAGTCTTTCCACCCCACCCCCACTAGAGCTGTACCTTGAGTGTCCTGTCTTCCGTTCTTAATTAGCACTTTTCTTAGACAATACCACCACCTTCAACACCTCTTTGATCCTTTTGTCTGTGACATCTTTTGATTATCTGCTCCTATCACTGCTTGCTTATCTCCACAATCATCCCACCCTCAACTTCTCTCTCCCCCCCACCCCCCCCACCTTAGACCAGCTTATATTTCACCTTTCTCCTAACTATGCTCAGTTCTGCCGAAGGGTCATGAGGACTCGAAACGTTAACTGATTTCTTCTCCACCGATGCTGCCAGACCTGCTGAGTTTTTCCAGGTAATTCTGTTTTTGTTTTATAAAAACAAGGCTAATTTGCTTCAGCTATACAGGGCATTAGTGAGATCGCACCTTGAATACTGTGTGTAGTTTTGGTCTCCTTATTTAAGGAAAGATGTAAATGTGTTGGAGGCGGTTCATAGGAGGTTTTCTAGATTGATACCTGGAATGAACAGGTTGTCTTATGAGGAAAGGTTGGACAAGCTAGGCTTGTTTCCACTGGGATTTAAAAGAGTGAGGAGTGACTTGATTGAAGTATATAAGATGGTCTTGACGAGGTGGACGTTGAAGGGATGTTTCCTCTTGTGGGTGTGTCCAGAACTAGGAAGCACAGTTTTTAAATTATAGGCTGCCCTTATAGGACAGAGATGAGGAGAATTTTTTTTCTCTCATAGGGCTGTGAGACTTTGGAACTCTCTGCCTCAGAAGGCAGTGGAAGCGGTGTCACTAAATATTTTTTAAGGCAGAGGAAGTGTGCGATTGGAATCCCCTGCAACTGGACTGTAAAAAATGTGATGGAAGAACCCCAAAATCCCACAGACACAAGTACTGTGAATGAAAATCCAGCCTCAAAACAAAACACACCGAGGCAGGCTACATTGTGGGGCAGGGGTTAAAATTAGATATTCCAACATCACAACAGAACTGATACTATAAAAGGGCTGGAATTTAAGACATCATCACAGCAATGAACACAGGATAACCACCATCATGTAATCTAATTAAGAAATGAAGGAGGCCATTGTCACAACCAAACACAACATCCATTCAATCCTGTCACGGAAGGAGAGAAACCTTTCACATAAAGATTAGCTTTGTAGACAGGGATATCTCACCTTGGTGGGATTCATTGTTTTCAGTTGTGGAAACAACATCAGCACTGAGAAGGTCTGTCTGGAACAGACTTGAAGGATCAAAGAAGGTGCTAAACATTAACCATCCAGCAGGATGGCCTCAGGAAATGTGCTCATGATATTTTGATAAGGATCATCAGAAAAGGGACAAGGGCGAAGGGTTTGGCACTGCAGTCAAGAAGGAGGGTCAGGAAGAGTCAACCTGGCTTGCGGACCTACAGTTCTCACCGCAAGAACCAACCGTGTGGAGGATTGTAAATTATCGGCCAAATCCGAGGGGTATCGGGGCTGGGAGGTTAGAGTAACTTAAGGGTAACAACCAAATCCAGGGGGTTTGGGTTTGAACTAAGTATGGTTGGGGCAGAAACGTGGGGTTTTGCCTGTGATTTTTCCAGGAAAGGTATTTCCTAATAAGTTGTGGTGACTTTGTATGTTTTGGTTGGGAACCGAGGTCGAATAGTGGAAGATTTAAATCAGACAAACCAATCGAGGTGTTGTGTCATTTAAACCAGCTTAGAGTTCTGTATTAGAATTCTGTATTCTGCCAACTCTTCAGGATAAGAATGATTTTCGAAGATGTCTAGGTCTCTTTCATTTCTTGTCTGCATATATTCCCAATTTCGCTCAAAAAAACTTCACCGCTAAGGGAATTGTTGAGAAAGGATGTGCCTTTTCTGTGGCACAAAAAACCCCAATACCTCTTTGAAGTACTAAACAGTCATTATCAGAAGCATCAATATTGCAATTTTATGATCCTAAGGAAATAACTAGCCTGGAAATAGAGTCTTCACAGAAAGGACTGGGAACATGGATACTATAAAATGGCAAACTGGTTACATTTGCTTCAAAATCTCTGCCTGTAAGACAATACAACTACTCCAACATCGAGCAAGAAACATTAGTTTTAGTGTTTGGAATCATATGTTTTCAGACCTACCTATAGAGCAAAAGATTTGTGGTAGAGACTGACCACAAGCCACTGGAGATGATTTGGTGAAAACCATTGACCAGTGCACCGCCAAGAATGCAGTGTCTCTTGATAAAGGTCCAAGGCTACGACTGTGAGATTTAATACAAGACACGTAACTTGATGGTCAAGTTGGGTGCACTTAACGGATTGCCAAACCCAGCAAAATCAGAAGATATACCCTTAGATCTACAAGTTGATGTCATCATACCAGAATCTTTGCAACCTGATATTCTTCAGTAACTTCATTACAGGTACATGGGCATAGATCGGATGAAAAGACGCACAAGAGAGACAGTTTATTGGCCGTGTATGAAAAAAAACATTGAAGTCATCTTTAAGAAGTGCAAGGTATGTCAAGAGTTAAGAGTCAGCACAAGCACCATTGATTCCACATAAAGTTCCTACCCATCCTTGCTCCAAAATTGCATCCGACCTGTTTCATATCCATGGCACTGACTTCATTGTAATCGTGGACTACTTTACCAAATACCCCATTATTTGACAATTGTACAATATGTTAAGCACAGCTGTTGTGCACATTCCAAGCACTGTTTTCAGTTTATTTGGTGTGCCGAGATGGATTCTAGATAACTATCTGCAATTTATTGGTAATCCATTTCAGGCTGTGTGTGAGAAGTGGAATATCGATCACACTACTTTTCACCCTAGATCTAAAGGCCTAGCTGAATGAATGATTTGCACGGTGAAATCCCTAATTCTCAAATAAGGACAGATCAAGCAAGATTTACACATTACAATGTTACATCTGAGAGTGACGCCTTTAAGTCCAACTATTCCATCACCAGCAGGGCTCATGTTAGGCAGGCTGGTGCATATCAATTTACCTACTCTTACCCATTCTACTCTCAGAAACTAGAGAGCAAATTTTAAAACTAAAAGAGAAGATGACAAACGTGCATGATAAAAACATAGGTACAGAATTTCCAAACTTACAGTTGGGACAACACGTTCACATCCAGGTTCCCACAGAAGGTGCATGGTAACTAGCCGAGGTGACAAGAGCTTGTTCAAACCCAAGGTCCTAAGAAATTCATTACACACGAAGATGTAATGGTGAAGAAGCTTAACAGAGAGCAAATCAGTTCCAGTCTGGCTCCTCAGCCACCGTACAGTCATATTGCATCTAGGACAGGATCCTAAGCGCAACCAGAAACAACTTCCAAGAATGGCGATCCCATAGATCACTGTGCGTAGTTAAAAAAAAACCTCCCTAAAAAGTTAGCATCGCAAGATCTGGGCTTACCAGCAGATTACATTTAAGATTTAGAGGCTCATAGGGCAGAAATTTTTGTCCCGTGGGTGGGCACACACCTTACCCGATTGGGAGTAAAATAGTGCGCGAAGACATCGGGTGAGCATCAGCGAGCACTCTCATGATCTTTCTGTCAGCGGGCACGTGCATGAGTCAGCAGCATGCCCGCCGACAATTAAGAGGCTTATTAAGGCCCTTAAACAAGTAATTAGTTCGTATTTGTCGCTGCCCACTCAACCATTCAGCTGGCCGGAGGGCTAATAGGCTAGGCAGCCTTTGCATTATTTACCAAACCTCATCCACGGGTGGGATGAGGTTTCCAAAGGTAAATAAAAAAACAATAAAACATTTTTAAAATCATTTTTAACATGCCCCTCTTCATATGACTGAGTGACATGTGGGGCATGCTTATATCATTCGTAAAAGCTTTATTTTTCATTTTAAAATCCTTCAGCTCCTGGAGGCAGCTCTGTGTCTTCAGGGAGCTTTCAGTGCGTGCTCCCCCGTGCATGCACGGACTTCAGTGCTCGTGCTCCTCCCACCCCCACCCCGGAGGCTCTCAGTGCGCGTTTCACACTGGCTGGCCGTTGACTGTCCAGCCAGCGTGAAATCACAGTTGGAGCTCGATCGCGGGTGGTGGTCCATTTTGCGGCCGTTCCCAGGCCCGCCCACCAGACCCGCCTGAGAAAAAACCTGCCCATAGATTCACTTGTGTAGTGATGACGATGAACATGCATTGTAAATAGTATACTTTTTGGAAGAGGGGAAAATATCTTTAAGTAGAAAGAGGGATGTTTTAATATACCTTCAAGGGATATAAGCATCACATCACTGGAAGGGAAATGTGTCATGTGATCCAGTCTTAGTTTCACTTTTGCTTTGAGCAGAGCACAGACAAACAGCTCCTAGTGTCTCTAAGCTTTATAGCAATATAAGACTGTTCTCATATGCCTACTCTTAATAAATGAACCCACAATGTCTTTACCCAATCCCTTATGAATGGTTGGTGCCTTGTGTCTTATACAGCAAATAAGCTCAAAGACTTATATCATGATAAGAGCATGACAAGCACCTCAGTGTCTGGTAGATTGTCCTGCCATCTGACCTTCAGAAGTTTAGAATACAATACATGGGGATACAATACATGAGTGAAGCTTAATATGAGTGACTTGGGGCTTAGGTATTTAGACATGAGGAGTGACATAGCTGTTTCCATGAACAAAGAAGAGGACAGAGCTGAAACAAGAGGCTTGCTTCCCTAATCCTGTGCTGCCAGCAGGGAGCTATACTCAAAAAGAGTGTAAGTCGGAGATAAGGCGACAAATTGGCGGCACACATTGATTCTAAACTTGCACTGTCTTTGGACACAGCTCTCTGCCTGAGATCCATATGCCTGTCAATTTACCCTGAGGTTTTTAAATGCAAAATCCTGAAGTAAGGAGATTAAGTGTGCATGGAGAAGTCTGATATACAGAACAAGGAGGAAATAATCAGCAACATGATCATAGGCTGAGCAAACAAGGTTTCATGAAGGAAAGGCTAGAGATTTTTTCTCTTCAAAGTGTTTCCCAATTGTTTATCCAAAATAGTAATAATAATTATAAAACGCTTTCATCGTAAAAAATAAGATGATCAGAGTCCCTGGAGTCAGCTAATGAACTTCTAACAAAAGCATAAAACATTTATTAAACAAGAAAAGATGAACTTACAATACTCTTCCACCCACAACTACACCTTTACAGATATATACAGATTTGTAAGGATAACACAAGTTACAAAAGCTATCTTATACTCTAATGCTCACAGGAAGTACAGTCCATGTAAACCAATTGATAACCTGTGGTCAGATGCACCGCACTCTGAAACCAAGTGACAGATGCCACCCCAGACAGATGCTATGGATCTCTCCCCTACTACCCACCCACCCAGACGCTTGTCACACTGTGAGCCAACCAGTCTCACTGAACTCTGTCTTTCACATGACGGTTTCTAGTCTCCACTCTCCAAGAACTCACTTTGGAATCTCTCCCAAACTGATGCTTTCTCTCAGAAGCCTTACGCAAGTGTTCACCTCCAGGGTTTCAAACTCTCTTTACGATGTTCCTCTCCCCATGCTTTCTTCCATGCACTCTCTCTCAACAACTCAGCCTTCAGCAGTACGCCTCTGCTTCACATGCCCATAGCAAAGAGTTACAGACCAGCTATCTCTTTGAACCTTCTGGCTTCTAATAAGCTTTTATATCACTTTTACTCTGCTTCCTGCAGCTTGAAGTTTTAAACTTGAAGCTTGGAGCCTTTCTCTGCCCCTCACTCTTAACTTCACTTAACAGGACCTTTTCCAGGTTCTTGTCCTTTCTTTGACTAGAAGGTCTTCTTCGGACTTTCTCCTATTCCACTCACCTGGATTTGGGGACTTTCTTCTTTAGCTTGGGACTTGGTATCTGTCCTTTTTGCTCCAGTCTCTCTCTGGCAGCTACTTTCAACCAGCTTTAGCTTGGGACTGGCTATCTGAGCCTTCTAGGTTGCTTCTGCTTGGCAGCTGTCTTCAAAACCAACTGGGTTCAAACAGCTTCCAAATCAAACTGCCCTTTCTAGCTTCTTCTGTGTATGTGTGTGTGTGTGTCTGTGGGAGAGACCTGCCTCTTCGAACCTCCTGGGCAACAGCCCAATTTTTCTACTCCTGTGTTTGCTTAACATCTCTTGCAGTCATAAACTATCAATAGAAATGCAGGCACCTTTTAAAGTGAAACTAAAACTCAATTTGACCTTTTCTTAACACAGGTACAGAAATACAAATCAAACTTAAACATTAAAGCTAAAACACATTCCTAACACTCACAAGCACAAATATAAGTTTCTTAAACTACCTCTATTTCCTAACACGCTTCGGGTTGATAGCCTTTCATCATCACCAGAATAAATTAGATGTGTAATTGGTTTTATGCAATCACTGAGGCAGAGAGTTACGATCCCAGACCAGACTCCCAAATTTGGTTACAATCCAGTTAGGAACCAGTAACATTTTGTTTAAAGTGGGCAAAATTTGAAATCCCAGTTACTTTCTAAGAGAATAATGCCACATGGTTCCATGGTTTCAAACAAAAGAAATATTTATCACATAAATGAACAAAGCAAACTATAAGTACTATCTACTTTATACTCTAACATCCAGAATTAACATGAGGCAAACATGAATTAACAAGCAAACTGTGGTCAAATACAGCACAAACTGCACATTAAATGGCAGACACAGCCAAAACAGATCCCATGAATTTCTCAGCCACATACCCAGAGGAGATTGATCACTGTGAATCACAAAAATTCTCTAAAATCCCGTCTCCCTCATGAGGGATTTTCAGCTCTTCTCCTTCAAAGATCTGACCCTTTATTTCCCTCAAAAGCCACTCCAATTCTCCAATTCAGATGGCCTCGACAACTGCTCGCTTCCCAGTTGCTCAATCTCTTCTCCTGAGACTGCATCCCACTGGATTCGCAAGGCTGCACTCCAGCATTTAACCACTGGCACAATTCCAGCTCCCTAGCTGCCCTGAGTAGAAAACCACAAGCCATGGAAATTTTTTTGCCCCAACTTCCTAGCAACATGTAGCAAGCGACCTTCAGCTGAGAAGACAGTAGTGACCAGCTTCTCCAAGCCCCAACTGTACAAACTACCAAAAGGCTCCCAGGGCTTTTCTGAGCCCCCAGACCCTCAAAGCTAACAACAACACTTCAGCTGTATGGAGCTAGCCACTTATTTCTTTACCTGCCCCTGACTAATTGTTCATAAACTGCTGTACACTGACCCTTGAATTGATCTGTGTGACCTATTAAAATATCCAAACAGGGTCTCGCCCCTGTTCCTAGGCAGAGTTGAATGTAGCAACCATGAACATTCTGTGCTTTAAATGTTACTATCCCCAGTTAACCTGTCACTGTCCTCAGGTGCTAATTTACAAGAAAACAGGGGCAATGAAAAAATTCCCCCAAAAATATATTTCACCGCACAGCGATAGAGGGAAATAGAAGAAAGAACACGCAAGAAGGTCTGTAACTGGATGGAAAGCAGGAGAGATTAAAAAAAAAGGAAAGATGGTGTAAGGGAAAAGGGGATGTTAATGGATTATGCAAAGAAATAAAACATGTGTTTAGAGGAGGTGTAAATGGCAATAGCTGAATCAATACCAACTGCTGCTGTCTGCTGTTCCATGAGCCAGGAGACTGAGGGCAGAGAGACCAGAGAAGGAGTGGGATAGAAAATTAAAACAACAGGCAGCCAAATGCTCGGGGTCACACTTGACAACTGAATGAGGGTGTTCTGAAAATCAGTTGTCCAAACTGCATTTGGTTTCCCTAAAATGTTGGAAACCTTATCATGAGCAGCAACTTACAGAATGCTAAATTGAAAGAAACACAAAGCAAATCGCTGTTTAACTGGTAGTGCATGTTTGGGGACCTTAGGTGGTGATCACAGAGGAGGTAAAAGGGCAGGTGTAGCATCTCCTGCGCTTGCATACAAAGTTACCATGGGAATGAGAAGAAAAGATAGGAGTGGCTGAAGAATGAAATAAGGTGTTGCTGGGGGAATAGCCCATTTGGAATGTTGAAGGGATGGAGAAGGGAAGATATGTTTGGTGGTAGAATCACACTGGAAGTGGCAGAAATGGCCAAAGGTGGTCTGTTGAATGTGAATACTGGAGGAGCGGGTAGAAGGTGAGAACAAAGAGAGCCCTATCTGGGAGAGAGGGGAAGGGGTAAGGAATGGGATGAACACAGTTGAGAGCCCTGTGAGCCATGGTGAAGGGGAATTCTTTGTTGAGGTTATTAACTTCTTGACTGGGCCCAGAAAGTGATCCCCAGGCCTGGTTCCCTGAGTGCAGCCTTGTTTCAATGGTCTCAAACAAGTATTAAGCAATCTACGAAAAGGGCACAACACCTGTTTTCAGCATTGGTAAAGGATAAATATTTTTGTCCTGATCCAATAGGGCGGGTGGTCTAATTCTGAATGAAAGTGTGGACATACACGCCTGCCATGTTGGGGCTTTAGACATCAGAGCGTGTCTGAAAAACGGATGCTGCACTGATCTATTTCTTGGCCAGAATTTAGTGGGCAGAATTTTTAGCTTGCCGGGCAGCCATGCACCCGACCCGGACGAGTGTAAAATGGTGCATGATGACGTCGGGCAAGCGCCCCGACATCATCATGCACTCGCGCGATATTTCAGTTGGCGGACGCGTGCAGGAGTCAGCAGCGCGCCCACCAACAATTAAGCAGCCGATTAAGGCCCTTAATGAACTGATTGATTGAAATTTTTTGCTGCCTGTCCAACCGTTCGGTTGGCGGGCAGGCAAAAACGCCAAGCGGCCTTTGCAATTTTGGCAAAACTTCATCCACGGACGGGACAAGGTTTCGACCAGTGTTTAAAAAAGATTAAAGACTTTTCGAACTCATCTCTAACATGTCCCTGCTCATGTGACAGACACAGGGACAGGTTAGAGATGAGATTGAAAAGAGTCACATGAGGGAATATGTTTTTAATTTCTTTATTTCTTATTTCAAAAATCTTCAGCTCCCTGAGGTACACCGCGCGCACTTGCGCGCATGCACACACTTCCTCGCTCGCCCTCCTCCTGCCCCCATGCTGTTAATTGGCCAGTCAGCATTAAATTGCGGTCGGGGCCCGATCATGGGAGGTGGTCCGTTTCGCAGCCAATCCCGCTCCCGCTCGCCCCCTGCCAAGCCCGCCCGACAACTGGAAAATCCTGGCCAGTGTGTTTTTCTGGCATTGGACAAAATGTATTTCACTTCAATTTTCCTTCCTTTTAAAGGACCAAGCTTCTCAAACAGTAAGTACTGTGAATAGTAGTTCAACAGACACATTCAAAATTGAAAAAGGCCAAATTGTTATTTACCAAGAGCTGGAGCGATGTCCCCAAGTATCAAGACCAAGTTCAATGTAGTCCTAAGTGACAACCCAGGTGAATAGAGTAAAAGCCCGTTCCTTGTTCTTTCTTTCTTTCTTCTGATTCTGTTGTATGAGATATTTTATGTGTTTTAGAGTGTAAACCTATTAAGTATTAATTATATGTTAAAAGCTTGCAAATGAAATATTAATGTTTATAATGTTCCACAAATCATAAAGCTTGGAATCAAACAGAAACACAAATTTGAATATATGATTCTGTGCACCTCTACAGAAGAACAGTCCATCATTGGTCAATTCAAAAAATAAACATCCATTTAATGTGACGCACTATCAACTGAATATCATTTAATCTCTGCAACTATTAACTCTCTTTGGCACTTCGACTTTCTTCCGATATCTTGTTTCTCTGTTGCTATATGGCTGAAATGAGATAAGCTTAAAGGTGCTTTAGCTTGGCAACAGGCAATTCTGAACAGCCACAAAATATAAGAAACAATTCAAACAAACAACCTCCTATTATATAATTTCAGAGTATGCACCAAACACGAAATCTTTTTGTAGGAATTCTAATCTTTGTCAAGTTCCAGTGATAAAAACAATGAGAATGGGCAGAATTTTGCAGTCCCCTACTGGCGGGTTTACAAGTTTGGGGGCCCATAAAATTACTCGGGTTGCTTTCCTGCTGCCCTCCCAACCTATCCACAATTATATGCGGGGCAACCAATTGGGGGTCCTGCCTGCCCTCGCCCCAAATGAGGCCCTTGAGTGGCCAATTATTTGGCCTCAAAGGCTCCCTTTCCACATCAGGCGTACCCAGGTCAGTGCTCCCTCATCTCCACTCTGGCCTTTCCATCAAGTACCCCACCTTTGCTCCCCACTGCCACAGCTCCGCCCCTTCCCCAAGGCCTCATCCTGCCTCCTCACAGTGAGACACCCACCCCTACCCCGCACTTACCTGGTCCTGGACTCAAGACTTAGAATCTGGAAGCTGCTTGTAGTTCCAGTCCTGGCCATTGCTGCCACTGGCATTGCTGGGACTATAAAACTGCCGGCAATTCGATTTGTCAGCACCTCTCTAAGGTGGGACAATGACTGGGAAATAAGAGTATTGGTCCAGTTGTGGCCTAGCCAGAGCCCTATAAAGATTCAGCATAGCTTGTACATGTTTATACTCAATACCTCTAATTATGAAATCCAAAATCCCATATGCTTTACTAGTAACTCTCTCAATATGCCCTGTTACTTTCAAAGATCTATGCACACAAACCTCCAGGTCTCTCAGTCTCTGCACACTCTTTATAACTGTGCCATTAAGTATAAATTGCCTGTCCCTATCCCTTTTGTCAAATGTATCACCTCACATTTCTCTGCTTTAAGTGACATCTGCCCATCCTGCTAGCCGATCTGTGTCCATTGCAGGTGACTGGTACTAACATCACTGTTTGTCTCAGCTCCAAGTTTGGTATTATAAGCAAATGTTGAAATGCTATCTTGTATTTCAATATCCAAGCCATTTATGTATATCAAAACAGTTATGGTCCCAATGGTGAACCTTGGGGAACACCACAGTCTACCGTCCGCCTGTCTGAAAAGCAATAATTTCCCATGATTCACTGTATTGTATCCTTAAGCAAATTTTTTTGAAAGCTGACACTAACCTTCATATTCCATGAGCCCTACTTTTTCTTAACCAGCCTTTGAAGGGCTCTCAGCAAGAGGTCATGTCCACCCAAGGTCTTCAAAGAGCAATTTCCCTACCTGACCCTCAACGAGAAACATGGGGCTGAATTTTCTCATGGAAGGCGAAGTCCCAGTGCTGAGATTTAAAGTGGGAGCCGACCCCATGTTGGCCGGTGGTGGGACCCTGAGCCGGCATTTTGCCAATGGTAGTAAAATGGGAGTCTGCAGCCATCCTATTAAGGACAGGGGTCCATCTCCAAGAGTGACGAGCCCAATAAAAGGCTATGCAGGTCAGTTGGCTCAGCATGCCATCATAGGTGGTGGCCACTGTTGAGGGTTCATCACCAGTTCTATAGCAGTTGACCTTGAAGATTGGAGGCTTGGGTTGGGGACACTAGGGCCAGACGGGCAGGCACCAGCGATTGGGGTGGGGAGTCTCATTATCCACTGGTGCTGCCTTTGCAATGTGGGTGGGGTTGTTGTTGGGGACCCCACCCCATGAGGTGCCCATAAAGGACAATACCCCAGGACACACTGGGAGGTGGTTTCGAATGTTAAGCTCCAAAGCGGCAGCTTTGGTTTCAAATCATTGTTACATGCTGATTGACAGTACGATCTGCTTACTCTGTTTAATTTCAGCACTCACATCCCTTGCCTGCATTCATGCCAAAATAAAGCATATGCCATGGATGCTATTATAGAACAAAATGTAGGGTAAAAAAGATAAGGGACAATTGTTGAAGATTCTCTGGCTATGATCAGATAGGTAAGAGCAGAAACAAAATAATTTAATTTCACTGAACTAGACAATGGTTGTAAAGTACCTCCAAGCCCTCAACCATTACCATCTAGAAGGACAAGGGCAGCAAATAGATGGGTGCGCCACCACCTGCAAGTTCCCCTTCAAGCCACTCACCATCCTGACTTGAAAATATATCGCTATTCCTTCACTGTTGCTGGGTCAAACTCCTGGAACTCCCTTCCTAACAGCACTGTGGGTGTACCTACACCACTTGGGCTGCACCTGTTCAAGAAGGCAGCTCACCACCACCTTCTCAAGGTCAATTAAGGGTAGGCAATAAATGCTGGCCGAGCCAGTGAAGCCCAAATCTCATGAATGAATAAAAAAAGAGGATGGTGTTGTTGACCATGCCAAATGCTATGATAAGGTCAAGATGGACAAGGAGTCACAGTGACAAAGGAATTGTGACATTGGTTCAGACTGCTTTGATGTTTTGGCAGAGAAGGTAACTAAATTCAGGAGATTAAAATGTGAAGTTGCACAAAAGATGGGTACAGATTCGGGAGGAAATGGAAGTTAGACATTGGACAGTAGTTTGCAAAAACAAAATATCGTCATACTCTAGATTGTTTTCCTACCCTAAATCATGCCCTCTACCTAAAAATATTCATGTTCAATGAAAAAAAATAACCAGTGCAACTTCCAGTAAACAGAATGACACAATGCTTTCACATTAAATAATTATCAGGGCAGATATGAAGTCATCCTACATGAAAGGACATGAAAAATTGTATGACTGCAGCAAAAAAAACCTCCTCCAGTACAGAAGGAAAATGGAAGACAATGTATAGTCAAGAAAACAGAAGACATGACCCTTAAAATTCCAGGCTAAATCTGACACTTCAATGCATCTTGTTAAATGTGCTGTCGTGTGTTTACCACTTAGTGAGATGTCATTGAAGTGCAATAATAAAGTTGTTCGCAGAAGAGGGAGTTACAAGGCTATAAACCAACTAAAAGGGTTCAGGTAAAATGATAAACTGTTAGAGAAATATGATCAAAACTGTGGGAGTATTTTATCATTACACAATTAGTGCATTGACTATGACTGAGTGAATGTGACCTACAATGAAGGACGCTACTTCCTCTTGTATTGGTTGGGGACATATTTGAGAGATTCTTGGTACTTATCTAGTCACATTTCTTCCACCTGTCATGTGCTTATAGTGATATAAATCCTTGGGATTACTTTCTGTACAAGACACAGGACACGAATCACTCATAAGAGATTGGGTAAACACATTGTGGATTTATTCATTAAGAGTGAGCGCATGAGAACCACCTTACATTTTTGTAAAGTTTGGAGCACTAGGTACTGTTGGCTCTGTTGCTTAAAACAAAAATGAAACTAAAACTAGAACACACAATACCTACATCATTTCCCTTCTAGTGATGCATACAGACACAGGTTCACCCTCTTAAAGTCATACTACGCCACCTACACGCAAAAATGCCAGTTTACATCACATGTTAATGAGAAAGTAGCAGCGCAAAATGAGATTGATATCATTGCAGCTTAGTTAACACTGACACTGTGGCTGGCTCTGCATTGATAGGGGACTAACACACACCTTCCAAACGTAGGCCCCTTTCAATCTGGAAATCAGAATGATATGACATACATTACTCCTCAATGCCACTTTAAGTTGGAACTTGCTTCAGCACACACTGTGCAAGTTCCAATCAGTTCCATGGGCAATGAAGCTAAAGAGATCCAGCAAAAGCAAGTGGAATTAGCTTTGTAGGGGGTCTGAAGGTACTTTCTCTACAAATATTTAAAGTTTGTTACTATTAAGCTTGATATTCCCTGCATCTAAGTAATCAAACGCTTATCTTGGCTCACCAATGTGATGCCCAGGCCATTTTGATTCTTGGGCAATCATTTAAATAGGCCAGGCCCAAATCAATGCAATCTCAAAGTCAATAGCTTTAGCTCAGAGAAAGGACCAGGAGGATATGGCCAGAGACCCCTGGTAACAGTCCCCAACAGTCAGTGGTGGGGCATGGGGGGCTGCTGGCAGGAGTAGGCAATTACAATCGGAACAGGGGCCTACAGAGAAGCAAATGGTATTGATTTTTTAGTGCGGCTCCTATAGCTCAAGGCATGAAAAGGCTCCCATCTCTGCTGCCCCATTTATTAACTCAGACCACACAAGCAACTTTATAGGAAAATTAGTCTCTGGAGAGAAATATCTAAGTGTTGTGATGTCCTGGAGAAAAATGGAGGAGTCTATTAGCCAGGTCTATGCGGTCTTCAATCAGTGGATGCCCATGCTGTCGCTTGCTATTGAATATTTTGAAATTCATAGATCCAAACAAACTTGCAAAAATTCACAAACCTAATATCAAAGCAAAATACTGCGGATGCTGGGGGTCTGAAATAAAAACAGAAAAATGCTGGCAAAACTCAGCAGGTTGAGCAGCACCTGTGGAGACAGAAACAGAGTTATGTTTCGAGTTCAACATGACTCTTCTACGGAACCCAAAGCAAAACCTCACAAAGCTGCCCAAGTACAAAAACCAACAACCTAGCTATTTGTCACTGATAGAGCTATCAGTCCATATCAAATTACAAGGACCACAAACAATCTTTTTCACTGCTGAAGGCAACAGAATTTATTGACTGATTTTCCAACTTCTTTCCTAATAATCTGGAATAATTTGTGGCTGTTTTTCTGAGAGGTGAACATGACATAGCTAGTGATGTCATCAGTGAAGCAAACATTACTTTAGAAGATATTTACTTGATCAATGATAAAGATAGGGTTAGCTCAAGAGTCATTCTCAGCTTCACTCAGCTCCTGACCTCATTACAACCTTGGATCAAACATGGACAAAAGAGCTGAACTCCCGAGGTAAGGTGAGAGTGACTGCCCTTAACATTAAGGCAGCATTTGACCAAGTGTGGCATCAAGGAGACTTAGTAAAACTGAAGTCATACCTAGCACAAAGGAAGGTGGTTATGTTTGTTGGGGGTCAATCATCTCAGTTTTAGGACATCACTGCAAAAGTTCCTCAGGGTAACTTGCCCAACCATCTTCAGCTGCATCATCAATGACCTTTCTTCCATCATAGGGTCAGAAGTGGGGATGTTCGCTGATGATTGCACAATGTTCAGCACCATTCTTGACTCCTCGGATACTGAAACAGTCCATGTCCAAATGCAGCAAGGCCTGGACAATATCCAGGCTTGGGTTGACAAGTGGCAAGTAATATTTGCACCACACAAGTGCAAGGAAATGACCATCTCCAACAAGGCACAATCTAATCATTGCTCTTTGACATTCAATGGCATTACTATCACTGAATCCCACCCCCCCACTATCAACTTCATGGAGGTTACCATTGACGAGAAACTGAACTGGATTAGCCATATAAACTGGACTAGCCATATAAATATTATGGCTACAAGAGCAGATCAGAGGTTAGGAATCCTGTGGTGAGTAACCCACATCCTGACTCTCCAAAGCCTTTCCATAAGGCACAAGTCAGGAGTGTGATAGAATACTTTTCCATTTGCCTAGATGAGTGCAGCTCCAACAACACTCAAGAAACTTAACACCATCCAGAACAAAGCAGTCCACTTGATTGGCACCCCTTCCACAAACATTTGCTCCAAGTCACTCACCATTCTGAATTGGAATCATATCGACATTCTTGCACTGGAGCTGGGTCAAAATCCTGGTACTCCCTCTCTAACAGCACCGTGTGTGTACCTACAGCACATGGACTGCAGCAGTTCAAGAAGGAAGTTGCCACCAACTTCTCAAGGGCAATTAGGATGGGCAATAAATGCTGGCCTAGCTGGCAATGCCCACATCCCGCAAACAGTTTTTAAAAACCACACTCTCCTTGAGACTTGTATAGGTATTCATAAGGAAAATGAACACATGTTTATCATGCCCTGATGTTTGAGTCAGTATGTGTTGCTCACTGGTTACACCAAATAGGGAAGCTTCCATCAAAGCTGGCATTCCATGCCCTACTGAAGGCTCCAAAAATGCTGAAATAACTACCTGAAGTTCACACTGGAAATTGAGGGAATGGGGACAAAAACAGACCTTGTCTCTCCCATTATCCTGGCATAAAAAGGTCTAATCATGCACCTGATAAATGGCCAATGACATATTGTCTGAGGTGCTATTCAGACATTCTTTGCTACCTCAAACAGAAGCCAAGCATATGGTATTGAGGAACCTTAGGCCTTTTTAAGGATCCCTCTCTGAAATTATTCCTGTTGCTTAACCAGTTGGCCTTAGACAGGCCTCTGAGGATACCAAAAGAAAGCTACGTTATTTCCTTGTAACTTATTGTAGAGCCACAGACAGAAAGAGTGCTCTTCCCTAAGCCACAGCACTGCTGCAGGCCTCTGTTGGACTGTGCTCACCCCATTCCCATTCCTGTTTCCATTCTTACCCTCCAACTCACCCCACCCCCTAAAAAGAGAAACCACCAAAACTTGAAAATGAAGAGTACTAAAACTTGTCCGATCTGGTCCTGGGTACCTTAAAATGAAACTCCAGTTTTACTGGTACCAGCATTACTGATTTTCACTGGGATTTGGAAACTTTGAACTGGTTTTTCGTTCTGGGCACTGAACCTACTTGACAGCGGCTGCCCCACATTTTTCCAGACAAAACCGACAAGTTGGCTGAGGAATCGCAGCTCACCGGAATTATTCAGGCAAGGCACACAGCCCAATTTCAGATGAAGCTCAGGCTTCCGACTTCTGGCTTCTTGCCGGCTGGGAGTGTGCTGACCATTTTGGGCCCAATGACGTAACTTCAGGATCACATTCATCAAAGTATTACAATTTGATCAATCTGCTTTAGAGCCAAACTAGTGACGAGATAATCGTATCATATGTTGCAATTAATTTTGTGCAGTAAGAACATAGCATTATAGTTGTTGGTGGCAATGGGCAATAAAGTGTGGGGCAAGACCTATACAATTAACAATTGATAATTAATAATCTATACACTATTGATAATTAATTTGAAAAATAAAGAGGACTTGCATTTATATATAACCTTTCATGGCCTCAGAAACTCCTGAAGTGCTTTCCAGCTAAGTAAGTTTTATTTTTCTGAAGTGTAGTCACTGTAGTAATGCAGGGATCTGGCAGCCAACTTGCACACAGCATCACAATAATAACTCGAATTTACTTTTCAAGTGAAGTGAACATTCTGCATTCTGCTTATTGATTACTATTGTTCAAAACTACAGGAGCAAACCTGCTCTCCTGACAGGGAGGTGCATTTGAAGGAATTATACCAGAGAATTGGCACTGTAGTGTTTCAGTTTCAGCCTAACCTCTATTCACTTTGAGGGTACTTCACTGTGAAGAGTGAAGGATCAGTGCATTTACCCTTAAAGAGATTTAATTGGTGTAAACCTCTATTTACAGTACTAAATGCTTTAAAGTGGGGACCAGGAGACAGTTAAATATTAATTTTATCAAGTGAAACTCATAGTGATGTTGTGTTTTTGTATTCAGTGAACTTACCAAGCAAACAAATGACAAATTCATCATGAGCTGTCTTATTGGGCAACAAGCACATTTAGTTACATTTACTGTGTCAAGAAGTGCTGGAAATCTGAAATTAACAACCAAAAATGCTGACCTGGCCAAAAGGTCAGCCAACATTCAGTCAAAGAAGAGATAGATTAACTCAAATGAAAGCAGATGATGCTGGAAATACTCAGCAGGTCTGGCAACATGTGGGGAGAGTGAACCAGCTAACGGCTCAGGTCAATAATCTTTAATCAGACCTCACCAACCTGAACTCTGTTTCTCGGTCCACAGATGCTGCCTGGTCGGCTGAGCATTTCCAGCATTTTTGGTTTATATTTCAGATTTTCAGCATGTGCAATATTTTGCTTTTGTTGGTAGATTAACTCTTCTAATGAAGGGTCCCCGAGTGATAGATTTTTATTGTATTTTCTCCTCCAGTTGCTGGTTACCCTGCTCCATATTTCCATCAATTTGCTGTCTCAGCAAGAAGCTGTATTTGAAGCGAATGAAGTCTGGGAATTCATGTTGCAATGTTTCAGCTCTCTTTTGAACTCTGGCTAAACAGCTTGTATTGAATCTTCGTCGCCAGTTTGTTGGATCCTGTTTGCACGCTCGTTGTAAGGGGTGGCCGATTTGTACTACTCATAGAGTTGAGTAGCAGATAATTCATAGGTAGAAACTCTGTGTTTATTTATAAAGGTACTCAGCAGCAACTAAACATGTGCTTACACTTCAAACTCTATCTCTACACTCTCTCAACTACTAACTACTGACCACAGACTACTAACTACAGAGGTATCCCACGCTACACTGCTATTGGATACTAAGGTCATATGATCTTCCATTATAACATTCTTCTTAAAGGTATCAGATTACCACAGCTTGCATTGGCACATGCGTGCTGGACCAAATGTTTTTCTTCTGTTCTGTCATTTCCATTTTTCTATAATGTACTCTTTTTGCAGAGGTAAGTGGTTCCAAACATTATAATTATTTTCGGAAATGTCACAATTTTTCATTCGGCCCCTTAATGCTCATAGTTGGGCATGTTCAAGCTGTTGTGTTTCTGCTTTTCACTCAGCAATTGTCCAGCTTCCATTTCAAAACTGAAGGAAAACTCTCCTGAAGGTTCAATAATTGTCATTGCCTGCATCACAGAAGCCCCAAATCCTATGGGTGGCTGATGCCGGCCTTTACATGGTTTTGGTGCCAACACTTAAGTGGTGACTTCCTCCCCTTACTCAAATGGCGGTAGGCTGCCTGAAATCAATGGTGGCTTCTGGGCAGCACTACCACCTGAGATGGTCTAGTGAGTACTGAATGACATTTGCTGCTGTATTTGAGAACAGGAGAGGTAGCTGTGCTTGCACAGTCAATTTTAATATCAAACTTTTCTGCGTTAATACGAATGTTGTTTATGCTGCTCCCATGTACCCAAAATACGCATGCTACAGAGCCCCATTTCTCACCCAATATTAAATTTGGAGGAAATTTCTGCTCATTCAGTGCTTGAGGTTGAACAACTAGCATGGCAGATCATAGTCTTTGGAGGAGTCGAGAGGCGTGGTGGTGAGATAGATATCTGTGTTGAACATGTGAAAGCCTGACATATTTTCTGTTGATCTTACTCAGTGGGAACATGCAGATAAGAAAGAGGAGCCAAGCTGAGAATGGATCCTAGGGAGACTCGGAAGGCAATGGTGCAGGAAACGTTTGAGAAGCCAATGCAGGCGTTTCTTTGGCTACGACTGGATAGATAAGAATTGAACTAGGTGAAGGCAGTTCCACTCAGCTGGATAACAAAGGAGAGGCATTCGAGGAGGATGCTTTGGTCAACCATTTTCAAGATGACAGACAAATCGAGAAGGACGAGGAAGGATAACTTACCATAGTCACATAGGATGGAATTTGTGACTTTGATAAGGGTCATTTCAGTGCTTTCCTGGGGTGGGAACCTGATTGGAGAAGTTCAAACATGAGATTAAGAGGCCCTAATGAAAAATAGGTCAACATTGTCCCCATTATCCCTTAAAAGACACGCATATTACCTCTTTACTTTCAAGAAATTTAATGAAGAGTGTAATTTTCATTTCTGCAAATTTGCATTTTTCTTTTAAGTCAACTCTGTGACACAATCAGATTTTAAAAAGGACATATTGCTTTCAAATCTTGAGGTCTCTCTTAGATTTCACGCTCAGTAAATGTTAATGCCTCCTTACGGTTGTATGTAATCCAATCATTTCCCACTGAACTGATGTAGGAAAAAGTTAAAGATTAGTCAGTCAGGGCAGGAGAGATTTAAAAACACTTCAAATGCAAACCAGTGTATATATTTATTGCTCATAAAATTACAGAGAACAGTACCTTGGGTTACCTTGTCCTCACTTATCACCCCACCAGCCTCCGCATTCAAAGGATCATCCTCCGCCATTTCCGCCAACTCCAGCATGATGCCACCACCAAACACATCTTCCCTTCACCCCCCCCGGCGGCATTCCGCAGGGATCGTTGCCTCCGGGACACCCTGGTCCACTCCTCCATCACCCCCTACTCCTCAACCCCCTCCTACGGCACCACCCCATGCGAACGCAAGATATGCAACACCTGCCCCTTCACTTCCCCTCTCCTCACCGTCCAAGGGCCCAAACACTCCTTTCAAGTGAAGCAGCATTTCACTTGCATTTCCTTCAACTTAGTCTACTGCATTCGTTGCTCCCAATGCGGTTTCCTCTACATTGGAGAGACCAAACGCAGACTAGGTGACCGCTTTGCAGAACACCTTCGGTCTGTCCGCAAGCATCACCCAGACCTCCCTGTCGCTTGCCATTTTAACACTCCACCCTGCTCTCTTGCCCACATGTCTGTCCTTGGCTTGCTGCATTGTTCCAGTGAAGCTCAACGCAAACTGGAGGAACAGCACCTCATCTTCTGACTGGGCACTTTACAGCCTTCTGGACTGAATATTGAGTTCAACAATTTTAGATCTTAAACTCCCTCCTCCATCCCCACCCCCTTTCCGTTTCTTCCCCCTCCTTTTTGTTTTTTCCAATAATTTATATAGATTTTTCTTTTCCCACCTATTTCCATTATTTTTAATGTATTCCACCGATCATTTATCTATACCTTTTATGCCCTTTTAGTCTTATTTCACCCCACCCCCACTAGAGCTATCTGTACCTTGCTTGTCCTGCTATCCATTCTTAATTAGCACATTCTTTTAAATAATATCACCACCTTCAACACCTTTTTGTTCTTTTGTCTGTGACATCTTTTGGTTACCTCCTCCATTTTGACTCTGCCTGATTGCATTAAGATTTTCTAAGTGCCCTGCTGTAAACTCCTTAATATAGGTCCTAGCATTTTCCTTATGAAAGTTTTTTTTATTCGCTCATGGAAAGTGGTGTCGCTGGCTAGGCCAGCATTTATTGCCTGTCCCTAATTGCCCTTGAGAAGGTGGTGGTTAGTTGTTTCTAAGGAGGCTTGGTAAATTCCTGCAGTGCATCTTGAGAATGGTACACATTGTTACTACTGTACATAGGTAGGGGAGGGAGTGAGTGTTTGTGGATGGGGTGCCAATCAAGTGGGCTGCTTTGTTCTGGATGGTATCAAACTTCTTGAGTGTTGTTGGAGCTGCACTCATCCGGCCAAGTGGAGAATATTCCACCACACTCCTGATTTGTACCTTGTAGATGGTGGACAGGCTTTGGGGAGTCAGGAGGTGAGTTCCCCGCCACAGGGTTCCTAGCCTCTGGCCTGCTCTTGTAGCCACAGTATTTAAATGGCTGGTCCAGTTCAGTTTCTGGTCAATGGTAAACCCCAGGATGTTGATAGTGGAGAATTCAGTAATGGTAATGCCATTGAATGTCAAGGGGTGAACGTTAGATTCTCTCTTGTTGGAGATGGTCATTAACTGACACTTGTGTGGCGTGAATGTTAGGCTAACTGGCTTGTAGTTTCCTGCTTTCTGTCTCCCTCCTTTCTTGAATGGAGGAGTTGCATTCACTATTTTTCAATCTGATGAGAATTTTCTAGAATCTGGGGAGTTTTAGAAATTAACAGCCAATACATCTACTATCTCTGTAGCCACTTTTTTTAAGGCCCTAGGATCAGGTTCTGGGCACTTGCCAGCCTTGAGTTTTCTCATAGTTTTCTCAGTACCCTTTCTCCCACACCAATCTTTGAGCCCCAAACACATCCAACTTCCAGATCTTATTTATCCTACACCAATTTGCTTGTGGCTCAAATAATAATACAGAGATTATTATCTTTGAGGTTCTGCATTTTAATTTAGCCCCTGGCTGCTCATAATCTCTACACAGAACCCCTTTCCTAGTCCTTTCTATGTCGTTGGTACCTTGGTGGACCACAACAACTGGATTATCCCCCTCCCACTGCAAGTAAAGAAAAATCTCCAGAGATTTCTGAGGCAGAAAATATGGGAGAAATGAGGGGACAGTACAAAGACACATGAAATAGACAAAAAGAAATTATGAAATGCATTGCATAGAAACTGGGCAGAACATCCGGGTCGGTGTGTGGGAGTGGACCCCGATTGCCGACGGGTAAAATGACGCACGGTGATATCGGGCGTGCGTCCCAATGTCACCGCGATTCAGATATTCAGTTCGGCGGGCACGCACCAGAGTCGCCTGCGCATCCGCCGAACTGCCAAAGGCCTATTAAGGACATTTAAATATCAATTAAAATACTTAACTGAGCTGCCTGTCCAATCTTAAGGTTGGTGGGCAGGTGAAGAGCCCAGGCGGCTTTAGCATTTATCATGAAACCTCATCGACAGGCGGGATGTGGTTTCATGAAGGTTTTTAAAGTTTAATAAAATTTTTAAATAAAATTCATTGACATGTCCCAGCTTCATGTGACACTGCCACATGAGGGGACATGTCTTAAATTTTTTTTTGCCTTTTATTAAAATTTTTAAAAATCAAACTGATCTCCCTGAGGCAGCTCTTTGCCTCAGGGAGGTTTCAGCGCACGGGGAGCGCCCACGTAAAATGGCGGCAGCAGCCGATCATGGGCGGCGATCGGCTGCGCGTCCACCCACGCCCGCTCCCACCCACCCTCCCCCCAACCCCCCACTCCCCCACCCGCCCCGAGGGGGAGAAAATTCTCCCCATAGAGAAACCATAAAATAGGGACAAAATGAGACTGTGGAGAACCTGCAAAAACTGAAATCAAAAGAATGAAAGGAACCAGCAGTGCAACACAGAGCAATGGTCAACTAAAGTGTTATAGAAGCAAAAATTAACATGAGGTTTGTTTGAGCCAGTTGTTAAAATATAGGTCCATCCAATTTAAACAGGGCATTGTTTGATCTGTTATAAAAAAGCAAACTGCACTGTTATACTTTGTATAAAAGTAAACCTAAATTGTAAGTGTTCCAGCTGTTGAATACTGGTTAACTTCAGTGAGAATCAAATCAGCAGAATATTAGAAAAAAGTCAGCACCCAATGGGAGAATGGTGAAGCCAATTTTTCAAACACCAGCCCTGCTTCAGAAGAGAAGAATGAAGAAGCGTTTTATTAGAATGTGGACAAAGGAGACAGTGGAGAAAATCATCATAGGGAGTATTGATGAAATTATTGTTAGATGATGTAATATCTCAAGCAAGGCAAACAGCTTTAAATAGATGAAAGATGCTGAAGAAGCACAGTGGGTACAATTTGATGTGTGCAATGTGAGTTAGGCAGTTTGGGGTGGTGGGAATGTGGGTCACTAACGAGGTGTGGAGGGAGGTTGGATGCAAGGGCAGGAGATGGCTCTCAGTTGGCAACTCTGTTTCTGAAGCCAGGTTCCTTGAATGGGCACCAGATGACTTTGAAAGAGTGGGAGGCAAACCCGATAGGGTTTGCTGGAAAGCCTTCAGGAGGCATGGGAGACCCATGCAAGTCCAGAAAAATTCCTCAGCCACCAATAAATTCTGGGCTCATGGATAATGGCCTTTAAGTGGCTCAATAATGAGCCTAATTAGCCAAAGGGTGGGTTTTCTGCATTGGCCCATTGCTGCTACTGACTAAGTGGATTCAGTTTTCCCACCAGTGAGATTCTGCCGCACGGTGTCCCCTGCAATTATGTGTTCAGATAAAAGGTGATATATAAAAGCTGAGAAAGAAGGTGTTTGGAGAGGGGTGGGGTGGGATGAATACTTATTGATCAAATAGGTATATTTTAAAGGAGGTATGTAAAGGAAGTGTTTAGCAAAGCAGTTACTTAATCTGCAATGAACTCCTACCTCACTCACCGCACTCACCTACCCGCAAGCAGTTGAAAAGAGGAAGTATATGTTAATTTCTGTCTCTGATTGTCTGGGGTCCTGGGCAATGTTCTTGGAAGAAGTGAAATGATAGGTGGTGGAACTTCCATAAATTTTAATTCATCCATGTGATGTGGACGTTGCTGGCCAGGCCAGCATTTATTGCCCATCCCTAATTACCCTTGAGAAGGCACCTTTCCTTGTTGCTTGGAAAGAAAAGGACAGTTGGGCACTGAAGTGGTGGATGGGTGAACCATGGTGTGGAAAAGGAAGTAGTTCCTTCTAAAAGTGGAAGAAGAAAGAATGCTATGTTTGGTGGTTTGATCCAGTTACGGATGGTGGTACAATCACCATAAAGACAAATAACTTTAAAAAAAAGATTAATTTCCAAGCAGCTGATGAAAAGAACTGAAGGACAAGGTATCACATTTTTAAACCTTTATCGTACCAAACAAGCTAAAATCAACCTTGATCAAACATCAGTTACAACACAGGAAACTGGGACCAACAACTTCACCAGCCAATTACAGACATGGTGAACTGATTAAAGAAGACCTGCCAAAAAAATACAAGAAAAGACGCTGATCAAAAAATGGCTGGAAGGAGTCATCTGGTCTGATACTGTAAAGTTGACCACTTCTCTGGAAAATTTCTATAAGAATTGCACTGCAGACCTGATATGTGGAATTTCACACCTGAGGGTGTCAATGTCCATTTCAAACAGGGACACTCTTGAAGGAAATGCATTAAAAATGCAAAGGACTGGACTTTGATCAGTTATCGTTCTACCAAGGCAATGGAAGCTGATAACCAGCCAGGTACTCATCAGACATTTATGTGGTCAGACATTTAAAACCCCTGTGGAGGACCAAATAACCCCCATCTCCTATTAATTTATATCTTGAAATGTATCAAAGGTTTTAGAAATGTAAAGGACAAAAAATTGGATTACTTCATCTGCAACAATGACTGCAAGACATGCTAGTCAAATTCATTTTCGGAATATAAAGGCAGGAGTTTGAAAACTGGTTCGACCAAGCAGAATCAGCAGGAGGAGAAAGAAACAACACAGTCATCTAAAACTACTGCTGGGAAAGAGCAGGAAAGATCTCTCTCTCTCTGTCTGAAGGTAAAAGAGTATCTTCAACAATGCAGATCTGAGCCAAGACAACTCCAGAATTCTAATGGAAAACAATTAACTTCAAATGGCCACAACCTTCAACAATCTACGCCTCAAAGACAAGCAAAGGACTTAATCATATATTCTTTTAACTTTCTTACTTCTGACATCTGAGTGTATGTATCGTTGCATCTTTATTGTTTCTTTTTCTCGGGTTTAGTAAATAATAAACTTCCAGCTGAATAGAAAGGGAGCTGGCTCACTCCCCCTCACGGTCTTAACACATTACTTAACAAACAACTAATACATCAAACTAAAATGAAGGCACATTTACATTAACTAATTACTGCAACTGAAGTGTGTCTTACAAAATGGTTTTAATTTACATCACATTTCTGGCAGATGTGTAGCATTACAGGAACAGCCCCACAGTCAACCCCAGCTTTCCAGCAGGTCCACTGCTCCCCACCACACCACGTCAAAACTTATAGTTCTTCAACAGTTCTTCCACTCAGCCCAAGTTTTCCAGATCCAATTATTCCAGCAAGGCACACCTTGGTGACTCTCCATTCCTTAAACCTTCAAGAGCCCCATCAACTCTGTCCATTCCATATAAACAGAAACTGAAATCTCACAAGCATCTTGCTTTGTTGTTATCACAAAACAGTTCTTCCCCCCGCTTCTCCATAGCCACAGTAGTAGCTTCATCATCTCTGCATCTCAAACAGCAGTTGTCCTTTCTTCCTGTGTGACACTGTGAAAAGGTGTTAAAACTGTTACTTGTCACTTCAATGGGTTGCTGTTTGAATTTATCACCCCATGGCAACTAGATCACATGGATATGTCTCTGAGATGATGTGTTTAACATGACTTCACTATTCCTCTTTTATTTATGTTCACCTTAAGTTAAAGGGGGCAATTTAAAACATAACCATCTGTAAGTTTCAGCATTCATGACAATGGCAGAAGATAATCTGGAAAATGTGAGGGCAAGGGGAGCAGAAGGTGATGACAGTGTTTAAAATCATAGATGTGACATAGTTGTGTTCTGACATGTTCCGAGGGTAGAAATACTGAAAATGGGATAGATACAGTTAAGGGTTCTGTAACTACTAAGATGGGGGATAATTGGCCAGCCAGCGTGAAATTGCGGGTCGGGGCCCGATCGCGGGTGGCAGACTCTTTCGCGGCCACTCCTGGGCCTGTCAGCCATGCCTGCCCGACGACCAGAACATCCTTCCCAGTAATAGTACTGTGCAGTAGATATCTATGGAAAACTCTCACAATAGAAAGGGAAGAGCCAGAGACTGACCAGGTACAAGTGATGAATGGTTGGATTTTGAAAACAAGAGCAAAAAGTAGCAGCAAAAAAGGCATTAATGTAGTGGAAAAGATGTAAGGAAGAATGTCTATAACGATCATGTGGAACTAACACCAGCATAGATTTGTTAAGCTCAATGGCCTCTTTCCTAATGGGAATAGGAATGGGACTGGTTGGATTGTTTTGCAGAAAGCCAGCATGAATTTGATGGGCTGAATAGCCTCCTTCTTTGCTGTAAAGATTCTATGACTCAATAATATGATTCCATTTGTGTGCTTTGTTTACTTTGCCTGAGTCTTTGAACCCCATCATCTTCCATTGCCCTAGTCTCATTGCCCCAAAGCATATTTTACAATGTGGAAGAACGTTCTGCCAGGTTGATTGTGAATAATAATGTGAGCAGTGGCAGCCACAGAACAGATCCTGACTTGAACATAATCCTTTGGAAGTTTGAGACCCAACAAAGTGAATTGTCTTTCTTAGTTTTTATAATCTTTTAATTGTGCTGAAATAGTTTGAATAAATCTTTCATTTATCTCCGAGAGCCACAATGGCACACAAAACATTTAAGTGGAGCAGGAAAATTAACTTGCAATGTGTGTCTATTCAGATCTGAGACATATATATAGCGAGCCAGTCTCATAGGAAGTTTTATACATGGTTATGCAAGATCTCATGTAAAGGTAATCACTGACAATTCTTCTCTTACAATGTGGCTCTTTTGTTCCTTTGCATGTAATTATACATCAGATATTGTATTATGAGTCACATCCATATTTAAATGAAGTGGGCATATAATTAAGCTTGAGAATTATACACAGGCGTAATTGAAATCAGATTATTAATAAGCTTTTTAAAAATTCTAACTTACTGTACAGTATGTACATTTTTTCCCAGTATAGCAAATTACAAGAGAACTCTGAGCACATGTTATGCCTGATACTGAAGTTTATTTAATTAAGTTACTCAGGTATCAAAAGAAAATCACACCTTTATCCATGAAAAATAGGACAGTAGCTATTACCGTGTTTTGTAACATTTGCAGTTGGGTCTTTTTTTTGTTGCCTTGGTGCAGTTCATGTTGAACTGTGAGTATGAAAATCCCATTGAAAAAAGCCTAACAGAAACAACAATCCAATAAAGTTACCTTCAATTAAAATTGAACATTTTCTTTCTTGAAATTAATGGAAAAGCTCCTAAAAGTACTCAATTTGCCTTAAATCAGGGGATTTTTTGCTTTTCTGGGTGCAGTGGGTGGGAGAAGTCACTGAAAGCACTTTTGAAAAAGGTACAACAAGCTAAATGCATCGACGTTGACATCTTTCTCTTACACTGGAAAAGTACGATGAAATCTTTTACTGCTGACATTATTCAAAGTAAAATAGAATCCCTTTCAGATCATTTCAAAAAATAACTAGGTTAGAAATCCATGAGGATCCCCGATCTTCCGCTGTTACCTTGGTGGAAGATTTGTGGCAGCCCCAGCGAAACGTCATTTTGTGAAGAACTTTGACATCTTCAGCAACTGATCAGATGCTTTTTAAATGCAAGTACTTTTCATTCTTCAAAGCTGCCAGCTTACGTACATAAACATATCAAAGCCACAAAGAGAGCATTGATTCACAAAGGTGTTTCTCTCTATTTTAACAAAAATATGAACTTAATTAATATTTTATCACCATTTTCCCAGAATGAAAAGCAAGTAAAACTTTGGAAATGACAGGTACTGGTCTGAACTGGTCTTGTATACTTTAAAATGGAACTCCAGTTTAGACCGGTACTAGTCATTTGCAAGTTTTACTGTTTTTTTTTCCCGTCTGGGGATTCCCCCCTTTATTTAGCTCCGAGAATCCTGAGTTTGTTTCGTTGTTGCTCTGTCCCTTTGGCAGCCTTCTACCTCGTGAGATGATAGATTGCACCTTGGTAGTCAACTCTGTGTTAAACATCACTCCAAAATTAGCTTTTAATAAGCATTTAAGAGTAACTGAACTAAATTAGTCTTTCAATGCTCTTCTCCTCACCCCCTACCATTTGGAAAATAGGAAATTTCTTACCACCTCCTCCATCATCATAACCACAACTCTCCTTACCCACTTCCCCCAAGAATCCGCTCTGTCAGGAACTGCAGTGGCAAACTTGATTTCCACCATTTTACCAGAGAGATGCATCCTACTCAAGTGCAACCAATTATTTCAATGAATTTTCTAAACCTCAATAAGAAGCTAAGGCAACTTAGAATCTGAGAAGTTTAGGAAGTAGCCATTCTACCCATCAAGTTTGCATCAACACTCAAGCTACAGCAATCCAAAACTGAAACCCCTGCCCCATCCTCTTTGCATATCCCAGTACCTTCCTATGCTTCAAATATTTACCCCCATGCCAAAGCACCCCAGGCTTCAATAACTTGCTTGGTAAGGAAGCCTCTCCTCATCACTCACTTTTAGATTGATGACCTCTAGTCACTCGCTTCACAACCTAAGGAAATTTGACAGGGGCGAACTGATTAGCACAGAAGAATAGGCATGATTAACCCTTGCCTGTTGATAGTTATGCAGGCAGATTCATGAAAAAACAAACCTCTTGCTCATGAAAATGATTGCCATGTGCAGCCAACACTGTTGTGAGACGATGTGCATGCATCTTTAAAGGTGTGTATCTTAAACTGCTGTCAATCATTCCCAACCATGACAGAATGTGATGTAGTAGCCCCATGACTTCTCATCAGTTTCCAAGCAGCAGTGGCCGAGGTCAGATGTGTGCCTCACATTGTCCCAGTGAACATTATTTGTATATAGCCTTATCTTCAAATAGAAAAACCATTATTGTTTTACCAATCCTTGAGTATAATTGGTATGTTTCTGTCACAGAATCACGGAATCACACAGTGCAGAAGAGGCCCCTCGGCCCATCGAGTCTGCACCGACACGTGAGAAACACCTGACCTACCAACCTAATCCCATTTACCAGCACTTGGCCCGTAGCCTTGAATGTTATGACGTGCCAAGTGCTCATCCAGGTACTTTTTAAAGGATGTGAGGAAACCCACCTCCACCACCCTGCCAGGCATGCATTCCAGACCGTCACCGCCCTCTGGGTAAAAAGGTTTTTGCTCACATCCCTCACATAGAAAAGAAAAGTGTAACATGTTGGCAGCACAAATTTGAAGATTTGAAGGAGCAGAATATCAGTCTCAACCCCTTCACATCCAAAGAAAAGAATTGGTGTGAAAGTGAAACAACATTCAAAACTCACCCTGTGACGAATTCTTCAGCTTTGTAGGAATTCTATACTCTGTACCTCCATTCCCAGTTCACACGTTGCTCCAGCCAGCAGGCATTGGGTCCTGGTAAGATTGTTTGAATTTAGGAGAGCTTAAATAGTAAAAGTCTATCTACTGTGAAGTTCAATCAAGAACAGAAATTAAATAGCAGAGACTAGAGGGTCTCATTTTAAGCAGAACTCACAGGTGGGAGCATTTGTTACTGCTGAAGCTCAGTACTACAGCCTGAGCTAGAAAGAAAAGTCCATCCACTAGTAGCTCATAATAGTTTTTTTTTAAAGTGACAAAAATACTTTTTTCATTGTTTTATTTACCTTTTGAAGCAGGCAGTACCATTTCACACCAAAATTACTGTTTTGTGGGTAGGGCTCAGAGTTAAATTGGGAAGAAACAGAGTTCAATACTACCACTATTGCAGTCAAGCAATAATCTATGACCAGATAAGAAAGTGGCCACCAAAGGTACTGCAACTCAGAGCTACCTTAACCCTAAAAAAGCTGAAGTAAACCTGATAGCTGTCAAAAGCTCCAGATAGCATTAAAAATATTGCAAAAAGCCAAAACTTTCAACATTCAATTGGAAGGCAACAAATCTATTTGAGTTTACTTTGTTCTGAAAACGCACCGAGCTGTGTTTTCTGGACCTCAATATTTCTGAACCAGATAAACAAGTCATTAAAATTAAAATTGCTATAGGCAATGAAGGCCTCCACAGGCTGAACATGTCAGGCCTGTCCAATGAGCATCTGAAAAATCCAGATAAAATATGGGCAACTCAAAGATCAATTACAAGTGAAGCTCAACTTCAGAATACACCGTCTGGAATTCATATTAAGTAACACCTGATAGAGATAATTGACCAGTTAATTAGTAGATGTAGAGACAAGAGGCATGATTGAGGCTTGGTGGCAGCAGAACTAGCCAACAGAATTATCGAGCTTGTGATTGCACCTACCTCAATAGAAGTGTTCCAAAAAGACATCTTGGACCTAACCAAAGGTTACACTGTAGAAGGACCACTACAAAGTAAATGCAAGTACAGAGCCACAAGAATGGGTAGACAGAGTCTACAGACTCAGCATTATTTGTCTACCATTGGCATAATAGCGAATGCAGGCAAGGCTAATAAGTAATGTGAGTGGTGCAGCCTCAAATACACACCCAAAAGTGCCCAGTTTTTAATGCTGTGGGCAAGGCATGTGACATCAGAGAATACAGGAAGCACCAATATAAAAAACAAAGGCCAAAACAAGTGGTTTAATGTCATGAGAAGCCATAAGTAGAGGTCAGACAGGTACAGCTTTCCAACCAACCAAGAATGCATACCAAACAGTGTCAAGACAAGATCTATGAAATGTCTAACCAAGTCGTACAGTCAGATGATGAGGATGTCCAGACCATCGACACACAAAGTGAGCCAATATTCAGCAAAGAGTGTAATGCCACAGTGATACCAACAGAAACCTTTGCGACCATCCAGATTATATGTCCTCAAAATAAGGGTGAGCATAACCTATATGCAAAACTGGACACCGGTGCAAGTGCAAACGTCCTTTCATTTTGTGCATTGAAGTGTGTGTACCCACAGAAGTGGCAAGTGATGATACTGCGATACTCACCACGTACAATGACTTGGATGTTCCATCCCTGAGAACCATTACACTCAAGTGTCACTACAAAAACTAACCCTGGTCACCGCAGATACTTTATATTGCAGGCACCACATGTCCAGTGATCACAGGCCTACTGGTGTTCAAAGACCTGTCCTTAGTCACCACCTGTGTATCCTCAAGATAATGACGAAGACCACAGGCCGCAAGGAGCACCATCTGAAACCCTGTGCTTACACTGGGAGAAGTTCACCTAACTCTGCAACACAGATAATTAGCCAACAGGCTACACAACAGTGTTGGAACCAAATACCCATTTCAAACTTGCAAACTTCATACTGCGCAAACCAATGCGGAATTACTATTCGGCAGATGATTGAAGACTGTAATAAACTTGGGGTACCAGACAGGTTTTTTTGTTAGAAACAGTAAACTTTATTTACAGAGCGCCCGATGAGGCTACATGCTTACCAAGACCAAGGCTAGAAAGCTCTGCCTCTATGATTACCTGCACTAAGGGGCGATTCGTCTGTACAGCCGCATGATCTCCATAACAGTATGAAAGGTTTAACTCACAATTGCTACATTCCTCCCCCTTTAGTTTTGTTTTACCACTCTTATTTACAAAAAATATATTAACCTATATCATATACAAATATATACAATTCATGCAATTATAGATTTAATCCTTGAGGTGGTTTTCTAATTCGAGTAGAACGACGCAACTCTATGACTTGAGATTCTTCCATTTGTCAAGAAAACAAGAAATTGTAATATTTTCCTTCTGTTAATAACCCTGTCATATTTCTTATGTACTGGAAGACAGGCTGTTGGGGGTTTATAAATATAGTAATTGGAGTAAGAGTCAGAGTGACTGCAGGAGCCTAAAGCAAACAGTAAGAAGTAGTTTGGATATCTTAATGAACTTAGAGGAACTTTAATCAGAGTTTTACATAAATCAATAATAGGAGTGGTTTTAGTTCGACAAGGGATATATGCATATTGTAACTAAGGTAAAGATAGGGTAAGTTTGTTTTTAATAAGTCTAAAAGTTAGGGTAATGAAATGAGTCTAATCAATTCTGGGAAGAAAGCATTTCTGAAGAGACTGGTTGAGACATTACAGAGATCAAAGGGAGGGAATGCATTTAAGGAAATAATGAAGTCTAGGTGGGGCTAGCTGCTTAGATCTCCCAGAAGACAGTGTGAACAAGGCCAGAATGGGAGAACCAAGTGCTGTCAGCCTCAGAGGATGCCCCAAGGAATAAAAGCACTGTGTGTTAAAAATTACTGGAATTCTATAGATTTTAAAATCTATATGGATAGTTGCTGAACAGAAAAGGGGACGGTTAGTTCTGAGGGTAGTTAAGTTAACATCTTGTGGAACTGTTTTTAAGTACTGTTTACTGTGTGAAACCATTCTTGTGTTTAAGTATAATTGTGTTTTTTTCACTTTATTCTTTTAATAACTGTTTACTCTACCATAAAATCATCACAAGTAGTTGGAGACATCATTTCATGATTTCAGAGCCTCTCCTCATACTATACAAATTGCAAAAAACATATTGGCAGCCGTTTCAGGGGCAGAATTTTTCCCCCATCGGGGGGGGAAGTTGAAGGCTGGGCGCACGGAGGCGCGCCACCAATCGGCGCCCCCGATTGGGGGCGCGCTGCCATTATACGTGGGCGGGCCAATTAAGGCCCGCCCAGTGTGATGTCTGCACGGAAGCGCTCTGCACTCCCTGTGCGAGCAGTTGGCGGCAGGGGGGGTGGGATTCCCTGAGCAGAGAGTGCACTCTTTCGCACATGCACATGAAGGAGCGCACTCATCTCCCTGAGGCTAAGTGCTGCCTCAGGGAGATCGGTTCTACATTAAAAAATATTAAAAATTGAGAAAAAAAAATTGCCTGACATGTCCCCTCTTGTGACACTGTCACATGAGTTGGGACATGTCCATAGCTTTTAAAAACACTTTAATTAAATTTTTAAAAACCTACATGAAGCCTCATCCCGCCCGTGGATGAGGTTTGATGCTTTTTCTAATTTCCACCAGGACTCCTGGCCTGCCCCCCAACCTTAAGGTTGGACGGGCAGGTCCATTAATTACTTTAATGACTCTGTCAATGGCCTCAATTGGCCATTGACAGGTCGGCGGGTGCACAGCTGATTTTGCTGTGCCCCCGCCTTCCTGAAAATGTAAATGGGGCGCGGTGACATCAGGAGTTCCGCCCAACATCACCATGCATTATTTTATGCGGTGGCGAGCAGCCCCCCCCACCCCCCCCCCCGCCCCCCTCCACTCACCGACGGGAAAATCCTTGCCCAGATTTACCCCTGGGATTTGGGCAGCTCGGCATTTACCGTCAGCCGTGCCATAACACATTGGATCAGCTTGACCAGGAACCACAGCATCAGGGACATCCTTAGACAATGGCAGTCCACAATTAGTTACTTCAACAGAGACAACTGGTATGTCTGTTCTTTGTCGATCTGGTACCTCAGGGATCAAAGGTTCAATTTCACTTTCAGGTGGAGTGACTGGTTGTTGGAGTGTGTCTCTACTTCTGAAATGACCCACATGTTTCCTAACAATCCTGTTTTCCACTTCCATTTGGTATGATAAAGGTTCTGTTTCAGGGACGATTGTACCAGGAGCCCATCTCAGTCCAGTTCCAAAATTTTGCACAAAAACCGTCACCCCACAGTAAATTCTCAACCTTTACTGTGAACCTTTACCATGAATCACTTTCTGACTACTCAGGTTTTTCTCCACCTTCCCCTCTAAGTTAGGGAATAGTAGACTCAGCCTTGTATGAAGGCGGCATTTCATTCGCAATTCAAATGGTGCTGAACCTGTGGTTGCGTGAGGAGTCACGTGATAGTTGAAAATAAATCTTGAAATTTGTGTTTCTAATGTTCCTTCGGATAGTTTCTTCATGTCTGTTTTAAAGGTTTGTACTGCCCTTTCTGCTAACCTATTGGATGAGGGATGATACGGTGCTATTCTGATGTGTTTAATCCCATTTAGGTTTATGAATCTCTGGAATTGTGAAGGCAGTACCATTATCTGAAACAATAACTTCTGGTAGGCCATCTACACTAAAACATTGACGCAGCTGTTCAATAGTTGCACATGATGTAGGTGATCCCACTTCATATACATCCATCTACTTTGAATGCATGTCAATGATCACTAAAAACATGGTACCTAAAAATGGACCTAAATAATCTATATGTAGTGTAACCCAGGGTCGGTCAGGCCACTCCCCTGGGTGCAGTGGAGCTGAAACAGTCAACTTCTGCTCATGCTGACACTGGAGACAGTGTTTAACTATTTTCCTATATCACTGTCTATATCTGGCCACCAGATATAACTTCGTCCAAGCATTTTCATTTTCGAAATGCCTGGGTGAGCACTGTGAAGCTCTGTGAAGAGCGGTTCTCTTCCTTGTGAAGGGATGATGACTCTTGCTCCCCACAACAAGATACCACCTTAACAACTTAACTCAGATTTATGAACATAGAATGGTTTTAATTCTACAGAGACTTGTGCATTTGACCGTCCTTGCAATACCTGTTCTCAGAATCTTGATAAAATTAGATCCGGTTTGTCTAATTCTTTATCTGCTTTGCACAGACTGGTGAGGAGTCCAGGAAATTCAACACAAGTACAAATTCTTGAGGTACTAGAGCATGTGTAATGCTATCTGTCAAAGGAAGACAACTGAGGGCATCTGCATTTGCTATATGCACACCCGGATGATGTTTAAAGCGTACTCATACCGAAAAGATAGAAGCCCATCTTTGAATTCTAGCACAGGTTATCAATGAGATTGCTTTATCTTCACTAATAAACCCAACAGTGGCTTGTGATCTGACACTATGGTGAAGTATCGACCATGCAAATATTGATGGAGCTTCTTTACTCCAAATATTACGGATAAGTCTTCATTTTCAATTTGTGAGTAACCTTTCTCGGTGGCAGAGAGGATTGTGGTGACACATCCTATTAGCTTTTCAGATTTGAGTTCTGCTTTTCCATCTTGTGTTGCAAAAAGGGTTTTGTCTCACCCTTCATTTTGATTTCACAGTTGGCAAAATTTCTCTCTGGTGAAATCTTAACTTGGTTCAGTTCGGGGGTTGAGCTATCCATTCGCATCTTGGAAAGTTCCACGGCTTTTCCTTCTGATGCCTTTTTTGTCTCAATCAACTGATTCTTCAGTTTTCTGTCTCTATTTTGCTTCCTCTTGGAACATTGAACGTTGCTGAGCTTTTTCTTCCAAGTGTTTCTTCAGTTGGTTCAGAGTGGCACTGTTACTCTTTTTGTGAATTCCCCATGGAACCAACTCTGACCTAAGGGATCCTGTGAACATCTTTCAGATCTTCTATCTCATTCCAAAAGACAGCATCATATTCCCTTATCAACTCAGGGTTTTTCCTGTTCTGACTTGAAAAATTTCTGACCTGGTGAATTTAATTTCTTTCAACCAATCATGGCCCAGAAGGCTAGATCTTTCACCTGTTACAATTACTGGCAGCTGGGCTGTCTGTTGCCTGTATGATACAGGTAAAGAGGTGATGTCTTTTACCTGTATTGCCTCTCCACTGTATGTCTTCAGCTGAGCCATGGTTTGCTCCAAATTCAATGGCTGGGTACCTTCACTGAGGTATTTAAAGATGTGTCCTCTCACCACTGAGGTTGATGCTCCTGTGTCAGCCTCCATGGCTAGAGTCTTCCATTTACTTGAAGGGTTACAGTGATTGGTTCAGTTTTCCTGGCCTTAAGATTGCATAGGGAATAGATGTCAGTATCAACAGCTTCTGGTTCATTTATATTATGCACTTCATTCAAGTTGACCTGCTAACTGGATTGTTTCACCCTGCATTGTTTTAAAACATGCCTTTTTGTGATAGTAGTGGCATCCTGCTTCTTTAAATCTGCAGGTTTCCAATAAATGATTACCCCCACATCAGTAATGCTTTAATTTCTGAGTCACTGATGAGCTGCTTCCAGTATTTTTGTTTTTTGAGCGGTAGGTACCGTGTCCCGCTTTACGGCTGTCTCCCCGGCTTTAGCGTCAGGCCTGGTGGCAGGTTCCCACCCTAACTGAAGAATGGCACCACGTTGCGCACTCTGAAAAGCCTGGGAGTCCCTCTCAGCTCTCTGCATTGCCAGCACTATCTTCATGACGCGCTTCAGGTCAATATTAACTTCTGCAAGTAAACGGCGCTGAATGGCATTGTCGTGTACGCCACAAACCAAATGATCTCATAACATGCCATTTAGAGTATCACCGAAGTCACAGTGCTCCATTAACTGTTTTAACTTTACGATGTATGTTGGGCTTGACTCACGGGGGCCCTTACCCTAGAGCTGAACTTGAATCTTTGCATGATCACCAATGGTTTAGGCTGAAGATGAGATGAGATCTACTAGCTCGTTGAAGGATCTGGAGTTTGGCGCGTTCGGGCCTGTCAGGCTATACGTTTGATCCCGCAGACACTTAGAAGAATTGTCTTTTGTTTCTCCTCCGCCCTTATTTGTTTCACCACAAAGTAGAAACCTAGGTGCTGTATGTACCGACTCCAGTCTTTGACGGATGAGTCTTAGGGGTCAATTCTGCCAAAGAGCAGCATGACTGGTGAGTTTACTTTTCTTTCTTCCCTTAAAAATCGAAATGCTCACATTTGCGAGGCAAGGTGCAGCATCGGAGCTATTTATCCTTGTCGCCAATTGTAATAAACTTGTGTACGAGGCAGGTTTCTTGTTAGAAACAGTAAACTTTATTTACAGAGCTGCTGATGAAGTTACATGCTTGTACCAAGACCAAAGCTAGCAAGCTCCGCCCCTAAGATTGCTCGTGCTTAGGGCTGATTCATTTGTACAGTCCCATGATCCCCATAACAGTATGAAAGGTTTAATTTACAATTACTACAAAGACAAACCTTCTTAATTATCACTTGTTGATGCTCTCAGGAGTACGATCTGCACTACTCAAAAAACAGGGGAGGTGAAAGATGCTCTGGCATGACTGGCATGTGGGTTACAAATTAGCCAACCTGAACATTGGACAGAAAGTTTGAGTACAGCACCCAACTGTTAGCACCTGGGATCCAGCAGAAACTGTCAGCATACGCCCTAGAACCAAGACCGTATCAAGTATAAACACCAAACGGTATCACAGTGCGATGAAACAGACGCCAAATCAGAACAATGTCACAATCAGAAACTTCAAAGCCTGAATTTTGCACTTGTCAGGCGCATGTGATCGGAAGGCTCGGGAGCGGACAGGAAACGGTCCCTCGACCGCGATCGGCCCCCCAACCTTGATTTCATGATGGCTGGCCAATTAATGGCTAGCCAGCATGAAAACATGCCCTGAGGAAGCCTCAGCACTGCCGGTGGGGGCAGGAAGAGCACAGGCGCTGCTGTCACAGCGGGTGCTGGTGAGCGCTTCCCCTGAGCTCCCTGAAGGCAGACAGCTGCCCCAGGGAGCTGCAGACCTCCAAACAATAAAAGAAAGGACAGAAATGCTGTAAAACATGTCTATGCAGCACAATCAAGCAGCTGAAAGCATACCTCATAAAAAAAAGTCCTCAGATATTTCCCTTTATTTTATATCCTAATGGAGATTTCATCCTGCCCTTGGATGAGGTTTCATCAAAAATCTAAAGCCAGCCTGGCCAATTGGCCTATCCGCCAACCGTAAGGTTGGATGGGTCATGAGAAATCGCTTACAATTGGACCGTTAGTGAGCTTAATTGCCCACTTAATTGTCGGCAGGCGCTCTTCTGAATTTTGCGTGCACCCAACAGGCGAAATGTCGCACAGGTTCGCTATGAAGTCGGGGCGCTTGCCCAACATCATCTCGCATGATTTTATGCCCATTCGGGTTGGGCACATGCACGCCCACGAGATATAAAATTCTGGCCCAAGTAATCCTGTTGCAACTAGAACATGGTTTTTGATGCAACACAGACAAAGCAACGCTAACCAGCATTCTGGAAATGTACAGCAGCTTCCAGCAAAGCTTCCATAACTAAAGCTGGAAAAGCAAATGGCCGATATGTTCCAGTATCTTGTAAATTAATTGTTTTGCATAATGGTATATTCAAACACAATGTTATCTTCTTTTGCTTTCATACAACTAGCTTGATTATTTATGGGTAGACCTTTAATTAGTAAAAAAAGGGATGTTGTGACATGATGTGCATGCACCTTTAAGGATCCAATCGTAAACTGATGTCAATCATTACCACCTCGACAGGATGTGATGTATTTGTCCCATGTCTTGTATTCAGTCTGCAATCAGCAGTTTTCAAGGTCAGATATGTGCCTCACCATCTCCAGTGAACAATATGAATTTTATTTATATATAGTCTTATCATCAAATAAAGAACCCACATTATTGTTTCACCAATCTTTATATATAATTGGTATGTTTATGTTATAGGAAAGAACAACGTAACACGTACTATCTGTTCTATTCATAGGCTACATGAATAAGAAGGGGCACTTGATATTGTGAGCACATAACGCTACTGAAAGGCACACATCACCTGTTAAATGGGAGGTGCATTGTGGCTGCAGCAGCCATTGGAAATCACTTGTGATGACATGGTTGAGGTAGGGAAAGAGAATGGACACCAAAGTTGTCAATTGCTGTATTGGAAGCCTTGGTGCAGGAGGTAGAGAAAATAAAGGGCATTCTTTATCCCTTGTGGGAAGGAAGCTTTTAGACATGTAATGCGCAGGTAGTGGGAGGAGGTTGCACATGACTGAATGAAGGGAACATGACTCCTGGAAAATGAATGGAGTGCCAGAAGAAGTGTAATGATCTTATAAGAATTGTCAAGATAAAAATAAATTTCACATGGCATCCTATTACAACTGCACCACTCAAAGTCTCATTAACTGTTGATTCCCAGCGCTCCTGTCCCCCCCAAAACATCCAATTTGCTGGAACCACTACAACACATTTCAATTAATTCTTCACTTCATCTTCACAAATGCACCGATATTACAAACTTCACATCCATAACTCACATCTCTCTCTTATACACACAAACACACACACACAGACAGGCAGCCAATCAACCATGATGGTCACATTATCCAAACATCATTCAAGACTCAAAAACATTTCCTGGTTTCTTGCAGGAGAAGCTGATGCATAAAACAGGTCAGCAGACTCATGACACCTTTTATGCTCTGGCACATTGCGGGGTTAGTGCTGTCAATAATCGGAATGGTATAGCAGATATTTTGGCTGCTGGTGATCTGTGAGAGATGAAAAACATGGTTTTCCAAACGTAATCCTCCTCCACTTTTCTCACTTGTCCCACCGCCCATGCACTCAACATGACAAGTTGCAAATGCTCTCAACAGACGCATCTTCCTCTGCACTCTCTCCACACCATAGGCTAATCCTTGTCCATTTTCAAGCAGCTTTCCTGAATGTACAAGTTCCTCAGCCGATGGAGAAAGACAATGAGAGCGACCATTAAGAAGCATCATCTTTTAACATCACTCTCACAACCATCAGCTCAGAGACTGATACTACAAAGAATTTAGAGGCCAGGAATCTGCATGTGGTGACTTACCAGGAACAAGCGTGCAGGAGCCAGGGTAGTGGGAAGGGATAGCACAGGTGCCAACTTGCCAAAGGGCATGGTTGCAGACTAATTCAAGCGGACTTCAATGGGCCAGGCTATTGAAGGTGGCAAATGGGCACACAGCAGAAAATACTTGGTACACTGGGAAGCCTACTGGAGAGCTTGTGTACAATTCTATAGTACTTGGAGGGTTCCACCTTTAACTTGGCACAGGGCTTAGCACAGAGTATGGGCCCCACCCTTTCCAATCTGGAATGGGTATCAACCTCCAGCAGCATAGCAAATAGTGTTCAATGTGAGCAAGTGTGAGGTAATGCATTTTGTAACCAAAGAACCCAAATTGTAAGTTTTTTGAATGGTAAGAGACTCTGGACCTGTGGAGGAACAAAGGAATTGAGGTGTCCATGTACATACAAATCATTAAAAGCTAGTACACAGTTGCAAAAAGCAATTAAAAGGGCTAATGGTATGTTGGCCCTGACTCAAACAAGGTTGGAATATACATGGTAGGAAGCAAAGCTATAGCTGCACAGAGCCTTAGGCAGATTACATCCGGAGTACTGCATTCAGTTTTGGGCATCATACTAAGGAATGATATATTACATTTTGAAGAAGTACAATGCAGATTCAATGGAGCTCAAAGAATTAAATTATAAACACAGCTTGCATAAACTTAGCTTGTATTCTCTTGAGTTTAGAAGGTTGAGGCATGATCTACTTGAAGGTGCTTGGGAAGTTTCAACTTCTGATGGGCAATTCCCCTGCTCCCAGGGACCATCTGTGACTGCCTCTGACACTGAGTTAGAGTTGGAGATTTCGGACAGCTCTGCAGGATTTACCTGAAATACTTACCAGGACTGACTTACCAGGAAAGGTTAGACAGATTAAAACCTATTGCTAACCCTTGGCTGACTACAGAACTGACCCCCAAATCACTCACATTGACCACCCCCAACGACGAGAACTTGGCCACCTGACTACTCCACCCCGAACACCTAACTCCCTCCACAATCAGACCCAACTACCCTCCTGACCAGACCCAACTACCCCTCTGACCAGACCTGACTATCCACCCCATCCTGACCACCTAACTACTCCTGCGAGCAGATCCGACCATGTCCCTGACCGGTGACCAGACCCGATAACCTCTTGACCTGACTACCCCTGACTCAAACAAGATACCACCCCCCACCCTCCCCAATCTGACCGGACCACCCCCTGACCCAACTACTCTTACAGTGAAGCACCCCTAGGTAGCAGCGACCATATTATGATTGAACTTTACACTCAGTTTGAGGGAGAGAGGAGTGGGTCTGAGGCTAAGTTTTTTAACTTAAATAAGGGCAATTATGAGGACATGAAAGCTGAGCTGCCTAAAGTGAATTTGCAAATTAGGTTAAGAGATAGATCAATGGTGAAGCAATGGCTAATATTTAAGGCGATATTTCAGAATGCACAGAATAGATACATTCTAACGAGTAAGAAAAAGTCCAAGGGACGGACTCACCATCTGTGGTTAACTAGAAAGATTAAAGATAGTGTCAATCTTAAAGAAAAGCATATAATTGCGCAAAGATAGGTGGAAGGCCAGAAGATTGGACAGAACATAAGGAACAACAAAGAATGACTAAAAGACTAATAAGAAGGGAAAAATTAGAGTATGAGAGAAAGCTAGGCAGAAATATAAAAACAGATAGTAAGAGTTTAAAAAAATATATTTTACCAAGGAAAGAGTTAACAAAGTGAGTGTTTCTTCTATAGAAAGTGAATCTGGAGAATTGATTATGAAAAACAAGGAGATGGCAGATGAATTGAACAGGTATTTTGCATCAGTTTTCACTATGGAGGATACAAGTATCATCCCACGAGCAGCTATAAAGCAGGAGATGGAAGTGGGAAAGAAGTCAGGAAGATTATAGTTACCAGAGGAGCGGTACTGAGTATATTGTTGGAGCTGCGGGCTGACAAGAACCCAGGTCCTGATGGTCTTCATCCTAGGGTCTTAAAATAAGTGTCTAGTGAGATAGTCGATGCATCAGTTTTAACTTCCCATAACTCCCTAGATTCGGAGTAGGTCCCATTAGATTGGAAGATAGCAAATGTAACTCCGTTAATCAAAAAGGCAGGGAGACAGAAAGCAGGAAACTACAGGCCAGTTAGCTTAACATCTGTCGTAGGGAAAATGTTAGAAGCTAGTATTGAAGAAGTTATGGCAGGGCACTTGGATAAGCTCAAGGTCATCAGGCAGAGTCAACATGGTTCTGTGAAAGGTAAGTTGTGTTTAAGCATTGGAGTTCTTTGAGGAAGTAACATGTGCTGTGGATAAAGGGGAACAGGTAGATGTACTTAGATTTCCAGAAGACATTTAATAAAGTGCCACATCAAAGGTTATTGTGGGAAATAAAAGTTCATGGTATAGGGGGTAACATATTGGCATGGATAGAAGATTAACTGGCTAACAGGAAGCAGAAAGTAGGCATAAATGGGCATTTTTCAGGTTGGCAAGATGTAATGAGTGGTGTGCCACAGTGATCAGTGCTGGGACCTCAACTGTTTACAATGCATATAAATGACTTGGATGAAGGGATTGAAGTGGTGGTTGCCAAATTTGCTGATGACACAAAGATAGGTAGGAAAGCAAAATTTGTGAAGAGGACATAAGGAGGCTACAAACAGATTTAGATGGGTTAAATGAGTGGCAAAGATCTGGCAGATAGAGTATAATGTGGGGAAATGTGAAATTATCCATTTTGGCAGGGAGAATAAAAGAGATGCATATTATCTGAATGGTGAGAGATTGCAGAGCTCTGAGGTGCAGAGGGATCTGGATGTCCTAGTGCATGAATCACAAAAGGCTCATATGCACATAAGCACAGCAAATAATTAGGAAAGCTAATAGAATGTTATCATTTATTGTGAGGGGAATGGAATACAAATGTAGGGAGGTTATGCTTCAGTTGTACAGGGCACGAATGAGACCACATTTGGAGTCCTGTGTACAGCATTGGTCACCTTATTTAAGGAAAAATGTGTTGGAAGCAGTTCAGAGAAGGCTTACCAGACTAATATCTGGAATGGGTGAGTTGTCTTAAGAGGGAAGGTTGGACAGACTAGGCTTGTATCCATTGGGGTTTAGAAGAGTAAGAGATGACTTGATTGAAACCTAGAAGATCCTGAGGGGTCTTGACAGGGTGGATGTGGAGAGGATGTTTCCTCTTGTGGAAAAATCTAAAACTAGGGGTCACTGTTTAAAAATAAGGAGTCGCCCATTTAAAACAGAGATGAGGCAATTTTTTTTTCACTCAGAGGATTGAGAGTCTTTGGAACTCTCTTCCTAAAAAGGTGGTGGAAGCAGAGTGTTTGAATATTTTTAAGGCAGAGGTAGTTAGACTCTTGATAAGCAAGGAGGTGATACGCCATCGGCAGTAGGTGGGATACAGATTTCAAGTTACTATTAGATCAGCTATGATCTTATTAATTGGTGGAGCAGGGTTGAGGGGCTGAATGGCCTACTCGTGCTCCTTGTCCGTAAGTTTGTATGTACCCTCCAGATCCGATCTGTCTACCCCTAACCACTCGACTACTCTCCATAACCAAATATCACCTCACCCACCTGCCATCTCACTCATCTGCCATTGTACCCACCTGCCATCCTACTCAGCTACCACCTCACCAGCCTACTGCCACACCAATATGCCACCTCACCCAGCTGTACATCACCCACCTTCCACCTCAGCTGCCTATCCTCTATCCACTTATCCACCTCAACCACCTTATCCACTTACCCCACCCACATACCCATTCACTCATTCGCCCACTTATGTATTCTCTAACATTCACCCATTCACTAACGTTCACACTGAACCTTTAAACTTACCATTCGGCAGCTACTACCATAAATAGGGGGTGTGTCGTGTCTCCACCCTGAGATTTTTGGGCACATGGAAGGGCCAAATCACACCCCAAACTGGGCACGTAATAGAATAAGATTCTTGAGTTTCTATCTTTGTGTCATCAGCAAATTTGGCAACCACCACTTCAATCCCTTTATCCAAGTCATTTATATACATTGTAAACAGTTGAAGTCCCAGCACTGATCCCTGTGGCACACCACTCGTTACATCTTGCCAACCTGAAAAATGCCCATTTATGCCTACTTTCTGCTTCCTGTTAGCCAGTTAATCTTCTATCCATGGACACTAAGCCTGAAGCTGAACAGTTCAATGAGACCTTCTGAAGAAGTCTTAAAAGCCTTTGATAACTCTTTCAACCTGAGGAGCAATAAGATTCTGGAAAGGGCCAAATTCAACAAAAGGGTCCAGAAACCAGGTGAACCAGTGGATGCTCTTATTAATGACCTTTACAGGCTGTTCGAAGGGCGTGAGTATGGAGCCATAAAAACAAAATTAATATGAGACCACATTGTAGTTAGTGTGACCAATGAATTCCTATCAAACTTATTATAATCTGAGGTAGACCTCACCTTAGAAAAATCAACGCAGTTAGTGAGACAAACCGAGGTCCATAAACAGAATGGGGTAATACTAAGGCATAAAGAAAATCCTTGGCTCAAGGAAGCCTCCAGTGACCATACAGTTCCTTAAGCCCAAGAACGTAAAAGAAACATTGGAAAAGAAGGTACAATTTGGAGGAACAGTACAAGATACCACAAAACCCTGCCAGCCCTATGGCACCAAGAAGACTCACAGGTGCAAACAATATCCTGTAAACATTGCCGAATGCTCTCTCCGCAGAAGGAATTGCCATTTTGGGAAGATACGCCAAAGTAAAACGTCTAAGTCACAGGTTTCAAAGAAAAGTTGAAATGAAGTTGAAGAATTTTCACTGGAAGAGGAACAGAAGTATTTTCCAGGTGAGATCAACGACCTCAATTATGCATTCTGGAACAGATATATACATATGTCAATGGACATATCACCAACTTTAACCAAGATACGGGAGCGAGTGTACCAGTTTTATTAAACAACAAATCAACTGCAATGAAGTCAGGATTGCGACTTCAGTGCTCACTTTTTGAATCTGCTCACAGAGGTTGATAGTGCAACCATTTTGCAGGAGGGCATCCAGTGATGGGGAAGTCCACTCACTCACAACAAATGCACAATGAAAAAATTAGACCATAAAAAGTCCAAGAATGAGGGTCATCACTTATCACTCTGTAGTACTGCTTCAAAAGTGGAAGATGAAAATCTGGTTTTGGAATATTCTGTTCAAATACCATATTCATCCAACAGCTGTGACCTCCCAAGAAGTACATCTACGCCTATCTATCCACCAGAAGTGGCCATCAAGGATGCAAGCAGTCAAAGAAGCCCAAAGCTAGACATGGAACCAAGCCATGCAATGTCCTCCTTTTCTACGTGGGAGGAAAGTGAACTTATTGATATACCAGGTCTGCTGGATTTTGAGGGAAACCAAGACATTGATCAGGTGGATTCCACAGAGCTTCCCATTCTACCAAAGAACTGCTTCCAGGGCTAGAAGTCCAGAATTATCTAAGAGTTCAAGAACAAGAGAATGTAAGTGGTCATCACTCCAGGTAAGGAAGGACTGAAAAAAACAACCAAAGGAAAGTGGGCAAACTCAAGAAGCAAGGATAGCGTGCCTGCAAAATGCAAAGAGAGGGATAAACCTGCAAAATAAAATGAAATGTGAGAGAAATGTGATTGAAAGAAGTATAACAGTAAAGAGGGGAAGAAACAGATCAATTCAGATGTTAGAACAAGTGAAAGAAAGAGTAATAGTTCATGGGGATGACAATCATCAGAGCTCTTACTTAGTACATACTTCAAAAGGTACTATACGTGTAAATCGGAGGAATCTTATTTCTAGTCATCAAAAGCCAATCAGTCATATATTTGGAAGACCAAACATTGAATCAGAAATTAATAAAGAACCATATACTGCTACTCTCAGTGGATGCCATCCAAGCCAAGAAAAGAAATGCGACTTATTTTCCAAGTCTGACAAGAACACTATCAGGGAGAGCTGTGAAGCCTCCTGACAGATTGAATGTGTGATGTCAGAACTTGTGGGAAGGTGGGGTAGTATGTAAATATGAATGTGAAGAATATAGATGAAGACTTGGGGGCAGATGTAGTATTAGGGTTTGTAAGGGTTAATGTGTGGGACTGTGTAAATAGCACCTTCCATAATGATAATGAGAGAGAACAGATGACTAGGGGAGGAAAGGGAGAATGTTCATGGCTTCAAAAATGTGACACTTAGTCATGGATAAGTGTACATAGTTCAGTTGTGTAAAGTAAACCCATCATTGTTTGAACATGCCAACATCTCAGTAATCATTCCAAAGCTGTACTAACCAATATACTACACTCCACTGCGATGAGCTCTCTGAGGAATGCTGCACTCCATATTTCTGGGAAAGCTGGGCTCACAAGGTCCCCGGTTCTGAAAAAAAATTGCAGAGCAACATTGGATCAGGGAAAGTTCAATCAGGGCGGCAATCTGACAAAGATCGTCTCTCCTTGGAAGACGCCATTATTTCCTCTAATGGAGGAGAACAGGACAAGTGACCTTTCAGAAGTGAAATGAGGAAGCATTTTTTCACACACGGAGTGATGGAAGTCTTTAAGTCTATCCCCTCAACAGTTGTGGATGTCGAGTCAATTGACATTTTCAAGTCCAAGATCAACAGATTTTTATCTTGTAAGGGCATTAAAAGATATGGATCAAAAACAGTTAAATGAAGTTGATGCACAGGCCAGTCATGCTCAATAGGGAACACATCAATAACTCAGGAAGGGTTCGTTTTTTTTTTAACACATGGAACTGGAAGTTCCTTTACCATCCATATTTCACATATTGTGATGAAAGGTTACCAACCTGAAATGTTAACTGTTACTCTCTCCACAAATGTTGCCAGGCCTATTGAATGTTTCCAGCATTTTCTGTTTTATTTCACATTTCTAGTATTCGCAGAATTTTGCTTTTGCAATGGTGATGCACCCATTGACTTGAATAATCCATCATAAGTGATACCTATAACCAAATGATCCCTGTTCACAATGCCTTTGTGTACTTTAACAAGAAAATGCATACCCACAATTATACAGGTTGTTACTCCTAAAAAATCAGTATGGTATGATAGAATTTTAAAAAAGCAGATATCCCTTCTCTTAGCATAGCCAGTCAATAAATCTAAACTTTCATCAAATTTAGCTCAGTTATAACTTTACCCATTATTAGAGTCAGGGCTCCAATTTCTGATCCACACCATGTGAGTGCAGATCCTCAAAGTGAGTGCAGGATTGAAGAATCATCCACTTACTTCTTTTCTTGTCACTTTACTAGTTTTGTGTCAATCCACTACTCTTCAAGCTATTGTAAATAATTACACAGGCCCCAGTCTCTCACTGCATGACCGTTGAGCATGTGTGGACCTTGAGACTGTTGGTTGGTTATTTTAACCCAGAAGGTGTCACATCCTAGCTTGATCTCATCTTCACCATACATCGCCATAAGTACGCTTCTACTCAGTAGGGCCTGCTGGATAGCATGGCAATGTTGGCAAATTTACCTCTTTTTAACATAAAGGCATTAAAGCTTACTACATATAATGAAACTACAGTGTCACTGCAGTAGAGGTAGTGTAGATTAAGAATTGAATTTGGACTCTTCCCAGTCTATATGTGAGAACCAATCATTAATTAAACTTATTCAACAACAACAACTTGTATTTATATAGTACCTTCAGTGTAGTAGAATGTCCCATGGTACTTCACCTGATCAAACAAAATTTGACACTGAGCCACACAAAGATACATTAGTGCAGATAACCAAAAGCTTGGTTAAAGAATTTGGTTTCAAAAGATCATTTCAAAGGAGGGAAGAGAGGAAAAAAGACAGAGAAATTTATGGTGGCAATTCTAGGACTTAGGGTCTTGACAGCTGAAGGCATGGCAGCCACTGGTGGAGTAATGAACATTGCAGATACTCAAGAGGCCAGATTGGGAGGAGCACAGACATCTCAGATAACAGAGTATTGTAGGGCCGGAGGAGATTTCAGAGATTGGAGGGGTGAGATTGTTGAGGGATTTGATAAAACAATGCACATTTTAAAATAAAGGCATTAAGGAAGAAGCAATTTCATACATTTTAATACATGAATTACCCATTCAAACAGCTTTAATAAGGCCATAATATGTTAATAATATCAGTCTTAGATTTAATGCATATTGATAAAACGTTAGGTTTTATTAAACTAACAAAGGAATTATGCAAAATTTGAGTGGAAACCTTGGCTTTTTTCCTAAATTATTGTTGCTTTACATCACATTTAATGTTAAGACCAAACCCAGTCTGGTTTCGGGCCTACATCATAAAATTTAAATAACTCCTGATTATCCTCTGAAGCAGTGCGTCACTACACAAATAAAGAAGAAGAGACTTTATGGAAGGGGAAAATGAATTTTCCATTAAATATCAGTTTAATAATGATGGTCCATTAGAGAAAGGGAAAAAAAAAGTCATGCTATAAGATTTTCAGGCTTGGTAATTCTGTACGTTTAACGGAAATTCTTGAATAGTTGATTGTCCTTTAGACTTGTTACACTGATGTATTGGAATTGGGTGTTCGTACCTCCTGCTGATTAGTTTGGACAGCAAATTGTGCATTGGAAGTACTGCTGTCAGCTCTAAGTAGCAAGACCGACACGGAGTAAAGCTTGTTTCGCCAAATGCCTTTATTTCAGCCTTTGAGGTCTAAGTATTGTTAATTCAGTTTCTTAAGAAGTTCATTGATCCCTATTAACCTTTGATCAAGGGACGAACTGAATGGTGCAGTAAGTTAAGTATGTTCCTCTAGCTCTGGGACCAGATTCAAGTCTAATCTGGCTGAGATGGCCCTCTATGGAAAGAACTGCTAATTCAGTGTTATTGGGCATGGACCCACAGCACAGAACTTCATCTAAATTGGCAATCTTAATCAATGACGTTAGCAACAAAACGCCAGCCAAACTTCTCAGCCAGGACTGGTGTGTGTTCCTGTGAGAAAACAACAACATAAAGCAATGCTAGAGTCGTTTATTAATATAATCCATTTTCTGCGGGAAAATATTTTGGACACTTGGAGTAACAATGGAAAAGAAAATCAGACAGTGTCTATAACAAGCGGTTGATTCGAGAGCTTTCGTTCTTTGCCAGCACCTTGAAATTAGGGGCCAAATTCTTCCGGAGGCACGGAGATGCCAGGGACCTTTAAAAGTGGGGTGGGGTGGGAGTGGGACATGGATTTGGAAGCCCCACCACCATTTCGGACAGATCTCATTTTCGCCAGTACGGGAATGGGGGCAGGGTGTGACACATAAACGAGGGAAACCCAAACTCAGCACATCAATTTTAACTCAGTGCTGAGTGCAGAGTTCCTTTAAGATAAGGACGTCGCAGTGAGATGACATTGATATTCAGGGACTTGGGGCGGAATTTTCCCAGAATTGCATAAAGTGCAGTAGCGGGAGGGTAAACTGGAGTGGGCGGGTTTTAACGCCGTATCTTCCTGAGCTCGCCTCATCATTTATGCATTCCCGGGAAACACGCCATTTCCATGGCAGGTGGGATCTCATTCGCCTGCTTGCCATCACCCCACCGTTGCAACACGCTGGCCGCCATCTTTAAAAGGCACAGCCAGCGAAGAGCTCATTGCCATTAGCTCTTCACTGCCGGCTGGGAGACATGGTCAGCAAAGGCAAAAAGACTGCAGCCTCCACCCCGCTCCAATGACGGGTCCCTTGAGCGACTGCTGGATGCCATGGAGGCCCAATGGGATTTGCTCTGCCCCTGCTCTGGCTGCAGGATGGGCAGCAATGTCACCAACCCAGCCTGGGAGGTGGTGGCAACAGTGGTCAGCGCAAATGCCCTGCAAAGGAGAGCAACCACCCAGTGCCTCAAAAGGATGAATGATCTCTTCCTTTCTGCCAGGTTGTTACTCTTTTCATGACTCCCAACTCTCACACCCACAAACCCATCACACATTCACAGGACCCTCACTCACTGCCAGTGCAAGGGGCATCACCATTCACTCTTTCACACACATCATCATTGTCCTCATCCCATCCATGGGACCACTCATCACTCACCCAGGTCAGGCATACTTATCATCTGGCCCGGCCGGAGTCCTGATACACTCTCCCCATCTCTATCCATGCAGGACAAACTGGTTCATAACAGGAGGGAAAGGTCGCAGACAGGTGGAGGGATGCCAGAAATTAAAGCTCTGACAGAATTTGAAAACAGAGCCATCCAGGTGGCCGGTGATGACCGGGACTGGCCCTGAGCTGACGGTGAGGTTGGGGGTAGTGGGACGAGGTTGGGAGGGGGGTTGAGGGGAGTTTGGGGGCAGGAGGGGAAGTTGGTGGATTGGGTGCGTGGAAGGGAAGTTTAGGGAAGGTTGAAGGGGGATTGAGGGGCCACTCCCCAGGCCACTGCATTTGCTTATGAATTGGTTAGTGGCCTCTGTCAGTTATTGTATAAATGTCATGAATTCCAGGTGGTGTATTCAGAAGTTGAGCTTCACTTGTAATTGATCTTCAAGTGTTGACAATATTTTTTCTGGATTTTCAAGATAGTCATCAGACAGACCTGACATGTTCAGCCTGTGGAGGCCTCCATTGATTAAAGCAATTTTAATTTTAATTGCTCGTTTATCTGGTGCAGAAACATCGAGATCCAGAAAACACAGCTCTACATGTTGCTGGAATAAAGTAAACTCAGATGGGAGGTCTGCTTAATCATCAGAAATTTTGTGGTCATTTTATGGATTTTTGCAGGGTTGTTAATGCTAGTTGGGAATGTTTACAGCTTTTTAAGAAGTTATTATTATTTTTTTCATGGGATGTGGGTGTTACTGGCCAGGCCAGCATTTATTGCCCATCCCTAATTGCCCTTGTTCAGAGGGCATTTTAAGAGTCAACCACATTGCTGTGGGTCTGGAGTCACATGTAGGCCAGACCAGGTAAGGACAGCAGATTTCCTTCCCTAAAGGGCATTAGTGAACCAAATGGATTTTTAGGATGACAACTGATTCATGGTTATCATCAGACTTTTAATTCCAGATTTTTATTGAATTTTGTTGGGATTCAAACCCAGGTGCCCAGAGCATTACCCCTGGGTGACTGGAATGCCAGTCCAGCGACAATACCACTACGCCACTGCCTCCCCATATTCAGGATGTTTTAACAGCTCTTCTAAAGTTAATGTAGCTCTGAGTTTGGGTACCTTTAGCGTCACTGCCTTCGCTTGTCATTGGTTATCGTCTGACTGCAATCGTGATGCCATTGAGCTGTGTCTATGAGTCCTGTTTCAAGTTTGACTTGCCAGAGTCAGCTATTTAGTTTCTGTTTCTGCTCAAACTTTGCAGCAGTAGACTTATACTGATTAATTTTCCAAATTTGAATAATCTTACCAGGACCTAGTGTCTGTTGACTGCAACGTGTGACAATGTCCCAGAATTAAGATATAGAGTGTAGAATTCCTACAGAGCTACAGAATCACTTACCCATGGTGAGCCTTGATATTTGTTTCACTTTTAGAGCAGTTGTTTTTGTCTGCTGCTTGTGACAGGTAGAAGCTTGTATAGTTCTGTCAAATCTTCAAAAAGCCATGTTACCACCATATTATGTTCTTCTCTTTGATGTAAATGTACCAATCATATGACATGGGTTGGAAAAACCATAACTTGGGTTCTTTATTTAAAGATAGGACTACATACAGGCTGAGTTAACTTGGAGGCTAAGTATACATGTCTCACTCCTACGATCTGCTGCTGTAGACTGAAAACAAGGCCTAATGCATCACATCCTGTCAAGGTAGTAGTGATTGGCAGAAGTCTAATTATGCTCTCATAGAGGTACATATACCTCATAGCAGAACAACAATATATAGAGTACACAAAAAAAAACTGCACGTTTATGTCGCCAAAAGCAGAAATGGTTTTTGTTTAAGCTAAATTTGGTGTTGAAAAATAAACACCATATCGTCAGAGTTGACTTACTCTAAGATAAAAACAAAAAGCTAAAAGCTACTGCGGATGCTGGAAATCCAAAACAAAAACAGAATTACCTGGAAAAACTCAGCAGGTCTGGCAGCATCGGTGGAGAAGAAATCAGTTAACGTTTCGAGTCTTCATGTCTGCCGAAGGGTCATGAAAACTCGAAACGTTAACTGATTTCTTCTCCACCGATGCTGCCAGACCTGCTGAGTTTTTCCAGGTAATTCTGTTTTTGTTTTGACTTACTCTAAGGCTTTTAGTGCATTAGTATGGGAATTCCTCATTCCTTGCAAGTTGATTTAAGGGGCTGGTTAATTCAAATCAATCTCTATAATTTGTATCTGTAAAAAGGCGCAGATGTCAGAGATTAATTGTTAAACTAAACCTGTTTGGACAACTAATTTTCTTCATAATTTGCAGTGCACATTTATCACAGTTGTGTAATTATTATAACAATAGCTTTTTTTCTAAACTTCTTGCAATGATTGTTACAATAAAGGAAGATAATGAAACACATTGTTAACACTAATTGTGATCTAAATGAAGTTTGCTAAGCATGCAGTTATTCCTGTATCCACACAGTTGGTGCTAATTTATTCTACAAATATTAACATCAAAGTCATTGAGAGGTTTGCTCGCATACATTTGAACACTGCTCATACATTTTAATGTCTTCTGTTGTCTCGGAACAGACCCTTGTAAGTGCCTCAGGAATTAAACTCACCATTTTCAACACAAGACATGAGGATAAACATATTGATAAAAGCAAAAAATCCAAAACAAAAACAAAAATAAAATTACCTGGAAAAACTCAGCAGGTCTGACAGCATCTGCGGTGAGGAATACAGTTAACATTTCGAGTCCGTAAGACTCTTCAACAGGATAAACATATTTCCTATTATAGTCGTTAAAATGTGAGATACATTTCAGAAAGGCACATTAGTTCCCATGATAGAAATGGATAACATATAAGGCTAAATACTGGATATTTGACAATTTTAAAATAATACCTGTATTTTTATGATTGGAAACTGGAAAAGACCATTTCATGCAGTGAGTTGTTGTGATCTGGATTGCACTGCCTGAAAGGGTGTGGAAGCAGATTCATTAGTCAAAAGGGAATGGGATGAGTACTTAAAAGGGAAACATCTGCAGGGCAATGGGGGTAATTGAATAACTCTTTCAAAGAGCTGGTACAGACACGACGGGCCAGATAGACTCCTATGCTGCATTATTATATGATTTGATGATTTGTTATGTTTCTCAACCTTTCTTCTCTAGAAACATATCTAATTGTAATGTCTGCTTCAATGATCTTGTCTGAGAAATTATTCAACAACTTCTTTTTGGTGTAAAGATTCTGACTGACCTCCCTCCTGATTTTTTATTTTAAACTGTGTTGATTTACAAGGACAATTTTACCTGGACCTGTTATTATTTCCCCTTTCTTTCTGTTGTAGCTTGTGATAATCTTAGAAATTAAAATCAAGCGAAGACCATTTGAGCCAACTTCTCTAAGCTCGTTCTAACTCCTTAACTGGAGTTGTCCATTCAAATCCTATTTCCTGATATTTTGCTTCAATACTTTTGCAGTCTGCCTTCTCAGATACTTACAGAATCCCCATTTTTATGATGTTGCAGTCTCAACCTAGAGGTAGGAGATCCCTCTGTATGAAAATAAATATTCCAACTCCTCTCTACGTAAATAATAGCCCTAAATTTTCACGCATTTATTACCAATTCATGAATCAGTGGGAACAACCTTTCATTATTTTGTCTCTCAAAATGCTGAGGTGTTTGGGAATCCAAGGAAATATCCTTCCTACCCACCTTAATTCTCAGCCAATGAGAAAATATTTTCATTCCACCAACATCTAAAGCAGCCATCAGCCTTTAACTTTAGAAAATTCTTTCATTTGAGGCCTCTCTCTATCAACAGATGAAGATTAATCATGGCAACAAATTAATGAGTATATATCTTCAGAAACCTGTGAGAGCCAGGAAGATGGAACAATCAAAAATTTGTTCTTGAGGTGTGGGTGTTGCAGGTGAGGTTCTTCTCCTTGAACTGCTACTGTCCTTATGCTGATTGTACTCCCACAATGGTGCTCAGTAGGGAATTCCAGGATATTGACAAAGTGGATGAAGGAATACTTATGTCAAAGTCAGGATGATATGTGATTCCGGGGGTACTTGGAGCTGATGGTGTTCCTAACATTGGTGCTCTTATCCATCTTGGTGTTAGAATTTACAGGGGTTTGTTTTATATTTGCTCATGGGATCTGGGCGTCACTGGCTAGGCCAAAATTTATTCCCCAACCCTAATTGCCCTTGAGAAGGTGGTGGTGAGCTGCCTTCTTGAACCGTTGCAGTCCGTTTGTTATAGGAACACCCACAGTGCTGTTAAACAAACATTACTGATTTGCTGCAATGAGATCAGCACATCTCAAAATGGGACCTGTGGACCCCTATAGAGACTTTCCAAGGTGCCGCGGAATATTTGAGCATGTTTGAGTGAATGAACAACAGGACAGAGACAGTCTTGGTGGTAGCCTGAAGGTGGGGAGTGGTGTGCAGGCATCAGATATGCATGGCAGAGTGGGCTGACTGTCTGAGAGGTGAGTGCATAGAGGAAAGCTGAGAGTGGCAGGTAAACCTGCAATTAACAAGGTGGTGATGCCTGGTGATTTCAGTCTTGTTTAAGAGACAAGAGTTTTTTAAAAAAAGAAATAAGTATTACTGCTTATAATCAAAGAAAAAACACCAAAATGCATGTTTGTTTAGATGTTGTAGTATTACATAACTTAAATGGTGGGGAGCAGTATCCATGATTTATCCATTTGAAGAGGGTTCCTTCAGCCAAGGAAGTTTGAGAACCATTGCTGTATGATGAACGTTGAGTCTAGCGGTGGAAACACCAATCAGACTAACTGTTTCATTCTGAATGATGTAAAGCCTCTTCAGTGCTGTTGTGGCTGCATCCATCAAGGTAAGTGGTGAGTGTTCCATCACACGCCTGAATTGAGCCTGGTATATGGTGGAGAGACTGAGGAATGAGTCACTCATCTCAGGGTACCTAACCCCTGGCCTGCTCTTGTAGTCATTCTGTTGATACAACTGATCCAGTAAAGCTTCTAATCAAGTTCAACCCCTAATATTTCAGTAATGGGAGACTTATTGCAATTTAACAGTCAAGCTTATGATATTTTGCAGTATTTCAAATGTTTTGTTAGCTGACTACTTGAATATTATTTATAAATTGTTTCTGTATACAAAGCAAAATTATTTCCATTATCATGTATGGTCCAATACAATTAAAGATACTATTCATACTGAGTAGTTTAGAATTGCTATTCCTGAAGGCTGTGTAAAGTTTAAAAGAAATACTAAAATGGATATTTTGAAAGCTGAAAATTGACAGCATTTTGATACAGATCTGAGTGAAAGTAACTATCAATAGCACTGTTTAGGCTGAAGTTCTGGGACCATTTTTAAAATTTTAACGTGTCTGGCTTTATTCTTCAGTACCTAATTTGTCTATAGAACACCAAACTTCATTGAGAATAAAAGCAAAAAACTGCGGATGCTGGAAATCCAAAACAAAAATAAACATACCTGGAAAAACTCAGCAGGTCTGGCAGCATCTGCGGAGAGGAACACAGTTAACGTTTCGAGTCTGTATGACTCTTCAACAGAACTAAGGAAAAATAGAAGAAAGGTGAAATATAAGCTGGTTTAAGGAGGTGGGGGGGGGGCGGGGGGGGGGGGGGGGGGGGAGGGGGGGTGGGATAAGTAGAGCTGGAAAGAGGGCCAGTGATAGGTGGAGATAACCAAAAGATGTCATAGACAAAAGGACAAAGAGGTGTTGAAGGTGGTGATATTATCTAAGGAATGTGCTAGTTAAGGGTAGAAAGCAGGACAAGCAAGGTACAGATAGCCCTAGTGGGGGTGGGGTGGGGTGAAGGAATCGAAAAAGGCTAAAAGGTAGAGATAAACAATGGATGGAAATACATTTAAAAATAATGGAAATAGGTGGGAAAAGAAATATCTATATAAATTATTGGAAAAAAAAGGGGGGGATCGGAAAGTGGGTGGGGATAGAGGAGAGAGTTCATGATCTAAAATTGTTGAACTCAATATTCAGTCCGGAAGGCTGTAAAGTGCCTAGTCGGAAGATGAGGTGCTGTTCTTCCAGTTTGCGTTGAGCTTTACTGGAACAATGCAGCAAGCCAAGGACGGACATCTGGGCATGAGAGCAGGATGGAGTGTTGAAATGGCAAGTGACAGGGAGGTCTGGGTAATGCTTGCGGAGAGACCGAAGGTGTTCTGCAAAGTGGTCACCCAGTCTGCGTTTGATCTCTCCAATGTAGAGGAAACCGCATCGGGAGCAACGAATGCAGTAGACTAAATTGAGGGAAGTGCAAGTGAAATGCTGCTTCACTTGAAAGGAGTGTTTGGGTCCTTGGACGGTGAGGAAAGCGGAAGTATAGGGGCAGGTGTTGCACCTTCTGCGGTTGCATGGGAAGGTGCCGTGGGAGGGGGTTGAGGTGTAGGGGGTGATGGAGGAGTGGACCAGGGTGTCCCGGAGGGAACGATCCCTGCGGAATGCCACCAGGGGGGGTGAAGGGAAGATGTGTTTGGTGGTGGCATCATGCTGAAGTTGGCGGAAATGACGGAGGATGATCCTTTGTATACGGAGGCTGTTGGGGTGATAAGTGAGGATAAGGGGGGCCCTATCATGTTTCTGGGAGGGAGAGGAAGGTGTGAGGGCGGATGCGCGGGAGATGGGCTGGACACGGTTGAGGGCCCTGTCAACGACCGTGGGTGGAAAATCTCGGTTAAGGAAGAACAAAGACATGTCAGAGGAACTGTTTTTGAAAGTGGCATCATCAGAACAGATGTGACGGAGGCGAAGGAACTGAGAGAATGGGATGGAGTCCTTACAGGAAGCTGGGTGTGAGGAGCTGTAGTCGAGGTAGCTGTGGAAGTCAGTAGGCTTGTAATAGATATTGGTGGACAGTCTATCACCAGAAATTGAGACAGAGAGGTCAAGGAAGGGAAGGGAAGTATCAGAGATGGACCATGTGAAAATGTTGGAGGGGTGGAAATTGGAAGCAAAATTAATAAATTTTTCCAGGTCCAGATGAGAGCATGAAACAGCACCGAAGTAATCATCGATGTACTGGAGAAAGAGTTGTGGGAGGGGGCCGGAGTAGGACTGGAAAAAGGAATGTTCCACATACCCCATAAAGAGACAGGCATAGCTGAGGCCCATGCGAGTACCCATAGCCACACCTTTTATTTGGAGGAAGTGAGAGGAGTTTAAGGGGAAATTGTGAGAACAATTTCAGTGTGAGAACAAGTTCAGCCAGACGGAGGAGGGTAGTGGTGGATGGGGATTATTTGGGCCTCTGTTCGAGGAAGAAGCAAAGAGCCATCAGACCATCCCAGTGGGGGATGGAGGTGTAGAGGGATTGGACGTCCATGGTGAAGAGGAGGCGGTTGGGGCCAGGGAACTGGAAATTGTTGATATGATGTAGGGTGTCAGAGGAATCACGGATGTAGGTGGGAAGGGGCTGGACAAGGGGAGAGAGAATGGAGTCAAGATAACAAGAAATGTGTTCCGTGGGGCAGGAACAGGCTGACACGATCGGTTTGCCAGGACAGTCCTGTTTGTGGATTTTGGGTAGGAGGTAGAAGCGGGCCATCTGAGGTTGGGAAACTATCAGGTTGGAAGCTGTGGAAGGAAGATCTCCAGAGGAGATGAGGTCAGTAATAGTCCTGGAAACAATGGCTTGACGTACAGTGGTGGGGTCATGGTCCAGGGGGAGGTAGGAGGAAGTGTCTGCGAGTTGACGCTGAGCCTCTGCGAGGTAGAGGTCAGTGTGCCAGACAACAACAGCACCACCCTTGTCAGCAGGTTTGATGACAATGTCAGGGTTGGACCTGAGAGAACGGAGTGCGGCAAGTTCAGAGAGAAACAGGTTAGAATGGGTGACAGGAGCAGAGAAATTGAGACGACTAATGTCACGCCGACAGTTCTCAATGAAAAGATCAAGAGAAGGTAAGAATCCAGAGGGAGGGGTCCAGGTGGAGGGAGAATATTGGAGGTGGGTAAAAGGATCCGTTGAACGGGGAGAGGACTCCTGCCCAAAGAAGTGAGCACGGAGACGAAGGCGGCGGAAGAAGAGTTCAGCATCATGCCGAGCCCGAAATTCATTGAGATGAGGGCATAAGGGTATGAAATTAAATCCTTTGCTGAGCACTGAATGTTCAGCATCGGAGAGGGGAAGGTCAGGGGAGAAGAGCAATACTTCTTCAAGGTAAGCATTCCTTGAAGAGGAGTGGCAGTCAATTAAACACTAAGACAAAAGCAAAAAACTGCGGATGCTGGAAATCCAAAACAAAAATAAAAATACCTGGAAAAACTCAGCAGGTCTGGCAGCATCTGCGGAGAGGAACACAGTTAACGTTTCATTGAGAATGTTTTATTTTTAGAAAAACTGGTAGCTGTAATGGGAATAATTTGCCCCATGTAATACTGCAATCATTATTGATTTGTAGCGCTGCGCTTTTGAGGTAATTGTCTTTTTCTTGATATATCGCTAATTTATTGTTATTCAGTCTGCTTTGATAGGTAATCAATTCTAACTCCTGAGCTTTCAGCTATCATTATCTTAAAAAACAGAATTATGCCTGATTACCTAGACCAAGACAGGCATTCCAAGATAGGTCTGAAGAGGCACATTAACTTATATTGTTCAATTAGCAAAAATGAATTTCCTGGGTTCGCAGAATGTATAGTAAACGTTTCTGTCAGTATTGTTCAGCAAAATCTGGCTAAGCGTCTGTGTTCTTTACATTGTGGTTTTCTGATATAAAACAATTTCTGGTGGAGTGGGATATAATTCTGTATTTATTGATATATGAATTGAAGCTTGAAGCAGGAGTTAAAGAAATAATCATGGAGATGGTGTCGAAAACAGAATGGAGATTCAGAGTGAGTAAGGAAAGGATAACGCAAGAAAGGATTTGAGAATTGCATGCTGCAAGGCGTTAGCAGCTGGGCAACGGATTACCACTACTAAAAGGCTAGATTAAAGTAGTTTGATAACATTATTAAAGTCCTGAAAGCTTTCAAAGCGCAAAAATAATAATTTTGATTTTATGAAGAATAAAATTTGTCCCTTCAGTCAGGTAAAACACAATGGTGTTGATTTTAACTGGCAGTGAAAGATAAAACCTACAGTAATAAATGATCTCATCTGAAACACCAGGGTGCTTAATAAACAGCTCAATTGGTTGTTCAAGCCTTGGTAACCAAGGCAATGCCTGGAGCCAGCATGAAGACCCTGAATTAGTCATGCAATTGAAGCCTGAATAACCATTGATGATTCAAATGGATACATCATCATTATTTTTAACACATCCTATTTGTCACTGGTTGAACCTGAGGTCTAGTGGCAACACAAATCCTGGGAGTTCATTGCCATGGCTCAGATGTTAAATAAAAATCAATGTTGATGAGGGAGGGACTCAGCCCATCGACATATCCTTCCATAGAAACTGACAGTCCCTCCGTAACAGCATCTTATTGCTTCTTGACCACCTCTATTTCTCTTCCTAGAAGACCAATACAGATATTGATCACTCTTTGTCTAAAATGCTTCCTGACATCCGTCTTGAGCTTGCCTTTTACCACTTTGTGCCTTTGTTCTTCAGTCATGTTTCAGTTAAAGCTCCAGATTTATCTGTTTTATTTAATATCATCACATTTTAATATGAAGTTCAATCATTTGATCAGATGGGCATTCATTTTGTGCTAACCCAAAATGATCTAAAGAGAATAAATTCATTCTGTGACTGCAGATTGATACCTCTGTAAATGAGTGAACGATAAAATTTTGACTGTCATCTTTTGCAGCTATAGTTGGAACTGCAACACAGAAACAGGTTATTCATCCCAACTGGCCATTGCTCATGTTTATGCACCATCCAAGCCTTCTCCCACTCTACTTCAGCTAACCCTAGCAACATATCCTTCTATCCCTTTCTCCATCTAGCTTCATGTTAAATGCATCAAAGCTATTCAACTCAATTATTCCTTTTGATAGACTTCCTCAATCTAACAACTCTCTGGCAAAGGTGTTTCTCCTGAAACCCCTATTGGATTTATTAGTAACTATCTTATATTCATGATCTCTCCCACAAGTGGAAACATCTTCTCAACATCCACCCTATCAAATCCTTTCATAATCTTGATCCTCGCTCAGGTCAACCCTCAGCCTTTACTTTGCTGTCCCACTTTCTTCTGCAGTTCATGGAGGAGATGAAGCCAAAATTCTGGTTAATTGTAGCTAACAACAACAACTTGCTTTTATAGAGCACCTTTAATGCAGGAAAATGCCCCTAAGCAATTTCAGGAGTATTATAATACAAAAATGGACACAGTGCTATCCATTTAGTTGAAAATATTTTGTAATAAGCCACAGAAAAGTAGCAGAATAGATATAAATAGATTAAAATATGACTAATGGACAAGAAACCGAGTCAGCATTAATGGTGTTGCTATTGAAAGTGCTGGGGTTAGTGGTAGTTCAATTTTTGCGCTCGCTTGTGCTCCCTCTCTTTCTCTCTTTGCATATACATTTTGGTCTGGACATCGTATAGAAGCACAATATCAAAATTTACACAAAAGAAAGGAATTTTGAAAACAACAACGTGGACTATAAAAAACTTAAGGAACATTGGAAGCTTAACAGGTTTAGGATTTATGAGTAGGGACAGAGATATAAGTAATGAGATTATGATAATTGTATACCAGGCATGGGTACTGTGGAATATACACTTCAGAGTGCACAAAACATCGGCTTCAAAGGTTAATAAAATAAACTTCTGTTATGTATTCTATAAGTCATGTATAATACTGATGGTTCCCTTCTGTGCTTTTCTGCTTTAGTGTAATTACCTTACTTGTAAATCAATGAATCTGTTAGCTTAGCCTGAATATAAATTTTCTAAATTGTTACAATCCCCTTGGAGACTATCAAACCAAAATCACCTCAATGAAAAACCAATGGACAAAAATTCACTTTTTATAACTTTTACTTTAATAATCAAACCAAAGTAATAAAAAATTAAACATGATTGACAGGCAAATTACAATCAATATAAACTATAAATTATACATTAAATAGCAAGTACAACAAAGATAGATCTCACAGATGTACTAGGCTGTCAACTCAGTATATATGGCACAAATTTCAGCCAGGGTCCTTCAAATTTTACCTTCCTCAGGTAAAATTCCAGCTGCTTTTCTTCAAGGATTTAGCCACCGATTCTCATCCGACAGCCATTCCCCTTCAACTCGAGTTGCTCTGGCAACGTCTTCACCAAAACGGTGCACTTCTCTAGAACTGAGAACTTGAGCTGTGCTCAAGATGGTCTTGATCACATGGGTCCACCAGTATTACCTTTATGTGGACCCTGTGCATTGTATGGCTGGTTCTGGTCGGTTAATTATTATGAATAACAGGATCAGCTGTATCTGCCTATTTGCAGCTCCTGGATCCTGCCTTCCTTTTTTTCAGCCTAGGTGATGTGAGCCTTTTATCTGGTTTCAACAAGTTTTAGTTTCCCCAGAAACCTGAAGTTTCAGTTTCCCTTTCAGTTAAAAATGAACAAACTTTGCAACCAAAGTCAGTGTACTCAAGAGAACCATTTGACAATTCAGCTGTTTAGACAACAACTCACATATGTACCGCCACTGTTCCCGCAAGCCATGGATTCCATCACAGTAACAACAACTTAAATTTATAACACACCTTTAATATAATAAAATGTTCCAAGGCCCTTCACAGAGACATTATAAAACAAAGTATAACAACAACCTATATAGGGAGATATTAGATCAGATGACCAAATGTTTGGTCAAAGACGTAGCTCTTAAAGGATTGTCCTATGGGAAGAAAGCAAAGTAGGATGATGGAGTGGTATAAGGACAGTATTCCAGGGCTTAGGGCCTAGGCAACTGAAGGCATCACCACCAATGGTGGAGCGATTAAAATTCGGGATATCTAAGATGCCAGAATTGGATAAACACTGCTGGCAAGCGTAGGCTCCAGACCCACATGTGCTCCTGAGGCTGGGGCTCTGAAACCCTTGGGAAAATTCTGCCACTTGTTTTAATTAGTTTGTCTGTCTTCAAGGCCCACCAGGTCCAAATTGTGCACTAGTGTATGTACTTATTTTATTTCAAATTCTTGAAGGAAATAATGTAGAAACAACAGTAAGGGGATTGGTATTTCATTGGTTTGAATACATTTTAAGCTCAGGGCTGTAGATTCAAATCCTGTCTAGACTGACAAGAAGAAAGGTTCAAACTAATAACATCAGACGTGTGGGTATATCTTTAGCATCTGTGGAGAGAGAAACAGAGTTAGCATTTCAGGTCGATGACATTTCATCAGAACTGGAAGATACTTGGAATGAACAGATTTTAAGCAAGTGCAGAGCCAGAGAAAATGGAAAGGCAAGTGGAATTTACCCATTGGAGTGGAGGTGTGCAGGAGCTTAAAAAAAACCCTGCTGACCTTCGTGCCGGTTCTCCAGCTCCATTTTGCCTCCGGGTCGCTTTTGTGGGTGCAGGATTGGGAGGGGTCAGGGCTATTTGCCCACACATGTCAGGTGGTCAATGAGGCTCATTAAAAGTCACTTGAGAACAATTAAATGAGGCCAACTGGAATTTTGCAGCCAGCCTCCATATTACCGCACTCAGCAGGGGCCAGTTTACGTGCCTGGAGGTGGCCTCCCAGTGGCAGGGCAGTGGTAGGGGTTGGTGGTGGCAGTGCTTTAGGCGGGCCTACAGGCTCTCCATGCCTGGGTGCAGGAACAATCACAGGCTGCCCTGTAAAGGAGATCCCTCTGTCAATGGTGGTGTAGTAATTGTAAGTTAAAACCTTTCATACTGTTATGGGGATCGTGAGACCTCACAGACAATCAACCCTAAGCGCCGGTGATCTTAGGGACGGAGTTTTCTAGTCTTGGTCTCAGTACAAGCATGTAGCTTCATCATGAGCTCAGTAAATAAAGTTTACTGTTTCTTACAAGAAACCTGCCTGGTACTCCAAGAGCAGAATTTTTAGGTTGGCGTGAGGGTGCACGCCCGACCCAAATGGACACGAAATCGTGCGAGATGACATTGGGCGAGCGTCCCGATGTCACCCCACGCTAGTGCAATATTTCAAATGGTGGGCACGCGTAAAAGTTGGAAGCTCACCCACCGACAATTAAGAAGCCAATTAGTGCAATTAAAGTTGTAATTGTCTCCGATTTTTCGTGGCCCATCCAACCTTATGGTTGGCGGATGGGCGAATTGGCCAGGCGCACTTTGCATTTCTCATGAAACCTCATCCAAGGGCGGGATGAGGTTTCCGTTATTAATTTTTAAAAATGCACGAACAGAATTTTTATCATGTATATGTTCAGGTGACTGATTGCAATGCGTGGACAATTTTTTCTGCATTTAAAATTATTTATTTATTGGTTTTAATGGCTTCAGCTCCCTGAGGCAGCTCTCTGCCTTCAGGAAGCTTTTACTCAGCACTCTCCCGTGCCCACACTGACATCAGCGCCCACCCTCCTCCTGCCCCCACTCCGGCAGTGTTAAGCACTTCAGCGCGCTTCACGTTGGCAGGCTGTTAATTTGCCAGCCAGCATGAAATCACAGTCGGGGGCCTATCATGCCCATATGCCAACCTAACAATCCTGCCCCAAGTTTATTACAATTGGCTCTGATGCTGCACCTCACCTCGTGAATGGGAGTATTTCAATTTCTAAGGGGAGAAAGAAAAGTATACTCACCAGACATGCCACTCTTCGGCAGAATTGACCTATACGACTTATCCATTGAGGATTATAGTCAGCACATAGAGCACCTAGATTTCTACTTTGTGGTGAATGAAATAACAGTGGAGGAGAACCAGAAGGCAATCCTCCGAGGTGTCTGCGGGAGCAAAACGTATAACCTAATCCATTGCCTAATGGCTCAGAACGCAGCAAATTCCAGATCCTTCACCCAGCTAGTAGGCCTCATGAAGGCACATTTTCAGCCTAAACCATCGGTGATCATGCAAAGATTCAAGTTCAACTCTAGAGTCAGGACTCCTGGTGAGTCAATCACAGTGTACATCGTGAAGTTAAAACAGTTAACGGAGCACGGTGACTTCAGTGATACTTGAAATGACATGTTGCGAGATTGTTTGGTTTGTGGCGTACGTGACGACGCCATTCAGCGCCGTTTACTTGCAGAAGTTGATATAGGCCTGAAGTGCGCCATGGAGCTAGCGCTGGCAATGCAGAGTGCTGAGAGGGACTCCCAGGCTTTGCAGAGCATGCAACATGGCGCCGTTCTGCAGTTAGGGTGGGAACCTGCCACCGGGTGCGGTGCAAAGACCAGGGAGGCAACCGCAAAGCGGGACACAGTCCCTACCGCTCGAAAAACAAAAAGAAATACTGTAAGCAGCTCACCAGTGATTCAGAAATTAAAGTGTTGCTGATGTGGGGGTAATTACGCACTGGAAACCTGAGGAAGAATTTTTGGGTTGGCGCGCAGGGGCGGGGCCCGCTCGCCGTCGCATAAAATGATGTGGGGTGATGTCTAACGGGCATCCCAATGTCACCGCACGTCATTTAGATTTTCAGTTCAGCTGAGTCAGCGCGCCCACTGAACTGTCAAAGGCCTATTAAGGCAATTTATATATCAATTAAAACAATAACCTGAGCTGCCCGTCCAACCTTAAGGTTGGTGGGCAGGTGAAGAGCCCAGGTGGCCTTCACATTTTTCATGAAACCTCATCCACGGGCGGGATGAGGTTTCATGAAGGGTTTATTAATTAAATAATGAATTTTCAAACATTTGATGAACATGTCCCAGCTCATGTCACATGAGAGGACATGTCCTAACAATTTTTCTTTTCTTTATTTAAATTTTTGAAACTTAAACTAATCTCCCTGAGGTACCTTTGTGCATGTGCGTGAAAGAGCGCAGGCCCCAACTCAGGGAATCCACCCCCCCACCCACCGCGCCCGCACAGGGAGCGCACAGCACTTCCGGGCACGTGTCACGCTGGATGGGCTTTAATTGGCCCTTCCATGTAAAATGGCGGCATGGCCCCGATCGGGGGGTGCCAATTGGGTTTGCGCCCACCCCCCGCCTGCCCCCGCACAAACTCCCCGAGGGGGGGAAATTTCTGCGCCTGCAGATTTAAGGAGGCAGAATGTCACTACTGTCACAAAAAAGGGCATGTTACAAAGCAATGCAGGGCGAAATCAAAACAGCCATTCAGACAGCAGGCTAAGATGATTGAAGTGCACAATATAATGAACCGGAAGCTGCTGATACTGATATCTATTGTCTACACAATCTGTAAGCCAGGAAAACTGAACCGATCACCGATACCCTTCAAGTAAATGGAAAGCTTCTAGTCGTGGAGATTAACACAGGAGCATCAACCACAGTGGTGGGAGAACTCATCTTTAAATGCCTCAACGAAGGTATCCAACCTTTGGGCTGAACTTTCCGTTCGGCGGGCGGGCGGGGCTGACCCAATCGCAGGCTGCGGCGCCATATTGCGCGGGTGGGCCAATTAAGGACAATGCACTCCCTGTGCAGGTGGGGGGACTCCCTAAAATCGAGAGTGCACTCTTTCGCGCATGCGCACTAAAGAGCGCACTCATCTCACTGAGGCTAAATGCTGCCTCAGGAAGATCACCTCTACTTTTAAAAATATTATAAATAGAGAAAAAAAAATACCCTTACATGTCCCCCCATCATTTCCATAACAACTTTATTAAAATTTTAAAAACCCTACATGAAACCTCATCCCGCCGGTGGATGAGGTTTCATGTTTTTTCTAGTTGCCTCTAGTGGCCTCAATTGGCCATTGACAGGTCGGCAGGGCCACAGCTGATTTTGCTGCGCCTCCGCCTTCCTGAAAATTTAAATGGGACAGGGTGACGTCGTGGGTTCCGCCTGACATCACCGCGCATCATTTTACGTGTTGGCAACCGGGCCCCACCCCCACTCGCCGACGGTAAAATCCTGCCCAATGAGTTTGGAGCAAACCACAACTCAGCTGAAGACATACACTGGAGAGGCAATACAGGTGAAAGGCATCGCCTCTGTACCTGTATCCTACAGCCCAGCTGCCAGTAACTGTTGTAACAGGCTAAGGACCTAACCTCCTGGGCCGTGATTGGTTGAAGGAAATTAAACTCAGCTGGTCAGGAATTTTTCAAGTCAGAACAGGAGGAATTCCTGAGTTGTTAAAAAAGGTATGACAAAGTATTCCGAGATGAGTTGGGGGAACTAAAAGGTCTACAAGCTAAAATATATGCGGATTCTGAAGCAACATCCCTGGTTTTTAAAGGCAAGTCCTTTGTCTTATGCCCTGAAGGAGAAGGTAGATGCGGAATTGTACCATTTGGAGAAGTTAGGAGTAATCCAGCCAGTCCCATTTTCAGAATGGGCAGCCCCTTAGTGCCTGTGATGAAACCAGATCAAACCATTATCATCTGCAAAGGCTACAAATTTACTGTGAACAAGATTGTTAAATTAGACAAATATCCAATCCCAAGGATTAAAGATCTGTACACTAAACTTGCAGGAGGAAAGTCCTACACTAAACTGGACATGAGCCATGCATGTCAACAGCTAGAGCTGGACAGCAGCTCCTCAACGTTATGTAACCACAAACATGCACAAGGGCCTGTACCAAAATCCACAGCTGCCCTTTGTTGTGTCGTCTGCCTGTGTGACTTTCCAAGGAACTATGGAAAGCCTACTACAAGGACTTCCCTGATCTGGATGACACCCTGATCACAGGATCAATGGAAACAGGACTTCTGGCCAACCTAGAAGAGGCCATGAAGAAAATTTTGGACGCTGGCGTATGTTAAAAAAAAGAATAGTGCACTTTCCGAGCAACTGGAGTCACGCATTTGGGTCATCGAGTGGGTGCCCAAGGGTTGCATCCATTAGAAGAGAAAGTCAGGGCAATCAAGGAAGCAGCTTCTCCTACCAACGTCACTGAGGTCAAGTCTTTTTTGGGCATGGTAAATTATTGTGGTCGCTTCTTGCCTAATCTATTTACAGTGTTAGCCCCTTTACATTTATTATTGAAGAAGAACCACAGATGGTCCTGAAAGGCACAACAAGAGGAAGCCTTCATAAAATTCAAGAATCTTTTATGCATGAAATGTCTGCTAGTGCACTATGGCCTCTCTAAGGAATTAATATACACTTGTGGCGCATCTCCCTACAGAGTGGGAATGGTATTGTCACACAGGATGGAGGATGTATCTGAAAGGCCAATAGGATATGTATCCAGAACCCTCTCTGTCACTGAGAAGGGTTACTCACAAATTGAAAAAGAAGGCTTATCTGTCATATTTGGATTAAAGAAGTTCCAACAATATTTGCATGGCTGACACTTCACCATAGTGTCAGATCACAAGTCACTGTTGGCTATGTTTAGTGAAGATAAGGCAATCCCACAGATAGCCTCAGCTAGAATTGTTTCTGGGGAGAAAGTACTAGTTTTGTTACCAGTATTAGGTGATTCATTAAATGCAAGGATTAGTGGGCCATACAGGATTGAAAAGAAATTGAGTGAAGTAAATTATTTAATAAATACTCCAGATAGGAGAAAGAAACAGGGGGTGTGTCATGTAAATATGCTTAAAAAGTACTTTGGCAGAGAAGAGGGAAAATATGAGATATTAGTGATGGTGGATGATGAGAAAGAGGTACCAGTGCAGGACTCTGAAATTGATTTTCCTCTAATCAAATTGGATGATTAGGGGGTGCTTAACAATTTAAATGAAATATTGAGTTACCTTCCAAGCAAGTGTCAAAGTGATTTGGAAAAGCTATTGCAGTCACACAAACCTATTTGTGGAAATAAGTTGGGAAAGACACATTTAGCTTTACATGACGTATGTATAGAAATGTCATCTTCAATAAGGCAATAACCTTATAGATTAAATATAGCAAAGTTATTACAAGTACAAAAAGAAATTGATTTCATGCTTCAAAATGATATCAGTAAGTCTAGTTGCAGTAACTAGAGTTCACCTATTGTACTGGTACCAAAACCAGATGGAACACAGATTGTGTGTGGGCTATCAAAAGGCGAACGCAGTGACAAAAACTGATTCATATCCCATACCACAGTTGGAAGATTACATTGAGAAAGTGAGACAATCAAAATTTATCACAAAGATTGACTTGTTAAAAGGATATTGGTAGGTACTGTTGTTGGAGAGAGCAAAGGAGATATCAGCTTTTGTATGCCAAGTGGACTATATCAGTTTAAAGTCATGCATTTGGTATGAAGAATGCATCTGTGGCATTTCAAAGACTGACAAACAAAGTAATTTCAGGTCTAAGCAATTGTGCGGTTTATATTGATAATCTAATTGTTTTCAGTCAGACATGAGAGGAGCATTTACAGCATCTGTAAGAATTATTTACTCAACTACAAGAAGCTAATTTGGTGATGAACTTGGCTAAAAGTGAATTTGCAAAAGCGCAAGTTACGTATCTAGGCCATACCATTGGACATGGTAAGGTGGCACCGAGAGATGCAAAAGTCAAGGCTGTCATGGATTTCTCAGTGCCTACAACAAAATGAGAAGTTTTGAGATTCCTGGGCATGAATGGGTTTTACTGGAAATTTGTACCAAATTTTAGACTAGTTGCTCCACTGACTGAACTATTAAAAAAGAACAAGACGTTTCAATGGACACTGGAGTGTCAGAAGTCGTTCAATAGTTTGAAAACTGTTAATTATGACACCGGTTTTGGCAGTACTCAATTAACCCAAGCAATTCAAGTTGACCGTTGATGCAAGCGATATAGGCATTAGGGCTGTCCTGTTACAAGAAGATGACACTGGAATTGAAAAAACGATAGGGAATTTTTCACGGAAGCTGAATGTGCAGCAGAGAAGGTATTAAACCATCAAAAAAGAGACTTTGAGTTTGGTGTTATCATTGCAGCATTTTGAAATTTATGTTGCAAACAATTCGTGTAAATAATTGTTTATACAGACCATAATCCTTTGAAGTTTTTGGACAAATTTCGAGACAAAAGTGCAAGGCTTTTCAGGTGGAGTCTACTATTACAACCATTTAATCTATGAATTATATATATTGCTGAAAGAGAAAATCTGTTTACAGATGTGTTATCAAGAGTTTGAAGCTTAAAGGGAAATTGGATATTTTTTTAAAAACCTGGACACTGAGCTGGAGCGATTTCTGTTGATACCAAGGACTTGTGTTTATTTATATTGTTATGTTAATGCATGCATCTATTAATGTAATAGCATAATAAGTGTAGAAGATAGTGTGAGATAGGTTATTAAAATGAATCTGTCTTTTAGAATTATGATGGTTCATTTCTTGATAGGGAGGGGGATACCATGAAGCTATTAATGTATATAATATTCTTGGAAAATATTTTTCTTGGATATTATTTGTCTGTGAGTATGTCTTAATTGGATTTAAGCCAGCTCTTCTGGGTGCTTTGATATGTACTACTTTTGAAATGTAAGAGAGGTGGAGTGCATTTGCATTTTTTGAATAGAGCATTCAAGAAGGTGAGTGAAATCCGGCACCTAGCTAGCAGATACCAAGCATTGTGTTTATATTACGAATAAAACTGGCACTATGTAAGGGGTTTTATTGTTCAAAGAGGCTGGTGATACAATGAGAATTTACATTTAATGGGCTGTGCTACGTATAACTTTAGCAGTTTTGTGTGTGCGGAGCAGAGGCAATGTAAGATCAAAGTAGCTGTAAGCCTACAACTATCTCCACAGGGACCATAGTGAAAGGAACCACATTTTGAATTTGTAAGGTGAAAATGCTATGCCCGGTGTTTGGTTAAGTCTATGGGTTGCTGTTTCCTTAATGGACATTAGTTTGGGAATTTGTTAATAGTTATTATAGTAGTAAATTGTAGCCATGTGTATATATTTAACTTGTGTAAATTAATAAAATGTTTCATTTAGTTTAATATAAAAGCTCTTGAGAACTGGAGGTCTGATTCCTGAATCAGAGTTGCAGAGTTGCATCTCAAACATACCACTTAAAATATAGCTTATGACAGTTGTTTAAAGTTTCCCTCTGGGATTTTTAAATAACTCAGCTTTATCGAAAGGCTGTCTCATAACACAAGTCTCTGAAGAATTAAAACCATTCAATGTTCACAAATCTGAATTGAGTTGTCAAGATGGTATCTTGTTATGGGGAGCAAGAGTCATCATCCCTTTGCAAGGAAGAGAACCACTATTGACAGAGCTTCATAGTGCACATCCTGGTATTTTGAAAATGAAGATGCTGCATGAAGTTATATCTGGTGGCCAGTTATAGATAGTGATATAGAAAAATTGGTTAAGCACTTACTCCAGCATCAGAAACAGCAGAAGTTGCCCATTTCAGCTCCACTGCATCCATAGGAGTGGCCTGGTTGACCCTGGGTTAGACTCCATATAGACTATGTAGGTCCATTTTTAGGTGCCATGTTTTTGGTGATCATTGATGCACATTCAAAGTGGATGGATGTGTATGAAGTGAGATCACCTACATCGTGTGCACCTATTGAACAGCTGCGCCAATATTTGTGACCAGAAGTCATTGTTTTGGATAATGGCACTGCCTTCACTATTACGGAATTCCAAAGATTGATAAATCTAAATGGGATTAAACACGTCAGAACAGCACCATATCATTCCTCATCCAATGGGTTAGCAAAAAGAGCAGTACAAACCTTTAAAATAGGCATGAAGAAGCTACCTGAAGGAACATTAGTGTGGAAGAATAAAATACATCTACAGGACAACTAAGGGTTAAATGGTTAAAACCATAGTGGAATACTACAGCACAGTTCCCTCTTTTCAGCTAGCAGGCACATACCTGCAACTGCCAGCTAATTGAGCAGGAAAGGAGGAAAGGAGTATAATAAACAGGCATCCTGGAGTCCTTGAGACGGGGCTGGGATGTCTGCCCCCAGGATCAAGCAAGGGTTATCTATTCTCTAGTGTGTACACCCCCTAGCACTAAAGATAAGGTCAAGCCTGGTTATCTATTCTCTGTCTCACTTTTTATTACTACGTGAGCTTCCCCCAATGTCCTGTATAGTCATAAATTTAGAGTAGACTAATTGTGTGTTGCATGCCAAAGCTCAATGTAATTGATCATTGAAAGTTAGACAGTCTTATCATCTTCAAGCTCTTTTGATATGTACAACTTCTACTATAAGTATTTGTGTAAGTCTGATGCTTTTTCAGAGTGTCAGCTAGCTACCTTGTATGCTACTGGGCTCTCCGTGATATCACGATTAATAAAGGCTTCCGAGACAAACCTCCTGGGTCTGAGTGTTCACTCCGATTTCCGCGACAATTAGAAATACGAATTTCAAGATTTCTTTTCGACTATTGCACGATTCCTCATGCAACCACAGGTTCAACACTATCGGAATTGCTAATGAAACACCAATGTCATACAAGATTGAGTTTAGTATTCCCTAACTTAGAGGGGAAGGTGGAGAAAAACTAGAGTAGTCAGAAAGTGAATCATGATGTTCAAAATAAGGGTAGAGAATTTACTGTGGGCGAGAGTTTTTGTGCGAATCTGGACAACTGGACCAAAATGAGTTCCTGGCACAATCGTCTCTGAAACAGGACCTTTGTCATATCAACTGGAAGTGGAAAACAGGATTGTTAGGAAACATCTCAGAATGTGGATCATCTCAGAAGTCGAGAAACCCTCCAACAACCAGTTAATCCACCTGAAATCGAATTCGAACCTTTGGTCCCTGAGGTATCAGATCAACAAATAGACATACCTGATGTCTCTGTTGAAGTAAGTAATTCTGAACTGCCATTGTCTAAGGATTTCCCTGAGGCTGCAGTTCCTGGTCAAGTTGATCCAACAAAAGAATCTCAAGTTGTAGAGTTGCGTTGCTTTACCTGAATCAAAAAACACCTCAAAGGCTAATTCTATAATTTCACGAAATGTGTATATTTGGCTATGATATAGGTGAAGATACTTTTGTAAATAAGAGTAGTAAAACAAAATTAAAGGAGGGGAGGGAATGTATTAATTGTAAGTTAAAACCTTTCATACTGTTATGGGATCATGTGACTGTACATACGAATCAGCCCTAAGCACAGATAATCTTAGGGGTGGAGTTTTCAAGCCTTGGTCTCGGTACAAGCAATTCACTTCATCAGGAACTCTGTAAATAAAGTTTACTGTTTCTTACAAGAAACCTGCCCGGTACTCCAAGTTTATTGCAGGAGGCCTGGCTGCAAAAGCTATTTTTAATTTAAGATTCTAACAGAGAGAAAAGATGCCTTTATCTTTAAACACCCTCCCTCCCCCAATCTTCCATCGCAGCTTGATGCTCCATTTATTTTCAGAGGGGAAATGATAACAGAAAACAAGAACCCAGCAAAGAGCAAATGTGAGAAGAGATTGACAGCTCTCACCAAATATATAAAAAAATCTGCTTTTCTACTTTTCTTAGTAAGACGGATAACTTCACTCTTCTCCATATTATATTCCACCTGTCATAATCTTGCTCATTCACTTAACCTTTCCAGGTGCATCTTCCACACAGCTTACTCTCCCACCTAACTTTGTATCTCACCCAGCCCTAGTGAGAAGGGCGGATGGGGGGAGCCAGGGGCGTGGGTGTGGGGATCAGGGGGTGTGGGCAGCAGCAGTGGTGAAATCTAGCCCACATTATTTCTTCTCTAGGGGAATCCTAAAGTTGGGGACATAATCTTAGAAGTCGCACCAGGCTACTCAGGGGTGATATCAGGAAGCACAGGCTCTTCACAGGAAAACTGGGACTGTCTCCCCAAAAAAAGTTGTTGAGGCTCGGTCAATTAAAAATCTCAAAACTGAGATTGACGGGTTTTTGTTAGACAAGGACATTAAGGGTTACTGAACCAAAGCAGGTAGAGAGAGTTAGGATACAGATCAGCCGTGATGTAACTGAATGGCAAAACGAGGGGCTGAGTGGCTTACGCTTGTGCTTACATTCCTATGACTGACACAGCCCCATCCCTTCCCAAAGCATGATCAGATAACCAAATCATGAGTGAATCAAGTCCCTTTACCTAGAAGTGCACAAATGTCAATGTACCTTTTGAAGCAAGCCCTGTCCCAGTTTAAAAGTCAAGTTGTTTTGAAATGATATTTTTCGGCAACATTTCCTTCAGGTATGCCCTTTTTTCCAATTACTTAACCGAAGTGTTCCTAACATACTGCAGGAAGATTGTTGCACATCGTTGTACTACATCTCTGTTACATCAATGAATTTCAATCAGATAATAAAACTAGGAAGCACTGAATAGAAACACTACTTTTTTTTAATAAAGTAAAATGTTAAAATCTTGTCTGCATGAATGGGATTGACAAATTGAGTGCCCATCACACAGAATGCTTTGCAACCCAGGATTCTTAAACATGAAATTGCAGTTGCGCTATAATGAAAATATACTAACTGTTTGCATGGAGAGCAATGAAAACTGACACTTTTCTTTAGAAGCTCTTTTTTCATATATATCTGTGTCAGAGTTAGGGAAGAACATCTCTCTACACTAAATTGCTTTCCTTGTTCTAACTGGTAGCCTATTTAAGAATTTATTGGCTGTCTACAGTACCCTGATAATCAGATGCATTGCTCAATTTGTACACGCACTTGAGCAGGGTGACTTGGCTGAGTTGCAGCGATAGACTGATATTCAGGCAGAAATGGTTCATTTTTAAGCCTTCAGCTTTTGGAGTTAAACTGGGCAGTTATGGAGTTAGGTGACAGATCAGTCAAGGTCACACTGGCTCAAGGGGCTAAATGTTCCTATGTTCCTAAACCATAATTACCTTTTAAAAGATCAATTCCAAAATGTTTCTTAAACCCAATTTAACCTATAAATATCACTGACTACATGTTGTATGTTTGCATCGGTCCCACAGCCTTCATTGGGTTAAAATCCTGGAACTCCCTACCTATCAGCATTCTAGGGGCACAATTTCACCCTTGGCATGCAGGATTGGCGGGCGACGGCGATTGGGAAGCCAGCTGCAGCCTGCGATCGACTCCACACCGTGATTTTAAGCAGGCTGACCAATTAAGGCCTGCCCACCATGAGATGTGGCCAGTGAATGAGCACGAAGGGCCGGGCGGGGGCAGGAGCTTAACGTAAGCCGGGCCTAATGGCGACCCGGGGGCCAATTAAAATGCAGCCTCGGCAGCCCCTGGAAGGCTGCCACCGACAGACGTGAAAGTCCTGCGGATGGAGACCGTAGCGGGTGGGCATGGTGGGCGGGAGGGCAGGTCAGCAGGGCATCAGCCCTGTGTTTCTCAGATGAGTGCCTCACTGCCTACCTGGAGGAGATGGCAGTGAGGAGAGAAACACTTGTCCCCCCACCTCACCAAAAAGGCCTGGGAGGAGGTGGCATCCAGGGTCAGCAGCCACGATGTGGCGAGGTGCACAAGGGTGCAGTGCCGGAAGTGCTTTAACTACATCCTGCGATCGGGAAAGGTGAGTAACACGTTGGCATGGGTCACTTTGCAGACCAGTTAAGAGCTGCCCATCCAACACCCCCCCACCGCACCCCCAACCCCGTGGACCTCAGAGGTGTTACAGTGCGAATGGCAAATGTCAATGGGGCAGGATCTGGCCAAGGGGGTGAACCCTGTCTGTTTGGACTGAGTGCCTTGTGGCTCTATGGTCACGAATCGGCTGAGGCCCTGTGAGGTGCTCCTCAGTTGGAGTTGGCCAGGCTGCAATGGCGCTGCAGGTAGAGGATGGATTAATCATTGCTCCTCTATCCTTCCAGGAACGTATATCCCACTGAGAGGTAGAGGGCTGGCGGGGGACCCCCACACCTCCTAATCCTCAGTCGGCATCAACAGGTGAACAGGAGGCCTTGGAGGTGGAGAGGCACCATGCACCTCGGTCAAGCGGCCACAGTAAGGTTGGAGTGCCAGAGGGAGGTAAGAGTGCAGTGCACTGAGGGGAGAATGTGGGCTTTTGCAACCATTCCAGTGTAGTCTCTATATTGATATGAGCCTCGAAGCTGGAATGCCCATTGATAATGGAAAGACGAGGGCACCATGATGCATATCTCTGCCTCATCAGGGTGCCAGGCATGCACACTAACACTCTAATGAGTTAACCTATTGACATGTCCTCCTTCTCCCTTTTAAGCTCACCAGCAGCCCTTTGTTATGAGGAACCTGAAGGCCTAACCCTGACTCCTGAGGACTACCATGCTCAGCGTGCACTTGCTTCACACCCTTTCTGTCAAGCAGGCACCAGCGCAGATACCAGCACCTCAGTGAGCATAAGATTGCTGTCTACTATCTCGGTGCACATTGGTGAGGGCACTTCACACTCGCTTGAGGTGCAGGCAGAGGCAGAGAGTGCTCAGGGTGCCAGAAGTGGGAGGAGGGCTGGGGACCAGGGACATGCTCAGTCGATGGCTAATGATGGGCCTATGGAGTCGTCTATGAAGCAGCAGATGCTGGATGTCCAGTAGGGTGTGCGGGAGGATCTGGCAGAGATACATGAGGGAATGCGTGCCATGGTGTCCGTTGTGGAGGAGTTCCTGTGGAGCATAAACACTGTGTTGACCCTCATGGCCAAGCGCAATGCCTCCTCCATGGAGAGAGTGATGACTCTCATGGAGCGGCTCCTCCAGTGACTCAATCAGGGGGTCCTGTGGATGCACTCGGACCTGCAAGCCCTCACAAAGGCAATGACCTCAACTGGTCAGTGTCAGTGTAGGAAATGGATTGGGCACTCAGTACCCCAACTAGGTGCCCGTCCATCAATGGTGAGCAGGGAGGTCCAAAGCGACCTCACATTGGCACATGAGCTGCCTGTTGTCTCTGTGGGCTCTTCTCGGGGTGCTCCGGATGATGGCAACAGCTTCTGACAGTGAATGTGGCATCTGATGAGGCTGCGGCAACTGGAGAAATGCCAGCCATGGCACTGGCCGCTCTCTCCCAGGCGGGGCCAACACAGGCTCCACGGGCCAGAGGACACCCGCCAAGGTCATCAAGGCCAACAGGACAGCAAAGTGAGCAGGCTGTCTCCAATGCCGGTGCCAGTGAGGGGGGAGCACCTAGATGTAGCACCTCCAAGCGATAACTTAAAGCACCTTAAATACAACACAGCCTGATCACAGGTGATATTTGTTTCCTCCATTTTTCTGTTCTTTTTTTAATGGTGTGATGTAAAACACTGGTCAATGTTAATTTCTGCAATGTTTGTTAATCACCAGTAAATGAGATTTTTTTTGTGCAACTGGCCTCTGGATGCTTCATTTACTCTGTAGGTACAGGGTAAGCCATGATGTTATGGTGGACGTGTGACTCCTTAAACTTTATTGCACTGGCACTTGGTGTATGATGTTGACCAAGGAACTGGTCCTGTTAGGGGCCGAGTATGGAGCCTGCAGCACCTGGCATGTGGTGGTGGTTCTTATTTGGTAGGCTAGCTGAAGGAGCATTGGATCAAAGTGTCCCACAAGTCACAAGTCAATGCACGCCTGAAGAGAGTGTCTGTCACCAGTGTGACACAACTGTGAACAGCTGATTGGGAGACTCTACACAGATCCCCCACTGACCCCTGGAAGGAGCCAGAGACATAGAAGTTGAGGGCCGCCATGACCTTCAGTGCCACTGGCATGGGGTGTCCACCTGCACAGCCAGAGCTAATCTCCGGACCAAACATCTGACAGATGGAGGTCACTGTCTCCCTGGAGAGGCGAAGCCTCCTTCAGCATTGCACCTCAGACATATTGAGGTAGCTGCATCACTGCCTGTAAAGCCTGGTAGTTGGATATTGGCATCTCCTGTGACCCCATCCACCTTGGCCTTCCAGTTGGCCCTGCGCCCCTTGTGCCTGAGCCTTTCCTCCCACAAGACCCTCCCCTGGAAGCTGCACTGGGACACCTGGCCTCCTCCTCCTTCTGCCCTTCTCTTCCTCTTCAGAGGAGGTGCCTCCAGCGGAGACCACAATCCCCATTACCAGGGTAAGGGAAGGCTGTCTGATACCCAGCAGGCCCCAAGCAGTGCAAGTCCTCTGGGGGCATGGGCCACAACACTGAGTCCTGAACTGAAGCCTCAAAATGCAGCTCTGAAGCGAAATGAAGCTGCCCTGTTCACAGGAGCAAGCAGCAGCAAGTAATATCCTAAATTCCTCACTAATCGCTTTGACAAGGCCATTGACCCCTCTTACCCCACCCATGGATGAGGTTTTGGAGATTGTGGCCTGCCTGTGTGTTTGTTTTGCCCGTGCAACAGCCTGAAAATCACATGGACAACGTAAAGTCGGAGACAGTTGGTGTCTCAAGGGCCTTAACTGGCCATTTAATTAATGGCGGGCACGCCTCCGTCTTTATCGTGCGCCCACCTAGCGAAATATCACAAGAGTGCGTGTTGACATTGGTACAGTCGGCCGATGTCAACACGCTTTTTTTTCATGCTCGGGCGTGTTGGGCGCATACCCTCACACCGAGCGAAAAACCCTGCCCTAGGTGTACCTACACCACGCAGAGCTACAGTGGCTCAAGAAGGGGCTGATCACTACCAGCTCAATGGCAAGTAGGGATGGGCAATAAACGTTGGTATTGCCCACGATGCTGCCCACATACCATGAATAAATAAAAAGAAAAGAAAATACTTTTCCCGGAGGTCCGATGAGCAACAGCTGGTGACACCAATATAGAGAACTCTTTGCGTCACGAAAGAGAGAGCTGCACTGTTCCATGAGGGGTTCAAAATGAAATGCTGACTTTGCAGCTAATGATGATTTATAGCTTGGTAAGACAATGTAAGGATTTAACATTTACTTACTAGTTGATCTCCTGTGACATCGTAAGATGGAAAATATGGTCAATTCTCAGCTGCATCTGATGTTATCATGTTCTTTCAGTGTGTCCTCTTCTGTTTCTGTCTCTTTCTTTCTCTTCTCTCCATTTCACTCTTCTTTCAGATGGGGATTGGTAGGTTTTATGACATGGTGCATGGGTAGGAAGAGCAGGCTGCATTTGTAATGGGATTAAGGTTGCTAATGTAGGTAGTGTATAACCTACTAAGTAGCTTGGTATCGTTAAAGGGTGTCACGGTATTGTAACAGACAGGAGGGAGTTTGATTTAAACAGCCCTGATTTCTCCTTCCATCTGTAAACAGAAAGGTGTTTTGCTTTTTGATTTCTCTCTTTATAAGTGGTGGTACACTTTCCCCAACCCCTCAGTTTTTGGTGTGATCCAATTTATATTAACTCCACAGCAAACTCGAGATAGGATAAAAACAGAGGGTTAGTTTATTTTACACGCACTTAAAGTGGGAAGAAGGTTCACCACATTTTAAAAATTCATTCAAGGGTTGAGGTCTTCACTGGCTGGGCCAGCATTTATTGCCTACCTCTAGTTGCCCTTGAGAAGGTGGTGGTGAGCTGCCTTCTTGAACCGCTGCAGTCCATGTGGTGTAGGTACACCCACAGTGCTGTTAAGAAGGGAGTTCCTACATAGTTCCTACATAGCCCTTGGTACATTCATACAATAAAAGAGGGATAAAGAAGAGAAAAGGTACAGGGCAAAAACCACAGAGAAAATGATATTATTGTTTCACGTGAGTCCAGAGTCCAGAATCAAAACGGTGTATTTTTTCACAGGGGTTAGCAGGCTGAAGCTGATGCTGGATAATCCAAGTGACTTCCCCGATGGGATAGGCACATAGAGGCGATTTAGTCTTATAGGCATTGGTACAGGAGTTCAGAAGTTCCAGTAGAAACAGTGTAGATGGGGGACAGGTAATTTAAACCTGGACAGAGCCCTGGTTCTGCTGCTGCTCGGTTAATAGAAGATTGCAGCCTGAGCTTCTCCGCTCCATAAGACAATATTGCAAGTTACACCAGCTTAGAGGTAGGGAGGAGGGGGGGTGGGGGCAGTGGGGGGAGGGAGGGAGGAGGGAGGGGGAGTGGGGGCAGGGGGTCATGTTACATGGACTCATACTTCTCGACCTTGGTTTAGACAAAGGCTGTATATTCCTTACCTGCATTCTCGAGGTGGTTAATGATTCAACCATTAATAATTTCAAAAAAAGAGGTCTCAGGGTCCTTTGTCCTCGCAGATTGATCGTCTCCATTGGCCAGAGCCTGGCCTTATAAAAGTAAATAGCCTTTGTACAATTCCTTGGGATTTGATCTTTGCAGTCACAGGGGGCATTAGAGCCTCTTTAGAGATAATGAGGCAGCAGCTGTTTGTGTATGTCATAGCCAGTCATGGCTTCAGTCAGTTTAGAACCTTTGTCCAGTTTTAAAAAAAAATAATGCTGTCAGACCTGCTGAGTTTTTCCAGGTAATTCTGTTTTTGTTTTGGATTTCCAGCGTCCGCAGTAGTTTTTTGTTTTAATTTTATAATTAAAATTATAAAATTATAAAATTTTATAAATTATTAGGATGATATATATTATAAAAATATAGAGTGAGGTCTTAGCTCAAGGACAGTATAATGAGTATAGCAAGCTAGAGTAAAGGAGAAAGTGCAGAAACCACAGGCCTATACTGGGCATGATCCAAAAGAAAGTGTAGAGCATCTTCTGAGAAATAATGAGCAATAATCTAACAGGTAAAAGTCAGTATTAATATCTTTGCATTATTAGAATGTATACTCTGTGATACAGAGCAACACATGGCTTAGATTAGGTTGGTAGGGTTCTGCAGTCTGAAGATAAACAAGCTGGATGTGTTGTCAGTTTGAGACAATTTAAGAAGCATCAAGGCATGTATTTCAAGAATTGTAGCTGGTTTAGAAATGACAATAGTAATTTTGTCTTTGGGCAACAGGGAGTTTAAAATTTGTTCTTAAATGAGCTTCTTGCTGCTTTCAACAACTCCGCAGGCTTTTTTTTGATATTCATAAAATTCGGCACAAGGCAGACAGTAGTTCTGTTGCACCTGTAATTCTGTTTTCACCGGACACTCACTCAACTGGCTCTTTTATTTGCTTTGATGCTGAGTGCTTAAATAAAAAGCTTCCTGCGGTATGCAGTTGAGACTTGGATTGAAATCATGCAAAGTACAAGGTTAGAACTATGGCTGTTTTCACTTTCTGATGCTGGCTTGAAAACTTCCATCAATTTTTTGCTCCTTTTCTCGTAATTGCTGTAAAATGCAGCAGCCATCTTTCTCCATGCAAAAATCTTCAACATTAGACAATTTCACTTCATTTTCTACTAAGAGGAGTGACATTTGTTTGAAAAGATGTCTTGAAATTATACCATTTTTCAAGTATGCACTGCATCGTAATAACCCCTTATCTGCTTTTTCATCAAAGCTTCCTCCTTTTTTATAATGTTACAAATTTGCAATTTCATGATCTATATGTTTTAGGAACATAACTTTTAGTTTGGGGTTTAAATTTTTTAAATACACGATAAACGAAAAGGCCTGGGAAGAAGTTGGTAAACAAACCAAAAGTAATTGTAATTCAAAGGGTGGCCTAAGTTTATGTAATAAAGCCAGAGTTGGACGTGGGAAAACATTAAATAATGGGTGACCCTTATCTGGGCTTCGTAATGGAGATGGGATGTCTCCAGCTTTCTCAATAAAGGGTTTAAACTTGTTTCCCAGAATAAAGGGACAGTTTGGGAATCGGAGATAATGAGTTTAAATCTTTATCTGGGACATCACAGGTGGGCCATGCTGGCATGGAGATAGATTGCAGGGCCATTTTCATTTTGGTTTTGGGTTTTTATCTGTGTGCTTTCTCACAGAAATAGGCAGTGGAAGTCAGCCTGGATGCAGCTTTGAGACAAGCAGAGAGAGACTCTGCCAAGAGCTAAAGAAGTTAAGGTAAGCATTAAACTTAACGGAAAAGCATAAAACTGCACAAAGATGTGTGACAGGACAGATGATTGGTCAGAATATAAAGAATCATAGAGAATGACTGCAGGGTTAATCAGGAGGAAGAAATTAGAGTGTGAGAGGAAGCTAGCCTGAAATGTAAAAATGGATAGCAAGAGCTTCTACAGGTTTTTAAAAAGGAAATGAGTAAGTAAAGTGTATGTTGGCCCTCTCGTGAGTGACAGTGCGGAGTTCCCACAATTCTCTGAGGTGTGAGATTTCTTTGGGTGCTCCCACTAGAACCTGGCTTGGCGACCCTCTCAGTCAACACCTCAGGATTGTGGACGCCTCAGATTAAACATTGGTTTCCCTGTTTTATTGCTTAATGACTCCAAATCAGGAAACACACTTGGGTTTCTGATAGCCTTTTGTTGCTGGTCTACAGCTCCTATGAACATACAAACATATGAAATAGGAGCAGAAGTAGGCCATTCACCCCCTCAAACCTACTCTGCCATTCAATAAAATCATGGATGGTCTATGTTTCGATTTCCACATTCCCATCAACCTGCGATAACACTTGACTTCCTTGCCTAACAAGAATCTATCTACCTCGTCTTAAAAATATTCATTGACTCAGCCTCCACTGCCCTCGGAGGCTGAGAGTTCCAAAGTTGCACAACCTCATCTCTGTCCTAAAAGGGCAATCCCTAATTTTAAGACAGTGCCCCCTTGTTCTGGACTCACCCACAAGAAGAAACATCCTTTCCACGTTCACCTTGTCAATACCATTCAGGATCTTATATACTTCAGTCAAGTCACCCCTCACTCTTCTATACTCCAGTGGAAACAAGCCCAATCTGCCTAATTTTTCCTCATAAAACAACCCACTCATTCCAGGTATCAATCTAGTAAACCTCCTCTGAACCACCTCCAATGAATTTACGTCCTTCCTTAAATAAGGAGACCAAAATTGCACACAATATTCGAGATGTGGTCTCACCAATGCCCTATATAACTAAGGCATAACACCTTATGTTCAATTCCTCTCTTAATAAAGGATAGCATTCCATTAGCCTTCTTATTTACTTGCTGTACCTTCACACCCTTTAAGGCAGCAGCACAAAATATATTTTAGATTTAAAACAAACCCAGCAAGTTAACACAGTATCCACTTGACAGTGGAATTCCAAATAGTTTCTCCCCAACTTCATTCACTTTACATAGCAGACTGATGCACAAATGGCTGGAGGCTTCCTGAAGGCTATTTCACACACTCCTGTTAGATCTTATATGGCCCTCCTTACATAGCCTATCATTCTCCTTTATATATGTTTCTCTCTATTTAATATGTAAATTCTATCGTTCCATATGTCTTTGAAACTGTATCTTCCTCAAAACTTTCATGTTGCCAATATTGTCAGTATGGGGAAAACAAACACACTCCTTAGCCTTGCTTATCTGGCTAGTTATAAACAGACTAAGATCCCTTTGAAAGCCAAAACAATCCCTTCATTTATCTAAGCATGCAAATTCCTTTCACACCTTACATGCTCAGCCGGTATCCACGTTTACTCATTAGCATGTCAAGCACATTTCTACACCTAGCTTCTTTTGATGATTTCAAGCTTGCAGTCTACTTGACTCCAAATGTAATTAAATCGCACAGACCATCTATACTTAACCCATAAACCTACTTCACAATAAACCAGATTTTGCATGAAGTAAATGTAATGAACAGGGAGACATTTCTAATCATCCTCAGTGAATCATTTGGTTATTGACATTTTCTTCTCCCCTTTGAAATGAAATATCCCTTACATTCAGGCCAGCTTTGTAGGACATGCTCCAACCAGGAAACAGACTGTTCTCCAGTCAGTTTAACTTCTATTAAACTGGTCAATATTTCCCAAAATTTACAAAGGTGCTATTTGCTACTTAGTGCAAAACACAGTTTATACTAAGACCACTCCTCTATAATGTTCGGGAAGTGTGCAGCAATGGCATTACTTGGCTTATCATTATCATGGGAAAAATCACGTGAATCATATTTAATCCATTACAGCCTTGAAAAACAACAACAAATACAGGGAAACATTTACTTCCCTTAATTGAGGTGTCCATTCCAACTGAGACAAGGGGTTCTAATTCAAGATCACAAACTAAAACATCCTTCAATTTCAGAGCCGTAACATTCTTTGAATTGCTGGTTGCTTTTGGATGCACACAAACTTTTTTTTTTTTGCAATCCTTAAATTCGGCAGAAACTTTGAAAGCAATTTATTATGGCAATCTTTACTGAAATAACTTAAGTGATGAATCACAGACACAGTAAATTTCTCCAATTTCTGCTGCTGTCACTAGATTCTTCTGAGGTATGTCGAGTGCTTGAAGACATAAAGTGCCTTCTGCTGCAAATTCATTGACTTTTTCTATGAGTTTTTAAACTCAGGGTCCTCCTTACAATGGTTATTGTAAATGCAATAGTACTTGTCCCTTTTTCGCTTTACCTTTGAAGCTATTAGCAACCGATGTACAATTACCCCTGCTTGATGGAAGTGATGCAGGCTGCATGCAAATTGGGTGCTGCCTTCTCATCTCCATGACTGTGGTGTCTAGACCAGTGATAAATGCATTGTGGGCTGGCTGCACGGTCAGCAGGGGCCCAGATTCTGTTGAGACTAGGACCTGAATTTTTGCAAAGGTGGAAGGGTTCTGTGCCTTAGCCAAAATGATGTTGGAATCTCAAATCTGGGTAGAGAGGCCTAAGTTGGCATGGAGTGTGTGAGGGGCCATTGAGGTGGGTGGAGGGCTTGAGGTGCCATGAGTTGGCATGGACAGGGTATAGGTCGAGCGTTAGGGCGTATGAGGAGTGAGGGCTAAAAAGGCCTTACTGCTTTTAACACTGGGTCACAGTCCCAGAGCACTGAGGTGGGCCTTTTAAACAGCCCACCTTGGCAATCAGCAGCCCCTGTGGCTCCCTCTGCACTGTTCCTGGGTCAGTGGGCCCAACTCCAGTTAACATGCACCCCACCCCCCCATCCCCAACCCACCCAACCGTTCCCGCCTCCCCCATCAGAATGCAAATACAGCTGATCGAAGCAGTTTCTCCTGAGCCGGGTTTGGGGAGTAGAGAATTTTCCTGACTCTGCGCACCTGGCTTGGGAATGGAAATTTGGCCCCAGCTCTAATTAAAGTTAACCTACATTTCTTAAAGCCGTCCTGCTCACCTTAAAGGGGAGGTGCATTCTGACTACAGCAGGAGTGGAAGTAGTTGTGAATGAGTTCCTGAGCAAGAACAAACTGGAACTATGAAGCACCAGGTCAGAAAGAGGGTCTACGGTTTTCAGATCAAGAACTGGAGGCCTTATTCCAGGAAGGGAGAGAGAGGTGATCTCTCTGCAGGGGTTCAGGAGACTGTCGAGACATACACTGCAAATGCAGTGGGGCCGTAGAGCCATGGGTGTCAATACCAGGAATCTGGGCCCGAGGACCTGCATACAGTGCTGGAAAAGGTTTAATGACCTCGCACAAGTGGTCAAGGTTAGTGATTGTATCTTCAAACTGTACCACCAACCTCATACATTGCTCAATATATCACACCCTCATAACTCACCCATCAGCAATCTTTAGCAATCATAACTCATGCTTAACATTCCTGTGCTCCACCTCACCCTCACACAATTACCACTGCTGCTAGTCTCACACACATCTCACAGCTTCTTCATGCTTCTAGCTATTCAGCTGTGACAGGCACCTCGCCCAAACACATTGCAACACACTCAATGACACTCTTCTCCCCCATTTTGCAGCATCGAGGCACAAAACAGGAAGCAAGGCAAGGAACCAGTATGAGATAGGCATCGCAGTGTATCGTCACCCCTTTAGAAAAGATGATATTCAGCATTATTTCCACAGCTGTGGCTGAGGCCATGGCAACTGGTGTTGTTGAAGCCATCCAGGATGTCTGTCTGTTCTAGCCTTACCTGATTTTCTCAAATCCCATTTCACCCTCATCCTACAATCTGCTGTGATGTACAAGCTGCAAATCATGTCTTGCTTTCCACCCAGCTGCACTTTTTTCCAGGCTTGTGCACATGCTTCCCAAGCTTCCCAGCACATCACAAAGTTAAAACCCAGCCCGGAGAGTTGGAACTTTGCGGTTAATTTATTCCTCCATATTCTGTGAATACTTTGGTCAGCCACAGAGCTGCTGCTCTTTCCTGAGACCAACCAACTCACCCCATTGGAAAAGACAGTATTCAGCATTATTTCCACAGCTGTGGCTGAGGCCATGGCAACTGGTGTTGTTGAAGCCATCCAGGATGTCTGTCTGTTCTAGCCTTACCTGATTTTCTCAAATCCCATTTCACCCTCATCCTACAATCTGCTGCGCAAGTCATCAATGAACTTTGGATCTTCCTGCTCTGTACAGCTCGGAGGTACAACACTTTGAGATCACTGAGTAATCAAGAGGACCTGAGAAGAAAGCTTTGTCATAACATTTCCTAACAGGATGAGCATTTCGTTTTGACAAAATTTCACGTTATATTTAATCCCACATAGGAAACATGCAGGGACTTGCATGTTTCTAGTATTTAATCAGTTATGTCCTTGACCTGTGAAGTCACTTCATGGAAGCACATTTATTCTCCATTCTTTCAAGCCAGGTTGCTCTTAGCTTCGAGTTTCTGAGGAGAGTTTGGGCCAGATTTTCCTTTATATGCCAGCCTCGTGGTAGCATTCAAAGAAGAGCAGGGGAGTTCTGGCCAACATTTAATTCTCAACCAATATCAAGAGGAAAAATCAGTTCAACCCAGTCAAAAATATCAACTGGTCACAATCGATTTCTACTGGAATTAACAGGTGACAACAGGTTTAACTGGACAAGACCGGAATAACTGAGGATCATAACTGGAACCCAGTTGGTATCCCCACTTGCCCTGCTGGCTCTAACTGTGGCCATTTAAATCACACAGTTGACTTGCTGACTGATTCAACTGTATACAACCAGAATAACTGGCACTTACCGTGGGAAGCCAGTTGTGATTCCGCCTGCCCAGTTCCTTCAACTGGAAACAGTTGACTTTTGCTGGATCAAGTTGGCAGGCAAACAGGAACCAGTTAGATATAAGTGGAGCTAGTTGAACAAATGACTCTTTGAACTGGAAACTGTAGCCGTTGAAGTCAATTGGATTGACTGTAGTCAAAAGACTGCCTGAGTAAATGTGCAAGGCAGCATTGGCGTGTCAGTACACATCTTCAAATCAAGTTTGCAATTTGTTACACAGAGCACAATATTTATCTCCTCTCAGCACACTGAATCTCTTTTCATTTGATCTTCCATACACTACGGTCCACACAGATGCTGCATTCATACCAAGGGGTAGCATTACTCAGCAATAATCACTTCAAATATATGCAAAGTTTGGGGATGCAAAAACATTCCCATTTTAAAGTACACAGCAAATTTTATTCAACTCAAAAATAACGAATCAGTATTAGTTTTAATAGCCAGTTGCAACAAAAAATTATAATTTAAAACAAAATTACAAAGCCTTCGGTTTTGTTTCTCTTTGGGGTAACATTTTCTGTAGTTTTTGCAGCAATGCTTGTTATGCAGTCTGTCAACCTTCAAGCTGAACCTATTACCTCAAACTCAGTCTTCCATCCCTTTAACATGCTGCCTGGCCAGTTTTGTAAGAAGCAACAAAACCAATGCAGCAAATCCTTAATTAGAGCAATTTTAGGATAGGAATCCCCTCCAACTGGACTTAAATTAAATATAAAACCTCAAAAAACTTCGCTTAATGGACATACACACTGCAAAACAAACAGGCCAAACCTCAACACACAGAGGCAGGCTGTACTGCCTAGGGTTATTCTACAAAGCACGTCAGCACCGATACTGAACCGATAATATATGTTATAGAGTTGGTCTTTCAGGTAACATCTCTTATTGGACATATTTAACTTTATTTAAAAGACAGCAGCAGCATCCAACTCTATAACTAAAGAAGAACTCTCCCCTTGAGGTTCCCCGCACTGCTAACTCATTGATTTACACAAATCATGTGGTCTTACAACACAGGATTATTCTTAAAGCTACAGTCCTACATTTATCAAAGCTATAATTACTACATTCCTCCCCCTTTAACTTTTCTGTGCATTTTGTATTTACGAGGATATTTATCTCATGACATTACAATATTTACACAGGTCATGAAATTACAAGTTCAGTCTTTCAGGTGGTTTCCTGATCCGTATGGAATGCCGTAGCTCCATGACTTCAGATTCTTTTGCAGGAACCACATTCTCTGGAACCGTATTAATATCAGGTACCTCATTAGGCACAGGCAGTTCAGTGTCTTCCATTTCGAAAGAGACATCAGGCATGCCTATCCTTGGTTGAGCAACTTCAGCAGGAACCACAGGTTCAGCGATGGTTACAGGCGGAACAACATTTTGTTGGGATACCTCCCTTCTTCTTAAATGATCCACATGCTTACAGATAATCTGGCCCTCCACTTCCACGTGACATGACAATGGTCCAGTCACAGAGCTTATTTTCCCAGATAACCACTTTGGTCCTCCACTGAAATTCACTACATATACTGCTTCTCCAACAGTAAATTGTCGCTCACAACTATGCAAATCATGAGCTGCTTTTTGGTCCCTTGACTTTTCTCCACCTCCCCCTCCAAATTGAAAAGTATCAGGCTTAGTTTTGTCTGAAGACGGCGTCTCATCAGGAATCCTGCATCCTCTTCCTACATGTCTCCTCCTTTTTACCACAGAATGTAGTCTCGGCCTTCTTTTTGACTTCACTGCCGGCCAAACTTCTCTCAGGTGAAATCTCAACTTGTCTTAGTTCAGTAGTTGAGCTACCCATGACTTCATTATCTACTCGCATCTCAGAAAGTTCTACGACTTTTGCTTTCAAAGCCTCTTTAGCTTCATTCATCTGATTCTTCAGCTCTTCTGTTTCCTTCTTGTACCTGTTGGCTTCCTCCTGGAAACTTGAACATTGCTGTGTCTTCTCTGCTAACTGGTTCTTCAGTTTGTTCAGAGTGATGTTAAATTCTTCCTGTTTCTCTTTGTACTTTTCCAGAGGTACAAACTTTGACCTGAGGGATCCTTGTAGTGTGTGCAGGTCTTTCAACAGGTTTCCCTTTTCTTTGCGAAGCTCACTCACTTCATCTTGAACGCTATAATTCAGCAGAGTCTCCATGGGTTTCTTCTGCTCTTCTTCCATGTCGTTATTTAAGATAGGCTTTATTTCTTCAGGTTGTTGAATGGCTACACACCCCTTTTTCATCCAATTGCAGTCCTCGGACTCTCCAGGCTCTTTCTAAAGTACCTTTCCTCGTTCCTTTTTCAAGACAAGAACTCTTCCTGCTTTCTTTTGAAATCTCACTGGCTAATCAAGGTTAATTTCCCTCAACCAATTTCGACCAAGAAGGCTTGGTCCTCTACCTTCTAACACCATCACTGGTAGCTGTGCCGAATGGTGTCTATGGTGAACGGTTACTCTGGTGATACCTTTTACCTGGATTTCTTTATTTGTGTACGTTTTCAATTTGGCAGATGTTTACTCTAAATTTAATTGTTGAGCACCTTTATTTAAATATCTGAAAGTATGTTCTCCTACTACAGTGGTAGAAGCACCAGTGTCTACTTCTATTTTTAAGGGTTTACCGTTCACTTGCACTGTGATAATAATTGGCTCTGTCTTCCCAACTTTCCTGCTGAATTATGAATAAATGTCAGAATTGGTTGTTTCTTGCTCTTCTACACTATATACTTCATTGGACTTCAATTGTTGTCTGGAAGCCTGTTTAGACTTCGCTTTGCAATGTTTCATTATGTGTCCACTTTTGTTCAAAAATAACACTCTACTTTTTTAAAGAGCCAATCATTAGGAGTATAATTGTTTCCAGGTGGATAAAAATTAGTTTTAGCTAAGATGTTTCCTCTTAATTTTCAGTTAGCGGGGGCTGTTTCCCGCTTTGCGGCGGAGTCCAGACATTGCGTGCCACTTTTGGCTGACTGTTCCCATCCAACTAGGAGAATGACACCAATTTACGCCCTTTGAAACTCTTGTGAATCCCGTACAGTGCTTTCCATCACCAGTGCTATTTCTAACGCCTTCTTAAAATCAAGATCCACTTCAGCCAGCAATCTTTGCTGAACAACATACTAAATGATCACTAAGCATGTCATTCAGGATTTCACCAAAATCACAATATTCTGTTAGTTGTTTTAACTTTGCCACATATGTAGCAATGGTCTCCCCAGGGGCTCTATTCCATGAATTGCACCTGAACCTTTGCATTGTGACTGAGGGCTTGGGTTGACAATGTCCCTTAATGAGGTCTACTAATTCACTGAAAGTCTTCAAATCTGGGGCACTGGGAAACATCAAGCTTCAAATTAAACTGTAAGCCTTTCTCCCACAAATTCTCAAGAGAATCACTCTCCTCTTTTCCTCCCCTGTGATTTCTTTGGCTTGAAAGTAGAACACTAGACGTTCTATATATTGAGACCAGTCATCTGTGTCTGGTTCAAACGGATCGATTCTACCAAACTGCGGCATCTCGGACGAGTATATCCACCTTTCTTTTTAATTATCTTAGATACTCACAAACGCTGGGTGAGGTACATCAACAGATCTGATTTATCCTCATCACCAGTTTGTTATAGAGTTGATCTTCCAGGCAACTTTTCTAGGTCGACACATTTAACTTTATTTACAAGACAGCAAAAACAGCTACACATGTGCATCCAAACTCTATAACAAAAGAAGGACTCTGTCCTAGAGGTTCACCGTGCTGCTAACCCATTGGTTTACGCAGATCATGTGATCATACAGCCCAGGATTATTCTTAAAGCTGCAGTCCTACGTTTATCAAAACTATAATTATGACACTATGTAAAGATACTGGGACATTATCATCTCAAAAGCTCAAATCAGGTGCGATCAGACAATCCAATTAAAGAAACTGGGAGACCATCCTAGCAGATGGCCCCAGACAACAGCCATTACACAAATATTACACAATATAAATATTGACAACATATTATTGGACTTTATCACATGCACATCAACTTGTGAGCCAGAGACATCACACCTGGATGCGGTCCATTGTTTCTGGTGTGGAAACAACATCGCAATGAATGAGTTTGTCTGGACCAAGGCAGGAACCGGACTAAAGAGATTAAAAGGGTGTTAAGCACCTGCCATCCAAACAAAATGCCTCCAGGAAATATGCTTTGATATTGATGATAAAGTTTGTAATAAAAGGCTAAGGCCTTAGGGTCTGGCACTGCAGTCACCAAGGAGGATCAGGGACAGTCAACCTGATTCATGGACCTCCAGCTCTCATTGGAATGACCAACTGCGTGGGTAGCCAGATCCGAGGGATATTGGGCCTGGGGTTTAAGGGTAGTTTTAAGGGTAGCAACTAAATCCAGAGAGGGTTTGAGTTGGACCGAGTAAGCCTTGGGGCAGAAAATTGGGGTTTTGCCTGTGGGTTTTTCTTTTCAGTGGAGGTTTTTATTAATAAGCCGTGGCCTTGAGTGTTGCACGACATTGTTACATGAGTTTAGAGCACTTGTATTAGGGCATTGGGGGTGTGTTGTTAATAAACTTGTAGTTCAGCCTAAAACCGTGTGTTCATGTAAGTTTGTCCTTTTATAAAATCCTAAAGTCAAGAATTAACAGTAAGGGTGAACCAGTTCGCAAAGAACCACTTACACAATACATCATCCCCAATAAACTTCTTTTAACTATACAAGTAGATTAGAGGGGATAACTTATTTTATTTGCAACCATTTTTTCAAAACACCAACAGTCAAGCAGTCCGTTCTTTGTTGGTCCCTGGCCTGATATCTCCCACTCTGGAGGTCCCTGGCTGCACCTCCCTCCTACTCCATGGGTGGAGTGGGAGACGTGAGGCTAGGGGCCCATGGAGCAAGAAAGAGGCAGGCAGGGAGCCGGGGAGCGGGAGGGAAGTAGGGCAGGTACCTGCGGAGCAGGAGACAGGAGGCCAGGGACTCTCAGAGCAGGAGGCGGTCAGCAAAATGGCCACATGACACGCAGAGCCAGAGGAGGTCTATTAGCCTGAGAAGCAAAAATCACTGGCTGATTGGCTAGGGAAATTGTCAATCAGCAGGGAATAACCCCTCCACTCCCCAGTGCCAGCAGCCCCTGTGGGATATGTTACATCCTGGGTGGAGAGTGGGAAAAATCATTGTTCCTAATGTTCTTTGAGAATATGACACAAGAGAAATGCATGGAGTGAGAGGAAAGAATTTTATTATAATTTGATGTTCTACCAGAGTTAGGCCTGAGACTATAAAGTTTTCCCCAAAAATATAGTTTATTCATAATTTTTTTAAAGTACAGTACAAAACATTTCAAATTGAAGATTACAGGAACTGCAATATAATTCAATTTTTCTCATATTCCACGAGGTGCTTCAATACAACACAGAGGAGTTTTAATATCCCTTGCTTAATTTAACACTCCATAGCACCTTTGCTCATTTTTTTCACAGTTAGATGTACTTTTTGCTTCAATGCCTGACAATAAACTACAGGCAACAACACCATCACCTTGTTACAGGCAAAACCTATTGATCTGTCATCATGTCTGTTGGCATTTGTCTTACATTAAATTCCTCAAAGATAACATTGGTTGAATCGTACATCACTGAGAACATCAAAAATTTCTACCACTCGTCCCAACACAAGCCCCGGCTGCGATGGATCCTGTCAAACAGCGGTGAACTACAAATCGGGAAAGGAGAGTCGAAAGTAGATTTCCAGTCCTACAAAGCTCAGATCTTTCTGCTCCTAGGTTTCAAAAATGTGGTGAGAAGATTTGTGAATCTTAACACTTTGATTTTTATTGAAACCAGGTGTTTTATTTGCTTGATATATGTCCCAAACAACTAAGTAAATCTAAAATGTGCCATGCAAAGTGGTAGCATTGTTCTTGCTCCATTGACTCCCGTGAAGAGATCAGATGGAAGGTAGGAGTGGCTCAAGGTTTAGGGTGCTGGACTTTATGGGCACCACTACTGAGGAGAGCAGCAGTGGGGACAATCCACCCCACCCCACCGCGCCCCCAACCCCCTGGCCCCCCCACTCCCCCTGCCCCCACAACACTACTCTGCTGAGGATGAATTAAGAGAACACTCGATGATGCAAATGCAGCCAGGGGATTTACCTTCTCATTTCTTCCACAGCAAATGGTTTAACGAGATCTTAAATCAAACTAGCTGGTTATGGTTTTATAGATATCTTTCCTCTGGCAGAAATGAGGAGAGGTCTGCCTTAATGGAAGCTCAGGAGTAACAATGGAAGAGAGAATGGCTGCAAGGGAAGATTTGATTAAGAACCATGCAGCCACCCAATCCAAAAATAAGCCATTGGAGGCTATGACCCACAAGCTACAGGAGGAAATTGTGGAACTGTCAAAAATAGACTCATAGATGTTTACAGCACAGAAGGAGGCCATTCAGCCCATCGTGCCCACACCGGCCAACAAAGATCTGACTACACTAATCCCATTTTCCAGCGCTTGGCCCATAGCCCTAGAGGCTATGGCAACGCAAGTGAATATCTAAATACCTCTTAAATGTTATTAGAGTTTCTGACTCAACCAACCTTTCAGGCAGTGAGTTCCAGACTCCCACCATCCTCTGGGTGAAAATCATTTCTCCTCAGCTCCCCTCTTAGCCTTCTACATGCCCCCGGTTATTGACCCATCTGCTAATGGAAAAAGTGTCTTCCTATCCACCCTATCTACGTCCCTCATAATCTGGTACAGCTCTATCCAGTCCCCTCTCAACCTTCACTGCTCCAAGGAAAACAACCCCAGCCTATCCAATCTTTCCTCATGTAGCTCAGACCCTCCAGCCCAGGCAGCATCCTAATAAATCTCCTCTGCACCCTTTCCAGTTCCATCACATCCTCCCTATAATGTGGTGACCAGAACTGCATGCAGTACTCCAGTTGTGGCCTAACCAGCGTTTTATACAGTCCCAGCATAACCTCCCTGCTCTTGTATTCTATGCCTCAGCTAATAAAGGCAAGTATCCCATATGCCTTCTTAACTACTTTATCTACCTGCCCTGCTACCTTCAGGGATCTGTGGATATGCACACCAAGGTCCCTCAGTACTTTCCAGGATCCTACCCTTCATAGTCTAGTCCCTTGCCTTATTAGCCCTCACCAAGTGCATTATCTCACACTTTTATGGGTTGAATTCCATTTGCCACTGCTCTGCTCACCTGACCAATCCATAAATATGCTCCTGCAGTTTACGGCTATCCTCCTCACTATCTACCACCATACTAGTTTTTTGTGTTATCCACGAACTTCTTGATCATATCTCCTATATTTAAGTCCAAATCATTTATGTAGACCACAAACAGCAAGGGCCCCAGCACCGAGCCCTGTGGAAACCCACTGGAAACAGATTTCCAGTCACAGAAACATCCTCCTACCATCACCCTCTGCTTCCTGCCTCTCAGCCAATTTTGGATCCAACATGCCATTTTGCTTTAGATCCCATGGGCTCTTATTTACTTGGACAGTCTGCCATGAGGGACCTTATCAAAAGCTTTGCTAAATCCATGTAGACCACATCAAATGCATTACCCTCATCAACACTCCTGGCTACCTCCTCAAAAAATTAAATCAAATTTGTCAAACACGACCTTCCTTTAACAAATCCATGCTGACTATCCCTGATTAATCCATGATTCTCGAAGTGCAGATATATTCTGTCCCTCAGAATTGTTTCTAGTAGCTTCCCCACCACCGAGGTTAGACTGGCTGGCCTGTAGTTTCCTGGTCTATCCCTTCCTCCTTTTTTTAACAATGGGAAGTGTTAGCAGCCCTCCAGTCTTTTGGCACTTCACCTGTGGCCAGGGAGGATCTAAAAATTACTGCCAGGGCCCCTGATATCTCTTCTTTTGCCTCTCTCAGCAGCCTATGATATATTTCATCCAGGCCTGTGGATTTATCCACCTTTAAGGCCGCTAAACCCGTTAGTACCTCTTCTCTCTCTATGTTAATTTCCTTTAATATTTTACCCTGCTGTCTATACCTGAGTCATCCTTTTCCATTGTGAAGACTGAGGCAAAGTATTCATTGAAGACTGTACCCACGTCTTCCGGATCCACACGCAGATTACCTCTATGGTCCCTAATTGGCCCTACTCTTTCCCTAGTTATTCCCTTGTTCTTTATATATTTTTAAAAAAACACTTTGGGTTTTCCTTTATTCTACCCACCAATACTTTCTCATGCATTCTATTAGCTTTCCTAATTTTCTTTTTAAGTTCACCCCTGCACTTTTTATATTCTTCTAGGGACTCTGCTGTACTGAGCCCTCGGTATCTGCCATAAGCTTCTTTTTTTTTCTTAATCCGACCCTTTATGTCCCTTGGCATCCAGGGTTCTCTGGACCTGGTACCCTCCTTTGTCTTTACAGGAACATATTTGCCCTGTACTCTCACTATTTCCTCCTTGAATGCCTCCTATTGCTCTGACACAGTTTTATCTGCAAGTAGCTGCTCCCAATCCATTTGAGCCAAATCATATCTCATCTTACTAAAATCCCCAGTTTAGAACTTTTATTCCTGGCCCAACCTTATCCTTTTCCATAACCATCCTAAATCTAACTGAGTTATTGTCTCTCGGTGAGATACAACTGTTATTTTGATGTTGATCTTTCTGTTACTGATGCAGATCTGTCTAATCAGAAACAGTAAATGGGAGTCGTGCAAATGGCCTCCCAACTCTGATATATGAATGATACTAATTATTTTTCACCATGTTGCTAGCTGAGGTGCTGGAGCACCGACACCACGCAAACAAAGAGTATTGGACATGCCTCAACCCCAGCACCACCCAGGCAGAGCCAGCAAGCCTCTTACAAGGAGCACAAAGAGGCCAGTGGGTAGTTGTACATTTCAAATAAGGCAAAGTAATGATTCTTAAAATTTTCAAAACATTTGATAAGCAATGTTGGTTTCAGCAAAAAGTGATGGATCATTATGACAGAAGGTGCAGTATTAAACTTGCCTCTATCACGAATGACTTGACATTCAGTGAAACTGAACAATTGGATAACCTCGCATAGAGTGCATAGTTAATCTGAGTCTCTATAATCTTCTAATTTTACATGTAGGATACAGAGTATGTCGCTGATTTTACTTACAGGTGGTAATGAGATACCAAAGGGAGTGTGGAATAAGGCACACAGGCAAAAGGCAAATTCATTATTCGTCAAGTCCTTAGCCGTTGGCATCTGGGAGTCTGACGAACTGAAGGGAAAGCTGTTTTATTGCAGGCAGCATAGAGAATGCAATTTCTCTCTGCAGGATAAAAGCCAAATACTGCAGATGCTGGAAATCTGAAATAAAAACAGAAAATGCTAGAAAAAGTCAGTCGATCTGACAGCATCTGTGGAGAGAGAAACAGAGTTAATGTTTCGAGTCCATATGACTCTTCCTCAGAGCTAAAGAGAAATAGAAATGTGACTAAACTTATACTGTTTAAGGGGGTGGAGCAGGTGAAGCTGGATAGAAGGCTAACGGTAGGTGGGGGCAAAGGAGAGATTGACAAAGATGTTATGGACACAAGACAAAGGGAGTGTTAATGGTAGTGATAAGGGCTAAAGAAGGTGCTAATAGTGGCATAAAGGTAAGAAAGCAGAATGTGTTAATAGAAGAACAATGGTTAGCACTCTGTGAAAGAACAACTTAGAACAAGTAACGATTGGCCCTTGGGGGGGTAGGGTAGAGGGAGGTGGCAGTGGTTGGTGAAAAAGGATCGATAAAGGGATTAAGAGTGGGGTAAAAAGGGGATAAAACAATGATTAAATGAATAAAAGTAAATATAATTCACCCCACCCACAAAAGGGCCTTCTTTGCTTGTTCCATGTTCTTCTTTCACAGAGTGCTGACCCTTGTTCTGCGAGTCACACATTCTGCTTTCTTATCCTAATGCCACTATCAGCACCTTCTTTAGTGCTTACCACCATCATTAACACTCCCTCTGTCTTATGTCCATGACATCTCTGTCAATCTCTCCTTAGCCCCCACCTATCGCTGACCTTCTATCCAGCTTCACCTCCCTTAAACAGCATAAATCCCATTACATTTCTACTTCCCTTTAGCTCTGAAGAAGAGTCATATGGACTCGAAGCATTAACTCTGTGTCTCCCTCCACAGATGCTGTCAGACCTGCTGAGTTTTTCCAGCATTTTCTGTTTTGCTCTCAGCAGGAGATCAGCTTGGAGGCCTCTCGTCACCTGTTTTGGAAGTCCTCAATGAAACTCAAGCTCAAACCTTTTCTCTTTTTTGACAGCTCGTTCCACCTGTCACCTCCAGACCTAGGGGAGGAGGCTCTCAAGAAAGAGCTCAAAAACATGAATAATATTCAAGAAAATTCAGAACCTCAGTAAGAGGCAAAAACCCAGGAAGCCATCCAAGATGGAAATGTAAATAATGCTTACATTCTGTATTTTGATCCAAAGGAGGTCTTGTGGCACAGTGGTCATGTCCCTACCTGTGGGCAAGAATCTCTAGGTTCAAGTCCCACTTTGGGACTTGAAGCCATGGCAGGTGTGTTTGTAATGTGGCCAAAGAGTTGATTATCAGCCTGTAAATCCTTCCAATATGGCAGGCGGCAGGAGAGTTTCCTGTTCAGCCATGCTGCAAAAGGCAGTGGCAAACCACTGCAGTACTTTGCTGAGCATAATCATAGACTAATCCAATGGAGGTCCATGGTCACTAATGTCCTCTTAGGGAGGAGGAGGGTGCAATTTAACATTCCTGAACCTTAACTGTGATTATTTATTTTTTGTTTGGTTTCTGTCAACAGTTTAACTGTGTTTAACTGTTTTTGGTGTCTGCAATTTATGTGTTTAACTGTTTTTTTGTGGTTTAGGTGGGAGCTGCTTTCTCAGTTCTTTCATTGCAGAAGTTAACAGATTTTACAGGAAATCGGGAGGTGAACCATCCCGACTCAGGAATGTGTTCATGATTTGCATCATGATCGCTGTAATTTAACACTTTTACTCTTTAATGACATTTATCTTTTGGTTTCTGCACTGTTTATTTGGCTTTTGCTTCAGGCGTTTTGTGTTTTTATGCATCACAATAAAATTTGAAACTGACAATAAGCCCAGTTAAGCTATATTTCACTGGCCCACAGCACACACAGGCACGTAGGGTTTTATTCTCATTTGTTAGTGGCATTTATGTGAATGGAGTGGGTGAATTCATTTTCTAGATTTTTCCTTTTTGCAAGTTTTGAATATTTTAAGGCAGTGTCCTCTGACTGTTTGTCCCCTAAGGGAGGCCTTTTGTCCTCTTATTTCCCAAGACAGCTTGTGGGAGACTGTTCCTGCAAAGGTGAGTTGGAGTGATTCGAGCGGGACTGCAAGTGAGTGAAGTGGCCAGCAGAGTGACAATAATGACCGGGATTTTCCGGCCTCGCTGTGGTGGGAGCTGCTGCTAGGGATGTGGTGGGCCAACCAAATGTCCATTGGCTTTCGGTGGGACCGTAAGATCCCGGCCGCAGGCAGGGCCAGAAAAGCCTGGCCAATGTTGTGACTCAGCAAGGTAAGTAAAAGTTTTAGTTGATAACCCCCGCCACTGTTATTATGGCCTCAAGACACCCAAGCTCCACACTTTACATGTTGAACACATCCCCCCACCCCCACCGCCCCCGCATCGCCCCGCGCTTACCAAACACCCAAACTGCTCTCATGGTCACCAACATTTCCCCATGGTCAAAGTGTCCATTTTTATATCTCATAAGAGTTGGTCACCCTCCATAGTTGGCCTTGAATGGAACCAGTTAGGACCATCAAAGTTGACCGGGCTAGCTGGTCACAACTGGAACCAGCTCGACTGCTCAACTGGAAACCAACTCAATTGGCCAACTGGGAGCAGCTCAACTGGCCAAGTGGGACCAGTTCAGCTGGTCAGCTGGGAGCAGCTAACTAGCTGACTGGGACCAGTTTGACCGGACCATTTTCAATTTTTGTTGAAAACTGGTTCCCATTGAGAACTGCATCATTATCTGAGCATTATCACATTACTGATTGTGGGATCTTGCTGTGCACAACTTGACCATTGTATTTCTCCACATTGCAAACAGGAAAAACACTTCAAAAATACTTTATAAGCTGAAAAGTGCCTTGGGGCATCGTGAAGTCGTGTAATGAGTTTCATAAATGCTAGTTCTTTATATCTTTCTTCTGAATGTTTCTCATGTATTTTTTTGTATTTGTGCCTCTTTTCTCTTCTTTCTCACTCCTCTGTCTCTCACTCTTCCTCTCGTTTCCCACAGTGATTCAGAGCTGCGCATGAGGCTCGCAACATTCTAATAGCTGCTTTCTCTCTCTCACATTATCTCTCTCTCTCTCTCTCTCTCTATGGGCATATGAAACAGTTTCCTTGAGGCATGATCATCCTCATCCTCAAACCTATTCCAAAGAAGCTGATCATTCCAGCAACCCTTCCGATCTGAGGGGGAGTAAGTAAGCGTGGCTGTGAACCATCCCGACTCAGGAATGGGAAGGCTGAAGCCTGGGGATGGCATAACAGAAAGCTGTGGACTGGCAGTAAGTTGGAAGTGGGCTAACTGCAGAGCAACGGAGTTGAAGTTAAAGCAAAACAATTCACTGAGGATACAGTCAAGGTTAAAATGTTCTGCAATTTGATGCTTTCATTCTCACCCTCAGTACAAGAAGTATGTGCAATTTTCTCCTCATTATTGCATGTCAAGAAAACTGCTAAGTACATCCACAAATTTGTTTTGCTCCACACAGCAGACTTGCTCTTATAATCGACCATTACTCAGATCTTTACCCAGGCTGGCTATTTTTCCGTTATAAAGGCAATAGTTCATTTAATATTGATTTCTCTATGGGGTTAAATGGAGCATTTTTGAATGTATCTATAAAAGAATTGCTTCTGAAGATGCTGTAAGTGGACAGTGGTTCTGATGCTAATCTTCCTATGCATCAGTGAATTGAATATGTAATTGATGTGTGATTTAGTTTATTAGTACAAGCCTGGAGCTGCCCCTAGTTTCCCATTTTGCAAGGTAATTGAACAATGTAATAAATGTGGGAAGACAAGTGGACTGAAATGAAACAGACTGTGCTCATACAGAGTTCCTTTTGTCACTTGGCTTTAGCTACGTAATTTAAAAAAAATTAACTGACATGTAGCAGCATGGTCCTAAATCCACTTGAAAGTTGGATTCCCCTTTAATAGGTCTTCGGATTCGGGTAATGAAGTAAATGATAGGCAATGGGAGCCTCTTACACTTGCAGGAGTTGGATGACCTTTCACATTTGCAAATGTTCCCGCTTATGCCTGTCCCCTAATACTGATCGGGTTGGGTTTTACGGGGTGGTGAGGTGCGAATCACTCACCTCCCCCGTTACAAAAGCCGCAGTGATAACATATTGCTGGTGACCTGAACAAGCAGAGGGAGGGAGGCCCATTCTCGAGAGCGCTGGCCAATCAGATCGAGCAGTCCCAGCAGTGCCAGAGCTCAGCAGAGGGAGCTGCTGAGACTGCTGGGATTTCTTCCGCTTATCCCCTAAAAGGATGCAACCATCCCCCCCACACCACTTCCTTCTAACATTTTCACCTCATTCTTGCTTATATTCTTGCTCGTCTGCCCATGCCAACCACATTATGGTGTGTGAAATGTAATATTTTGGTCAGTTGTCCTGCAAAGAAGCTCAATTGTCCATTAATGTTCTTTTTAAAATGGTGGGCAGGCTGTGGGTTTTGGCACCTGACTGCTTACCATACAATGTCAGGTTCGTGACCCTAGGGGCAGAGTCGTCCCAGATTCGCATTACGTGCGGCAGCGGGTGGGTAAAATGACGTTTTACCCACCAGCCGCAATGGCGGCTTTTTACACAGTATCGTCCTAAACCCGCGGCATTAATTATGCATTCCCAGGAAACATGCCGTTTCCATGGCTGACGGGCCCTCACTCACCCACCACGTCATCACCTTGCCGCTTCAGCACACCGGGCGCTATATTTAATGTGCAGCCGCGTGCACACCTCTCAGTGCTTCCAGCCCTTGACTGCTGCAAAGAGGGCATGGCCCTGAAAGGCAAAAAGACTGCAACCCCCAGGTTCAGTGATGTGTCCCTCGAGCAACTTTTGGATGGAGTGGAGGCACACCGTGGTGTCCTTTACCCCCGCTCTTTCCACAGGATGGGCAGCAACATCACCAATCCGGCTTGGGAGGTGGTGGAAGCTGTGGTCAGTGCAAAAATGCCACAAGAGGATGAACGATCTCTCCCATTCTGCTTGGGTAAGTCACTCTTCTCATCCCTCTCAACTCACACAGTCACAAACCCATCACACATCCACAGGGATCTCACTCGCTGCCCGTTCAAGGGACATCAGCATTCACTCTCTTACACACACTTTCATTATCCTCATCCCATCCATGGGACCACTCACCACACACACATGCCAGGCTTACTTAACATCTGGCCCGATAGGCATCCTGCTTACACTCTCTCCATCTCTATTCATGCAGGACAAGCTGGCACACAACAAGAGGGAGAGGTCGCAGGCCAGCGTAGGAATGCCTGAAATCAAGGTCCTCACAGAGCCATCCAGCTCAAGGACCTCTCTTGGTTAAGCTTGAAGGCCCCTTAACGCATCCTGGAGAGTGCTGGCCATCACTTGGATGGCCAGAGATTAGCATTCTGCATGGCTGCCCAAAACCCCACCCTCCTCCGTCCCACTCCATCTGACCGATTAGCGGCAGCTTTGCCCATTGGACTGAATGCTGTGCACTCTGCTCAGGTGTAGGCATTCTCCTAACCCGCACTACAAGGCTGCACTGTTAGCTTGAACCATGGGGGAGACTGGTCCAAACTGGGATGGTGACATTGCAAGGGGCTGTGAGCGCCTTTTGTACAATGTGCCCAGTTATCCAACTGTTCTGCAGTCCACTAAAACGCTCATTACTTTGCACTCTGTGCCTGAGAGGTGAAAAGCTCTGGAGCACTTCGTGGCGCTTTGATGCCTCAGCATTGCTTGAATGGGCAGAGGAGCGAGAGGCCCGACCTGAATCGTATCAATGTGGCTGCACATGAACTATCTCAGCTGCAGAGGAATGGTCACTTTATACATTCGTGGCCGCTTCCCTCATCCACATCACCACACCCCCCAACCCGATTGTGCATTGCCTTCAACCATTGGGCAGCCTATTCCCCCCATCAAAGTCACCTCAACTGCAGGGCAGCCTTTACCCCCCACAAAAACAGGCCTCAACCTTGATGTCTTACAGGCGTCCCTTGCCAGTGCTCCACAACGTTACTGTGCACTCACCTCCAAGTTCCCCTCAAAGTTCAGCCCACTAATTGCATGCCTTTTATATACTGTTGTGAAACAGATTGGTGTGGAACCACACAGATGTGGGCAGATGATCTACCGGGGGGAGGATGAATCTGGCGGGCTAGCCTTATAATGACATGCCAATGTATTACAATGAGGTTCCCAATGCCCGAAGGCGGGAAACACTTCCCACCATCGGACGGGCTGAGCGGACGATCGCAAACTGGTTTCATGATGTTGTGAAACCGAGTTTTGGTCTTCTCGCTGTATTGTCTGCTCAAGCCACCGAACATGCCCGACGACAATAAGCACCGACAATTCCGCCCAAGGTCATTACATCGGATTTTATGCATGCACAGTCCTGGTTTGCAACTGTAACATTCCAGCCATAACCTAATTTATTTTCACTTGTAAACAATTGCAATGGCCTTGAATACACGTATTATTTAACATTTTTTGAAGGTCACAATTATAATACTTTATCCCATTTAGGATGCCCTATTTTAGGAAGGTTATCCAGTAATGAAAGGCTTCCGTTATGAATAGAAGAAGTTGGGCTCCAGAACTGAAGTCAAGAGGAGATTCGACAGAATTATTCAAAATGATTATGAGTTTTGATATGGTAAAGATAGATAAAGTGTGATGGGTTTGTGACTGTGTGAGTTGAGAGGGATGAGAAGAGCGACTTACCCAAGCAGAATGGAAGAGATCATTCATCCTCTTGCAGCTCTTTTGCACTGATCACTGCTTCCACTGCTCAGTAACTAGATTTTGAATGAAAAGTGAAGAGAGCAGTTAGTTGCTCTGCTGGAATATCCAACCAAAGTCAGTGGTGAAAGCAGAAGCCATAACAGCCTTGAAAAGGTAAATGGATAGATATTTGAAAAGAAAAGTGTATACAGAAAACCTTGGGGTCATAGATTTGGCCCCTCCACCAGCCAGCACAGCCACGGTGGTTCTATGATTCCCCTGACCAACTAGAGAGAAGCACTGCCGGACTGAACAATTTCAAAGTTCAGGGAATCATAAATCAAAGCAATTAATAAAAAGTAACAAGCCGCACTTTGTTATAATGCCACTCGAAGAGGCTGATCTGTTATCATATAACTCAAGGTCTAAAAACAAACAGTAGCATAATCGAAATAATTAACCTATCTACTCGGAGAAGCTTCAAAATGGAAACAGGCTACTTGGCCCAATCTGTCTATATCAGTGTTTGCCTTGCACTTGAGAAAATAGCTCTAGTCACATCTCATCCCGTATGCCTTTAGTACTTTATCAACCTATCTAATCTATTCTTGAATGTTGGCATAATAGTCTCTGCCCTAACCACTAATTCTGGAAGTGAATTCCATTGCCTCAAAATTCTCTTGAAAGATGTTTTGCCTGCCACTGTTCTAAATCTCTCTCGTCTACATTGCCCCTTGTTCTTGGCTCCTCAACTACTGGGAACAGTCTGCGTTCTTTCTACCCTGTTCCATCTTCTCATAATTTTAAACACTTCCACTCTATCACCCTGTGGTCTGCATTGTTGTAACGTAAAAAGATGCATTTTCAGCCCTTTCTTTTTATTTTTATTTGTACCTGGGTGAGGCAGGCACAGCTTGAATACGCAGCTTGAGTGAATTCTTCAGCAATTAAACCTAATCACGTGACTTCTCTTTTCTTTTTCCTTCAGTTTTCTCTCCTAATGAAATCCACATTTTTTGTTGGCTGTTCTACATCTTGGGGATGATTTTCCCCAGTTACTTTAACCAATAAAAAGCCTCCAAGATGGGGGTGAATTTTACGGCAATCCCCCCCACCCCCAATCCCCTGCCACATGCCAGCACATTTGAAGGCAGGGGGGGAATGGCATGTAAAATAAAACAGGTTGCCAGCGCGCTGCCTTCCTGCTCATCCCCTGACCTGCAGGTACATCATTAGGTAACCCATATTCCTTAAGGCCTATTGAGGCTCTAAGGAGGACAATTAACTGCCAATTAAGGGCCTCATTCTGCCTCCAATGCAATTTTCCATCCCTCTGTAAAATCCAGCCCATGGTCTTCAGCTGTAATGCTGGTTTAGACTGCCTTTGATACAAGATGCCATTTTGCAAAGCTTGCGCCTAACAGCCACATCAGGAACCATTAATATTTCTGACAAATAAATTGGCTGCTAGTGCTCATTAAATAGGTTAACTTTGCAGGCCAGTTCTGCAGTTTAAAACCTCTGCTAACAGGCATTGGGAATGCATTTTAAAAAAATCACTGCTCTTGTGGCTAAAAGAGCCGGTCAGCGGCTGGACGTGGGGAAGATGTTTCCATTAGTAGGAGAGACTAGGACCCGAGGGCACAGCCTCAGAGTAAAGGGAAGACCTTTTAGAACAGAGATGAGGAGAAACTTCTTTAGCCAGAGAGTGGTGAATCTATGGAATTCATTGCCACAGAAGGCTGTGGAGGCCAGGTCATTGAGTGTATTTAAGACCGAGATAGATAGGTTCTTGATTGGTGAGGGGATCAAAGGTTATGGGGAGAAGGCGGGAGAATGGGGTTGAGAAACTTATCAGCCATGATTGAATGGCGGAGCAGACTCAATGGGCTGAATGGCCTAATTTCTGCTCCTATGTCTTATGGTCTTATGGGAAATCTATGGTGAGTAATTCATCCCCTGACACCCCAAAGCCTGTTAACCATCTACAAGGCACAAGTCAGGAGTGTGATGGAATGAGTGCAGTACCAACAACACTCAAGAAGCTAGCTGTCATACAAGAGGTGCTGCATCCACCGCCTTAAACATGCATTCTCTCCACCACTGGCACACAGTGGCAGCAGTGTTTTAACACCTACACGATGCATTGCAACAACACACCAAGGCTCCTTAAACAGCACCTTCCAAATCCGCGGCCTCTAGTGCCACGAAGGACAAGGAGAGCAGATGCATGGGAACACCACCACCTGCAAGTTCCACTCCACAATGGGAGGCGCTGGCATAGTGGTAATATCATTGGGCCAGTAATCCAAAGGCCCAGACTTATGCTCTGGGGACGTGGGTTCAAATCCCACCATGGCAGCTGGTGGAATTTAAACTCAATTAATAAATCTGGAATTAAAAGCTAGTCTCGGTTGTAGTGATCATGAAGCCGCTGGGCAGGATTTTCGTCCCCTGCCTGCCACAGGGATTGTCTGGCCCCTGATGGAAGTCAATGTCCACCTGGCTGGCCTGCTGTGTCCTGCCATGGTGGGGCCAGAAAATCCTGGCCATTGTTGCTTGCTGTAAAAACCTATCTGCCCCACCCTTTAGGGAAGAAAACCTGCCACCCTTACATGGTCTGGCCTACATGTGACTCCAGACTCATGCTCACAGCAATGTTGTTGACTCCTAAAAGGCCTAGCAAGCCAGTCAGTTGTACCAAACTGCTACTATGTCTAAGAAATGGAATGAAACTGGGTCGACCACCCAGTTTCGATCTAGGCACTAGAAACGACAATGGCACACCCAACCCTATTGACCCTGCAAAGTCCTCCTTACTAATATTTAGGGGCTTGTGCCAATTGGGAGAGCTGTCCCACAGACTAGTCAAGCAACAGCCTGACATAATCAGACCTTAAAAATAATATGAGAACACCACCACCTGGAAGTTCCCCTCCAAACCACTCACCACCCTGGCTTGGAAATATATCGTCGTTCAAAATCTTGGAACCCACTCCCTAACAGCATTGTGGGTGTACCTACACCACATGGACTGCAACAGTTCCAAAAGGCAGCTCATCACCACCTTCTCAAGGGCAATTAAGAATGGGCAATAAATGCTGGCCTAGCCAGTAATGCCTACATCCCATAACTGAATAAAAAAAATATGCATTCTTCCAAGGCCCCAAAATCAGTTTGTTTGCAGAGTGTTTTGTGTTCAATGGTCGCAGTGCTTTCTCAATGAGAGTCTTTATTGAAAAGCTGTAAAATGGGAGCCTACAGAGAGCTCCCTCATGGCAGAGGTCACATGGCTACAGCAACCCAGACAGGACATGTAGTATTGTTGTATTTCAAAACCCAAACATCCCCCTTTTCATAACAAACAAAAGGTACAAACCTCCCTCTTTTCCAAACTAGCAAAATGTGCATGCACGATCATGTGTTACTGTGAGTTTCCCAAGTTACCAACTAAACACCACTGTTCAAATGCATTAACAACTGCTTGTTCTACTAATCTGTCTCTGCTCCTGCATTGCATAAACAGGGCAGAATTTTGCCATCGGTGAGCAGGGGGCGGGGCCCGCTCGCCGACACGTAAAATGACGCGGGATGACATCGGGCGGAACCCCCGACGTCATCCCACCCCATTTAAATTTTCGGGAAGGCGGGGGCGCAGCAAAATCAGCTGCGGGCCCGCCGACCTGTCAATGGCCAATTGAGGTCATTGACAGGATCAATTATTATTAAAGGACCTGCCCATCCAACCTTAAGGTTGGCGGGCAGGCCAGGAGCCCCGGTGGGCAATAGAAAAAACATGAACCAGCGGGATGAGGTTCATGCAGGGTTTTAAAAAGTTTAATAAACTTATTATGTAAATTATGAACATGTCCTATCTCATGTGATATTGCCACATGAGGGGGACATGTTAAGGATATTTTTTCTATTTTTAATGTTTATAAAAGTGTCAGCGATCTCCCTGAGGCAGCACTTAGCCTCAGGGAGATGTGCGCTCTTTCATGTGCATGTGCAAAAGAGCGCAGTCTCGCTTTTGGGGAAACCCCCCCTGCCAACACAGAGAGCGCATGGCACTTCCCGCCGGACATCACGCTGGGTGGGCCTTAATTGGCCCGCCCACATAAAATGGCGGCAGGGCCCACTTCTTTGCGGGGATCAGCTCCATGCCCTCCAGAGATTGGGTCGGGCCCGCCTGCCCGACAGGCAGAAAATTCTGCCCATAGTTTTTAAATCATGCAGGTCTCTTAATGATACGCTTGCAAGTTGTCATTAGCTGTTCGTCTGGGTGCTCTTCCTAGTCCTGAGAGTGTCTTTCCCGTGGCATTTGTTGCCGCGGTAACTGATGTTGTTGCATTGCCATTGTTGGGGACCTGTGAACCTCTGGGATTGATAGTAGTTCTGTATTCAGTACAGCTGGTGAGATCCCTTCTCCCTGATTGGCTGACTGCGGTGAAGGAACGGCTTTGCTAGCTGTTCGTGTATGCCCTGTGGTTGTGCAGGTGTATTTGGTCATTCATTTCCACTACGTGTGATTGAGGTGACAATTTCTCTACTCGTGTCCTAAGTTTCCATGTGAGCTGACTCATGTTGAGAGCATTGAAGGTTTGGATTCTGATTGGCTCCCCAATCATCAGCTCTGGCAATGATTTGGCAGCCTTGTCAAAATGAAATTTGGCTTTCTGCCATTTCACCTTGATTTCTTCACTCACACCTGTTACAACTTCTGGCTTCAGTAGCGTTTTTGCTATTGGAAGAGTAGTTTGTATGCAGCGTGACATTAATCTTTAGACTGGACTGCTTTCCATGCCTTTAGTCTGTGTGTTTTTCCACTCAAGGATTGCCCTCTATATATCTGTGTTAGATTTGCTTGATTTCCAGATGATTCTTTTGCTGATTTTTCACTGCCACCTCAGCCTTTCCATTCGACTGGGGATAACACAGAGATGATGTACAGTGTTGAATTTCCCAATCCTTTGTAAAGTGGCTGAATTCTTCACTCGTGAACTGAGGGCCATTGTCACTCATCACAATGTCTGGAATGCCTTAATGACTAAAGTGTGCTTTCAGGCATTCTACTATTTCTCCGGTCATTATTGAAGTCAGCTGGCCTAACTCCCAGTAGTCAGAATGGTAGTCTACAGTGAGAAGGTAATCAGCTCCTGCTATGTTGAAGACATGTACACCCAGCTTTATCCATGGTCTGTCTGGGGTGTCATATGTCATCAACGGCTCTCTAACTTGTTTAGCTTAGTACTCGTTGCAAGCATCCAATGTGGTCTTTAATCTCATTGCTCATGTTTGGCCAGTAGAACACTTCTGCCTTTCTCAGGCACAATCAATTCCTTTATGGCTTGCATGGATGTGCTTCTGCATCTCCCCTCTCATCCCCTAAGGGATAGTGACTCTACCTTTGTACAAGATGCTATTTGGGATGCCAATTCATCTCAGTAGGCCCAATATGCTCTTGCGACCTCAGGTATGTCCTTAATGCTCTCAGGACATCCTTTTATCACCACTTCTTGTAACACTTGGAGGGTTGCATCATGTTGGGTAGTTAGCTTGATTTAAGCAAGGTGCTTATCTGACAGATTCAATGTCTCTGCTGGGTTGATGGCTTCCAGGTCCTGTCGAGCTGCTGCTTCATGTTGTACCTGGAAGATTTCACATTCTTTTGTAGCATCCTCAACCTTCTTCATAGGGAGTGCTACTCTTGACAGCATGTCAGTGCTGTACACCTGTTTCCTTTGCTCGCATGTCACGTCCAGATGATATCTCTGTAACTGAAGTAACATTCTTTGCAGACGCTTTGGAGCGGATAGTAGCAGTTTGAGAAAAATGCTTTGAAGTGGTTTGTGGTTGGACTCTACTGTTACTTTGCCTCTCCCAAGCAGGTATTGATGAAAATGCTTACTAGCAAAAACAATATCCAGGCACCCTTTCTCAGCCTGAGCATAGCATCATTCAGTTTGCATTAATGCCCTGGATGCAAATGCAACTGTTTGTCCTTGCTGCATTAGGGTTCCTCCAAGACTTTTCTTGCTGGTGTCGCACTGCATGGTGACTTCATCATTGACATCATAGTACTTCAGCACTGGCATTGTCATCACGAGTTGTTTGATTTCAGTGAGCGCTGCTTCTTGTTCTGTTTCCCAATGCCGCTGCACTCCCTTGGCAGTGAGCTTGCATAATGGTTCACACTTTGGCAAATTAGGCAAAACTTTTGCTAAATAATTCATAAATCCAACAGATGATTATGTTACTTTCACATCTGTTGTTCACTGCATACTTACTACAACTCTCACCTCGTCAGGATCTGGGCAAAGACCTTTTGCTGTCAGTACATGACCTATATACTTGACTTCAGGCATCTTCAATTGCAATTTTTTCTTGTTCGACTTCAGGTTCTTCTGGAAAGCTCGCTCTAGCAGTCATATTAAACTTTGAGCATGTCCAGCTCTGGCTTCTTCCATTGTGTCCCCACACCCATGGACTAGTAAGTAGATCATCCACTATGGCTTCCACTCTGGGAAGATCATTGACTACCTCATGCTGCCTGCATTAATACTCTTCTGGAACCATGGAAATGCAAATGGCATACGCAACCATCTGTATCTCCCAAACAGCATCCAGAATATAGTTGGAAAGCTGCTGCTTTCATCCGGCTTCACTTGCCAGTAAACATCCTGTGCATCTAGGGTAGTAAATACCTTTGCCTTGGCAAATTGCCGCAAAATTCTTTCAATGGTTGACATGGGGTAGTGAGATCTCTTTGATGCTTTGTTTAGCTCCTTTGGGTCTATGCGTTCTCACAGCTTTCTAGATTGTTCCACTGCTACCATGCTGCAAATCCAGTCTGCAGGAGTTGCTACTTTCTTGATTCCTCCATTCTTTTCCTGTTCTTCTATCTTGTCTTTTAGGCCGGTCTTGAGTCAGCTGGAACTCTTCTTTGCAGATACTGAATTGGTCTTATGCTCCCATTTACTTTTAGGTGATATTCTCCTGGTAGAATATCCCTGTAAACACATCTTTGTGCTCTCCTAGAATCTGTTCGGCAGTCAATGGATTTGTGAGCTGCGACACATTGTAAATCTCTGTTGGCACATTTAGGGTTACCAGTCCAAGCCTTAGACTTGCTTCAGCGGTGATGAGTGGCTGTTGCCATCTATAATCTGGAACACTAGATCTTCTTTCTTGCCATTGCATTGGGCTCTCAGGTTATTTTGTCCTCACGGTATAAGTATCATATAGTCTCAACCTTACTTTCAAAGGCTTTATTTTTTGGATTGCCATGTTGAGCCTCTTTACACAGGCCTGTGGTAGTCATAGTGTTGCATAACGCACCAGTGTCTATCAGACACTTCTTGGTTGTTTGATAATCTCCTTCTGCGGTCATCATTGTAACAGTCACAAACCATTTATCACCAATAGATTTGACAGAACCAACGTGTTATGTATGTATAGTGCTTCATCAGACTCTTTCACTGATACCTCTCCAGTGGCCATCTGTATAGGCTTGTTTTGCTACTTTCTAGCCAAAACACTTGTGTGTGAATTGATCCTGCTTCTTGCAGTTAAAGCACTGCTGCTCCTATACTGGACAATCCTTCTTATCCTTTATGATGCCCTCTGCAGTTTTTGCATCCTGTCTGTTGTCTGCGATTGATCTGCTCTTTTGGCTTGTTATGTCTGTCAGCATAGTATATCTCTTTGTCTGTTCTGCCATACTTATGCTCTAGCTGACGTTTTATAACCTCTGCATTTCAACTCAAGCCTATGGCTTTCTTAAGCATATATTTCTCCTCTTTCAGTAGACTTTCTCTCACTGGGGGTCTCTTATGCCTAAGCAAATTCTATCTTTAATCAGATCATCTTTTAGCTGCCTGAATTCACATGATTCTGCAAGCTGTGTTACGGTAATCACATACTGCTCAATGGGCTCATTTGCACCTTGACATCTAGTGTTAGATACATAGTGTTCATAAGTTACATTCACTCAGGGTTCAAAATGTGTATTCAAGGCATTCAAAATTTCCATTATCTGTTTTCTTTGTTTGTCTGATAGATTTAGGATGGAATACAATTTATAGCAGTCCCTCCTCAGTAGTGTTAGAAGTGTGGCTATTATTATCAGTTCTGGCATGTTAATTAAGTCTGTCACCAGCTTGTAGTTTTACCATTGAAAATAGAAAAAACTGCCAGTTCTGCCACATATCACCCTTCATTTCCACTGGAGTGAGGAGGGGTAAGTTTATAGCTATGTTCACTCAACCAGTATTTTACTTGCAGCCTTCGGTTTGTGTTTGCTTTTCCTTGTCTGTTTCTTTAGCAGATTTTAACATTTCTGTGTGCCTTTCTGAGTTGTGGCTTATCTGCAGCATCTTCAGGGTTTCAATTTTTAAAAAAATTCCACTCCTTATACCATGTTTCATATTCAATGGCTGCAGTGCTTTCTCAGTGAGAGTTTTTATTGAACTGCTGTAAAATGGCAATCTACAGAGAGCTCCCTCATGGCAAAGGTCGCATGAATATAGCAATCCAGATAGGACATGTAGTACTGTTGCATTTCAAAAATCAAACAGGGAACATGCAGGGCGGGGTCCAAAGATTCAAAAGCAATCTTGCCTGCTAAGTCCATGTTAAACATTTCCTAAAGTGTGATATAGGACAGTGTGCAGACCATCACCACAATCCTTGTGATTTATTGGGGACCCACCATGTCTGACCAGGAACCTAAAGCGAGGTATTTGGGCCCTCCATCACTTACTGGGTTGCTGCATGTACATGGTTGTACATTTTCTGTGCTGTAATGTCCGTTTTGCAGAACAGTGTCAGCAGCTATGGCTTCAAAGAATCAACCTAGTCCACCAAAACATTGCTCCTTGTCCTGCTGAATAAAAAGGTCTCGCGACAGCATATTTGCTGGCCAGATAGATTACATTTTACCAAGGAAGCAGATGCTACCAAGACCAAGGATACAGAAGGAAACTCTGTCACTCGAAGGGTTCAAAATTGATAACGAAGAAGCTTTGGATAAACTGTCGATACTTAAAGTTGACAAGGCATCGGGAATGGATGAGATGCATCCAAGGATATTGAAGGAACAAAGAACAAAGAACAAAGAAAAGTACAGGAACAGGCCCTTCGGCCCTCCTAGCCTGCGCCGATCATATTGCCTGTCAAACTAAAACATTTTGCACTTCTGGGGTCCGTATCCCCCTATTCCCATCCTATTCATGTATTTGTCAAGCTGCCTCTTAAACATCACTATCGTATCTGCTTCCACCACCTCCTCTGGCAGCGAATTCCAGGCACTCACTACCCTCTGCGTAAAAAATTTGCCCCGCACATCTCTTCTAAAGTTTTCTCCTCTCATCTTAAATCTATGTCCCCTAGTAATTGACTCTTCCACCCTGGGAAAAAGCTTCTGACTATCTACTCTGTCCATGCCACTCATAATTTTGTAAACTTCTATCAAATCGCCCCTCAATCTCCCTCGCTCTAGTAAGAACAATCTGAGTTTCTCCAACCTCTCCTCATAGCTAATAACCTCCAGACCAGGCAGAATCCTGGTAAACCTCCTCTGCACCCTCTCCAATGCCTCCATATCCTTCTGGTAATGTGGTGACCAGAATTGCATGCAATATTCCAAGTGTGGCCTAACCAAGGTTCTATACAGCTGCAGCATGACTTCCCAACTTTTATACTCAATACCCCTGCCGATGAAGGCAAGTATGCCATATGGCTTCCTGACTACCTTATCCACCTGCGTTACCACTTTCAGTGACCTGTGGACCTGTACACCCAGATCCCTCTGCCCATCGATGCACTTAAGGTTTCTGCCATTTACTGTATAATTCCTATCTGTATTAGACCTTCCAAAATGCATTACCTCACATTTGTCCAGATTAAACTCCATCTGCCATTTCTCCGCCCAAGTCTCCAACCGACCTATATCCCGTTGTATCCTTTGACAATCCTCTTCACTATCTGCAACTCCTTCAACCTTAGCAAACTTACTAATTAGCCTAGTTACATTTTCCTCCAAATGTCTGGAAGTAAGAATGGAAATTGCAGGGACACTAGCCACAATCTTTTAGTCTTCCCTAGACTCAGAGGAGGTACCAGAGGACTGGAGAATTGCAAACATTACACCCTTGTCCAAAAAAGTTTGTAAGGATAAGCTCAGCAATTACAGGCCTGTCAGTTTAACTTCACTGGTGGGGAAGCTTCTTAAACAATTATTCGGTATAGAATTAATAGTCAAATAGAAAAATATGGGTTGACTAGGAAACCCATGGATTTCTAAAGGTGAAATTGTGCTTAACTAACTCGCTGGAGTTTTTTGAAGAGGTAACATAGAGGGTTGATGAGGGTAATGCTGTTGACTTGGTGTACATAGACTTTCAAAAGGCATTCAATACAGTGCCACACAACAGACTTGTGAGAAAAGTTATAACTCATGGAATAAATAGGACAGTAGCAATGTGAATGCAAAATTGGCTGAGTAATAGCAAACAGAGGGTAATGGTCAATATATATTTTTCGGACTAGATGAAAGTTTGTAGTGGAATTCCCCAGGGATAGGTATTGTTTTTCCTGATATATATTAATGGTCTAAATCTTGGTGTGCAAAGGACAATTTCAAAGTTTGTGGATGATACAAAACTTGGAAGCATTGTATACTGTGAGGAGGATAGTATAGAATTTCAAAAGAACATAGACAAGTTGGTGGAGTAGCAGATAGTGGCAGATAAAGTTCAATGCGGAGAAGTGTGAGGTTATACATTTTGATAGGGAAAACATGGAAAAACAATAGAAGATAAAGGGTACAATTCTTAATGGTGTGCAGGAGCAGAGAGACCTGTTCATAGATCATTGAAAGTGGCAGGAGAGGTGGAGAGAGCAGTTAATAAAGCATACAGTATCCTGGGCTTTATTAATAGGGGCATAGAGTACAAGAGCAAGGAGGTTATGCTAAGCTTATATAAGACACTAGTTAGAGAAGAGATATTATTGTCTATAATTTTATTGGAAATTATTTTTAAATTGAAATCATAATAGTGTCTGTGTCTATGTGTATGTCTATGTGTGTGTCTGTGTGTGGCTTAATTGGATTAAAGCCAGCTAGTGCTTTGATGTATAGTAGTTTTTACATGTTAATTAGATAAATGTAAGGAGTAAAAGGTAAAGTGCAATTTGCATTTGTTGAATAAAGCATTCAAAAGAATGGGTAAAATCTTGCACCTAGCTAGGAGACACCAAGCAATGTGTTTATATTACTAATAAAATTGGTGGAATGAAAGGATATTATTGTTAGGAGAGGGAAAATTAAAAAACCTCGGAATAGAATGGAAAATTTACATTCAAAAGGGAAGCTAGGTATAAACAGAAATGAGTTTGTGTGTGCAAGTGAGAGGCATTTAAGATCTAACCAGCTGTACGTCTGAGACTGAGTCTGCAAAGAACCTCATTTTGAATTTGTAAGGTCAAATCTGCTTTGCCTCGGCTCTTTTAAAATCTATGAGTTTTACTGTTACCTTAATGGGGGTGTAACTGAGAGTAAGATTAATCAGGGGATTTGTTTAAAGGTATTATGGTAGTAATTTGTAGGCATGTGTATATGTTTAATTTGTTATTAAATTAATAAATGTTTAACTTATTTTTATATAAAAAAACCTTTTGAGGCTCGGTGGCCTTATTCCTGAATTCAGAGCTGAATCTCAAACACACCAATTGAAAATATAGGTTATGACAGCTGTTCAAGTTTCCCTGTGTCAGAACACTAGCTGCAGTATTGTGTGCAGTTCTGGGTGCCACACCAACGGAAGGGAGTGAACACATAGGTGAGAGTGCAGAAGAGGTTTACAAGAATGGTTCCAGGGATGAGAAACTTCAGTTATGAAGATAGATTGGAGAGGTTAGGACTGTTCACCTTGGAGAGGAGAAGGCTAGGAGGAGATTTGATAGAGGTGTTCAAAATCATGAGGGGCTGGATAGAATGGATAGGAAGGAACTGTTCCTGCTCGTCAAGGGATCGAGAACAAGAGGGCACAGATTTAAAGTGATTTGCAAGAAGCAAATGTGATGTGAGAAATAAACCTTTTCACACAGCAAGTGGTTTGGGTCTGGAATGCACTGCCTGGAAGTGTGGTGGAGGCAGGTTCAATCGAAGCATTCAAGAGGGTATTGGATGATTATCGGGAAAGAAACAATGTGCAAGGGTACGGGGAAAAGGCAGGAGAATGGCATTAAGTCATATTGCTCATTTGGAGAGTCAGTGCAGATATAATGGGCCAAAAGGCCTCCTTCTGAGCTGTAACAATTCTGTGATTCTGTGACATGTAGCATTGTTGGGAGCCCTGAGTGCATTGTTTCTGCCACTCACAGGACTTTGAAAGTTAGGACTGGCAAAAACTGAAAATCTCAGCAACAGAGAAGCAGAGAAAATAATCTGAGATATCAAATTCCAAGTTCAGAGATGAAGCGACAAAGCTTTAATGGTTTGTCCAGGCTGGTATTCATGTGAGATTCATGAATCACATTTCAATGGAACAGTGCAGAAGTCACAGGATATTATGATGAAGTTTGAATAATTCTGTATCTCAATTAATTCATAAACACCTATGACTTCTACCCTAAAAACGGACTCACATCATAGCTGCACTGTTCCAATGACACCAGCCTCCAGGAAACTCCCGTCCATTGATTGAAGCCTCAACTGCTATAGGTCCTCAGCTGATGATGGAGGGTGCATATAATTAGACTTCACAGCAACTTTAAGTACCAAAAATAGAGGGTCTAGGTGATGTTCAGGCAAAATATCTCTAAGCAGATATTTTAGATTTTAATAATGCGATGATGTGGGCAATGATAGTGGTTTACATTAGCTTTTCAAGTGTACCTGCAGACTTAATAGGGCAAAATCAAAATTTTGCCGAACATTAACCTAGAGTAAAAGGTCTTATTTAAAATTTCCAGAAATGTTCTTACACCTGCAGGAGACAAGTTTGCACAGTACTGAGGATAATTCATTGCCTTCAAAGAGATTGAACTAATTATGTTAGTTGGAATGAGGCAGCTGAGCCCTTTGAAACATTACTGGTCATACTCTAGCCAATGAGAGCCCAAACTAATGTTTTCTAAAACTAAGCAGTGACTGACCCCAACTGGTAATTTTTTTTTGCTTTGCAAATAGATCACAGATTCTGCAACTGTCACTGTTCTTCATGCTTAACATTAAATAGAGAATGCCGATGGTCATTTAGTGTAGAGTGCAAAATCAATGGTCACCTAATGTACCCAATTTCCAATTCATTGGGTAAAGATCAGCAGCATAATCACTGGTCGACAGTCAGTGGCCCAGAGACATTGAGCCAACACATTGGGCGGAATTTTCCGTGCCCGTTGGCGGCGGGTGCGTTTGGCAGTGTGAGTGGACAATGTGGCGGGAAAGCCGAAAATCGGTTTCACGTTATCATTTGCAATTGTCCACTCTGCCCGTCAATGGTGGGCCGCGTTTCCCACTGCCAGACATCAGGAACTTCATTGTAATACACCGGCATATCATGAGAAGTTCAGCTGGCTGGACCATCTGAGCACCTTGGCGTGATTGCACTCCGACATGTTTCACAACTGAATATAAGCGAAATGCACCTGCAGAGCTACACTTCACTTGGGGCTTTGAAGCTTGTTTGCCTACCTTACTTGGGGCAGCACTCGTGGTCATCAGCGCCAGGCTTTGCTGGCAGCACCGCATCACTTTTAGGGGTGTCATGAGCAGGTCTCTGCTAACGAGACCAGCTGTGAAGCGGGGTTGGCCTTTCAACAGTAGCAGGGCCTTGGCTTGCTTGGGGAAGGGGGATAAGTGGCCTCAGGCAAGAGAAGGGGCTGCAGGACTAGAGAATTACTGGGGAAGGAGGGTATCCCACGGTGTGTGTTGGGACAGAAGTTGATCCATGCAAGTGGCCTCAAAAGGGTGAGGGCTGAGGAGGCAGCCTCCAGAGGAGATGAGGCCAGATGGAGATGTGAGGGTGCCTGTGAGACAATGAGTGGCGATGTCCCTTGAGCTGGCAATGAGTGAGATGCCAGTGTGATCGGCTTGAGTGTGTGAGTTTAGAGTGATGAGATGGTTGCCTTACCCTGGTGCCACGGATGAGATCATTCATCCTCTTTCTGCACTGGATGCGAACATCTTCTGTGCGGCACTGGCACTGACCACCTCTGCTACCACCTCCCAAGCCGGAGTGGCGACACTGATGGGCATCCTGAGGCCAGAGCGGGGTTAGAGGACATCGCAGTGTGCTCCAGTGGTGTCCAGGAGGCGTCCCAGGGATGCGTCACAGAATTGGGGGTGGGGCTGCAGTCTTCTTGCCTTTCTGGGTTATGCCTTCTGTGCAGCAGTCCTGGGCTGGAAGCACCAAGACGTGTACTGGCACCCAGTGTGAGGAAGCAGTGAGGTGACGGTGTGGCAAGCGAATCGGAAGACACCTGCCAGTGAAACGCTGTGTTTCCTGAGAATTAATTAGTAATGAGGTAGGATTGGGACGATGTGGCATGAAAAGTCACCATTGCGGTCGACGGGTAAAACTTCCTTTTTCTCGCCCGCTACTGCACTTAGTGCAAATCTGGGATGACTCCACCTATTGTTTCGATACTCAAAATTAATATCCATCTTTCCTGACATTGCTTATTTGTCAACACTAGTTCTCAGTGGGAGCGTCTACTGGCTTGTTCCATCTTTAATTGTTTATTTGGCATTAATACTCTTCCAATATGCAAATTTATTTTTGCTCAGAATCAAAGCTGGAATGATAATCAGGTACTGTAACAGCAGTCTTAAACTAATTGTTTGCAGGTCTCCGTGGACAGCAATCTTGCACACAGGCGATCCTGTTAAGTAAATGGGATATGAGTTATTGGGTATTGAAGCAAATACTTCTGCTTTGATATTCAGCATTAGAAACTTGGGATAGATCTGGATGTGATAAAGTAAAGTGAGATGTGTGTACTGACATAATTTGTGCTGTAATTATAGTGGAGCCTTTCATCCAATTCATAAATTCATATTCAGGTCCCATATCCATTTCCTGGAACTCCATTTGAATGTTTGAATTGTTCCAACCAGGTTTCCACTCCTCTACAGTATGAACATAGCTCTAATAAATTCAAATAACATCCTATGTGACTGTAACAAAGGTAAACTTTTCCACCTCATCCTTCTCGAACTGTCTGCAGCCTTTGAGAAGGACCACATTATCCTCATCCAATGTCTCTCTAACGTTGTCCGGCTGGGTCAGACTGCTCTTACCTTTTCGCATTATTTATCTAATCATAGCCAGAGAATCACTTGCAATGGCTTCTCTTCCTGCTCCCATACCATGACCTCTGGAGTCCCCCAAGGATCTATCCTTGGCCCCCTCCTATTTCTTATCAACATGCTGCCCCTCAGCGACATCATACACAGTGTTAGTTTTCACATCTATGCTGACCACATCCAGCTCTACCTGACCACCACCTCTTTTGACTCCTCCGTTGTTGCTAAATTATCAGGCTGCTTCCTCGACATCCAGTAATGGATGAGTTGAAATTTCCTCCAACCAAATATCAGGAAGACTGAAGCCATTGTTTTCGGTCCCCATTCCAAACTCCATTCCCTAGCCACCGATATCCCTTTTCCCAGCAACATTCTGAGATTATGCCAGCCTGTTTGCAACCTTGGTGTCACATTTGATCCTGAGTTGAGTTTCTGACCTAATGTTCATACCATCTCTAATACCACCTATTTCCCCCTCTGTAACATGGGCTGACTTCAGCCCTGTCTCAGCTCATCTGCTGAATCCCTCATTTATACCTTCATTACCTCTAGACTCAACTATTCCAATACACTCCTGACTGGGCCCCCACATTCTAGCTTCTGTAAACTTGAGGTCATCCAAAACTCTGCTGCCAATGTCTTAACTCACAGCAAATCTTGTTCCCCTATCACCCCTGTGCTCGCTGACCTAGATTGGTTCTTGGTTAAGTAACATCTTCCCACCCTCGCTTTCAAATCCTTGGCCTCTCCCCTCCCTATATCTGTAATCTCCTCCAGCCTCACTACCCTTCAAGATATCTGCGCTCCTCTAGCCGCCCTCTTGTGCAACCCCAACTTTAATTGCGTCACCATTGGTGGCTGTGCTTTGACTAGTCTCCAAGCTCTGGACCTACACCTCTCCAGCTCTCTTCCTCCCTTTCCTCCTTTAAGGCACTCCTTAAAACCTTCTTCTTTGATGAAGCCTTTAGTCATCCGACCTAATTACTCTTTATGTGATGCGGTGTCATACTTTGTCTTATAATACTGCTGTGAAGTGCCTTGGGATTCATTATGTTGATGGCGTTATATAAATATAAGTTGTTGTTGATATGAAGAGGTCACTCCTTACCCCAAATATGTAAAAATAATTGTTTTCCAAACCTTCTTATTTTGAGAACATGCTGAGGGGCATCACACACAACATTCATAATCATTGGTGTCCATTTTTAGCCACCACAGCAGGAGGACATCACATAATGGCGTATGATTGTTCATCTCTCCAGATTCATTTGACTTCTTCCAAGCCTTTGTTTTCTCCCCCATAGCTGGTATGATTGAAAATGAATGGGTGCAGAGGCAGTAAGTATTGGAGGAGTGCCCCGTGCATTAAATAGTGTTTCAGGAACATTGGAACAGGACTGTGCCATTTAGTTCCCCAAGCCTTCTTTGTCATTCAGTCAGCCCATGACTGATCAGCAATTTAGCTCCACAGCTGCACTCAACATGAACAAATCCTGTCAATCCCAGATTGAAATTCAACAATCGAGCTAGCCTCAAATACAGTTTGTGGAAGAGAGTTCCAAACTTTTCCTATCCTCTGTGTGCAGAAATGTTACTTAATTTCACTCCTGACAACGGGTTCCAATTTTTAGACTGCGCTCCCTGATTCCCTGAACAGTGGAAGTAATTTCCTTCTATCTACCCCATTATTTCCCATATCTTGAAAACTTCAATCAAATCACCCCTTAATCTTCCAAATTCCAGGGAATACCGACCTGATTTGTGTAGCCTCTTCGCATAGCTTTACCTTTAGAGTTCAGGTATCATTATGCTAAATCTATACTGCACTAGTTCCAAGGCCAATATGTCATTCCCAAACTGTGGTGCCCTGAACTGCTTCCAGTACTCCAGGTTAGTCCAACTAGGGCTTTGTATAGTTGTAGCTTAATTTCTACCCCCTTGCATTCTAGTCCTCTATTAAGACATAGAGACTAACATGGAATATGACTCCAGGTAGCACACCAAAATCTTTTAAATTGTTCATTGGATAACACACCACCTTCATGTAAAGTGATATTATTAGAGGGCTACTTCAGCACTTTAATGACAGCATAAAAGTTTAACTAGCAAGCTTATTTTTAATCCACTGTGCAGAGTAATTATTTTTCACAGGCTTATGATTGCAGGCAGTGTCAGTGAAGCAGAGTCTCATAAATGTGGCTGTAACACCACAGTCTTGCAACATGTCCCCAAGCTCACTGTGAATCAGATATAGTAAACTGAATTCAGACAGGGATTGCAATAATATATGTCTGAAATATGCACTTAAAAAAAGAACTAAATGGAAAAGTAAACACTTGAGAAGCTGCCTGTTAAATGCAATCGGCAGCAAATTGATAATGGTACCTTTTAGGGATTGAGCCTCTTCATGTAAGAAATAGGAGCAGGAGTAGACAAAATGGCCCCTTGAGCCTGCTTCGCCTTTCAATATGATAATTAATGCTCTTTTGTCCGAACTCCATTTTCCCGCCCACTCCCCATATTCTCGTTGATTCCCTGAGCGATCAAAAATATATCTATGCCAGCCCTACACATACTCATTGATGGCACATCCACAACCCTCTGGGGTAGAGAAATATAAAGATTCATGATGGTCTGAGTGAAGAAATTCCTCCTCATCTCAGTTGTAAATAATTGACCCCGTATCCTTTGGCTGTTCAGCCTCTCAGTCTCTACCCTGTCAAGCCTTTTCAGAATCTTGTATGTTTCAACAAAATCATCTCTCATTCTAAACTCCAGAGAGTAGGCCCAATTTACTCAGCCTCTCATCATATTATAACCTTCACACCCCAGGAGACAACCTAGTGAACCTTCACCATACCACCTCCAAGGCAAATATATTCCTTAGGCCTTGGAGATCAAAACTGCACATAGTACTCCAGGACTGCTGCTGATAAAGCCGTGTACAAGGTGCAAGGCATCCTTGCTTTTGTGCAACATCCCTGTTTGCAATAAAGATCAATAGGGTACAATTTCAAAATCTGCAGATGATCTAAACTTGGAAGCATTGTGAACTGTGAGGAGAATAGTGACAGACTTCAAGAGAAGATAGACAGACTGGTGGAATAGGCAGACATGCAAGAGATGAAATTTAATGGAGAAGTGTGAAGTGATACATTTTGGTAGGAAGGGCAAGCAAATTGTAATACAAAATGAAGGATGCAATTCTAAAAGGGGCGCAGAAGCAGAGGGACTTGGGGGTATGTGTGCAAAAATCTTTGAAGGTGGCGGGAAGGTTGAGAAAGCTGTTAATTAGGTATATGGGATCCAGAACTTTTTAATTCGAGGCAAGATAGACCAACAAGAAAGTTATGGTAAACCTTTATAAAACATGGGTTTGTCCTAAACTGGGGTATTGTGTTCATTTCCAGGCTCCACACTTTAAGATTAAAGATGCATAGGCATTGGAGAGGGTGCAAAAAAGATTTATGGGTGTGGTTATAGGGATGAGAGACATCAGTTAGGTGGATAGAATGGTGAAGCTGAGACTGTTCTTCTTAGAGCAGAGAAGGCTGAGAGGAGGTTTGATAGGGGTGTTCAAAATCATGTTTGGTCTAGACAGAATAGCTAGAGAGTAGCTTTTCTCATTGGTGGAAGGATCGAGGGCCAGAGGACACTGATTTAAGGTGGTTGCCAAAAGAACCAGAGGCTACATGAGGAAAGGCTTTTTTAAACAGCGAGTAGGTATAGGATCTGGAGTATGTTGCTTGAGAGTGTCATAGTGGCAGATTCAAAGTGGCTTTCAAAGGGGAATTAGATAATTGTCTGAAGAGAAAATTTGCAGGGCTACTGTGAAAAGGTGGGGGAATGGGACTAGAGGAGTAGCTCTTACAGAGAGCTGGCACAGACATGACAGGCTGAATGGCCTCCCTCTGTACTGTAAACATTCTATAATTCTATGAATCTACATGCGATTTGCCTTATTCATTGCTCGTCCGAACACACCCAAGTCTCTCTGAATTCAACATTTACAAGTTGCAGTGTGTCTTTTAAAAAAACATTTTGCTTTTCCACACTGTTACCAAATTAAATAGCCTCACACATTACACATTATACTCCATCTGTCAGCTTGGTGCCCAGAAAAGAACAAAAATAGATCAGACATGTGCTGTCGGACTGGATTGCGCCATTAATGCCAACAGAGAAATAATATAGAAAAAGTCTGAAAACTCAGGCTAGACCTAAGGTTTAGAAGCAGTGGTTTTATTTCCATTGGAAAACAATTCTAAAGCGGCAAACCTATTTTTTAAAACAATAAAATATCCATCTATTATTTCAGCTTTTCCTTTCTTTCTCACTTGCCCACACACCACCCGACACACACCCCCCCTCGCCCCGCCTACACCCCACGTCTCACTGCTTCCCAGCCTGAGTAGGTCCACCCTGACAATTAGTAATGAAAAATACAGTAATTGTAGCTTTAAGGAATGTAGTGACTGTAGCTTTAAGACTTGTTGTGTTATCTAGTGTCACGCGACAGTGTGAACGAATCAGCTCTAAGCATGGAGAACCTCAGAGTGGGAGCTCTTTTATTTGTGGAGCTTGATGGAAGCATGTAACTGCTGCTGAAGCCTGTAAATAAAGTTCGATGTTTCTAATGAGGAACCTGACTGGGAAATCAAGCCCATAACAAACTGGTGACAAGGATAAATCAGGTCCAGCATCGTCTCTCACCCAGCGACTGTGAATATCTTGTTCAAACAGAAGAAACAGAAGCACTGTTGTTTTAAGTTAAAGAAAAAAAAATAGGCCCCGATCCAAATGGGTGAGAAATCTCTCAGAGCACTCCTAACATTTAAAAAAAAACAGGACCTGAAGAGGCAAAAATAAAATAAAAATAAAAAGAGCAAAAATAAAAAGCTGGCACACAGCTGTAGGCAAAGAAAGACTCAAAAACAACGTGCAGTGCACAGTAAAAAAGAAGACTGTAGAGTTGAAAATATTAAAAAAAAGCTTGCTGCAGAGCCTGCAAAGTAAGAAAAGGGCAATCAGAGCAGAAAGCAGTGCTGCAGTTTTAATTTTTTTTTTAATGGCCCCAATTGGACCACGAGGTCCTGGTCTCCTGAAGTACGGGACATCCAACATTAAAAGAAAGAAAGAAAACCCTGCAGAATCACTCGGAAAAGAGAGAAGAAATTGCTGCTGTGTTTTATCGAACAGGAACAAAGTTTCGCAAAGTTAAAAAAAAAAGCAGCCACATTTGCCGGTGAGCCCACCAAAACCCAAAAAGCAGCACAGAAAGCCCACAGCTGCAGAGATTTGCCAGAGGACGACAGCCAAGGTTATCAATGCCAACAAGACAGCAGAGTCAGTGGGCTGCCTCCAATGCCGGTGCCAGCGAGGGGGGTGCACCTAGACATAGCACTTGCAAATGTAAGGCAACATGAGCACAAGAGGGACAGGTCATGGGTGGTTTTAGGTTCATTTTTGTTTACTTTATTTATACTGGTCTGGGAATGAAGACCGGAGAAGTTTATGTAAATAGTTTGGAATTGTCAAAATTAGATAAATTTTGATTTTGTCATCACGGCCTGAGTATGCTTCACCTTTTTATTTTATTGGTGCAGGGTATGCAAGTATGTAATTCTGGATGTAAGTGGCTCTGAACTTTATTGCACAGGCACTGAGTGTTGTTTGTGTTCAAATGAAAGGGCCCTTTCAGACATTTGAGATGGAGGAGGCAGCCCGGGCATACATTTGAAGCTGATCTTTGGTAGCCTTGCTGAAGGAGTGGTGGATCAAGGCATCCCTGGTTTCCCTGCCTCCCTGCAGATTACTGAGGCCTAGTTCCACGCCCTCAGCACTCTCCTCACCGTGCTCATCTTCAAACTCACCACTGGACTCATCATCTGTGGCCTGTGCAGCTGCGGCAAGATTCTCTTCCTCCTGTGGGATCCTCTTTGCCAGTGCCAGATTGTGGCGGGTGCACCATGCAACCACGCTCAGTGACACCTGCTCTGGGGGGCAGGTGGTGGGGGGGGGCGGTATTGTGGTGCTCCCCTGAATGGTTCAGACATTGGAAGCGCATCTTAAGAAGACCTGTGGTCCTCTCTATCACCGCCCTTGTCGAGGCATGGTTCACGTTGTAATGCTTCTCTGCCTCTGTTCTTGGATGGCGGAGAGGCGTCATGAGCCACTTCTTCAACAGACATCCCTTGTCACCCAGCAGCCATCCACCCAGTCGGGCTGGAGCACTGAAGAGCCTCGGCACCTGGGAATGTCTCAGGATGTAAGTGTCATGGGAGCTGCGAGGGTACTTTGCACAGACTTACAGAATCTGCACCCTGTGGTCACACACTAGCTGCACATTCATGGAGTGGATTCCTTTCCTGTGGATGAAGGCACCCAGCTGATCTGCTGGCACCTTGATGGCCACATGTGTTCAGTCGATGGCACCCTGGATGCAGGGGAACCTAGCAATTGCTGCAAAGCCTCTGGTTCTCTCAGCCTGGCTGGCCTCATCCATATGATAAAGAATAAAGGTCAGTACCCACCTGAACAGAGCTTCTGTCACCAACTTGACGCAACTGTGGACAGCTGATTGGGAGACTCCACATAAATACCCCACTGACCCCTGGAAAGAGCCGGAGACAAAGAAGTTGAGGGCCACTGTGACCTTCAGAGCCACTGGCATGGGGTGTCCATCCACACAGTCAGAGCTGATCTCAGGCCCAATCATCGGGCAAATAGAGGTCACAGGCTCCCTTGAGAGTTGGGGGTTCCTTCAGCATTGCACCTTAGACATATTGAGTTGGCTGCATCGCCACATGTAACCCCTGGCAGCAGGATAGTGGCATCTCCTCCGGCCCCTTCCGCCTTGGCCTTCCTGCTGTCTCTGCGCCCCTTGTGCCTGCGCCTCTCCTCCCACAGGTCCCTCCCCTGGAAGCTGCATTTGGACACCTGGCCTCCTCTCCCTTCTGCACCTCTCTTCCTCCTCAGAGGAGGTGCCCCCAATGGAGACCACAATCCCAATTACCAGGGTAAGGGAAGGCTGTCTGATAACTGGGAGGGTCCACATTGTCTGAATCCTCCGGGGGGCCTGGCAGACAACAATGAGTCATGAAATGAAGCCTGGAAATGCTAAGAATGAAGCCCCAAACAGAGATGAAGCCGTCAAGTACCAATAAGCAACCAACAGCAAACTGTCTCCAAAACTCCACACTACTCACACTGGCAATGCTGCTGAGCCCTTTTGTCCCGCCCTTGTGAAAATGTCAACTAGCTGCCTGCCTGATTTGCCAGCCCGCTGAACAGAAAATCGTGTGGGCAAGGAAAAATCACAGTCAACTGGACTGTTAATAGCTTTAAATAGCCGCTTAATTAATGGTGGGTGCCACTTTGGCACCCGCGCGGGCCTGCCAAGCAAAATATTGCACAAGTGCGCAATGGCATCGGGACGCTCGCCCGGTGTCATTGCGCACTATTTTGCTCCCATTCGGGTCGGGCACGCGCCCACCTGTGGGACGAAAAATTCTGCCCAGTGTTTCAAGTCCGAATGACTCTTCCTCAGAAGCTCCAGCACTTCTTTCAGCAATTTTTGTTTTGATTCCAGATTTCCAGCATCCGCAGTGTTTTGCTTCCAATATTAGGAATAGTTATAGAAACATGGAAAATAAGAGCAGGAGTAGGCCATTCGGCCCTTCGAACCTGCTCCGCCATTCATTATGCTCATGGCTGATCATCCAACTCAATAGCCTGTTCCCGCTTTCTCCCCATATCTTTTGATCCCTTTCACCCCAAGAGCGATATCTAACTCCTTGAAAACATTTAATGTTTTGGTCTCAACTACTTTCTGTGGTAACGAATCCCACAGGCTCACCACTCTCTGGGTGAAGAAATTTCTCAGTTATTAGGTTGAAAATTTGATAAGGCCCATTTGCAGGCAGGGGGATGGCAGTTCCTGATTTCTTCGCACTCAGTGGAGGTGAGGTATGCAGCCAGCTTGCAAACTTTGTGCTGCCTTCTCATCATCATGATTGCTTTATGCAGTCCTGTGCTGCTGAGCGCCTGCATGCTCAAAAGGGGATGGGGTTCATGCAAGTCTAGCATAAGGTATAGCTCGCCTGCACATCTTAAAGGCAGCCTGAGCCTTTTAAAAGGGACGGTGCATTCAGCCTTCAACAACTAGTGGGACTGTATTTGAAAGTCCTTCTTTTAGGAGTTCCAAGTTATTTGTGTCTTTTACGTCAAGTAAACTCGAATTGCATGCCTTCATTTACACTTGTTATTTGATGCTCGCTATTGGTAATGGAGAGAGACCGATGTAAGAGCAAACTGTGATTGTTTATTGCAACAGAAGGCAGAGCACAAAATCATTGCGTGCTCCCACAACTACCTCCAGCTCTGGACTTACAGTTAACCAGTAGCCCGTGCTGTACATCTGATTGGTCAGTACTGTCACATGATTAATCCACTTGAATTCCCCTAAAGGTACATGGCACTCCGCTTTACCACATCCCTCCCCCTTTACTTAAACAAATACAGTTGACAAACTTAATAACATGTCAACTATTTACAGCAATAGCTATTTACAAATAAAGTCTCTCAGGAGGCTTTCTCGGATGAGTTGTGCGTTGCAGTTCAAAAACCTTGGACGGTTTCTCTGAGACTTCTTTCTCAGGGGACAGTTGTCCATGTGTCATCTAATTATTCGGCCGTTTACCTGTACATTATAGGAGAGGGGTCCAGTTACTGCACTTGTCTCGCCAAACAGCCAGTTGGGCCCATTTCCAAAGTTCTTTGCGAGGACTGCATCTCCTACTGTGAAAGTTCTTTCGCAACCATGACCACCATGCCTGGCCTTCTGTGTCTCTTGGCTTTTCTCCATCCTCCTCTAAATTAGGCAGGATAAGGGTCAGGAGGGTGCTCAGGTGTCTCTTCATTAGCAGTTCTGCAGGAGCAATACCAGTCGTTGTGCGTGGTCTGATATGCGACCAAGAACCGGGACAATCTCATGCTGATGGAAGCCCCTCCCACCTTTTTCATCCTGGATTTAAAGGTTTGGACTGCCTGGCCAGCCATGCCATTAGATGCTGGGTGATAGGGCGAGGTTTTAATATGGGTAATGCTATTAAGGGTTGTGAACCTGTGGAACTCCCTGCTGGTAAAAGCGGTCCCGTTGTTGGACTTGAGGGCCTCCGGCAACCCACGCACTGCAAAACTCTGCCACAAACAGTCTATGGTGGCAGCCGATGTGGGCGACCAGACTTCATAGGTGCCATCCATTTGGAGCAAGAGTCATTCATTAAAAGGAACATTGTGCCCAAGTAGGTTCCCACATTCATGGCCGCTCCAGTCATTTCCATGGGTACAATGGAGCTAAGGGTGGGAGCTTTTGCACCTGCTGGCATCGAGGACAGCTTTTGACGTGGGTTTCGATATCCAAGTCCATGCCTGACCACCACAAATAGCTGCGTGCGAGCATCTTCATTCTGCTAATGCCCAGGTGAGTACTATGTAGCTTGGCTAATAATGGACTTCTTCTCCTCGGGGGCACGATCCTTGCTTCCTGGCACATTATGCCATCCTTGCAGGATAGTTCATATTTGCGATCAGAATAGAGCTTTAACTCCTCGGATTTAGATCCACCTGACCAACTATTCAAGACCTGCTCCCAGACGTTAGATAATATTTGGTCCCGGTTTGTCCACTCACGGATTTGTCTGGTCTGAACAGGGGAGGAATCTAGAAAATTTAGCACTAAGGCCAGTTCCTGGGGAATCAATGTGTCCTTGTTATCAGCTGGCAGGAGAAGGCGGCTTAATGTGTTGGCATGTGCAATTTGACCAACCAATCGGTGGACAAAAGTCTATTTGTAGGCAGCTAATGCTAGTGCCCATCTCTGGATTCGAGCTGATGCAATAGCGGGTATCGCTGTGTCTTCTCCAAATAATCCCAGTGGAGGCTTGTGGTTGGATATAATGTGGAAATGGTGACTGCGGAGATATAGATTAAACTTCCGGATACAGAGCACAATGGATAAGCCCTCTTTTCAATTTGTCGCTCTGCAACACTGAGTGTACAAGATGTATAACCAATGGGTTGTACAGAGCCAACTGCCATCTGATATGAAAGGACAGCGCCTATTCCCTCAAAGTGGACCAACAAGGACAACGATCTTAACAATCGCTTCATTTTCAGGAAGGCATCATGGTGCGGGGCTTACCAATTCCATTCCTGGTCCCTCTTAAGCAGATCGTACAATGGGACCAGCAGAGTCGAGAGATTTAAGAGGAATCGGCTGTAGTAGTTTACCATGTCTAAGTAGTTATTTCTCAGGGCAGGTGCTTCACGAATGGCCTGGACTTTTTCTTCCACAGGATGAAGGCCCTGCGCATAAAGCTTGTGGCCCAAGTAAAATTACCTCCTTAACTTGGAACAGACACTTCTCTCATTTAAATGTGCCCCTGCTAGTGCGAAGTGTTTGAGCGCCTCTTCTAGTTTTGCTAAGTGTTCATCGTCAGTCAGTCCCATGACCAATATGTCATCCAAGTAAACAATAATATGGGGCAATTCTTGAAGCAAGTTTCCCATCGTTCTTTTGAAATTAGCACATGCCGAATAGACCCCAAAGGGTAGACATGTGTATTGATACAATCCTCAGTGTGTATTAATGGTGATGAATTCCCTAGAGCCCTTTTCCAACTCTACCTGCTGGTAGGCATCGTTCATGTCTAATTTCGAATATGTAGTGCCCCCTGCCAACTTTGAATACAATTCCTCAATCTTGGGTATCAGGTGTCTATCAAGTTTGACCACGTTATTGACAGTTAGCTTATAGTCACCGCATAAACGCACGCTTTGGTCCGGCTTCAGTACAGCTATGGTGGGTGCTGCCCACTCAGAAAATTGCACTGATTGTAGGATGCCCAATTTTTCCAGTCTGTTCAGTTCGGTTTCAGCCTTGTCCCATAGAACATAAGGGACTTGTCTGGCTCTTATAAATCTGGGGATTGTGTTTGGGTATACATGGATTCTGGCCTGTAACCCTCAAACTCTTCCTAACTCGTCGTCGAAAACAGAAGCATCCTTTCGCAAAAATCCCTGTAAGACTTTCGTTATAATTTGAAAAATTTCAGCCCATTTCAATTTCACCTTTTTGAACTAGCTGCGGCCTATTAAGCTGGAGCCCTCTCCAGCTACCACTATCATGGGCAACCTTTCAGATTGATCTTCATACATCACCGAGACTTGACATAACCCTTTCGGCCTTATTTCTTCATCCGTGTATGTTCCCAGTTTAGTATCTGAAACTTCCAATCTTAAAGGATGGGTTCCTTGTTCCCTTATTCAAGTATCTGAATGTATGTTCTCCAATGACAGACATCGACGCTCCAGTATCAACTCCCATCTTAATGGGTTGCCCATTGCCTATAATAACTACTTGGATTGGCTCGAATCTACCCACTTTCAGGTTATATAATGAATGGATGTCTGATTCTATTTCTTTTGGTTCTTCAATGAGACATATTTCATGATTTCTCCCTTTGTCTTTAAAATGCTGACTCAGCCTATCTCTGCCATATTATATGACCATAGCAGTGGCAGAAAAAGCATTCAACTTGTTGGAATTGTCGAGCGCCCACTGGATGCCTGGATGCATTTCTCGCATTCATTTTGTGGGTGTTCACTGTGATACTGCTGTTTTTCACTGATCTGTGCATAGGAGGCGTTTCTCGCCTTTCTGTGGGGTCCGATGCTTTCGCGCCATTTGTTGACGGTCTGTCCCACCCTACCAGATGGACGGCGTCATTTTATGCTTATAGCTTCCAAATTTCTAACAGCACTCTCCATGGCTGTAGCTAATTCTAATGCCTTATCGAAGTCTAGATTAGCATCAGCTAGCAAACGCCTTTGAATAGTATCATCTCCAATCCCGCGTATCAGTCGGTCTCTCAACATATCACTAATGGACGTTCCGAATTCGCAACGTTTAGTTAACGCATTTAAAATGGCAACATAGTCAGCTATTGTCTCCCCTAGAAGCCTATTCTGGAAGTCGCTTCTTGAATTGAACTTGAAATGCTGCATAGTGACTGAGGGCTTTGGTCTCAGGTGGTTTGGTACAATTTTTATTAACTCGTCAAAAGTCTTCGAGTCGGGGGTGTTAGGTGATGTGAGGCTACGGATCAGCCCATACATTTTTCTCTCACATGTGGACAAAAGAATCGCGCTCTTCTTCCCCCCCACCCCACCCCACCCTGCAGCAATGCCATTAGCAGTTAAAAAGAGAAAAGAACGCTAGATGTTCGACATACTGAGAGCAGTCATCTGAAATGGGGTCGAATAGAGCGACACGCTCAAACTGCGGCATTGTGAACGACTGCAAGGGGGCTGCACTTCTGATGGGCTTCCCAGTAAATGACAAATTCAGGTGTTTAGCTTACAACGGCTGTCTTGACTGCCGTCGATCGATTCGTGTTTTGCCTTCTGCAGAGTTGCCCTCTCTCTGGGGTCTTTTATAATTTCCTGTCCATAGCCATTTCAATTTTGTATGTATTTACTTCTTTAAACGTATTGCTGCTTTAAGAGCAGTCACTGTATTGTTTTAACTCCACCTCTGCAGCTCTTGGCTTTTCTGTCCTGCGTTTTGTGCTCTTTTTGAGTTTTGGCAGGATCCCATGTTCGCGATTCTGTAGGGTTTTTTTTAATTTTCTCTTTTTTTTCAAATTTAAAACTCCAGCACTGCTTTCTGCTTTGATTGCCACCTAATTTACAACTTAAGTACAGATTCTCTTTCTAATGTTTTGCTCCCCGCTTTGTGGATTCTCACTCAGGGGTCTTACAAATTTGTTATTTTCATTCTCATTGCCAATTTTATGTCTTGAGTCTATGAGTTCACTAGTCAGGTAAACTCTAACTGCACGCCTTCATATACGTCTGTTAGGTGATGCTCGCTATCAATAATGGAGAGAGACCAACAAGAATAAACTGTGATTGTTTACTGCAACAGAAGGCAGAGCAATAAATCCTTGCGTGCTCCCACAACCACCTCCAGCTCTAGACTTACAGTTAACCAGTAGCCTGCGCTGTACACTGATTGGTCAGCACTGTCACATGGGGGTTAGTCCACTTGCATTCTATTAAAAGTACATAGCACTCCACTTTACCGCAGTGTCAATTCTGACTTAACTCAGTTTTTGAAGGCCAGTTGGCCATGTCTTTTCAAGTAAATGCAGAGAAATCAATCATTCTGAACATTTACTATTTTGTTGTTACCCTCTGTTTCGTGCTGGTTTGCATCTTTTCTACTTCAGTGGAGTGGGGCCCTATCCACCCACAAGATGATTGGGCTGTTTTTTGACTTCAGGGTTTCATCCATTCAGGAAACACACTTCCTGACCTCCATCCAGGCAGAGATTTGCAGACCCCATATCTATTTCCTAAAATATGTTTTTGCTACCTAAAGCTGTTTTCAATTTCACGGATGCGAGGTCTGAGAAAGGATATGTTCTGAATTTTCTTGCTCAAGTTCCTACAAGGTTTTATTTTGGCCTCTTCATTGATTTCTCAATGCTGGATAGCAGTGTCTAAAAAAGCTATTTAAATAGCTCTTTAGCTCTGAAGAAGAGTCATGCAGATTTGAAACCTTAACTCTGTTTCTGTCTCCACAGATGCTACCAGGCCTGCTGAGTTTTTCCAGCATTTTCAGTTTTCTTATCCTAAAGAAGCTATATTTCCTCATCAACATGCATTCACGATTTCTCATCAACATGCATTTACCATTTTTATATTCATTCATGGGATGTGGGTGTTGCTGGCTAGGCCAGCGTTTATTGCCCATCCCTAATTGTTCCTGAGAAGATGGTGGTTAGCTGCCTCCTTGAACCGCTGCAGTCCATGTGGTGTAGGTATAGCCACAATGCTGTTGGGAAGGGAGTTCCAGGATTTTGACCCAGCGACAGTGGGGGAACGGTGATATATTTCCAAGTCAGGATGGTGAGTGGCTTGGATGGGAACTTCCAGGTGGTGGTGTTCCCATCTATCTGCTGCCCTTGTCCTAGATGTTAGCGGTCGTGGGTTTGGAAGGTGCTGTGTAAGGAGACTTGGTGAATTCCTGCTGTGCATCTTGTAAATGGTACACACTGCTGCCACTGTGCGCTGGTGATGGAGGTATTGAATGTTTGTGGATGTGATGCCAAACAAGCAGGCGGCTTTGTCATGGATGGTGTCAAGCTTCTTGAATGTTGTTGGAGTTGCACCCATTCAGGTAAGTGGAGAGTATTCCATCAAACTCCTGACTTGTGCCTTCTGGATGGTGGACAGGCTTTAGGATGTCAGGAGGTGAGTTACTCGCCACAGGATTCCCAGCCTCTGACCTACTCTTATAGCCATTGGGCTGAATTTTCCGTTCGTCAGGCCAGCGGATCTGACCCAATCGTGGGCCACACCGCCATTTTACGTGGGTGGGCCAATTAAGGCCTGCCGAGCTTGAGATCCGCAGGGAAGAAAGAGTGCACTCATCTTCCTGAGGCTAAGTGCAGCCTCAGGGAAATCGGCTCGACTTTTAAAAATATTAAAAATGGAGAAAAAAAAACCCTTACATGTATCCTCATGTGACAATGTCACATGAGTTGGGACATGTTCATAATTTCCATAACAACTTTATTACAATTTTTAAAACCCTACATGAAACCTCATCTCGCCGCTGGATGAGGTTTCAAGTTTTTTCTAGTTGCCGCCGGGGCTCGTGGCCGACCCGCCAACCTTAAGGTTGGACGGGCAGGCCCTTTAATTGCTTAATTGATCCTGTCAATGGCCTCAAATGGCCATTGACTGGTCGGTGGGCGCGCAGCTGATTTTGCTGCACGCTCGCCTTCCTGAAAATTTAAATGGGGCAGGGTAACGACCAGGGTTCCGCCCTACGCCATCCAGCTCATTTTACGCATTGGCGAATGGGCCCCGCCCCCGTTTGCCGACAGTAAAATCCTGCCCATTTTATTTATGAGGCTATTCCAGTTCAGTTTCTGGTCAATGGTAACCCCCAGAATGTTAATAGTGGGGGATTCAGTGGTGGTAATGCCATTGAATGTCAAGGTGCAATGTTCATTTCTCTCTTGTTGGAGATGGCAGTCACTCTCACCTCACCTCTGGAGCTCAGCTTGTTTGCCCATGTTTGAATCAGGACTGTAATGAGGTCAGGAGCTGAGTGGCCCTGGCGGAATGCAAACTGAGTGTCAGTGAGCAGGTTATTGCTAAGCAAGTGCTGCTTGATAACACTATTGATGGCCCCTTCCATAACTTTAATGATAATCAAGAGTAGACTGATGGGGCGGTAATTGGTTGGGTTGAATTTATCCTGCTTTTTGTGTACAGGACATACCTGGGCAATTTTCCACATTGCTGGGTAGATGCCAGTGTTGGAGCTGTACAGGAACAGCTTGGCTAGCGGTATGGTGAGTTTTGGAGCACAAATCTTCAGTACTATTGCCGGAATATTGTCAGGGCCAATAGCCTTTGCAATATCCAGTGTCTTCACGTGGAGCAAATTGAATTGGCGGAAGATTGGCACCTGATGCTGGCGACCTCCGGAGGTCAACCTAGGTTGATGCTGGTTGGTGCATTCAGTTTCATTCCTTACTGACTTGTTTTTAGCAGCTTGATGCAACTTAGCGGCTTGCTAGGCCATTTCAGAGGGCAGTTAAGAGTCAATCACATGGCTGCGGACCTGGAATCACATGCAGGCCAGACCAAGTAAGGACGGCAAATTTCCTGATGGGTTTCTATGACTATTGACAATGGTTTCATTAGACCTTTAATTCCGGATATTTATTGAATTCAAATCCCACCATCTGCTGGGTCCCCGGACCATTATCCTATGTCTCTGGATTACTAGTCCAGTGACAACACCACTACGCCACTGCCTCCCCTGATGAAACCTGCCACCAGAAAATGGTAGGGCAGCGGGGACAGAGTTTAGTTGCTTCTTCCTCTGCCATTGCCCTAGCTTATCTGTTAATCTGCATAACACTAAAGGTTAGTCATATTACCCACCTCTGCACTGTCTCTATCATATGGCCACCAGAAAATTATACAGTAATCTAGAGCACAGCTTCCATGCGACTTCTGGGCTCTGGAGTCAGCTTGCTTTTTGTTCTACTTGTTCCACTTCACACTATTTCGACAAGATGAGTGATGACTTAATTAACATTCACCGGTTTCTTAACTTTCGCTTGGCAGGTTTCACCCTACATAGGAAGTAATGTGTTGAGTTTGACTTCCAATAAGCAGTGTCTTGTATTTGTCTATCTTTAAATTTAATTTGCTACAGTTAGCCCAACTGCATATCACATTGAACTCTCTTTGCTTTTAGCTGCTGTTAGCTTCTTTCTGAGTTCACAACTTCCCTCTAACTTGGTATCATGCACTGGCAATCCAGGTTATCCAGCATGGATCCCTGGGGCACCCCATTCAATACCCCTCCTTTCAACCTATTTCCATCATCTACATCCCACTCTTTAAATACCTACTAATCCAAGTCAGTCTCTTACCCTTGAAAAAAAACTGACCATAATTTGCAAAGGAGTCCTTCAGGCTTGGTAAAATCCTTTTCTGGAAGTCTTGGTGGAAACATACAGGCAGCTGGGCGATGAGATTCATATGAGGCCAGACCTTTAGAATGGTTTAAACCTCTCACTGGTGACACCTGATGGGAGTCCTGACTGCCCTGCCTCCTCCATGAGTACCACAAAATAAAATCTATACCAGAGCCTTAGAGTTCTAAAACACATCTTAAAAAAATTCTTTCATAGGATGTTGGCATCACTGGCAAGGTCAGCACTTGTTGCCCCATCCTAATTGCCCTTGACTGAGCGGCTTGCTAGTACCTTTCAGAGGGTAGTCAAGAGTCAATCACATTGCTGTGGATCTGGGGCCACATTTAGGCCAAACCAGGTAAGGATAGCAGATGTCCTTCCCTAAAGGCCAACCAGATGAGTTTTTTTTATGGCAATAAATGATAGCTGTCATGCTCACCACTAGCTTTATATTCCATCTGCTGCTATGGTGGGATTTGGACCCATGTCTCCTGGGTATTAGCCAGGGTTACTCATCTGGCAAAATCACCACTACACCACCATCTCACCACGAGTCTTCACTGGCAATGAGCTGACAAATCTAAGGGGCATCAAGTTTTAAAATAAGGGCACAGACTACAAAAACAAAAAGATAAATTTAAAACCCAAGCAAGTTATAACTTATCACTTAACTATTAATGTAGGAGGGCAAACAGTTCAATGGTCCTTTGTTTATGCATCCTTCTTCCTATTGTACAATGCAGCAACTTGCAATTTGACTTTATCAATGGCATAGTGCAAGCCAGCAAAACAGTTTGTCAGCCAAAACAATTGGCAAACATGTTGTCTTTCAGAGTTGCAATCTTTCAGATAACCAGCACTCACAATCCAACCTGATCCCATGTGAGTGACCAGAGACGAGTTACTCTATGGCTGGGAGCTTGCATTACCTCCATAATAATGGCCAAACCCAAAAGTTTAGTTGTGAGTACCATGCGCAAGGAGTGGAGTGGGCGCCCTACCACACACTTTTGTCAACTAGGAAGAATAGGAATTCATCAATATTGGGCAGAATTTTGCACCAGAGGGATTTTGCAGTCCTGTCGAAGTCAATGGACTTTTGAATGCATTGCCACGTTTTATAGCCCCACCTCCCCCCGACGGGGCCATAAAATTCTGCCTATTAAAAAGCAGCAACCCCATGATCAGGATTGACATTTATGCAAAGCCCTACTGTGGCATGAACAAAATGTAGCCTCTACCTGCCTATTTCAATGGTGGTACAAGCTTTGACACTGAAGATAAAAGAACATTGTATTTAGGAATTCAGTTATCATAACTGCAGGATAAAATGAACACTTTACACTATACTCAAAGTCCATTGTTGTTTCAATAAAACACATATATCTGTAAAGGTCTGAATGAATATAAATATATGTTTACATTTATTAAAACTTGATTGAAGAGCTGACCTTCAATAACGTACAATTTCTTTCCATGTGGCGACACTAATATTCTTCAAGTGTCTCTTCATTTGTTATCATTTATTTTAATTTGACAATAAAGAGAAAAGCCCCTTTGCTTTGCCGGTAGGTAGGTTTCTTCCAGTTCTGCTAATGTACCACTTATAAATGAGTCAGTTGATGACTAACAGAAAACAGATTCTGTAAAGTACATTCTGGTGAGGAAGTTGAACAAAGCAAATAAACACAAGCACTCACAGAATGAGAGTTTGATTTGATATTTACTTAGGAATTATCAGAAATGGCAAGCGTTTAGTGCCACAGTTGACTTGGACTGCTTACAATCTAAATTTAAATTGTCAATTGGAACATTTGTATCAGTCAGCCAGCATCCAATGCAATGGTTACTGTTTATTTGGATATTAAGAAACTAAAATGGATTAAATATTTCCCTGGGTGACTTGTCATTAAGGTAAGAAGTGTAAATATTGAGTTCATCCTTGCAGATCATGCCAGCTTCATTTGGTTCTTTGTGGAATTAATTTGGCTGCCTTGCACAAAGGTCAAATATTATGGCCAAGAGGATGGTGGCTAATGCATTTACACATTTTACACTGAGTTATGAAGTGTTTGTAGCAACACTGTTCCACAAGTGCAAATTACCTTCTGGTACTTTGCATAAATGCTCGTTGTTCATGTGTAAGCTTTGGCAGAGTGTCGCAGGCTATTGATTTGCAGAGGTAAGTAACTTACAGCATTCCAGTCCTTCACCCAAAACCTCCACATATGTACTGGCAGCAATGTTTTCTAGGGAGCACTCGAGCTGGAACCTTGAATAATTTCTCCTTCTAAATCTAGGAGGACTGTGGTCCATTTCACTGTGGCCCTAGTATTACGTATAAAATTATTTGGGCCAAGTTTGGAACAGAGCTCAAAATTTGAAAATAATCCATTTGATCAGGGTTAGGCTAAATGTTGTGTCAAACTTTAATCCTAAAAGAAAAAAGCAAAACACTGTGGATGCTGGAAACCTGAAATAAAAACAGAAAATGCTGGAAAAACTCAGCAGATCTGACAGCATCTGTGGAGAGAGAAACAGAGTTGATGTTACAAGGCCGTATGACTGTGAAGAAGGGTCATACGGGCTCGAAACCTTAACTCTTTTTCTCTCTCCACAGGTGCTGCCAGATCTGGTGAGTTTTTCCCACACTTTCTGTTTTTGTTTAATCCTAAAAGGCTTGGTTTTGTGTTCAGTTAATTGGACAACAGTAATATTAGCTAAATAATCCTAACCCAGAACTCACGCTGCATAATTAATATATGAAGGCTTAACTACAATTTTAATGAAGGCAAAAGGCTATTCATTTTAAAGAAAGAGGCCAAAATACTAGAAGGGGTTGGGAGAATTGTTTTAACACAGCGAACTATTATGATCTGGAATGCACCCTTTGAAAGGGAAGCAGATTCAATAGTAACTTTTAAAACGGAATTAGATATACACTTGAAGAAAAAGAACAAAATTTTGCATTTATTTATCACCTTTTACAAGCATTGGGAATCCTGAAGCACTTTACAGACAATGAAGTGCAGTCACTGTTGCAATGTAGGGAAGGCAGCAATCAATTTGTACATAGCAAGTTCTCACAAATGGCAGTGTGATAAAGACCAAATAGTATGTTTTTCTGATATCGATTGAGGGATAATTATTGACCAGGATACCAGGTAACTCCCCTACTCTTCTTCAAGTAGTGCCATGGGATCTTTTACGTCTGCCTGAGAGGCAGATGGGGCTTCAGTTTAATATCTCATCCGAAAAATGGCACATCCAACAGTGCTGCATTCCATCATACTACACTGGAATTTCAGTTTAAACTTTTGTGCTTAAGTCCCGGTGCTGGACTTGCTTAAGCGACAAGAATGCTACCAACTGAGCCACAGCCATTTGAAATGTGCTGGGCCATGGGAAAAGAGCAGTGGAGAGGAACTATTTGGATAACTCTTTAAAAGAGTCCACAGAGACACAATGGTCTGAATGACCTCCTTCAGTGCCGCGTGATTCTATGGGCAGAATTTTTTAGTCGGCGTGAGCGGGCGGGCCCGACATGCTGATGCGTAAAATGATGCGCAATGATGTCGGGCGTGTAGCGATGTTTCATTTGGCGGGCGTGCGCCAGAGTCGGCTGCGCGCCCACCAATATGTAAACGGCCTATTAAGGCCATTAAGGACCGAATTAATGTTATTCTAAACGCTGCCTGTCCAACCTTAAGGTTGGCGGGCAAGCGAAAAGGCAAAGCAGCCATTGTGTTTTTTAGGAAACATCATCCATGAGCAGGATGAGGCCTCCTAAAGCTTTTATTAAATAAATAAATAATTGTTCATTAATATAAAAACATGTCCCATCTCATGTGACACAGTTACATGAGGGAACAATTTATAAGCCTTTTATTTCATTTTTTGAACATCGGTTCAATCTCCCTGAGGCAGCTCCGTGTCTCAGGGAGATTGAAGCAGTCTTTCGTGCACATGCGGGGCAGGTCTTAATTGCCCCCCCCCCCCCCCACATAAAATGGCGGCGTGGAGTCGATCGCAGGTGGTGATTGGCTACGTGACCACCACCGCCCGCCCCTGCTGAGCCCGCCCACCATATGAAAAATTCTGGCCTCTGAAATGTAGGCCAAACGTACCACCACCAGAGTTAATGCTCATGGCCCATGTCTTATAAGAAATTTTACTAGAATCTAAAACCTTCAAGGATTCTCCTGTTGCAACAGGAGATCAGGACAGTCCCCCTAGAAATTCAGAACCTAAATTCTGGAACTCCCATAGAAATGCAGGCAATTTTGGACGTGGCGACATTTAAATTCATCTGATGCCTGAGAAGCATGTATCGTAAGGAAACCTTGAAGCTGTCGACCAGAGATGTGAAGAGCGTTTGTGAGGAATGCTTGTAGCCTTGATGGGTTTCTTTATGGGAAAGTCGGGTCTATGTGTATGCAGAAAAAGAGGTATCTCCTTGGAATAATGTGAACAATCATTTAGAAACTTTTGCCATTCATTTTGGAATTGAGTTCTGAGGCCAAATTTCCTTCTGGATGTGAGGCTAGTTCTGGTGCATGAATGATCACACTTTGATTTCTTGACTTCTTTTGGAGGAAATCCAATTTTCCGTCAAATTCACAAACCCATGCCATTTTCCTCTGGACTTCCATCTGGCTGGGATTGGTTGTTATGCGCAATGCACACCAGCCCCACTGAGGTCAGGGGATTTTCTCCTGTGCACAATTTACATCTGGTGGTGTGGAGTTTTGGAATCTCATTACAAGCACATCAGATTTGAAAGCTCACGAAGAAAATTGAAAGCCTATTGAGGAATCAGGAACATTCTGGCAGGTAAGTGTAAAATGTTTCCATATCTTCAAGTGTAACAGTTAGGTGCTGTATTGTAATGTAGATGTGTTTTTCATGCAGTGATTCCATTTATGGATCTGTTCTGCAAATGTAAGTTGACTCTAACATTGACCAGCATTGTGTAATTATTGACATGCATTAAAGTACGTTTCCAATGGAGAAAGTTCTATCATGCATTTTTAAAAAGGGCCTGTGCTGTCATGTTTTAGGGCTCAGAATTAATTGAACTGGCAGATATGGCTATTTTTTCTTCTTAAGAAAACCTACTTTTGAAGGTAGAAAGAAAGCTGTGCACATTTTCCCCCTCCATTGATTGACAGGCACTCTGGAACTGGATACTTGTTCTGTCAGTGGAGCTGGAAGGTTTTGTTATGATAGTTGCTCCATCATAAATGCTTGGCTGTGATTCAAAAGCTTAAGCTCAGCAAGCGTTCTTATTGATCCAAGAACTGTTGACATTTTTACAAGCCTGTAATAACAGATTATGTCTTTGATGTGATTTTGTGTTTGTTTACAAACCTAAGAGGCGCTTAAAGAATTATAATTTTTTCCCTTGGGTTTTATTTTTGGTCTATTATCAATGATAGTGAGCTTGAATTCAGGGTTTTCTTAAATTGTAAGCTGTTTAATGATTTTCAAAGGATTCTAACATAATTCTCATTGTTATTGCATGCCTGAGAACTACACACAGTGCATATTGGGCGAGTAGCTATGGAGGATACATGGGGAGCACAGAGGTGACATGAGAATATGATGTGGTGTAGGGTGAAATGGGGAATTTGAGGTGGCTTGGGGGTTTTTGGAGGTGAGGTATAGGGGGCTTTAAATGATTTTGGGAGCTGTGCTGCTGCATTGGAGAACAAAAGCAAGCCTTGTTCCCAATGTTTATTTGGAGGAAAATTTTGCTCATCCTGCACTGCAGATTGTCAATTTGGAGGCAGTAGAGGGGTTGAGAAAGGTGGTGGTGAGCTAGAGATAGGTGTCGTGAACGTACATGAGAAAACTGGCTCTACATTTTTCAACAATATTTTGGAGGGGCAGTGTGGAGATGAGAGAAAGGAGGGCAACAAAGTACATCAGAGGGAATGATGTGGGAGTAGCAATAGAAACAATTCCCTTTTATGGGGTAATGAATTGCACAGGGGTTTTTTCACATAGGATTAATTGCCTTGATAAATAATATAAAGGCTAATGGCACAATTTTCTTTTGAAAGAACTTAAAAGCTCAAATCTGTGCCACATCATTTATCCTTAACACAGCTGCAATTTTATTTAGTGGTTTCACTACCTAATGATTTTTAAGTCGTGTTTCCCATTGATCTCAGTGATGTCCCATACACTCAGAATGTGTTCATAGCACAGTTGTAATTTCAATAAATCATGAACAGGATACACACGAGCCATTTTGAGGGCTGGGGGGCAGGGGGAACTGCAAAATTTCCGATTAAGCAGGTTAAAGATTAACAGGCCAAGTTCCCTCGGTGTAATCCTGCATCGATATACTTACTTTCAAACTGACAACGCCTTCTTGGGGGATTTTACTCAATGGGATGCCAGATTAATTCACCTGGGAAAATAGCAATTGTTTGATGAAAATCGACCAAGGTCTGTCTATTTTGCCTTCTAAAATCCTGCGTGTTGCAATGATGATGTCATGTAAAGTATAGTCTCAACTCCAGCAGTAATCTCACCCTGAAAACTGTAGTCCCAATTTCTCCACATCTATGCTAGCTGGGTAGGGATTATGATTCATTCTAAAACAGGTGCAAACCCTATGGGCAGGATTTTCCAGTCCCACCACCAGTGGGCATCATGGCAAGTGGGACCGGAAAATTCAGAGAGCGGCCAAAGGTCAGTTTCCCGCTGGCGTAAAAATAGTTTGAAATTTTCTGCTTCGACTTTCATGGCGGGTTGGGTTGCCCACCGTGCCATCTCAGGAACCTCATTTGCATGAATTTGAATATCATACGTACTCATTAAAAACCCAGCTTGCTGGAATCCCCATTTCATATCAAATGGCCACGCCAGAGACTAGTTAGACTGCCATGATACACGACCACATATAAGTGACATGCACCTGGTGAACTGCACTTCTCTCAATATCTCGAGCTGTGTGCATGCAGTGCCCGCCTACCTTTCACTGCGCTGTGGTCACTGCTGCTCATGCTCCGTGTCAAGGCTGCTTAGGCAAGACTAGCGGGAAGGCAAGGGGGGGTGCTCAGAGCTAAGGCTTCTCACGCAAGGCCAGCGGAAAGGCGGGGAGGGGGTGGAAGGCAAAGGCTTGACTGGGAGCATTAGGGTGGGGGTGTGTGGCAACGGAGCAGTGGGGCCCAGAGGAAAGGATGCAGAGAGACACATGACTGGGGGTGGGGAGCTAATGACTTTGAAAGAGAGCACAGATACACATGGACACATGACTTGGGGGTGGGGGGTGGTGACTGGGGAAGAGAGCACAGAGGCACATGACTTGGGGGGCCGACAAGGAAGAGAACATAGAGGCACATGGACACATGACTTTGGGGGTGACTGGGGAAGAGAGCACAGAGGCACATGCCTGGGTAGGGGAATTAATTGGGGTGTGAGAATGGATTATTTAAAATAATTTGGGGTATATTGTGTTATTCTGTAAAGAAAGCTAGGTGCCTGTGCGTGATCTAATTACTTTGGGCAACAGTTTGATAGGAGTCAAGTTGTCTGGGGGTTTGGAAACATGAAAAGGACAAGAGGTGTTAAGTTGAGGCGCAAGTAAATGGGTTAGATCTAACATTTGCATTTTTAGATAAATTGAGAGGATGTTTGAATTTCAAAGGGGAATCAGAGGTAATTAGGAAAATGTTTGCATCTTGCAGGAGTACATAGGTAAATAGTGGTGGGGATATTGTATTTTTATTGCCCCCAAAGCAAAGACAAGATAAAAATATAAATGATCTTATATTTAGAAGCGTTTGAGTTTCAAAAGGGTGTGAGAACAATGGGACTGAGATGAAAGGGGAAAAAGGTGTATTAGACATACTGTGGATAGCTGGCTTTTAGCTATTGAGCTGGAGAGCTGTTGAGCTGAAGATGGCTGGAGACAGCTGGAGCTGTTTGAGCTGTTGAGAAGTGTTGGGCTGCAGCTAAGTTTTATTCTGAAGTGGATTCCATAGCAGAATGGAAGAGGGTAAAGGTCATGTGGTACACCTTTATTGAAGCTACAGCAGTCTGCCTTGTGTAATATTATTGGATTTTTCATATTTAAACCTCTATAAGGGAGTCAATTTATATCTCAATTTCTCTGCTCCTCTTTCTCTAACCTGTCTCCTTCTGAACTTGCCACACTCCGTTCTCTCAGGTCCAACTCTGACTTTGTCATCAAACCTGCCGACAAGGGTGATGCTGTTGTTGTCTGGCGTACTGACCCCTACCTTACAGAGACTAAGTGTCAACTCGCAAATACTTCTTCCTACCTCCCCCTGGACCATAAACCCACTACTAAACATCAAGCCATTGTTTCCAGGACTGTCACTGACCTCATCTCCTCTGGAGATCTTCCCTCCACAGCTTCCAACCTCATGGTCTCCCAACCTCGGGTGGCCCGCTTCTACCTCCCACCCAAAATCCACAAACAGGAATCTCCCAGCAGACCGATCATGTCTGCCTATTCCTGTCCCAGGGAACTCATTTCTTGCTATCTTGACTCCATTCTCTCTCCCCTCTTCCCACCTACATCCGCGATTACCCTTAATATCCCCATTAGCACATCCTTTAGCTAATATCACCACCGTCAACACCCCTTTGACCTTTTGTTTATGACATCATTGGCAATCTCTCCTTTCCCTCCACCTATCACTGGCCCTCTGTCCAGCTTCACCTGTCCAACGCCCCTTGAACAGCTTGTATTTCAGCACATTTCTATTTCTCTTTAGTTCTGACGAAGAGTCATATGGACTCGAAACGTTAACTCTGTCTTTCTCACAACAGATGCTGTCAGACCTGCTGAGTTTTTCCAGCAATTTCTGTTTTTGTTGCAGATTTCCAGCATCTGCAGTATTTTGCTTTCATCTATAAGGGAGTGTTGCCTGGAAGGTGTTTACTTCTGGGTTTGAATAACTAGAGAGCTTTTGGGGGAATGTTTTGTAAGACTAACCTCAATTGTTTAATTGTAATATTGTGTGCTTACATTTTCTTTTCTGCTTTTTGTTAATAAAACTTTTACTTTTAATGCTTAAAAAACCCAGAAATGTTACTGGACCTCTTGCTGCTGAGATTGGTACGTCATCCTCTTGTTATCAGAATACAAAAAAACACGTTGTGGCCTGTAAGCCAAGTTTCCCTCTGGGATTTGGTTTGCGCAGCGATTAACACCGGCTGTGGTCATAACAGGGGTCAGAAAGCATAGATAGTCCTGAGGATTTGCGCCACAATTTTGACAGCTGTGCTTGGCACGCCTGTCAGTCTCAATCCAGGGAGGGGGAGGGCCTCTCAGTAGTGTGTCAGTTTTCCCCAGCATGGTGCACAGGGCTTGGCCAGTCCCTCACACACGTCGGTCCTGGGGACTGGTGGCTTGATACTGGGCCATGGTGGCACAGTCACAGTCAGGGGAGGCACCTGGAGCCTGTATATGAGGAACAGGTAGGGGAGAATTTTTGGCTTGGTGAGCGGGGGCTGGGCCCGCTCACCGAGGCTTAAAATGACGCTGGGTGACGTCGGGTGTGCGTTCCAACGTCACCGCGTGTCATTTAGATTCTCAGTTTGGCGGGCACGCGCCCGCCAAACTGTCAAAAGCCTGTTAAGGCCATTAATTAACTAATTAACCCTATTGAAAAAGCTGCCTGTCCAAACTTAAGGTTGGGGGGCAGGTGAAGAGCCCAGGCGGCCTTTGCATTTTTCATAGAACCTCATCCACGGGCGGAATGAGGTTTCATGAATGTTTTTGAAATCTTGGAAAATTTTAAAATAAAATTAATACACATGTCCCAGCTCATGTGACAGTTTCACATGAGGGGACATGGTCTAAAGATTTTGTTCTCCTTTATTAAACTTTAGAAACTTTAAACTAATCTCCCTGAGGCATTTCTGCACTCTTTTGCGTGCGTGCGTGAAAGAGTGCACTCCGGACTCAGGGAACGCCTGCCCCCCTATTGCCACCTGCACAGGGAGCGCACAGTGCCTCTGGGCGTGCGTCACACTGGGCCGGCCTTAACTGACCCACCCACGTAAAATGGCGGCGCAGACCCGATTGTGGGCGCTGATTGTGTCCATCCCCACCCCCGCGCCTGCTCCCACACAAACCTCCTGACGGGGGGAAAATTCTACCCGTAATGTTGGGTGGGTGGGAGGTAACTTGATGGTGTCATGGCGGGAATCTCGGTAAATCACAGTGCAATCAAGATGGGGAGGGATCAGGTCCACATGGGGCTTTGTGACATCAACATCAAACGGTTTAGTGGGGAGGAGGGGGATATCAACAAGAACTATGGGATCAAGGTTTAGAGGGGGAGGAAGGGAAAGTGATTCGAGGGAGGGAAACCTGTACAAGATGCTCTTCCAGCACGATGGGAGGGGCTTCGGCAGTCATGGTTGGGGGGGCGGGGTATTGCTGGAAGCTGGTCTTGTAGTAAAACCTCAGCATCATCGTTTTTCAAGCTGATCCAATGCAGCAGTTGAAAAACAAGGAATGAAAAATTTTGCCGGGGAGGGCACTCAGGGCTTGAGGGAGGAGTCAACTGCTGCACTTTTGGGCTGATTGAAGGGGCACCCGACTAATTTCCACTTCAGCAAATGGAGAGGAAGGCACAGTTGAGGCATATTAGCAACAGTTAAATGCCAATTAGGGGATTGTGGCACCTTAACTCATGTTGCGCATAATTGAGAGAACCTACTCCCTATAGGGACCATTTTTGGATTGGTTTCCAAAGACCCATTGTCCCCCTCATAGGAAATCATGAGGGTCAAAAGGAACCAACTGTAAAGGGCAACAGCCAAATTGCATATACCTAATGGACCAAAAACCTCTAGACCTCGCCAGCTGCCAGGTACAGGCTTTGCACATCCCCCAGCAGCCCTGCACAGTGCTGTACATCCAGTTCTCCCCACCCACCACCCCCACACCCCCCACCTCCACCCTTCCCTGCCAAATACCATCATAACATTAGTGCAAGTTGGGGCTGCTGTGTAATCCAAAGGGTTTAGCCTGACAGTGCCCTGATGGAGGTTGTGATCGCCTGGCAGTACTCAGTCAGATCCAAGCCCCGGTGTGAAAGCCCTGTCATGTCTGTGGCGTTTGTTGGGATGCTATGGGGGGGACCCTACCAGTGATCCTTAAGGCAGTGATACCGCCACGAGGGACGATGTGGGTACGGAATGGCTGTGCTGAGTGCAACCCATGGGCTTGACAATGACTCCCTAGCTTGCAACTGGAAGGTGCCTATTACAGCCCTGTGTGCATTCATGTATCTGTCTAATGCCTCCTCAGAGATGAGCACGAGTGCATAATGGGCGGAGCAGCCAACATTGCATTTATCATGGCAATCAGGCAACTGAGGAGGAGGAGGAGACCTGTCGCCCTCAGGGTTGGCAAAGGGAGCAGCGTTACCCTGTTGAACAAGCTTCAGCAGGGCACCCTCAAGGCCTTGAAGCTGAGGCTGACAGATCCATTCAACAGAGGCGTTTAACACAACAAAGGGTGTACTGAAGATGCTCCTTATACCTACAGATGAGCGAGGGACACTGCAATAAACACCTTCACTTGTTAAGGGATGTGGTGGCTCACATCCGTCACATTCGCTGGGAGGAGCTGACGACACAGGGACTCGGAGGCCACCCATTGCCAGTGGCTCTCAAAGTGACCACCACTCTGAACTTTGTTGCTCATGGCTTTTTCCAGGGCTCCACTGGGAAGCTCTGTGGAATATCCCAAGCATCTTCTCATGAATGCATCCGAGAGGTTACCAACACCCTATTTAGCAGGGCACACAAGTATCCAGTTCTCCCTGAATGAACAGCGATCTCGGGATTCCCATAGGTGCAGGGTGCTATCGACTACACACATGTGGCTTCAAAAGCTTCCTCAGAGCAACCATTACAATTCATGAACAGGAAAGGGTTCCACTCTCTCAATGGGCAGCTAGTCTGCAATCACCAAAAACAAATTATGCAAGTATGTGCAAGATACCCTGGAAGCTCTCACAACTCCTACACCTTGAGTCACTTGCAGCTGGCGCAGATCTTTAAAGGCCCTCAGTGCATCTGGGGTTGGCCCCTCAGTGACAAAGGCTATCCACAAAAGATGTCACTAATGACGCCCGTTCACTGGCCACAATTGTCTTCAGAGGTAAGGTATAACACTGTTCATTCTGCTCATTGATTAAGCAGACCATTGTTATCTTGAAGATGAGTTTTTGATGTTTGGACAGGTCAGGCGACACTCCCCAGCACTCTCCCCAGGAGGCCTCCTGCAACATTGTGGCTTGCTGCGCTCTACACAACCTCGCACTCCAATCGGGGGGTAACTTGGCAGAACGAGAGATAGAGGAGCTGCAAGTCTCCTCTGATGAGGAGGGTGTTAGAGGGCTGAGCTCGATGAGGGTGAGTAAGCTGAGGTTCCAGAGGAGGAGGCCAAAGCACAGGCCAGAGGCCAGACGAGGCAGGCATGCACGCGAGACGCCTATAGCCACCAGGTTCCAGGAGAATGATGATCAATAGCTCAAACAAGCTTCTTTCACCATTGCCCTCCATGCTGGGTCCACTTTACCACCCTTGTTGCAATCCTCATCATCTCAATGATGCACATCAATATTTGAATGAATAGTTACACTTTTGACTCACGTGTCCTCATCCCTGGAGCATATAACTTTTCTGTCATGGGACAATAACTCCAACAGCGGATTTTGTGAGCAGAGTAGACATGGTGCCACCTCTTCAAGCATCTCGCCAACATTTCACTGCCTATGGCAGCCTTCAGGAGGCTGGAGCAGCACTGCAATCCTCAGTGCACTCGTGGCAGTATGCCTGCAGTGTTGCAAGGCACCCCAAGGAGGACAATCATCACTCAGTGGTTCTTGCCTTGATGTCTGAGGTTTAATCTGAATCCATACTGCGGTATTCCTGTGCAGGCAATCGGTCATGCAAAACAAGTGTTCAGGCCTCATTATGAGATCAAACATAAGGATACAGTCATGTGCAACTCTTAGTAATGGATGCAAGGCTGCACTTCAGCTTACCTTTCAATGGACTGTGAAGGCTTCAGCAGCAGAATAGTCTGATCTCTGTTAAGCACTCATGACCATGCCTCTGCTTGGAGCCAATTAAGTTCCCGTATGGCCTAGCCTTGGCATCTGTGGGCCTGAAAAATGCTGACGCTCCATATAGACCTTGAATACTCTAATCTTTGAAAACAAAGAGCACACTTCAGATGTATTGGGACTTCACTCTGATCGCATTTGAGGCCTCCACATTTTCATTCCACCTGTCTGAAATTTCCACGTGGATATCAGGCACACCAATGCCATTGTGACCAGCACATGACCATTGTTGACTGACCGTCTGAAAGCTGGCACAGGGTTAATGTCAAGAGACACTAACCAGGCCTTCCGGGCCAGTGCAACACCTTCCCATGTCAAAATCCGGCATCTGTGGCCTTTACACACACCTCCAATCTCTCATAGTTTCAGCCCTCTAGCTGGGGTCAAAAGGCTCAACATGTGTCAGCGACGTCCATGACTCTGCATCATACAGGTGGAAAAGTGGGGAGTACTATTAGCGTGATCTTTAGATATACACACGGACATTAAATAACGTTGCAGGCCATCAGGAGTGCATGAGAGCCCCCAGTTTTGGTGGATATGAAAACCACACTCAAGGCTGACAGGCATTACATGGAGGCCAATTAAAGATGCCCTGACTGTGAATGACTGCCATGTGTGTCACCATTCAATCCTCTAAGATCCACATTGAGGACTCCTCAGTGAAGGAGCATCAGGAGACTAAACCTGTCTGCAGCTTCTAAACTCTTGAAGCAACATTACGTGAACCTCTGAAGCACTTCTCGGAGATGCATAGAGCCAGAGGCTTCACTCATATTGCCAGTAGTGCAGAGAATGGTCAGGCACTGTAACGAGATGGTGTGAGACATCATAGGCCTGAGGCACATGATGGGACATCTGTGAGGAAGGGGGCATCTGTTACACTTGACTTACCATGGAAAAAATCAGATAGAAGAGACATACACTAGATGACAAGTTGACAGTAACAAATTCTATTTACATATGTGCAATTTATATACAGATTGTGAACATCCATGGCACCTTTGTGCTCTTAGTATTTCTTAACTTTTCTAACCCTTCTGCTACATCTTGGTGCATCCCCAACATCCACAGCAGAGGTGGAGGCAGCCTGCTGACTGCTACGCCCTGTTGCCTGTGATGACCTTGGTGGGCGTCCCCTGGAGGGCCCCAGCCTGCTTTGGGGCAGGTGCACCCTCCTCAGCCTGAGGGCCCAGAGCTGCTGGGGTCACAAGCAGAAGGGATTGGGAATGGCCTTGAGGTGTCTGGGGTCACAAGCAGAAGGGATTGGGAATGGCTGGACACTCTCGGAGTCACCCGGTGATGGCCTTGAGGTGTCTGGCTGATAACCCTCCTCCATTTGGGTGGCTGAGGGCTGCTGCCTGACTGTGCTCAACAGATGGTGACCCTGAGCCTGCTCTAAAACTTGGTCCCACCGGATGTGTGTCCGTGTGCTGGTGGAGCGTGCGGTTGAATGCTGTAATGGCTCTACATCTAGTAGGTCCTCAGGATCCTCATCTGAGGTGGTCTGGGGGATGAGGCTGATAGGTTGGCAGATGCCCACTTCCTCTTCCTGCTGGTGCCTGTTAAAGAGAGAAGAGATAATGAGTCATTGGCTTCATAGAGCCCATCATTACAAAGTGCTCATAGTTTCCGAGGAGCTGTTAATGGGTCCCCACTGGCTTGGGAGACGCTGATCTCACCCTTGGCACAGGCATGGTCCTGGTCCTCGGCAGCCAGCTCTGCCACCCACTCTTCAAATCCAGTGAGTGACCTGAGCTCAGGCATTCTACCTCCAGTCTGGGATTTCTCCCTACCTTACAGGGAGTCGGAGCGGAACGGACATGTGGGGGAGAGTCGGGAGCTGAGGAGCGCCTATAAGTACAGTCTGGGGATTGTAGAGTGGCCTACCTTGCTGGGAGTCGGAGCAGAGCTGAGCAGCGCGCTGTTTCACTGTTTCAGCTGCTGTGAGGCTGCAGTCTGGGAAAAAAAAGCAAATGTGATGTCACAGGAAGCTAGTAAGTTGATTGGCCGGTAAGTGCTCGGTCTAAGGGACAGTGTGTGAGAAACTAGCTTAGGACAGGCGAGTTCAGGTAGATCTATAAATAAAAAGATTTAAGGCTTTGAAATAATAAACCAAAATTTAACAACACTAAAATTAAAATCAAACAATAAAGATAAAAAAGCAATTGAAATAAAGTAATTTAAACAAACATCTAAAACACATACCCTGTAGTTAAGAAGCTTATAACCTTTAGTTGCCAGTGATACTAGCATTCAATAAACACTGAATTTTAGCATACATAGGAAGAAAGAAATTAAAGTAAATTAACTAAATAACATAAGTTAGAATAGCGGGACAGGTGTTATGTTGCAGCTGTGAGATGTGGGAGCTTTTGGACATCAAGGTGATCCATGACAAACACGCCTCCAGGAAGTGGAAGCAGCTTGAGGAATTCCGGATCAGGATTATTGATCTGGAAGCTGAAATGCAGACACTGCGCAACATATGGGAGGGGGAGAAATACCTGGATACTTTGTTCCAGAAGACAGTCACACCTCTTAGAAGAGGGTCATCTGTTGGTCAGCAGTGAGGGACAGGAAGATGTGACTGTCAGTGAGGTAGGTAATGGGACCGAGCAGACAGCAGGGGAGGAGCCTCAGACTTTGCAATTGTCAAACAGGTTTGAGGTGCTCACAACCTGTGTGGATGAAAGTGAAGTCTGCAAGGTGGATGAGCTGACTAGTCATGGCACTGCGGTACAGGAAGCTGTTCAAGCGGGGGGTGCAAAAGGGAATGTAGTAGCAGTATGGGATAGTATAGTGAGGAAGATTGGCACTGTTCTCTAGAGCAAAGAGCGAGAGTCCAGGGGCGTGCCCGGTGCAAGTGTTCAGGACATCTGCTCAGGGCTGTAGAGGAACTTGCAATGGGAGAGGGAGGATCCAGTTGTCGTGGCCCATGTAGGTACCAATGACATAGGTAGAACTACAAAAGGGGTTCTGCAAAGTCAGCATGGGGAGCTAGGTGCCAAATTAAGAAGCAGAACATCAAAGGTAATAATCTCTGGATTATTACCTGAGCCACGTGCAAATTGGCATAGGGCAAATAAGATGAGAGAGACGAATGTGTGGCTCAAAGACTGGTGTGGGAGAAGTGGGTCCCGGTTTGTGGGGCACTGGCATCAGTACTGGGGAAAGTGGGGGCTGTACTGTTAGGACGTATTGCACCTGAACCGTGCTGGGACGAGTGTCCTCGCAAATCGCATAACTAGGGAAGTAGAGAGGGCTTTAAACTAAACAAGAGGGGTGAGGGATCAAGTTTGGGTAGAGGTAGCAATTCACGGCGTAGAGTCAAGACAGGAGAGCAAAATAGCAGTATGAGAAATGAAGGTCAGAGAATGGCAGGAAGGGACAGAGAGAAAAAAACCTAAGAATACATGAACAGTCAAGACTAGATGTTACAATGATAACAAAAAGACAAAACTGAAGGCTCACTGTCTGAGTGCACATTGCATTCATAGCAAAGTAAATGAATTGATGGCCCACATAAAGTAAATAAATATGACCTGATAGCAATTACGGGGATGTGGCTGCAGGACGACAAAGATTGGGTCCTAAATATTGAGGGGTACATGACATTCAAGAAGAATAGGAAGCTAGATAAAAGTAGAAGGGTAGCACTGTTAATCAAAGAGGGCATTGGTGCAATAGTTAGAATTGATGTGGTTCAGGAGATCAGGATGTAGAATCGGTTTGGGTGGAGATGAGGAATAGTAGGGGAAATGAGTCATTAGTGGGAGTGGTCCACAGGCCCCCTAACAGTAGCCAGAGCATAGGACAAAGTATTCAAGAGAAAATAGTCTGTGCTTGTGATAAAGGGATGGCAATAATCATGGATGATTTTAATCTACACACAAACTGAAAAAATCAGATTGGCAGTAGTAGCCTGGATGAGGAGTTCTTAGAATGCTTTCAAGATAGTTTATTAGAGCAACATGTCCTGGAACCAACCAGAGAGCAGGTTATATTAGAATTGGTATTGTGTAATGTGACAGGATTAATTAACAGCCTCAGATTAGAGGCACCCCTAGGTAGCAACAACCACAATATTATTGATTTTTACATCCAGTTTAAAAGGGAGAAAAGTGGGTCTGAGACTAGTATCTTAAACTTAAAAAAGGGCAAATTTGTGGGGATGAAAGCTGAGCTAGCTGAAGTGAATTGGGAAATTAGACTAGAGGATTAATCAATAGAGAAGCAGTGGCAGGCATTTAAGGGGATATTTCAGAGTATTCAGGATAAGTACATTCCTAATATAAAGAAAAATTCTAAGAGGAGGATCCACCATTCGTGGTTAACTAAAGATGGAAAGGAAAGCATCAAACTAAGGACAAACCTTACAACTCCACAAAGATGAGTGGCAGGACAGATGATTGAACAGAATATAAAGGATGACAGAGAATAACTAAAAGGTTAATCAGGAGAAAGAAATTAGACTATGAGAGGAAGCTAGCTAGAAATTTAAAAATGGATAGCAAGAGTTTCTACAGGTATTTAAAAAGGAAAAGAGTAAGTAAAGTGAGTGTTGGTCCTCTAGAGAGTGACAATGCAAGTTAAAAGTAGATAGTAAGGAAATGGCAGAAGAAATGAACAAATATTTTGCTTCTGTGTTCACTATAGAGGGTACAAAAAAGATTCCAGTAATAGCTGGAAAAGCTGAACAGGAGAAAGGAACTTGGTGAAATTGAAATCACAAGGGAAACAGTACTGAGCAAATTGATGGAGTTGCAGGCTGGCAAGTCTCCGGGTATCAATGGACTACATTCTAGAGTCTTAAAAGAAGTACCTAATGAGCTAGTCAATGCACTGGTGTTAATTTTCCAAAATTTGCTAGATTCTGGAAAGGTTCCATCAGATTAGGAAGTAGCAAATATAACCCCCCTATTCAAGAAAGGAGGGAAGCAGAAAACAGAAACTATAGGCCAGTTAGTTTGATGTCTGTCATGGGGAAGTTGTTAGAATCAATCATTAAGGAGGTTATAGCTGGGCACTTAGAAGAGCCCAAGGCAATAAGGAAGAGTCAGCATGATTTTGTGAAAGGAAAATCATGTTTAACCAATTTAGACCATAAGACCATAAGACATAGGAGCACGAATTAGGCCATTCAGCCCATCGAGTGTGCTCTGCCGTTCAATCATGGCTGATAGGTTTCTCAACCCCATTCTCCCGCCTTCTCCCTGTAACCTTTGATCCCCTTACCAATCAAGAACCTATCTATCTCGGTCTTAAATACACTCAATGACCTGGCCTCCACATCCTTCTGTGGCAATGAATTCCATAGATTCACCACTCTCTGGCTAAAGAAGTTTCTCCTCATCTCTGATATAAAAGGACTTCCCTTTACTCTGAGGCTGTGCCCTCGGGTCCTAGTCTCTCCTACTAATGGAAACATCTTCCCCACGTCCACTCTATCCAGGCCTTTCAGTATTCTGTAAGTTTCAATCAGATCCCCCCTCATCCTTCTAAACTCCATCGAGTGCAGACCCAGAGTCCTCAAATGTTCCTCATATGTTAAGCCTCTCATTCCTGGGATTGTTCTTGTGAACCTCCTCTGGACCCTCTCCAGGGCCAGCACATCCTTCCTGAGATACGGGGCCCAAAATTGCTCACAATATTCTAAATGTGGTCTGACCAGAGCCTTAAAAATCCTCAGCAGCACATCCCTGCTTTTATATTCTAGTCCTCTCGAAATAAATGCCAACATTGCATTTGCCTTCCTAACTACCGACTCAACCTACAAGTTAACCTTAAGAGAATCCTGGACTTGGACTCCCAATTCCCTTTGCACTCCAGATTTCTGAATTCTCTCCCCATTTAGAAAATAGTCTATGCCTCTATTCTTCCTACCAAAGTGCATGACCTCACACTTCCCCACGTTGTATTCCATCTGCCACTTCTTTGCCCATTCTCCTAACCTGTCCAAATCCTTCTGCAGCCTCCCCGCCTCCTCAATACTACCTGCCCCTCCACCTATCTTTGTATCATCTGCAAACTTAGCCAGGATGCCCTCAGTTCCTTCATCTAGATCATTAATGTATAAAGTGAAAAGTTGTGGTCCCAACATTGACCCCTGCGGGACTCCACTAGTCACTGGCCGCCATCCTGAGAAGGACCCCCTTATCCCAACTCTCTGCCTCCTGCCAGACAGCCAATTTTCTATCCATGCTAGTACTGTGCCTCTAACACCATGGGCTCTTATCTTACTGAGCAGCCTCCTGTGCGGCACCTTGTCAAAGGCCTTCTGGAAGTCCAAGTAGATAACATCTATTGGCTCTCCTTTGTCTAACCTACTCGTTACCTCCTCAAAGAATTCTAACAGACTTGTCAGGCATGACCTCCCCTTGATGAAACCATGCTGACTTTGCCCTATTTTATCATGCACTTCCAAGTATTCTGCAATCTCATCCTTAGTAATGGACTCTAAAATCTTACCAACGACCGAGGTCAGGCTAATCGGCCTGTAATTTCCCGTCTTTTGCCTCACTCCCTTCTTAAACAAGGGGGTTACATTAGCGATTTTCCAGTCCTCTGGGACCCTCCCTGACTCCAGTGATTCCTGAAAGATCACCACTAATGCCTCCACTATCTCTTGAGCTATCTCCTTCAGAACTCTGGGGTGTAATCCATCTGGCCCAAGAGATTTATCCACCTTCAGACCTTTCAGTTTTCCTAGCACTTTCTCCTTGGTAATGGCCACCATACTCACCTCTGCCCCCCGACTCTCTTGAACATTGGGGATGTTACTCGTGTCTTCCACCATGAAGACTGAGGCAAAGTACCTATTCAGTTCCTCCGCCATTTCTTTGTTCCTTACTACTACTTCTCCAGCGTCATTTTCCAGCGGCCCAATGTCCACTTTTGCCTGTCTCTTACCCTTTATATATCTAAAAAACTCTTGCAATCTTCTTTTATATTACTGGCTAGTTTACCCTCATATTTAATCTTCTCCCTCCTTATTTCTTTTTTAGTTGTCCTCTGTTGGTCTTTGTAGGCTTCCAAATCCCCTGGTTTCCCACTGCTCTTCACCACATTGTATGCTTTCTCTTTAGCTTTTATGCTGTCCCTGACTTCCCTTGTCAGCCATGGTTGCCTCATCCTCCCTTTAGTATGCTTCTTCTTCCTAGGGATGAATTTTTGCTGTGTCTCCCAAATTACTCCCAGAAACTCCTGCCATTGCTGTTCCACTGTCTTTCCTGCTAGGCTTATCTCCCAGTCAATTCTGGCCAGCTCCTCCCTCATGCCTCTGTAGTTGCCTTTATTCAACTGTAATACCGTTACATCTGATTCCAGCTTTTTCCTCTCAAATTGCAGGCTAAATTCTATCATATTATGGTCACTTCCTCCTAAGGGTTCCTTCACCTTAATCTCCCTAATCAAATCTGCCTTACTAAATCTAGAATTGCCTGTTCCCTAGTGGGCTCCACCACAAGCTGCTCCAAAAAGCCATCTCATAGACATTCTACAAATTCCTTTTCTTGGGATCCACTACCAAACTGATATTCCCAGTCTACCTGCATATTGAAATCCCCCATGATCACTGTAACCTTGCCTTTCTTACATGCCTTTTCTATCTCCAGGTGTATCTTGTGCCCCACATCCTGACTACTGTTCAAAGGCCTGTACATAACTCCCATTATGGTTTTTTCACCTTTGCGATTCCTCAACTCTACCCATACAGATTATACATCATCTGACCCTACGTCATTTCTTGCTATCGATTTAATTTCACTTCTTATTAACAAAGCAACCCCACCCCCTCTGCCAACCTGCCAATCTTTTCGATAGGATATATAATCCTTGTATATTTAGCTCCCAGTCCTGATCCCCTTGCAGCCATGTCTCCGTGATGCCCACCACATCATACCTGCCATTTTCAATCTGCACCACAAGTTCATTTACCTTATTTCGTATACAGTGTGCATTCAGATACAACATCTTCAGTCCTGTATTTCCCGTCCCCTTTCTCATTGTCATCCCTTTATCTGTTGTGCTTGAAGTTAGATTCCTAGCCCTTTCCAAACACTCTGTCCTATTTTGTGTTCTGGGGACTTTAATAGCTTCTCCTGGGCTCTCCTTTCTTTTCAGTTTTTTCATAATTTTCCATGAAGTTGAATCCACCCCCCCACATGCTAACCTGCTGCTTTGCTTCCCATTAGTCATACTTCTTGGAGTTTTACCCTTCCCTCCCCCCTCACTTTCTAGTTTACAGTCCTGTTGACCACCCTATTTATCCTTTTCACTAGAACATTGGTCCCAAATCGGTTCAGGTGGAGACCATCCCAATGGTACAGATTCCTCCTGTTCCAATACTGATGCCAGTGCCCCACGAAATGGAACCCCTCTTTCCCACACCACTCCTTTAGCCACATGTTTACTTCCCTTATTCTTGCATCCCTATGCCAATTTGCATAGATATTGGTGTTTTTAGTAACATGTGCAATGGATAAAGGGGAACCTGTTGACGTACTGTACTTGGGCTTCCAGAAGGCATTTGATAAGGTGCCACATTAAAGATTATTATGGAAAATAAAAGTGCATGATGTAGTGGGTAACATATTATCATGGATAGAAGATTGGCTGGCTAGCAGAAAACAGAGAGTATGCACTAATGGGTCTTTTTCTGATTGGCAGGATGTGATGAGTGGAGTCTGACAGGGGCCTGTACTGGGGCCTGAACTTTTTATGATTTTCATCAATGACTTAGATGAGAGGAATGAAGACATGGTAGCTAAATTTGCAGCTGACACAAAGATAGGTAAGAAAGTTGTAAAGAGACATAAGGAGGTTGCTGATGGATATAGATAGGTTGAGTGAGTGAGCAAAGATCTGTCAAATGGAGTTTAATGTGGGAGAATGTGAAGTTGTTCACTTTGGCAGGAAGAACAAAAAAGCAGAGTATTACTTAAATGGAGAACGGCTAGATAATTCTGAGGTGCAGAGGGATCTCGGTGTTCTGGTAGATGAGCCACAAAAAATTAGTGAGCAGGTACAGCAAGTAATTAAGAAGCCTGATGGGATGCTATCCTTTATTATGAGAGGGATTGAACATAAAAGTAAGGATGTTATGCTTCAGTTATACAAGGCATTGGTGAGACCACACCTTGAGTACTATGTGCAGTTTTGGTCTCCTTATTTAAGGAAGGATGTAAATGCATTGGAGGCGGTTCAAAGGAGGTTTACTAGATTGATATCTGGAGTGAGTTGGTTATCTTATGAGGAAAGGTTGGACAGACTGGGCTTGTTTCCACTGGAGTTTAGAAGAGTGAGAGGTGATTTGAATGAAGTATACAAGATCCTGAATGGCCTTGACAAGGTGGATGTCGAAAGGATGTTTCCTCTTGTGGGCAAGTCCAGAACTAGGGGACACTGTTTTAAAATTACGGGTCGCCCTTTTAGGACAGAGATGGGGAGAATTTTTTTCTCTCAGAGGGTTGTGTGACTTTGGAATTCTCTGCCTTAGAAGGTGGTGGAGGTGGGGTTATTGAATATTTTTAAGACAGAGGTAGATAGATTCTTGTTAGGCAAGGGAATCAAAGGTTACCAGTGTTAGATGGGAATGTGGAATTTGAAACACAAGAAGATCAGCCATGATCTTATCGAATGGTGGAGCAGGCTCGAGGGACCGAATGATCTACTCCTGTTCCTATTTCTTATGCTCTTATGTTCTTATGTTGTGGACGATCTTCTCCTGCACAAAGACATATGGGCAGATGGTGAGGAGGACAGATACCAAGGCAGATAATAAGCATTTGTTTTCATGGAGAAAGCCTTATTGGAACCTTGATTGCCGATTGAAAGATTTTGGAAAGATACAAAATAGACATTAATAACATATTAAAGGGAAGGCCCCAGCATATAACCTGGAACTCTAGTAATGTATACTCAATGTCTAACCAAAGGCCAGCAGTCTCCCTTCCGGTATATTCCAGAATATAACATGGGAAGGTTTCCGCCCTTCTACTTCAGACCAGCAATGACGCTCAATAGTGTGGCAAACATCGTATTGCGCACAAATTTTAAGGTAACACATATTTAAGTTGTTTTGTAAATTTTAAATGTGCTTCATTATAAGTAGAAGATTGGCCTATGCTATTTTCAACTTAATTGTTACCATTTCTAAGAAACATTTTGTCATATTTTTTCCATTACAAGTATCCTTCTTGATGATTTCTTCTTTATAGCAATTTAAAGTATTTATTTGTCATTTCAATGTGACCTTTATTTTGTCTCTGAAATAGTAGTTTATCACATCTAAGACAGCCAAAGCATTTTATTTCTTTGCTGTTATTTTCTGCTCCCCTCCTCTCTGGAATTTTATTTAGTGCTGGATGCCCTCCAAGGGTCAGCACTACATTCTCCAGTACTAAGGCCCCTCATAATGATGTGGAATGAATTACTGAGAGAATTGAAAGAAGCTTTCTCACATCGAAAGGCGCTGACAAGCGGGATCATTTCAAGTGCCCGAAATAAAAGGTGTTTCACTTTCCAGCACTGACTTCCTTCACCCTGATGAAGAGATGATTTACAAAAAGTAAAACGCTACACATTGCCTGACCCCTTTTTATTGGCCTGGCCCTTGTTACAAATTTGTACTTTAGACGCATTGCATAAGCCTTGCCTATTATAGAAAAATCCTTCACAAATCTCTTCCTTTTTTTTATTTGTTCACGGGATGTGGGCATCACTGGCTAGGCCAGCATTTGCTGCCCGTCCCTAACTGCCCTTGTTCAGAGGGCATTTAAGGATCAACCTCTGGGTGTGGAACCACATGTAGGCCAGCAGTTATCCTTCCCTAAAGGACACTAGTGAACCAGATGGGTTTTTATGACAATGGTTTCATAGTCATAGAAACTAGGAGCAGGAGTAGGCCTTTTAGCTCTTCGAGTCTGCTCCGCCATTCATTATGATCATGGCTGATCATCCAACTCAATAGCCTGCTCCCGCTTTCTCTAGTCATTATGAGACTTTTAATCCCAGGTTTTTATTGAGTTCAAAAACCACCATCTGCTGTGGTGGGATTTGGACCCAGGTCCCCAGAGCATGACCAAGGGTCTGTTGGAATACTAGTCCAGTGACAATACCACTATACCAGTTCCTTGTTTCTTAACTTTGAAACTCTCAGATGTCACAGAGAGATGCAAACATTTTAGAGTGGTTATAATGGGGGACTTTAATTACCCAAATGTAGATGTCAATCAAGGCATTCGAGAGGGTATTAGATGATTATTTGAATAGAAACAACGTGCAAAGGTACGGGGAAAAGGCAGGAGAATGGCACTAAGTCATGATGATCATTTGGAGAACCCATGCACATACAATGGGCCGAATGGCCTCCTTCTGCACTGTAACAATTGTGTGATTCTGTGGCTCTAAATTGAGTTTTCTCAGTTATCCCATTGAAAGTTCATCTAATTCACAGTAAATGTGAAAGAAAGAACTCACACTTATGTACTGACTTTCACAACCTCTGGAGGCCGCAAAGTGCTTTACAGTCCAGGAAGTGCTTTGTGATACTACAGCCAATTTGTGTGCCACAAACATAACTCACCTGATCATTTCTTTTAAGCTTGATTGAGGAATAAATACCAGCCAGGGCCCTGGTGAAAACTCCTCTACTCTTTGAATAGTGCCACGGGCTTTTTTATATCCACCTGAGTTCAGACATTTCCTCAGTTTGACATCTCATCCAAAAGACAACAGTGCAGCACTCCCTCAGTACCACACAGAATTGCCAGCCTACATGTTCAAGACTCTGGAGTGAGGTTTGAACCAATTGCTTCCTGAATCATTGATAAGAATGCTTCCAACAAGCCAAGAATGGCACTCAGGACTAATAGCAACAGTTAATCATAAGTCTTTCATGAAGAAAGACTTGTTGGGACCTTGACTGTATATTGTGAGATTTTGGAAAGATTCAGTGTTGACTGTTATGATGTGCTAAATGGCAGCTCCCAGCAAATAACCTGTACCTGCTACTAACGAATAGGTAGAACTTACCTTAAGCTGACCAACCTTCAAACCCAATATAACATGAGAATATTCCTAACTGTCTACTTTCGACCAGCAAAAACTGAACAGTGTGCCAAACAAATTACAATATGCACTTTAAGGTGGCAAACATTTAAGTTATTTTGTATATTTTAAAGACGCTTCAAGGTAAGTGGAACAATGTTCGACTCCATGGGCTGGATTTTGCAGCTCTCCGACGGGCATGCTTTTGGTGGGGTTCGGGGTCGGGGGGGCGGGTGTGGCACATAAAATATGACGGCCAGTGAGCCTACTGCCTTCCTGCCCACACCTGACCTGGTCCCCACAAAATGGTAGGCGGGCAGGCGCCATAACTGGCGGCCTGACCAACATTTTGAAAAAAATTAAGGGAAATTATGCTTATTCACAAGCCAATTGAACCAAATATTACACTGCCCATGCCATAATATGGTTGACGTGGGCAGGCAAACAGAAGTGAGAAAGCCGCTTTCAAAACAACTTTATGGAAAAGGCAGGAAAGAAGGAGGCACACCTTTCGGGGGGTGCCCTGTGGTGCATCAGATGTTATCCTCCATTTGTCCCTCCCCGTTTGGCCCCAAAACCCACGACCCACCTCACACCCCACCCTATGCTCCCCAATCCTTCCCTGTCCAAAACGACTTACCTGGCTGCCGATGCCATGGCTGTCTTCAACCTGGAGCCTACTCACAGTCCCAGCAATGCCCGCTACTCAGTTCTGAGGCTGCTGGGATTGCTAGCGTTTCCAGCCAATCAGATTGGACTTCCTCCCACTGAGGGGCGAAAGTCCCACCCTCTGCTCTCTTAGCCCGCCGGCCGTGTGCTATTGCTGTGGAGAGGGCTTTTCTTAAGTCACTTGGTTGGTGACTGACTTTTGCAACACCGCCCCTAGTGAAATTCAGCCCCATTTTCCACTTATTTAATAGTTATCAATATTAAGAAGATTCTTTAGCAACAATTTTCCATTAAAAGCCTTCATCTCTCACTTAAATATACCTCATAGTAGATTAAAGAATTCATTTTCCTTTTCATTTCAACATGACCTTTATTTTGTCTTTGAAATAATAGTTTATCATGTTTAAGAAACTCAAGGCATTTTACTTCCTAGCTGTAATTTTTTCCTCCCCGCCTCTCTGGGGCTTTACTGAGTGCTGGATGCCCTGCAGGGGTCAATGTTACATTATTCAGTACTAACACCCCTCACAATGATGTGGAGCAAATTGCTGAGACAGAATTGAAAGAAGCTTTCTCACATCTAACCAGGCTAATATATACGGTTTTGTATTGATAATCATTCCAACTATCTAGAATAGAAGGTGTCCCACCTTCTAGCACTGATATCATTCACCCTGATAAACAGAGAATTTGCTAAAAGTGAAATGGTAAAGCTGTTTCACACTGCTAATAATGCAGTGACTACACGAGGGGTATTTTCCACTAACAGGACGCTGCTGTCAGTCCAAAAAGACATTCTTCCTCCCACACAATTGAGCAATGTTCTGAATTAATTCCAGTGCTGGTGCAATGCCAGTGCATAGGCCTTACATCCCAATGATCGGCTGATTGAATCAAACACCATATTGCTATTTGCAGCTATTTATAATAAGCAGAGTGCAGACCATACTCAACCAGCCCACCCTTGCAAAACCCAAAACAAAATTTCAACTGCTAGGTGTGATTCTGTGATTGGAATACACTTGCTGGACAATCCTGAGTGTGCTGACAGCTACAATAACAACCAATTTACGATAATCAGTTGAGCCTGTAATGTGGCTTGCTAGAAGCTACATATGTGGGGACCTGTTCTCTACAAACAAAAGGAATATGTTTAAGCCTTGCACCTTTTTAGAATTACTCAGAAGCATGGGAACCGTATAGTTCCTCGTTGCTTTCTCCATGGCAATATCTTAACCAATCAAAGTCAACTTGCCAACCAATCAGCACCCTGTTCTCCTGTTGTATGGATTGTTGTGATCATTTGAAATTTGGCATTCTCACATTTGCCCTGATGAGTGCAAGATGAAAAGCTTGAGCAACATGTCTCTTTTTTTCAGCAATATAAATGGTAAACAGCATCTGACCTATTTAAATGGAACCTGTCCCCATCATACATTTGCACATTACAAGCCTCATCTGCTGGTTTCATCAATGTAGATATTATAGAATATTCTGCTCACTGATATCTCCCTTCAGTACAATATAGTGCTAAATATGAAATGCTGGTTTGGTAACTTTCAAAATCTTAGATGTTAACCTATATCGTATTTTCTCACTGATCCCATTCATAATTCTACTAATTCAATATAAAACAAGAAATGCTCGTTGATAAATTAGTTAATATATGGAAATAATACAAGCAGTAGTTTAGCAATATAGCTTCAGGCAATATAGTGCAGAAATAAATAATTATGTCAGGATGTAGCAATCATTTGTGAAGTTTGCTCATTTATTCTGATGACATGAGTCTGGTTGAGTTTATCACATGTTCGTTCATAAACTGGGATCGAAAAGAACTTGAGTTTGTCTAGCATACAGTTTACTGTTTAACTTGATAAGTGTCGAAGTCAACTTGTTAAGAAATAGATATTGGAGTGAATTCAAGATATTTATATTGTGTTGATTTTTAGTCTGCATCTATTTTAGAATGACTTTATTTTTACTTGGGACAGCAACATACTGTATAACATGTGCCAATTGTATTGTAAAACAAGCAGTTTTGGGGACGTTTCCGTGCCCGCTGGCGTCAGCCCGTGTTCAGTGGTGTGAGCGGACAATATGGTGTGATCGGTTTCACAACAGTGTGAAACCATTTCATGATCACCCGCCCAGCCCGCCAATGGCGGGCAGCGTTGTCCGCCATCAGACGTCGAGAACTTCATTGTAATACATCAGCATGTCATTATTAGGCTTGCCCACCAGAATCATCCCCCCGTCCGCCGCTAGATCATCCACCCACATCAGCAGGAACACATGCCAGTGTAGAACTTGTCTTGACAACTCTGACGTGCTGAAGTCGGGACTTACCCGCCAGGGCTTTGCTCATATCATGGACATCCGAGGAGCAGAAGATGCTGGAGCCCAACGCCAATGGGACACTGCAGGAACATCCATGGCGTGCTGGGTGGATTCTCATGGACCGGGAATTGGGAAGTTACCATTGACGCTCACAAAGGATGATGGTCGAGAGGGTGGGAGAGGAAGGGCTAGGGTCGGCTGGGAGAGGAAGAGGCATCGGGGGCATGAGATTAGGAAGGGGGGAGTGGAGGTGTCAGGGTGGGGTGAGGTTGGGAGGGGGTGAATGAAGGTGTCAGGATGGAGTGATACTGGGGGGAAATGAAGGTGTCAGAGGAGGTGAACTTGGGGGGAGGGAGAACGGGGGAGGAGGGGATAACTGGGGAGAGGACGGCAACTGGGGAGGTAGGTGTAAGGGTAGCAGGGCAGAGAGGGAAGGGTGTCCAAGGGGAGGAAGGGTGCGGAGACGGGACGGTGCCCAGCTGGAGGAATGGGGTCAGAGAAGGGAGGATGTCTGGGTGGAAGAAGGGGTATGGAGCTGGGAGGGTGTCCGAGGGGAGGAAGGAGTAAGGGTGGAGGAAGGAGTCAGGAAGGGAGTAGGAGTAAGGCTGGAGAAAGACGTGAGGTTGGAGCAAGAGGTAAGGCTGCAGGAAGGAATTGGAGGGGGAGGGACTAAGGGTGGCAGAAGAGGTAAGGGTGGAGGAAGGTATCAGGAAGAGGGAGGGATGTTGAGTCTGGGGTGGGGAGGACTGGGTGGGTGAAGGGAATCCAGGGGTGGGGGGGGAGGGTTCCAGGGGAGGAAGGGGTTCTGGGGGGGAAGGGGTTAAGGGGAGGTGGGAAGGAGAGTGGGGGGGTAGGGGTGCTGAGGCGGTGAAGGGGTGCGAAGGGGGGAAGATGTTCAGAGGGAGGACGGAATATGGACGGGGATGTGTGCAGGTGAATGTGCATGGGAGGGGTCGGATAAGTCCATGTCTGCCCCCTGGGGGGGTGAACTGAGGGTGGGCGTGGTATGGAGGAAGGGTGAGAATGACCGAGGCCAGACTGAGCCGTGGTGTGGGACGGTGAGGGTTTGACAGTAGCGATAGAAGGGGTGGCAAGGTTGGTTGGTAGGGACCCAGAGGCAGACAGAGACCGTGGGGGTGGGAAGGACAATGCCAGGGAGGTGAATATGGATGGGGATGGCATTTTCAGGAAGGAAGGAAATGTGCACGTTCACCTGGACATCCCCAAAGGAAAAGGGTTATCGCTGGTTGTTAACAGAGGGAAGGTGAAATGTGATGCTAGGAGAAGCAACAGTGATGGGGGAAATAAAATGGGCGACTGGGGGAGGGTCAAGAATGGGGGAGCGAAAATAAAACTGAATGAGCACCATATTGTTGAAATTGAAAGTGAAACGAGAGTTATTGTGGGCGAGATCATGTGCTGCATGGGAGTGTGATCAGTGGGTGGGCGGAGATGCAGCTCAGCTCAGATAGACAACTGAAAGCGATCCCCAGCAGGCAGCACTCCAAATGCTCTGGACATTGAGCTGAGTGTGAGATGTGAAGGATCTGCGTGCGTGGGAGAGTGCTTGCACGAGGCTCCAAAAGGCCCTGCCACATACACACTTTTCCATCCAGAATCACTCGTGGGCCGGCTGCTCCCTCTCTTTGATGAGTCTTCCGGGCTGCTTATTTCCACCTCTTCGCTGGAGGAGGTGTCCTCTTGGCTGCAGTTGAGGACGTGGATGGGGCTGAGGGGATGGCTGGCTGAAGGTATCGGTCGCTTAGCAGAGATCCCTATGAACCAAAGTAGAGATAATTAGTGTATGGCAGGAGAGTCAGAAGCAGGAGAGAGAGCACTCACAGTTGAGTTGAGGGAGGGATGAGGTGGTGCAGGATCCTCAGGTGGGTGTTCACCGCTGACCTCACTGTGGCCACAGGCAGGGTTCACATCCTCACCAGTCAGAGCGATGGCACGTTCCCCAACGTGAGTGAGGGGCCTAATATGGGCCACTCCACCCCCGGTCTGAGGCCTCTCTCTGCTGCTGTGAGCCAGCTTCTCCTGCATGGGAACAGATGGAGAGAGTATGAGCAGGATACATGGCACTGTGTGGAATGTTTGTGTGGTGAGCAGAGTCATGGACAGGAATGGGGATGTGAGCTCCAGAGGATATGAGCCTGATGGAGATGTGAGGGTGCATTAGAGAGTTAGTGGTGTTGTCCCTTGAGGTATGAGGGCCCTGTGGATGTGTGATGGGTTTATGAGTGTGTGAGTTGAGAGTGATGAGAAGAGTGAATTACCCTGGCAGAACGGATGAGACCATTCATCCTGTAGGGGCACTGGGTGACTGTCCTCTTTTGCAGGGCATTGGCGCTGACCACTGCTGTCACCACCTCCCAAGCCTGGTTGGTAACACCGCTGCCCATCCTATGGCCTGAGCAGGGGTAGAGGATATCGCAGCAGGCCTCCACGGCATCCAAAAGACATTCTAGTGAAGTGTCGCTAAACCTGGGGACTGCAGTCTTCTGGCCTTTCATGGACATCTTCCCCGCAGCAGTCATGGCCTGGAAGCACTGAGAGATGTGCACGTGGCTGGATTTTAAATACGGCGTCCGGCGTGATGAAGCAGTGAGGCGATGCCGGGTGGGTGAATGAAAGCTCACCCACCATCGAAACGGTTACGGTTCCTGGGAATGCATAAATAATGTGGTGGGTTTGGGGCGAAATGGTGAGAAACCCCGCCATCGAAGCCAACGGGCAAACTGTCATTTTTTCCCACCTGCTACTGCACTTAGTGCAAATCCGGGACCATTCCACCCGTAATTTCTATTTGAAAATGAATTCCAATGTATCAAGTCTCTGTGTTTCGTTCCGGATATCATGGCCGTGTGACTTCCGGCAGTATTGTTTTGTGACATTTTTATGAGTATTTAGGAGGTAATCCTGCAATACTATACAAAGTTATGGCTAAATAATTAAATAGGCCTTTTTCCATCCTTGAACTGAGGGGATTCCCCAGTGTTTCACTGGTAAATTTGTCACCTCCCGCTAAACTATTCAGACCAGGAAAATGCCAGGTTCAGTCTCTGGTCTACATGTGCTAAATTTACTGATCTCACCTCAGGGAGTGGATTCATTGTTATGTTGCCTTTCATGGCTTATAAATAGGAAGGTGAAAAGCCGAAGGCTCCTGCTTGTGCTGCAGTGAGATCTGTTGGAAGTTGCCCATTTTAACCTTCTGTTTCTTGAAAAACTTTATATGATGTTTATATTATTCTCTCTTTCTTATTCTTTTCAGGCGTTTTCACTCAGCCTAATCAAACCCCCATCAATATTCACTGTCTAGACTTGCAACATGAAGAATGGCATTTGGGTAAAGTACTGGATTGCATGAATGAAAATCATAATAAATCTTAGTCACTCCGAGTGTCATTGCAGTTTCATATCTCCATCTATATGAAAATCAGTGCAACCTGTCATCTTTTTTATTCAAAAGTCTTATGTCAAGCATCCTGACAGGAGCTTCAATGTTAATTGCATCTATACCTGGCGATGACTGCCTAGTCATGTTTTAACATGTAGTCAGCAGTGGCTCTGTTGGTGACATTCACACCTCTGAGTTGGATGGTTGTGAGTTCACGTTCCACCCCAAGACTTGGGCACAAGAATTAAGACTGAAACTCCGGGGCAGCACGGAGGGAGTGCTGAGGAAGACTTTAACCTCAACTAGAAATGCATTTTGAAAGTTGATTACATTTGGTGTGCAGAAATTCCTGACATTAGTTCTAATTTCCTCTTTCCGTAATGGAAGCCTTTGTCCCTTGCCCTATTGTTACAATTTAATTTAAAATACTTTTTTTACCATGTTAATGACATGGATGAAGGAATAAAGTGATGTGAAGGTGACATTAAGCTGCGATTCACAGTTAAGTTGTGTAGATGGTACAGACAGTCAGACTTTGGGAGTGGGTAAAACTATGGCAGATGGGATTCAATGTATGGCAGTGTAGGACAATCCACTTTGACTCAATGACATTCAAGTCTTTTTCTTAAAGGTGAGAAATTAAGAACTGTAGACAGGCAAAGACATTGAGTTGTTTATTTATGTGAATTATGAAAAACTAGTGCACAGGTACAAAAAAAAATCAAAAAGGTTAATGAAATGTTGGTCTTTATCTCAAGAGGTTAGAATGCAAGCACTATGTGTGTTATCGCTGCTGCTGAGATGGCCATGATGTTAAAGATGGCCACTGAGATCACTCTGCATGATTCACGCAGTGTGATTCACGCATGAGTGGGGAGATATCGTTCCAAAGCGTCCAGGGTGGTAAGCTGCCAGTATCGATTTGCACAGGTGCAGGTGACATCATTCTGAATCATCAGCAAAGCATGAAGTGAAATGCCTTTTGCATTATGTGATGCAAAAGTGGCCATGTGGTCTAATGGATAAGGTGTTTGACTGCGGTGTAAATCATGATGTTATCAGAGTGTTGCAATTTGAATCCCACTGCAGCCATTTTGCACAGATATCTGGTGCACCTTCATGAAAATTTAATTCATCCCAATAAATTATTAATTAGGGTGTCAGCCGTACCATAGTTGGTAGCACTCTTGGTCTCAGTCATAAGGTTCGAGAATTTTGTGTTGCCATAGTGCTATTTGTGTGTTTTGACTGTGAACAATTGAGCAGCGCCATCTTTCTTACTGGCAGCTGCCTGACCAGTCATTGTCAGTCACATTTCACTTGAACACACACCATCTGCACATGTGCAAGCAGTGTGCCACCTAGCAGTTGTGTTGTGTTGCGTTGGTGTCAGGCGCAGCCAAATACAAATGTGAAGAAGTGATGCATCAGTTATGCAGAGCCTTGGTCAGATCTCATCTGGTGCATTGTGCTCAATTTTGGACACAGAACCTCAGGAAAGGTGTATTGGATGGAATTTAGTGGAACCTGCTGAAGCCGGCAAGATGGCGGGTGGGCCCAGAGAATTGCAGTGGAGGGCAGACATCTGCCCCCGGTGGCAGGAAAACCCACCTGAGACATGGGAGATGTCATGGCCTAGATGGACCCCCCATCGCCCATGCATGCCTACGCAAAGCTTCAGGAAGCTCTGCCAGATTTTCCCTTGTCCATCTGGGAAACTCCAGCAGGCTGACAATGCCATCATGAGAGGCCTATTATAGTATATTGCAAGATTTGAGCATTTCCTTATATTGCCCTCTCTGCTGCCCTCTCCTGTGGAGATGTAAATAAAGCTAGTTCAATAATGGCTGCCTGCAGTTGAGCTTTAGTCTGACTCAGTGAAATATACAACAGAAAGATTGTGACGAGATTGGGGTGGAATTTTCTTTTACATTTCATTTGAGAAATTTAGGACTGAAGAACATTGTGACACATTTTTGGAACTCCTAAAGTTGGTTCTGAGGAAGTTTGAGCAATTTGAAAGGTTGCTTTGTATTCAGGTACACAGTGAGTCAGCACAGTATGCAATGGAATAAAATGGCACTGAGGGCATATTTGGGGACAATGGGGGAATTGAACCCTAACAAAGAAGACTGGTCTAATTATGAATGAAGGTTAGATATTTGGCCGAAAGCAAATAAAATAGGAAATGAGGATAAAGTAAGTATTTTCCTCACCATGACGGGGCCAGTACTATGGACTGTGAAAGTAATGAAATTTTAGACTCATGTTATGGCACGAGCAAGAATGAGATCGCACTAAGAGTTGCATTCCATGAAAGGAAGCTGTTGACAAGTGAGACAGTTGCAGATTACATTCTCAAATTAAAGACACTCTCTCTTCACTGTGGGTTTGGCCTGAACTTAGAAATCCACCTGCGAGACATGTGCATTGGAAGCCTAAAGAGCAATAAAAACCGGGCCAAGCTTTTGAGTAAAGGCAGTAAGCTAACGTTAAGGAGCCCTGTGATGCAGCCACAGCTATGGAAATAGCAGAAAGACATAATTGTAAATTGAAAGAAAGTTCTTCTTATGAGCCAAGCGAGGAGGTCCACTGGATTTCAGCGAGCTCCAGGCCATGGCAGCCAAGTTCACAGGTTCAGAGCCAGGCAGTTAGATATGACCATTTCCATGGTAGCCACCAACCATTTAAATTCCCCATATCCAGTCAAAGTGGTACGTTTGTGGAAAAGCTGCCATATCCAGACAGCATGCAGGAGTAGAGGAAACAGTACTGCTCCAGGTTTTGGTAAATCTCCAGTTTGCAGCCATGTACTAGGTTGAGTCGTGGATAGATCTAAAGATAGTTCAGCAGCCTAGAAATCCTTGAATGCGCTTAAGATAGATATGGAAACAGAAGATGATGTTGTTGAGCTAAAAGATCAAGAGTTATAATCATTCAGAGAGCATGAAAAACAGCACCTTTTTAAAATTCATTCATGGGCTAGACCAGCATTTATAGCCCATCCCTAATTGCCCTTAAGAAGTGGTGGTGAGCTGCCTTCCTGAACTGCTGCAGTCCATGTGGTGTAGGTCCCGTTTTCTGTAGTGTTTTGATGCAACTGAGTGGCTTGCTAGGCCATTTCGATGGGCCAAAGGGCCTCTTCTGCACTGTGATTCTGTGATTCTGTGATTTCAAAGGGCATTTAAGAGTCAACCACATTGCTGTGGATCTGGAGTTACATATGGCCAGACCATGTAAGGACGGCAGATTTCCTTCCCTAAAGGACATTAGTGAACCAGAGGGGTTTTTACAACAATTGACAATGGTTTCATGGTCATCATTAGACTTTTAACTCCATATTTTTATTGAATTCAAATTCTACCATCTATCATGGTGGGATTTAAACCCAGGTCCCAAGAGCATTACCCTGCGTCTCTGGATTACTAGTCCAGTGACAATACCACTACAGAGGATGAGAGTAAAATTGATGAAGATGAATTCCGCCACCCATAGTACAAATGAAAGCCAGAGATTCACAATTTACTTTCATCACCAATACAACTACAGCAGTAACATTGTGCCACACAAATACCAGTCAATGACTATCTCCAACAAGAAAGAATCTAACCATCACTCCTTGGCATTCAAAGACGTTACCAGCACTGGATTCCCCACTATCAACATCCTGAGGGTTACCATTGACCATAAACTGAACTGTACCAGCCATATAAATACAAGAGCAGGTCAGAAGCTGGGAATTCTGTGGCAAATAACTCACCTCTTGACTTCCCAAAGCCTGTCCACCATCTACAAGGCATGAGTCAGGATTGTGATGGAATAATCTCCACTTGCCTGAATGAGTGCAGCTTCAACAACACTCAAGAAGCTCAATACCATCCAGCACAAAGCAGCTCATTTGATTGTCATTCCATCCGCCACCTTAAGCATTCATTCTCACCACCACTGGACACAGTGGCAGCAGTGTGTACCATCTACAAGATGCACTGCAGCAACTCACCAAGGCTCCTTCAACAGCAGCTTCCAAACCTGCAAGCTCAACTACCTAGAAGGACAAGGGCGGCAGATGATGGGAACACCACCACCTGCAAGTTCCCTTCCAAGTCATTCACCATCCTGACTTGGAAATATATCGCCATTCCTTCACTGTCACTGGATCAAAATCCTGAAACTCCCTTCCTAACAGCACTGTGGGTGTACTTACACCACATGGACTGCAGGGGTTCAAGAAGGTGACTCACCACCACCTTCTCAAGGGCAACTAGGGATGGACAATGAAAGCTGGCCTAGCCCACGTCCTGTGAAAGAATAAATTTTAAAAAAGGTGTTTCTTTCTCGAAAAGAGAGTACAAGAAATTCCTAAGTAGCATTCCCTTACACAAAACTATATGAAACTGCTTCTAACTGTGCATAAGGTATTGGTCTTGCCTTACAAAATGTCATCCACACATTGTCCTTTATCTTGACTTGGCATTGTAATGCCTAACTTTATTATTTCAACCTCCTTTCTGGAAGACTGGTCTCTTAGCACTTCCTCAACATCAGACGTACTCTTGCTGACCCCTAAGTCAGCCCAGTTTAACCATATTTTCTTAAGCCATCCTTTCCCATCAGGGAGACTTTGTTCCTTCCTACTACTATCAATAGCAAGTAATAGGATGTATCATCATATTCCACCCGAACACTAACTTCAGCTAACACAGAAATACTGTTTTTGGAATAACTAGTCAGTTTCACACCAGTTTTATGTAAGGGGAAAAGGAAAGAAACCAGAGAAGTTAATTGATAGTGTTTAGAAAGGAAGTAAAAAGAATGTTATTTTCATTACTTCTTTTCAAATGAAGATATTTTTGTTATACACACACTGCTCTTAAGGAAAAGCAATATTTTTTACATGCAAGTTTCCTTGGCAGCATCAATCATGCATGTTTCGGTTATGATTGTAGTATAAACAGGTATGCAACTCAATCTGTGTTTCAGTTATTGTGGATGCTGGTTTAATCCTATTGTACATGTACCATTTTAAATTTTAATGTATAAGTTCATTTTTTTAAGCGGAGAGTGAGTGTATTATATTGTGAGATCTGAGCATCTTGGTAATTTTCCCTCTCTGCTGCCCTCTCTGTTGGGGAGGTGCAAATGAAGTTAGTTCAACAATGGCTGCCTGTGGCTGAGCATTTGTTAGTTTAATCAGTGCAATGCGTAATGTGTGTCATCAACCAGCAGTGCAGCATGAGCCTGGCCTCCAGCAGTCCTGAGGCTGTCACTGGGCTCGGCTGTCATAGCCTCCATCATCTGGATCTGCTCTTCAGTGAGGTGCTCACCAGAGGGCGACCCCAGAGCCAAATTGCAAGTGTCTACCCACTGAGGTTATTGTCTCTGCGCTTGTCCTTGAAGCAGGCAAAGGATGTGATGATGCACCTCAGAGACTTGTACTCTGCCTTCAGAGGAGTTTACAGAAGCCACGCTGGTGGGTTCTTCTGGCACATGTACTTGTCTGTAAGCACAAATGGACAGCAAGTTAGGTTTTAGATCAGGCTGAAGAGATGTCCTTAATGCCGGACTTCCCTCTGGTCCCAGGATGGGTGGGCAGGTCTATGTGAGATCTCAAAAAAATCACCCCCCCGCCTCCTTAAATTTTTCCTTATGTATCACTTTGTTTATTCAACATTCTGTACTTAATTTGTAATTGATTGCAAATATACCTAGGTTAGCTTTATCTCTTAAAAGTCAATTCACAACCAAACACCCCCCATAGAGACCATGGACCAATCCAGAACCAAACACCCCCGTAAAAACCATGGACTAGTCTGCACAGGAGCAGGAAATACTGTGCTTTGAAGTCACCATCTTTCCACTCCCTTATGCTACTTTAACCTATACACATGTGTTTCCTGTTCTTTCTTTTGTTTTAGGCAAATGCAACATCATCACCCATGTGTGGGTGCAACATTTACATGTCCCTCCCAACCTTACAATATAATGGAAGGTGCAAGAAGTGGAGAATGCGATGCAGATGCCTGTGTCCCATATGCATCCAATGCTCCTAAGGCAGCTCGTGATGGGGCACAGGGTACAGGTTACAGCCTGTCCAATCTTTTACAAATTGAGTGAACCCTCTGTCCCCGTCCACCATGTACCCACAGTTTGCGTGTTATTCACTCAGACTCGCTCGGGTTCAGAGTAGGTCATTCATTCTCTTTCAGCACTGGACCCAGTCTCGTTGCTGACACCCACAGCTGCTCACCTCTGCCATGACCTCTGTCTGGACCTCCTTGTTCATCCTTGAGTGTCTTTTGTGGCCATCTGCTGGGAATAAAATATCACAGAGCTCATGTACTGCCTGCAGGAGGTCACACAGCGAAGTATCACTGAACTGCAGGGCAATCCTGTAGCTGGACTATAACATCCCTTCAGACCTCCTTTTCTTAGCGGCCGGCTGCATCTTTAAAGGTGCCTCAGAAATTAGATGGAAATTCTCCCTCCGTGATGACCCCTTTCTCCTACTCAATACTGGTCTCCTCAGGTCTCACCTGCTCCTCTCCCACATGTGCCTTTGGGGAGACACTAAATGTGCTTTAAACTGAGTTGAAGACTTGCTGACATTTAAAAATAGCACAAGCTCCAGCACTCATGTCAGGCAATGTGCGGGATCCCCTTCCCTGTCATGCACTCATGTAGACCCCGTTAATTGACCGCCCAATGTGTGATTACATTCAGTCACTACTGGAGGCCCACACCACATTCCCAATGCCTTCCAGACCCATCGTCAGGGACCACGATGCCAGAACCGAATTCCACCCATTGAACTTGGAAGGGGTGCAGTACAGATTCACCACAATGCCAGAACTAAAAGGTTAAATTATGAGGACAAGTTGCACAAATGTGTCTTGTCTTCTCTTAACTTTAGACATTTGAGGTCTTTAAAATGATTAAGCGATTCAATAGGACGGATGTTGAGAAATTATTTCCACTGGTGGGAAACGAGAAGGACTGGGTATGATCTGAAAATTAGATCGAGACTATTTAGGGGAAAAATTAAGAAGCACTTTATGAAAATATCCTGCCCAGAAGCTGTGACTGATAAATGTCTGTTCTGCAGAACATCAAGAAATTTGGATTGAAAAAAACTTGCATTTATTTATTGCCTTTCATGAACATGGGATGCCCCAAAGCACTTTACAACCAATAAAGATCTTTTTGAAGTGTAGTCACTGTTGTAATGTAAGATCAAAGGTGGGTAATTTAAGTTGAAGTACAAATTAGTTATGATCTAATTGAATGGCAGAACAGGCTCAAGGGGTAAAATGGTCTACTCATATGCCTATCTTCCAAAACACGAGTTTTACCTATTCTTTTTTCCTAATTTTTATTATCTTGGCTGAAGGATCTAAGTTTCTTGCATTATATCTCAGTCTTCTGATGCTGGTAATCATCCTTGTGGCTCTTCTTTGAACATCCCATAAAGTTACAATGTGTCCATTTTATCTTGGTAATTAAAATTAGACACAGTCCTCATCTGACCAGAATGCTGCAGAGTTTAGGATGACATTGTCCAACTTGTGCCCTTATGATTTTTATTGTTCAATATTATGTTTACTTTGTTGCTTGCTACACTATCATAAGTGAAAGTGTTAAACATTGGGTCAGATTTTCATCTTGGAGGCAGGAATTGTGAGCCTGGCCAATTCCCGACGTTGTGATCCCACCTTCTTCCCAGCAGTGCTCACCCATCTATCTTCAGGGCGGAGAGGCGGGGATCAGCTGGAGTCAGGGCTGCCAGCTCTGGAAGAAGGCCCGAAGTAGGAACGGAGGCGGGTGGATGCTGAGGCGAGCTGGTTAAAAGGCCTGCTTCCATTCACTTGGACATCGAACAAGTTCTGGAGATGAGTGTTTGGCCCCCAAACTCCCCTTGCCCCATCAACCCCATACCCTCTCACTCTCCTCACCCCCTCTCACTGCCCTTGTGCTCCTTACCCCCATAACCCCTCACCCCTTTCACTCGCCATAAGCCCACATAGCCATCCACTCTTCCCTAGCCCCCATCATCTCCATATTTCCCCATACCCACCCCATAACCCCAAACACCCTACCCCCATTCACCCTACTCCCCATACCCACTCACCCAGTGTCCACTGGATCATATAGAACCCACAAGCCCTATAATAACGTTGGGAAGCCCTTGGGATACTCACAAAACTGTGAAGGCAAACATCAGTCAAATAGTTGCTTGGTAGTACAGAACTTGAGTGTTGCTGAAAAAAGAGGCATCCTGTTGAAGCTTTTCATCTTGCATGAGTGAGGACAGATGCAGAAATACCAAATTTCAAGGGGGAACAACAATTTATACTGCATGGGAAAAGCGTGCTGATTGGTTGGCAAGTGGATTCTGATTGGCCAAGGCATTACCATGGAGAATGCACCTGGGAACAGTTACCTCAAGTTTTTGCTTAAGTTCAAAAAAAGGCAAGTTGACTCTGATTGTTTGAAGCATTGCCATGGGGAATGGACCAGGGAACAGTTGCCTCTCATGCTTTAATATAATTCAAAAAGGCACAATGCCTGAATATGTTCTTTCTTCTTGCAGAAGGCCCTGACTATATGTAGTTTCCAGCAAGCATATTGCGAGCCTGACTGATAATCTTAAACTGGTTGTTAGTGTGATTGTTAACACACTCAGGATTGTTCAGCAAGTGCTATCCAATCACAGAAACACATCTAATGTTGGACACAATGTTCTGGGTTTTACAAGCATGGGTTGCTTGAGAATGCTCAGTACTCTGCATGTTATGAACAGGAGAAGGGATGTGCTGTTTGAGATGATACACCAGTCATTGGGATGTAAGGCTACCTGGCATTACACCAGCACTGAAATTCATATACCATATTACTCATTTGTAGCACAGCAGGATGTCTTTTCAGGCTGACGGAAGCATCCTGTTAGTGGAGAATGCCACTTGTGTTGCTACTACATAGTAGCAACATGAAACTGGTGGCTTCACCTGTTTCTGAAATTTTTGAGACACCTTACCCTCCAGGTTAATCTGAGATAAACTGGGTACTTTTCAGATATGCAAGTGGCAGCCTTAAACCCATTCACAACTTTTTGTGTTACACAGCAAACAAACAATGACCTGATCAGGGTAGCCATTATCTCTCAGGATAGCTATGATGCACCCTATTTCAGCATCAAGCTTGTACAGTGAGCCAATGGTTTGGGCCCTATCTACGACATTACTGATAAAGTCAAGCTTAGAGTGTGTGGAACTGTAGGAATCCCAATGCATATATTGATCAGTGAAGGTAGGCTTGTAGTAGAGGATTAGTAGCACCCCATGGAAAGGGAGATCATTAGACTGCGCCATTTCAAAGGTCAATTTGAGTATGTGATGGAATGCATTAAATTCTTACATGCAACTGCAAATTCAAATATAGCAAAAGTATCATCTATGTATCAGAAATATGCAAAGGGTAGTAGGTTAGGGACTCATTAATTAATTTAAGATTTATGCATTCTTTTCATGGTCCTGTATCTGCCTCTGCCTCAAATATTTATCAAATCTTTGCTTGGCACGTATCTTCTTTGGCCATTCCCTGTGGTGAAGAATTTAATGGTCCAAAGATTCTCTCTATCATATAGATCCCTGCCCTCATTTTCTTAAGTGAAGTTGAAATACTTCCAATGAATGGTGAACCAGGGGAATGAGGTGGGAGGCTGGGAATGCATCCTACACATTCATTAGTTTTGCTATGTTGGACTATGCAACTGCAAGAGACACAGGTCAAGCTCTGTCTCCCAAGAAAACCAGGAGATAGTCATATTTAATGGAGGGAGACCAGTCTTCCAAGCCTTTTTTCTTGTCCTAATACCCAGGGAACTGGACCTTTCTTAAGGAAAAAGTCAGGGAAATTATCCCTCTTATGTTATAAGTAGATTTCCATAGTTGTTCGGCACGAACCAATGTTGAATTGGGACTCCAAAGCAAAATTCCTTTTCTGGCATAATTGTCAAGAAATTCCACCATGTAAAAGAACTGGCCATTTGCAATGATTATATCAACATCATCCATATTAATGCGCAATTTCCCATGAAATGATTCAAACCTGTTATTTTGATTTCAGCTGTGTTTCTGAACAAGGTGTTGAGAAAAATAGATATTTCATTGGAGCTTTCATATTAGTTATCAACATAGTTGATACTTCTGCACAGGCTATAGTCCTGACTAAATACTGGTGTAATGAAATGTGTTGGATGGCAATGAATATCATTGAAAGAATGTATGGCATATTAAAAACTTAGGTACTACTATTTGGATGTTCGGGTGTCTAAGGCATGTATTACTGAAAGTTTGCAATGTTTTACAATGCAAAATTAAAGCACATGATATGGATTGAGAATTGGTTAGCAGGCAGGAAACAGAGAGTAGGAATAAACGGATCTCTTTCAGAGCGGTAGGCAATGACTAGCAGGGACCAATGCTTGGGCCCCATCTATTTACAATACATATCAATGATTTGAGGGAACCAAATGTAATATTGCCAAGTTTGTTGAATGTGAGTGGTGAGGAGGATGTAAAGAGGCTTCAAGGTGATTTAGACAAGTTGAGTGAGTGGGCATATACATGGCAGCTGCACTATATTGTGGATAAGTGTGAAATTATCCACTTCAATAGGAAAAACAGAAATCAGAGTATTATTTAAATGGTGATAGATTGGGAAAAGCTTATGTACAAAGGGACCTGGGTGTCCTTGTACACCAATCACTGAAAGCAAGCATGCAGGCGCAACAAGCAGTTAGAAAGCCAAATGGTATTATGGCCTTCATTGCAAGACGTTTTGAGTACAGAAGCAAGGTTGTCTTACTGCAGCTGTACAGGGCCTTGGTGAGACCACACCTAGAGTGTTGTGTGCAGTTTTGGCCCCCTTACCAAAGAAAGGAAATACTTGCCAAAGAGGGAACGCAGCGGAGGTTCACCAGACGGATTCCTGGGATGGCAGGATTATTGTATGAGGGGAGATTGGGCCAACTAAGCCAGTGTTCACTGAAGTTTAGAAGAATGAGAGGGGATCTCACTGAAATGTATAAAATTCTGACACAGCTGGACAGACTGGTTGCAGGGATGATCTTTCCCCTGGCTGGAGGTTCTAGAACAAGTGGTCACAGTCTCAGGATATGGGGTAGGCCATTTAGGACTGAGATGAGGAGAAACTTCTTCCCTCAGAGGGTGGTGAACCTATGGAATTCTCTACTATAGAAGGCTGTGGAGGCCAAGTCACTGAGTATACTTAAGAAGGAAATAGATAGATCCCTAGGCTCTAAAGGCATCATGGGGTTTGGGGAGAGAGCAGGAGTATGGCGTTGAGGGAGAGGATCAACCATGTTTGTATTAAATGGCAGAGCAAGCTCAAAGGGCCGAATGACCTACCCCTGCTCCTATTTTCTATGTTTCTAATGTTGAAGATTGCAGCTATCCAATAGTGCAAAATATCAGAAGCGAGGATGCCCATGAATACCATGAAGATCAGCAACCCCTAAGTAGAGGAAATACAATCAGTGTCTGGGTGAACTATAGTTATTTTAGTGCAGGAATTTTTGCCATAAATTTCCAAATTATTTTCTGGAAATATCTTTGTCAATCTCCGAACAATGAATATTGTCAAAGAAAGAGTGCAACTCCATGAATTATGTTGAATAGCCCTTGACACCTGTGGACCAGCTTTAAACAGCATCAAAAGCTTTGACAGTAAAGCAATAGAAATCACTTTTGATAAATCACTTTGATATTGCTGCATAAGTGTAAAACTACCGAAGCTAATCTCTAATTAATGTTGCCACGTTCAAGGGATTTCATAGAGATTGATTCAGATTGTCATTACTGAAATAAATTTCAAATGCAGTCTGGCCACAAAATTTCTAGATTCCCAATTCAGTGCAGCAGAAGTGCGAAGAGTTTATGCCAACACACATCCTAGGGTGATGACCATGTCAGAAATCTTGGGGTTAACTAATTTCCATAATGGTCAAATCTGTGCTTTAACTCAGCATTAAAGTACTGGCAATCACAAGGTTCCACTCTGACCTGGCGAATATAGAGAAATAGGAGTCATTTTGCCTTCAGTGGATTTGTGTGTGTGCATAAACCTTTTCTTATATGATGCTTCTAATTAATCTTCAATTTCTCCCCCACCTACTTGTACCCTCATGTGATGCACAAAAAAGCTGTCCAAGATAGTATGCTACTTAAGCAACATGCATCAAGCTATTGCAGAAGCACTGGTCATAATTTTTCAGCCTTCCTGAGACTTAGGGTTGGTCCCAGAGGACTGGGGAATTGCAGAGGTTACACCCTTATTTAAAAAAGGGTATAAAGGTAAGCCCAGTGCCTACCGGCCAGTCAGTTTAACTTTGATGGTGCGGAAACTTCTAGAAACAATAATTTGTGACAAAATTAATAGTCGTATAAACAAATACAGGTTAACTAAAGAAAGCCAGTATGGATTTTTTAAGGTAAAACCGGGTTTAACTGACTTGCTGAAGTTTTTTTGGAGAGGTAACAGAGAGGGTTGATGGGGTCAATGCTGTTGATGTGGTGTACGTGGACTTCCAAAGGTGTTTGATACAGTGTCGTACAACAGACTTTTGAAGAAAGTTATAGTTCGTGGAATAAAAGGGACAGTAGCAACATGCATATGGAATTGGCTGAGTGGCAAGAAACAAAGAGTAGTGGTTAATGGATCTTTTGCGGGCTGGAGGAAGGTTTGTAGTGGAGTTCCCCAGGGGTCAGTGATGGGACCCTTGCTTTTCCCGATATTTATTAATGACCTAGATCTTGGTAGAGAGAGCAAAATTTCAAAGATTGTGGATGACATAAAATTTGGAAGCATTGTGAACTGTGAGAAGGATAGTGTAGAACTTCAAAGGACATAGACATGTTGGTGGAAAGGGCAGATGGCTCATGAAGTTTAATGCAGAGAAATGTGAAGTGATTCATTTTAGTGGGGAGAACATGGACAGATAATATAAAATTCAGGGTACAACTCTAAAGGGGGTGCAGAAGCAAAGGGACCTAGGTGTACATGTGCATAAGTCATTGAAGGTGGTAGGGCACATTGAGAGAGCAGATAAAGCATACAGAATCCTGGGCTTTATTAATAGGAGCATATAGTACAAGAGCAAATAGGTTATGTTGAAGTTGTATAAGACAATAGTTTGGCCTCAGCCTGAGTCTAGCATCCAGCTTTGGGCACTGCACTTTTGGAAGGATGTAAATATATCGGAGAGAGGGCAGAAAGGATTCACGAGAATGGTTCCAGGGATGAAGAACTTCAGTTATGAAGACAGATTGGAGAAGTTAGGGCTGTTTTCTTTGGAGAAAAGAAGGCTGGGATTTTCCAGTCTCGCCCATGGTGGGAATTGGCATGGGCAGAACTGGTAAACTTGGAGCAGCCAAAAGTCTGTTGACTTTGGACTTGAATTTCTGGCGAGCCCAGTAAATCCCACCTGAGGGCTGAGAGGAGATTTGATAGAGATATTCAGAATCATGAGTGGTCTGGGCAGAGTAGCTATGGAAAAACTGTTCCCACTCGTGAAAGGAACGAGTCATTAGTAAATGATGCAAAAGTGGTATAAAGATAAACTTATTTTATGCAGTTAGTGGTTAGGGTTTGGAATGCACACCTCTGTGGTGGAGGCAGGTTCAATTGAAGCATTCAAAAGGGAATTAGGCTGTTATCTGAAAAGGCAGAATGGGTGGTGTTACGGGGAGAGGGCAAGGGAGTGTCATTAGCTGAGCTGCTTATTTAGTAAGCCTGTGCAGACATGATGGACCAACTGGCTTCCTTCTGCACCATAACAGTTCTGTGATTCTGTGATTTATTCTTTAATTATCACCACATGGACTGCAGCGGGTCAGGACAGCAGCTCACCACCACCTTCTCAAGAGCAGTTAGAGACGGGCTATACAAGTTGGCCCAGCCAGCGAAGCCCACATCCCATGAATGAATAAAAAACATTCCAGAGGATGCAAGCCTGGAAATAGACAAGAAGGATGCAAGAAAGAATTTGCGTTTATATAGCACTTTTCATCCAGGCCAGAGAACACTCTGTGCCCTTGCTAGTGTGAGGGACTCCGTGTCTTTAAATTTATCGTTTTTTTAGGCAGATCCTCACTAAAACAGAAACTAATGAAAAGGGAACAGAAAAGGGAATAGAACAGGTAAACATAGAAGAGAAACCGACCCTCCCAATTTCTAAGAGAGTCCCGAAGGCTGTGTTGCCTAGCTGGTGCCAAGGTTAAGGGCATCTCTTCTGGGCTGGAGAGGGACTTGGAGTGGGAGGGGAAGGACCCAGTTGTCGTGGTCCATGCAGGTACCAACGACATAGGTAGGACTAGGAAAGAGGTTCTGCTGAGGGACTATGAGCAGCTCGGGGGTAAATTAAAAAGCAGAACCACAAAGGTAATAATCTCTGGATTACCACCTGAGCCACGTACATAGGGTAAATAAGATTAGAGAGGTAAATGCGTGGCTCAAAGATTGGTGTGGGAGAAATGGGTTATGATTCATGGGGCACTGGCACCAGTACTGGGGAAGGAGAGAGCTGTTCCGTTGGGACGGGCTTCATTTGAACCATGCTGGGACCTGTGTCCTGGTGAATCGTATAATTAGGGTTGTAGATAGAACTTTAAACTAATTAGTTGGAGGAGGGTTCAATTGAAGGGAAGTTTAAAAAATCAAAAAGAAGCAAGAAAGCAGTGGTGCAGGGTAGTGAAGAGGTAAATGATAATCAAAGTGTGACAGGAAGGGACAGAAAATATAAGCAGAAGGATGCAACAGAAATCAGAGCCAGAATGAACAATAATGGTAAAAAGTCAAAGCTTAAGGCTTTTTATCTGAATGCATGCAGCATTTGTAACAAGATAGATGAGTTGATGGCATAATAGAAGTAAATAAATCTGACTTGATAGCTATTACAGAGACATGGTTGCAGGGTGACCAAGACTGGGAACTCAGTATTCAAGGGTATTCAACATTCCAGAAAAATAGGCAAAAAGGAAAAGGAGGTGGGTAGCTTTGTTAATAAAAGAAGGGATCAGTGTGGTAGTGAGTAGTGATATAGGTACAATAGATCATGATGTGGAATCAGTTTGGGTGGAAATAAGGAATAGCAAGGGGAAGAAGTCACAGGAGGGAGTGGTCTATAGGCCCCCGAAGAGTTGCCCCATTGTAGGAAAAAGTGTAAATTGGGAAATAATGGGCGATACAATTTTCATGGGTGATTTTAATCTGCACATTGACTGGACAAATCAGATTGGCAGGGGTAGCATGGAAGATGGATTTGTAGAGTGCATCAGCGATTGTTTCTTAGAGCAGTACATTGCAGAACCTACCTGGGAACAGGCTATTTTAGATCTAGTAACGTATAATGAGGTAGGATCAATAAGAGATATCATAGTTAAGGATCCTCCAGGGGGTAGCGATCACAACATGGTAGAATTTCAAATTCAGTTTGAGGACGAGCAACTCGGGTCTCAAACCAGTGTCCTCAACTTACTTAAGGGCAATTACAGAGCTACGAAGAAAGAGTTGTCTAAAGTGGGCTGGGAAAATAGACTAAGGGAAGGTCAGTGGAGGAGCAGTGGCAGACATTTAAGCAGATATTTCATAACACTCACCAAAAATTTATCCCAGTCAAAAAGAAGGACTCAATGAGAAGGATGAACCAGCTGTGGTTAACAAAGGTGGTCAAGGAGAGTCTCCAATCAAAAATGAAGGCATACAAAATGCCAAAAACTGGTGGTAGGCCAAGGCATTGGGAATTTTTTTAGGAACCAGCAGCAGGTGACTAAAAAGCTAATAAAGAGGGAGAAAATTGATTATGAAAGTAAATTGGCAAGTAATATAAAAACAAGCAGAAAGAGCTTCTACGGGTATATAAAAGGAAAGAGAGTAGCGAAAGTGAGTGTGGGACCCTTGGAGGATGCGACTGGAGAATTGATAATGGGGAACAGGGAAATAGCAGAAAATTTAAATCAATATTTTGCATCAGTCTTCACAGTGATGGACACTATAAACATTCCAAAGATATCAAGTGAGCAAGGAACTAATGGGAGGAAAGATCTGTAACAGTCTCTATCATGAGGGACAAAGTATCTGACAAATTAATGGGCCTTAAAGCAGACAAGTCGCCAAGACCTGATGGCCTGCATCCAGGGGTTTTAAAGGAAATGGCTGCAGAGATAGTAGAATCATGAATCAAAATATTCCAGAACTCACTGGATTCGAGGAGGCCACAGTGGATTCAGAAATAGCTAATGTGACGTCCCTGTTCAAGAAGGGAGGGAGACATAAAGCAGGAAACTATAGGCCAGTCTGCCTAACATCTGTCATTGGGAAAATGCTAGAGTCCATTAATAAGGAAGAAATAGCAGGACATTTAGAAAAGCTTAATATAATCAAACAGAGTCAACATGGTTTTGTGAAAGGGAAATCATGTTTGACAAATTTGCTAGAGTTCTTTGAGGATGTAACAAGCAGAGTTGATAAAGGGGAACCAGTAGATGTTGTGTATTTGGATTTCCAGAAGGCATTCGATAAGGTGCCACCATAAAAGGTGATCGCACAAGATAGGAGCTCATGGTATTGGGGGTTGGAATGAGGATTGGTTAACACACAGAAGACAGAGAGTCCAGGTTAATGGGTCTTTTTCAGGTTGGAAAGATGTAACTAGTGCAGTGCCACAAGGACCAGTCCTAGGGCCTCAATTATTTACTATCTATATTAATGATTTGGAGGAGATGGCAGATTATACTGTATCCAACTTTTCTGATGATACAAAAATAGGTGGGAAGGCATGTTGTGATGAGGCCTTAAGGAATCTGCAAGGAGATACAGATAGGTTGAGTGAGTGGGCAAAAACTTAGCTGATGGAGTTTAATGTAGGAAAGTGTGAGCTCATGCTCTTTGGTAGAAGAATTAAAAGACAGACTATTATTTAAATGGAGACAGACTCCAAAGAAGTGCAGCACAGAGGGATCTGGGGGGTTCTTGTGCATGAAACACAACAGGTTAACATGCAGGTGCAGCTAGTAATTAAAAAAGCAAATGGAATTTTGGCCTGTATTACTAGGGGGTTGGAGTTTAAAAAATAGGAAAGTCTTGTTACAGGGTGTTGGTGAGGCCGCATCTGGAGTACTGTGTACAGTTTAGGTCCCCGCATTTAAGGAAGGATATACTGGCATTGGAGGCAGTTCAAAAGAGATTCACTAGGTTGATTTCTGGGATGAAGGGATTGACTTATCATGAATGGCTAAACATGTTAGGCCTTTATTTATTCAAGTTTAGAAGAATGAAGGGTGATCTTATTGAAACGTACAAGACTCTGAGGGAGCTTGATAGGGTAGATGTTGAGAAGGTGTTTCCACTAGTGGGGCAATCTTGACCTAGGGGACATAATTACAGAATAAGGGTTCACTCATGTAAAACTGAGAAGTGAAGGAATTTCTTCTCTCAAAGAGTAGTGAATGTTTGAAATTCTCTTCCACAGAGAGTTGTGGAGGCTAGATCACTGAAAGCATTTAAAGAGAAGGCAGATAGATTTTTGAAATATTGGGGAGTTGAGGGCTTTGAGGAGCTGGCACGAAAGAGGAGTTGAGGCCTAGGGATCATCCATGATCTTATTGAATGGCGGGGCAGGCTTGAGGGGCCAAGTGGCCTCCTCCTGCTCCTATTTCTTATGTTCTTCTGTTCTGTTATGTCCAAAACAAACTGAGGTTTGGAACCTAAAACTTCTGGGCAAACTGACTATATTTAAAAAGATATGAAAGGAGATAGATCAGTCCAAGCTGGTGAGTCCACTGGTGCATTACAAGCAAGCTGAAGAAGACTGAAGATGGCAGAGTCCGGATCCCTTCTGAAAACAAATTTCTGCACCAGTGCCTGTTATTGGAAGATAATATTCGTGTGTCTGCCAAGATCCAGGCCGAGTTGAACAGGTTCTGTAGATATGTGTCATTCGTGGTGAAGACTGTGCCCATAGAACTCGGGTTAATGTGCACTGCAATTGGCTGCAGATAAGATCAGCTACTAGAAGGAGAGGAAATTCTTCGTGAGGAAGTCAGAGTTTGAAGGATTTTGTAACTGAGTGCGATCACTAAAATCTGAGTGCACTGCTGTGCCAATTTGTGAGGTTTTCTTAGTTTTGTCTGCCATTTAAAGTGAAATTTATAGTTTATAACCAACTGCAATTCGCTTGTTAATTCATGTTCAACTCATGTTAATTCTGGATATTAGAGATAGTATTTAGTGTTTGCTTTGTTGACTCTTGTACAGTAAAAATACTTCTGTTTTAAGCTATGGAATACTGTGGCTTCATTCTTTGAGTACTGAACTGGGATTTTGTATTTCTTTTTTAAAAACAAAACAGTTGCTAGTCTCTACTGAGATCGTAACACCACCTTCAGTGCTTCCTCCATGTGGAAGAGTTCTGATTCATCAGCTGAGGGAGCGCAGTAGCCAGTAATCAGGAGGTTTCCTTGTCTATGTTTGACTTGATGCCATGAGACTTCATGGGGGTTTGGAGTCAACAGTGAAGACTCCCAAAGCAACTTTCTCCCAGCTGTGTACCACTGTGCTGCCACCTCTGCTGGCTCTGTCCTGTTGGTGGGACTGGGCATACCCAGGGATGGTGATGGCGGTATAAAAACAGAAATTGCTGAAAATACTCAGTACATATAGCAGCATCTGTGGAGAGAGAAACAGAGTTAATGTTTCAAGCCGAATATAACTCTTCTTCAGAGATGGTGATGGGGGGCTGTCTGGGACATTGGCTTTCAGGTATGATTCCATGAGTATGACTATGTCAGGCTGTTGCTTGACTAGTCTATGGAACAGCTCCCCCAATTTGGGCACAAGCCCCGAGGTGCTAGCAAGGAGGACTTTGCAGGGTTGACAGGGGTGGGTGTGCTATTGTCACTTCCGGTACCATTCCAGTTTTCTTCCTTTTCTACTTTTCTATAGTGGCTGATACACCCAAGTGACTTGCTAGGTCATTTCAGAAGGCAGTTAAGAGTCAGCCACATTGCTGTGGATTTGGAGACACATGTACAACATCCAGATAAGGATGGTAGATTTCCTTCTCTAAAGGATATTAGTGGGCCAGATGGGTTGTTTTTACAACAATCGATGATAGTTTCATGGCACCATTACTGGTGGGATTTGAACATGTGTCCCCAGAGCACTAGCCTGGGCCTCTGGGTTTCTAATCCAGTGACATTAATGTTATTCTACTGTTTCCCCAACAAATGCACTGAAATCACAATGTCAGACCAGCTACCTCTGTCCTGCCCATTATCATTACCTGGTTAAATATTGTGCAAACTGTGTTTTCCAATTTACAAATTCCCATCATTGTTGACTATTTTTCACTTGCCATTCAGGCTTTCTATGTGTCTGATAGGGCTCTGCAGCACTCTGTCAATTCCCCAGAGCAAACAGTGTGGCGGAATCTGCCTGCACGCTCACATGGGTTTCCTCATTGATATCATTTGTATCAGGCAATCCTGGGAAATCAATGTAAAATCGAGTGTAGCACTCGATAAGAGGTGCTATGCAAACAAATATTTTTCTCCAGTATATTTAATTGACCATTGTAACCATTCCAGACTTTTGTTTCATCATAAGTGGTTAGCTTAGCAAATAAACTCTCATAAGAACATAAGAAATAGGAGCAGGAGTAGGCCATTTGGCCCCTCAAACCTGCCCTGCCGTTCAATAAGATTATGGCTGATCTGCCCCAGGCCTCAACTCCTCTTTCATGCCAGCTCCTCATAGCTCTCAACTCCCCGATATTTCAAAAATCTATCTACCCCCTCTTTAAATACTTTCAGTGATCTAGCCTTCACAACTCTCTGGGGAAGAGAATTCCAAACATTTACTACCCTCTGAGAGAAGAAATTCCTTCACATCTCAGTTTTAAATGAGTGTCTCCTTATTCTGTAACTACGTCCCCTAGTTCAAGATTCTCCCACTTCTGGGAACAACTTCTTAACATCCACCCTGTCAAGCCCCCTCAGAATGTTGTACGTTTCAATAAGATCACTCCTCATTCTTCTAAATGCTAATGAATAAAAGCCTAAGCTGTTTAGCCATTCTTGATAAGTCAATCCCTTCATCCCAGGAATCAGCCTAGTGAATCTCTTTTGAACTGCCTCCAATGCCAGTATATCCTTCCTTAAATGCGGGGACCAAAACTGTACACAGTACTCTAGATGCAGTCTCACCAACACCCTGTACAGTTGTAACAAGACTTTCCTATTTTTAAACTCCAACTCCCTAGCAATACAGGCCAAAATTCCATTTGCCTTCTTAATTACTTGTTGCACCTGCATGCTAACTTTTTGTGTTTCATGCACAAGGACATCCAGGTCCCTCTGTGCTGCACTTATTTTGATTCTCCCTCCATTTAAATAATAGTCTATCTTTTGATTCTTCCTGCCAAAGTGCACGAACTCACACTTTCTTACATTAAACCCCATCGGCTAAGTTTTTGCCCACTCACTCAACCTATCTATATCCTCTTGCAGATTCCTTATGCCCTCATCACAACATGCCCTCCCACCTATTTTTGTATCATCAGCAAATTTGGATACATTACACTCTGCCCCCTCTTCCAAATCATTAATACAGGTGGTAAATAATTGAGGCCCTAGGACTGATCCTTGTGGCACTGCACTAGTTACGCCTTCCGAACCTGAAAAAGACCCATTAATCCCAACTCTCTGTCGTCTGTGTGGATCCTCAAACCATGCTTATACATTACCCTCAGTGAGTTCCTATCTTGTGCGATAACCTTTTATGTGGCACCTCATCGAATGCCTTCTGGAAATCTAAATACACAACATCTACCAGTTCTCCTTTATCAACTCTGCTTGTTAAATCCTCAAAGAACTCTAGCAAATTTGTCAAACATGATTTCTCTTTCACAAAACCATGTTGACTCTGTTTGATTGCATTAAGCTTTTCTAAATGTCCTGCTATTTCTTCCTTAATAATGGACACAGCATTTTCCCAACGACAGATGTTAGGCTGACTGGCCTATATTTTCCTGCTTTTTGTCTCCCTCCCTTCTTGAACAGGGGCATCACATTAGCGGTTTTGCAATCTGCTGGAACCCTCCCGGAATCCAGTGAGTTCTGGAATATTTCGACCAATGTCTCCACTATCTCTGCAGCCAGTTCCTTTAAAACCCTTGGATGCAGGCCATCAGGTCCTGGCGACTTGTCTGCCTTTAGTCCCATTAGTTTGTCAAATACTTTGCTCCTCCTGACTAGCTATTTCACCACCAAGGTGCTTTCAGCTAAGCCATGGTACTTTAATGCAATATTTTGTAAACAACAACAATGTGTATTTATATAACACCATTAATGTCAAAAAATCCCAAAAGAGAATTACTAAATAAATTTGATACCTAGCCACTTTAGTAGATATTAAGACAGGTGATCAAAAACTTGGTCAAGGGGTAGGTTTTAAGGCACACCTTAAAGCAAGAGAAAGCGGCAGAGAAGAGGCAGAGATGTTTAGGGAGGGAATATAGAGTTTAGGGCAAATGCCAGTGCTTCCCAAACTTTTTAATGCTCCAGAATTCACTTGAGTCCTGAGTGAAAATTTGGGGGATACGAGAGTTGTTAAGTTGGCGGGTTGGAAAGTGGCCTTCGGCTGCTGAAGGGGTGTACAGCCTTCACATGTGAGGGGGAGGGTGGCCTTCAGCTGCTGAGTGGGAATGGTGGGGCCTTCAGCTGCTGAGTGGGTGATGGGATGTGTGGTTTTCAGGTACTGAATGGGGGGTGGGGTGTGTAGCCTTGAACTGCTGAGTGGGGTTGGGGTGTGTGATCTTCAGCTGCTGGGTGAGGATGGTGTGCATGATCTTCAGCTGCTGAGTGGGGTTGGGGTGTGTGGTCTTCAGCTGTTGAGTGGGGTTGGGGTGTGTGGTCTTCAGCTGTTGAGTGGGGTTGGGGTGTGTGGTCTTCAGCTGTTGAGTGGAGTTGGGGTGTGTGGTCTTCAGCTGTTGAGTGGGGTTGGGGTGTGGGATCTTCAGCTGTTGAGTGGGGTTGGGGTATGGGATCTTCAGCTGCTGAGTGGGGTTGGGGTGTGGGATCTTCAGCTGTTGAGTGGGGTTGGGGTGTGGGATCTTCAGCTGTTGAGTGGGGTTGGGGTGTGGGATCTTCAGCTGTTGAGTGGGGTTCCGGTGTGTGATCTTCAGCTGCTGGGTGAGGATGGTGTGCATGATCTTCAGCTACTGAGTGGGGTTGGGGTGTGTGGTCTTCAGCTGTTGAGTGGGGTTGGGGTGTGGGATCTTGAGCTGCTGAGTGGGGGATGGGGTGTGTTATTTTCAGCTGCTGAGTGAAGAATAGGGTGGACTTCATTAATACATCTAATAGTGGCGTATTATTTTGTGCCTTCAATGCAAGAATATGCCTGATATACAACACATTCAAAAATGTTTACTTTTGGAATAAAATAATATAGCTTTCCGTTTTGTAGCTGGCAGTGCACCTTTTTTTGAATTGCTTGACTAATCCAGTCTGATAGACGCAATCACTAGAACTCTGCAACTGCTCACTTGAAAACTAGGATACCAACACACAGCAGTTCTGAGTAAGTCCCTTTAACTGCACATTTGGCAAGCATGGTTTGACTAAAATACTTACCTTTTCACAACTTTTCTTTGCAACAGGCATCAAGCCTCAAAGCTAAGCTCCCCGACAGCCATTGCTGTCTCTGAACTTGTGTCCCCAAAATCTCGACAGGTGACCACCGGAGGTTGTGAACCACAGATTGGGAAGCCTTGGCCTAGACAGCTGAAGGAATGGAAGTCAATGGTGGAGCAATGAAAATTGCACAGCAGACCAGAATTGGCGAGATGCAGAGAACTAAGAGTGTAGCAGGGCTGGAAGAAGCTATAGAAATAAAGATGGTTGAGTCCACAGAAGGACTTGGAAACAAGTGTTGTAGGAGCAGAAGCCAATATAGGTCAGCAAACACATGGGTGAATGATAAAATCAAAATACTGCGGATTCTGGAAATCTGAAACAAAAGCAGAAAATACTGGATAAACTCAGCAGGTCTGACAGCGTCTGTGGAGAGAAAAACAGTTAAAATTTCAAGTCCATATGACCTTTCTTCAGAGCATCAGAGCTTCAGAACTCTGAAGAAGGCTCATATGGACTCGAATCGTTAACTCTGTTTCTCTCTCCACACGTTTGTGAATGAGTCATGATGCTAATTAGGATATCAGCAGCAGAGTTTTGGATGAGCTCAAATTGACAGTAGGTGTAAGGTAGGAGACCAACCAGGTGAGTATTGAAATAGTTATTGTTTCTTCCAAGAATCTTCTATTGTCTGATCCTTCAGTTCAACTGTAAGGTGATATGTTCTATCAAATAGAAAGATGAGAAAAGCACAAATGAAAGATGGAATTGTTTTCAAAATCATTACTGTTGTTGGGTGTCCGTCGATTCATAGATGCTGTCGTCCCAGGGTTGCAAATTTCTGCGTGGCTCTTCACTTGACTGAACAGGCCTTTATCAACCTGAGGACCCATGAGGTAGTGGGATCTGGAGTGCAGGAGTTGCTTCTTTTTCTTTCCTTCTCTGCCACCGTCTTGCCTCCATAGAGGGCCGCACATGACTTTGTTTAACGTGGGGACCTTGGGGCTTCATCATTGTTCATACAATCTTGATTGGGTTGGGGATCATATTTTGGTGATGTGTCAAACCACGACGACTGGGGCTGTCATGCCACTACATCCTTCACCTGCCTTCACAACCAATGAGATGTACAGTCTTCCTTCGCCTGTTGTACCATGGAGGACATTTTGGATTGCACTTTGTCTGGCACCTCCCCCTGACCTTGCCACCATTGGTCACCCTACCAGAAACAAGGAGCTCCTGACAGCATCACTCAAGGGATTATCGGAACACACAAACCGCTCTAACATGTCAAGGCAGCGATCCACGGAGGGAAATAATAAAGTAGCAGTAAATTTGGATAACTGTTGTCAAACTTTGCCTCAGTTATGGGAGATTACTTGCAAATGGAACAGTAATGTAGTGGTTATGTTACTGAGCTAGTAAGTTAGAGGCCTGGACATGCAGAGACATGAGCGCAAGTCCCACGATGGTAGCCGAAGAATTTGCATTTGGTTAATTAAATAAACTTGGAATTAAAAATCTGGTGTATAAATGGTGACAACAAAATTATTGGATTTTTGTTAAAACCCAATTACACTGCACTGGGTTTGCACTGGGTGCTGCTTGAGGGCACAGAGTGTGAAGTTGCAGGTTTGGTGAGTGAGGGAGTTCGGTGAAGAGGGGAGCTATAAATTAATTAAGAAAAATAAATTTAATTAACACAATAAAGATGGCAGGATGGGTGTTGCAACACAGCTGCAGTGTATGGGAGCTCCTGGATGCCATTGCAATCCATGACAACCATATCTGTAGTAAGCGCCTGCTGTTTGAGGAGCTTCAGTTCAGAATGAATGAGCTGAATGCCAAGCTGCAGACATTGCAATGAATCAGGGAGGGGGAAAGTTACTGGGCACTGTTCCAGAAGGCAGTCACACCCCTTAGGTTAGCATTGTATGATGAAAGTATAATAATTTTCATAATATTTTTCTGGTTTATTGTGAAGTAGATTTATGGGTATGAAGTTGGGTCTGTCTGTGTGATTTAATTACATTTGGAGTCAAATAGACTGCAAGCTTGAAATCATCAAAGGAAGCTAGGTGTAGAAATGGGCTTGACATGCTAATGAGTAAACATGGATGCTGGCTTAGTATGTAAGGTGTGAAGGGGATTTGCATTTTTAGACAAATGAAGGGATTGTTGGATTTAGAAGTGTTCTTAGGCTGTTTCCAACTAGCCAGATAATCAAGGCTAAGGAGTATGTTTATTTTTCCCAAAGGTTACTGACAATATTGGCAACATGAAATTTTTAATATTAAGAAAAAGATGCAGTTTTAAAGACATATGGAACAATAAACTTTACATATTAAAAAGAGAGAATTGGAGAATGAAAGGCTATGAGTGTGAAGGCATTGTAATATCTAACAGGAGTGTGTGAAACAGGCTTCAAGAAGTCTCCAGCCATTTGTGCGTAAGTCTGCTGTGTAAATTAATCGAAGTTGGAGACATCCATTTGGAATTGCACGTCAAGTGGGTATTGTGTTAACTAGTTGGTTCTGTTTTAAATCTAAAATCTATTTTGGCCTGTTGCTTTAAAGGGAGTGTGTAGCAGAGAGTCACATCAGTTAGGATTTTTAGTTTTTTTTTATAGCATTAAGTAATTGCAGTCACATGTGTGTGCTTGAAATCTTTTATTTTGTTAATAAATATTTTAATTTTAAATTTTTAAATCTCTAAAGGATTTGGCGGAATTATTACTTCTGAATTCAGTGCACACATCTCGTAATAAATACAAATTGCAAAACCATTGTGATAACATGACCAAGTTTCCCTCCTGGATTTGGTCCACCAGGCACACATAATCTGTCACGTCTGCTTTGGTCAGTGCTCAGGGCCAGGAGGGTGTGGCTGCTAGACAGGCAGGTAGGGGTTGGAGGAGGTGGGAGTGGAGGAGTCTCAGCCCTTGCAATGGAGCACCAAGTGTGAAAGGGAGATAGGAAAGATGCAAAAGACTGAACTTTAATCTCCTGTGGTTGCGGAGACAAAAGACTCAGACCTTGTCTCAGCAGTCTTCTAAAATGCATCTCCTGTTGATTTGTATTTCAGAATGTGTAAAATGGTCAGAGATGAAAGAAAAAAGACTTTGGGTGCAAGACATGGGCCAGGATTTTATGACCCCACCACAGCATGTCTTCCCCTGGCAGATGTGGCGTGCCATTTAAATCTCCACTCAGTTCGGTGGGACCGTAATATCCTGCTGTGCGGGAGGGACTGTAAAATCCTGGCCATGGTTTTTATCTCTTATAGGAATACACAGGGAAAAATGTGTTAAAAAGCTAGCTGCAGGGCAGTGCAATGTGTACCAGTGTGCTGTATGTATGACAGCAAGAAGTATACCAACTAGTCAACCCTGCAGTTGCAAGCAAAGTCTCTCTCTCTCTCTCTTTCTGCCACTTTTGCTGAAGGCAAGTCTCAGCAGAAGCCACAATCAAAAAGGAAATAGGACAGCTTCTTCAGCTATCCTGCAGGACCAAGTGTCTCCAAACCTTCTGCAAAACTGCCATATCAGTTCTACTGGAATTTTCCAACTTAACGGCCACAATGATTCTTTTTTAAATATTCATTCATGGGATGTGGGCTTCGCTGGCTGGGCCAGCATTTATTGCCCATCCCTAGTTGCCCTTGAGAAGGTGGTGGTGAGCTGCCTTCTAGTTTGCAATCTACGCCTCACGGGCAAGCCAAAGACTGATTCATATATCTTTTTTTAACTTCTTTTTGGACTCTTAACTTCTCATTTCTAACCTGTGTGTATGTTTGTTGCATTTTTATTATTTGTCTTGGGTTTTTAGTAACCAATAACTTACTCAATCTTTGAGTCAAGAAAGCCTGGTTAAATTGGCTCCTTCTAAAAAATAAATACATTTGGACTGTGAAAAGGTATCCACAGGGGTGGGAGAAAGGGATCCCTTTTAAATTAACCTTGTTGCGACCAACCAAGGAGGTTGAATAAAGAAGGGAGCCAGCTCATTCCTCCTCACCCATTGGAGCTCCATTCAGCAAGTTAACAAATTGGAGGACCTCAGGGACTGGTTGTAACATGGCTGACCACAGTCATGCACAGGGGAGTTTTTAATTTTCCAATTCCACTGTGCAATGAAAAAGGTCAAATTTATAAGTTTGTTATAAGGAGCCTTTAGGAAAGAGTGACCATAATATGTTAGAATTTTACATGAAGTTTATTTTTTTTCTTTATTCTATCATGAGATGTGGCCATACCTGACAAGGCCAGAATTTGTTGCCTATCCCTAATCGCCCTTGAACTGAGAGGCTTATTAGGCCTTTTCTGATGTGTAAGACCCTCTACCTGGTCTAAAGTTTCTTCTGTCTTTACTCCAGTTATCACTGACACAACACCTTGGATGAAGTTTCACCACAGGTAATACACCTTGATTAGACCACTAAGCAAAAGCACATACTCACGATAGTACCAGTTGTTCAGCTTCCCTGTGGGCCAGAGTCCATCCCAGTGGTCAATACGATAATGAATCACATGCATGTCTTCTGAGCAACTGACCAAATTGCTCTAACCCACTGCAGTAGAGATGGTTCTGTGGGTCCTTTCTTTATAGCATTCTTTGCTATGGCCCTGTAATATATCGAGTAAAGCCTGATTGTAGTCCATTTAATTGGTTTTTAATTACATCATCTTACATCTCCATGCTTTCTCCAGATGCTCTCTGGCTAGGCCCCCTTTGAAGGTTACACTTGAGGTACCATAGCCAGCTTGACTTCACTTTGTTATCTCCAACACCGTTATCAATCTCCAGGGCAGGGAGATGAATGAAGCTCAGTCCGTTTATCTTCCCTTCGAAAAGTCATCCTACAGCTTAAGTCATTTTGCAGAACTTGCTGATTCTAGCAAGGCTTTCACTTAACTAAATTAACCATTATGCTTTGTGTTTTGAGCCCACAGTACAGTTCAGTACAGCTCTTTACAGTCTTCGGTCTGGGTTCTTCTTTTACCTCGATAATACCTTCCGTGTTACCACCATGAGACAGACACCGCACACAGGATTACACCACAACCAATCGACATTAATTAATCTAAAATAAATAAACAAGCAGTTACATAATTAAAAAGTGATTGTACATTAAAACGGTAAATGATACGTTGGATAACAGCGTCCACCCTTAATTAATTGTTTAATTTCACCTGAGAACATTATTACACCTTTTTTTCAGATTAAAATACAAGATTGACATACTAAATACATTATAAGCTGCATCACTACCAAAGTATGCAACATTATACTTATGCAGGAACGTGTTACAAAATTAGCCCCAACATCCCACCAAGATGTTTCTGGGATACCTTTAAGTTTTTGCAAAATCTAATATTTAATTTGTCTTATTTGATAATATGCTTTTCCGGGCCTTGTCCATCTCCTCTTGTAACCTAGTCAAATGCTCAGGTGGTGGGGGTATGTCATTCCCAAATATCTCCATAGACTATCTCAAAGTCCCCTTTAAATCACCCTTAAGATTTTCTCCTTTTACAATCTGTCTGTTCAGTACACTACAGCTCTCTGAGTTGGCACGCAGACATATTGTTTTCATATTTTGCCAATGCTTCCAGAGATTGTTATTTTCCTGGGCCTCTTTTCCCAACCAGGAGCCATACATCACACACACATCACTCTGGGCTGCCTGATCAGGGGCGTTCCTATCCTTCCAGGTGAGTTCATTGGTAGTCCTGGTGTGGTTTTCCAGTTGTTCTACCACACTTTTCTAGTGGACAGTCATAATTTAGCCCCCTGTTTGGCTTGGTTGGTATTCCTTCTGGGAGGCCAGCATCATTGGCTAAATCTCTTTTTTCCCCTTGATTTAAACTCATGATAATACTGTTTCCAATTCACTATCCCTGTCTCCAGGCAAAAGGTTTGGTCCAGCATTTGGTTCAAAAGGCTCTCATGCAGACTGTTATTTTTTTATTACACCAATGTGGCAATCCTATCCCTCTTAAGCTCAACACCACCGGTACCACCTCATAGTGCACCTCATGATACTATATTTTCCCAGTAGATATTAACACTAAACCATTCTTTGGAATCTTCAGTTTTCATAGAGAAAGATCTTACTCCGTCATCTCTTATCTCATTATTGCCCTTGACTCCTCTTTCTCTAGCTAATGAGTGGGTTGATCAGCACTAAAAAAAAACCCCTACTTTTTGTAATTTCAGTTTCGTCTTCCCATAATTTGTGTTATATTCCATTAACCATTGTAACTTGAATGTTCTCTCTGAATAACATCATGATGCTCCTTTCGGTCTGAACCACTTGCAAATCACCTCACTCAATAGCATTAAAATAACATTATGCATGGACTTAAAAGATTCTCCAGCTCTCCCTTCATCTGTATCCATCTTGTGAACACTTCCTACAAAATGTTCTTACTTCCAGGCCCTTCATTGTTCCAAGCCAAATGTTTCTCCCTTTTGCTTTTCTCACTTTGACAGGTATTCTACCCTATCTCTTTGAGGTCAGTTTCTCTATGGAGTATGTGTCAGTGCCTTGATGATTCAAAGATATTGGGCAGAATTTTGAGGACAGCGGGTGGGCGGGCACAGTCGGCGGGCCCAGGAGTGGCTGGGAAACAGCCCGCCGCCCGCGACCGGCCTCCCACCGCGATTTCATGCTGACGGGCCAATTAAGGGCCACCCAGCACTGATCAGGAAGGGGTGGGTGGGGGACGGGCACCTGTCAGCCGCCGGGTTCAATGGTGAACCAGCGGCCAGTTTGAAAGCAGCACAGGTAGCCCCTGGAAGGCCGCCACAGAGGAACATCCCCACTGGATTGTCAATATTCAAGTTATGTAGTCGAACGCAGCTGGAAACGGCAGGACGGAGGGCAAGCCGGGAAGGCAGGTCGGCACTTGGCCCCCTGCTTTTCTGATAAGTGCCTTGTGGTCCTCCTGGAGGAGGTGGCTGCCAGAAGGGACACCCTTGCCCCCAGAGATGGGAGGAGGAGGCCACTGCACCTCACAAAGCGGGCATGGGAGGAGGTTACAGCGCTGGTTAGCAGCCATGATGTGGTGCGGCGCACATGGGTGCGGAGCCAGAGAGGTTCAATGACCTGCTGTGCTCAGGAAGGGTGAGTACCATGTTGGCATGTTGGTCAGTGTGCAGAAGCGTTAATGTGTAGCCATCCCCCCGTGGACCTCAGGAGCACTAGAGGCTGATAGCCAACTGTCAGTATCGCTGGAGCTGGCCAAGGGCGTGCATCCTGGCTGTTCAGACTGAGTGCTTTGTGGCTCGAGGGCCACGACCTGGATGTGCCCTGCAATGTGTTCCTCAGCTTGGGTTGGCCAGGCTGCAATGGTGCAGCAGATAGAGAGCGGACTAATCAATGATCCTGTGTTCTTTCAGGAGAAGACAAGCCAAAACCAATTGGAGAGATCACGTACAGGTGGAGCCCCGTCCAACCTACTGCTGCTCACCAGGTTTGAGCAGGACGCCCTTGAGCTGGAGAGCCAGCACGTTCCATGTGCAAACGGATGTGGAGAGGCAGGGGTGCCAGGTGAAGGGGAGAGCGCAATGCACAGAGGTGAAAGTTTTGGGTTGTGCAACCATTCTAGTGTAGAGTCTTTATTGATGTGAGCCTCGAACCTGGAGTCCCCATTGATCATTGGAAGACAAGGGCACCATGATGCAGATCTCCATTGTCTGACCAGGGTGCCTGGCATGCACAGTGACAGAGTGATGATGTTAACTAATGACATGTCCTTGTTCTCCCTTTTAGGTTTGCCAGTACGGACTCGCTCTCTGGACCTGAAGGGCCACCCCTGACGCCGGAGGACCATGGGGCTTCATTTGCACCTGCTTCACACCTGCTCTCTGAACCAGGCACCAACGCAGGTACAAGCGCCTCGGGGGGCATTAGATCGGCGGCTAATTTGTCAGTGCACATTGGTGAGGGTACTTCATACTTCATAAAGTCCAGGTAGAGGCTCTCTAGAGGCTGTCCAGGGTACCGGCAGTCGGAGGACTGCTGGGGACCATGACGATGCTCAGTCGAAGGCAGATGATGAGCCTCTGGCCAGTAGGCAGAAGATGCTGGATGTCTAGTGGGGCATGCGGGAGGATCTGGCAGAGATTCATGAGGGTCTGCCTGCCATGGTCTCCATTATGGAGGAGTCCATGCCAAGCATGAGCACTGCGTTGACTCTCATGGCCGAGCACACTGCCTCCTCCATTGAGATTGTGGCAACTCAACTCCAGAGGCAGAATCAGGGGTTCCTGGGGTTGCGCTCGGACCTGCAAACCCTCACACAGGCCTCAGGTGGTCAGTGCCAGTGTGGGAGATGGATGAGGCACCCAGTTTCCCAGCTAGGTGCCCACCCATCAATGGTGAGCAGGGAGGTCCAGGGAGACCACACGTTGGCGCATGAAGTGCTCTGTGGGCTCCTCTCAGGGTCCCTGGGTGATGGCAGCAGCTGATCTGGCCCCCTGCCAGTGGCTGTCACATTTGACGTGGATGCAACGACGAGGGAGATGAGCCGAGGCACTGGCCGCTCTCTCCCAGGCCGGGCCAACACAGACCCCATTGGCCAGAGGAGCAGGACCACCAAGGTCATCAAGGCCAAAAAGGCAGCAGAGTCAGCAGGCTGTCTCCATGCTGGTGCTAGCCAGGATGGATGCCGCAGCCCTAGCATGATGTGGAAGTAGATCTTTGGTAGCCTAGCTGATGGAGCGTTGGACCAAGGCATCCCTGCTGTCCCTGCCTCCCTTGAGATTGCTGAGGTCTGCCTTCACGCCCTCAGCATCCTCCTCACCGTGCTCCTCTTCTGCCTCACCACTGGATTCATCACCTGTGGCCTATGCAGCTGCTTCAAGATCCTCTTCTTCCAGTGGGTCCCCCCTTGCCAGTGCCAGATTGTGGAGAGCGCAGCATGCAACCACTATCAGTGACAGCTGCTCTGGGGGGTATTGTATTGCACCCCCTGCACGGTCCTGGCATCAGAAGCACATCTTGAAAACATCTATGGTCCTCTCTGCAATCGCACTTGTGGAGGCATGATTCGTATTGTAATGCTTCTGTGCCTCTGTTCTTGGATGGTGGAGAGGCGTCATGAGCCACCTCTTCAACGGATAGCCCTTGTCACCCAGCAACCATCCATCCAGTCGGGCCGGAGCACTGAAAGGCCTTGGCACCTGGGAGTATCTCAGGATATAAGCATCATGGGAGCTGCCTGGGTACCTTGCACAGACTTGCAGAATCTGCATCCTGTGATCACACACTAGCTGTACGTTCAAAGAGCGGAAGCCCTTCCTGTTGACGAAGGCACCGGGCTCACCCACTGGCGCCTTGATTACCGTGTGTACAATTGATGGCACCCTGGATGCGGGGGAGCCCAGCAAATTCTGCAAAGCCTCTGGCTCATTTTGCCTAGTTGGCCTCGTCCACATAGTAAAGAATAAAGGTCAGTACCCACCTGAACACAGCTTCTGTCACCAGCTTGATGAAACTGTGAACAACTGATTGGGAGATTCCATACAGATCCCCTAGCGACCCCTGGAAAAAGCCGGTGGCATAGAAGTTGAGGGCCACTGTGACCAGCATGGGTGGTCCACCCACACCGTCGGAGTTGATCTCAAGCCCAATCATCTGACAAATGGAGGTCATGGTCTCCCTTGAGAGGCGGACCCTCCTTTGGCATTGCACCTCAGACATATTGAAGTAGCTGCATCTCCACCTGTAAACCCTGGCAGCAGGATAGTGGCATCTTTTGCGGCCTCTTCCGCTTTGGACTTCCTGCTGACCCACACCTTATGCCTGCGCCTCTCCTCCCCAGGAAGCTGCATTGGGACACCTGGCCTCCTCTTCCTTCTGCCCCCCTCTTCCTCCTCAGAAGAGGAGCCACCAGTGGAGAGCACAATCCCCATCACCAGGGTAACGGAAGGCTGTCCAATACCTAGAAGGATCCACATGGTCTAAGTTCTCCAGGGGCCTTGCAGACACCAATAAGTCCTAAAATGAAGCCTGGAAATGCTAAGGATGAAGCCCTGAACAGAGATGAAACTATCAAGTCCCAATAAGCAACCAGCAGCAAAGAATCTGCAAAACACCTCACTATTCACACTGACAATGTTGGTGACCCTTTTTATCCCGCCCTTGGATGAGGTTTTTGTAATTGTCAGCTGCCCGCCTGCTTGTTTTTGCCCTTGCGACGAGCACAAAATTGCACAGGCAACGTAAAATACAGCTGAATTGCCATTTTAATGGCCTTAACTGGCCTTGTAATTGATGGTGGGCGTGGCTTCAACTCCCACTTGCGCCCGCCGAGCGAAATATTGCGTCAGTGCGCGATGACATCGGGACACTCACCCGACATCATCTTGTGCTATTTTACACTCAAGCATGTTGGGCGAGCGCCTGCATGCAGAGTGAAAAATTCTGGCTATTGCCTCACTCCACTGGCCATTTTAACCATTCCATGCCATGCTGTTTGTCAAGTAGTGCTCATGCCTGAGGTCTGTAATTCAGTGCATTTCTCTAAGTACTTCTCATCTTTGAACCAGCCCATTTCGAACTGATGTGCTGCATCTTCCTGCATATTAACTCATCTGCACACATATACAGTGTCCCAAATATCATGCTGCACATTCATGACTCTCATGTGATCTTATCATAAGATCTCCAAGTTTTTACTTATTTCTCCATGTATGACGCCGATGTCTTGGGTGGTGGCCAGAATATTAAATTGAATTCTCTTAAATAAAACATAGACAAGGACACAAACATCACCAAGAGAAAGCTATCAATTTACTAGTCTAATTTACACTTTCCTTTTACTAGAAAGTACCAGATTGAAATATTCCATTGAATTACACGCAATGTAGGTCATTCCAATTCCCATTTGGTGCTGTGGTTTTTTTTTCCTGTCTCAATTTTCTACCCTCAATTACTTCCTCTCATTCAATTTCATACATCCCGCTAGTCACCATCCTGCCTCATTCATGAGCTCTGGAGAAGTTTTACGGTCTAATAAAATATTCTCATAATACCTTTAAAACAAAAATCAAACCTTTTGTTTGGTTCCATGCTTTGCTTGTTTGTTCTTTATCTTAGGTGACATCATAGTTTTTTCAAAGTAATTTGCTAAATTACGCTGCACTTTTCACATCTCAAAATGTCCCAAATTCAAATAACAGTGTTGTTGGGCTGACAGGTTTCCTTTAATGTTTAATTCATCTCTTCTTCAAAATAATTTTTTTTATATCCATAGAAATGACCTAGACTGTGTGTGTATGCCTTTTTTAAATTGCTTCCCTAGAATCCCTTTGAATTCCAGTTAATTTTTCCTCAAATTTTTTAGAATATCATCACGCATGAATTAAAATTAATTCATCAATTCCAATTTCTTGTACCCAGGCTTGGTGGCTTTTAAAGTCTGATACTCATTTGTCAGTGTGTTTACATCAGATTCCCCATATTCAAGCTCTTTGTTTCTGGGGATAACAAATGGCCTGAATGGGTTAAGGCCAAATTCCTCTTAGTTTTTTTAAAAGCCTTTGGTCCATGACTATGCTGTGACATTGAAATTCTGCAGATAAATTCACAAATTCTTGAAACTACTGCAAATCTTGTTCCACTTGCAGTTACCTGTAAAAAAAAAGTCACAAATGCTCCACTCTCCTGGTGCCAAAATGGGTTAATGCATTCAAAATATTGGACAATTGAGAAAATTAAGATTTTGTAATGCCCAATTTAATATAAATACATTTTCATTCAGCAAAGTAAAAGCTGTGGTGGAGTTTAAACTGGTAGCAAAAATAAGTTAATTCCCTGCAATCTTGAAAGAGGATGGAGCAAAAATTCTCAAATGGGCATAATAATGTCACCACTCTTTTTAATGTGTGCTCATGGGTCAGTGTGAACTTTTTTTTTAACAAAAGAGAAACCTGAATCTCTTCTTTTAAACTGTTTCTTTGCAGTATCCAATCTCAAAATGTTCCTTTGTTTTGTGACAATTGTGTCACGAACAAATATTTAAACTTTGCAAGAAGTTTTTAACCCAAGATCAATCCAATTTAAGAGTGGTCATAATCACTTCAAATATCCCAAATTCCAATCTACCCTTTTGAGCATTAAAACTGCCTTGTTCTCACATGTGCGAATTTATATCCGGATTAAAATTCCCACAGGTTTATCAAAAATATCCCGAAATCGTGATTCTGGCCAATAACCACGACTCCAGCTTCATAATTTGAAAAATTTACTTTATTAATTATGCTTCCCTTTTGTTAGCTTTGAAACTTAAAGTACTGTAACTACTACCACAAAAATCACAATATCGGGAAGAAAAACATTAATTCTTGAATCGCATCATCCACATAAAAATCAGTTTATTCCACACATGGAGACAAAAAAGAGCATATGCTTTTTACTTGTCTTCTTCCTTTAAACTTCTGAACTGCCTGTAATTAAAACTCAAAATTAGGTTAATTCACAAGAAAACCATATTTAGCCCAAAACAATAAGCTTCCACATAAAAGAAAAGCAATCACATGATTTCTCACAGCTCGTTACTTTCAAGCCGTCAAACCTCAGCATTCTCTCAAAGCCAAAGACAGGTTCTTTAAGAAGCAGAACACTAAAACCTCACACTTCCTTAGTCAAAGAGAAAAAACAAAGAATTTTTGATTCTTTTTCATTTGTTATAGTTCATTTTCCCCCCAATTAAAACAGTTCTAATTCCTGATGTGCATTACCCATTCTGTACTGATTCAAAATCTCAAACTCACTCTCACCAGAGCACTTTACCTCCTGGAAAATCTCATTTTTATCTGGGAGAGATGTGATAACACAAAATCCCAATACTAATTCCACATCCATCTAGACCATGTTTCTAAGCTTCACAATTAACTGGTCACTGAGTTCCCACAAATCCATATATTAAATTGACATAGGCGCACTCAACAATCACATTCACCCTTTCATATTTCCATGCATCCCTAGAAATATGAACTCCTATAATGAGATGAACTCAAAGTGCCAAAATGTCTCCCCAGATCGCGAGCTCCAAGGGGGAGAGAAATAAAGACAAGTTAGAGTTTAAACCAGTTTGAAGTCTCAAACATAACACAAGTGTATACACACATTAAATAACCACAAAAAAAACTTAAACATACTAGACCACAAAGGGTTTAATAACCCTTTAGTTTGGCGACACAAACTCAGCACTTACAGACACCCAAAAAGATCACATTCAGGCAGGAAAAAGACTTATATCTCAACAAAATATACAAGCAAACTTAATTATTCACACAAAATGTGTTCCTCATTTTCCTTTTCACACAGCTTTTTTTTTAACTCTTCTGCAGCTAAGATAGTTCAGGCACAGCTACATTGACAAACTTGGAGTCAGGCCTCTAGCTTATCTGCCCACTCAAGCAATGCAGAGGTATGAAAGTGCTACCAAATGTTCCTGAACTTTTCACTCCTCGGGCTCAGACTGCAAATTAATGAGTGTTTTAGGAGGCTGCAGAATAATTGGACAAAGTGAGTGGACAAAAATTAACATGCAGGTACAGCAAACATTAAGAAAGCAAGTGTTATGTTGGTCTTTATTGCACAAGGATTTGAGTATGAGAATAAAGATATCTCACTGCAATTATACGGAGCCTTGGTGAGATTGCAGCTGGAGTATTGCATGCAGTTTTGGTCTCCTTGTCGAAGGAAATATATACTTGCCATAGAGGGATTGCAACAAATGTTCACCAAACTAACTCCTAGAATGGAGGGATTGTCCCATGAGGAAAGATTAAATAGACTGGGCCTTTATTCTCTGGAGTTTAGAAAAATGAGAGGTGATCTCATTCAAACATGCAAAATTCCTACAGGGCTCAACAGGATGGATGCAGGAAGGATGTTTCCCCTGGCTGGGGTATCTAGAGCCTGGGGTGCTTAGAACCTGTGCCTGTTTCAGCTAAACAAAATAAGTGACAGCCATTCGCTGACTCATGCCTCAGGGCAATGCATTGACCAATCAAGGTCAAGATTCCTGGTTTAAATTTCAAATAATGCTTGGCAGTTAACTGTTGGTCACCATCATTGGTGCATTTTCCAAGGCAACAGCTCTACCGATCAGAGTCCACTTGCCAACCAGTCAACACTCTCTTCACATACAGTACAAATTGTTGTTTTCCTCTTATATTGGTATTCTCATCAAGCGTCCCGATGAATGAAAGACAAAAAGCTTCAACATGTCTCTTCTTTTCTTTTATTAGTGCTCCCAGATCCTTCCGCTCCTGCGCCCCATTTAGAATTGAGCCTTTTATTTTAATATTGTCTCTCGAAGTCCTTCCTACCAAAATGAATCACTTCACATTTCTCCACATTGAACTTCAACTGTCACTTGTCCACCCATTCCCCCAACTTGTCTATGTTCTTTTGAAGTCCTACACTATCTTTCTCACAGTTCGCAATGTTTCCAAGTTTCATATCATCTGAAAATTTTGCAATTCTGCTCTGTACAGCAAGGTCTAGGTTATTAATATATATCAGGAAAAGCTAGGGTCCCAATACCAACCCCGGGGGGACTCTACTACAATCTTTCCCCAAGCCCGAAAAACACCCATTAACCACTACTCTGTTTCCGGTCACTCAGCTAATTTCGTATCCGTATTAATACAACGTTATATAAATAGCACCATTAATTCAATGGAGCCTATTGAGTTGAATGCTGGCTGGCAAAACATTAAGTACCATTTTCCTATATGAATGCTGTGTTGTTCAGATAATTTTGTAAAATCTATTATCTTTCCCAACAGCCCTTGCGGGAAAGATCGAGTGGAATTAGTGGGATTGTAGAATTATGTGTAATACAATGTTTTTATATTTTATGAATATGAAAAGTTACAGCTATTTTAGCAAAACAGCTGTTCATTTATTTTGAAAATACTATAACAAACGAAAATATAATAATGTGATAATCTAAACCAGAATATGTTCTCCACAGTGAGGTATTTTATCTGAATATGAGGAAAATGTAATTATGGGGAACGGGGATGAAACAAGGTTTATTGGAATATGTTGAATTAATTGTGAAAAGACTACAGAGCAGGGAATTCATCAGGGGCTGAACTGTATGCACACCATAATAAAATTATCCCTTTATCCTGAGCAGCACAATCTAACAATAATGACTGTTCATTATAATTAGCATAAATAATGGAATGGATTGTGTTTAGAAAATTTTGTTCCTGCCTTAATTGGAAAGAAAAAAACAAAAATAAAAAATACTTCTGGCCAAACAATTCTCACCAGGAAATGATTTATTCTGAATTATCAATCTATATTACTGCTGCTTAAAGTTCATTTAGTATAATTAAAATTTTGCATATCAAAGTCTGGCTCCATTAGGCAAAATGCTTCTTATTTATTTTCTTCAGGAAAGCCTACTGTGGTGCATGCATGAAACTAGCCATCTGGTGCAACAGATATAGAAAAACTTATTGGAGGAGAGTTAAGTTGATTTTTTTTAGATGCTTTGACCAAGTATTGGAGAATAATTCCCAGTGCTGCTTTCCCCAATTCACTCTGTTTTGGGTGCGGGTCTTTGTGAGCACGGTGCGGGAGGTATTATTGGATAGCCTCTGAAATCAGGCACAGGGATCGCGATGCACACAAACTTGGTGCTGCCTGCTAACTATAATAATTGCAGTGTCAATCAGACATAAAAAGGAATCCAAAACTGTATATATCGAAACTTTTTTTTTGCTACTTTTAAATAGACATCTGCTGAACCTCAAAATGGCTGCTACAGGTCACATGACTCACAGGGTTGACCATCTGTTCTGGAAGGTTCCAACGCAGACTACAAGAACAAAAGATTTCCACTCCCATCCTCGCGGCGTCTCACACCTCATTTGTAAGACCACATTATAATCACAAAATTAGATGACTAACAACCGAACTGACTCCCCCAGCCAGAATGATAACAAAGATAGAGGCATCGATACTCATTATACCTGAAGAAGTGTTAACAGCCACCATTTCACTCCTAAGAGAAACAATGGATTTTAGCTAGGAGCACAAAAAATGTTTGTGGGGCTGCAGTTAACTCATTAATTGGCCATGTCATATGACCCCATGCTTCAAGCCTTAAGACCATAAGACCATAAGACATAGGAGCAGAAATTAGGCCATTTGGCCCATCGAGTCTGCTCCGCCATTCAATCATGGCTGATAAGTTTCTCAACCCCATTCTCCCGCCTGGCTCCCCATAACCTTTGATCCCCTTACCAATCAAGAACCTATCTATCTCGGTCTTAAATACACATTTGGATCATATTAATATTACTTTTCTAGTCTCATAGCTCAGCTTGCTGTTTTAACATCAACCAGAAAGAGCTCCAGCAGTCCCACTAACCAAGCAGCTGGTCACCATCTCTCAGTTCCTCAAAGCCTGTTTGAGTTTAAAAGTCCAGGATCAATGCCTGCCAAGTGCTGTAAACACAGAAAGCCCATTGTGCTGCCACATTATTCGTTTCAAGGATTTTCGTGTTGTTGTTTCCAACCAGAGACTCATTTGGACTGAACTCCACCACAAAGGAAACACCCTCTGGGCTTAGACTTTGCAGTAACCAGTGCCTTCAGCCATTTCTTGATATCACATGGAGTGAATGAAATTGGCTGAAGACTGGCATTTATGATGCTGGGGACCTCCGGAGGAGGCTGATTCATCCACTCGGCAATTCTGGCTGAAGATTGTTGCAAATACTTTAGACTTATCTTTTTGTGGAGCTTCCTCCTCCAGTGAGTTGTTTGATTGTCCACCACCATTTGTGACTGGATGTGGCAGGACTGCAGAGCTTAGATCTGATCCATTGGTGGAATCACTTAGCTCTATGTATTGCTTGCTGCTTATGCTGTTTGGCATGTAATTGGTCCTGTGTTGTAGCTTCACACCAGGTTGACACCTCATTTTTAGGTGTGGCTGGTGCTGCTCCTGGCATGCCCTCCTGCACTTTTCATTCAACCAGGACTGATCCGCTGGTTTGGTGGTAATGGTAGAGTGGGCGATATTCCGGGCCATGAGGTAACAGATTGTGGTTGAGTACAATTTTGCTGCTGCTGATGGCCCACAGCGCCTCATAGATGTCCTATCTTAAGTTGCTAGACCTGTTCGAAATCTATCCAAATTAGCACAATGATAGCAACACGCAACACGATAGAGGGTATCCTCAATGTGAAGACGGAGCTTCGTCTCCACGAGGACTGTGCTGTGGTCACTGTGACCGATTCTATCATGGACAGATGCATCTGCGGCAGGCAGGTTGGTGAGTATGAGGTCAAGTATGTTTTTCCCTCTTTTTGTTTCCCTCACCACCTGCCGCAGAAGCAGTCTAGCAGCTATGTCCTTTAGCGGTATGTGGTAATCAGCAGAAGGTTTTGTTCCAATGTTTGACTTGATACCCCGAGAGTTCATGTAGTCTGGAGTCAATGTTGTGGACTCTCAGTGCAACTCCCTCCCGACTCTATACACTGTACCACCATCTCTGCTGGGCCTTTCCCACCAGTGGGACAAGACATACCCAGGGATGGTGGTGCCTGAGATTTTGGGTGCAATAGTCCCAGATTTGGACTAAGCACTAAGTGCGGGTTTTCACGCTCTATCATCCCAAACCTGCCACATTAATTATGCATTTCCTGGGAACACACCATTTCCATGACCGGTGAGCTTTCATTAACCCACCACAACTTCACCTCATCGCTTCATCACACAAAGTGCCATATTTAAAATATAGCTGCGTGCACACCTCGCAGTGCTTCCAGCCCACGACTGCTGCAAAAAATGACATGGCCCTGAAAGGCAAAAAGACTGCAGCCCCCAAGTTCAATGACGCATCCTTCAAGTGCCTCTTGGATGCAGTGGAGGCTCACCATGATGTCCTCTACCCCAGCTCTGGCCGTAGGATTGCCAGCAACCTCACGAATCCGGCTTGGGAGGTGGTGGCAGTGGTGGTCAGTACCATTGCCTTGCAAAAGAGGACAACCGCCCAGTGCCGCAAGAGGATGAATGATCTCCTTTATTCCACCAGCATAGGTCTCTCTTCTTGTCACTCTCAACTCACACACCCACAAACCCATCAAACATCCACAGGGCCCTCACTCACTGTCGGTTCAAGGGATATCACCAGTCACTCTCTCACACACATCTTCACTGTCCTCATCCCGTCCATGGGACCAGTCACAACCCACACATGCCAGGCATACTTATCATCTGGCCTGGCAGCCTTACTGCTTACACTCTCTCCATCTCTATTTATGCAGGACAAGCTGGCACACAACAAGAGGGAGAGGTTACTTACCGGTGGAGGAATGCCTGAAATCAAGATCCTCATGGACTTTGAAAATAGAGCCATCCAGCTGGCTGGCAGGGGCCTGGACCGGTCCTGTGCTGACGGTGAGGTTGGCAGTGCTGTACTAAGTGAGGATCCAGCAGTACAACATCCATCAGACAACCATGCTGTGAGTGATGTGTCCTGTTTCACAGACCACTGCCCTGCACTAATTATGTCCCCTTGCTTTCACAGGCACATCTGCCAAACAGCCGATGGACTCCACGACCCAGGGCCTCCAATCAAGCCCTGAAGAAACCTCTGAAGAGGAACTTGAAGGCAGCCTCCTTGAATTCCAACACAGCGCTCACCCACACCCTCCACCAGCACAGAGGCACACACCTTGGTGGAACCTAGCTTTAGAGTAGCCTCGGGATCACAATCTGGTGAGCACATCGCACTGTCTGACCCAAAGCAGGTGGCGGCAGGGACTTCCCAGATTTCCAGCATTCAGAGGACTGCTGGAGGCCAGAAATTTTCTGAGTCAGAGTCAGATGACGAGCTTCTGGACTCAATCTTGTCTCAGTTGCTGGAACTGCAAAGGTAAGCTCGGGAACATCAGGAAGGGATGTCCACTGTACTCCTCAGATTTCAAGGCACGATGGAAAAGTCTGTCCTTCTTCAGGCTGAGGTGAAAGCATCTGTATGCCAACGCACTGGTGTCAACACTTTAGGGTGGCAGCCGCCATGGAGACCTTGGTCCAGGACAGATGGTGGAATTTGAGATTTTAAAAAACCTGGAATTAAAAGACTGATGATGACCATGAAGCCATTGTCAATTGTCATAAGGGCCCATCTTGTTCACTAATGTCCTTTAGGGAAGGAAATCTGCCGTCCTTACCTGGCCTGGCCCACATGTGACTCCAGGCCCACAGCAATGCGATTGACTCTTAAATGTCCTTGGAACAAGGGCAATTAGGGATGGGCAATAAATGCTGGCCTAGCCAGCAATGCCCACATCCCTTGATTAAATAAAGAAAAGGACTATGTTCCTGCACGGGCAGAACTCCATCGCTGACGCCATAGTTGGGCTCCAACGGTGTATACGTGAGAGTGGTGCAGGACAGCTTGATCCCACTCCAGCTTCCCCTTCTCCTCAAGGAGTCAGCCATGGGCTCCTGGGCACCCATAGGGAGGAGGATCAGCAGGTGCACACCCTGGGGCCATCCACCCAGGTGATTCCAGGAGAGTCTGGCACATCTGAATCCCCTCTTCCTGTGACCCCAGCAGCTCTAGCTCCATAGCTCGAGGATGGTGCCACTGCCACACACCAGGTCCCCGAAAGCAGGCCAGGGCCCTCCAGATCTCAGTCCTCCAGAGGATGCCCGTCAAGGTCATCATGATTTATAGATGCATTACAATGAGGTTCCCGAAGGAGGGAAACATGGCCCGTCATTGATGGGCTGAGCAGACAATTGCAAACTGGTTTCACAAAGCCGCGAAACCGATTTTTGGCCTTCACGCCATGTAGTCCGCTCACGCCAGCAACACACCCGTCGCCAGCGGGCACGGACAATTCCGCCCATTGTCTATGAGATATGACTTGTCAGGTGTCTGTGAGACAGCTCTCCCAATTTTGGCATAAGGCCCTAAATGTTAGTAAGGAGGACTTTCCAGGGTCGACAGGGTTGAGTTTGTCATTGTCATTTCCAGTGTCTAGGCCGTTACCGGGTGGTCAGTCCGCCTTCATTACTTTCTGACTTTTTTGCAGTTTGATACAACTGAGCGGTTTGCTAGGCCATTTCAGAGGGCAGTTCAGAGTCAACCACATTGCTGTGGGCCTGGAGTCACATGTAGGTCAGGCCAGTAGTGACATTAGTGAACCAGATGGGTTTTAACGACAATCGTTTCATGATCATCATGAGGCTTTTAATTCCAAATTTTTATTGAATTCAAGTGCCACCATCTGCTCCGGTGGGATTCGAGCCCAGGTCCCCAGAGCATTCCCCTGGGTCTCTGGATTATGAATCTGGTTACAATACCACTGTGCCACTGCCACCACCACCACCCCCACTGACCTGCGGTGCTCCGAAACCGGCTAAGTGAATTACTCTAGGGCTAGTTTAAAGCTCATCTCTGCAACCTTTTTGAATCTTCCCAGGTACAGCAATCACCAGCTGTCTGCCTCAAACCACACGAACGTATGAACAAGGAGCAGGAGTAGGCCATTTGGCCCTTCGAACCTACTCTGCCATTTAATAAGATCATGACTGGTCTAATGGTAACCTCAAAAATGCATCCCGCCTACCCTCAATAACCTTTCGTCCCCTTGCTTATCAAGGATCTATCCACCTCTGCCTTAAAAATATTCCACCGCCTTTTCAGGAAGAGAGTTCCAAAGGCTCACGACCCTCTGAGAGAAAAATGTTGCTTCATCTCAGTTTTAAATGGGTGACCCTTTATTTTTAAACAGTGACCCCTAGTACTAAATTCTCCCAGAACCGGTAACATCCTCTCTACATCCACCCTGTCAAGACCCCTCAGGATCTTGTATGTTTCAATCAGGGAGGTAAGGTGTATGTTGGTACAAGTCATAGGGGTCGGGGAAGTTAAAAAGGTAAGTCTTCATGCTTTTCACAGAGTAAAGAGCTTACCATTTTGAAGTTAAAGTTGCAGCAGCCCATCACAGGTCAGGGGGTTATCAACCTCTAGCATCATGTGGGCATCGGAGTAGTGGGCAAGGATGTTTGGGCTCCTCCTGAACAACCACAAGGTTGCAATTTGAGATGACTGCAACTAGGCAGTTTTAGCAGATGGTGACAGACATCTGTGCCTTTGTCAGCTGTGGACCTTTGTGGAATCACACAGGTGGCTGCACACTGTGTATCACCCAATTGACACATGCTCTCTTCACCAAGGCTGAAAAAACACATCTGATTCATAGCTATTAGGGCACTGCATGCCGGAGGGGCACTGAGTCTGGTGTGTGGACCAATCAGGTGGCTCCCTCCCACAAGGGCCTCAAGCATTGTGGTGGTCTGCCGCACTCTCCATAACATGGCCTTCCAGAGAGGTGTGGGCCTTTAGGAGGTGGGGCCTTGGAAGGGGGCAGCTCTTCCAGGGAAGGAGTAGGAGCTGGTGGTAAGGGAGAAGGAGGAAGTAGAGGCCGAAGGACATGACATTGAATGGACATCCTCCTGCCACCCTCCAGGAAGAGGACCTCCTTCATCTCCCTTATGGATGCCAGGCCTCTGACTCCTCTGCAACATCTTGCTTCCCAGTGATGCACTGCCAGGCTTTGACACAAAATCTCTCCTTCAGCACAATGAGCAGCCTCAGTGGTGGCTGCCTCGCAGTCTGAAACCCACCTCCTTTCCTGCTCCCACTAGCTTTAATTAGACAGGAAACCCATCTCCATATCAATTAAGGGCTGGCCCCTGTGAAAATCGAAACTATCACAATTTTCCCACTGAAGGTGGATTTCCGACACAAAACAGGCCCGGATCCTGTCTCCCGTCTCTGTGATGTTAATGTGGGCCTTGGAAAATGGCGCAACAGGCCAGAGAGCATACTGCAAGATTCTTCCATGATGCACTGGAGGCTTTGGTGCGGGAGGGTAGAGGAGAAAATAGTCCCTTTTCCCTCAAGGGACAGGAGATCCTCCAGACAGATTCTGAGATGGCAGTTGGAGCAGATAGCCACGGTGGTCAATGCAAGGAACTTGAGGCAATGCTGTAGAAGTTTAATGACCTCAAACGAACGATCAAGGTCAGGGAATGTATCTTTAAATTCCATGTTCCTACCAACTGCACCACTAGCCTCACACACTGCTTCCTTTGCTTATCAACAATCTCTATCAAATGTAACTCATACCTCATGCTCATTGGATCACCTTACTCATCCACACTCAGCACTGCTGCAAGCTGCACCTTCACATCTCTCAGCATACACACACTGCCAGCTATTCAACTGTGACAGACATATCACTCCCATGATACACTGCCCTTGCTCTTGCAACACAAGGCGGCTGACAACTGTAGCCAGCAGGCACTAACAGGTTGGGGGGTGCTGGCATAGCTGACAATCATTGGTGCAGTCAGGTGAGAGGTCATGGCCAATGATGGCCATTGAAAATATTGAGGATGATGATCTGTTTCTACCTAATCCACCATCTCACATGCTGATTCCACCCCCGCTCCCCCCCAGCAGCCCACAATTTCTTCTGGTTCAGAAGCTGCAGATGATGTAACCATATACTTCTAGCTTTTCCCCAATGCCCTTCCCCCACCAATGATTTCTTTACCCCAACACCATCCTCCTGCATTTATGCTGTCGGATACCCAAGGACAGCTGCCTGGCCAGGTAGTGGTATTTGAGGATGAAGCCCTTGAAGAACAGGAGACTGATTAAGAATAAAAACCATCACTCAATCTCAAACTCACTGGCACCAGCTCAGATACTGGCACTGTGCAAAGTTTAGAGGGGCAGGACCTGCATGTGTTGTGTCACAGGGAATAAGTGGCCTGCATCTAAGCCAGGGAGAGAGGATAGAGCAGAAGCCAGCCCTGAAAGGTGAGGTCGCACATGAGTCTTACGTGGAGATCTCAGATGAGGAATTTGGTGGGGCGACACATAGAAAATGGCAGATAGACACGTACACAGTGACACTCGGTGCTCTGGTGGGGCTGTCAGAAAGCCTGCTGTTATTCTCAAGCAGAAATCTGGCACAGGACTTCACGGAGAGCTTGGAGCCTATCCTTTTCTATGTAGAAGTGGTGAGTACTTGGTGGACCCGGCCACTATGCAGCATCTCATGGCTGATGTTTCAGCTTCCATTGCAGCATGTACAGAAGCCGCCCAACATCTGTGTGTGGCAGTGGAAGTTCCCACTGAGATCATGAAATCTCAACTTCATGCAGGTTTGAAGGCTGCCATTATGGCTGCTGAAACATTGTTCCAATGGACTTTCAGAGTCTCACAAATATCTTGAATTTTATTGTTCTTCAGGCCCTCAACTAACGTATCTCTAAGGTCGAATTCTAAGTTTGCACCATGCCCACAGTGATGAGAGAGTTTCTTTAATTCGAGAATGTCTCATTTGGCAACAGCTTCCTTTCATGGAATGAGCTCTCAGTGCAATCTCATTCTTAGTCATGCAATATGTGTTTAGAATCTCAATAATTTCAGAATTCCCTGTACAACTGGGGTCTGTCAGGCAACACTGTTGGGACTCCATCTCAAAAGCATCGGCCCCTTAAGGTGAGGAAAACCTTTATCCTCATCTCCTATTTTATTCACTTTCAGCAAAATGTGTAACCTTTGTTCATAGTTACACCGGTCCTCTTTGTTAGGGTTGTCTTGCCCATTATCCCCAAATGTGCCTTTGTGCCATTTTTAAAAACTCATTCACAGGATGTGGGCTTCACTGGCTGGGCCAGCATTTATTGCCCATCCCTAGTTGCCCTTGAGAAGGTGGTGGTGAGCCACCTTCTTGAAGCACTGCAGTCCGTGTGGTGTAGGTACACCCACAGTGCTGTTAGGGAGGGAGTTCCAGGATTTTGACCCAGCGACAGTGAATAAACGGTGATATATTCCCAAGTCAGGATGGTGAGTGACTTGGAGGGGAACTTCCAGGTGGTGGTGTTCCCATCTATCTGCTGCCCTTGTCCTTCTAGATGGTACTGGTCATGGGTTTGGAAGATGCTGTCTGAGGAGCCTTGGTGAATTCTTGTAGTGCACCTTGTAGATGGTACACACTGTTGCTACTGTGCATCAGTGGTGGAGGTAGTGAATGTTCATGGATGTGATTCCAATCAAGTGTGCTGCTTTGTTCTGGATGGTGTCAAGCTTCTTGAGTGTTGTGGGAGCTGCACTCATCCGGGCAAGTGGGGAGTATTCCATCATACTCCTGACTTGTGCCTTGTAGATGGTGGACAGATTTTGGGGAGTCAGGAGGTGAGTTACTCACCACATGATTCCTAGCCTCTGATCTGCTCTTGTAGCCACAGCATTTATATGGCTAACCCAGTTCAGTTTCTGGTCAATGGTAACCCCCAGGATATTGATAGTGGGCAATTTGGTGATGTGAATGCCATTGAACTTCAAGGGGCAATGGTTAGATTCTCCTTTGTTGGAGATGGTCATTGTCTGACACTTGTGTAGCGCGAAGGTTACTTGCCACTTGTCAGCCCAAGGATGGATATTGTCCGGGTCTTGCTGTATTTGAACATGGACACCTTCAATGCAATTCTCTACAATGCTGGCTTACTGTGTACCTGAATGTGATCTGCACATGAACCAAGCTTTCAAATCATTCAAACTTGCTCAAAATCAACTTTAGAAGTTTCAAAATGTGTGTCAGAATGCTTTTCAGTCCTTAATTTCTCAAGTGAAATGTAAAAAGAAAATTCCATCCCAGGCTTGTTGTGAAATTACTGTTGATGCATTGTACTGAGAAAAACTCATCACGGGGATTCACAGCAGCCAGCCATTGTTAAACTAACTTTACCTCCCCAGCAGAGAGGGCAATATAATAAAAAGCTAAGATCCTCCAATATAATACAAAGGTTCTAAAATGAATTAAAAAAGGAATACAACATAAAAAAGAAATACTATATAATTGTATGTACATTAAAATAATCTGACAATATATGAAACAGTAGTTATTAAGAAGTATTTATGTTTCGATCTACTTTTCTCTTTAAAGTGGCTGTTAGTATTTATTTAGACCTGACCTGTCGTTGCACCCACAGTGAAACTAATTGTCAAAGAATTATTCCACTACAGAGACCCAGTACAAGTGAGAAAACAGGCCAGTGATATCTGTGGCAAAATTATAATGGCAAAATATAAGCTCTTACGAAAATTGTTTTTTGATGTATGTGCAATTTTATTATTCAGGTAGAAATGTCGATAAGCGAACATTTTACACCAGTAAAATGAGCTTATCACAAATGACAATGTGGTAAATGGAGGAACAGAAAGAAAAATCAATATGGTTGATTTAAATGGACAGGAGAGAAAATATAAGTTGTCCCTAAGCATACAGGGATTTAATCCTCTCTCTGAGTGTGTAAAACAACATTTTGTACTATTTTAACAGCAGTCAGCCTGTTAAACCAGAATGTAAAATGGGATCAATTTTAAACTATCACTGACATCCATCATAAATTTACTTGAATCAATATGAATCCAAAATGTTGAACGTGCCCCTTGAACTTAGAAACAACTAAAATAAGGTAGATACAAATATCCAGAGGAAACACAAATTATTGAATGCAATGGGAGCCAATTGAAAACCACACAAAATGCTCCTACATATAATTACATAGTTTCTACAGCATTGAAATGGACGATTTGACCAAAATGGTTTGGGTTAATGTCCATGCTCCACAGGGTACCCCTCCCACACTAAATATGTCTTTCCAACCTCCTCTCATATCCCTCCATTCCCTGTCATGTATACACCAAGAATGCATCCATTTTATCTGTTGCATCTACTCCAAATGTCGACCTCTTGATTCACTGATGTTACAAAGAATGTACAATGTAACCTAGTTGCAACAGCCTTGAACTGGAATAACTGGATCTTACGATATGGCAGGTGGTAATTCCCGGGCTGACCAAATCCCAAAGGGAAACTTGGCTATCACAACAATTTGCCATTTGTATTTTATTACGAGAAGGTATATGTACTGAAGTCAGAAGTAAAGATTCCACTATCACTTTTGGAGATTTAAAATATTAAATTAAAACATTTATAATAAAAGAAAACTTAAACATACAAGATTACAGTTACACAGTTCAATTTAGTCTCATAACATTTCCCAAAAGATTTTTGCTTAGCTAGAATCCCAAATAAACACACTTTTTCAGGTAATAGTCCAAATAGACTCTTAATCTATAAAACATCCAGTAATATTATTGCAAGGCACCTACTGTAACTATAAAGAAGGTGTTTCATAGGGCTTCCCTCTCCTTCTCACACAACAATGGAAATCCAAGACTAAAACAAAACCTTGCTTTATGGAATAAGCAAGCACTTCTCTGGTGTGGCTAGAGATTGCTTTTTCAGGTCTGTCTTCGCACAGTCCACTTTACAAGATCTCACATGGCTACTCACCTCATACAGCTTTCAATCTTCCCTTAAATATACTTTTGTCCTTTTACCTCTAAACCCATTGTTCTAAACTTTCTTTGGAAGTTAACTTTTCCAGAATATAAAAATATTTCATGTTGTCATTATGGCCAGCAATTTCAAGAAAAATAAACTTAATAACTTTACCTTATTTATTTATGATTTTTTGCCAGTTTCAAAACTTCCTGTTATGCCTCTTTGAAATTCAACAGCTAACAATTCACTCATCACTTATCTCCTAATGCAAATTCCATTCATACTGTATCTACTGAGATCTCATCTTAGCTCACCCATCCATTTCAAAATGCCTGCTTTCACACCTAACCCTTTGATGATTTAAACCTTGCAGTCTGACTGCCTTCAGTTAAATTAAATTAGTTAGTCACACATAAAACACACACACAGCCCCCACAGTATTCCATTGTAATATTAGAAAATATGAAATTCTCTTTACAATCTACAGCACGCTAAATGGGATAGACTCAGAATAGATCTAGCAACACAAAACTGGGCATCAGAAGCAACAGGATTGTATTCAACTGCAATCTGAAACCACATGACCCTGCACATCCCTCAATTTACCATTACCATCAAGCCAAGGGGTCAACCCTGATTTAATGAAGACTGCAGGAGGGCATGCCAGGAGCAGCACCAATCATACCTAAAAATGGGGCATCAACTTAGTGAAGCTACAACCCAGGACTACTTGCATGCCAAACCACGGAAGCAACTTGCAATACACAGAGCTGGGGAGATGGTGGCATAATAGTAATGTCACTGTACAATAATCCAGAGAACCAGGCTAATGCTCTGGCAACATAGGTTCAAATCCCACCATGGTTGCTGATGGAATCATCAGATCTGGAATGAAAAGCTAGCCTCAGTAATGATGACCATGAAACTCTCATTGGCTATAATAAAAATCCATCTGGTTCATGGCTGCCCGTTAGAGAAGGAAATCTGCCTTCCTAACCTGACCTGGCCTACATGTTAATCCAGATCTACCAATGTGGCTGACTTCGTTCAAGAGCAATTGGGAATGGGCAACAAATGCTGGACTTTTCAGTGATACCCACAACCCAAAGAATAACAAAAAAGCCAAGTGACCCCATAACCAATGGATCAGATCTAAGATCACATCACATTCAGTCATGAATGATAGTGTACACTCAAAAAAGTAACCAGAGGTAGAGGCTCCACAAATATCCCCATCCTCAATGATGAGGGAGCTCAGCACATCAATGCAAAAGACAAGGCTGAAACATTTGCAACCATTTCCAGCCAGAAGTGCCTAGTGGATGATCCATCTAGGCCTCCTCCTGAGTTCCCCAGTCCTCAGCCAATTCAATTTACTCCATGTGATATAAAGAAACAGCTGAAGGCGCTGGATACAGCAAAGGCTATGGGCCCTGACATCTCTGTACTAAAAACATAAGAAATAGGAGCAAGAATAGGCCATTCAACCCATCAAGTCTGTTCTGTGATTCAGTAAGTTCACTGGTTTGATTGTGGCCTTAACTTCACTTTCCTGTTTGTCCCCCTTGACTCCTTTGTCTGGCTAATTCAACCCTTGAATATATTCAATGACCCAGCCTCCACTGCTCACTGGGGAAGAGAATTCCAAATACTAATGACCCTCTGAGAGAAGAAATTCCTCTTCATCTGGTCTTAAATGGGAAACCTCTTCATTTGAAACTATGCTTCCTACTTCTGGATTCCCTCACGAAAGGAAACATCCTGTCATCATCTACCCTGTCAAGTCTCCTCAGAAACTTATATATTTCAAAAGGATCTCCTCTCATTCTTCTAAACTCTAATGAGTATAGACCCGACCCCATAAGGCAAACCCCTCATCCCAGGAATCAGTCTTCTCTGAACTGCTTCCCATGCATGTATGCACCTCTTCTAAGTAAGGAGACCAAAACTGCACACAGTACTCCTAGGGTGGTCTCTCCAATGCCCTGTACAATTAATTGTAGTAAGACATCCCTCTTTTATACTCCATCCCCCTTGCAATAAAGGTCGACATTCTATTTGCCTTCCTAATTATTTGCTATACCTGCCTGCTGACTTTTTGTGATTCATGCACAAGGCTAGATCACTCTCTCCTGAAGCATTTTATTGACTCTGTCCATTTAAATAATGTTTTACTTTTCCATTCTTCCTGCCAAAGTGGACAACCTCATATTTTCCAGCATTATAATCCCTTTGCAAAATTTTTGCCCCCTTACTTAACCTATCTATATCCCTTTGTAAACTCTTTGCATCCTCCTCACAACTTGCTTTCCTACCTGTCTTTGTATTGTCAGAAAACTTAGCTACAATGTAGTCCCTTCATCCAAGTCATTAATGGAGATCATACATAGTTATAACCCAGCACTGATACCTGTGACACTCCACTAGTTACAGGTTGCCATCCTGAAAATGAACTAATGAACCATTTATCCTGCCCTTCTGTTTCCTGTTAGTTAACCCTGTCTGAATGGATCCTGTGCCTAACAATTTCAGCTGTGGTTGGTTGAAACCAATCATCTCAGCCCGAGAGCTTCACTTGCAGGTGTTCCTCCGGGCAGCACCCTAGGCCAATGTAACTTTATGCGCTTCATCAATGACCTTCCCACTATCATAAGATCAGAAATGGTTCTGTTTAGTGATGTTTGCACCATATTCAGCTCCATTTGAAATTATTTAGATATTGACGGAGTCCATGTCCATATATAGCAAGAGTGGACAATGTCCATGTGAGGGCTGAATAACAGAAAGTAACATTCATGCCAGGTGCCTGGCAATGACCAACTCCAATAAGTGAAAGCCTAACAACTTCCCCTTAACATATAACAGCATTGGCATTGCCATGCCCCTCAGTATCAGCACTTGATCAAAGTTTAATTGGACCAGCACATAGATACTATAGCTACTACAGCAGATCTCTGCAGCAAATGGTTTATCTCCTGATTCACAATCCACCGTCTACGAGGCACAAGTCATGGCTGTGATGGAACATTCTCCATCCAAGACAAAACAGATTTCTTAATTGGCACCTCACCTACTAGACTAAGCATCTCCTTCCTCCACTACTTCTTTACCATGGCTACAGTCTGCACAACGTACAAGATGCACTGCAGAAACACGGCAAAGGCTTCTTCAGCAGCACTTCACAAGTGCACCCTTCACCACCCAGAAGGTCATGGGCACCAAGTGCATGGAACAGCTCCTACACAGATGATTAAAATATTTGTGATCTCCCAATATATTTTCTACACAAGTTTAGCATAATTTCCCTTCTTTTCAAGTCTTTCCCTCCAGAAATAACCCCAGGCCGTTGTTTGCTTTTTTATGGCCTTATCAACCGACAGCGCTACTTTCAAGTATTTACGCTCATCGCCAAAGTTCAATGACCCCTTCTACGTATAAACTTTCTCAATATATAACAGTTATAAAGGAATCTTGGAATAGTGGGATCTTATGAAGTGGCAGAGCAGGCTCAAGGGGCCAAATAGTTTACCCTTGCTCCTAATTTAAATATTTGTCATGTGCCTTGGGTTTCTTTTCTTTCATGGGATGTGGGCATCGCTAGCAAGGCTACCATGTGTTGCCTATCCATAATTGCTCTTGGGAAGGGTGTAAAATAACTCAGCATGACTTCAAAAAAAGAAAATAAAACTTGCATTCATGGATGTCTTTCTCATCCTCAAGATATCCCAAAATGCTTCGTAAGCACAGCGGTCAATTTATGTGCAGCAATGTGATAAATGAACAGTTAATCTATTTTAGCGATCCTTGGGGGGGCGGTCAATTCCAAGAACATGAAGAGAAATATATGATAACATTTTTTACATTCACCTCAGATGGCAGACAAATCCTCTGCACCATTGACAATGCTGCAATCCCTCAGTACTATTCTGGAGTAGCAACATAATTTATGGACTCAAGTCTTGGAATGAGGCTGGAGCACACAATTTACTGACTCAGAAAGGGTCATAGAGTCATAGAGTTGTACAGCACAGAAACAGGCCCTTCGGTCCATCGTGTCCATGCTGGCCATCAAGCACCTATCTATTCTAATCCCATTTTCCAGCACTTGGCACATAGCCCTGTGTGCTATAGCGTTTCAAGCACTCAAAGCTTTATCAGTAGGCTAAACTTCAATAAAATAAGGATACTATCAAATTGGCATAGGGAAAATAAGGTTAGAGAGACAAATGGGTGTCTCAAAGACTGGTGTGGGAGAAGTGGGTTCTGGTTTGTGGGGCACTGGGGAAATTGGGAGTTGTACCGTTGGGATGGTTTACACCTGAACTGTGCTGGAATGAGTGTCCTTGCAAATCGAATAACTGGGGAAGTAGAGGGGGCTTTAAACTAAACAAGAAGGGTGAGGGATCAAGCTTGGGTAGAGGCAGCAATTAAAAGTGTAGAGTCAAGACAGGAGAGCAAAAGAGTAATATGAGAAATGAGGGTCAAAGAATGGCAGGAAGGGACAGAGAGAAAAAGCCTCAGAATACATCAACTGCCAAGACTATATGTTACCAAGGTAACAAAAATACAAAATTGAAGGCACTCTACCTAAATGTGCGTGACATTCATAACAAAGTAAATGAATTGATGATCCACATTGAAGTAAATAAATATGATCTGATAGCAATTACAGAAATGTGGCTGCACAATGACAAATATTGCGCCCTTGATATTGAGGGCTACATGACATTCAAGAAGAATAGGAAGCTAGGTAAAGATGGAGGGGCAGCACTGTTAATCAATGAGGGCATTGGTGCAATGGTTGGAGATGACCTTGGTTCAGGAGATCAGAATATAGAATTGGTTGAGTGCAGATGAGGAATAGAAGGAGAAAAAAGTAATTAGTGGGAGTGGTCTACAGGCCTCCTAACAATTGCCACAGTGTAGGACAAAGTATTCCAGAGAAAATATTGTATGCTTGTCATAAAGGAACGGTGATAATCATGGTTGATATTAATCTACATATAAACTGGATAAATCAAATTGGCAGCAGTAGCCTGGATGAGGAGTTCTTAGAATGCTTTTGAGATAGTTTCTTGGAGCAGCATGTCCTGGAACCAACCAGAGAGCAGGTTATATTAGACTTAGTATTGTATAAGGTGACAGGATTAATTAACAGCCTCAGAATAAAGGCACTCCTAGGTAGCAGTGACCACAATATGATTGAATTTTCCAACCAGTTTGAAAGGGAGAAGAGTGGGCCTAAGACTAGTACCTTAAATAAAGGTACTTAAATAAGGGCAACTATGTGGGGATGAAAGCTGAGCTAGCTGAAGCAAATTGGGGAACTAGGCTAGAGGATTGATCAATAGAGAAGCAGTGGCAGACATTTAAGGGGATATTTCAGAGTATTCAGAATAATACATTCCTATTATAAAAAAAAATTCTAAGGGGAGGACCCACCATCTGTGGTTAACTAAAGAAGTTAAGGAAAGCATAAAACTTAAGGAAAAGGCAGACAACTCCACAAAGATAAATGGCAGGATAGATGATTGGTCAGAATATAAAGAACGGCAAAGAATGGTTAAAAGGTTAACCGGGAGAAATAAATTAGAGTATGAGAGGAAGCTAGGTAGAAATGTAAAAACGGATAGCAAGAGTTTCAACAGTTATTTAAAAAGGAAAAGAGTAAGTAAAGTGAATGTTGGTGCCCTAGAAAGTGACAGTAGGGAGATAATAAGGAAATGGTGGAAGAAATAAACAAATATTTTGCTTCTGTGTTCACTATGGAGGATACAAAAAACATTCCAGTAATAGCTGCAAATCAGGAGCTGAACGGGAGAAAGGAACTTGGTGAAATTGAAATCACTAGGGAAACAGTACTGACCAAATTGATGGAGTTGCGGGCTGGCAAGTCTCCGGGTACCGATGGACTACATCCTAGAGTCTTAAAAGAGGTGGCTAATGAGGTAATCGATGAGCTGGTGTTAAGTTTCCAAAATTCGCTAGATTCTGAAAAGGTTCCATCAGACTGGAAAGTAGCAAATATAACCCGTCTATTCAAGAAGGGGGAGGTAGAAAATAGGAAACTACAGGCCAGTTAGCTTGACGTCTGTTGTGGGCAAGTTGTTAGAATCGATCATTAGGGAGGTGATAACTGGGCACTTAGGAAGAGCTTTAGGCAATCGGGAAGAGTCAGCATAGTTTTGTGAAAGGAAAACCATGTTTAACCAATTTATTAGAGTTTTTTGAAGGAGTAATATGTGCAGTGGATAAAGAAGAGCCTGTAGACAAACTGTACTTTGATTTCCATAAGGCATTTGATAAGGTGCCACATCAAAGGTTATTACGGAAAATAAAACTGTATGGTGTTGGGGGTAACAAATTAGCATGGATAGAAGATTGGCTGGCTGGCAGAAAGCAGAGAGTATGCATAAATGGGTCTTTTTCCAATTGACAGGATGTGACGAATGGAGTCTGACAGGGGTCTGTACTGGGGCCTCAGCTTTTTATGATTTACACCAATGACCTAGATGAGGGAAATGAAGACACGGTAGCTAAATTTGCAGATGACACAAAGATTGGTAGGAAATTATGTTGTGAAGAAAACATGAGGAGGTTGCAGATGGATGTAGACAGGTTGAGTGAGTAGACAAAGGTCTGGCAAATGGAGTTTCATGTGGGAAAATGTGAAGTTGTTCACTTTGGCAGGAAGAACAAAAAAGCAGAGTATTACTTAAATGGAGAACGGCTGCGTTTTTCTGAGGTGCAGAGGGATCTAGGTGTTCTAGTACGAGTCACAAAATGTTAGTATGCAGGTACAGCAAGTAATAGAGAAGGCTATCCTTCATTACGAGAGGAATTGAACATAAAAGTAAGGATGTTATGCTTCAGTTATACAGGGCATTGGTGAGACCGCATCTCGAATACTGTGTGCAGTTTTGGCCTCCTTATTTAAGGAAGGATGTAAATTCATTGGAGGTGCTTCAGAGGAGGTTTACTAGATTGATACCTGGAATCAGTGGGTTGTCTTATGAGGAAAGGTTGAACAGACTGAGCTTGTTTCCACTGGAGTTTAGAAGAGTGAGAGGTGACTTGATTGGAGTATACAAGATCCTGATCCTAGAAACACAAGAAGATCAGCCATGATCTTATTGAATAGTGGAGCAGGTTTGAGGAGTTGAATGGGCTACTCTCGCTTTGATCTCTTATCTTCTTATGTTCTTATGTAGAATTACAAATCATGGACAGAATTTTTCCATCCCTCCTGTAATGGTTTTCGTGGTGGACGGGAGCAGAGAATCCAGCGGGGGCCAAAAAGTTGGAAAATCGCCGGGTGTGAAAACAATTTGCAATTCTCCCAATGGCGGGTTAATGGTGGGTCGGTTATCCTGCTGGCTAGTGGTGTGAATGCCATTAGCACTCATTAATATCTCATTAAAACAGCTGCTCTCCGGATCTCCTCATGCCTTCCAATCTTGCGGGAAATTATGTCAGCCTCAAAACCATTTGAGAATGACTGGTGCTCAGAAGTCAGGACTTACCTTTTGGGCCTTGCACAGCCTCGCGGACACACGACGAGAGGAAAATTCTGAAGGCCTATAGCTACTGGGTCCTGGAGGAACATGGCTTGTATCGCATGGTGGGTGAAGCCTCATCCAAATGGCTCCTCCATGAAGCACCTTTCAGAAGGTGGGAGGTCTCTACGCTGCAGCTTTGACTTTGTGGAGACTTCAGACTTTCAGGGACCTCGCTGAGGCTTCAGGCCAACTTTCAGGGACATTACTGAGGCTTTGGATCATCTCCCAGGGTCTCTGGCATGGGCTCAAGCATTCCTCCAGGGGCTTTGGCATGGGCTCGAGCATTCCTTCAGGGTCTTTGGCATGGGCTCGAGCATTCTTCCAGGGACTTTGGCATGGGAGATGAGAGCCTTGAGCTGCGAGGTGGAAGTAACAGGAGGTACTGATGAGCGACGAAGGAAGATGGTGGTGCAGGGGGAGGAGGGAATGTCTAGAACTGAAGTGGGGGGTGCACGGGTGTCTAGATGAACGAGCTCATGGGAAGGTGTCAGTGTAGTCAACTGCTGACTCCTCGGGTGTGAACTCAGGGTGAGTGTGAAAGGAGGGGATGCTTAAGGTTACAGGGAGCAGAGGAAGCCATTAGGGTGGGAGGGTGAGGGTTTGACAGTGTCAGGTGAAAGGGGTTGTTAGTCGGGACACAGGGATACACACGGACACGAGAGATTGGGAAGGAAAAGATCAGGTCTTTGTGAACGGGCTGGGTACTGGAAGGAAGGGAATGTGTCCCTGCCTCTGACTGCTGCGGAGATATGTCAGTGAGGTGTTCTCCAGAAAGTGAGCCTGAGCCTCATCTAGAGTTGTGCTCCACCAAGGTATGTGCTGGATGGGTGTGGGTGAGTGCTGTGATAGTTCTTCATCGTCTTCCTCCTCAGACTTGGTCTGGGGGCTGGAAGTTGTGGTAGTGTCCCTTGTGGGCTTTGATCTGCAGGTGCCTATAAGATAGAGAATGGAGTTTTAGAAGATGAGCATGAGGAATTTGAGACTACATGTCACTCATTGTGATTGTCAGGATGTGATGAACTCATGGAGGAGTGGTCTTGTTGTGGACTTGATTTTTCAGACAGGTTTCTCATTAGAAACATCAAACTTTATTTATAGGCTGCAGCAGCAGTTACATGCATCCATAAGCTTCACAACTAGAAGAAGAACCCCCACTCTAAGGCTCCCCGTGCTTAGAGCCGGTTCCTTCACACTGTCATGTGATACTATAGAACACAGTATGTCTTAAAGGTACAGACACTACTTTCCTTAAAGCTACAATGACTATATTCTTCCCCCTTTAAATTTTTTGTACAGTTTGTATTTACAAGAACATCTACCTTCATGACAATACAAATATATACACTGGTCATGGAGTTATAATTTCAGTCTCTCAGGTGGTTTCCTGATCCAGTGGAACATCGTAGCTCCAAACTTTCAAATCTCTTACAGGATCCACATTATCTGAAACTGCAGCAACATCAGGTACCTCTTTAGGCACAGGCACTTCAGTGTTATCTACTCCAACTGAGTCATCTGGTATGTCTATCCTTGGTTGGACAATTTCAACAGGGACCAAAGATTCTACAATGGTTACAGATGGAACATCATTTTGTTAGGGTTTCTCCCTTCTTCTCAAATGATCCACGTGTTTGCGGGTGATCCGGCCCTCCACTTCTATTTGGTACGACAACTGCCCGGTCACAGAAACTATTACACCAGGTAACCACTCACATCTTGGAAAGTTATGCGACTTTTCCTTTCAATGCCCTGTTAACTTCATTCAGCTGATTCTTCAGCTCTTTGCTAGACAGCTAGCTTCACTGAGCTGGCACTGCCTTCAGTATCTCCAAACTCCTGTCTCCTAACTGTATCCAGCTATACATGACTCCCAGGGCTTCCTCTGAGCCCTCTCTGATTACCAGTACCTCTCCTGAGCCCTCTCTGATTACCACTACCTCTCCTGAGCCCTCTTTGATTACCAGTACCTCTCCTGAGCCCTCTTTGATTACCAGTACCTCTCCTGAGCCCTCTCTGATTAGCAGTACCTCTCCTGAGCCCTCTTTGATTACCAGTACCTCTCCTGAGCCCTCTTTGATTACCAGTACCTCTCCTGAGCCCTCTCTGATTACCAGGGCTTCCTCTGAGCCCTCTCCAATTACCAGGGCTTCCCCTCAGCCCTCTCCGATTACCAGGGCTTCCCCTGAGCTCTCTCCGATTACCAGAGCTTCCTCTGAGCCCTGTCCAATTACCAGAGCTTCCCCTAAGCCCTCTCCGATTACCAGGGCTTTCCCTGAGCCCTTTCTGATTACCAGGACTTCCTCTGAGCCCTCTCCGATTACCAGGGCTTCCTCTGAGCCTTCTCCGATTACCAGGGCTTCCTCTGAGCCTTCTCTGATTACCAGGGTTTCCTCTGAGCCTTCTCTGATTACCAGGGTTTCCTCTGAGCCTTCTCTGATTACCAGGGCTTCCTCTGAGCCTTCTCCGATTACCAGGGTTTCCTCTGAGCCCTCTCTGATTACCAGGACTTCCCTGAGCCCTCTCCGATTACCAGAGCTTCCCCTGAGCCCTCTTTGAGCTTCTTCTGTTGTGCTTCCGTTCCACTGTTTAAGAAAGCCTCCACTTCTTCATGTTGCTGAATGGCTACAGTTTCCTTTTTCATTTGGTCTTGAAGGATAATCAAGGACAGGGTTTTTAACCTCCTCAGGCAAGTGTAGAGGTGGGGTGTTGGCGGGACCAGGAGTGGCCACGAAACTGACCGCTGCTGGTGATCGGGCCTCAACCACGTTTACACGCTGGCTGGCCAATTAATGGTCAGCCAGCAAGGATCATGCGCTGAAACGCTCAGTGCTGCCTGGGTTGGGGGGGGCGAGGGCGAGCGTGGATTTCAGCATCTGCGTGTGGGTGCGCTCACCGAAAGCTCCCTGGAGGCACAGAGATGCCTCAGGGAGCTGAAGATTTTTGGCATGAAAAATAAAGACTGGAAAAATAAGGAAAGCATGTCCCCTCATGTGACTTGTGACTCCGTCACATGAGCAGGCCCATGTTAAAAATGAGCTTTAAAAGTTTTAATTTTTTTTTAATCAATGGCCAAAACCTCATCCCGCCCGTGGATGATGTTTCGCAAAGAATGCAAAGGCTGCTTGGCCTATCTGCCCACCCGCCATCTGTAAGGTTGGACGGGCAGCGAAAAATTCAATTCAATTAATTGATTAAGGGCCTTAATAGGCCTCTTAATTGTCGGTGGGCGCGCTGCCGCTTCTTGCATGCGCCCTCCAACCGAAATATCGCGCAAGTGCGCAATGACGTCGGGACGCTCACCCGATGTCATCATGCACTATTTTTCTCCCTTTTGGGTCGGGCGCACATCTGCCTGACGAGGGAAAATTCAGCCCCAACTGTTCTTTCAACAGTTTATTTTTTTGTTGCCCTCCCTCTGGGGCCTCCTGTTGCCCTTGACAGAGTTGCACACTCTCTGGGGTCTCTTGTTCCCTTTGGCAGAGTTGCCCCTGTCTGGGGGTCTCTTCGAATTGTCTGTCCATAGCCATTTTTCTTGCATTTCACTTTAAATGTGTTGCTGCTTTAAGAGCTGTCAGCCTTTCTTTACACTCGGGCTGTCTCTGCAGCTGTCGGCTTTCTGCACTGTTTTTGAATGCCCACACTTTCTGTGTTTTGGCAGGCTCACCAGCAAACAAGGCTGCTTTTTTTTTAACTTTGTAAAACTTCATTCCTGTTTGAAAAATCACAGGAGCACTTTCTTCTCCCTTTTCCTGTCGATTCTGAAGGTTTTTTTTCCACTAACTCCGCAGGTTGGGCGTCTCACACTTTGGGAGACCCGGCGGCCTCAGGGTCTGATCGGGGCCATTTTTAAAAATGTAAAACTGCAGCGCTGCTTTTTGCTCTGATTGCCGTTTTTTTTTTTTACCTTGCAAGCTGTCAAATCTGCAGCAAGATTTTTAAAAAATTTTTAACTCTGCAATCTTTTTTGTTACTGTGCACTGCAGGTAGTTTTTAAACCTTTCTTTACTTGCAGCTGTGTGGCAGCTTCTCTAACCTGCTGAGCATATGTGGCTGCTGCCTATTTTACAATGTAAGTACAGATTCCCCTTCGTTTCTTTTTCTTTTTGCCTCTGCGGGTCCTTTTCCTTTGAAATGTCAGGAGTGCTCCGGGAGATTTCTCAGCATTTTGGGCCATTTGGATTGGGGCCTGATTTGTTTTAACTTTAAATGACAGTGCTTCTGTTTCTTCTGTTTGAACTCTGCAGCATACCTGGTGAGTATATTTTCCTTTCCTTCTGTTTAAACAAGATACTCACAGTCACTGGGCGAGGGACAATGCCAGAGCTGATCTATCCTGGTCGCCATTTTCTTGTGGGCTTGATTTTCCAGGCAGGTTTCTCATTAGCAACATCAAACTTTATTTACAGGCTGGAGCAGCAGTTACATGCTTCCATCAAGCTCCACAGCTAGAAGAACTCCCACTCTGAGGTTTCCCGCATTTAGAGCGAATTTGTTCACAGTGTCACATAATACTATACAACACAGTAAGCCTTAAAGCTACAGTCACTACATTCCTTAAGGCTACAGTCCTGACAGATCTGTACTGGTATGCTATGACAATATGATTTCCCCTTCCTCACAGGAGCAATCCCTGTCCTCCTCAGCATTCTGGGCTGCAGCCTCCTCAAACTCACTGAGGGGAATGGTATCAGCTGTGCCCACCCCCCCCCCCCCCCACCACCCCCTCCCCCCTGGTCTGGGAAATTTCCAGCTGGTTATGGGCAAGCTTGGCCTGGATGAAGACACGAGAATGGCATGTGATGAGAAGGGATGGAGTATAGCTTAGCAAAGATTCATGTCCCCTGTGTGTAGTGAGCCTGCCCCAGCAGGTCTGAGGATGGAGAGTGCACAGCACCATAGTTGGGGTGGTGGTGATGTAAAAGGTTCCTTTAGTCTATTAGTGTTGATACGTGTCCCTGTTAATGGTTGTGTGAGATCCCTGAAGAGAATAGCCATTTGAGCACATGATGTCCTGATGAGAGTTTGATATTAGAGGAAAGATTGGCCGGGTGGTTAACAGTGAGGTTGAGTGTCTTGGGCTACAGGAAGATATAGATGGGATGGTCAAATGGGCAGATAAGTGGCAGATGGAATTTAACCCTGAAAAGTGTGAGGTGATACACTTTGGAAGGAGTAATTTGACAAGGAAGTATTCAGCGAACGGCATGACACTAGGAAGTTCTGAGGAACAAAGGGACCTTGGCGTGTGTGTCCATAGATCTCTGAATGCGGAGGGGCATGTTAGTGGAGTGGTGAAAAAGGCATTTGGGACACTTGCTTTTATCAATCAAGGCATAGATTACAAAAGTAGGGAGGTCATGTTGGTGAGGCCACAGCTGGAGTACTGTGTGCAGTTCTGGTCACCACATTATAGGAAGGATGTAATTGCACTGGAGGGGATGCAGAGGAGATTCATCAGGATGTTGCCTGGGATGAAACATTTAAGTTATGAAGAGAGATTGGATAGACTTGGGTTGTTTTCGTTGGTGCAGAGAAGACTGAGGGGCGACCTGATCGAGGTGTACAAGATTATGAGGGGCATGGACAAGGTGGATAGGGAGCAGCTGTTCCCCTTAGTTGAAGGGTCAGTCACGAGGGGACACAAGCTCAAGGTGAGGAGCAGGAGGTTTAGCGGGGATGTGAGGAAAAACCTTTTTATCCAGAGGGTGGTGACGGTCTGGAATGCGCTGCCTGGGAGGGTGGTGGAGGCGGGTTACCTCGCATTCTTTAAAAAGTACCTGGGTGAGCACTTGGCATGTCATAACATTCAAGGCTATGGGCCAAGTGCTGGTAAATGGGATTAGGTAGGTCAGGTGTTTCTCACGTGTCGGTGCAGACTCGATGGGCTGAAGGGCCTTTTCTGAACTGTGTGATTCTGTGATTCTGGAGTTGAGGGATGGCTCACCCTGGTGGAGTGGATGAGATCATTAATTTCTTCCTGCACTGGATCACATGCCTGGCATGGCTGGCAGCCATGCAAACATGCTTGGCGATGGCATTCCAGGCCCGAGAGGTGAGGCTGGTGCGCTTCCTGGAACCATTCCTGGGATAGAGCACACCCCTATGCACCTGCACCCCTTTGATCAAGGCCTGGAGGACCTCGTGGCTGAAGCGTGGCGCTGCGTTCTTCTTGTGTGTGGAGGATGTCTGTAACGCCCTCCTGGTGGAGACAGGTGGGCTGCGGAGAGTGAGATGTACGTGTTTGACTGGCTCTTAAACATGGCGGCCAGACCTTCGACTCTGCCAGCTGATGGCGGGACGGATGCGTAGGCTGCCGACCGGCCTGGTGATTCGGCCCGGTGCTCACCTGTCCACAATGAACGAGCTTCCCAGTGCTGGCACGGGCACGAGTCCTCACCACTCCGAGCAGTGGGGTGGATGCTGCCGAAACTGCCCACCACCACACTTTGCCTCACAAATGAAAAATTCTGCCCCACAGATTTATTCACAGTATTTACTTCCAGCTGCCAGGAGCATAAGGGAGATGTTAAAATGAGTCCTTAGGCACCATGTGAATTTAGCGCACAAAGAGTTAACCAAAAGATCCAGGCGGATGAAATCCTTTGAAATCTCCCTTGCAGACGTTGAGATGTGCAGAAGGACATTGTCAAGCTTACTACTTGGAAGACAAGCAAATCACAGACAAAACCAAACTCGAAAGAGTGATATGTACTGGATTTTATATTCGCAAAACTCTTCAATAAATATTCCCTGCTTTGAAGGTCAGTCTGCGAGACAGGAGTAATCTCCTTGAATGTCAACAACCTTCACAGGTTATAAAAGTAAAGACATTATAATACCAGTCTGGGGTGTTTAATAAGCACTGGCTGTGTTTGGTCTGTTTTACATGTTCAGACTACAACTGGTTCAAAATATCATTGGTTTAATTATTGAATTGAAGAAGGGGCAAAAACAATTAGTTTTGGGCCTCAAATCCCTTCAAATAATATAACGGTAATTTATCAATTCCTATAGCAGGGTGGGTGTAGGGAGGGAGTGTGCATAGGGCACAACGCCAGGACCTGAAATTGTTGGGTTTGTGTTCCATGTAGACTGTCCAATTCCAGTTGGAGGGTGAGCAGGTGCCTCCACTGTTCACTTTCCCATGTGTGAAGCCAGCTTTGGGAACATATCTGCTGAAGTTACAAGACTATCGCGGGAATTCCATCCCACTTACCATCATTAGGCTGCTATATGGGTTCTATACGGGGTTTTAGAATAAACCCCAGGCATTTCAAGGAGTGAAGGTATTCAAACCCAGATGGCATAAACTACATAATTTAAAAGCAGAAACAAATGCTGGAAATACTCAGAAGGTCAGGCAGGATCTTTGGGGAGAGAAACCAGAGTTAACATATCAGCTTGATGACCTTTCATTCAGGATCTAATTTATAAGCAAGTACAAAGCCGAGGAAAAAAAGGGAGGGGGAGCAGGAAAAAACAAAGAGTGCATAGGACAGAGAGCAGGAGTGATTAACTAACAGAACAATAATGGTGCAAGGCAAAAGGGAGGTGGCAATTGTGCAAGTAAAATAATAAAAGGTGGGTCTAGAGGAGCTGTAAATGGTAACTGCAGAATTGATCCCAGTACCTGCTATAGAAATAGTGGAAGAAGGAAAGAATATCAGAACTCCTTGAAATCAGTGTTGCGTCAGGAAGGTTGTAAAGTGCCTACTCGAAAGAGATCAATTATCGAATAATTGTCTCCATTTTATCACTCTGGCAGAGAACACATTTTTACAACTTTACCCTTTGTTCCAATAAGGTTCTGGTACGGCTTTGATTTCCCCGCATGTCTTGTAGGCGGTTGCCACTGTCATGGTTCTACAAGTTGTGAGCTGCCTACATTAACTATTTAAATGACACGGCCCCCACGATTTGGAATGAGGCCAGCTCAAATGCATAGATTGCCAGAAGCCCCACCTTAACACTCACCTGGCAGCGAAACAGGGACCCCCAATATTCCAGCCTCTTTTTCTAGAGCCAGTGTGATTTTCAGTGAAGGTATAACCACCCATCTTGTGTGACATTTTACAGAGCAGAAGTAGGGAAACAAAAATAAAAAGCCATGGACAAAATGCTCCATTTTTTTTCCTGATGTTCTCATCGATCCTTTTATTCTTTTTATATTGAGTGATATCACCTAAAAATGAGGTGTCAACTTGGTGAAGCTACAACACGGGACTACGTGCATGCCAAATAGTGGAAACAGCAAGTGATGGACAGGGCTAAGTGACCCCACAACCAACAGATCTGGTCTAAGCTTTGCAGTCCTGCCACATCCAGTTGTGAATGGTGGGGGATAATTAAATAACTAGCCGGAAAAGGAGGCTTCACAAACATCCCCATCCTCAATGCTGGGAGAATCCAGCCCATCAGTGCAAAAGACAAGGCTGAAGCATTTGCAACCATCTTCAGCCAGGAGTGTAGAGTGGATGATCCATCATGGCCTACTTCTGGGTTCCCCAGTCTTCAGCCAATTTGATCCACTCCACGTGATATCAAGTTATGGCTAAAGGCACTGGATACTGCAAAGTGTGATAACATCCCAGTGATAGTACTGAAGACTTGTGCTCCAGAATTAGTTGTGTCCATATCAAACTGTTCCAGCACAGCTATAACACTGGCATCTACCCAAAAATGTGGAAAATTGCTCAGGTATATTGAGTCCAGAAAAATCAGGCTAAATTCAATCTGGCAAATAACCGATCACCATTGACAGTGCTATCAAGCCACACTTACACAGCAATAGCCTGCTCACTGATATTCACTCTGGGCTCTGCCAGGACCACTTGGTTCCTGAACTCATCACAGCCTGGCTCCAAATACAGACAAAAGAGCTAAATTCAAGAGGTGAGGTGAGAAGGATTGCCCTTGACATCAAGGCAGCATTCAATCGAGTGTGGCACCAAGGAGCCCCTGCAAAATTAAAGTCAATGAGAAACGGAGGAAAACTTTACTGCTTGGAGTCATACCTACCACACAGGAAGGTGGTTGTGGTTGATGGCATTCGCGAGCATCTCAGTTCCAGGGCATTACAGCAGGAGATTCTCAGGGTAGTTTCCTTGGCCCAATCTTCTTCAGTTACTTCATCAATTATTTTCCTTCCATCGTAAAGTAGGAAATGAGGATGTTGCCTGGGATTATACAATGTTCGGTACTGTTTGCAAAACCTCAGATACTGAAGCAGTCCATGTCCAACTGTACAACATTAAGACTTAGGCTGATAAACGGCAAGCATAATTCACGTCACACAAGTGCCAGGCAATGGCCATCTCCAACAAGAGAGATAAAAACAAAAAACTGCGGATGCTGGAAGAGAGAATTCAGCCATCTCCCCTTGACATTCAATAGTATTACCCTGGCTCAAATCTCCCTGCCTGAACCCCACCCATCAACATCCTGGGGGTTACCATTGACTAGCACTGAGCTGGAATAGCTATATAAATAATGTGGCTACAAGAGCAGGTCAGAGGTTAGGAATTCTACAGCGAGAAACTCACCTCCTGACCCCCCAAAACCTGTCCACCATCTATAGGGCACAAATCAGGAGCGTGATGGAATACTCTCCACTTGCCTGGATGAATGCAGCACCAACATCACTCAAGAAGCTTGATACCATCCAAAGCAGTCCGCTTGATCGGCATCCCATCCACCACCTTAAACATTAACTGCCTCCACCACTGCACTCAGTGGCATCAGTGTGTACCATCTACAATATGCCCCTCAGGAACTCACCAAGGCTCCAATGACCGCATCTCCCAGATCCACAACCTCTACCACTGAGCAGGACAAGGGCAGCAGATGCATAGGACCACCACCATCTGTAAGCTCCCCTCCAAGCCACACACCATCCTGACTTGGAACTATATTGGCATTCCTTCACTGTTGCTGGGTGAAAACCCTGATAATCTTTCCCTTAAATCATCATGGATGTACCTACACCACAGGGACTGCAGCAGTTCAAGAAGGCGGCTCACCACCACCTTCTCAAGGGCAGTTAGGAATGGGCAATAAATGCTGGCCTAGCCAGCGATGCCCACATCCCGTGAAAGAACAAAAGAAAATCATGCATCATGGGCCTCAGCCCTTTGCTTTATTTTACAATCAAATAATTGTTGTTTTAGATATGCAAATGAAAATGCAGATGATCAGCACACTTTAGAAAAAGAAATAATGTGCTTCAAAATATTTTAATATAAATTCTATAAAGATATGCAAATGTATCCCTCTTAAGTTCCTTTGAAAGAAAGGAAAACAAAATGATCTGGGCTCGCTGTAGAAAATTATGCAACACGATGTGGATAATTACTTTTGATAAACTCAGAGCGTCCAACTCAGAGGTCGGTTATTAAAAAGGTTCAATTAAACTGAAGGTTACAAATTACAAATACACTTACTTGACTTGTGACCTTAGCATCCCTATTTTTGTGCAGCTGCTTCATTGATCTACCTTCTACCACTGTGTGCACTGATTATAGGGACAGCAAAACCTTCCAAATTAGCAAAATAGCCCTTAAGGGGCAATGCTCTCTTAATGCGTATAAGACTCATTATGAAATCCTAATTTTTTGAAAGGATGTTTAATTTTTAATTAACATCATTTTTTTGTTCATTAAAGTGAATTAGTTATACAACATTAAATGTAATATTATCAATTCACTGAATTAAAACATTGAGTGGAATTATGAAGTAGAAGCAAATATCTCAACACTACACCTCAAAAAAATCGTTTTCATTAAATTTCATAGCCATTGACTTTCTGGTTTGGAAAGAGAGAAGTTTGAACAGTCATTACCCTGCCACAGGTGGATTCAGCTAGGCTAGTAGCAATAAAGTGTCCCTAATTCTTAATAACTGGCACTAAATTGAAAACCTCATTCATGGAAGCCAACGGGTGGCTGATATGGGAAATGGAAAAATGTCAGGCAGGTGCAGTAAGTGATAATGTGCTGAGTGTTTGCCGAGACGCATTGTCAGGCTGTCCGTCTTCATTTGGCTTAGCTATACCTAATCTGGGAGTTTGCATTGTTGCCCAAAAGATAAATGTTTCATGTTTTTTTTAGCACTAACATTGGCTCAACTCAGTAATCATAAAGTTGACCTGAAACTTTAGAGTGGACTTTCAACTACCCAGCCATCCATTTCTCAGCTGAAAAGTGAAAGCCTGCTGGCATCTCATGTGACCATTTGCCTTCCTGATTCAATTTTCAAACAGACATTTAAATGGGTGCCCAGCTCTCTTGCCCACCACGGGCAGGATGCTCTTTAGCTGTACAAATTTGGGGCCCTACAGTGTTCTAGGCCACTACTTGTAATTTTCAAAGGGGAATATGCAAAGCATGCATGGTGCATCCCATTTCATTCCTCGGGACACTGACTGGCCTAGCCGGTCTTGACAGAAACTGCTGGAGGCCTCATCCAAAGTGAAAGTAAAGGATTTTTGTTCAGCTAGGAGGAGCAGGAGTGCTAGGAGAATGTAGAAGGAAGTGGCACAGCTGGTGAGTGGTTAACAGAAACACAGAATCACAGAATTTTAACAGCACGAAGGAAGCCATTTGGCCCATTATGTCTACCGGCTCTCCAAATGAACATTATGACCTAGTGCCATTCTCCTGCCTTTTCCCCATATCCCTGCACCTTGTTTCTATTCAAATAACTATCCAATTCCCTCTTGAATGCCTTATTGAACCTGCCTCCACCACACTTCCTGGCAGTGCATTCCAGACCCAAACCACTCGTTGTGTGAAGGAGTTTTTTCTCACGTCATATTTGCTTCTTTTGCAAATCTCTTTAAATCTGTGCTCTCGTTCTTGATCCTTTTATAAGCAGGAACAGCTTTTCCTTTTCTACTCTGTCCAGCCCCCTCACGATTATGAACATCTCTATCAAATCTCCTCTTAGCCTTCTCCTCTCCAAGGAAAACAGTCCCAACCTCTCTAATCTATTTTCATAACTGAAGTTTCTCATCCCTGGAACCATTCTTGTAAACCTCTTCTCCAACGTGTTCACATGTTTCCTATAATGTGGCACCCAGAACTGTACACAATACTCCAGTTGAGGTCCAACCAGTGTCTTATATAAATTCAGCATAACCTCCTTGCTCTTGTGCTCTATGCCTCTATTAATAAAGCCCAGGATACTATATGCTTTATTAACTGCTCTCTCAAACCCCCACACCCCTCTTCAATGTCAAATATAAATTAATTGCCCCTTTGGGTACGGTAGTGTAATGGTTCCATTACTGGACTAGTAACCCTGGAGGCCAGAATTAATAATCCCTCCGGATGAGTTCAAATCCCACTATGCTGTTACAGGCTTGGATTTAGTTAATTAAATAAATCTGGAGTAAAAAGCTAGTCTGAGTAGTGGAGGCCATGAAATGATGGGATTGTCAGACGAACCCAAACTAATTTACTAATGTCCTTTAGGAAGGAAAATTGGCCATCCTTACCCAGTCTGTCCTAAATGTGAATCCAGCCCCAAAGCATTGTGGTTGACTCTTAACTATCGCTAAGACTGCAGCAGTTCAAGAAGGCAGCCACCACAAGCTTCCCAAGGGCAACGCCTGATGAGCAATAAATGCATGCTTTGCCCGCAAAACTCACATCTCTTGAATGACTAAAGAAAATATGTGATGGTTGAAAGCCGCTTTTAATGTATATTTTGTGTATTTCGGAGAGTAGGTCTATACTTGGTCTAAAAGTACCTTCACAAATCTGAGGATATCAGCTGTACACTAAATGATATACAGTGAACATGAACCTGAATGCTTCAATTGAATGGATACAGCATCCTGCAATGCATGCATGTCTATTGAGGCCTCGCTAATTCTGTGGAAATTCCAGAAGATAATTGATGAGAATTCTCAAGTGCTTTGGTGGCTTTTTTTTAACACTTTCATGGGACGTGAGTGTTATGACAAGACTAATAAGAACAAACATTCTTTTGTTACACAGGAAAAGATTGCGTACAACTCCTGAAACTGGCAGATTACAAGGGGAGATAGCAGGACAGTAAAAGGAAGCCAATGGGCAGGCAACTGCCATAGCTGCACATGAAGGTGCTCTCATGCCCGCTTGTCCCATGCAACTGAAGTGCCACTCTGAAGCTTACAAACTCCAGTAGAGTCAGCATTGTAGGACACTGCCAGGCATGGGCACAACAAAATTATCAGGACTGTGCCCTGAGGATTTATAGTCACCCATTTAAGGCGACGATATTTTAGGGTAGGTCAGGTTCCATTTTTGCACCTAAATAAGGGGCAGAATTTTCTGCTCCCACCAGCGGTAGGAATCATGGCGGGCAGGGACACTAAATTTGGCGTGATTGAAAATATCAGTTTCCTGCCAGTGGGAAATTAGTTTGGAATTTTGTCCTCGTCACTTTGATGGCAGGTCAAAAGCGGGTCGAGTTTCCTGCTGAGCTATGTCGGGAACCACATTTGCATCTTATAGATGCTCACTAAATGGCCAACTCACCGGAATTACATTCCTCCTCCAAATTAAGTGGCCTCACCAGCAGATAATTAAAATGGTATGTTTTACAACTGAATATAAGTGAGACGTACCTGGCAAGCTTCAGCTCATACACAACTTGGAGGTCAGTAGACGCTGCTTTCACCTTCTTTATGCCCATAAAAGCAAAAGACCGGGTGCCTGTAGCACAAGCTGTGCCAAGGCTGGGCACAGGAGGCAAGACTAGCAGCAAGGGTGAGACGGAGACAGGACTAGCAGGTGGTCAAGAAACAGAGCGGAAGAGTGAGAGGCTGTCCAGGGGCAAGAGTTATATGACTGTCCATGGAAGAGTGAGAGACTGCCCTGGAGCTGAGACCATGCTGTCAGGGGCATTTTGAAGAGACTGTCCATGGGCTGTGAAAGCCATATTAGAGGGTTCTGCATGGCTCCCATGTCTTGGTTCCGGTCTAGGGTGGGGAAAGGCCTCTCTGGGCAGTGATGGCCATGCACAGTATGTTGTGTAGAGCGTGGTCGGTCACCTAAGGCCCTTTTTCCTGGGGGTTCAAGCCATGGTATTGTGAGGCAGAGGGCAGGGAAATAAATGTTCAGGGGAGGCGTCTGGATGCGGTAAGTCAGTAGTTGGAAAGTCATGGTGGAGGAGTGGCATAAGTTATTGGATGGTCTCATGGTGGGCGGGGGAGGGGGTTCCCAAAAATTAAGGGTGCATGTGGCCACAGGAAGGGGAGGGGTCAGGTCAACAAATGGCATGGGGACATCAACATTGAAAGGTTCAGGGGGAGAACAGAAATATCAGCATGAGCAATGATAGGTCCAAGGGTAATGGGGGAGGCTGGAAAGTGACATGCAGAATGGGAATTAAGTGGCAACGAGTATGAAGGAGGATAGAAGGAGCTTGGTAGGTGAAAGGGGGAGGGTCTCACTCACAAAAGTCAACTACCCCAATTTCGCATCCACTGACGAAAGACACAGTTTGAAAAACGTGCCAGAAAATAATCTATCGAGGTGGGGTCTCAGGGCATGTGGGAGGAGTTCAGAAAAACAGATATTTGAGGGAGCTTGGTGCTCAGGGGGTTGACTCTTTGTTGACAAGGGGTACTCCCAGAAACATGGCTCGTGAAGCCTGTTCGTCGGCCACAGAATGCACCTGAGGAGAGATACAATGCTGCACATGGTGGCGGAAACTAGCAAGCTATTGGCCTCCTAAAGATGCATTTCTGATCTTTGGACAGGCCAGGTGGGGCTCTCCAATACTCACGACAGACAGTGTCCTGCATCATCATTGTTTACTGCACCCTGCACAACCTAGCACTGCAAAGGGAGGATGTGTTGCTAGAGACAGAGACCTTGAGGAGCTGGACGTCTCTTCGGACGAGGAGGATGTTGAAGCAGATGAATCTGAAGAGGACGAGGATTCAGAAGAGGATGCCATTGCATGACCCGGCAGACATGACTGTGACAACCTCATAGCTACAAGATTCCTGGAGGAATAAGGTGAAGACAAGTCTTCACAATCTAAGCTCTCATCAGGCTTCAGTGCAGTGGGCACAATATGTTTACACTTCATTTTCAGTGTAAACAAATCAGGAAAGCTCATCAATCTCACAATGATCACAGAAGCACCATAAGTCACCTTCTGCCCTAATGATGGGGTCATCCTCGGAAGGTATAGTAACTTTGGGAAAATGTGACCACTGTGGAATGTGATCAGCACTCCATGAGCACATCTTCTTAAGCAACTTCACATAGTGCAGCCCTTTCAGCCATGGCACCAAGTCAGTGGGCACAGCTGCTTTCAGATGGATGAAAATCCAATGCACACAGGGATGCACTCATGTCAGTATGACAGCATCTTAGCAAGGTGGCACTAACAGGAAAAACATTCGACAATGGTTAGCGCTTGACTATCTCAAGATGGAGCAGCATCCAGACAGCACCATCTCTCCAAATGCCGGCTCTCATGGATGAATAACGCAGAGGCCTCGTCTTTCCACTGAACCTCAATATACCTTTGGACATCAGGGCAAAGTGACCTGCTACTATATATCATGCACCCAAGGTATGAGTTTTGTTCAGATTGTCCTCACAGGGAATGACTCACCAGGACCACAGTTTGACTATTTACAAGCACTCAGGGCCCTGCATTCGCCGAAAGTCTGACAAGATTCTGTTCTGGGTGACCTTGAGATTAGGGAGAGATGTGGCTCAGTCAGTATTGACAAAGCAGTCAATGACAGCTTTTTCCCTTCATAGGCCCTGCTGAGGACTCTAGAGATGTGCAAAAGCATCATTTTGAGAGCGTGACAGTCCTCAACATTGTTCAGCTCACAAAGGTTAATCCTTTCTATATACCCTAAGTCAATGATTTCCATATTGAGTTGTCTACTGTGCCTTTACAAAACGCTCATGTAAAGCACCACTGGGCAGCCATTCAGCAGCAGGATAATCACTAATAAATGGATATGAGTTGATAGCTGTTACAGAGACGTGGTTGCAGGGTGACCAAGACTGGGGACTCAAAATTCAATGGTATTCAATGTTCCGGAAAAATAGGCAAAAAGGAAAAGGAGGTGGGGTAGCTTTGTGAATAAAGGAAGCTTTCAGTGTGGTGCTAAGTAGTGATATAGGTGCAAATAGTCATTATGTGGAATCAGTTTGGGTGAAAATAAGGGATAGCAAAGGGAAGTTGTCTATAGGCCCTCGAAGAATTGCCTTACTGTAGGACAAAGTATAAATTAGAGGGAAGATAGAGGCATGTAAGAAGGGCACAACAATTGGCATGGGTGATTTTAATCTGCATGTTGACTGGACAAATCAGATTGGCAGGGGTAACATGGAAGATGAATTTGCAGTGTGCATCAGGGGTTGTTTCTTAGAGCAATATGTTGCAGAACATGTCTGGTAACAGGCTATTTTAGATCTAGTAATGTGTAATGAGGCGGGATTAATAAGAGATCTCGTAGTTAAGAATCCTCTAAGGGGTAGCAATCACAACATAGTAGAATTTCAAATTCAGTTTGAGGGCGAGCAACTCGGATCTCAAACCAGTGTCCTCAACTTAATTAAGGGCAATTACAGAGCTATGAAGAAAGAGTTATCTAAAGCGGGCTGGGAAAATAGACTAAGGGGAAGGTCAGTGGATGAAAGTGGCAGGCATTTAAGCAGATATTTCATAACGCTCAGCAAAAATTTATCCCGCTCGATAAGAAGGACTCGATGAGAAGGATGAACCACCCATGGTTAACAAGGGCGGTCAAAGAGAGTATCCAATCAAAAACTAAGGCATTCAAAGCAGCAAAATTGGTAGGCCAGAGGATTGGGATGTTTTTAGGAATCAGTAGCAGGTGACCAAAAAGCTAAAAAAAAGGGAGAAAATTCATTATGAAAATAGGTTCACAAGAAATATAAAGACAAACAGCAAGAGCCTGAGAAGAGTGTCCTGCAGTCAGTATTTTGATGAAGCAGTCTGGGAAGAGTGTCCTGCAGTCAGCATTGTGGTGAAGCAGTCTGGGAAGAGTGTCCTGCAGTCAGCATTGTGGTGAAGCAGTCTGGGAAGAATGTGCTGCAGTCAGATCTTGTTGAAAATAACAAGAGTTGACATCATGCAATGGGGAAAGGTTGCTGTCTAAGAACTTTCTGCCATGGCGCACTGAGGGGCTGGGAATTGTATAGACCCCTCGGGCTGTACGACTCACAAGGATTGTATGTAGTGAATACTAAATGTATCATAATTGTATTGAAGCACCTCAGAGTGCAACATGATGTATGTCAATAATTCCAATACCATTGCACTGTCTGACTGTCTGTAATGACCATATTGAAATGACTGTAATATTCATTGATTGTATTGTGATCCATGTGTAAAAGTTGAATATGATTGCACTTTTTGTGATGGCTATTTAGAAATGTTTTGTAAGGTACTTTCAGATATTTTATGAATAAAGTATTTTTCCAAAAAAAAAGTGACATCACAAGACAACGCGAGAAAGCGGCAGAGAGGTCAGAACCAGCGTGAGTGCGGGGAAGCTTCAAAAAGCAACATCAGCATAAAGCTGAGAGCTGATTGGTGAGTAGTGCGTAAGTGTTTTTCTTCGGTTTCTTCTCCAGTTTTTCTCCAGTTTAAGATATATTAAGCTAAGGAAAGGTGAGAGTTCTAGTTTTTATTTAAAGTACATAAATAATTTAACGTTTTTTTACTGAATTTAACTTAAAGTAAGGGTTATTTTTTCAACTAGAGGCATGGCAGGGCAGCTGAGTCCCATGTTATGTACCGCCTGCAACAAGTGGGAAGTCCTAGACGCTCCTTGCGCTCTGACCGACCACGTGTGCAGGAAGCGCCACCAGCTGCAGTTACTTGAGTTCCGAGTTTCGGAGTTTGAGCGGCAGCTGGAGGCACTGAGGTGCATCTGAGAGGCTGAGAGTTTCGTGGATAGCACGTTTTTAGATGTGGTCACCCCACAGCTTACGGAAGTGCAGACAGAGAGGAAATGGGTGACCATCAGTCAGACGAAAGGTGTCAGGCAGGTAGTCAGGAAATCCCCAAAGTGCATCTCACTCAAGAACCGTTTTTCTGTGTTGGAAAATGGTGAGAGTGACGGTTCCCCTGGGGAGTGCAGCCATACACATGGCACTGAGAGTGGCTCAGCTGCATGGGGTGGGGAGGGAAAAGAGGGCAAGAGCAATAATGGTAGGAAACTCGATAGTAAGGGGAACAGACAGGCGTTTATGCGGCCGTAGACATGACTCCAGGATGATATGTTGCCTCCATGGTGCCAGGGTCAAGGATGTCACTGAACAGCTCCAGGGCATTCTAAAGGGGGAGGGCAAACAGACAGAGGTTGTGGTACATATTGGTAGCAACGACATAGGAAGAAAGAGGGATGAGATCCTGCAAGCAGAATTCAGCAGGCTAGGAAACAGATTAAAAAACAGGACCTCAAAGGTAATAATCTCTAGATTACTTCTGGTGCCACGCGCTAGTGAGTATAAAATAAGAGGTTAGTCCAGGTGAATGGGTGGCTGGAGAGATGGTGCAGGAGGGAGGGCTTTAGATTCCTGGGACATTGGGACTGTTTCTGGGGGCGGTGGGACCTGTACAAGGCAGACGGGTTGCACCTGAACCGGAATGGGACCAACATCCTTGCGGGGAGGTTTGCTAGTGCTGTTGGGGTGGGCTTAAACTAACTTGACAGGGGGAAGGGATCCTGAAAGGAGGTTCAGCAGGGGTTGATTCACAACCAAAATTAGAAGAGAGAGCAAGTGAGTCTGGAAGGCATAGAAATTATAGGCCAGTTAAGGCACAAGGGAGTTTGGCAAGGTTGGACGGTATTTATTTTAATGCAAGGAGTCTGGAGAATAAGAATGAGTTGAGGGCACAAATGAACACATGGAAATATGATGTCAGTGTTGGCACAGAGACATGGTGAGAGAGGGGCAGGATTGGCAGCTCAATATTCCAGTATATAGGGTCTTCAGGTGAGGCAGGGAAGGAGGTAAAAGAGGAGGAGGTATCACAATATTGATCAAGGAATCAATTACAGCAGTAAGAAGGGGTGGTGTCTTAGAAGGCTCCCCAAATGAAGCCATATGGGTAGAACTTAAAAACAAAAAGGAGCAATCACATTGCTGGGAGTGTACTATAGGCCCCCAAACAGTCAGAGAGAAATAGAAGAGCAGGTATGTAGGCAAATTTCAGAGAAGTGTAAAAATAATAGGGTATTAATAATGGGGGATTTCAACTTCCCCAACATTAACCAGATTAGTCATAGTGTGATAGGTTTAGAGGGAGCGGAATTCTTAAAATGCATCCAGGAGAGCTTTTTAAGCCAGTACGTAGAAGGTCCTACAAGAGAGGGGGCAGTTCTGGACTTAATTTTAGGGAATGAAGCCGGGCAAGTGGTAGAATTATCAGGGGGGGAGCATTTTGCAGATAGTGATCATAACTCAGTTAGATTCAAGGTTGGTATGGAAAAGGAAAAGGATGGGCCAGAAATCAGAGTTCTAAATTGGGGGAAGGCTGATTTTAATAAGATCAGGTATGATTTGGCCAGAGTGGACTGGGAGCGGCTACTTTTAGGTAAATCTGCGTCAGAGCAGTGGGACTCCTTCAAGAAGGAAATAGGGAGAGTACAGGGCCAACATATTCCAGTAAAGACAGAGGGTGGGACCAACAAATCCGGGGAACCCTGGATGTCAAGGAAAATACAGGATTGGATAAAGAGAAAAAGGGAGGCTTATGGCAGATACCAAGAGCTCAAAACAGCAGAAGTCCTAGAGTATAGAATGCGTAGGGGGGAAGTTAAAAAGAAAATTAGGAGAGCAAAAATGGGGAATGAAAAAAACATTGACAGGTAAAATAAAGGAAAATCCAAAGTTATTTTACAAGTACATTAAGAGTAAGAGGATAGCTAGAGAAAGTGTAGGGCCCATTAAGGACCACAGTAATAATTTGTGTGTGGAGCTGGAAGATGTGGGTAGGGTTCTAAATGAATACTTTGTGTCAGTGTTCACAAGTGAGAGAGACAACGTAGGTATGGAAATCAAACAGGAGGACTGTGATATAATTAAAGAAATTAGCATAGAAAGGGAGGAGGTTCTAAGTGGTCTGGCAGGTTTAAAAGTAGATAAATCTCCAGGCCCGGACGAAATGTATCCCAGGCTGTTAAGTGAGGCAAGGAAGGAGATAGCAGGGGCGTTGGCAATAATTTTCAATATTTCTCTGCTCACAGGAAAGGTGCCAGAGGGCTGGAGGACAGCCAATGTGATACCGTTATTCAAGAAGGGAGGAAGGGATAAACCAGGAAACTACAGGCCAGTCGGACTAACCTCAGTGGTGGGGAAACTATTGGAAGCAATTCTGAGGGACAGAATTAATCTACACTTGGAGAGGCAAGGGTTTATCAAGGACAGTCAGCATGGTTTTGTTAAGGGGAGGTCATGTCTGACCAATTTGATTGAATTTTTTGAAGAGGTGACCAGGTGTGTAGATGAGGGCAATGTATTTGACATAGTCTACTTGGACTTCAGCAAGACTTTTGATAAGGTCCTGCATGGGAGACTGATAACGAAGGTAAGAGCCCATGGGATCCAAGGCAATTTGGCAAATTGGATACAGAATTGGCTGAGTGGCAGGAAGCAGAGGGTGATGGTCAAGGGGTGTTTTTGTGACTGGATGCCCGTGTCCAGTGGGGTTCCACAGGGATTGGTATTCGGTCCCTTGCTGTTTGTGGTATATATAAACAATTTAGACCTGAATGTAGGAGGGTTGATCAGTAAGTTAGCGGATGACATGAAAATTGGTGGGGTGGTAAATAGTGAGGAGGATAGCCTTACATTACAGGAGGACGTAGATGGGCTGGTCAGATGGGCTGATCAGTGGCAAATGGAATTTAATCCAGATAAGTGTGAGGTGATGCACTTGATCAGGACAAACAAGGCACGGGAATACATGATGAATGGTAGGATCCTGGGAAGTACCGAGGATCAGAGGGACCTTGATGTGCATATCCACTGGTCCCTTAATGTAGTGGGACAGGTAAATAAGGTGGTTAAGAAGGCATTTGGGATACTTGCCTTTATTAGCCGAGGCATAGAATATAAGAGCAGGGAGGTTATGCTGGAGCTGTATAAAACGCTGGTTAGACCACTGCTAGAATATTGCATGCAGTTCTAGAATCTGCATTATAGGAAGGATGTGATGCACTAGAGAGTGTGCAGAGGAGATTTACCAGGATGTTGCCTGGGCTGGAGAGTTTTAGTTATGAGGAGAGATTGGATAGACTGGGGTTATTTTCTGCCTGGAGCAGAGGAGATTGAGGGGGGACATGATTGAGGTGTATAAAATTATGAGGGGCATAGATAGAGTGGACAGGAAGGAACTTTTTCCCTTGGTGATGGGATCAATAACCAGGGGGCATAGATTTAAGGTAAGAGGCAGGAGGGTTAGAAGGGATGTGAGGAAGAATTTTTTCACCCAGAGGGTGTTGGGGATCTGGAACTCATTGCCTGAAGGGGTGGTAGAGGCAGAAACCCTCATAACATTTAAGAAGTATTTGGATGTGCATTTGCGATGCCATGGCATACAAGGCTAGGGCCTAGTGCAGGAAAATGGGATTAAAAATGGGATTAGAATAGTTAGGTACTTCTTTGACTGGTGATGGGCCGAAGGGCTTTTTCCTGTGCTGTAGACCTGTATGACTCTATCTAAGAGCTTCTTTGGGTATATAAAAAGAAAGAGATTAGCTAAAGTGAGCACGGGATCCTTGGAGAATGCGACTGGGGAATTGATAATGGGGAACAGGGAAATGGCAGTTAATTTAAACCAATATTTTGCATCAGTCTTAATGGTGGAGGATGCCATAAACATTTCAAAGTTATCAGATAAGCAAGGAGCTAATAGGAGGAAAGATTTTGTGTCTATCATGAGGGACAAAGTATTTGAGAAGCTAATGGGGCTAAAGGCAGGGAAGTCACGAGGATCTGATGGCCTGCTTCCAAGGGTTTTAAAGGAAGTGGCTGCAGAGATAGTGGAGGCATTGGCCAAAATGTTCCGGAACTCATTGGAATCCGGGAGAGTCCCAGCGGATTGGAAAACCGCTAATGTGACACCCCTGTTCAAGAAGGGAGGGAGACAAAAAGCAGGAAACCATAGGCCAGTCACCATAACATCTGTCATTAGGAAAATGCTGGAATCCATTATTAAAGAAGAAATAACAGGACATTTAGAAAAGCTTAATGCAATCAAACAGAGTCAACATGGTTTTGTGAAAGGGAAATCAAGTTTGACACATTTGCTAGAGTTCTTTGAGGAAATAACAAGCAGAGTTGATGAAGGGGAACTGGTAGATGTAGTGTATTTGGATTTCCAGAAGGCATTCGATAAGGTGCCACATAAAAGGTTATTTCACAAGATAGGAGCTCATGGTACTGGGGGTAATGTATTAGCATGGATTGAGGATTGGTTGACACACAGAAGACAGAGAGTCGGGGTTAATGGGTCTTATTCAGGTTGGAAAGATGTAACTAGTGGAATGTCACAAGGATCAGTCCTTGGGCCTCAAAATATTTACTATCTACATTAATGACTTGGAGGAGGGGACAGAGTGTAATGTATTCAAATTTGCTGATGATACAAAAATAGGTGGGAAGGCATTTTGCGCTGAGGACATAAGGAATCTGCAAGGGGATGTAGATAGGTTGAGTGAGTGGGCGAAAACTTGGAAGATGGAGTTTAATGTAGGAAAGTGTGAGTTCATGCGCTTTGGCAGGAAGAATCAAAAGGCAGACTATTATTTAAATGGAGAGAGAATTCAAAATAAGTGCAGCACAGAGGGATTTGGGTGTTCTTGCGCATGAAACACAAAAAGTTAGCATGCAGGTGCAGCAAGTAATTAAGAAGGCAAATGGAATTTTGGCCTGTATTGCTAGGGGGTTGGATTTTAAAAATAGGCAAGTCTTGTTACAACTGTACAGGGTGTTGGTGAGGCTGCACCTAGAGTACTGTGTACTTGGTCCCCGTATTTAAGGAAGGATATACTGACATTGGAGGCAGTTCAAAAGAGATTCACTAGGCTGATTCCTGGGATGAAGGGGTTGACTTATCATGAATGGCTAAAAAGGTTAGCTCTTTGTTCATTAGAGTTTAGAAGAGTGAGGGGTGATATTATTGAAATGTATAAGATTCTGAGGTGGCTTGACAGGGTAGATGTTCAGAAGATGTTTCCACTAGTGGAAGAAGCTTCCACTAGGGGACATAGTTACAGAATAAGGGGACACTCATTTAAAACTGAGATGTGATGGAATTTCAGAGGGTAGTGAATGTCTGGAATTCTCTACCCCAGAGAGTTGTGAATGCTAGATCACTGAACGTATTTAAAGAGGAGGTAGATAGATTTTTGAAAAAGTGGGGAGTTGAGGCTATGAGGAGCTTGCACAAAAGAGGAGCTGAAGCCTGGAGTAGATCAGCCATAATCTTATTGAATGGCGGGGCAGGCTTGAGGGGCTGAATGGCCTACTCCTGCTCCTATTTCTTATGCAACCTTGATGCACAATCTTCCTGAGGCCAAATAACATCTGCCTGAGATTTAAGGGTCACGGGGCATGTTGTCCAGTCATCGTTGACACATGTAATGTCTTTGTTGATGTTGCAGATGTGACAATAAGGGCTACTCACTGTGGTGAGAATTAATGCAATTGGGAATCCAGATGGGAGCTCACTGGGGGCGTACATTTTGGGCCCTTGAATTAGCGCAGGACCTTGCATCACATCGAATAGCCATTGAATACTTGAGGCTTGGAGGTGGATAAATGCAGAATGTATTTACAAAAGTGAAAAGCATATAAATAGCGATTGAACATCTGTGCCACCATTGTGCATTCAAAGCTTCTTAATTTTTCTAATCCTGTCCCTACGTCGAGGTGCAGCCCTGACAGCAGATGTGGAGGCAACCTGATGACTGCTGTGCCCTGTTGCCTAGGATGACTCTGGCAGGCGTCCTCTGGTGGCCCAAGGTCTCAAGGGCTCCAGCCTGCTAAGGGTCTCCTGCTCTGGGACAGGTACACCCTCCTTGGCCGGACCTGTTGGAGTTGACAGCGTCACTGACAGGCGGGAGTTGGAGCTGAAGGACACCATTCAAGTGTCCTAAGTGGATGCCCACGGGGTGCCTGGCTTGCACTCCTCCTCCCTTTGGGTGTCCGGTGGCCCCTCCCTGACTTCTTGAGGGGAAAGGGCACCTGGAGAGAGGTCGAGGTGCCCTGTTCCCCCTCTCGCCTAGCCACTGCTGGAATTCACCTGTGACTAGAATGATGGTGTGCAGGTCTGAGCACAAAAAACAAGGCAGAAACTGCTGGACCTGGGTTTCCAAAGTGGCCGCCACACGTCCAATGGAGGCTTCGATTCACTGACACGTTGGAGCCATGACATCAGACAGAATATGAACAATCTCCTTTTCTTTGTTCCAGTCTGGTGACAGCCTCTGACAACTCTGCTTGATGTTCCTCTGCCTGTCTTTGTATAAGACCATAAGACGTTGGAGCAGAAGTAGGCCATTCAGCCCATCTAGTCTGCCCTGCCATTCAATGAGATCATGTCTGACCTGACACTCCTCAATTCCACTTTCCTGCCTTTTTCCCATAACCCTTGATTCCCTTACTGATTAAAAATCTGTCTATCACAATCTTGAATATACTTAACAACCCAGCCTCTGCAGCCCTCTACAGTAAAGAATTCCACAGAATCACTACCCTCTGAGAGAAGAAATTTCTCCTCATCCCTGTCTTAAATGGGTGACCCCTTACTCTGAGATAATGACCTCTGGTCCCAGACTCCCCACAAGGGAAAACAATCTCTCAGCACCTACCCTGTCAAGCCCCCTAAGAATCTTTTTTGTTTCAATAAGGTCACCTAAACTCCAATGAGTTCAGACCCAACCTCTCCTCATAAGAAAATCCCTCCATAACCAGGGTCAACCTAGTGAACCTTCTCTGGACTGCCTCCAATGCTAGTATATCTTTCCTTAGACAAGGGGACCAAAACTTTTCACAGTATTTTAGGTGTGGTCTAACTAGTGCCTTGTATAGTTTTAGCAAGACATCCCTATATTTATATGCTATTCTCTTTGAAATAAAGGCCAACATTCCATTTCCCTTCCCTATTACCTGCTGAATTTGTATTTTAGCTCTCTGTGATTCATGCACGAGGACCCCCATTTTCCTCCTTGCTGCAGTCTTTCTGCATTGAAATAATATTCAGCTCCTATATTCTTCCTGCCAAAGTGCATAACCTCATATTTTCCCACATTATATCCCATCTGCCAAGTTTTTGCCCACTCATTTAACCTGTCTACATCCCTCTGTAGACTTCTTGTGTCGTCTTCACCACTTGCCTTCCCACCTATTTTTGTGTCCTCCGCAAACTTGGCGTTAGGACATTCACTTGCCTCATCCAAGTCATTAATATAAGTTGTAAATAACTGTGGCCCCAATACTGATCCCTGTGGCACTTAACTAGTTATGTGTTGCCAACCTGAAAATGCCCCCCTTATCCCAACTCTCTGGCCAGGATTTCCTGGTTGGCAAGTGGGGGGCGGGGCCCGCTCGCTGATGCGTAAAATGACACAGGATGACATCGTGCGGAACTCCCAACGTCATCCCGCCTCATTTCAATTTTCAGGTCGGCGGGGGCTCAGCAGAATCAAATGTGCACCTGCCGACCTGTCAATGGCCTATTGAGGCCATTGACAAAGCAGTTAAAGTAATTAATGGACCTGAACGTCCAACCTTAAGGTTGGCAGGCAGGCCAGGAGCCCTAGCGGGCTTAAGAAAAAGCATGAAACCTCATCCACAGGCGGGATGAGGTTTCATGTAGGTTTTAAAATTTTTAATAAAATTGTCAATGAAAGTGATGGACATGTCCCAACTCATGTGACACTATCACATGAGGGAACATGTCAGGGAAATTTATTTCTTCTGTTTTTAAATTTTTTCAGACAGGAGCCGATCTCCCTGAGGTAGCACTTAGCCTCAGGGAGATCAGTGCGCTCTTTCACGCACAAAGGCCTGCCCACATGAAATGGCAGCGCACCTCTGATCAGCTCCTGGCGTCCGCTCCTAAACTTCCCCCACCGACAGGGGGCAATTTCGGCCCACTGTCTTTTATTAGTTATCGAATCCTCTATCCATGCTAATATACTGCCCCTAAAACCATGGGCTCTTATCTTATTAAGTAGCCTTATGTGCGATACTTTATCAAATGCCATTTGAAAATCCAAATATACTACGTCGACTGCTTGTTAATTCCTGCTTGTTAATTCCTCAAAGAATTCTAATAAATTTGCCAGGCATGATTTCCCCTTCATGAGAGTCATGCTGACTCTGCTTGATTGTATTATGCATTTCTAAATGCTCTGCCATTACATCCTTTATAATAGACGCTAACATTTTCCCAATGACAGACGTTAAGCTAACTGGCTAATAGTTACCTGTTTTTGTGTCTCCGTCCCTTTTTGAATAAGGGTGTTGCATTCACAGTTTTCCGATCCTCCGGGACTTTTCCAGAATCTAAGGATTCTTGAAAGATTACTACAGGTGCATCCATTATCTCAGTAGCTACTTCCCTTAATATCCTAGGATGTAACCCATTTGATCCAGGGGACTTATCAGCCTTTAGTCCCATTAGTTTCCCTAGTACTTTTTCTCTAGAGATAGTTATTGTATTTATTTCCTAACCCCTCCCCGCCCCCCCAACCTTTTGCCCCTTTATTATTTAGTATTTTTGGAATGCTATTAGTGTCTTCTACTGTGAAGACTGATGCAAAGTATTTATTAAGCTCCTCTGCCATTTCCTGGTTCCCCATTATTATTTCCCCAGCCTCATTCTCTAAGGGGCCTATGTTCACTTTGGCCTCTCTCTTCCTTCTTATATATTTAAAGAAGCTCTTACTGTCTGTTTTTATATTACTTGCTAGTTTACTCTCAAAGTTTATTTTCACCTTCTTCATTATTTTTTGGCCATCTTTTGTTGGTTTTTAAAACTTTCCCAATCCTCTGGTTTACCACTAATCTTTGCTACATTGTATGTTTTTTTCTTTCAAATTGATACTACCTGTAACTTCCTTGGTTAACCATTGTTAGTTTATCCCCTTCCTAGAATCCTTCTTCCTCACTGGGATATATCTTTTTTGTGAGTCATGAATTATTTTCTTAAACATCTGCCATTGTTCATCAATCATCTTTTCTGCTAAACAGCTTTTCCAGTGCACACCAGCCAACTCTGTCCTCATTCCTTTGTATTTCCCCTTATTTAAGTTTAGCACAGTTGTTTCCAACCTGGGTTTCTCACTCTCAAACTGAATGCTAAATTCCACCATGTTATGGTCACTGTTTCCTAGGGAATCTTTTACTCTGAAATCATTTATTAAACCTGCCTCATTACACATTACCAGATCCAAAATAGCCTGATTCCTGGTTGGATCCACAACATACTGTTCTAGGCAACTGTCTTGAATACACTCCATGAATTCTTGCTTGCGGCTACCTCTGCCAATTTGATTTTCCCAATCTCCATGAAGATTAAAGCCACCCATGATTAATCTACTGACTTTTTTACATGCCCCCATTATCTCCTGTTTTATTCTCTGTCCTACAATGTAGCTACTGTTAGGGGGCCTATAGGCTACTCCTACCAGTGTCTTCTTCCCCTCATTACTTCTTACCTCCACCCATATGGTTTCTCCATCTTCCGATCCAAGATCATTTCTTCCTATCGCACTTATTCCATCTTGTACTAACAAGGCTACCCCACCACCCTTTCCTTCCTGCCTGTCCTTTCGAAAAGTCACATACGCCTGAATATTTAGTTCCAAGTTTTGATCTTCTTCTATCCATGTCTCTGTAATGGCTATACGATGATACCCATTAACCTCTATTTGTGCCATTAATTCATTTATTTTGCATTGGATACTGAGTGCATCTAAGTAAAGAGCCATTGATTTTGCCTTTTTACCAGTTTTTCCCTCTTTGACCCTATTTGCTCCAGTTTTTTAATGTTTTTTCACTCTGTTCCTTCCTGTCACACTCTGGGTATCATTACCTAAATAGCTGCCATATCCTTTTGCTTTGTAAGCCCTTTTGCTTTGTATCCCCTCTCCAGAACCCTCCCTTCCTCTATTTAGTTTAAATAGTTTAAATACCTCCAACGTTTCTCTTAGGACCAATTCTAGAGGCTTGTCATCAGATTCCATCTTAGCAGGGACCTGGTCTCCAGCAGTGCCCCGAGTGTCAGAGACCTCAGCTGCCACAGCCTTCGCCTGCTGTGGACCCATGCCTGTGAGGTGATCACCAGATTTTGAAACAGAGTCTACTCTAGAACGAGGTCCCACTGAGGTGTGTGTATCTGCGCTGGTGGAGGGTGCAAGTGAACTGATGATGGGTCGTCATCAGACTGCTGGTCTGCCTCCTCATCTTAGGTGGTCTGAGGACTGAGGATAAGGTGTTTTCTGGAGGACATCCTCTACCTTTTCTTGCTGCTACCTCGAATAGAGAGAAGAGAGAATTAGTGATTGACGAGGCAGTCTCCGACATTATAAGTCATTCACAGTCATTGTCCACATGTGGCTGATGTATACTGGATGCACCCTCACTGGCTTGTTGGAGGAGACCTAGCTTGCCTTTTGTGCATGAATGATCCCTACCTTCTCCAGCCATCTTGCAGTGGCCTATTACTCGTAGGGGGAGAGTGTTCCCAACTCTGGGGTCCCCACTCTGTTCTTGGCTCTCTCTCTTTTCTTGTAGGAAAACTTGTCCTGCATAAAGGCAGATGGATTAACTGTAAGCACTATGGATGAAAGAGCAGTTCAGAAGTATGCATGCCTGTTGTCTCTGCTGAGCCCTCCCCAAAAAGGGATTAAGATGCTGTTTGTGCAGGGTCTTACATAAGATAGAACCATAGAACCATAGAACACTACAGCACAGAAAACAGGCCATTCGACCCTTCTAGTTTGTGCCGAAATATTATTCCGCTAGTCCCATTGACCTGCACCTAGTCCATTTCTCTCCAGACCTCTCCCATCCATGTATCTATCTAATTTATTCTTAAAACTTAAGAGTGAGCCCGCATTTACCACGTCAGATGGTAGCTCGTTCCACACTCTCACCACTCTCTGAGCGAAGAAGTTCCCCCTAATGTTCCCCCTAAACCTTTCCCCTTTCACCCTAAAGCCATGTCCTCTCGTGTTTATTTCTCCTAAACTAAGTGGAAAGAGCCTACTTGCATTTACTCTGTCTATACCCCTCACAATTTTGTAAACTTCTATCAAATCTCCCCTCATTCTTCTACGCTCCAAGGAATAAAGTCCTAACCTGTTTAATCTTTCCCTGTAACTCAACTCCTTAAGACCCGGCAACATCCTAGTAAATCTTCTCTGCACTCTCTCAATCTTACTGATATCCTTCCTGTAGTTAGGCGACCAGAACTGCACACAATACTCCAAAGTTGGCCTCACCAATGTCTTATACAACCTCACCATAACATCCCAACTCCTATACTCAATACTTTGATTTATGAAGGCCAGTATGCCAAAAGCTTTCTTTACAACCTTGTCTACCTGTGATGGTGATCTTAAAGTGGCTGGCAGACATTTAGTGCTGATGTCCCAGATGCTGGCAGTGTGTGACATCCCTGTGAACCTTAGACTACCTGATGCCCTATGAGAGTGTGTGTTTGGAGTGAGTAGAAGTTTCCTGGCAGAGTGGAGCAGATCATTCCTCCTCTTTCAGCACTGCAGGACGGTCCTTTATTATTTTCCAAGGGTGCTGAACTACCTGGCGACCTCCTCCTAGGCCAGCGTGGTCAGGTGGGAGGAACTCCTGTCCCCATCCCGAGGAAACAGGGCCTCCTGCCTTTCCTGGATGGCCTGGGGCAGAATCCCTAGGGAGGTCTCGCTGAACCATGGTGCTGACAGTGTTGACCTTTAGACGCCATGGATTACCTGTCCAAAACAACACATGTCCTGCGAGGGGTGAATGTCCATACAGTGCCGTTTATATATGGCGCCAGGATCTTCGACTCCATGAGTTAACGCAGGGTGGACGAATCCCGACCTGCCCCACCACGAGAATCACTGAGCTCCTTGCTGATGTATAATTATGAGCTGAAAATCAGAAGATGGTGCAGATTCACCCTAGCCGCCACCCAAAGGGAATCAGGCTGACTTTCCTGCCTGCCACTGCACTTAGTCTCTGGAACAGAAAAGTATGGAAAATTCTGCCTAATGTTCCTAGATAAGAATCTGCAATTGTTGAGCTCAGCAAATTACATTAACATGTCACGAGTTGGTGGCTGTGTCTTCTCTGCACAGCTGGCTCCCTGTAGACTCATGAATTCCTTTTCTAAATGATGGCTGACTGAAGATGAATCAGAATGAACATGTGCCTTTGCATTAATGATCAGCTAGCTGTTTAAAACACGTTTTTCCTCTGTAACACTTATGTCTTAGCTCTATTCACATTAATGAGGAAGCATGTCAGAAATATTACTTTAATCATTTTGCTCATTTCCTTAATAATTTTTTAAGGAGATTAAAACAAAATTGTCACACGTAACAGAATTTTGGATTGGTGCGCAGATGGTCAATGGCAGATGCCACTGATTTATCTTTTTGCCTCAGGATAACCCAAAGCGACAGCTTTCACTTGTTTGGGAGGACACTGAAGGTTATTGTCACTAACATTGTGGACTAATTTATGTGACCAAGTCATGAAGTCTTTTTCTCTATACACATATTTTGAAACTTAAATTGAATGATAAAATTTGTCGGACTAAATTCGAGTACGAGGGCAGAATTTTGCCCTTGGCGGGGATGCTCAGCCATAAGGTTGGACGGGCAGTGTAAATTTGAATTTAATGACTTTTTAATGGCCTTAATAGGCCTTTTAATTGTCGGCGGGCGCACTGCCAACTCCGGCATGCACCCGCTGAATGAAATATCGCTGGACTAGGCGATGATGTCAGGGCGCTTGCCTGATGTCATTGCGCGTCATTTTGCGTTTGGCCAGGTTGGGCGCGCGCACACCCACCAAGCTCAATATTTTGCCCCAAATCATCACATTCAAAAGATTTCTAATTAATTAAGACAAAGAAAATCAGAATTAATTTCAATAAAGCAAAACTACATATATTGTCCTGTATCACTAAATCATTAGTAATCCCATAAACTAGCAGGTTACTCATTTTCTGCTGTAATCTGAAGTCATTATTCTAAATATATTTTTAAAATAATTAGTGCTATATAGGTGAAATCTAACCTAGCAACTCTACAAATTAACTTTAATACGAATAGGCAAGTACTAACTGCTCTTATGTTCAATCTTCCTTATAATGTGCTGTCAAAGAGCCAAGAACTCTGGACACTTCTCTGCAGTACATCATGTGATGAAGTACACACATGTTTCATGTCTGCCTCAAGGTGTCAATTTATAACCACATGGTCATGGCATTTACTTTTAGAAACTCACAAGGGTGAGAACCTGATATACATAAATGAGTACATTTTATAAGTTAGTGTAGGGCTCTGGAGGTCATTTTAGGAATTCAGGTGTAAAGGTCATTGCCCTGATTCATGGCTTGATGATTATCTATTTTAATGGTTGAAAAGTCATGTGATCTGCAAATTGAGGACACGAGCATTCATGCCTGAGTTGCCAACACATCCATCCATTACAGAACACCCTGTGTTGGGAGCAGTAACTCACAGAAATTACTCCAACATAAATATAGAAGCATGAGAACCACATACACAACTACAGTTCCTGGCGAAAAACTGCAGGACCTGGAAATGGAAATGGAAACTAATAAGAAATTGGAAATGCACAGTCAGTCTGAAAAGTTATTGAGTTTGACTCTTCTGATGAAGAAAGCATGAGACAAATGAAACATTAACCTCACTTTCCCTTTTCATGTTGGTGAGCATGCTGAATATCTCTGGTTTTCTGGTTTCATTACAGTACTCAGTGCCTTTACGCTGACCAGTGTTTGATTTTTATTTTGCAACTATCCTTAGTTCCATTTCTATAAAAGAGAATAATATCCTCCCTATGATTAGCTGACCCGAATTCCCACAATACTCCAGGATATTACTAATGCCATATATACCATACAAGCTCTTGCAGTTTTGTACTCTATCTGCTGAGGTATTCCAATAACGTATTTGCCTTTGCAATTGAAGCCAAGCTTTCAGCTAGGTGGTTTCACAAATTCTTTTCATATCGTCACCCTGGGATCCAAAATCCCTCCTTAAAACAACTAAAAAAATTTTTCTCTCACTACGGTTAACAACCCAACTAGAAATTCCAATCTTAGAAATTTTGCACCCTTTCAAACCCAAATGCTCCAGAAAATTGATTGCTTTGTAAATTATGGAGACAAACTGACATTCTCCCATTTTTTTGTAAGAAGCAATTTCAGGCCTTAACCCATCCTTCCTGATAAATATGTTGTACGGCTAATTATTTTCAAACACGTTTGTAATGCTCATCTAGGCCATGTGTCTATGTAAGGGAATATTGTGCGATTTTATTATGCACCTTGTCTTACAGCAGAAGGAAAGTGTAGAAAACAGACAATTTTCCACATGAATGTTCTCTTATAGTTGGTCTAAGAAACTTCAAAAGACAATTTCATCGATATTTAATTTAGTATTGTCTACCTGCACTTGCTCTTTCAGGCACTGAAGGAGCTGCAATGTATTTCCAGCATTTTGCGTTTTTATTTCTGATTTGCAATGCTTGCACTTTTTTGTCTTTTAATTCCAATTGTATCTGTGTCATATTTCTATTTCCAACACCAGCTAGTCTAATGATCTACTCCAACTGAGGCGACAGAATTAGTAACAAATTATGAGCAGTTTTGTACATACACCAAGCAACTGAGCCAAATGCACCCAAATGAATTTTCATTATAAACCAGAAGGCAGCAAAGAACAAACAGTTTCAATGCATTTGTGATATTTTCAGAGCCAGAGGAAAGAAATGAAATGAAAATAAGGTATCAAACTGGCAACATTCCCACCCAGTATATGATGCAGTTTCTTGTCCTTTGTTTCCCTCTGATCATTTTTTATCCCCTATTCTACTGACGCTTCAGTGGGCTGCATGTCTACTGCTATGAACCATTGTCTGGTACCACATTGCAGTCCTGACACAGGAGCAACAATTTTAACCCCATCCATGAAATGAGGGGAGTAATGGAGTTAAAATCAAGTTGATCGAGTTAACGGCCAACTTCTGCTCCACCACCATTTTAACTTTTACAGGGCAGTCATATGTCCACCTGAATCAGGTGGAAGCCTCATTAGTCTATGCGTATTGGGGTCCTCTGGGGTGCATAGAAGCCAGTTACAGTTTTGAGGCCTTACTGGCAGAGCGCGCATGACGGACTCTTGTCCCATAATACCTGATAGTCAAAAGGTAGAGGCCCCAAAAAGCTAAGGATAGAGTTTGCTTTATGGAGTGATAAAGAACAGGAGTGTCCCTCAGGCCCCACAAAAATAATGTGCCTCGCCCTGGCCTCTGGTCCACTCAATATCACATTGCTGAACAGCAGTAGGACACGTGTACAGAAGATGCAGATGGCCAGCAGCATGTTATTGAGGCCTCAGCCTCAAACTAGACTGAGCCTTGTGGTCAGATGAGTTAGAAAGCTAGGCTGTCAGCTGCCTGATAATTAAAACCTAACTTTATGTAAAACCAGGATCTATGTGCAAAGCCAAGGCTGCTTTTGTCAACAGCTGACACTCACACAAAGTTACTGCCATTGGAGGCAGCTGGATAGTGACCAAAACAGGCAACCCTTGCCAAACATTTTCCTCTCTAACCCAGATATTGAAGTCACTTGTAGCATCCTTAGCATTTCCTTGGTTGGGTTCTGCTAACTCAAATTTGACCAGGGTTTGAACAGGGAAACTTCCTAGTCCGGTTAATAGTATCTGCATTTATGATACACCTTATTGTGGTGAAATATCTCAAAGCACTTTGTGTAATGTATTACCTTATGGAATTGGCCTGTTGTAATAGCTTAGTATCTCATTTGGATGGGCTTAGTGAGGCTGTTGGGTTAATGTCAAGCTTTCTGGGGTAAAGGAATGTACTGGATGAAATTCTTTGAATTTTGGCTCGAACATATGTGATAGTTTGGTGCCCACATGATGAATGAGTACTGTCAGTAAGCTGAAATATTGCTGTCCAAAAATATCTTCAGGAAGAAGCGAAACTAACTCATTAAGATGAATGGAAAGAATGACAGAAGCAGCCAATTTCCGTGCAATGAAAAGACCGTAGGGAAGAATCTTTCTGGCATGCAAATAGTACCAGTATATTTCTAATTTACAGGCAGATTGTATATGTAACAAATGGATGATTAGGTGACAATTCTGTACCTTGTTATGAAGTAATAGAATTTGTTATTTTAAATCATAGTTTTCATGAAAAACTTTCTAAACTTTCCTTGTGATTAACTGCCAATGTTCATCAAATTATCACCACCCACTACAAACTTTTAACTATTCCGCCAATTTTGTGGATTACACAAGCTGTTTTCCTCTTCATTCTGTGATGTAAGACACCACCCTTATAAGAGTTTCTTTTAACTGCCAAAACTCACCACTTATCTACAATTTTGTCCATATACATAATTTTCCTAATAGGCTATGGAAGTCAACCGTACCTGTTCATCAAAACATTGGAAGCAACTCAGAAACTCCTCCCCCAGAATCCTTTGCCTTATACTTAACCTGGGACAAAAAGGGAGTGTTTTGTCCTGTTTTAGCTTGGTAGCAATCCCCTTTACAAGTCACTGTCGTAGCATCGATAGGTTCAGTCAGTAGCGCTCTTACTTCTGAATTGGAAGATTGTGGGTTCAAGTCCCATTCTCAATGCATTAGACAAAAAGAATGTTAAAGGAGAGGTGAGAGGGGTGGAACAATGTGAAGTGCTCGAAGGAGGGGACAGTGCCAGAGGAGTGGGCAGAAGGCCAAGGTGTGGTTTTCCAATTAGGACCACAGCACCACCACAGCAGTTTGGGGACGGTAGATGATGGAAGATATAGCAAGATGAGGAAGCTGTGATAAGTGGCAAATATCACAACTGTGGGCCAGCTTTCAGTCAATGCCTGAATGTCAACAGGGTCATTCATCAATAAATTGATGGATGGAAAGGGCCTTGTTCAAGCCATTTATTTTGCTTATGGAACTGATTCATTGAACATCTATTTTAAATAAATGTACACATTACTGTTATACATTCACTTCTATTCAATAAATTTGAAACAAGTCTAATATCGTGAGGTGCTGGGAGGAGGTGGCACTGAATAGATTCAGGACACCATTTTCCCCTCCCGCCAGCAGTGGGTTTCGTCGCAGGTGGGAGCAAAATATTTGGAGAGAGGCCAAAAGTCAGATTTGCACCAGTAGGAAAACAAGTGGGACTTTTCCCCTCACCACTTGCATGGCGGTCTGATGGCAGGTCGAATTTCCCACAGATCCATGTCGGTAAGCCCATTTGCATGCATTATATTGCATTCATGAATACTCATTAAAATGTAAGTGTCTGGAATCACATTCCTCCTCCCAATTGCTTGCCACGCCAGCAGGAAATTAGGCTGGTTTGAATCATGACTGGATAGAAGTCACGTGCAGCTGTCCACCTTCACTTCACTTGTCATTTCGAGGTGAGTTCAACATTCAAAGTCTTCTGGCAACAGCGCTGCTCCAGGAGTGATTCAAAATTGCAGTGTTAGGGCAGCCTGGAGGGGGTGTCTGGTTGGATTCCTCACAGTGGGTGCCTTGGGTGTGCAGTAAGGCAGCTCACAGTGATTGTGCGCTTCTCCTGGAGGAGAGCACTCATGGTGTGCTTTGTGTCTCAGGCAAGACTTCACCCTAAAACAGAGGCAAGCATGGCGACCGGGGGTGGTGGTGTGGGAGGATAAAAGACCATGAGAGGGAGCGAGACTGAGAGCAGAGCCAGGAGATAAAAGAGATAAATGGAGTGCAGCTGAGCTAAATGAGTGAAGACTTGTGGCGGAATTTTCCCAAATTTGCACTAAGTGCGATAGCGGGTGGGCAAAATGGCATTCTACCCGCCAACAGCAATGGCGGGTCTTCATGCCGTGTCATCCTGAGCCCGCTACATTAGTTATGCATTCCCGGGGAACACGCCATTTCCGTGGTGGGTGGACCCTCATTCGCCCGCCCACCATCACCCCACCATTGCATCACTCCGGCTGTCATACTCAAAACGCAGCTGCTAGCTCAGCGCTCATCGCCGCCAGCTCACCACTGCTGCCTGGGAGACATGGTCAGCAAAGGACAAAACACTGCAGCCACCTGTTTCAACGACGGGTCCCTTGAGCAACTGCAAGATGCCGTGGAGGCCCGATGGGTTGCCCTGTACCCCAGCTCTAGCCCCAGGATGGGCAGCAACATGACCAATCCGGCTTGGGAGGCAGTGGCAGTGGTGGTCAGCGCCAACTCCCTTCAGAAAAGGACAGCCACCCAGTGCTGCAAGAGGATGAATGATCTCCTCTGTTCTGCCAGGGTAAGTCACTCTTCTCATCACTCTCGGCGCACATACTCACAAACCTCACACATCCACAGGGCCCTCACTTACTGCCAGTTCAAGGGACATCACCATTCACTCTCTCACACTCACTGTCATTGTTCTCATCCCGTCCATGGGACCACTCACCACCCACACATGCCAGGCATACTTATCATCTGGCCTGACAGACATCCTGCTTAAACTACCTCCATCTCTATTCATACAGGACAAGCTGGCACAGAACGAGAGGGAGAGGTCGCAGGACGGTGGTGGAATGCCCGAAATCAAGGTCCTCATGGACTTTGAAAACAAAGCCACCAGTTGGCTGGCGATGAAACTGGACTGTTCCTGTGCTGATGATGAGGTTGGCGGTGCTCTACCAGGTGAGGATCCAGCAGTGCAACATCCATCGGACAACTATGATGTGAGTGATGTGTCCTGTTTCACAAGCCACTGCCAAGCACTAATTATCTCTCCTTACTTTCACAGGCACATTTACCAAACAGTCAACAGAGTCCATGGCCCAGGGCCTCCAATCAAGCCCTGAAGAAAACTTTTAAGAGGAATCTGGAGGCACCCTCCCTGAAGTCCCATCACAGCGCTCACCCACACCCACCATCAGCGCAGAGACACACACCTCGGCCTCATCCCCATCATCATCACCTCCGAGGACCTCCTAACCTTCAACCCCATTGACATTCTCCTCATCAGAGGAGATGTGCAGCTCCTCCATCTCCTCCTCAGCTAGCGCGCATCTCCCATTGGAGTGCCAGGTTGTAAAGGACACAATGGATAACGACAATGTGTGACACCCTCTGTGGACTGTATTGCAGGGCTCCACCAGACCAGTCCAGGCATTGGAATCTCATCTTCAGCATCCCGATGGTTTGCTCCACCAAGTTGCGAGGTGCAGCATGAGCCTCATTATTGTGTTGTTCTGCTGCAGCCTGAAGCCGCCACACAAGTGTCATCAGCCACAGCCTCTGCTGGTATCCTTTATCACCAAGAAGCCATCCCTGCAGCTTCTGTGGAACCTGGAAGACTCCAGGGATCTGTGACCAACTGAGGATGTAGGCATCGTGCACACTCCGTGGAAACTGTGGGCACACCTGCAGGATGCGTTTCTGGTGGTCGCATACCAGCTGCATGTACAGTGAGCGGAAGCCCTTACGGTTGGTGTAGTCCACCGAGTGTAGCGATGGAGACCTGAGCGCCACATGAGTGCGGTCAATCGCACCCTGCACCTGTGGGAATCCCGAGATCTGGAACAATCCAATGGCCCTTGCATCCTGGCTGTCATGGCCCTGGGTGAAATGAACAAAGTTTTGTGCCCTTGAGAAGATGGCATCCGTGACCTCATGGATGCATTTGTGGGTGACAGCTTGTGATATCCCTCTGGGGTCACCTGTGGAGCCCTGAAAGGAGCCACTGGCATAGAAATTGAGGGCCCTGGCCACTTTCAGAGCCACTGGCAGTGGATGCCCTCCATGTCCTTGGTGCCAAGTCCTGCAGTAAATAGCAGATGTGAGCAACCAGATCCCCAGACATGCGCAGTCATTCACAACACTGGTTCTCACTCAACTGCAGGAATGACAGGTGACGTCAATAGACCCTGGGTGTCGCTAGGTACCTACCAGCCACGGCTCACTGTCACTCCTGGGAAGACCATGCGGAGCCCCAGCAGCCCCTTCTTCATAAGGTTGCTGCTCCTGCCTTTGCACGGCCAGGCGCCTCAGTCACTCTCGCCTCCATCTTTTTCACTCTCTGTAGGCCATCGGCCATACAGCGAGGTCACCAGGTCCCATGGTCCTGTGTCGTCCTCCTGTGGCATGAAAGAGAGAGCGACGTGGACTGCATGGCTGTACTTAGCACCTTTCCTGACCCTCTGTGATGGCCCTTTAACACTTCCTGGAGAGTCCTGGTCACCCCTCAGATGGCCACAGATGAGTGCGCTGCATGGCTGCCCTGTCAGCCTGCGACATGTGGGAGACAGCTCCTAATATGGATGCTGAGATTGCAAGGGGCTGTGAGCACCTCCAGCAGTGACTGTTACATGGCCAGTGTTGACAAGTTACCACGTGTGCAGTCCAACTGCTCCACAGTCCAGTAAAGTGGTCGCAGGGGGTGGAGGTTGGTGTAAGGTCTGGAGCGCTTGGATGCACTTTGGTGCCTCTGTGTCCCTTGCATAGGAAGAAAGTCTAGGAGCCCGACCCCAATCATATCACTCTGGCTGCGGCTGAACTGCCTCAGTTGCAGAGGAGTGGTCAGTTTATACAGGCATCCCTACTGCATGACCGCTTCCCTCGCCTACCCTGCCTCCCACCTAGATTGCTTGTGCGCGGGATCCAATGCCACGGCAGCAGTTGCCTCCACCCCCACCAATGACAGTCATCTCCGAGCCTGGGCAGCAATTGCCCTCAGACACCCCACCCCCCCACCCCCGACAACAGTCGCCTCCGAGGCTGGGCAGCAGTTGCCCCTGCCACCCACCCCCCCACCCCCCCGGTGCCCCTAAAGCTGCAAAGCAGCAGGCGACCCTGGCGAGCTCTGCAGAACGATGCTGTTCACTCACCTCCAGTTCCCTCAAAGCGAAGGCTGCCGAGTGTAAGTCGCCTGTGTGCCGTTGTGAAACACGTCGATGTGCTTTCCCGCCGACGTGGACGGACGATCCAGCAGGTGTCCAAGAGCCCGGCTTGATGGGCTTTTACTGATTTGCTGATGTATTACAATGAGCTCCTGATGACCATTGGTGGGAAACGCAGCCCACTGTTGACGGGCAGAGCGGACGATCGCGACCTGCCTTCCTGCCATCGTGAAACAGGTCGCACCATGTTGTCCACGAGCGCCACTTATTACGCCCGCCATCAGCGGGCACGGAAAATTCCGCCCTTGGAGTTTGGTGAGAGGGGGAGTTTTAAGTGTCAATTTTGTTCTTAAATTTTGTTCTTCAAATCTAATCTAGTCTGTAATTAGCAGTAACTGGAAAGTACTGGATAAGCAGGCTAGTTTCTTTCTTTTTTGCAGTTCAGGCAGGGTAAACTCACTCTCAGCTGTAGGAGCTGGGTAGGTTATTAGCTAACTGGTTGAATCTGGTTACTCTAGCCCCAGTTCAGTTTAGTATAAATTCATGGTTCTTGAGTGCAGCCTTGGCAAATGGAGTGCAGCTGAGCTAACTGAGTGAAGATTTGGAGTTTGATGAGAGGGGGAGTTTGGTGTAGGAGATGTTTGTTTCCTTTTTCTCTCCTTCTCACCTCATAGGAATTGGTTCTTGCTCTACTACAGGGAATGGAGCTAACTGTTTGGTCTGTATCTGGTAAGTGGGTAAGTTCTATTCTATCCCTAAGATTTAAAATAGTACACAGATTGTTGGAAAAGTCAATAAAATATATATGAAAGCAGTATAAATAAGTGATTAATATAATTAAGTAATGATTTAAAACACATTACGGTAGGACAGGTGATGTGTCAAGGCTGTAACATGTGGGAGCTCCTGGATAACATTGTGATCCAGGGCAAACACGTCTGCAGTAAGTGCCTGCGGCTTGAGGAACTTCAGCTCAGAGTCATTGAGCTGGAGGCTGAGCTGCAGACTCTGCGACACATCAGGGAGGGGGAAAGGTACCTGGATGCTTTATACCAGGAGGCAGCCATACCACTTAGGATAGGGTCTTCTGATTTGGTCAGTGGTCAGGGTCAGGAAGGTGTGACTGTGAGTGAGGCAGGTAAGGGGACCCAGAGGGCAGGAGTGTGAGCCTCTCCAATTGTCCAATAGGTTTGAGGTTCTCACAGCTTGTTTGGATAAGAGCAGGGCTGCAGGGTGGATGGGCAAACTGACCATGGCACTGTGGTACAGGAAGTCATCCAAGTGGGGGGAGCAAAAATGAATGTTGTGATAGCAGGGGGTGAAGGGGATTGACACTGTTCTCTGTAGCAAAGAGTGAGAGTCCAAATGGCTGTGTTACCTGCCCGATGCCAGGGTTCGGGGCATCTGCTCAGGGCTGCAAAGTAACTTGAACGGGAGGGGGAGGATCTCGTGGTTGTGGTCCATGTAGACACCAATGACATAGGCAGGATGGGGAAGGAGGCTCTTGCCAGGCTTTCCAATCTTGCGTCACGCCAGCAGGAAATTACATTGGCATCAAATCCGTTTGAAAAGGGGTGGCGTGCACAAGTCGAACCTCAGTTCACTGGTAACTTCAAGGTGAGTGGAACATACATAGATTACCTGTCATGGCACTTGCCAGTCTTCTTGTTGCAATGAATGCCACTCTCCTGGAGCTGTAGGGTTGGTCTGCTACTGCTCTTTGCCTATATTGTTCCGAGGAACACCATTGTGTTGTGGTACTCATGCAGGCCTCCACTTGCAGAAAATAGCACTTCAACCAGGGGTGGACTGTGAGACAAGGGTGGGGTTGATGATCACAAGGGGGGCCATGGGTAGGGAAGGTTGTGGAATGGCAGTCAAGGGGAGGGCAAACATGACGGGGGCCTTTCTGTGGTTGCCCTCTAGTTGCTGCCGGAGTGATCAGGAGTCTGCTTAGAAAAAAAGGAGGAAGACCTCCTTGCAATGAAAGCCACTGAAAGCCAATGGCTTCATTAGCGCTGTAAAAGGGCTCATCAGAACTCAGTGGCTTCATATCACAGTCGCTGCATCTCAAGAGTAACACACAGGAATGTAGAATTTGGGAATGCAGGCAATAGTGTGGGAGACACAGCTGTCTCATATATGGCATGCCACCAATGAAGGCATGTCACGTGTTCACCAGAATTGACACTCCCAACAGGCAAAAGGGCATCCACTCTTTGACCATGTGCAACAGATTGGTTATTAATATTCCACATCAGAGATTGGAGCACAGAGCTAGGTTGGGTCACTGATCTCACTGAAACTTTAGCATCCCACGCAGGGCTCAAGATGTTACATCTGCGATGCCATCTTGGTCACTTCGATGTGTGTGTTAATATCTCAGGGACAAGGTGGCAACAGCCACCATGCAAGTAGGGCAGAAAAAACTATGATAGCAAGGGCTATAATTCCATCAATGTACAACTGGTGTGTGATCACTGGAAGCACATACTGCACGCTTGGTGCCCCAAGAGTTGTCATGTCTCTTACATCCTGAGTCATTCCCGGGTGCCTGAGATTTTCGAGGGCCATCACGTTTGCAGGATTGGCTGCTTGGGGATAAGGGGAACCCACTGAAATGCTGGCTGATGACACCGGTGCGTCGCTCTCAGAGTCGTTCTGAGCAGAGGTACTTCAGATGCTTGCCTGCTCAGGTGGCTCACTACAATGCACACCCGACAGGGTTTCCCGCATCATCACAGTGTGTTGCGGCCTTCATAATCTGGCAATGCAAAGAGGTGACCCCCCCTGCCAGAGGATGAACCGAAGGGGTATGAGAGCTCATCAGAGGATGAAGATCAGGAGGCCCAGGAGGCTGCTGAGGGTCAGTATGGGCGTGATCACGGCATGGAGGAAGGAAGACATGGGAGATGTGCCCATGATGCATTAATTTGCCGACAGGTTCTAGGAACATTAAAGTAAAGTGAGGGAATATGGCCACATCCCTCATAGCCCTCAATACCATCTTCTTTCAACTCAAGGGATGTCCACCCATTCGCAGTGAGAATGAATCCCGCATTCACACTTGCGCATTCTGACCTCATGAATCGCAAGTCCATGATCTTTTCTTTGGTCCGTGGGGCCCTGTGAGTGAGCTCACTTGAGGAACTGAGAGTCCACTTAGGAACAAGAGCGATGTGAGAGAAGGCTTGAGGCCTTCGCCACCATCTAATGATACAAACACTGCTGCGACTGAGATGTGGACATGTCTATGGATCTCCTCCTCCCGTGCATGTCATTTCTTCTGCCACTACCACTGAGGAGACACAAATGCGGCTAGAATATCAATGCTGATGAGTTTCCTCACTCAACGGTGTTTCTTGAGGAAGCCGGGTTAGAAACGCTCACATCACACATTTCCAATAAAGATTTAAACACATCTCCTTGATATGACACAAGGGTGCAGAGACTAGTTCAACTGAGGTTGACATCACAGGAATGTGAATCTCACAGTGGGACACTATCACTGAGTGGGAGGAAGGCTAAACCTTGAAGTAAGAGGATTTCAAAGTACAAAATTAAAATGGCTTCACTAAACGGGAACATTCACATGACCATCAAATGTATTAACAAAAGAGTAATTTATTTACATGTCTAGCACACCCATGACCCAAAAGTGACATCAATTTTTCTTAACTTTCCTAACTCTACTGCTATGCCTGGGATCAGCCCTGACATCCACAGCAGAAATGGAGGCAGCCTGCTGACTGTTACATCCTGATGTCTGTGATGACCTTGGCAGACATCCTCTGGTGGCCCGAGGCCTGGAGAACCTCAGCCTGATAAGGGTCACCTGCTCAGGGTTAGAACCGTCCTCAGCAGCCTGAGAAGCTGGAGTGGATGGAATCACAGGCAGAGGGGGCTGTGAATGACTGCACGCTCCTGGGGTATTCTGAGAGGAGGCCCCCGGGGTATCCAGCTGGTGCTTATCCTCCCTGTGGGTACGTGGAGGCCCCGCCCTGACTCCTGCAGGAGATGGTGCGCCTGGAGGGGGGTCAAGGTGCCACGTCTCCATGTCACCTAAATCTTGATGGTGCCCACCAGGGTGTGTGGCCTTGGATTGCAGGACTGAGCACAAATCCGGTAAGACCTGCTGGTCCAAGGTCTCCATGGTGGTCGCCAACCTTCCCGTGGTGATCTCGAAATGCTCACATGTCGAAGCCGCAACATCAGACAGAAGGCGGATCGCGGATGGACTCCTCCATCATCGGCTCTCGTCTTCTGAGTGATTGTCGAATCTTTGCCTGATGTTCCACCGCCTGTCGATGCATCTCCAGCATTGGTTTGGCGGCCGCTTCCAGAGGCGCATCATCTGACTCGGAGTGTGTGGGCAGCTGGTCTCCAGCAGTCCCCCCGATGCCAGAGACCCGGGCTGTCACTGCCTCTGACTGCTGCAGGGCGTGTCAGTGAGGTGTTCCCCAGAAAGTGAGACTGAGCCTAACCTATAGCCGTGCCCCAAAGACGTGTGTGTCTCTGAGCTGGTGGAGGGTGCGTGTGAGCGACATGATGGCCCTTCCGAGGCTTCCTCTTCGGATGAAGTCTGTGCGTTTGTGCTGGCTTGGGGGCCTTGATCTGCTAGTGCCTAGAAAATAGAAAATAAGCTTTCAGTTAGTGAGCATGAGCTGGATAAGACTGCATGTGACTCACTGCGAATGTCAGGATTTGATGAAGTGATGGAGCTGTGATCCGTGCTAGGTGGGTAGGAGAGGCCGATCTCCCCTTCGCCACAGAAGCGATCCCTGTCCTCCCCAGGCAGCTCTGCTGCAGCCTCCTCAAACTCAGTGAGGGCGATGATGTCCATCATCCCTCCCCCAGTCTGCGATTTCTCGTACATAAAAGCAAAATACTGCGGGTGCTGGAAATCTGAAACAAAACCAGAAAATGCTGGAAAAACATTGCAGGTCTGACAGTATCTGCGGAGAGAGGAACAGAGTTGACGTTTCGAGTCCGTGTGACTCATCTTCCTGCACTGGGTGGCATTTCAGACCCGGTTGCCAGCCATGCCAACCTGCTCCGTGACGGCTTCCCCAGGCCAGAGAGGTGAGGCTGCTGTGCTTCTTGCAGCCATCCCTGGGATAGAGCACCTGCCTTTGCACCTGCATCCCTCTGATCAAGTCCTGGAGGGTCTGGCGTGTGGAGCAGGATGCTTCCTTCTCCTTCAGGCTCTTGGCCTTCCCCGTCTGACTGCCAGGCATTTCTGGTGGGCTGGAAAGAGTGAGATTGTGTATTGGGCTGGCCTTTAAATATGGCGCCTGGACCTTCGAACACATCATTGTATAATTAATGAGTCTCCAAGCACAGAATCAGATGCAAGTTCCCGCCATTCCCGACAGCGGGTTGGGCACTGCCAAAACCGCCCGCCACCGCGCTTAGACTCATTTCTGGAAAATTCCGCCCAAAGAGTACCAACCTGAGAGTAAATCAGCAGACAAGGGTAGACGCTACAAAAATAATAAAAGGACAAAACTAAAGGCTTTCTATCTAAATGCACATAGTATTCGAAACAAAACAGATGAACTGACAGCGCAAATAGAAATAAATAAGTACGACCTGATAACCATTACAGACATGGCTACTGGATGACATAGATTCAATGAGGGACTGACAACTCACTTAAGTGAATAATCAAACCACAGACACTAACTATCTAGGAAAATGTAATAGTAATCAGATCTTAATATGTCTTTAGTTTCTTAGCCCCCTTGCCCATGCTATCACTACCCACACGTAGCATCACTATCAGTTTAGCCATGTGTCCTTCTTCAGCCTTGATTTCTATATCTGTTGCCCAATATAAAACTTCACCTTTTTATACAGTTTAGAATTATCATGCCTGCAAAAGTCACTGCTGCTGCTGGATTTTCAGACTTGATTAGGATGCCCGGGAATTTAAAGATTATTGAATCAGAAAAGGAAGTAGAAATGATAAAATGTTATTCTCCGCTATAGGGTGAAATTACATTGGGATATGACGGTGAATTTTTCCATTGGACATGTTACACAGCATATATTGTACCCCTTTTGTATCAAAACCAATTATGTCAGGCCTGCAGGTGGGTGATGTGTACACGTCAACGTGCACCTTTGATTTGGAACTGGCTATGTTCATTTCAGCAGAGGAACACTTGCAGTCCTCCGTAACCCTTCGGTTGGAGGCTATCAAGGCTCCTCCCCAGAGAGAAAATGTCAAATGCATGTGCGCGCTTTCTCAATTGAAATTGCATTCTTGAGTAGGCTAAGAGATGATCGGCACGCTGTTAGTGTTCAAAAATAATTTGGGACACTAATGGAATTGCAATATAAGCAGATGGAATTTGTTGCTTTCTCGTTGCAATAAATTGAATGTTTGAAGCAATAAGGAATTGAAATGTTATTCTGGCGTTTTAAGTCATTTCTTGTTTGCTGTGATAACCCTTTGTCTAAAACTTCAAGTTCATGAAACTGGCACCATTGCTGTGCTGCATTTAAACAAGTAACTACACTGATAAATGACCTTTCACTTTACTGAGTGCAGTAGGGGACCCCTTTAGGAGATACGACTCTAAGGTCATGTGTTGAACTTAAGTCCTTTTTCTTCCCCTGTGGTTGATTTTCCACTGGGTGCTCAATTGAAACTACCAAAGCCTATTGTACTTATGACCTTTAATAGATGTAAGTGTCTGGAGCTGTGTGTTATTTCCCCATGGCTTCATTTAACACCCAGGTTCTAAAGTGCAAGAAATGATTAAGACTAATGCAGCATGTTGTGGGCATGGTGTGAAGGATCTGTAAATGCACTCTGTGTGTGCAGGTGTCTTGACATTTTATGAGGCAGATAGCAGCAAAAACTGTGCTGCATGTGCATTGGCTAAAGCAGTCCAGTTTTTGTTATACTATCAATAGGGAAGATCGAACTCTGTTGTGTGCACTCAGCAGGAGTCTTCGTTACATTAAATGCCAGCAAAAGATAAAACGTCACCAGGTGAGAACAGTGTGGTCATGGGCTGGTATGTGAATGATTTTAACCCCTCCTGTGCAGCATGTCCACTGAGCCATGAGGAGGTTTGTTGGTGGATGGGAGAATTGGTTAAAATTGACCTTTGTGATTTTCCAGGTGAAATTTTCAACGCTGAGTCCCCTGGCCGGCAAGACAGGAATCTGGAGGTCTCTAGAAGGCTTTGTTGTGACTCTAACTCTGAGCCATGGAATTGGCATCCCATTTCCATGATCAATCAGAGAGAGAGTGTGATGGGATCACAGAGCAGATCTGTCGAAGGACTTCTAATGAAAGAGCCCCTGTCAGGGGTCTGAAAGACTCAACCATGCGTGGATTTCTGAGGCTGCAGTAACTATAGGAATGAAGAGGACACTTGGGGAAAGCTGCTTCCTGGGTCTCTCACTCTTACATTGAGGTATGGCTGCAGGATCTGAGGGGCTGCAGTGAGGTGAGCTCTCCCAAAGACAGGAGGAAGAGGAAAACTTTTCCAACCAATCATGCATGGGTGGAAGTGGTGGAGGGAGTCAGCAGCAGAACTTTGTTCCCTCCAGCCAGCGGAGAGTGCACCAAGAGAATCCTGGATCTCAGAGGTGGGGAAGTTGAGTGGCGCGACACTTCCAGGCGCCAAGCTTTGACTTCCCTAACATTCTCCTGAGAACCTGAGCCTTCCACTACGCTGGTGCCCATACCTTCGACAGAGCAAATCCTTCTCCTGTAGACCCTGTGTTGGAGCCAGATTCCTGTGTCCATCCCTTCTGCCCTGCGGAGCAGAAGGCAGCTGAAGAGAAGGCAGCAGCTACATTCCTTGTCCTCTCTCCTGTTGGTGTTGGCGCTGCTGTCCCACTTGCTCATCGAAAGAGCTGCAAGGCAGAGCTGCGTATGTTGCTTGGTGAAGGCTGGCAGGAGGGATGTAAGGCTGAAGTACAAGGCAGGTAAAGTGACTTCCAAAAAGTTGCCAATTGTCTGTCAAGGACCAAAAATGCTTTCTCAGAAGTAGTGCTGTGAGCAACAGCCTCGCACCTGGCCATAACTGCAGCTCTTCAGTTTCACTGATCAAAGGTTTCCCAGCTTCTCAGTTTCACTGTAAAGAACTTCCCACTATCCGCTCCACCGCTTGACACTGGCAAGTTGCTGGCTGCTTGGGAAATAGGCCGACTGTGCGCTAAAGCCAGAATCCTTTCTTAAAACAGAAGTTGATGAGCTATTTGAATATTTATGAGCTATTTGAATATATTGGTGATAGTTGAAAGAGGGCGGGATGATGGCCGGATCCCAGCCTGTCATCAATTTAAATCACCACACAAATCACGCAGACCCACCTCTCCTTGCCGAGGAAAGTCCTGCTGTTTGGGGCAATTTTAACTCACTCAGTGGAAGGTGGAGAGGCTGGAGAGGTGGAGGATGAGAGTGCTGGGAAGCTCCCAGTACCTTCACTCTGCATACCCTTGGGTTGGCCTTCAAGTGGGGTTGATGGTTGTCTTCTAGTGTGCAGCAGCCGTGCATTCCACCAACCATTGCGCCAAAAGTGCAAGCGTCCTGTTAAGGGTGTGCAGCTCCTCATGTATTCCATGAATGTCAGCGCTCATACTGAGTGGGCTGATCCAGGCTACTGAGGGAGGCTTGCACCCTTTCCTGGTAGAGACACTGCTCTTGCGTCGACCCTGAGTCCAGGAAATTGGCCAATCTCTCATGGTCGGAGCTCATGTGGTTGAGCCCCCGGGACAATGTGAAGCTCATGACAGTGATGGACTCTTCCATTAGCAGCCCTAGAGCTCCCACTGCCTCAGGGAATCCTGCCAGATGTCCACACATCTGTTGCTAATTTTCTAAATACTGTGCTCCAAAAGGAGACTCCCGAGGCTCCATGTTCCTGCTCACTGGAGCATCATTGTGACTCACCTCCCTCTTCTGGGGGGGACTGTGCACAGATGTCTCTGACTCTGATACCTCCTCGTGCACTCTAGTGCAGTGATTTTCATCCTGTGCCACTGACTCTATACACGGGGTACGTCTCTCCAAAGTGCTGGTGTCTGAGTTAGAGGACTGTGGGCTAGTCTGATGTGAGCTGCCAGCTCGGACATCTCTTCCTCCTCTTGATGCCTGAGGGATGATCTGACCCAGGGCAGCGGGGGCAGTGGGGGGGTGTGAGGGAGCGGAGCTCAGACCTGTGTGAGACACAAAAATAGGTATTTAGGTTTAGCCCTTCACCTTGTAAAAGCATTGCGATAGTCCTTATGATGCAACCTAATCCTCGAATGCCGACATCCCCTTGGGCTCAGTGAATTGACAGCATGGCCTCCACAATAACCATCAGTTTTATGGTAATGTTGACACCACCTTTATCACCTGCTATCGGCAATTAACATCACCAACAGACAGCAGCTCGGGTGCCCTGGCTATTTACATTGCCATCTGTTCCACCGAGCAAATTGGTTTCAGCCAGGCTGACCACCCCACCCCCCCAATTCCGGGGTATTACCTTGGCATTCTTTGCCCTCTTCGACTGCAGTGATGATATGATTTCACATTAGCCTGGTTATATGATGCTTGCAGGGTTATCTCTCATTACTGTGTCTGTGCACTGTGCTCATTCATGTGTGTTCTATGTGCATCTAAATGAGCAGCTTACACATACAAGCCTCAGTGCTAAAGCAGAGGTACGTGCCATGTCTCACACCTTAGCTGCAGCATCCAGATGTGACCTTTCCCCCACAGCTATGTGTGGATGAGCCAAGCTACTCACCTTTCCAGAGCACAGCAGGTCACTGAACATTTTGAGGCGCTCTATCCGTGATCTCTCATGGCCTCCTGCTGCGCTCACCATAGCCACAAGTTGAATCCAGGCTTTCTTTGTGCCAGCTGGTGGATTACAGCAGGTTACCCTCCTCCTCTCGACACCTTCGACTAAAACTTGAAGGTCCTGATCCAAGAAGCGTGGGGTAGCTGGCCCCATCCCTTCCCCAGAATCTGCTCTGTGTGTCATTCTATGAATAAAAATGTAAGGTGAAAATGGTGATGAGCCATTCAGATTACAATGCCCTCATTCACTTTTGTGTGCTGACATGCACCAACCATTTTCACCACATCATTAATGATTACTGTGGAGGTGTGCTGGAGAAAATGGCTCCGCACAAATGCTTGGTGCCATGGATGTAATGCCTGTCACTCCAAGGAGGTAATGTGTTCTGTAACCACTGACAGCCCGACTGGTTTACTCTTAGTTACACTGTTGTGCCATGACACTGTGCTGACGTGAGGGACCTGGTCAAGGGTCAACTGAGTGCATCCTGATAGGTGGCAAGGGGGAATTGTTCACCATTCATCCACTGAAGCATGGTAGTTAACAATATTGTGGTCGCATGGTGGTACCAGCTCCATGGCTGTGTCCTGTGAATCCACTCCATGACTTCAGTGCTTCAGTACAGTACACTGTGAAAAGGCAGCAACAATGACAGTTCTTTCCCGGGGAAAGCACATGATAGGCCATCTGTTCCACGGTCAGCTAACAGTTGAACAACATTCACAGATTTCCCACTCACCTGCCAAGTAAATGACATCTCCTCGGAGGCACAGGGACTTCACCATGAACGACCAACCTCACAAACGGGCCTTTCTGGGGTCCATTTATTATCTGCGCCCAAGTCAGCCAACTCGCGCCGGGCCGGGCTCTGACCCGTCACTAACTTCGGGGTCGCCCACCCCACCTGTAATAAAGACAAACTCCCGAAACCAACAATCAGTTGTTCGGCAGACATTTATGGAAGTCGAGTTTGTGGAACAAGGAATTCTCCCAACTCTGCACACCCAATGCACGGAAGAAAATCCAGGCCAAGGTGTCCTTTCTTCTCGCGCAAAATTGATGTTAGCCCCTTTATGAAGCTCAGCTTAAAACTGAGAGAAACAGCCATTGACACCATTTCTCCAATTTTTCCGTTGGCCTCCAATCAAATTTATGGGGGGGAAGATAGGAAGAACTTGCTGGAGAATTCTCCCCCATCACCACACCTATGGCGTTTATTGTACTTTCATCCCATATACAATAAATAGAACTCCATTTGAGACTAACAGCTTAAGAGTAATCTCCCAGAAAAGTGACAGCTTTGTACCAGAAATGTTGGGGAACACAGGGTTTAGTGAGAGGGAGGAACTGAAAGAAATCAGTATTAGTAGGGAAGTGGTGTTGGAGAAATTGATGGGATTGAAGGCCGATAAATCCCCAGGGCCTGATAATCTACATTCCAGAGTACTTAAGGAAGTGGCACTAGAAATAGTGGATGTATTGGTGGTCATCTTCCGAGATTCTACAGGCTCTGGAACAGTTCCTACAGATTGGAGGGCAGCTAATGTAGCCCCACTATTTAAAAAGGGAGGTAGAGAGAAAACAGGGAATTATAGACCAGTCAGCCTGACGTTGGTAGTGGGGAAAATTCTAGAGTCCATTGTAAAAGATTTAATAGCTAAGCACTTGGAAAACAGTGGCAGAATCGAACAGAGTCAGCATGGATTTACGAAAGGGAAATCATGCTTGACAAATCTACTGGAATTTTTCGAGGATGTAACTAGTAGAGTTGATGAGGCGGAGCCAGTGAATGCGGTTTATTTGGACTTTCAGAAGGCTTTCGACAAAGTCCCACATAAGAGATTGGTGTGTAAAATTAAAGCCAATTGGGGGTAGTGTATTGAGATGGATAGAAAACTGGTTGGCAGACAGGAACTAAAGAGTAGGAATAAAGGGGTCTTTTTCCGAATGGCAGGCAGTGACAAGTGGGGTGCCGCAGGGATCGGTGCTGGGACCCCAGCTATTCACAATATATATTAATGATTTAGATGAGGGAACTAAATGTAATATCTCCAAATTTGCAGATGACACAAAGCTGGGTGGGAGGGTGAGCTGTGAGGAGGATGCAGAGATGCTTCAGTGTGATTTGGACAAGCTGAGTGAGTGGGCAAATGCATGACAGATCCAGTATAATGTGGATAAGTGTGAGGTTATCCACTTTGGTAGAAAAAACAGGAAGACAGATTATTATCTGAATGGCTATAAGTTGAGAGAGGGGAATGTGCAACGAGAACTGGGTGTCCTCGTACACCAGTCGCTGAAGGTAAGCATGCAGGTGCAGCAGGCGGTAAAGAAGGCAAATGATATGTTGGCCTTCATAGCGAGAGGGTTCGAGTACAGGAGAGGGATGTCTTGCTGCAATTATACAGGGCTTTGGTGACACCACACCTGGAATATTGTGTGCAGTTTTGGTCTCCTTATCTGAGGAAGGATGTTCTTGCTATAGAGGGAGTGCAGCGAAGGTTTACAGACTGATTCCTGGGATGGCAGGAATCCTTTCCCACACTGCTGAAAATTGCTGGCACCAGAAATGTGGGTGGAAAACCCGGACCCGGACTCAGCAAGCATGGGGCGGCATTTTTAAAGCCTGCCCAAAACACTTCGGCCCCGTGTCAGAATGGGAAAATCTGGTTCCCGAATTTGATTTGATTGCTTTGAATGGAATGAAAATTGGGCAGGTTATATGGATATCAGTCTGCTTGGTCAGGTTACTGTGCAGCTGGCAAAGCTGAAAAGCGCCTCTTTTCCTAGGTCCATTTTCCAGTATTTTGAATCCTGCTGAAATATTTTAATGACAGACATGCCAGGAGATCTTTAAAACATGTTGATGATGGAAATTATATTTCTGTGTCTTGGATGGCTCATAGGAGGCCCCTTAATGACCACTTTTTAAATTGACAAATGCAGCTGAAGGGTCAACACCTACAGTGTCAGGCTACCAAGTTTAAAAAGAATAAAAATGTAGGTGAGCTAAATCAGGAAGTGGTGATTAACTGATGCCAAACTTAAGTTTTAGAAGCTTGAAACTTGCAAGATGAAGGAAAGATAAAGGGAGGAAATGATTTTCACAGTTTTGTGCCTTGGCATTATTTTCAGTTTCAAGGAAAAAAGGGAAGCATTGAGCACAGTAGCGTTGATGGAAGACGGTAGCGAGAATGGATGAGGTCCGGAGACAAGAGGTGGTTCAGTTACAGAGCAGCAAGCTTTTCTTGCATCTTGTAATATTGTGAGATGGCAGCTAGATACCCTCCACAAATATAAGAGCATATAGTTCATAGGTTGTCTCTGACATTTCCTGAACCCACCTTGAACGACTCACTGGGATTTATTTCCCTGCCCAGGTTACATAAAACACTCCTTCAGGTAACATTGCCTTTCAGAACTGGCAGGGAGCCATTCCAATTTTTTTTTTTTTGCATCGTAAATAAATGTAATGGAGTCCATTATATGTAAGCACTTGGAAGTGACAATAATTCATGCATCTTAATTAATCTAACATGGAGAAGAATAAGGACTACCAACAAGTGCCATTAAGATTTAGCCAACTATAATTGAACGTGGTTCCAATCTGCTGCCAATTAGCACTTAATTTTATGATGTTGTGCAGTATGTCTCCTGGCTGCAGTTGGGGTAATGAAATCTTGCACAGAAACCATCATCTACCAACAGCTTACCTTGGTTGGGCATTTCAATTTATTGCAGATAAATAATGGTTAACACAAATATGAAACGGTTTCAGTGAAATTCACAGATGCTGTGTGTTTCTCTTTCTGAAGCATTTTTGGCCTCCTTTCTTTCCCCTCTTCATATGTTCCATTGTGTGGACAAAAGGGAAAAGTGTGAAACCTATGCTATTGCCGACAACAGCGTAACATAAGATTTGGTACAGGTGATGTCGTGTAAGATTGACCCTGGAGGGGACAGTCCTTCCGATATTTTTATTTATTTATTTTTGTTACCTTCTTCCCCATCCATACAGAGCTCCAGGTCTCCCATGGGTACTTCCCATGGTGGTACAAGTGAAATTGGGAATATATCAATTGTTAGGTAGTAGGAAAAAACCCATTTGCCACCATTTCCTTAGTACTGCACAAAATTGCTGCAGTGCCATTGACCACCTTGCATTTGGTGTATGGTATTTTGTGAATCTGTCCAATTATAATATATTTCTTGAGAAAAAACATCTTTTCTGTTTTCATGGAGGCATGTGGTATGAATTGTTAATAACCCACTGAAGAGGGCATTTCTCAACTGGAAACCTCATCAGGTGCTAAGGAAACACAATGTACTCAGGCTCGAGGAAATAAAACTGAGCAGGCCAATTAAATTTTAATATAATTATTAAATCTGGATGGTGCTGCATACACAGAACATTCCATTTTGTGAGGGAGTAAAACAAATACGGGATGAAATTGGTCCTTGTTAATAGTTCAAAGTGGGTGATGGCGAACTGATCAGCAATACAAAGTCAATGGTTAGATAAATCGGGCAGGCGTAAAACATGCCATTTTATGATACAGTCAAAAACAAATACCACCCCAATGTTATAGTGTTAGAACACCCCACAGAGAACAGGGAGCCATTTGGCAGAGAGTTAAGACATGAATCAGCAAGGATCTAACTGAATAGTACAGTTGTGGGGGATGCCGTACTCCCATGTCGCTAGAGGAGTTGAGCAGTGTGAGAATTAGATAGCATATTTTCATAAGGACCACTTGGGTGTCAATGGTCAGATGTGGCTCAGTTGGTAACAATCTCACCTCTGAGTCGGTAGATTGTAGGATCAAGTCCCATTCCTGGAATTAAGCATGATAATCTAGGCTGACATTTCAGTGCAGTACTGAGGGAGTGGTGCACTGTTGGAGGTGTTGGCTTTTGGATGACTGGTTAAACCATGGCCCCATTACAAGTGGATTTAAAAGATCCCATGGTACTATTTGGAAGAAGAGCAAGGGAATTATCACTAGTGCCCAAATTGATATTGTGTTCTTCAATCAAAATCACAAAAAACAGAGGTGAAAACAATTATTAAACTTTAGTAATTCTGCCATTTCTGGCAAAAAAAATTGTGAATTGGATATTTCAATGTATTATTCTCCGTTAATATTGTATTGTGTAGTACTGATAAAAGACTTCTTGTAGATAAGTTGGCTAACACTAAATAATATAAGTTTAGCTAATTTAAATGTTCAGCCTTGACTCCTGATAAGTCAGTGGAAGCCAATTATTTTATATATTATTTTTAGTGCCTAATCTCTGGTATCCATGGGCACAACACACAATTAAAAGAACTGCCATTATTGCATTTACCAGTCTCACACTGAAGTTTATAAATGGAGATATCTTTACATTTAATGGTACCTATCGGACATATTTATTCCCATGAGCAAATTCAAACTGAATGCAATTCCAAACCAAAATTGATCTGAATTATTTTATTTATCATAATTTATGAGTTGCAACATTTATTTTTATTCTTACAAGGGATGTCAGCATCATTGGCTAGACCAGTATTTTTTGCCCATTCCTAATTACCCTTGAGGTGATAGGGCAAACCAACTTTTTTGAACTACTGCAGCCCATGTGGTATAAATACACCCGCACTGCTGTTAGGAGGGAGTTCCAGGATTTTGATCCAGCAACAGTGAAGAAACGGAAATATTGTTCTAATTCAGTATGGTGTGTGGCTTGGAGGGGAACTTGCAGGTAGTGGTGTTCCCATGCACCTTCTGCCCTTATTGTTCTAGGCAGTAGAGGTCCTGGCTTTGGAAGGTGCTGTCGAAGAACACCACCACCTGGAAGTTCCCCTCTAAGCCACTCACCATCCTGATTTGGAAATATATCATTGGTCCTTCACTGTCACTGGGTCAAAATTTTGGAACTCCCTTCCTAACCGCACTGCGGATGTACCTACACCACATAGACTGCAGCAGTTCAAGAAGGCAGCTCGCCACCACCTTCTCAAGGGCAACTAGGGGTGGTCAATAAATGCTGGCCCAGCCAGTGAAGCCGACATCCTGTGAATGAATAAAAAAAAGTAGCCTTGGTAAGTTGCTATAGTGCACCTTGTAGATGACTCACCCTCATGTCACTGTGCGCTGCTGGTGGAGGGAATGAATGTTTAAAATGGTGGATGGTGTTCCGGTCAAGTGGGTTGCTTTGTCCTGGATGATGTTGAACTTCTTGGATGTTGATGGAACCACACTCATCCAGGCAACTCACCCCCTAACTTGTGCATTGTAGATGGTAGACAGGCTTTAGGAAATTAAGAGGTGAGTTACTCATCACAGAATTGCTGATCTCTGACTTGCTTTTGGAGTCTCAGTATGGCTAGTCTAGTTCAGTTTCTGGTCAATGATAATGCCCAGGATGTTGATGGTGGGGGATTAATCAATGTTAATGCCATTGAATGTCAAGGGAGCTGGTTAGATTATTTCTTGTTTGAGATGGTCATTGCCAGGCACTTGTGTGGCGTGAATATTACTTGCCAGTTATCAGCCCATGCCTCAATGTTGTCCAGGTCTTAGTGCATATGGACATGGACTACTTCAGTGTCCAAGGAGTCGTGAATGGTACTGGACATTGTGCAATCATCAGCGAATATACTTACTTCTGACCTTATGATGGAAGGAAGGTCATTGATGAAGTAGCTGAAGATCAGTGGGCTGAGGACACTGCCCTGAGTAACTCCTGCAGCACTGTGCTGGTGTTAAGATGATTCACCTTCAACATCCATAACTATCTTAATCCTTTGTGCTAGGTATAACTCCAACCAGTGGAGAGTTGTAATGCCAATGGTTCCCATTAATTTTGCTGGGGCTCCTTGATGCCGCACTCAATCCAATGCTGCCTTTACATTAAGTCACACTCACTTCATTGGTTGAATTCAGAATTATTATGTCCGTGTTTGGACCAAGGCTGTAATGAGGTTTGGAGCAGAGTGGTAACCCTGGGGGAACCTAAACTGAGCATCAGTGAGGAGATTTGAGTAGGTTTCACTTGATGACACTGTTGGTAACACCTTCCATCAATTTTGGGACCATGTTCAGTTTAGTTTGCCAGATTCCATTATGTCTGGTGATCACTCTCCTACACTCATCTTTTAATAAATCATGCAAGTACTGAATGGAGGATTCCGGGACCAACTGTTCCCCAGTGGCAATTTTGAGAAAAGTACTCTCCCTGTCCCCGGCCTTCTGGTTTGAATAGTAATCGTAAATCACAGCCTGACTCATCCTCCTAATGATGATAGCCTTGTTTGAGGCGTGATCACTATGAGCAAGGCATGTTACAAGTGAAGAGATTTTCTGCTGAAGGGTCATGAGGACTCGAAACGTCAACTCTTTTCTTCTCCGCCGATGCTGCCAGACCTGCTGAGTTTTTCCAGGTAATTCTGTTTTTGTAAGAGATTCCCATTGTTTGGGAGCAGGGATCAACTCATGGTTGAGGCTTGCCGATATGTCATTGGCACTGGCTTTTGCAGCCTTGGCCTAATTTCTAAGGTCATTATGGTGTATGAGAAGGCCATGCGCTGCATTTGCATTGTGCTAGTACCATCGATTCACACAACAATCAGTTGAAAGCTGAATATTAAACTGCTGGGACTTATCAAGAGTGACAGACCAGAGGCCCACTAATTAATTCTCTTATTACTGTTCGGCAGTAATTTGATGTGATTATTAAATAAAACAGTATATTTTCTCTCGTCCTTATGATATGCCATTGCTTCATGGCAACAGCTATGACATGTGATAATGAAAATATCTCTGTCTTAATCAAACTGTATTTATGGTTTTCCTACATTTCCAGATTATTCTTCAGAATTTACTACCCGTCTTCACTGAGCTAATTCAACCACTAAATGAAACACGTTATTAATATTTCTGATCTGAACCTTCCCCAGAGCCCATACTATTGCATGAAATTAAACAAGTTGGTTATGACTTGTTTCTTGACCTGTTCCTTCTTGCCCTGTAAAATCACATTAACTCCTTAATGCTTGCAGTTAATATTCTCTGAATTTTCCCTTTGATAAGTAAATGAGCGAGTACGCTTCCAAAACTTCCAATTATTGGTCCTTAACATATCAGTTCATGGATTCTGACATAAAATCGCTAAATGTTTTTAGATGATTTATTAACCTGAGATTCACTGTAATCTCTGGGATTGAACTGTTGTTTTCTCCAGGCTATTCTAATTGACTGGTGAATGAAAAAGGATATTCTCTTTTAGTTTTACAGGTTTATAATTACTTTAGGCACCCAAGAACTGAGCTTTTGAAACAGCTTCTGTCAGGAAGTTTGTTTATTTTCCACCCTGCTTTTAAATTCTGAAGCAATTCTTTGGCGCTCACTGCCTGTCAGTTCTTTCTTTTCCTGCCTTCTCCTATGGGCGCAATCTTCCTGGTCCTGTGCAGGCGGCTTTAAACTCAGAACTGGGAGCAAACTTGCAGATTAGGGTGTCGAGTCAGCCAAGTGTCCCCGCCTCTCGATTTAAGATTACCGGCCTTCCTTTTCTACAAGTGTTGTGTGATTTGATCCACCATTGGCAGTGAGCGAAATGGCAGCCAGGTCTTTGAACGTTCCTAGTCTTCCACTGATGAAATTTTGGCAACATCCTTTCTTTCAGTGTTTCCTGCCAAAAAGCAATTTCGATACTCTGGTCTGTTGTTACAGCTGAAGATTAAATCCAAACCTGTTTATCATGCTTTGTACTTACATCGCAGGGCCCTATTTTTCAATGTTAAAAAAAAATGAAAAACTTCATGGCTTCGAAATGCCTATCTTGATTGTGTTTTAATAAATAATTGAAATATGTTGGCCATGTTTGTAAGTCTCTCACAAATATTCACATTCAAATGCCACAGCTGAGTTTTAGCTGGGCCGCTCCGCTCAATATGGCGAAGTTAACAGGTCACTAAGTAAACATAAGTAAAATATCATTGTGAAGTTCACGGTATTTTCAGCAAGATTGAGATGTAAAACTTTGACCCCTTGTGAGGAAAGCAACTTTTTAAACTTACAAATGTGCTTTACCTCCGCCAGTGTTTGTGGTTTAGCTTTGAAATATTTGACTGGCATTTGAATGTTGTCACTGTGTAGCATGACATTATCTTAACTACATAGAATGTCAAATTGGAACTCCCGGTGATCTAGCCAGACTAAAATGTCAACATACCTTGTAATTTGTACATAAAATGCTCTTAAAATAAGCCAGTATCATGGTTCCTGCCATTTATACGTCAGGTCTAACAGGAGACAGAGACTGTAATTAGTGATGCTTTGATTGTCATTTCTGAGCATTTGCTATGTTTGTGAGAGGCTTACAAACATGGCCAACATATTTCGATTATTTATTAAAACACAATCAAGATAGACATTTCGAAGCCATGAACCAGTAAGTTTATGAGCTGCTCCTGTCGGAATCCTTAAAGAAGTTTGAGGCTCAGTTGACCGTAACTTCCAAGTTCCGGAGCAGTGTAACTGTAATCTGCTCCAAACCCCAAAGATACACTGCCAGTACCAGAGGTTCCCAGGTAAAGATTGCATGGCAATTGCCCGGGAAGCGCAACTTCTCCTGGACAATCGCCCTGCACTTGGACCCATCCAAAAAAGCGATTTAAATTGCAAACTTCAGATGGTTCCGACTGTCATACGTCAATCCTTATGCATAAAAAGTGAGAGGAAATAAAACCTCTTATGACTTCTGGATAACCATTGCACAGACCCACACCGACCCTTCACAGGACCCCCGCTCACACCCTTGAACTCCCAGGGGTCTCTCTGCACCCCCCATTCCTGACAACCACCCCATGAGACTCCGCCCCCCCGCCCCCAACACTCAAGGGACTACACCTTCCCTATGGGAACCCCACAACCCATGGGGTTCCCTACACCTCAAGGTGAATTTTCGACCTATCATCCCCCCAACTGGAACTTCCCCCACCCTCGATGCCAGGCCCGACTTTCATTCCCCTCACACTCCCCTCAACCGCGAAGCCCAACTCTCAACCCCCACCCACCCCCAGGCCTGAATCTCCTCCCGCCACTGACTGCTGACTCCCCCCAAGGCAGGGCCCATCCCAACATCCTTCACCCCTCAAGATGCGAGCCAGCCCGATACCTCCATCCCAAGGGGGGACCTGACCCAGCACTGCCCTCCAAGGCTTGACCTAATACGCCCACCCCCCAAAACCCAAACCAACACCCCTTTCAAGGCCTGAGCAGACTGGACCACCCCTCAAAGCCCAACCCGACCTGACCTAACCACAGGCCCCCAAGGCCCGAACCAACCCCACCCCCGTCCCCACCCCACCCAATCCTACCGACTTACCTTATACCTTCTTACCACTTACCTTCTCCCTGGCTGTCAAAGGCATTTCAACTTGGCTGGACCTTTAAATTTACCTGGTTTACTGCAGCTTGTGCCATGAAAAAGGCAGCATGGCTTCCTTACCTGAGACTCTACAGCCCTCGGCTCTAGGCCCTGGGGAATGCTGCACTGCCCTGGTTTCACCTGGCCTGATTCGGAAGGTTGGGTGAGATAGGATCGCTTGAATTTTAAGGTAAGAGCTTTTGAGCAGAGTGGCAATCCGACTCACTTGCCATTCTATCCAAAGTTGCAGCCCAGTGACTGAAGGAGAAGGGCAGCAGGCGCATGGAAACACCACCACCTGCGAGTTCCCCTCCAAGCCAATCACCATCCTGACTTGGAAATATATCGCCATTCCTTCACTGTCGCTGGGTCAAAATCCTGGAACTCCCTCCCTAACAGCACTGTGGGTGTACCTACACCACCTGGGCTGCAGCGGTTCAAAAAGGCAGCTCATCACCACCTTCTCAAAGGCAATTAGGGATGGGCAATAAATGCTGGCCTAGCCAGCAACCACCACATCCCATGAAATAATTAATAAAACTTGAAAAGTATGAATGCAAAAAGCAAAATACCGCAAATGCTAGAAACCTGAAATGATAAAAGAAAATGCTAGAAGTACTCAGCAGGTCAGGCAGCATCTGTAGAAAGAGAACCAAAATTAACATTTCACATCAATGAGCAATCTACAAAATAATTTTCAAGCATGGAGGAAAAGTTTCAGTTTCCCTCTGATGAAAGGTCATTAACTTCAAACATTAACACTGTTTATTTTTTTACAGATGCTGCCTGCACTACTGAGTATTTTCAACATTTTCCATTGAAAAACATAATTGGATAGAATTTCCACGAGAATTCATCTGATTCTCCACTGTAGCTATGGTGGAAGATCAGCAGAAATCCCAAAGACATCTGTGAAATAGTAAGAAGAAACATAGATAAGGCTAAGGCTAACACAGTAGAAGTAATTTATTTGGATTTGAATATTGCTGAAAAGAGAGACATGTTGCCGAACTTTTCATCTTGCACTCATCGGGACAAATGCAAGAATGCCAAATTTCAAATCATCGCAACAATTTATACTGCAGGAGAAAAGGGTGTTGATTGGTCGGCAAAGAATGGGTTTCAGTTCATGAGGCACTGGCATCAGTACTGGGGTAGAAGGGAGCTGTCCTAGTGGGACAGGCTTCACTATAACCATGCTGGGACCAGTGTCCTGATAAATCAAATAACTGGGGCTGTAGACATAAACAGTTATACAGTTAAACTAAATAGAGGGGGGGAAGGGTTCTGGAGAGGGGATATGTATGCTTACAAAGCAAAAGGATATGGCGGCATTGCAGGGCAGCTATTTAGATAATGATAGCCAGAGTGTGATAGGAAGGGACAGAGCATACAAACATAAAAAAAGTAGAAAATAGGGTAAAAGGGGAAAACAAAGGCAAAAAGGCAAAACTAATGGCTCTTCAGTTAAATGCACGTAGTATTGGTACAAAATAAATGAATTAATGGCACAAATAGAGGTTAATGGGTATGATCTTAAAGCCATTACGGAAAATGGTTACAAGGAGATCAAAGCTGGGAATTAAATATTCAGGGGTATGTGACTTTTCGAAAGGACAGGCAGGAAGGAAAGGGTGGTGGGGTAGCCTTGTTAATATGAGATGGAATAAGTACGATAGCAAGAAATGATCTTGGATCAGAAGATGTTGAATCCATATGGGTGGAAGTAAGTAATAACAAGGGGAAGAAGACACCGGTGGGTGTAGTTGATAAGTCCCCTAACAGTAGCTATACTATAGGACAGAGAATAAATCAGGAGATAATGAGAGCATATAAAAAAGGCAGTAGATTAATCATGGGTGACTTTAATCTTCATGTAGATTGGGAAAATCAAATTGGCAGATGTAGCCACAAGCAAGAATTCATAGAGTGTTTGGGATAGTTTCATAGAATAACATGTTGTAGATCCAACCAGGGATCAGGCTATTTTTGATCTGGTGATGTGTAATGAGGCAGGTTTAATTATTGATCTTGGAGTAAAAGATCCCCTTGGAAACAGTGACCATAACATGGTAGAACTTAGCATTTAGTTTGAGAGTGAGAAACCTGGGTCAGAAACAACTGTGCTAAACTTAAATAAGGGTAATTACAAAGGAATGAGGGTAGAGTTGGCTGGAGTGGACTGGGAAAGGAGATAATCAGAAAATACAGTTGATGAACAATGGCAAGAGTTTAATAAAATAGTTCATGACTCACAACAAAGAGATATTCCAGTGAGGAACAAGGATTTGAGGAAGGGGATAAATCAACCATAGTTAACCAAAGAAGATAAGGGTAGCATCACATTGAAAGAAAAAACATACAATGTGGCAATGATTAGTGGTAAGCCAGAGGATTGGGAAAGTTTTAAAAAACAACAAAAGCTGACCAAAAAGTATTAAGGAGGAAGAAAGTAAACATTGAGGGTAAACTAGCAAGTAATACAAAAATAGACAGAGCTTCTTTAACTAAATAAAAAGGAAGAGAGAGGCCAAAGTGAACATAGGCCCCTTAGATAATGAAGCTGGGGAAATAATAATGGGGAACTGAGAAATGGCAGAGGAGTTGAATAAACACTTTGCTTCAGTCTTCATGGTAGAAGACACAAATAAATATCACTAGTGAAAAGGTACCAAGGAAACTAATGGGACTAAAGGCCGATTAGTCCCCTGGACCTGCTGGGTTGCATCCTAGGATATTAAAGGAAGTAGCTACACAGTGGATGCACTGGTAGTAATCTTCCAAGAATCCTTAGATTCTGGTAAAATCTCAAAAGATTGGATATCTGCCAATGTAACACCATTATTCAAAAAGGGAGGGAGACAAAAAACAGGTGACTATATAGGCCAGTTAGCTTAACATCTATCATTGGGAACATGTTAGAATCTATTATAAAGGAGATAATAGCAGAATATTTAGAAGTGCATAACATAATAAAGCAGAGTCAGCATGGCTTCATGAAGGGGAAATCATGCTTGACAAATTTATTATAATTATTTGAGGAGGAAACAAGCAGGATAGATAAAGGGGAATCAGTAGGTTTAATATATTTGGATTTCCAAGAGGCATTCGATAAGGTACTGCACATAAGGCTACTTAATAAGATAAGAATCCATGGTGTTGGGGGTAGTATATTAGCATAGATAGAGTATTGGCTAACTAACAAAAGACAGAGAGCTGAGATAAGTCGGGGGGGGGGTGCATTTTCAGGACGGCAACCTGTAACTAGTGGAGTGCCACAGGGATCAGTGCTGAGGCCTCAATTATTTACAATATATATTAATGACTTGGATGAGAGTACTATCACCAAGTTTGTAGGTGACACAAAAATAAGTGGGAAGGCAAGTAATGAGGATGACACAAAGAGGCTATAGAGGGATATAGACAGGTTAAATGAGTGGGCAAAAACTTGGCGGATGGAACATAATGTGGAAAAAATGTGAGGTTATGCACTTTGGCAGGAAGAATAGAGGAGCTGAATATTATTTAAATGGAGAAAGACTGCAGAAAGCAGTAGCACAGAGGGATTTGGGGGTCCTTGTGCATAATCCCAGAAAGCTAACATTTAAGTTTAGCAGGTACTAGGGAAGGCAAATGGAATAATGGCCTTTATTTCAAAGGGAATGGAGTATAAAATTGGGGAAGTCTTGCTAAAACTATACACGACACTAGTTAGACCACATCTAGAATATGGTGAACAGTTTTTGTCCTTTTATCTAAGGGAAGATATACTGGCATTGGAGGCAGTCCAGAGAAGGTTCACTAGGTTGATCTCGGGTATGGAGGGATTTTCTTATGAGGAGAGGTTGAGTAGGTTGGGCCTGTACTCATTGGAGTTTAGAAGAATGAGAGGTGACCTTTTTGAAACAAAATAGACTCTTAGGGGGATTGACAGTGTAGGTTCTGAAAGGTTGTTTTCCCTTGTGGAAGAGTCTACAACCAGAGGGCATAATCTCAGAGTAAGTGGTCACCCATTTAAAACAGAGATAAGGAGGAATTTCTTCTCTCAGAGGGTAGTGCATCTGTCGAATTCTTTGCCACAGAGGGTTGTAGAACCTGGATTGTTAAGTATATTCAAGGCTGATATTGACAGATTTTTAATCAGTAAGGGAATCAAGCATTATGGGGAAAAGGTAGGAAAGTGGAGTTGATGATTATCAGATTAGCTATGATCTCATTCAATGGCAGAGCATACTCAATGTGCCGTATAGCCTAATTCTGCTCCTATGTCTTATGGTCTTACTTATGGTCTTGATTGATTGGCCAAGGTGTTGCCATGGAGAAAGCAACAGGGAACTATAGTCTCCACAACTCCTGGGTAATTCAAGACTTGAACATGTCCCTTTTGTTTGAAGGGAATGGGCACCTGTGTATGAATGCCTGTTGCTTCCAACAAGTGTACATGAACCACATATACTCGACTGGCTATCTTAAATTGGTTGTTATTGTAGCTATTAGCACACCCTATATTGTTCAGCAAGTGTTGCTGAATAATTGGAATCACATCTAACAGTAGACGTTATGTTTTGACTTTGCAAGCGTGGGCTGTTGAGTATGTCTGTACTCTGCCCATTATGAACAACTAAAGGAACATGCTGTTTAATTTCATCATCCAATTGCTTGGAAGTATGGCCTATATACCTGGCATCACACCAAACATCATACACAAAATTGCTTAATTGTGTGGTAGGCAGAACTTCACTTTGGATTGACAGCAGCATCCTGTTAGTGGAAAATACCACTTGCGTAGCCACTGCATAGTAGCAGCATTGAAGCAGCCAAAGACCACCACTTTCAAACCAGAAAATTGTGCGTTCTACCTCAGATTAACCTGGAAAGGCATAGTATATCAAATATTTGAATAACAGGTTAAGCAAGCCATTTCTTGCTGCTACCATGCTGTGGCTACATGAGTATTTTTCACTAACAGGAGAAAGATGAAAAAGTGTGCAGAAAAGCCAACCTACTCTGAGGCCCGTCATATTGCTGATACTGATATTGAATTTAAATGCCAGCTGAGAAAGTCTGATAAACAAGGTCCTCGATCCGGTGTCTTCGGGATCAATCTGTGGATGCTCATTCCGAGCAAATGTCGATCTCATCAGTCATTAAAGAATCACTACAGAAAATGAGATGGTATTTTGCCCACGTTCCTCAATGTCAAAAGGACAAAGAAAGGTATCTTAATATCTTTCCTTTACCAGTTTTTCAACTTGAATCTTTCATATTTTATTTTAATTTTGTTGGTAAACCAGTCAAGTGCAACCCATACCTTTCCTTCCAAATTGCCCTTAGAATCAAAACCGGTTCAAGATTACAAAAGCAGTGACTGGCACAACTGACCTTTTGTATTATAATTTTATTCCAACAGAGTTCATGCATAAACCATTCTAGATCTATAAACAGAAAAATGATAATAACAGGAGTCACTATTTGTTTACCTTCTCAAACTAAATTATTCAGTTCACTTTAAATTGAATGCGATTTAAATAATAGATCAGGCTGGCCCTTAGTTGTGCCAGTTGGAGCGTTTAATTGATTCCTGCTCATGTCCTACTTGCAGTTATTTATAACCTAACATCCTTTGATGCTTAAACTCTGCATCTCATTTCTTCAAGTAGGTATGCTTGATAGGAGGCATATATGTTGAGGGAAGATTTCCTCTGTCCACTCAGTAAAGAAACTTGAAATATTTTTACAAATTAGTTTCTACTTTTGTCACACATAGCACACAAAGGAAACTTTGTGTGGTCCTCTGTATATTTAATTCTTCCCAAAATTTTTTACTCAGTTCTGTAAATCAAATTTTCTTTCATTGACCAAGGTTCTGACCATTGCACCTAATATCTCTTTATGTGCTTCAATGTGAATTGTTTAGTCAATATTGTGGTAGCCTCATGTTTCTTTTTCTTTTTCTTTGAGTTTAACACCGTTCTCTTATCAAAATGCTGCTCGGATACGGTTATACAAGTGTCACTCATTTGCATGGGCCTGAATTTTTCCCTCGTCGGGCGTGAGCGATTGGTGGGCCCGGAAGCGGACGCGGAATATGTTTCCACCTGTGGTCGAACCCCGACCTTGATCTTACGTTGGCTGGCCAATTAACGGCCAGCCAGCGTGAAACATGCCCGGAGAAAGGCTCAGCACTGCCGTTGGGGGTGGAAAGAGGGTGGGTGCTGACATTACCGCGGGTGCTGGTGAGCACTTCCAGCGAGCTCCCTGAAGGCAGACAGCTGCCCCAGGGAGCTGCAGACAGACAAATGATAAAAGAAAGCACAGAAATGCTGCAAATAATGTCCATGCAGCGCAATCAAGCACCTGAAAGCAGACCTGAATCACAGAATCGCAGAATCACACATTGCAGAAGAGGCCCTTCGGCCCATCGAGTCTGCACCGACACATGAGAAACACCTGATCTACCTACCTAATCCCATTTACCAGCACTCGGCCCATAGCCTTGAATGTTATGACGTGCCAAGTGCTCATCAAGGTACTTTTTAAAGGATGTGAGGCAACCCACCATCCTCCCCAGCAGTGCATTCCAGACTGTCACCACCCTCTGGGTAAATAAGTTTTTCCTCACATCTCCCCTAAACCTTCCGCTCCTCACCTTGAACTTATGCCCCCTTGTGACTGACCCTTCAACTAAGGGGAACAGCTGCTCCCTATCCACCCTGTCCATGCCCCTCATAATCTTGTACACCTCGATCAAATCGCCCCTCAGTCTTCTCTGCTCCAACGAAAACAACCCAAGTTTATCCAACCTCTCTTCATAACTTAAATGTTTCATCCCAGGCAACATCCTGGTGAATCTCCTCTGCAACCCCATCCAGTGCAATCAGATCCTTCCTATGATGTGGCGACCAGAACTGCACACACAATTCCAGCTGTGGCCTCACCAAGGTTCTATACAACTCCAACATGACCTCCCTACTTTTGTAATCTATGCCTCGATTGATAAAGGCAAGTGTCCCACCCTTTTTCACCACCCTACTAACATGCCCCTCTGCCTTCAGAGATCTATGGACACACACGCCAAGGTCGCTTTGTTCCTCAGAACTTCCTAGTGCCATGCCATTCTTTGAATACTTCCTTGTCAAATTACTCCTTCCAAAGTGTATCACCTCACACTTTTCAGGGTTAAATTCCATCTGTCACTTATCTGCCCATTCGATCATCCCGTCTATATCTTCCAGTAGCCCAAGACACTCAATCACACTGTTAACCACCCAGCCAATCTTTGTGTCATCCACAAACTTACTAATCCTACCCCCAACATAGTCATCTATGTCGTTTTTATAAATGACAAATAATAGGGGACCGAGCACAGATCCCTGTGGTACGTCACTGGACACTGGCTTCCAGTCACTAAAGCATCCTTCTGTCATCACCCTCTGCCTCCTACAACTCAGCCAATTTTGAATCTACCTTATCAAATTACCCTGTATCCCATGTGCCTTTGCCTTCTTTATAAGTCTCCCATGTGGGACCTTGTCAAGGCTTTGCTGAAATCCATAAAACTACATCAACTACACTACCCTCATCTACACACCTGGTCACCTCCTCAAAAAATTCAATCAAATTTGTTAGGCATGACCTCCCTCTGACTAAGCCATGCTGACTATCCCTGATCAAACCTTGCCTCTCCAAGTGGAGATAGATACTCTCCTTCATAAATTTCTCCAATAGTTTCCCTACCACTGACGTGAGACTCACTGGCCTGTAGTTCCCTGGCTTATCTCTACAACCTTTCTTAAATAGTGGATCCACATTAGCTGTTCTCCAGTTCTCTGGCACCTCCCCCGTGGCCAGAGAGGAATTAAAAATTTGGGTCAGAGCCCCTGCGATCTCCTCCCTTGCCTCCCTCAGCAGCCTGGGACACAAATCACCTGGACCTGGAGATTTGTCCACTTTTAAGCCTGCCAACACCTCCAATACGTTGTCACTCTCTATATCAATTTGTTTAAGTACCTCGCAGTCTCTCTTCCCGAGTTTGATACCTTCATCCTCGTTCTCTTGGGTGAAGACGGGTGTGAAGTATTCATTCAACACTCTAGCGATGTCCTCTGGCTCCACCCATAGATTGCCCCCTTTGTCCCTTATGGGCCCTACTCTTTCCCTGGTTATCCTCTTACCATTGATATATTTATAGAATATCTTGGGATTGTCCCTACTTTTACCAGCCAGAGCTTTCTCATATCCCCTCTTTGCTCTCCCAATTGCTTTCTTAAGCTCCACTCTCCACTTTCTGTACTCCACTAATGCCTCCGCTGATTTGCTTCCTTTGTACCTGCTAAAAGCCTCTATTTTCCTTCTCATTGTAACCTGAATATCTCTGGTTATCCATGGTTCTCTGGGCTTGTTACTCCTTCCTATCACCCTAGAGGGAATATGTTCAGCCTGTACCCTCCCCATTTCCTTTTTGAACACCCCCCACTGTTCCTCTGTAGATTTCCCCACAAGTAGCTGTTCCCAGTCTACCTTGGCCAGATCCTGCCTTATTTTACTAATATCCACTCTCCCCCAATCCAAAACATTTTTTTGCAACTTGTTGATTTCTTTGTCCATAACAAACTTAAACTGTACCATGTTGTGGTCTCATAAAAAAAAACAGGCCCAGGAGAGGGCAGGCGATGGACTGAGTGTCGCTGCAATTTTATGCCCTTCCCTGCCTGCTACCCTGCCCCCAGGGGCTGTAAAATTCTGCTGCTTATTGCTAGCGGGGGAATCTCACTTGTTATCAGTACAATTTTCTGACATTCTTTGTAAAAGCTGGAACATTTTCATGCATAGCAGGCAGACCAGGCTCCCTATCGGCAGCAAGGTTTCACCTTATTCCTTAAGTGTCAGCAGGCTCTGAGCACCATGGCTAAACTGAATCCTGTCTGATGCCTCAACATGCACATTTCCTCGCAGAAAACTCTGGAATTAATCAGCAGTGTAAACCCTAGCACTGCAGCCACCGTATGCTGGTGCTGTAGCAGGCAAATAATTAGCCTACTGGATGAAGTATAGATTAAACAATTACTTTGTCAAACAATTGCTGTGCAATGAGATAGGATTAATTGATAACCATATAGTGAAAGCACCCCATAAGTAGCTGTGATCATAATATGATTGAAATTTACATTCAGTTTGAGGGGGAGAGGAGTGGGTCCAAGACTAATATTTTAAAACTAAGTAAGGGCAATTATGAGGGCATGAGAGCAGAACTAGCCAAAGTGAACTGGACAATAAGGTTAATGGATAGGTCCATAGAGATGCAGTGGCAGACTTTTATAGGGATATTTCAGAATGCACAGAATAGATACATTTCAATGTGAAAGAAAAATTCCAAGTGGGGGGACCCACCTTCCGTGGTTAAGTAAAATGTTAAAGACAGTATCAAACTTAAAGAAGAAGCATATAATTGTGCAAAGGTGGGTGGCAGATCAGAAGCAGCAAAGAATGACAAAAAGACTAATATGGAGGGAAAAATTAGAGTATGAGAGAAAGTTGGCTAGAAATATAATGACTAACAGTAAGAGTTTCTATAGATATTTTAAAAAGAAGAGTTAACAATGTGAGCTTTGGTCCTATAGAAAGTAAGTCTGGGGAATTAAAAATGGAAAATAAACAGACGGCAGATGAATTGAACAGTTATTTTGCATCGTTCTTCACTGATACAAGTAACATGCCAGGAATAGTTGTAAATCAGGAACTGGAAGGGAGGGAGGAACTCAGGAAGATTACAATCACCAAGGATGTGGTGCTTAGTAAATTGTTGGAACTGCGGGTTGACAAGTCCCTGGGCTCTGATGGATTTCATCCTAGGGTCTTAAAAAAAGTGGCTAGTGAGATAGTTGATGCATTGATTTTAATTTTCCAAAATTCACTAGATTCGGGGAAGGCTCCATTAGATTGGAAAATAGCTAATGTAACTTCTTTATTCAAAGAGGGAGACAGAAAGCAGGAAACTATAAACTAATTAGCTTAACATCTGTCATAGGGAAGATGTTAGAAGCTATTATTAAAGACGTGATAATAGGACACTTAGATAAATTCAAGGTAATCAGGCAGAGTCAACATGGTTTTGAGAAAGGGAAATCATGTTTAAGCAATTTATTGGAGTTCTTTGAAGAAGTAACAGGTGCTGTGGATAAAGCGGAACCGGTGGGTGTGCTGTACTTAGATTTTCAGGGAGGGAGGAACTCAGGAAAATTACAATCACCGGGGAAGTAATGTTAAGCAAATTGTTGTAGCTGGGGGCTGACAAGTCCCAGGTCCTGATGAACCTCATCCTAGGGTCTTAAAAGACGTGGCTAGCGAGATAGCAAAATTTACTCGATTCAGGGAAGGTTCCATTAGATTGGAAATAACCAATGTTACTTCTTTATTCAAAAAGGGAGGGAGATAGAAAGCAGGAAACTACAGGCCAGTTACCTTAACATCCGTCATAGGGAAAATGTTAGAAGCTGTTATTACAGACTGCATAGCAGAGCACTTAGAAAAATTCAAGGTAATCAGGCAGAGTCAACATGGTTTTGTGAAAGGAAAATCACGTTTAACCAATTTACTGGAATTCTTTGAAGTAGTAACATGTCCTACAGATAAAGGGGAACCGGTGGATGTACTGTACTTAGATTTCCAGTAAGCATTTGATAAGGTGCCTCAACAAAGCTTATTGTGGAAAATAAAAGCTCATGGTGTAGGGGGTAACATATTGGCATGATGGAAGATTGGCTGGCTAACAGGAAACAGAGAGTAGGCATTAATGGCTCATTTTCTGGTTGGCAGGATGTGACAAGTGGTGTGCCACAGGAATCAGTGCTGGGGCCTCAACTTTTTACAATTTATATAAATGATTTGGGTGAAAGGACCAATGGTATGGTTGCTAAATTTGCTAATGACACAAAGGTAGATAGGAAAGTAAGTTGTGAAAAGGACATCAGGAGGCTACAAAAGGATATAGAAAGGTTAAGTGAGTGGGCAAAGATCTGACAAATGGAGTATAATGTGGGAAAATGTGAGGTTGTCCATTTTGGCAGGATGAATAAAAATGAGGCATATTATCTAAACAGTGAGAGATTGCAGAGCTCTGAGATGCAGAGGGATCTGGGTGTTCTCGTGCATGAATCGCAAAAGGTTAGTATGCAGGTAATTAGCAACGCTAATAGATTGTTATTGTTTATTGCAAGAGGAGTTGAATACTAGAGTAGGGAGGTTATGCTTCGGTTATACAGGGCATTGATGAGACCACACCTGTAGTACTGTGCACAGTATTGACCTCCTTATTTAAGGAAAGATGTAAATGCATTAGAAGCAGTTCAGAGAAGGTTTTCTAGACTAATACCTGGAATGGGAGGGTTGTCTTATGAGGAAAGGCTGGACAGGCTAGGCTTTTATCCACTGGAGTTTAGAAAAGCAAGAGGCGACTTGATTGAAACATATAAGATCCTGAGGGGTCTTGACAGGGTGGATATGGAAAGGATATTCCCTCTTGTGGGAGAATCTAGAACTCGTGGTCCTGTTTCAAAATAAGGGGTGGCCCAATTAGGGCAGAGATGAGGAAAACGTTTGTCTCTCAGAGGGCTGTGAGACTTTGGAATTCTCTTCCTCAAAAGGTGATTGAAGTAGAGTCTTTGAATATCTTTAAGGCAGAGGTAGATAGATTCTTGATAAGCGTGGGGGTGAAAAGTTATCAGGGGTAGGCAGGAATATGAGGTTAAAATCAGATCAGCCATGATCTTATTGAATAGCAGAGCAGGCTTGAGGGGCAGAGTGTGGAGCTTAGAAGAATAAGAGGTGACTTGATCGAAATCTTTAAGATCCTGAGGGGTCTTGACAGAGTGGATGTGGACAGGATGTTTTTTCTTGTAGGAGAATCTAGAATTAGGGGTTGCGGTTTAGGAATGAGGGGCCGTTCCTTTAAGACAGAGATGCGGAAATGTTTTTTCTCTCAGAGGGTCATGAGTCTTTGGAACTCTCTTCCTCAAAAGGCAGTGGAAGCAGGTCCTTGAATATTTTTAAGGCAGAGCTAAATAGCTTCTTGAAGCGGTGAAAGGTTTTCAGGGGTTGGTGGGATGCTACAATCAGATCAGCCATGGTCTTATTGATTGGCGAAGCAGGCTTGAGGGGCCTTGTAGCCTAATCCTGGCTCCGTGTTTGTATGTTCATATGCCCTGCATAGTGTCAAACATCTCAAGGGGAAAAAGTAACATAGTGGTACTATCATTGAACTAGTAATCTAGAGGCCCAGGCTAATACTCTGGGGACATGGATTCAAATCCCACAATGGTAGATGGCGGAATTTAAATTGGATTAATAAATCTGGAATTATAAAGCTAGTTTCAGTAATGGCGACCATGAAACAATCATTGAATGTTGTAAAATCTCACCTGGTTCACTGACATCCTTTAGAGAAGAAAATCTGTCATCTTTACCTGGTCTGGCTTACATGTGTCTCCAGACCCATAGCAATGTGGTTGACTCTTAACAGCCCTCTGAAATGGCCTGGCAAGTCACTCATTTCCAGGACAATTAGGGATGGGCAACAAATGCTGGCCTTGCCAGTGACACCCACATCCCATAAAAGAATAAAAAATCTTGAGTGTTGTCGTAGCTGTTTTAATCCAGTAAGCCAAGTATTATCTTACAGACAGGAAGAGAGATAAAATGAAACCTCAAGTCCCTATCCCTTCTGTCTGTAATCAATGAAGCTTAATTTTGATAAGACTGATGTGTGCTGTCAAACACCCTGCCCTGGACGCAAACCAACCCCACCCCTCCCCTCCCATTAGTGTGTGGTCAATATAAAAGTCACCAGTGGCAGATTTTCATGCATTAAGCAAGGAGTATTATTTATTCACACACTCACCTCATAAAGGTCTATCGCTACATAACTCACACAACTCACGCTCAAGAAAGATACAATTAAATACAACAGTGCACTTCTACAAATATTGAAACCAGACAGAACAGTTAGCAGCTCACATGTCTTTGAAAGTCCAGTGAAGGAGGGAGCTTTTCCCAGTCTGGAACTGTCGTTCAGGTAAATCCAGATGGCTGGGGTCAAACCTGGATTAACTTCAGAGTTCTTTCAAAGTAAAGACTGTTCAGAAGATCGTGTAGACAGGCCCTGATGATTGTTGTAACCAGAGGTCCAATTTCTAAACAGGTGAACTCAGAGCTGTTTGAAAAATGTTGGAGGAGGCACTACCATTTGTTTCCCTCGCTCTGTGGTGATTTAGCTTCCTATTTCTGGGGTTTTCTGTCGCCCTCGCTCTGGAGTCTTTTGTTTCTCTTGCTCTATGGTCTTATGCTGTATTCTCTCTCAGATATTTTGTTGCCCTCTCTCTAGGGTCCTTTGTTGCCCCTGTTCTGGGGTCTTTTGTTGCCCTTGTCACTTTATTGGGAGTTTCCCTCTCTCTGGAGCCTCTTGTTGCCATCAGCAGAGTTGCCATCTCCCTAGGGTCTCTAGATGCCATCGGCGAATTTGCCTTCTCTCTAGGGTATCTTGTTGCCCTTGGTGGAGTTACCCTCTCTCTGGGGTCTCTTGTTGCCATCAGCAGAGTTGCCATCTCTCTAGGGTCTCTAGTTGCCGTCGGCGAATTTGCCTTCTCTCGAGGGTATCTTGTTGCCCTTGGCGGACTTGCCTTCTCTCTGAGGTCTCTTGTTCCTCTTGGTGGAGTTACTCTCTCTCTGGGGTCTCTTCCAATTTTCTGTCCATGGCTATTTTTTTTTCTTACAGTTACAGCTTTAAGAAGCTCAGTTCAGTTCATAGCACCCTTGCCTTTGAATCAGAGGTTTGTGGGTTCATGTCCCACGCCTGGAAAACCAAGAACTGTGATTGTACTCGAAAGAAGTTGCAATCTGTGACTGTTGGTAACTCGAAAAGAGTTTCCCCCTTTGAAATGGAGGTGTCAGCTGTGGCTCAGTTCATAGCACCCTCGCCTTTGAATCAGAGGGTTGTGGGTTCAAGTCCCACTCCTGGAAACCAAGAACTGTGATTGTACTCGAAAGAGTTGCAATCTGTGACTGTTGATAACTCGAAAGAGTTTCCACCTTTGAAATCTGTCTGCCTCTGATTAGAGAAGGTCATTCTCTAGAGGAAACCTATCCCATATGGTGAGGTCTTTTATAAATGTACAGATCGGGACCTGATGTTAATGTCAGGACACAATCTGCAATTTCAGTTAGTGACCTGACCAGGGAAGCAGTGTTGGCTTACATTACAAATTAGACCCCCCACTGACAGGAAGGGGAATTGTGGCCTGAAGAAGGCCCAGGCCAAGAAATTGTAAAGTTGTAAGTCAACAGACAGTTGGCCGGCCCATCAAAATTTCCTTCCCACCCACGGAAGACCAGAAAATCCCAGTCTTTATTTTGGTGCCCTTGTGGAGCAGGAGGAGCAGGAGTGATCCACTAGGCTCCACAAGGAAGCCTTAGGCCTTAGGCCTTTCATGGCTCCTACCCCTTATCCCCCCACCCTCCCTATATCTGATTACATCCAGAGTCCGCCGGCCCTCTCTCCCCAACTATTTATCGGACTACCGAGGGTGGCTGGTCCCGTGGGTCTTGATCACACCATAATCGCCCCCAACCTCCCTTAAAACTGGAGTCACCATATCACTCTTTCTACAAGCAGTAATCGTGTCTCAAATCGTGACACAAAAAAAAGCAAAATTCCAATGAGATGAAAAGCTTATTGTTCTCCTTGCTAACAAACAAAAAACCAATACGCACGATTAAACAGACCAAATTTAAATAAGGAAGAAATATTGTTCTGTAGAGAGTAAGCAGTTGCTGTTGTGTGGAGATTATTGCAGGAAAATAAGCTTTAACTGTGTAAACTAAACATGTAGTAGTTTCTGATAAATAGAATGTTTCATGTCGAGCTACACTGAGACCTTATTGAAAGACTAAGTACATAATAAAAAAAAGGCTCAGAAAAGGCTATCTGGCCCATTGAATCTCATCCCTCTAGTACCCTAAGTCTCACATTATAGCATTCAACTGTATCCTGAACATCCCAAATATTTAATCACCGTTACCCCACTGGACTCATTATTGCCAAACATTCATCACTAGAAGGGCTCTCTGAACTTGCAGTGATAAAATCATTTTTTATGCTGATCTCTAAAGCACTGTGAAAAGGCATGTTGGGACCTATGAAAAAGGCATCAAGTCTTAAAGCCTTCATCTGACTGATTGACTGATAAGTTATTTTGGAATAGTAGATTGCATTTGCAAAGCTGGAAAAGCACAGTTTCAACAACACATAGTCCTTTCTCCTATTGTGCTTAGCTGCAATTTTCCTGGCCTTTTGAGGTCAGAGGTGGGTCGGGGAGAGGGGTGCGGAGATGGGGTGGGGTGGGGGGGGGGGGGGGGGCGGAGGCGGGGTTGGGTGGGGCAGATGGGGCAGGCAACCAGAATATTGCTGTGGAAAACATCAGAACAGAGGTTTTTGAGTCAGACCTGAATTTTACGAGGGATGGAAAGCCTCACTGACATGCAGTGTGCCTCAACACTTCAAACAGGTAATTGAGGCAATTCATCTGCTGGTTGAAAGCAATTTAAGGGTTTTTAAAAAATGTTCTTTAAAGTACACTGAGCCTATAAGTCATCAGAGCCCTGGCAGATATACGAAGGCAACAAGCAAGTGGGTGGTGGGGTCTGGCTTTCGCTCAGCAGCCATCAAATGAGCCAATATCCCTTTGAAGGGAGGACAGAGCTGCACAGGCATTGGGTAACTCTGCCAGGAGTGTGGGCTAAGGTGCCAGCATAGCAGGGGGGAGCTGCCAGAGTGCCATCTGGGAGCTGGCACTTGTGTGCTACAAACAAGGAGGAAGAGAGTGTAGCGTGGGGTAGTTGCAGGAGGTGCTGGAGCATTAGGCCCTGGGAACTGAGAATGCCCACCTGCCATGGGCACCATACGCTCAGGAGACTTGGACAACCTACAGCAGGCACATCAAAGCAGAAGAGAAGTACCACCAGCTGTGCCTTCCCAAAATCCTTCAATTTTTTTCTTTTTTTTTAATACATTCATGGGATGTGGGGATCACTGGTTAGGCCAGAATTTATTGCCCATCCCTAATAATTGCCATTGAGAAGGTGGTGGTGAGCTGCCTTCTTGAACCACTGCAGTTTATGTTGTGTAGTTACACCCACAGTGCTGTTAAGGAGGGAGTTCCAGGATTTTGACGCAGCGACGGTTAACAGCGATATATTTTCAAGTCAGGATGGTGAGTGGCTTGGGGAAGAACTTCCAGATGGTGGTGTTCCCCTATGTCTGCTGCTCTAGTATTTCTAGATGGTAGTGGTCATGGGTTTGGAAGGTGCTGTCTAAATCCAGTGGCAAGAAAGACACTGGATTTCCCAAGTCAACATGCCCAGTAACAAGGCACTCATCACTCAAATCCAACTCCAGTGGGTAGTTCGTGTGCCTGACACCAGGTTCCTGAAGCAACCGCTCTACTCAGAACTCTATTGCACAGAAGATTCCCAGGAGCACAGCAGAAACACTTTAGGGATGTCCTCAAAGCATCCTTGAAGAGGTCAAACATACCCGCCGACTCATGGAGAATCAGGCTTGTGACTGACCAAAATGGAGAAGGGTCATTCAGGACGCCACTGAGCACATCGAGAGACTTCATCAGGAATGTGCAGAGGAAAAGTTGAGGCATTGGAGGGAGTACACAACCTCCAAATAATCCATCAACCCAACCTTTCAAGCACCAGCTGCCCTGCAAGTGGCAGGGTCTGCAGACCGTGCATTGGATTGATGGAATGGAAGTAAGTCATCCTTGATCTCAAGGGATTGCTGAAGAAGAAGCAACCAGGAAATGACTGTACTATTGAGCGGGGGCAGTGGCGAGGGAGAGAGGTGCAGCCACAGGCAATGGGACATCAGAAACCTTGCGACCAACTGGAGAGCCAGCCTCACATTGGGGAGGAGGAAGAGGGAACAGAGGGGAAAGCGAGCAGCTCCCTTGCGCACAGAAGAATGTGCCCTGCAGGGACGGTCTATCATTGGATGAGCTATCATCAGATGTCCAGGGGGCAGTGTCACTGAAGACTGTGCCTCTCCAGGGAGGCAGTCACAGACCTGTGTGCCATGATGAGCTGAGCCCCAGTGGTGGCGATGGTGGTGGCCACCCAATGCCAGTGGTGCTGATGGTCACCATAGTGCTAAACGTCTATGCCTCAGGTTTATTCCAGGAACCCTCTGGAGATAAGTGTGGGATCTCCAAGTCTGCAGCTCATCGATGCACCATGATGATGATCAATGCTCTCTTTAAGAGGGCCAGTCAATACATCCATTTTCATACCAATCAGGCCAGTCAGTTGGGGAAGTCCATTGGGTTCGGCACCATTGCTGGATTGCCCCAGGTGCAGGGTGTGCTTGACCGCTAGCATAAGGGTCAAGGTGCCCCAGGCCAGCTAATGGTCTTCAAAACAGGAAGGGATTCCACTCGCTCAATGTCCAAATGGTTCCAAGGAAGCAGCCACAACACCTACATATGAAGACAGTCCCAGGTGCCGCGCCTTTTTGTATCTATGCATCCCACCCCAATCCCCCGCCACCACTGCCTGTCTTCAAGGATGGATTCTGGGGAGACAAGGCCTATCCACTAAACAGATGGCTACTTAACCCTGCTGGATCCCAAGCTATGGATGCAGAGGAGAGTTACAACACAAGCCACTGGGCAACTTCAGTGACCATTGAGTGGGCCATTGGTGTTCTAAAGGTGGGATTCAGATGCTTAGATTAATCCAGTAGCACCCTTCAATATGTCCCAGCAAGGGTCTCGTGTATCATGGTGGTCTGTTGTGCGCTACACAACCTGATGCTACAAATGAGAGAGTTACTGAACAATAAGAATACAATGTTATGTGCTGCTTCCACCAACAACGAGGATGTGGAGGAAGCTGCTGACCAATGATGCATCCTGAAGGAACCCAGGGATCACAAACAAGATGCAATGAGATAGGCACAAGAGAGGCTCGGGGCAGGCTAATACAGGAACATTTCAAATGAGTCTTGCCAACTGATATTTCACTCCATTAAAGCATTACCTTTCTACTGCCCTGTTGCCATTTCCTTCATTTAACATCCCAGCACCCTGTGCCCAGTAACACCTTGATCTCCAGTCTGGGGAAAGCACGGTTTGGACATTCACAACCAGCCCTCAGGTCAAGCCCAGAGGATCGCATGTAATGGATAGAAAATATCTTCAGAATGCAGTACACCTTTATTGTACATAAAAATGGACAGGAGCAGTAAATCTCTAACAATGTTCTCACGTGTGAACCCCAAACGCTACTAGTAGCTCTCCTTAATTTTCTTGCACATGCTCTTACATGATGCTCTCCCTTTGCAGCCAGCTGTCATGGAAGCAAGTTGCTAACCATGCTGCTCCATGGCCTGGGATGACCTTGGTAGCCGTCCTGTGGTTGTCTGAGGCCTGGTGGGCCTCGACATGCTGAGGGCTTCCTGTACAGATGCGGGAGCCTCCGCTGCTGTTGCAGGCACTTGAGGTGCTGGTATCACTGGCAGAGGGGCTGAAGGGCTGCTGCCCACACTCGCAATGCCCTGACAGGAGACTCCAGATGCAGACAGCAGCTGCTCCTTCCCCCTTGGAAAGCACACTCGTACTGCCCTGCTGACCTGAGAAGGATGGGGAGCTGATGGTGAAGCCAAAAGCCTCGCCCACCAACACACCCCCACTGCCACCCCCTCCCCCTCCCCTTGCCTAGTCACTGATGCATGAGGCAGAACAGGTTGGAGGGGCCGAATGGCCAGCTCCCACTCCTAATTTGTATGTTCATATGTTCGTACCCATTGACTAGTCTGCTGGATCTGGCTCCCCATGTAAGTCACCAATCACTCGATGGAGGAGATCACACCTGCTGATGAGAGTGAATGGCAGCTGTCATATCCTGAATGGACTCCTCCAATGTCTAAGCCAGGCTGCTGGAGCCTCTGGGAGATCTGCCAGATCACGGACCTCTCACTGTACTTTCAGTGTCCCTATTTTACTAATGATTCCAAAGAAACGTCTTCAGCCCCGGACTCAGGGTCAGCATGGCCTCCCACACTCCTCCGACTGTCAGTGGTCTCAGTTGTCATGGCCTCCATCAGCTGCTCAGGCGCATCAATGATACTGTCAGCAGGTTGTGACCCGAATCTAATCATGAACACACACCCACTGACGTAAGAATATCTGCACTGGTAGAAGGTGTGGGGGAATGATGTGCTGGTGCACCCTGCCCCTCATAGTGTGGGCAGTGGTGCGCTATCCTCTGGTCATGGCAGCTATCTACTCTTGCTGAAGGCTAACATAGAGACAGCATACATTTCTGTGCTCCCTGAAATGTCCTTCCAATGGTGGATTTGGAACACCATACCTGGTACTAGCTTGTGCCCATCTATGAGGCTACTCACTCTCTTGTGAACGCTTTCTGGACTCACCATCCACAATGGAGTGGCCGGCATGCCAGTTACACTACCTCCTCCTTCTGAGTGTTAGGATGGTCAGGAAGGGAATGCCACCGCAAGTCCTTAGTTTTTTATCATTCATGAGATTTGGGCATCACTGGCTAGGCCAGCTTTTATTGCCCATCCCTAATTGCCCTTGTTCAGAGGGCATTTGGAGTCAACCACATTGCTGTGGGTCTGGAGTCCCATGTAGGCCAGACCAGTATGGCAGATTTCCTTCCCATTAGTGAACCAGGTGGGTTTTTACAACAATGGTTTTATGGCTTTAATTCCATATTTTTATTGAATTCAAATTCCACCATCTGCCATGGCAGGATTTGAACCCGGGTCCCCAGAGCATTGTCCTGGGTCTCCGGATTACTAGTCCACCAAAAATACCACTAGGATATTGCCTCCCCAAGTGTTCTAAGCCCTCTTTTCCTGTATGCTCAAAGTTAAACAATGTTAGTTGTCTGATAAACACTAGAACAACGTCTAAGCTATTGGCAGCCTAACTGTCCATGATGAGGTCACACCAAAATCTCCTGCAAGTGGCCCCTCTGCAGTGACCTTATCACAGATAATCGCCTGTTGCCAGGGTGCCTCTGGCAACTACTGCTACCTGACTCTAATGCCATCACCTGAATGGGCATTCCCTCTCCACCAACCTCACCCTCAAACATTGTAAACTTAAGCCCCTGCGGGAAACAAGGTATGAAATACTCACCTTGGCTGAGTGAACAAGGTCATTCATTGGCTTGTGGAACTGTAGCCAAGCTTTCCAGCGACCCCATGGCTCTTGATCTCCACTGCAACCCCCATCCAGGCTTGCTTGGTCAGGCAGCCTGATCTCCTCTTCCCATCTCTGGGGAAGAGGACCTCCGGCCTTTCCCAAAGAGAGTCTGCAGGGCCTCATCTTTGATTTGTTGGGCCACCTGGGACCTTCCTTCCACCATGCTTTTGTCACCTTCCTTCCTCAGGCCTTCAGTGGAGTTGCTATTAATGGAAACAGGTCCCTCCAAAGAAGCAAGTCTATTTGAGGGCAGCAAGCCTACTCCAGGCACCAGAGAGTTTAAGGCCTGCAAGGTTTTTCCATGCGCCAGTGACTACTAAGGACTGCAATTGACATTGAAAGAGGGCTGGCAGCCCTTTAAAAATGTCACCAGCACCTTGAGCGGCATCACCTGATGCCGCGTCCGCCACCTCTGCTTCCTGATTGGTCGATCCCTCCTCCCATCTGCTGGCAGTTAATTGGCCGGCCAGCTCAATATTGCTTCCTCCCGGTCACAGGCCGCACAAGCGGCAGCGGCACATGCTTCCTCTCCCAGCGGGAGCTTTCTCACACAATACCAGCCTTTGTGTTTCAAACAAAAACCACTGAGTTAAAGAATGGGGGCAGGTTTAAAATAGAACCCAAAATAGGCATTAACTCCAGGGACCAAGCGCCTCTGTCTGCTCGTTCATGCTGAGATGAGGCCCAAGATATTTTGGAGTCGAAGTGAGCTGCGGGCACCAGTTGAATCCCCCACTGCCTCTCACCTGTGCTGGCAGGGTGACAAAACAGCTCCTTCTGGGCTCACCAAAAAAAGAAAGCAATTCAAATCTTCCTAGGCCATTTTTGAAGTGGCCTCATGTGATTCCCTCTCAGTAGCATTGGCTGGATCCTAGCCCACAGTGCCTGGCTGAAGATGAATGGAGTTTATGTGGCACACACTCTGCCTACTTGTACCTGAAAATTGAATATTGCGGCCCATTTTGCCTATTTCTGCTGCCTCCTACCTGGATCAGGTGGGCAGGTCGCTTTCTCATTTATAGGCCGCATGAAAATTTTGGGTGGCAATGTGGTAACCAAGGTGACGTCATAACCAAGGTGATGCTGCAGCCTCCCTCTCACTTCCCGTCCCCAGTTTTCAATTTCTATTTATCCACTTTTCAGGTGGTTGAAAATCTCCCTTAATATTTATAATCTTACCAGATGTGAAATCCTATTCTCTACTTTGCTTAAAATTTGCACCATGTAAAATGCTCAGACAGTGGGAATGTTAAAAAAAAAATTGCTTCTAAGCTTCAAAGTGCTGTCACATCTAAAAGAAAGTGCAATCTATTTTTACAGTCTCTTTTAAAGACGATATGCAATTAAAATAACATTGACTCGACAATTAGGTCCAAGGGTCGACATATTGACCATTAATTTTAATACTGAAAAGCCTCAGGAAGATTACAATACAGATTTTCCTGTAACATTTCAGAACTGAAAGGCAAACTCATGTTGTTACAATCCAGCTAGGGGCCATTAATGTTTAACGAAGGAACTCGAACAACCAACAATTAACCAGCAGAACTACGCCACAAGATTTCACATTTTTTAAACACAAACAATCGTTATTGTATATCAAAAAGAATTAAGTAAACTAAGCACTATGAACTTAACACAATGAAGACTTAAGGTATAAAGTCAGTTCTACATTTTACTTCCCCTCAAGAGCTCCCTTATGTTACAAAATATTTAAGGTTCATTCAATATTCCTGGGACCAACTCAAAAGATATATCACTGCTCTCCGGAATTCACTCCGACTTCTCTTCATTGTTCCAGCTATTCTTCAAGGTACAAGGTTTCAAGGGGGTCCTTCCATTAGTTTCGGCTAAGCGACCCTCCAATTTCCGTTTGAAACCTCGTGAATCTAGATTCCACAGCTCAAACATGAGCCTCCCTGCGACTCCTGTTCAGTGGCTTAAAACATCAGAAAACACCCTTGGTTTCCATTAGCCCATTGCTATGGTTCCAAACTGCAGCCAAGCTGATTACTTCCAAAATTTCAACTGCACTAAGATTTATTGACAGGATTTCTGTAAATGTTTTCCTTTAACTTACATTTGAAAAAGTCTTCCAGTCATTCTCCCCTTTTCCAACTTTGTCTCATACTGAGACAATCGCTGGCTGCATCATGGATGATAGATCTTGAGTCTTGCTGAAAAAAGAGACATGTCAAAGCTTTGCGTCTTGCACTCATCAGGATACTTCGCAAGAATACTAATATAAGGGGAAAACAATTCAAACCAGGCAGCTTGACCCTGACTGGTCCTTAGGTCCGTTCATGAGTTTGTGTGATTTACAGCAGCTGAAGGCCGTCAATTTCGGCGCTGAAAAGTACTCAGTCTACCTCAGATTACCCTGGAAGGACAAGGTATCTCAAAAATTGAGCAACAGGTAAAGCTAGCTGTTTCACGCTGCTACTATGCAGCAGCAACACAAGTGATATTCACTATGAACAGGATGCTGCCGTCAAGCCAAAAAGACATCCTGCCTATCACACAAATGAGTAATATGGTATATGAATTTCAGTGCCAGTGTGATGCTAGGTATGTTGGTCAAACAGCATGTCGCAGCTGCTGTTCACAAAGGGCAAGGCAAACATAGAAACTAGGAGCAGGAGTAGGACATTCAGCCCTTCAAGCCTGCTCCACCATTCAATATGATCATGGCTGATCCTCTATCTCAATGCCTCTTTCCTGCTTTTTCTCTATATCCCTTGATTCCCCTAATATGCAAAAATAAGTAAAAGGCAAAGACTGTACCCAACCAGCCAGTGCTTGCAAAACTCAAAACAATGTCTAACACGAGATGTGGTTCCACAATTGGACAAAATTTGCTAAATGTTCCTCAGTGTGCTAAAAATTATGCTGACAACCAATTTAAGATTGTCAGTCAGGCACACAGTGTGGCAGCACATTTGCGCGTACTGGAAACTACATACGTTAATACACAGGGCCCTGTTCTTTGCAGACAGAAAGAACATGTATACACATTGTGCCTGTTTCAGCTAAACAAAATAAGTGACAGCCATTCTCTGACTTGTTCCTCAGGACAATGCCTTGACCAATCAGGGTCAAGCTGCCTGGTTTAAATTTCAAACTATTCTTGGCAGTTAACTGTCAGTCACCAGTTGCCATTCTCCATGGCGCTGCCTCTACCAATCAGAGTCCACTTGCCAACCAACCAGCACTCTCTCCTCAAACAGTATAAGTTGCTGTTTTCCCCTTATATTAGTATTCTTGTGAAGTGTCCCGATGAGAGCGAGACAAAAAGCGTCAACATATCTCTTTTATTAGAAACACCCAAGTTCTGTGCTACCAAATGACTAGATGATAGATCTAGCATTTACTCTACTTCAGGTGTAGGTCTGGCCTTATCCCTCGACTTCTAAGGAGCTACAAGCTTGTCACTGTCTTAGCTGCTTTTCCAAACATCCATCAGTCTTTGCTGCTGACTGTGCTCTAACTGAATTCGCAGAGATAAACTCAAAACAAACCATTTTACTAAGCCCCATCTATCTCCATGGCAATGTGACACACAAGGCCAGTTCCCAGGTAAGAATGTAAATGAATCACCTTTTAATTCCAAGGCTTTTCTTAATTCTGGGAAACCTCATGAATAACATCCTTTACTGGAATAACTGCAAATGTCATAACTCCAGTTCTTTAGCTAAATAAGCCCACCTGCCATTTTATGATCTTACCTTGCTAGCTTTCATGGCTCCAACCTTTTAAGTGTAATAAACTCCAAGCGTGCTTGAATTACCTTTACTTTAGGGTTGCTTTTATCAGTTTCTCAATCAGATGGCCTTATGTTCTACAGTTAGAACTTTAATTCCAAAGACTCAAGAGTTATATGCTAAAACATTTGAATTATGAGCTAAGTATTCGCAAAGGTTTTAAAAATCAAGTCCCTTGGCATTAATGGTAAGGGAAGAGGCATACGCATTTAAAGCAGTATTTTTAAAAAATGTTGAGCTGTTTGATTGGTTTGAAAGTGAGGCATTTTGCTTTTCAATACATCCTTAATTACAACTAAGCTTTCTCCTGATGCTGTGTTCCAGTTGGGTTTTACATGTGTTAAGGTTGAATTCAGTTCAGTAGCGCTAAAGACCCCCTATTGAAAGCATAATTAAAATGCATTCCAGGGAGCTTTAGACCAATGGGTCTAATCTCAACAATGGGAAAAATAATGGAAAGTATCATGAGCAATGCTATTAATAGATATTTAAAACTTGCAAAAGCTTTAAGAAGCAAAAGTCATGTACACCTAAGAATCACTCATATAAGAGCGAGATTTGATATTCAGATGTACGGGCTACAATTTGAGGTCAGCGCTGAAACTGACCTCAAAAGGAGCTGCCCACAAAGATGCAGCAATCTTTGTAGCACAGGGTTCCCCTTTCCCGACAGAAATTTAAACCTACTGCCAAAGAGGATCTCCAGACATGCAGCAATAGTGACGTTAGCATGCAGGTAAGCAAACAATCATACTGAAGTATTCCCAGAGACAGCAAACCGGAAAGCTAAAAGCACTTAATACGCTTCATTATTAATTGTGATGTTCAGATAGTAAAATAAACTATTATGACTAGATTGAGATAGGAGCTAAACTAAAGATAAACAAACATATTTAAAAATATTATTTACTATATATATATATATTAATCACTATGAAGAAATTTGACATTACGTTAAAATAAAAGCAGCTTTTCCAGGCCGTGAGGGTGTTTAGCAGTAATTATGAAATTACTATACTGTTAAAAATCATGTTGCACCTCATTTACCAGTTAACTTTTCCAAGGGCTTTTATGGCAAGACTAACAGTATAAGAGTGGAAGTTCTCACCATTTGATGAATTTCACATTGATTGCAAGTTGAGTTCAACAGTGCATCCTCTGGAGAAGCACACGATTGCTGGCAGCAACTCTTGGATTTCCATCCTATCTTGCACATGGGCAGACTCCTGAATTTGCCATCTGCTTCAGTGGAGTAATGACAGTGACCACTGCAAAATCTGGACCAGTATTTTCGCTGTAGGGGTAATGGGGCATTGAACAGGAGTCCAGAAGCCAATAGGCTTCTGGAAAAAGGCGATAGCATTAATTGGAAATGAAGGGAAAAGATTTTTGAATACGAATTAATGGTTTTGGGAAACTCTTGGAACCTGCCTGATCATTCATGAATGTTTGGAGAGATACTTATTTAAGTTTCTGAAATTTTTTTTGCCTTTCCCAGGAGGTGAGGTGTGGTGGTGATGGGAATGAAGGATTGGTACATGGGGATGTAATCAACAAGTGGAAGTGAAGTACTGATGGTCTTTTTTTGTCCTCGATACATTAGTTTGGAATTTCCTCAGAGCTACTTCTGCTCCACCACTGTAACTTCACTGGAAGTTTACATTAGCAAAGCATCTCTGAGCAAATGTCCAGCCATAAATATAAACACAAGCACCACAAAACTCAAAACACAGTGTCCAACATTAGATGTGATTCTGCAATTGGACAACATTTACAAAACAATCCTGTGTTAATACTTATGCTGACAACCAATTCAAGATTATTAGTTGGGCTCGCAGTATGGTGCTGTTACACATGCTAGAAGCCAAATATATTAATACACAGGGCCCTGTTCTTTGCAGACAGAAAGAACATGTACACATGTTGTGCCTTCTTCAACTAACCTAATTAACTTGGCAGCAGCAATGGTCAGGTTCATTCCCCAGGGCAATGCCTTGACCAATCAGAGTCAACCTGCCTGATCTGAAATTAAACAAAGCATGGCAGTTAACTGTTGGTCTTCAGTTAACTGGTGCATTCTCCATGGCAACACCGCTACCAATCAGAGACCAATTGCCAACCAATCATCACTTTCTTTCCATGAATACTAAATTGATGCTCCCTTTACATTTGGTTTTCTTGCGAATTGTCCTGATTGTCCTGATGAGTGCAAGATGAAAAGCTTCACCAACATGTGTCTTTTTTCAGCAAACGCAAGTTCTGTATTACCCAAACGTTAAGCATTAAGCAGGAAATAATTGGAGCTTGCAACAAAGGCATTGTGGAGGTCTTTACTCTTGATATAGACTGGACCACTAATCAAATTGACAAAGGTAATCTGGAAGATGAGTTTGTAGAATGCTTTCAAGACAGTTTCCTAGAAAAATATGTTGTGGAGCCAATGAGTGATGAGACTAGTCTAGATCTTGCATTGTGCAATGAGTCAGATCTGTTGTGCAGAGACGCTCTGTGAAAAAGTGACCATGATACAATAGAATTCCAAGTTTAAAGATGCATAATCCGGTCCCCCCAAATTTTTAAACTTCTCCAATCTATTCACTAATTGATGTTACAGGTTGTAGGATTAAAATAATCATACGGGGCCTTCTTTTTGAACTCCTGAGGTCCTTGATGTAAAGTGCTAAATTATACAAGATTCTGAATTCCCCAGCCCATCCCCAGGCTAAAAGGTCATAGGGGGTTATGCTGCCAAGGGGAAGACCGACTGGCCAACAAACATCTAATACCCAATTAGCCATTAAGAGCCTGGAGATAGGATTTCCACCTCTCATGGATAGGACGTCCCATCACAGAGAGCTGCTAGCCAATCAGAGGCCAGCAGCTCTCCGTTACTTGGGGACTGACACATGTGGTGTTGGATAGGGATTTCGGTAAGTCTATGGGGGTCTTGCTTGGTGCCAAGCTGGCAGGACCTAGTGAGTGGAGCAAAAGGGATGAAGGGCTTTTGTTTGAGAGGCCATGGAGGGAGAGGTACCAGGGACGGCATTAAACCTTGGAGGCGGGGGATGCCCTCTGATGGGCCCTGAGGTCTTTTAAGGTGGGATCGCCCCTTGCCTGCCACCAGCCCATGTAGAGAAGCCTGCCAGGCTGGCTGCTTGGCATGGGCCTCTCCCACCACCCAATAAACTCCAGCAGTGACAAGGTGAGGTCCTTAAGGAGAATTAATTGCCCACTTAGGGGCCTCAATTTGCCCACTGGCAAGCGGGCTATCTGATGCCATCCCTGCCAATGGTATAATTGTGGTTGGTTGCATGGGTACGTGATGCATAGGCCTCTGCTGGATTTAACAAGCCCACCGACGCCTCACTTCCCTCCAGCCCACCACCCTGGCATTTAAACTCGCTAGAGGAGGAGCCTCTAAAATCCAGCCTTCTGTTCCCAGAACGGTGTTGGGTAAGGGATTATTAACCTTGCAAATATGAAGGAATTTCTTTCCAAGTCAGGATGGTATGTGACTTGCAGAGAAACATGGAGATGATGATGTTTCCACAACATGGCTGCTCTTGTCTTTCTCAGTTGTTGAGGTCGCAGGAGAGGGATGACTTTGGTGAATTGCAGGATTGCATTCTGTAGATTGTACATAACTGCCACCATTATGCACTAATGAGAGAGGAAATGAATATTGGTTCTAGTAGCATGGGCACAAATGAGGTTACCTCTGGTCTTCAATGCAAATTTATGCCTTTAACCTTTATTGACTCCAGTTCTTCTACAGCCCCATCATGCAATGCTTGCTGGAACATGGCCAAGCCAGCCACTCTTACCTCTCCTCTGACATTCAGCTTTTGGGTCCACGGATCAAGGTTGTGATGAAGTCTGGTGCCAAGCAGGTCTTATTGACTCCAAACTGAATCTTCATGAGCAAGTTATTGGCAAGCATTTGTTTCATGTTTGAAATAAAACCTGAGCAGTCATCACCTCTGCCTATGAAAACACTGTGGAGATGCATGAGAGGATATGTTTCAGGCTAGATCTTCAACTTCACACATGGTTTTCTCCTCAGTTTCCTGCCAATTCCATGCATACATATTTCGGCAATTCTTTCTGCACATCTTTTCAATGTCTTGCCCCTAGTCTGTCTGAAATGATTTTTTATACGTCACTCAGCATCCCTCATTTCTTCTTGGCTTACTAGAAAAATAACCTAGAGACAAAGACTACCAGATTGCCCATGTGGGACACAGATCAGCTAGCCTGCCACTATAGACCTAGCTAAGCAACAGTCAAGTTATTAGTGCCTGTTCCTTTATTTATCCAGTTATTACATTCAGTTCAAACTTCAATAACCTTCTGTTGCTTAAAATATTTCAGAAATTACATTATGAAAAGCCGCTGAAGGTTAAAACTATAAACTTCTAAAATCCAAGTATTTTGTGTGACATCTTACTGGGTGCTGTGAAGGCTAACAGATGCTAAAGCTATCATTAATATAAAAACATCTGCTCATTAGCTGACAGTTAATTGCATGTGATGTTTTGGAATCCAATTCTGTTTCTATAATGGCACTCATTACACTATTATAAGTGTATTGCATCATTATAAGATAGCAAGAAGAAGTCTCATGCGACATGTAAAAAGTGAATGAAGTCTTTTCAGCACCTGATGTAACCATGTAGATTATCTCATTATAGAATAATGCAGTTGATGGATTCTTCTCACACATAAAGGAAATGTACTTTACTTGGCTCCACTAATAATTGTTGCCAAAGCATTGCAGCAGCAAAGACTGTAACGATTTCATGTCGTCAGCGGCAATGGAAACAATGTATTAATGATTAATGCATATAGTAACTAATTAAAACCAGGTCCAGCAACCAGTCGGAGCTCAGTTCTAGATCAGAACAAATGGGACCTTGAAGCGATGTGCAACATATATTTCATGTCCAAATGTAAGCCAATGTTTTTAAGCAGGCACATACCATTCCTAGGGATTTGAGAATAAACAGATACAGCTCAATCAACTGTGTTCATGTTGTTGGTGGTGGCCCCACATCTGTGGTCACAATGGCAGAGGCGCTGCCCTCAATTTTCCATCCATCAAGCAAATGGAAAATTATGAACAGTATTCCCACCACTTCCCAAAGGGCACAGTCGATGGGACAGGCTTTGAGCAGCAGTGCCAACTGACAATACTTACCTTATATCAATTCAAAACGAGAATACTGCAATGGTTGGAAAGCAGAAAATGCTGGACAGAGCGCCGTTTTGGAGAGAGAAACACAGTTAGTGCTTCTGGTCAGTGCCCTTTCATCAGAAGGTGATTTCTTTTATCAATGGGCAGACAGGGCATCAATCTTCTGATTCGCACATGAGAATGCTAATGACTGACACAAGCTGATATTTAACATGAGGCATTACATTGTGGTGCTTCAGGATTTAAACACGTAATCCAGGCAGATACTGCAGCAAAAAGACTAAGGGAGTGTTGCATTGTTGGTGACATTAAATTGGTATCCCACATGTCTAAATATAAAACATGCCACGCACTTTTTTTCAGAGGAGAGCATTGCATTTTCCCAGCGTCATACCAACATTTATCCCTAACCCAGCAACTCAAGAAACAGGTTAAAGGTTCAATTTGGGGGGATTTTGTTGAGGCGTCAGGGGTCTTGCCTGTAGCCAGTGAACTGCCAGGAGACCAGCACTGCCTCTTTTCCGGAAGGCCCGCTGAACCACAAGCAAATCAGGCAGTGGTGAGGCCACCTGCAGGCTTTCCTCTGGAGTCAGGTCCCGAAGAGCAAGTCTCACCTTGCAAAAGCTGCCGGCCAATCAGAGGCCACTGAGGAGGCTGTGGCTGTTGCCGGAAGAACATCCTGAGGAGCCCCAGGATCGCTGAGCGACCCAGGACAAAGGTAAAGGTAAGTGATGTCGGGGGTGGGGGGTGGGGGGAACGAAGTGGGCCTTTTGCGAGGTGGGGTTGTGGGCAGAAGGTTTTAGGGTATTTGGAAGCAAGGGCATGGCGGTGGCTCTCAGTAGGCAGCCCCTTCTCAATATCGAGTCCTTCAGTCAGGCACTGCGTGCTCTTGAGCGAGGGACCATCCCCTGGCAGCCCCCTCCCCCCCAAACCGGAGGTGACAAGCAGCCCACAGGGTAGCAGCTGTCATGCGCACCGCAGGGTCATAAGCCCGCTTGCAGCTAGGTTAATCCCAGTGGCGGCAAGATGAAGCCCTTATCTTGTCCTTAATTGGCTACTTAAGGGCCTCAATTGGCAGTGGGGCTGGAAGGTCGAACCTGACCTTCCTGCCCAGAATTTAAATCGGGTGGATGTGGGAAGGCAGAAGGACTCAGTTCCACCAATGCTCCTAATTACATGCGCTTCCCACCTCCAAGTTCGCTACCAGTGAGAACAGAAGATACTGCCCTCTGTCTTAGTGTTGGATTTTCCTGTGTGTCATTGGCTGACATGTTTGCCCCTGTGGTTACAGTAGGGAGGTTATGCTTCAGTTACTCAGAGCATTGGCGAGACTACACAATTGTGTACAGTACTGGCCTCCTTATTTAAGGAAGGATGTAAATGCATTAGAAGCAGTTCAGAGAAGGTTTACTAGATTAATACCTGAAAAGGGTGGGTTGTCTTATGAGGAAAGGTTGGACAGACTAGACTTGAATCTGCTGGAGTTCAGAAAAGTTAGAGGCGACTTGATTGAAACATTTATGATCCTGAGGGGTATTGACAGGATGGATATGGAAAGGATCATTCCCCTTGTGGGCAGATCTAGAACTCGTGGTCACTGTTTTAAAATAAGGGGTGGCCCATTTAGGACAGAGATGAGGAAACATTTTTCCTCTCAGTGGGCGGTGAGACTTTGGAACTCTCTTCCTCAAAAGCTGGTTGAAGCAGAGACCTTGGCCTGAATTTTTCCTTTGCTGGTTGCGTGCGATCGGCAGGCCTGAGAGCAGTTGGGTAATGTTCATTTTTTGTGAGTGTCTAAATTATGTATATTTTGCTTTTGTCTTAATGACCTGAGTACGCTTCACCTTTTTTGTTTGTGCAGGACACACCAGTGTCTAATGCTGGACGTGAGTGGCTCTAAACTTTACTGCACAGGTACTGAGTGGATTTTAGGTTCAAATGAAAGGGTCGTTTCAGACATCTGGGATGGAGGAGGCAGCCCTGGCATGAGTTGAAAGCAGATCTTTGGCAGCCTAGCTGAAGGAGCATTGGACTAAGGTGTCCCTGCCTCCCTGAAGGATACAGAGGTCTTCCTCCACGTCCTCAGCATTCTCCTCACCATGCTTCACTTCTGACTCACCACTGGATTCATCCTCTGTGAGTTGTGCAGCTGCCTCAAGATCCTCTTCCTCCAGTGGGTCCCCCCTTGCCAGTGCCAGATTGTGGAAAGCGCAGCATGAAACCACTATCAGTGACACCCGCTCTGGGGGTTACTGTAATACCCAGGGGGTCCAGGCATCAGAAGTGCATCTACAGAAGACTTATTGTCCTCTCTATCACTACCCTTGTGGAGGAATGACTCGTATTGTAACACTGCTCTGCCTCTATTCTTGGGGGGCAGAGAGGATGGCCCTTGTCACCCAGCAGACATCCATCCAGTCGGGCTGGAGCACTGAAGAGCCTTGGTACCTGGGAGTGTCTGAGGAGATAAGCGTCATGGGAGCTGCCAGGGTACCTTGCACAGACTTGCAGAATCTGCATCTGTGATCACACACTCTCTGCACATTCATGGAGCGGAATCCCTTCCTGTTGACGAAGGCACCCGGCTGACCCGCTGGCGCCTTGATGGCCACATGACTGCAGTCGATTGCACCCTGGATGCGCATGAACCCAGTAATCGCTGCAAACCCTCCGGCTCGCTGAGCCTGGCTGACTTTGTCTATACAGAAATGAATAAATGTCATTACCCACCCGAACAGAGCTTCTGTCACCAGCTTGACATAACTGTGGACAGCTGATTGGAACACTCCACAAAGATTCCCCACTGACCCCTGGAAAGAGCCGGAGGCTTAGAAGCTGAGGGCCACTGTGACCTTCAGAGCCACTGGCATGGGATGTCCATCCACACAGTTGGAGGTGACCTCAGGTCCAATCATCTGACAAATGGTGGTCACTGTCTTCCTGGAGAGGCAGAGACTCCTTTGGCATTGCACCTCAGACATATTGAGGTAGCTGCATCACTGCCTGTAAACCCCGGCAGCAGGATAGTGTGCCTTCTGCGGCCCCTTACACCTTGGACTACCTGCTGGCCCAGTGCCTCTTGTGCCTGTGCCTCTCCTCCGAAAGGCCCCTCCCCTGGAAGCTACACGTGGCCTCCTCTCTATTCTGCCCCTCTCTTCCTCCTCTGAGGAGGTACCACCAGCGGAGACCACAAGCCCCATTACCAGGGTAATGGAAGGCTGTCTAATACCTGGAAGGGTCCACACCAACAAAATTCTCCGGGGGCCTTGGAGACACCAATGAGTCCTGAAATGAAGCCTGGAAATGCTAAGAATGAAGCTCAGAACAGAGATGAAGCTGTCAAGTTCAAATACACAGCCAGCAGCAAACTACCTCCTAAACTCCTCACTACTCACACTGGAATGCTACTGACCCTTTTTATCCCACCCTTGGATGAGGCTTTGTAAAAAATGGGCTACCCACCTGCCCGTTTTGCCCATGCAATGAGCATGAAATTGCATGGGCAACATAAAATTGCAAACAGTTGCCTTTTTAATGGCATTAACTGGCCTTTTAATTGGTGGAGGGTGTGGCTCCAACAACCGTGTGTGCCTGCTGACCTGAAGATGGCTTGCATGCGGGATGACGTCGGAACGCTCGCCCGATTGGTTCAGGCGCACACCTGCCCGCGAGGTGTAAAATTCTGCCCCTTGACTACCTTTAAGGCAGAGGTAGATAGATTCATGATAGGCAAGTGGGTAAAAGGTTATCAGGGGTAGGCAACAATATGAGGTTAAAATCAGGTCAATCTTATTGAGTGGCGGAGCAAACCTGTGAGGCCGAGAGGCCTACTCCTGCTCCTAATTTGTATGTTCGTATGTACATTTTAAAAGTAACTTGTTGGCATGATGCTCTGAGACATCCTGATGGTGTGAAATGAGCTCTATAAATGCAAGTTCCTTTTTCATCCAATACCTCCATTTCTACTTAATCTTCGATTCCTATTGTAGATGAACAGTTATTTGTTTCTTTTATAAACTCTTAATTGGCATAGCATTTTGTAAGTGCACTGTCTGATAGTGGCACAAAGCTATGCAGGCCAAGAAGGTTCAAGGTTTACTGGCGATTCTCTGTTAAGTTAACTGAGCTTAGCTTGGTGAGCAATAGGTGTGAAAATAACTCCTGTACTCCTAGGATAGTGACTGAGAGAATCAGTCAGGGTTCGTGGTTCAGAGAACTCCACTAAGACATCTATAACATATGAGGAACGTTTGAGGACTCTGGGTCTATATTCGATGGAGTTTAGAAGGATGAGGGGGGATCTGATTGAAACTTACAGAATACTGAAAGGCCTGGATAGAGTGGACGTGGGGAAGATGTTTCCATTAGTAGGAGAGAATAGGACCCGAGGGCACAGCCTCAGAGTAAAGGGAAGACCTTTTAGAACTGAGATGAAGAGAAACTTCTTTAGCCAGAGAGTGGTGAATCCATGGAATTCATTGCCACAGAAGGCTGTGGAGACCAGGTCATTGAGTGTATTTAAGACCGAGAGAGATAGGTTCTTGATTGGTAAGGGGATCAAAGGTTACGTGGAGAAGGCGGGAGAATGGGGTTGAGGAACTTATCAGCCATGATTGAATGGTGGAGCAGACTCGATGGGCCGATGGCCTAATTTCTGCTCCTATGTCTTATGATTTTATGATCTATACAATGGATAATGGGTGAGGACAGATTTGGCTATAATCAACTCTGTGGTGTGTAGCCTGGTGGCACTCACTGGTCAAGAGCACACATGAGTAATAGCCTCTTGAATGAGTGCTGGGTGAGTTTCAGTCCCTTGTGAAACTGTGCACTCGAGACTCAGTTCAGCAGCTACAGAAGAAAAGGAAAGAGAAATTAATAAAGGAAACCAATTGACCATGGAAACCATTGTGGCTTGAATGAGGAATGCAGTGGGGAAGGTTCAGAAAATGTTAAAGGGAAAGGCAAACGAGGAATGTAATGTAAAAGGCATGATTTTGCTGCTGCAGTTCACTATTAATTAGACTAGTGAAGGGAGTGATGAGAAATTCAGTGTGCTCCTTACCTTCTGTTATCCAAGGAGCTTCCTTTGAAGTTGGCCACAGTGAGGACTGTTAGTCACCGGCTGGTCTGTAATTGTCTGAATTAATTTTGCTCAATTTCATGATACAACCATACAATTAGACACTTACGTGCCCTAGGGACCTCCATAATAATTAACACTGCTACAATGTGCTTTGAATAAGGCATCCTTCAGAAATTAAGATTGTGATGGGGAACAATGTATAATGTAACAAATGACAAAAAAATAAAACAGTCTGTCAAGCTCTATTTTACAACCTGTTCGGCAGACCCAAAGGCATGAAGACATGACATCTATATTAACATATCCCTGAGATATCACATGCATTAAATCAACAGAAGAATTCCTAATCAAATATTGATGCAGTGTACATTAAGAAACACTTAACTCACAAGATGCCTACATACCAGTCTCTGCACTTCAAAAAGTAATTTATTGTGTGAAGTGCTTTGAGATACTACTACTGTTTAATTGCAAGTGTTTTTTTTAATGGACAACCTATTGTTAATTGCTTCAAAACAACTGCTGACATTTTGAGCATCGAGACCCAGACTGGTATATGCTCTTACTGACTAGTTTACAGTAATGTCTCCCTTACCCAGTTTACAGTAATGTCTCCCTTACCCAGATCAAACTCAAGAGTTTTAGAGTGTCAACCACCCAACTGCTGGAAATTTATTAAGTAAGCAATAAAATGTTCAGTTGCTCCGCATTCAACAAACAAAAGCCTCCATGATTTCACACAGCTCAGTTATGATTTTCCACTCCTGGTCACCCATTCTACCTGAGAGTGGGAAAGGGGGTGGGGGTTCCATCCTGTCAGAACTCCATTCACTTTGGATTGTGCCTCAGTTGCTGGGAAGTAGGGGGTCAGCCTGCTAGCAGAGCCCAACTCAAACAGCTTTGAGCTTCACTTCCCAAACTGGATTGGGGGCAGGAAAATCCTGCTTTCATTTCCCAATGTTTCGAAACGCGTGATGTCATTTGCAAAGGATGCCCAGTGGAACAAGTGTTCAGCTGCCTTCAGAATAAACTGTGGCAGCAATTGCTTTATAACGGAAATTAAATCTGCAATATTTTAATTAATACTGGACTGTTTTTGATGATTTAAAGAAAAAACAGTTGGAACTTAGTCAATTGTTCTACATAGGACAAAGACCTTGACAAAACAGGGATTATTGCAGTCTGATAGACAATGCCAGACCTAGACTTTCTGCCTGAGTTCCCCATCCAGCCCCTGCCACCATCAAACTACAGATCTGGCATTGGACAGGGGTGAAAAAAAGTGCCCTGCTCTATCCCTGCCATCTGTGCCTTCCTATTTCTTGTTGCCTGGGCCAGGTGGCACAGAATGCACCCACCATCATTGGCATCATTTGAATTCTGGAGGCCAGTGCCTGTGCAAGTGCAGACAGAGCTTGGCCTTGCAGACACCAAAAAGGAGGGCAATTTTGTTTTATGACTGAGAGATTTTGGACGAAACAAGGCATCATTATAAGTCTGCAGTGGCTTTTCAGTGGAGGCCAAGAGTTCACCTCCAAAATGCCTAAAGTTGGAAGGCCTACCAGAAGCATGGGACTACCTCCGTCCCCACCCCAAGCATTGTATCCCACAGTCAATGAGGTGCTGGGAAGATGAAGCCTTAGGGCGGAATTGTCCCAAATTTCCACAAAGTGCGGTAGCTGTGGGAAAAAGGACATTTTACCCGCCAAGCGCAAGGGCGGCTTTTCACGTCGTAACATTGCACTCCTGACACATCCCACCTCATTAATAATATATTCACGGGAAACACACCGGATCGCTGGCATGCGCGCTCAGAATTGCCCCACCCCCCTCCCCCTGCCATGACCTCAGCACTTCCTCGCTCTGGGCATCATATTTAAAGCGCACCAGAGCTCAAGCTTACTTAATATCTACAGACCGGGACTACTCCAGGCGACAGATGGCCCAGTAAGTAGAGAAGACGGCAACCCGCAAATTTAGTGATGCCTCTCTGGGATGCAGTGGAAGGCCGCCACAATGTCATCTACCCCAACTCTGGAGGTCCACCTGAGTCACCAATCGGGCCTGGGAGGCAGTGGCAGTGGCGGTCAGCGCCACCGGAGCACAGAGGATGCCAGCCATTCAGTGCAGGAAGAAGATGAATGCTCTCATCCATTCCGCCAGGGCAAGTTAACCACCTCATCACTCTCAACTCGCACACTGTTTTTTTAATCATTCACGGGATTTGGGCTTTGCTGGCTGGGCCAGCATTTATTGCCCATCCCTTGTTGCCCTTGAAGAGGTGGTGGTGAGGTGCCTTCTTGAACCGCTGCAGTCCATGTGGTGTAGGTACACCCACAGTGCTGTTAGGGAGGGAGTTCCAGGATTTTGACCCAGTGACAGTGAAGGAGCGGCGATGTATTTCCAAATGAGAATGGTGTGTGGCTTGGAGGGGATTTTCCAGGTGGTGGTATTCCCATCTATCTTCTTCTAAATGGTAGCAGTTGTGGATTTGGGGGTGCTGCCTAAAGAGCCTTGGTGAGTTTCTGTAGTGCATCTTGTAGATGGTACACACTGCTGCAACTCTGCATCGGTGGTGGAGAGAGTGAATGTTTGTGGATGTGGTGCCAATCAGGTGGGCTGCTTTGTCCTGGACAGTGTCAAGCTTCTTGAGTGTTGTGGGAGCTGCACTCATCCAGACAAGTGAGGAGTATTCCGTCACACTCCTGACTTGTGCCTTGTAGATGGTGGACAGGCTTTGGGGAGCCAAGAGGTGAGGTACCTGTCGCAGGATCCCTAGCCTCTGACCTGCTCTTGTAGCCACAGTATTTGCATGGCTAGTCCAGTTCAATTTCTGGTCAATGATAACCCCCAGGCTGTTGATAGTGGGGAATTCAGTGATGGTATTGCCATTGAACATCAAGGGATGAAGGTTAGATTCTCTCTTGTTGGGGATGGTCATTGCCTGACACTTGATGCGAATGTTACTTGCCACTTGTCAGTTCAAGTCTGGATATTATCCAGGTCTTGCTGTATTTGGACGTATCTGAGGAGACGCAAATGGTGCTGAACATTGTGTAAACATCCCCACTTCTGATCTTATGATGGAGTGAAGGTCAATGATGGAGGAGCTGAAGCTGGTTGGGCTGAGGGCACTACCCTGAGGAACTCCTGCAGCGATGTCCTGGAGCTGAAATGATTGACCTCTAACAACCACAACCATCTTCCTTTGTGCTAGGTATGACTCCAACCAGTGGCGAGTTTCCCCCTGATTCCCACTGATTCCAGTTTTGCTAGGGCTCCTTGATGCGACACTCAGTCAAATGCTGCCTTGATGTCAAGGGCAAGCGCTCTCACCTCAACTCAGGAGTTCAGCTCTTTTGTCCATGTTTGAACGAAAGCTGGAATGGGGTCAGGAGCTGAGTGGCCCTGGCGGAACTCAAACTGGGTGTCAGTGAGTAAGTTATTGCTAAACAAGCGCTGCTTGATAGCAATGTTCATGACCCCTTCCATTACTTTACCGATGATTAGGAGTAGACTGATGAGTCGGTAATTGGCCGAGTTGGATTTGCCCTGCTTTTAGTGTACAGGACATACCTGGGCAACTTTCCACATAGCTGGGTAGATGCCAGTGTTGTAGCTGCACTGGTACAGCTTGGCTAGGGGCGCAGCATGTTCTGGAGCACAAGTCTTCTGCACTATTGCCAGAATATTGTCAGGGTCCTTAGCCTTTGCAGTATCCATTGACTTCAGCCATTTCTTGATATCACGTGGAGTGAGTCTAATTGGCTGAGACTGGCATCTGTGTTGCTTGAGTGGGCAGAGGAGCTAAAGGTCCAACTCCACGCATGTCAATGTGGCTGCATCTGAACTGTCTCAGATGCAGAGGAATGGTTACTTTATACAAGGTTTCCCTGAAGCGTGGCCGCTTCCCTCCCCCCACCCCATACGTGCTTGTGCACTACCTTCAACTGCAGGGCAGCCTTTGACCCCACTCTCAGTTGCCTCAACTGCTGGGCAGCCCTTGACCCACCCCTCAAATGCGCCTCAACCTTGAAGTCCAACAGGCGACCTGTGAAACATGTGCTGCGTAACATTACTGTGCACTCACCTCCGAGTTCCCCTCAAAGTGCAGCCCGTCAACTGCACGCCTTTTATACGCTGTTGTGAAACACACCGGCGTGCAATCACACTGCTGCGAGCAGACGATCCAACGGGGCAGGGTGGGGGGCAGTGGGTGGCAGGTGGGGGGGTACTGATTCCAGTGTGCTAGCCTTATAATAATATGCAGATGTATTACAATGAGGCTCCCAGTGTCCTATGGTCGGAAACACGGCTCACCATTATCGAGTTGAGCAGCCAAACACAAACTCGTTTCATGATGTTGTGAAACCAATTTCTGGCTTTTTGGTCATATTGTCCAGTCACAATGCCAAACACATCTGATGCCAATGGGCACGGAAAATTCTGCCCATTGTTAAGTTCTTTTGTAAGTATATAAAAAGGAAGAGAGTAACTAATGTTAACGTTGGTCCGTTAGAATCAGAGACAGGAGAAATTATCATGGGGAATGAGGAAATGGCAGAGGCATTGAACAAATATTTTGTGTCTGTCTTCACAGTAGAAGACTCAAGTCTCAATCCAGAAATAAACGGTAAACTAAGGGCTAAAAAGAGTGAGGAAATTAGGGTAATTAATATCAACAGAGAAAAAGTATTGAAGAAACTTAAGGGACTAAAATGCATCACATGCCTGAGTCCTGATGGCCTACACCCTAGTGTTCTGATAGCTGCAGAGATTGTGGATGTGCTGGCAGTGAATTTCTAGAATTCATTGGAAGTTAGCAAATGTTACTCCGCTTTTCAAGAAAGGAGGGAAAGAGAAAACAGGGAACTACAGGCTAGTTAGCCTTATGTCAGATATTGGGAAAATGCTGGAATCTATTATGAAGGAACATTTAACAATGCACTTAGAAAAGCATAGTATGATTAGAACAAGTCAACATAGTTTTACTTAAGGGAAATTTTGTTTAACAAATTTATTGGAGTTTTTTGAGGATGTAACTAGTAAGGTAGATAAAGGAGAACCAGTAGATGTTGTATACTTGGATTTCCAAAGGTCTTCCGATAAGGTGCCACACAAAAGGTTAATATCAAGATAAGTGCACGTGAAATTGGAGGTATATGCTTACATGGAGAGAGGATTGGTTAACAGATAGGAAACAAAGAGTAGGCATACATGGGACTTCTAGTTGGCAGGCAATTGTGGAGTACTACAAGGGTCAGTGCTGGGACCTCAACTATTTACAATCTATATTAATGACTTAGATGAAAAGACAGGGAGTAATGTATCTAAGTTTGCTGATGATATAAAGTTAGGTGGAAAGGTAAGATATGGGTAGGACACAGAGAGGCTGCAAAGATATACAGACAGGTTAAGTGAGTAGGCAACGAGATGGCTGATGGATTATAATTTAGGGAAGTGTGAAGTTATTGACTTTGTTCAAAAGAATAGAAGAGCTGAATATGTTTTAAATGGTGAGAAACTTGTCAGTACAGATATTCAATGAGACTTGAGTGTGCTCATACAAGGAACACAGATGGCTGCAAGTCCAGCTTCTTTTTTTTTCTTTTATGAGATATGAGCATCACTGGCAAGGCTGACATTTGTTGCCCATTCTTAATTGCCTATTTGGAATAGATGCCATGATTTAATGACCACCTCTTTGGTGAGTCTTAGTTGTCTTAGACATTGTTCCTGGCTGATGTGGAGGTCAGAGACACAGTGAATCCATTTGGCAGTTTGTGCACTAAATCCCTGTTAGATGCTGACCTATGTCATAATATATCCACTCTGCATGCTTCCAGTGAATGCCCAACATGCCCACACTATTGCCATTCCAGATATGGTGGTCCAGGCTGGAGGTGATGGTCGCCATAGCATCAAAATCAGCAGTGCTACTGTAATAACTTAATATACGGGCAGGTTTCAACAAGAAACAGTTAACTTTATTATAGATAGCTTTTCAGATGCTACATGCTTGAACCAGGTCCTCAACAAGAAGCTCTACCCTCCATAGATTACCTGTGCTTAGGGCTCATTGGTCAAAGCCTCCAAGAACAGTCACATGACTCCTGATAGACCATAGGAGGGGCTATACCTTTAGTCACTACATTTCCTCCCCCTTTAGTTTTTTTTTACAGTTTCTATTTTCAGAGCACATTTGAATACCCAACAACATTAAACAAATATACAACTCAGATGAATAAAGATTAAGTCTCTGAGGTGGTTTCTTTATTCAGTTAGAGCGTTGTAGCTTTACCACTTGAGGTTCTTCCACAGGATCAACATGATCAGGAATTGCACCACCAGATACATCATTAGAAAGTGGTAGTTCGGGGTTTGGCAACTCTACAGAGACATCGGGCATGTCTATCCTAAGTCAATCTATCACCTCAGGGATTAATGGTTTGACGTTAATCACAGGTGGAATAGTTGGTTTTTGGATTGTCTCTCTATTCCGAAGATGGTCCACATGTTTTCAAACAGTTTGGTTTTCCACTTCCACCTGGAAGGACAAGGGACCAGACTCTGAAACAATTGTATCAGGAAGCCAACAAGGTCCACTTCCAAAATTCCACACGAAAATTGTCTCCTACAGTGAATCTGTGAGCTTTGCTATGAATATCATGATTCAATTTTTGATTACTCTGATTCTTTTCTACATTCCCGTCTAAGTTTAGAACCACCAGACTTGTACCTAGGCAGCGCTTCATCAATAATTCAGAAAGTGCTGAACCCATAGTTGAATGAGGCATCGTAAGATAATTGAGAAGAAAGTGGTAAAGTCGAGTTTCTAGAGTATCTTCTGATAACCTACTCATTGCAGATTTGAAAGTTTGCACAGCTCTTTCAGCCAAACCATTTGAGGAGGGATGATATGATGCTGTTTTAATATGTCTGATTCCATTTAAACTGATGAATATCTGATACTCTGTACTAGTAAAGACTGTACCATTATCAGAAACAATAACTTCCGTTAGGCCATGTATACTAAAACTATGGCGTAGCTTTTGATAATTGTGCTCGATGTCAGTGATCTGACTGCATACACATCCATCCTTTTAGAATCTTCATCTACAATCAATAAAATCATGGTGCCTAACAATGGTCCTACATAATTAATACGTAGTCTAACCCAGGGTCGACCAGGGCACTCCCACAGATGCAGTGGAGCTGAAACAGGCAACTTCTGTTGTTGCTGACAATGTAGACAGTGCTTGACCATACTTTCAATGTCACTGTCAATGCCTGGCCACCAGACATAGCTTCACGCAAGCATCTTCATCTTCGATACGCCTGAATGGGCACTGTGAAGCTCTGTCAAGAATGGTTTTCTTCTTTGTGAAGGGATGACAACAAGATTCCATCTTGACAACTTAAACTCTGTTTTTCGGACATGGAATGGTCTCACCTCTTCAAGCACTGGTGAATTTGACCAGCCTGGCAATACAAGGTCTCTGACTTTTGACAAAATTGGATTTCTGTTCATCTAATTTCTAATTTGCTTCACACGCAGGCAAAGAATCCAAGAAATTCAGTACAAGCACAACTTCTTGTGGCACTGGACATGTACAATGCTATCTGGTAATGGGAGACGACTGAGTGCGTCCACGTTTGCAATATGCATGCCAGGACCATGCATATGCAAATAATATCAAAAGCCCAATGTTGTATTCTTGCTGATGTTATTGGCGGAATGGCCTTATCCTCACTGAATAAACCCATTAATGGCATATGGTATATCTGCAGCATCCAATGCTCTTCATTCTAGCTCCTTGAGCTCTAGAGTCGGGTTAGCCTCTTCTCATCTGATTTCTGTCATTTCTTTTTTGTTTGCCATAGAGCTTTGCCTTGTCCTTCATTTTGATTTTACAGTCTACCAAATTCCTCTCTGGTGAAACCTTAACTTGGTTCAGTTCGGTAGTTGAGCTACCCAAGGTTTCATTATCCACTCGCATCTTGGAAAATTTCACAGCTTTTCCTTCTAATGCCTCCTTTTTTTTCATTCAGCTGATTCTTCAGCTCTTCTGTCTCTTTCCTGGCTTCTTCCTGGAATATTGAACATTGTTGAGTCTTCTCTGCCAACTGTTTCTTCAGTTTGTTCAGGGAGGCACTAAATTCATTTTGTCTCTCTTCATGGGCAAAATCTTTAGCTTGGCGGGCGGGTGTGCGCCCGACTCACTCGAGCGTAAAATGGCTGGCTTTAATCCAATTAAGACACACTCACAGACAAAACCTCTGTTTTAAAAGAAAAATATTATATACATTAATAGCTTCATGACACTGGTGAGTATTCTTTTCTTTTTTCCTAAGATTTGATGTACTCATGGTAACAAGACGAGATGCAGCATCAGAGCTATTTTTATCTTCGTCGCCAAATGTAATGACTTGATGTACCAGACAGGTTTCAACAAGAAACAGTTAACTTTATTACAGAGAGCTTTTCAGGCGCTAGATGCTTGAACCAAGTCCTCGCCAAGAAGCCCCGCCTCCGCCTCCCCAGGTTACCTGTGCTTAGGACTCATTGGTCAGAGCCTCCAAGAACAATCACATACCCCCTGATAGACAGTAGGAGAGGCTATACCTTCGGTTACTACAGCTACAGAGCCCAATCCTGTAGCTTCATTTATGTGCTGCCATCTCGAAAATATTGTTGTTTCAATAGACAATGAACTATTATAGTCTGGGTTTGATTTGAATCATGACCTTAGAAAAACATGGATCAGTATCTTACCCATTGAACCCCATTGACTGTATACAGTATCCTAAATCAGCGTAATTAAACTCCTTGGGCAGAATTTTACGGCAGTGGGATTTTATGTTCCGTCTGAAGTCGATGGGGATTATAATGGCTCGCTGCCAAAACGGGGCCGTAAAATTCTGCCCCTCCCTGCCAAATTATGTATGACAGCCTGATCCATAAGGTAGAAACTTAATTATAAAACTATAAAGAAACAATCCCTCATTTGACCCTCCCCTCCAAATGCTGCTACAGAAAAGATTAAATGGTCAACCATGCTGGGTGCCAAACAGATTGCTACACAACAGAAGAGTTTGGCAAGTTGCACACACAGAATGGCAGGAAGAAAGTAAAACATGTGGCATATCTGGCCAGTTCTATTTTATTTTTCGACATGATGAGGTATTCAAATCAGAATGCTGATATAGGGCTATAATATATAAGCTGCATTACTCACAGATGCCAATGTGCTCAGAACAATATAAGAAGGCGCCATCTGTTGGCACCAAAGTAAGTGCATGAGAGACATTTTTTAATTTTATTATTAAAGTGCTGATAATGCTTTAGCTATCTTTAACGTAAAATATTAATCAAGGAAATATAAATGAATTTTGCATTAAAATTGAACTGTGTTATTAAAGATTTGGGGAATATGGTATTTTCCAATCAAATGATTATGCTTTTTAGAAAAAAAATCAAATAGCTCATTGCCTGTTATCACGTCTCAGAATGTTCTAGATATTCCAGGCTTTTTTTCCTTCTTTCAGATTCAACCCCAATCACATGTCGCTAATTTTAGGAAGTCTGATTTCACACATGGTATTTTAAATTAGAGTTGACAATTCAAAGTAAAACACAGACATCTGTATAATGAAGTTGGTGGAAAATTGGCAGTCGCTTGGATTTTAATTTTGTACTGAAAAGCTTCGACAGGCCTGGTTCTTATAGATATGACTGTTTGTTAAATGGATTTATTCCAAAGCTCAATTCCTTTTCAGAGGGAAAAAAGTGATGATAGGAAACCTGGTTGGCACAACAAATAAAACCTTTGCAGGGCTTAGGGGTGGAGTAGGATGGGGGGGGGGTTGGGAAATCTGATAGAAAGCTCTTGTGGAAATATTCCTCTTTGCAAGTGAATAAACAATCTTTTTTTAGCTAATCTGTGAGCTCTCCCTGCATAGGTCTTGCACAGGCTGCTGCAGGCACTTAGAAGTAAATTTGTGAATAGCCCAAAAAATTAATGTATTAATCTTTCACTTGTATATAAGCCAGGACTGAAGAAAGATCTCTCCTCTGTGGCTGCTTTCAAATATAAGCACTGGTTTGCATTAGAATATGCAGGCTAACACCTTCTAACTCATGGATTAATTTAAATTTTATATGTAAGTCAGGGTGATTTTGTAGAAGAATTAGTGAACATCTTGCAGCAAGTGGAGAAAGATTAATAAGGCATAAATGTGACAGAGATGATTCTGTCTGGCAGTTTAAATCTGTAAGGTCATTGTAGGATAGCTTTCTGTCTTTTACTGACAACCAGGTAGCTCTAAAGGGAGTCCAACAGGCCACAAGGAATTCATCTGTTAATTGATTTTTTTTTTTTAATACCAAAGTAAAATGATTCTTCCGAAGTCTAGCCATTTAAAACAAAGCATTTTGAATGATCAGCATCTAGAATTCGTTAGCAAATAACTCAAAATAATCTGGAGAGAATGGACTGGCCTCTGTGAGCCCCTATCCAGATGTGCTGCATCTGCCCATTGTTCCCTTTACCCCAAGAGCACGTTAAACGACTGTGCAAACATTCCATTTTAAGAATATATGCTGTTATTCTCAGTGTTATAATGCGTACTAGTATTATATTAGAATGAGAATATACTCCAGAACTGTTAAAAGTTTGCCAATATACACTAGTACTCTATCAATGTTAAATTGATCCCGACCAGAAGAACTTAGGGGGTATTTTAACTCCAGAACAGGAAATTTGTTGGACATGTGAATGGCCTGCCCAGGAGCGGCAGTGGGAGTTTTTGTTTAATTTTAATGGCTGGGCTTTATTAATATTCCACCAGCCAAATAAGAACAAAAGAACTAGGAGCAGCAGTAGGCAATTCAGCCCCTCGAGCTTGCCCCGCCATTCATTACGTTCATGGCTGATCTCATTTCGGCCTCAACTCCAACTTCCCGCCCTCTCCCCATAACCTTTCAACCCGTCACTAATTAAAAATCTGTCTATTTCCTCCTTAAATTTATTCAGCGTCCCAGCATCTGAGGTAGTGAATTCCACAGATCCATGACCCTTTGAGAAAAGTAATTCTTCCTCATCTCTGATTTAAGTCTACCACTCCTTAGCCTAAAACCATGGCCTCTCGTTCTAGAATGCCCCAGAACAGCTCACCCAAAATAGGAATCTAGAGGGACATTGCTGGCTTTGGGCACACGAAGATTGGGACACTCAAAGGCAATTAGGCAAATTTGCAAGGGTTTGTTGGAGGTGGCAAGGCAGGGTGGCAGCCAGAGGGGAGTGGTGCTGTTCGGCAGGGGTTCATAGCTGCTTCCCTGCCCTCCACAAAGATGCATTTTACACTAAGCCTACAAGGCCTCTGCTGGGTGTCCACCAGCATTGAGAGGTGTCCACAGCCAATGCCCTGCTTTAAAGGCATTGTTATGAATTCAGTTCATTATGTCCGTGTGTGCTATGTAAGTTCCCAGTCTAGTAATTTTTAGAGGGCAGGATGTTCCAACGGTGTTACATTGGTTCCTGCATAGTAACAAGGGTGGGGTTCTATTGGAGTGTGTTGATTGGCCACCCAGAACAGTTCAAGGGTCAGTGAAGAGCAGTCTAAGGGTGAGTCAATTTTAGTCAGTCAGTTACTCAGGAGCAGGTGAAAAAAACGGTGGCTAGCTCCATACAGCTGAAGTGCTGTTAGCTCTGAGGAGCTGGGGGCTAAGTGAAGCCTCAAGAGCCGATGGGATTTCTGTGCAGTTGGGGCTCAGAGGAAGCCTGTTGGGAGCTGAGAAGGCAGTGGGAGGTCGCTGGCTTTGTGCTGCTGAGGGGGCTAGAGCTCAGACAAGATCAGGGAAGCCCATGAGCAGCATTTGCTAAGGTGCAACTGGAGGGATTGGTGCTCGGAGAAACCCAGGAGCAGTGTTCTGCTCAGAGTTGCTAAAGAACTGGGATTGTGTCTGTGGTTAGATCCTGGAATGAAAAGGGAGACAGAGTTTTAAAGTGAGTTCACAGTGAACAACTTTTCTTCAGCCAGTTTAAGGTAGTGAAGAGAACTCCAAGGCTGGATCTTCAAAGGTGCTTTGAAGAGATTGTGTAACTCACAGTGAATACTAACATCTGAGTGGGTTCTTGAGAAATCCATGGGGTCTGTCTTCACCGCACCTGCCATTTGATGTGCACTGTGGGGCGTTCGATAACAGTTTGTCTGTTAATTCATATGTACCTCAAGTTATTTCTGAATTTTAGAGAATAAGGCATATTTACACACTGTAGATTCTTTTACTTTTCTAAATTTATAGAGTAACGTTTATTCTGTTTGTTCAAATTCCATGAATCTTGTGGCTTTATTCCAAAAGCAAGTGTCTTAGATCTCATCCTTTAACTACTTTAAACAAAACATTACTGGTTCCTAACCAGACCTCCCCACAATGTCCCGGGCCTGACCAAGGAAAATAACAATATGTAAAAGAGAAGCCAGACATTATCTATGTATTAAGAACTCAATTTGCGTGCATTTATGAGGCTCTCACCTGTTTCAAGTGAACTTCTCAGGCATCCAGGAACACTTTTGAAGCTAAAATGTATTTTAATGGATTTTAGCAACTAGACAGAACAGAAATTTCACTTATAACCTTTCTGGATTCACTATTATCCTTTATGATTTTAAAAATCTTTCTTAATTCTCTTACCATTCTGTGCTGGAGCAGGAATAGTTCCAGTATCTTCAGTCCTTCCTCAAAACCAAATCTTTCACATACACAGGAAGAGAAACACTTGGCAATGGAAATGTTCCAACATGAGGAGAGTGATGGAGAGAAAGTCAGGCATAGAAAGAGAGCGAAGTTCAGCCACAAGGTGAGACAGGGTGAAGAAGGAGGTGAGGTGAGAGTGACTGCCCTTGACATCAAGGCAGCATTTGACCGAGTGCGGCATCAAAAAGCCCTAGCTAAACTGGAGTCAATGGGAATCAGGGGGAAAACTCTCTGCTGGTTGGAGTCATACCTAGCACAAAGGAAGATGATTGTGGTGGAGGTCAATCATCTCAGTCCAGGACATCACTGCAGGAGTTCCTCATGGTATTGTCCTAGGCCCAACCATCTTCAGCTGCTTGATCAATGACCTTCCTTCCATCATAAGGTCAGAAGTGGGATGTTCGCTGATGATTGCACAATGTTCAGCATCATTCGTGACTCCTCAGATACTGAAGCAGTCCATGTCCAAATACAGCAAGACCTGGACAATATCCAGGCTTGGGCTGACAAGTGGAAAATAACATTCATGCCACTCAAGTGCCAGGCAACGACCAGTTCCAACAAGAGAGAAACCAACCATTGCCCCTTGACATGCCATGACATTACCATTGTCGAATCGCCTACTATCAACTTCCTGGGGGTTCCCATTGACCAGAAACTGGAATGGACTAGCTATATAAGTATTGTGGCTACAAGAGCAGATCAGAGGTTAGGAATCCTGTGGCGAATTACTCACCTCCTGACTTCCCAAACCTGTCCACCATCTACAAGGCACGAGTCAGGGGTGTGATGGAATACTCTCCACTTTCCTGACTGAGTGCAGCTCCAACAACACTCAAGAAGCTTGACGCCATCCAGGACAAAGCAGTCCGCTTGATTGGCACCACATCCACAAACATTCACTCCCTCCACCACCAATGCGCAGTAGCAGCAGTGTGTACCATATACAAGATGCACTGCAGGAATTCATCAAGGCTCCTTTCGGCAGCACCTTCCAAACCCACAACTGCTACCACCTAGAAGGACAAGGGCAGCAGAAACATGGGAACTCCACCACCTGAGAGATCCCACCCAAGCCACTCGCCATCCTGATTTGGAAATATAACACCGTTCCTTTACTGTCGCTGGGTCAAAATCCTGGAACTCCCTCCCTAGCAGCACTGTGGGTGTACCTACACCACAGGGACTGCAATAGTCCAAGAAGACAGCTCACCACCACCTTCTCAAAGGCAATTAGGGATGGGCAATAAATGCTGGCCTAGCCAGTGATGCCCACACCCCGTAAATGAATATAAAAATAAAGTTCCTTCACATTCAATGAATTACATCTGAAGTGTAAACACTGATGTAGACATCTTAAGTAGGCAGTTCCTGCACAGCAAAGGCGCATGAAGACACAGAGGCCAGAATCTTAACAGAGAAGCTGTAGTCTTGCCACCAGGGGCCAAAGTATGAGCCGACCTCAATCTGGCAGTCAGCGGGGCCCACAGGCAGTATCTTGCTGGCAGCAGCCAATTAACAGGCTGCCTCTTGGGCCGCCATATAATTGAGTGGTAAGGCTGCAGCTCCCAAATGAGGCACATCATTAGCTAGGCACCCTTGAAGAGTTGGAAGGTTTATCCAGGGAACCGAGGGAATTGGATGGTGGCGGAGGATGGAGCTCATAGAGCACCAGCACTCAGTTAGCCATGGGGGCAGCCATTTCTGCCAGGAAGCCCCGTCATGGACCATGGAACACCCGTCAAAAAGTCCAACCCCCACCCTGCAAAACCCACTGGTAGGCCACCAGAATTTACTTGTCAGTCTCCCCACATAACAGCAAACTCCCTCAGCCCACGAAAAGTTTCCACAGGGGTGGAAAATGACCCTTAATTCCTTAATTGGCCACTTGGGTGGCTCAATTGGCCTCCCTGTGGGTGACCACACTGCTGAGGTTCCCGCCACCATGGCATACTGAAATGGCAATGCGAAGATGTCAGGCTCAGCTCCTGATGCCTTACCTCACCTTATTGCCAGCCCTCCTGCCTCCCAGCCCACCTCCAACGGACTGCAAAGATTCAGCCCAGAAAGAACAAATTTGATAAATGATCAAGGCCGGTTAATCGAAATACCTCCCTAAACACTGTTATACATGTCAGCTTTGATTTTATGCTCAACTTCCAGGAATTGTATTTGAGTACATAACATTCTGAATTAGAAATGAATGTGCTCCCACTGAGACACGCTGACACTTGGAACCATCACTTAAGAGCATATGGTTACACATGGGCCTTGCTGAATAGATATGATTATTAGTGCCACATCAGTGTGAAAAGCATAGTTTTTTTTTGTTACAAAAGACTTTGAAAATATTAAGTTTAACCATTGAATTTACTGATTTTCCCGTGTCAACTTGCAACTTACTTGACTTTAATGTTTATCTTATCTATAGTTGTTTGATAGTATAGAACTTAATTATTGCTGGAAAAAGAGCAATGATACTAAAGCTTTTCATCTTTCGATCATCAGGACAGAATCACAAGATTGCCAAACCTAAAGGCAACAACAATTTATACTGTATGAGAAGAGTGTGTTGATTGTTTAGCAAGAGGACTCTGATTGGTAGAGGCTTTGGCATAGAGAATGCACCAGAGAACAGTTAACTGCCAAGCCTTTGTTTAAGTTCAAACCAGGCAGGTCGACTCCGATTGGTCAAGGCATTGCCATGGGGAATGAACAATGTCCTTGTTCCTCTCAGTCCCCCAAGCTTTTGTTTAGTTGAAAAAGGTGCAATATGTGGACATGCTCTTTCTGTTTGCAAAGGACAGGGCCCTGTGTGTGAATATATGTAGTTTCTAGTGCACGTAAGTGTGCCATACTGTGAACCAGACTGATAATCCTAAATTGGTTGTCAGTGTAATTTTTAGCACAATATAGAATGTTTAACAAGTTCTGTGTGATTGCAGAATCACATCTAATGTTGGACATGAGCATGGCCGAGGGGACGTGCTTGTTCCACCAGTCACTGGGACGTATGGCCTACATACCTGGCATCACACCGGCACTGAAATCCACATTACTTATTTGTGTGGTCAGCAGAATGTCTTTTTGGTTTGATGGCAGCATCCTGTTAGTGGAGAATACCACCCATGTTGCTCCCCTAGGTAGCAGTGATCACCACACAGCAAGGAAACCTCCTGCTGATTACCACATAATGCCCCCTCTCAGTTGATGAATCAGTACTCCTCCATGTTGAACACCACTTGGTGGAAGCACTGAGGAGGGTAAGGATGCAGAATTTACTCTGGGTGGGGGACTTCAATGTCCATCACTAAGAGTGGCTCGGTCGCACCACTACAGAGCAAGCTGGCTGAGACCAAAAGCACATAGCGACTAGACTAAGTCTGTGGCAGTAAGGAGAACCAACAAGAGGGAAAAAACATACTTGCCCTCATCCTCACCAACCTGCCTGCCACAGATGCATCTGTCCATGACAGTATCGGTAGGAATAACCAACGCACACTCTTTGTGGGGACGAAGTCCTGTCTTCACATTGAGGATACCCTCCATCGTGTTGTGTGGCACTACCACTGTACTGAATAGGATAGATTTTGAACATATTTAGCAACTGAAGACTGGGCATCCATGAGGCGCTGTGGGCCATCACTAGCAGCAGAATTGCACTCAACCACAATCTGTAACCTCATGGCCCAGCATATTCCCCAATCTACCATTATCACCAAGCCAGGGGATTAACCATGGTTCAATGAAGAGTGCCTGAGGACATGCCAGGAGCAGCACCAGGCACACCTAAAAATGAGGTGTCAAATGAAGCTATAACACAGGACTACTTGCATGACAAGCAGCATGAGCAGCAAGTGATAGACAGAGCTAAACAATTCCAAAGCCAATAGATCAGATATAAGCTCTGCAGTCCTGTCAAATCCAGTCGTGAATGGTGATGGTCAATTAAATAACTCAGTGGAGGAGGAGGCTCCACAAATATCCCCATTCTCAATGATGGGGGACCCCAGCACATCAGTGCAAAAGATAAGGCTGAAGCATTTGCTACAATCTTCAGCCAGAAGTGCCGAGTGGATGATTTATCTCAGCCTCCTTCAGAGATCCCCAGCATCACTGACGCCAGTCTTCAACCAATTCGATTCACTCCACGTGATATAAAGAAAAGGCTGAAGGCACTAGATACTGCAAAGGCTATGCAACCTGACAATATTCCGGTAATTGTACTGAAGACATGTGCTCCAGAACTTGACAGCCAAGCTGTTCCAGTGCAGCTACAACATTGGCATCTGCCCGGCAATGTGGAAAATTGCCCAGGTATATTCTGTTGGACAAATCCAACCCGGCCAATTAACGCCTCATCAGTCTACTCTCCATCATCAGTAAAGTGATGGAAAGGACCATCAACAGTGCTATCAAGCGGCACCTGGTTAGAAATAATCTGCTCACTGACGCTCAGTTTGGGTTCCACCAGGGCCGCTCAGCTTCTGACCTCATTACAGATTTGATTCAAACATGGACTAAAGAACTGAACTCCAGAGGTGAGGTGAGAGTGACTTCCTTTGATATCAAGGTCGCATTTGACCGAGTGTGGCATCAACAGCCACAGTAATAAATGCTGGCCTAGCCAATGAGGCCCACATCCCATGAACGAATAAAAAAAAAGGAGCCTGAGCAAAACTGGAGTCAATGGGAATTGGGGTGAATACTCTCCACTGGTCGGAGTCATTCCTAGCACAGAGGAAGATGATTGTGGTTTTTGGAGGTCAATCATCTCAGTTCCAGGACATCACTGCAGAAGTTCCTCAGGGTGGTGTCCTAGGCTCAACCATCTTTGGCTGCTTCACCAATGACGTTCCTTTTATCATAGGGTCAGAAGTGGGGGTGTTCGCTGATGATTGCACAATGTTCTGCAGCATTCATGACTCCTCAGATACTGAAGCAGTCCACGTCCAAATGCAGCAAGACCTGAACAATATCCAGGCTTGGGCTGACAAATGGCAAGTAACAGTCACATCACAAAAGTGCCAAGAAATGACCATCTCCAACAAGAGAGAATCTAACCATCGACCCTTGGCATTCAATGGCATTACCATCGTTGAATCCCCCACTATGAACATCCTGGGAGTTGCCATTGATCAGTAGCTTATCTGGACTAGCCATATGAATACTGTAGCTACAATAACAGGTCAGAGACTAGGAATCCTGCGGTGGGTAACTCACCTCCTGACTCCCCTAAGCCTGTCCACCATCTACAAAGCACAAGTCAGGAGTGTGATGCAATAATCTCCAGTTGCCTGGATGAGTGCCACTCCAATAACATTCAAGAAGCTTCACACCATCCAGGGCAAAGCAACCCATTTGTTTGGCACCTCATCCAGGAGCATTCACTCTCTCTACCACTGATGCACGGTAGTAGCAGTGATTGAATTTTGTACTCAGTTTGAGGGAGTGAAGAGTGGTTCTAAGACTAGTGTTTTAAACATAATAAAGGGCAATTATGAGGGTGTGAAGACAGAGTTGCATAAAGTGAACTGGGGAGTTAGGCCAAGGGATAGGTCAGTCAAGTGGTAGACATTTAAGGAAATATTTCATAACACTTCGCAAAGATACATTCCAGTGTGAAAGAAAGAATCTAGTGGAAGGACATACAATCCATTGGTTAACAAAGGAAGTTAATGATAGTATCAAATTGAAAGAAAAAGCATATAATTCCATGAAGATTGGACAGAACATGCAAAAAGCAAAGAATGACTAAAAGGTTAATAAAGAGGGGAAAATTAGAGTACCAGAGAAAGCTAGCTAGGAATATGAAAACATACTAAGAGTTTTTATATGTATTTAAAAAGGAAAAGAGTAACTAAAGTGGGTGTTGGAGAGTAAGGAGAGTGAGTATGGAGACTTAATGATAGAAAATAAGGAAATGGTGGTTGAACTGAACAGATATTTTATATCTGTCTTCACAATAGAAAACACAAATAACATCCCAGAAATAATTATAAATCAAAAGACGAAAGGCGGGGAGGAGCTAAAAAAAATCATTTACAATCACCAGGGTGCTAACAAAATTATTAGAACTAAAAACTGACAAATCCCTAGGTCCTGATGGACTTCATGCTAGGGTCTTAAAAGAAATGACTACAGATGATAGATGCATTGACTTTGATTTTTCAAAATTCCCTAGATGCTGGAAAAGTCCCATTAGATTGGAAAATAATTTTTTTCTATTCATTCATGAGATATGGACATTGCTGGCCAGGCCAGCATTTATTGCCTATCCCTAATTGCCCTTGAAAAGGTGGTGGTGAGGTGCCTTCTTGAACCACTGCAGTCCATGTGATGTAGGTACACACACAGTGCTATTAGGGAGGGCATTCCAGGATTTTGACCCAGCGACAGTGAAGGAACAGCAATATACTTACAAGTCGGGATCGTGAGTGGTTTGGAGGGCAATTTCCAGGTAGTGGTGTTCCCATGTGTCTGCTGCCCTTGTCCTTCTAGATGGTAGTGTTCGTGGGCTTGGAAGGTACTGTCCAAGGAGGCTTGGCAACTTCTGCAGTGTATCTTGTAGATGGTACACACTGCCACCACTGTGGAGCGGTAGTGGAAGATGTGAATGTTTTTCAATGGGGTGCTAATCAAATGGTTTGCTTTGTCTTGGAAGGTGTCAAGCTTCCTGGGTGTTGTTGCAGCTGCACTCACCCAGGCAAGTGGAGAGTATTCCATCACATTCCTGACTTATGCTTTGTAGATGGTGGACAGGCTTTAGGGAGTCAGGAGGTGAATTACTCGTCGCAGGATTCCTAGCCCCTGGCCTGTTCTTGTAGCCGCAGTGTTTATATGGCTAGTCCAGTTCAGTTTCTGGTCAATGATAACCCCCAGGATGCTGATAGTGAGGCATTCTGTGATGGTAATACCATTGAATGTCAAGGGACAATGTTGGAGATGGTGATTGCTTGGCACTTACTTGGTGCGAATGTTACTTGCCACTAGTCAGCCCAAACCTGGATATTGTTCAGGTCTTGCTGCATTTGGACATGGCTGCTTCAGTATCTGAAGAGTCGCAAATAGTGATTGGAACTCCTTTGTTGAAGAAAGGAGAGAGACAGAAAGCAGGAAACTACAAACCAATTAGCTTAACATCTGACATAGGGAAAAATCAGAATCCATTATTAAGGAGGTTTATAGCATGGCACTTAGAAAATCTCAGTGCAATCAGGCAGAGTCAAGATGGTTTGGTAAAAGGGAAATCATGTTCGAATAATTTATTAGAGTTCTTTGAGGATGTAACAACCTATGTGGATAAAGGGGAACCTGTGAATATGATATACTTAGATTTCCAGAAAGCATTGAAAGGACAACAGATCAAAGGTTATTAAACAAAATAAGAACTCATCATGTAGGGGGTGACATATTAACATTGATAGAAGGTTGGTTAACTAACAGGAAACAGAGAGTATGCATAAATCAATCATTTTCAGGTTGGCAGGATGTAGCGAGTGGAGTGCCACAGGGATCAGTGCTGGGGCCTCAATTATTTACAGTTTATATCAATGATTTGGATGATGGGACCGCATGTATAATTGCTAAGTTTGCTGATGTCACAATGATAGGTAGGAAAGTAAGTTGTGAAGATGACATAAGGAGTCGGCAAAGGGATACAGCTAGGTTAAGTTAGTTGGCAAAAAATTTGGCAGATTGACTATAATATGGGAAAAGATGAACTTGTCCAGTTTAGCAGAAAGAATAAAAAAGCAGCATATTGTATAAATGGAGAAAGATTGCAGAACTCTGAGGTTCGAAAGGATCTGGGTGTCCTGGTACACGAATCACAAAATGTTCACATGCAGGTTCAGCAAGTGATTGGGAAGGCAAATGGAATGTTGTTGTTTGTTGCAAGGAATATAAAAATGGGATGTTTTGCTACCGTTGGTGAAACCGCATCTAAAGCACTTTACCAAAGTGTACACACCATTTACCAAAGAATATAAATGCATTAGAAGCAGTTCAGAAAAGGTTTGTTTGACTCATTCCTGGCATGAGAGGGTTATCTTATGAGGAAAGATTGGGCAGGTTGGGTTTATATCTGCTGAAGTTTAGAAGAATAAAAGGTGATCTTATTTAAACATACAGGATCCTGAAGGAACTTGCCAGGGTGGATGCTAAGAGGATGTTCCCCCTTGTGGAAGAGACTAGAAATAGTTTAAAGTAAGCGGTCTCCCATTAAAGATAGAGATAAGAATTTTTTTCTCTCAGACAATCATGAGTTTATGGAACTCTTTTCTGGTAGAGGCAGAGTCATTGAATATTTTTATGGCAGGTAAATTCTTGACTAACAAAAGAGTCAAAAGGTATGGATGATAGGTGGGAATGTGGAGTTGAGGCCACAATCAGGTCAGCCATGATCTTATTGAACGGCAGAGCAGGCTTGAGGGGTCGAGTGCCTTATTCCTGCTCCTAATTCACTTGTCCATATGTTAAAATGTTCACCTCTACTACTAGAGTGAGCAATTGACCTAATTGTACCATTTCAGGCTCAGAATGTACTTGGTGCAAAACCTGGAGAGTCCTAGCTAGTGAGGATCAGAGCTCTGGATCTGAAAGAAAAACAGGAAATGCTCAAAAAACTCCGCATGTCAAGCAGCATCTGCAGAGAGAGGAACAGAGTTAACATTTTGAGTCAAATTTGACTGTTATTCAAGAGTCATACGGACTCGAAACGTTAACTGTGTTCCTCTCCGCAGACGCTGTCAGACCTGCTGAGTTTCTCCAAGTATTTCTGTTTTTGTTTTGCATTTCAGATCTAAATCCTGGGTTGACATCCAGCAGGATATTTACATCTGGTGAGAGTGAGTGCACACTACCCCCCATCCCATTTTTTGGAGCAGAATCTTCCCCTCCCGCCACCAGCGGGATTCATGGCGGGTTGAGATGGAAGATAGGTTGCGGTGCAAAAAATCAGTTTCCCGACGTTGGGAAGTCAGGTTGGGATCTTCCCCTCCAGGCACTCATTGTGGGTTGATGGCAGGTCAGGTTTCCTGCTGAAACTCGGTGTGAACCCATTTTGCATCTCATGCATGCTCATTAAAACCCCAACAGACTGGAATCGTGTGTCCCCATCAAATCTTCCACCCTGCAATGGGAATTCATGCGGTTCTGTTACATGTTATGGACCGTGAAGGGAGGAGTGCGCAGTTAATTCTAGCCCCACTTCTCCACAGGTCATAACAATAGTTTAAATGTTTAATTCACCCACAAAACTTGCCATTGCTACCCTTTGATACTGTTATTCCCAGCATAAAAAGACTCTAACCAGGCTTCTTTCAGTAAACACAAAAAATGGGATTGATTATAAAACAAACTACTTTAACAAAAAGAAGTTAATAAACTGGTTAACATACAAGTTGTAATTTAAAAGTGTAACAACTTTCCCCTTTTTAAAGTAAACAGATATTCGAACCCCCATACGCTCACACACAAACACTAAACAGGACAAAACAAATAGTCCTCTGCAGAGGTTGGACTATGGGAAAGTTTCTTTTAAAAAGATAAAATTTGAAGAGATCTCGACACTGTTGATCAAAGAGAATTCTGGTCACAATAGGTCTGTAAGTTCTATCAGATTGATTAGTTGGTGTAACTGCGCTTGATGACTCTTACTTATCACAACTTTGCAGACTTTAAAAAAAGATGATTTATTCGGATAAGACATTTGTGAGGAAAGTTTCACACAAAGATGGGGTAGAGAGAGAGAGAGAGGGAAATAATGACAGGGGGAGGGTAAGAGATGGTGGAGGCAGTCTGATATAATACACAGATCATCCTGAGACAGAGCCAGCTCCAGACCAAAACAACACTTTTGATGTCCAACTGCAAAACATTGAAGTGGGGAAAGGATCCTCTTGGATGGGTGGAGCTGAATGTCAGCACAACTGGACAACTGAAGGAAAACCTTAAAAATCATGTGGAGGCTGTATGAGAGATTTTTGCTTTCCAAATCCTCACTGTCTGGTAAAGGCCACATAGCAGCAGGTCTGGCCCAGGGGGTTCTCACGACAATGAGATTCCAGCACTGTGTAGAGCTGCCGTTCACTCAGCTATTTGCCATCGGCTCCAGGCAGAGTTAAGGAAGAAGGGAGTGTAGGGAGGGAGGGGGTTGCCTACAAGGGGCATGCAGGTGAATGCAGACCAAGTTGCAACTGCAAACCTCCATCCTCCCAGGGGGATGGACCTGCCTGACAAGAGCTCATGTGGTTAGTCTTTCCATTGTGACAAGGTCTCTCCATAGAGTCTCGGGGGCATTGGAGGCAAATGTAATAGTGTGAGTGGGAGGCCTCTCACACATGACAGTAATTACCCTTGTCAAAAAGTGATGTCTCTATGCTCAGCCATGTATTAGGGGCAGGAAGGCACATCCTTGGTGTCTCCCTGGAAAGGGTGGAATGCGGCCATTAAAACAACCAGTAGCAAGAATGAATCCAGGAGACTTCAAATCAGTGCAAGATAACATCTATTTTGAAGTACAAAAGCTATATACAATGATTATACACCCAAGCCACCAGTGTTAACTAAAATCTTCTTAATTTTCCTACCTCTACCACTATGTCTAGGTGGATCCTTGATATCTGCAGCAGAGGTGGAGGCAGCCTGCTGACCATCATGCCCTGTTGTCTGTGATGACCTTGGCGGACACCCCCTGGAGGGGTGAGACCTGGAGGGCCCCGACCTGCTTTTGGTCTCCTGCTCAGGGCCAGGTGCACCCTTCTTGGCCCGAGTAGCTGGAGCTGATGAGGTCACAGGCTGAGGGGATTGGGAATGCCTGGACACCCTTGGAATGTCCTGAGTGGATGCCCCCAGGGAGTCTGCCTGATGGTCCTCCTCCCTGTGGGTGCCTGAGGGTCCCTTCCTGACTACTTGAGGAAGAGGGGCATATGGGAGGAGGTTGAGGGGCCCCATCTCCCTCTCACATGGCCACTGCAGAAGCTCACCCAGGGTAAGAGCAACAGAGTGCAGGTCCGAGCGCATCTCCGGCAGAAACTGGGAGTCCTGCTGGACCAGGCTCTCCATGGTGTCCGCCAACCTCCCCATGGAGACTTCAATGTACTTGCATGTCGGAGCCATGACATCAGAGAGCACATAGACGCAAGACTCCACCTTGTGTGCCACTCTGTTGAGGGCCTCTGACACCTTTTTTATTCATTCACAGGATGTGGGCTTCGCTGGCTGGGCCAGCATTTATTGCCCATCCCAAGTTGCCCTTGAGAAGGTGGTGGTGAGCTGCCTTCTTGAACCCAATGCAGTCCATGTGGTGTAGGTACACCCACAGTGCTGTTAGGGAGGGAGTTCCAGGATTTTAACCCAGTGACAGTGAAGGAACGGAGATATATTTCCAAGTTAATGTGGTGAGTGACTTGGAGGGGAACTTCCAGGTGGTGGTGTTCCCATCTATCTGCTGCCCTTGTCCTTCTAGATGGTAGTGGCCGTGGGTTTGGAAGGTGCTGTCGAAGGAGTCTTGGTGAATTCCTGCAGTGCATCTTGTAGATGGTACACACTGCGGCTACTGTGCATCGGTGGTGGAGGGAGTGAATGTTCGTGGATGCGGTGCCAATCAAGCGGACTGCTTTGTCCTGGATGGTGTCAAGCTTCTTGAGTGTTGTGGGAGCTACACTCATCCACGCAAGTGGGGAGTATTCCATCACACTCCTGACTTGTGCCTTGTAGCTGGTGGACAGGCTTTGGGGAGTCAGGAGGTGAGTTACTCATCATAGGATTCCTAGCCTCTGATCTGCTCTTGTAGCCACAGTATTTATATGGCTAGTCCAGTTCAGTTTCTGGTCAATGGTAACCCCCAAGATGTTGACAGTGGGGGATTCAGTGATGGTAATGCCATTGAATGTCAAGGGGTGATGGTTGGATTCTCTCTTGTTGGAGATGGTCATTGCCTGAAACTTGTTACTTGCCACTTGTCAGCCCAAACCTCGATATTGTCCAGGTCTTTCTGCGTATGAACATGGACTGCTTCAGTATCTGAGGAGTCACAAATGGTGCTGAACATTGCGCAATCATCAGTGAACATCCCCACTTCTGCTCACCTTATGATGGAAGGAAGGTCATTGATGAAGCAGCTGAAGATGGTTGGACCGAGGACAATACCCTGAGGAACTCCTGAAGTGATGTCCTGGAGCTGAGATGACTGATTTTCCCCTGCGTCTCTTTGACATTCTACCGCCTTCTCCATGGCCGTTTCCAGAGGCTCATCATCTGATTCAGACTTAGCAGAGGCCTATTCTCTAGCAGTCCTCCAAGTCCTTGGCTGTCACAGTCTCCTCCTGCTATGGACACGTGACACGTGTCTGTGAGGTGACCACCAGAGTGTGAGCCCGAGCCTAAACTAGTAATATGACCCACCGAGATGTGTGTTTCTGGGCTTGTGAAAGGTGCAGGTGAATACTGTGATGGCTGTACAGGTGTGAAGTAGTCCACATCTTCCTCTGAGGTGTCCTGGGATCTGGGACTTACTTCAGGTGCGGGGACTCGCCTCCCCCACTCCTTGCTGGCACCTAGGATGGAGAGGGGAGAGAATGAGTGACAGCCGAGGCTAGCTCAAACATGGGACTCATCAATCACCTTGATTTTTCAAGGTTGTCCGCATTATGCAAGCTTCCTCACTGGATGCTTGGGGGAGGCCAACCTCACCAAACATAGTCATGATCTTCCCCTGCCTGCTCAGCAGCCTGCTGCTTGAATTAAGTGAGGGGCCTGAGCTCAGGAATCTCCCATCCCATCCTCTCTCTCTCTCTCCCTCCTGTTGTGGGCTGCCTTCTGCTGCATAAAGACAGATAGTTAGATTGTGAGCATGTATGGTGAAAGAGCAGGTCACGGGCTGCTAATTGTGGCTGATAACCTACCTCCTGACTTCCCAAAACTGGCACCAATCAGTAGTGTGATAGATTCCTCGCCACTTGCTCGTATGAGTGCAGCTCCAGCAACAGGAAGGATGTGATTGCACTGGAGAGAGTGCAGAGGAGATTCACCAGGATGTTGCCTGGGTTGGAGCGTTTCAGCTATTAAGAAAGACTGGATAGGCTAGGGTTGTTTTCCTTAGAGCAAAGAAGGCTGAGGGGGAACCTGATTGAGGTATACAAAATTATGAGGGGCATAAATAGGAAGAAACTTTTCCCCTCAGCGGAGGTGCCAATAACCAGGGGGCATAGATTTAAGGTAAGGGACAGGAGGATTAGAGGGGATTTGAAGAAAAAAGGGTGAGGGTGGTTGGAGTCTGGAGCTCACTGCCTGAGGGGGTGGTAGAGGCAGGAACCTTCACAACATTTAAGAAGTATTTAGATGAGCACTTGAAATGCCATAGCATACAGGGCTATGGGCCCAGTGCTGCAAAATGGGATTAGAATAGATAGGTGCTTGATGGTTGGACACGATGGGCCAAAGGGACTGTTTCTGTGCTGTATAACTCTATGACTCTAGGACTGTAACACTCAGGAAGCCTGACACCATCCAGGATAAAGCAGCTCACTTGGTTGACGCCTCATCCAGCTCCCTCGATATTCACTCCCTCCACCACTGACACAGAGAGGTAGCAGTGTGCACCATGTACAAGGTGCACTGCAGCAAGCTACCAAGGCTTCAACAGCACCTTCCAACCCTGTGAGCTCTACCAGCTAGAAGGACAAGGGCAGCAGACACATGGGACCAGCAGCACCTGCAGGTTTCTCTGCACTCCACCCCATTGCTGTGCCTTCACTGTGGCTGGGTGAAAATCCTACAGTTGCCTCACTAACAGCACGGTACATGGGCTGCAGGGGTTCAATAAGGCAGCAGCCCACCATCTTGTCAAGGGCATTTAGGGATGAGCAAGAGAAATGCTGGCCTTGCCAGTGAGAGAAACAAAATGAGTGGTGATGTGAGTTGGGAGAGTAGAAAGTTTGCTTACCCTAGCAGGGCTGATTAGCTCATTGACTCATCTCCTACACTTCAGAGTGGTCCTCCTCTGCACCCCATGGGTGCTGACATCCCTGGTGACCTCCTCCCAGGCCTGAATGGTTAATCGAGTGGGCCTCTTGTGGCCATTCCTGGGGAAGAGGATGTCCCGCCTTTCCCGTACTGCCTCCAGAAGATGTTCCAGGGATGGATCGCTAAAGTGGGGAGCTGTGGCTTTTTGCCTTCTCCTGTTCATCCTTCTTCCCATTAATGAAGGCCTGTCTGGGTGCCTTTTAAATATGGCGCCTGGACATGATGCCATGGCGCCCGACTTCCTGCCCACACCCTGCCACGAGACTCGGCAGCAACTGCACGCATGCATAACTAATGAGCGGATGATTGCGCGTAAAAGCTCGCCCCACTACACGGCAGAAATCATTCTGACTTTTTGATCCTGCCATGGAAGGAGACCATTCAGCCCGCATGTCCATGCCAGCTCTCTGCAAGAACAATTCAGCTAGTTCCACTCCCCTGCCTTTTCCCTGTACCCCCTACAAATGTTGTCTCTTCAGATAATCATTCAATTATGTTTTGGAACTTACGATTGAATCTGTCTCGATCACATTCTCAGGCAGTGCATTCCAGATCCAAACTATTTGCTGCATAAAGGAGCTTTTCCTCATGTCACTGTTGCTCCTTTTCCCAACCACCCTTGAATGGGTGTCCTCTGATTCTCGACCTTTCTGCCAATCAGAACAGTTTCTCCTTGTCTTCTCTGTCTAGACCCCTCATGATTTTGAACTCTTCAACTAAATCTCCTCCTAATCTCCTCTTCGATAAGGAGAACAGCTCCAACTTCACCAATCTATCCTCGTAACTGAAGTCCCTCATTCCTGGAACTATTCTCGTGAATCTTTTCAGCACCCTCTCTAATGCCTTCACTTCCTTCCTAAATTGTGGTACCCAGAACTGGACAAAATACTTCAGTTGAGGCAGAACCTGTGTTTTCTTGAGATTTTTCATAATTTATTTTTGTATTATATATGGTTGACTCTTAATTGTGCTCTGAATAAGGGCAATTAGGGATGGGCAATAAATGCTGGCCTAGCCAGCGATGCCCACATTCCATGAATGAATAATTTTAAAAAATATGCTCCTATTTATAAAGCCCAGGATCACATTAGCCACTTTCTCAACCCATGCTGCCAACCCAATGATTTGTGCTCATAGGTTCTTTGTTCCTGAATCCCCATTAGAATTGCATCCTTTACTTTATAAATACAATTCTCCTCACTCTCCCTACCAAATGAATCAAATGGCCCAGATTTTTGCTCCCAGGTCGGGTGCAACCTTTAAAATTGGCCACCCACAGGCCTGATTTTCATTCCGTGAGGGCACGGGCTGGATTAGAAGTTGGACCCACTGCCCCCCAAAATGAGTGCGGAGGCTGCCAGGTGGGGAGGTGGGCTGGGCAGAAGACCTGCTTCTGGGCTCCAGCACTTTGCTGAATTCAATTTAAAAAAAATAAATGAAAAACAGCGCTTGAGCACTCACTCCTCACACCCCACACGCTCCCCATGCCTCATCCATGCCAATCTATGCCACCTCATGCCCCCTACCCACCCCTGATATTCCCTCATACCCCCATGCCAATCCATGTCCCTCTACCTATCTCACATGACCCCTTATACCTGCTATGCCCCCCACATCCCCATTGTCCTTTATAGCCCCTATACCAACTTAGTGCCAACTCATGCCAACCCATGTCCCCACCCACCACCCTTTACCCTTAACCCTTCATGCCAACCCACCTAGTAACCTCTGACAGTTCTTTGACAGCTTTAACAGTTCTTTGATAGTTTGACAGTTCTTTGACAGCTTTGGCCACTTTGACAATTCTAATTAGCTTATGCAATTTTTTACGCACAATCATGTTTACTTTTAATAATCCCAAAGGGTGCCCTACCTCTCCCAATGGTTGCCTTACCTCTCCCAAAGGTGTTACAGAACCATATTCAAAGGGGTACCTTATCTCTCCGAAGGAGTAGCTTGGTTATCCAAACAAATCCACCAAGTTCAGATTCCTCTTTCCTGGCTTCATCTGCACACAACAGGTTTCACACCCCTGACCTACCAAATTCCCACTTGAGTGGAGGCAGCTGATGATTTAAATGACCAGCTGCCTCCACAAACTGCACTTGCAAGAATCTTGGTTCGACTACAGTCCCTCCCCCTGCGAATATAGGAAATGCCATGTTCAGGAGCGGGACTTGGAATTTCCGGCCATTTCCGTTATTTTTGCCATGATGGAGAGGGTCCCCGTCATAACAAAAATCTGGGCCAATGCTTAACTATCCCATTAACTGATGTAAACATGGCAACGCCAGTCAGATTACAAATCAGCCTGTGAAACCTTCCATTACTACATGTTGTTCCCTCGAGATAAGAGTGTGAAGATACAAAACAATAGCAACCTTCACTGATCTATTCCAAGTGTTCCTTAGTCAGGGAACGTGATGAAATTCTTCATGACATTTAATTTAAATTATCTCACTCAGCTGAATCAATACTTTTTATCCTACTGTTGTAGTTTACCTTGCAGTAGTACTCTGGCTGTATCTTTTCTCTGCCATCTTAGCTTTCCTCAGAGTTTTTTTTTTTCAAAATCTATGAACCCTAGTTTTTCTGGTCTATCCTCATAGGTTCAAAATCTAAATTATAGGGTCAAAATCCCGGAACTCCCTCCCTAACAGCACTATGGGTGTACCTACACCATGTGGACTGCAGCGGTTCAAGAAGGCAGCTCAGCACCACCTTCTCGAGGGCAATTAGGGATAGGCAATAAATGCTGGCCCAGCCAGCGATGCCCATATCCCATGGATGATTTTTTTTTAAAAATCGCCCTCAGACACTGGAGTTCAGTCACAAATCCTTCTACTACACACTGCAGAATATTTCCTACATGTTAATATGACTAAAACTGGAGAAAGTATTCAAGGTGTGATCCAACAAGAACATTTTGCAGTTTTAGAGTGACACCCCCTGATAAATCAGATTCAAATTTCTTAAATTGGTATTGTTGGAGCTGTGCTCATGTCCAGCAAGAATGGGTCAGTGACTGGGAACAATGAGACGGGCCTTGCTGAAAATTATAAATTGTAATTATCTTCCAGCACCTGATGAAAGAAGAAAAAAAATGCATTTATATAGCAACTTTCACACTCTCAGGACATCCTAAAATGCTTCTCAGCAAATGAATTGTTTTTGAACTGTAGGCACTACTGTTTTGTAGGTAAATCCAGCAGCCAATTTGCACACAGGAAACTCTCACAAATAACAAATAAGATAAATGATCAGCTAATCTACTCTGATGGTATTGGCGAACTCCCTATTCCCCTTCAAGTAGTGCCGTGAGATTTTTAAATGTTTTTTTTTGGATAAACAGGAGTTTGACATCGCAATTAAAAACTGTGCCTTAGGGTGGAATTTCCCTTGAATTGCACTAAGTGCGGTGGCCGGAGTGAAAAGACCTTTCTCCCGCCAGCCAAAATGGCGGGTTTATGCGCCATAACATCAGCTTCCCGGTGCATCCTGCCTCATTAATAATGCATGCATGGGAAACATGCAGGATCACTGGCGGGTGGGCTTGAATTTGCCCACCACGCCCTGATGCCAGTGCTTCCTCGCTCCGGGCTCCATGTTTGAAGTGCACCCGAGCCCAGCCTACTTCATGTCTTCAAACAAGGACTGCTCCAGGTGACAGACAGCCCAAAAGCAAAGAAGGTGCCAGCCCCCAAATTTTGTGACAACTCTGGGGCACCAGCTGGACGCAATGAAAGCCCACCACGAACCCCTCTACTCCCGCTTTGAGCCAAGACCAGTCACCAAGCCCGCCAATCCATCATTGGAGGCAGTGACGGTGGTGGTGAGCACCAACGCCTCCAAAAGAGGACAGCCACTCAGTGCCGCAGGAGAATGAATAGACTCCTCAGTTCCGCCAGGGTAAGCCATTCTTCTAATCACACTCAACTCACATTCACAAACCCAGCACACATCCACAGGGTTCGCACTCACTGCCAGCTCAAGGGACATCGCCACTCACTCTCCCGCAAACACCCTCACTCCACACATGCCAGGCATCCTTCTCATCTAGCCTGGTAGGCACCTTGTTTACACTCTCTCCACCTGACTCCATGCAGGATAAGCTAGCACACAACAATAGGAGACGTTCCAGGCTGGTGGAGGAATGCCCGACATCAAGGTCCACACGGGCTTTGAATACAAAGCCACCCAGCTGTGTGGCGAGGATGTGGACCGTCCCTGCGCAGAGGTGAGGTCGGCGGCGCTCAGTCGAGTGAGAATCCTGCACTGTAACATCCATGAGAGAACTATGCTGTGACTGATGTTTCCTGTTTCACAATCCCCAGCCACGCATTAATCATCTCTATTTTCTCTTGTAGGCACATCCGGTAAGCAGCTGGGGGCAGTCACGAGCCAGGCCATTGACTCCAGCCCCGAGGACACCTTTGAAGAGGAATCTGCAGACACCGACATTGAAGACCCGTCACGGTGCTCGCACACCCTCTCCACCAGCGCACACACCTCGGTGGGACCTAGTCCTAGAGTAGCCTCGGGGTCACAATCTGGTGTGTACACTGCACTGTCTGATCCACAGCAGGTGAAGACAAGGAAATCCAAGGTTGCCAGCACTCGGAGGATTACTGAAGGCCAGGGGTCTGCTGAGTCTGAGTCAGATGAGGAACCTCTGGACTTTGTTCCACCTCAGTTGTTGGAGCTGCAAAGAGAAGCTCGGGAACGTCAGGAAGGGATGTCCGCTGCACTCCTCAGATTGCAAGGCAGGAGGGAGGAGTTCATCTGCCTTCAGTCTGAAGCGATAGCGCCAGCATGTCAATGCACTGAGGTCAACATTGGTAGGATGAAAGCTGCCATGGAGACCTTGGTCTAGGACATTGGTCCTGTACTGCTGCAGGAGCTGCACTCCATCGCTGAGGCACTTGCAGGCATCTATCAGTGTCAACGTGAGAGGGGGTCGGGGCATCTCAAACTCATTCCAGCTGCCCCTTCCTCTCAAGGAGTCAGCCAGGGGCCCTCGGGCACCTATAGGTAGGAGGATCAACTGGTGCACACCCTGGAGCCATCCACCCAGGTGACGGGAGTGTCTGGGCCTCCGATTCTGCTCTTCCTGTGACCCCAGCAGCTCCAGATCTGCAGGTCAACACACCACAGGACCCCAACAGTAGGCCGGGGCCCTCCAGCTCTTGGTTCTCCAGAAGATGCCCACCAAGGTCATCACAGACAGGGTGTAGCAGTCAGCAGGCTGCCTTCACCTCCACTGTGGATGTCAGAGAGCACCAAGGTGTAGTGACAGTGTTAGGAAGGTTAAGAAGATGTAGCTGCACAGCCTGGGCATGGGTATTAATCACTGTTACAGAATGTTCATGATTGTAAATAAACACCCAAGAATATTTCCTTGTCGATGGTTCCTTTTTATGATGCACAGTGTTCGTGTCGATCAATTGTGAAACCTTGATTTCTGCACAAGATAAAGGCAAGTGTCTCAGTCCAGAGGCTCTTCCCTGTGCAGTGTGTAACCTTGAGGGCAAAGTGATTGTCAAAGCTTGATAGTCACTTGACACATCAGTGATGCCTGCACCTCATGGTGCTTGTCATTGCTGCCAGAATGTTGTGGGCAGACATCAAAGAGTTCCGTGATTTTCTCTGTGTGCTCACAGGACCTTTGAGGTGCAGGTACCCCCTCCATCTCTTCAGCATCTGTGTCCGGTGACTGTGTGCTCCTGAAGGGGACAGGTGATGAAGGTTGATGAAGGTTCAGGTGGTGTTAAAGTTTACCCGCTGCATCTCCGTGATATGACCCTGTTCACAGAGCACACACAAGCTGCCCTCAGTGAGACAGGAGTCAGACATTCACAGATGCTATTTTAAGATCTATGAAGTGTCCTCACTGAATGTCGTCATCCTCCTCCTAGACTCTTGCGACTATTAGAGTCTCTGCTGCATCTCCATGACATGAGGCTGATCACACAGGGTTTGTGCGCTGCCATCAGCCAGACAAGTGTCAGATGTTCACTGATGCAATGTGAGGATGTCAGGAATGCCCTCACTACATCTCGTCATCTTCATCCACGAATCTTGCGGCTATTAGGGTCTCATGAGCATACCTGCATCATTTGGCCACTGCCATGTCCTCATCGTCGGCATCCTCGCCTTCAAGGACCTCATCACCCTCATCCCCTTTGACACTCTCTTCATCGGAGAAGATGTGCAGCTCTTCCATCTCCTCCTCAGCCAGGTCCTCCTCACATTGCAGTGTAGCAGTGCAGGTTGTGCAGCAAGCAGCAAGCTACAATGATGCAAAATACCCTCTGGGGACTGTACTGCCTCACCTGATCTGCTGAGGCACCGGAACCTCATTTTTAAGATGCCAATTGTGTGCTCCACAAAAGTCTGGGTGGTGGCATGAGCCTCTTTGTACCATTTCTCTGCTGCAGTCTGAGCCTGCCACACGGGCATCTTCAGCCACATCCTCTGTAGGTGGCCCTTGTCCCCGAGAAGGCAACCCTGTAGCCTCTGTGGACCCTGGAGGATGTCAGGGTGCTGGGGATGTAGGAGTTCTGGACGGTCTCTGGGAATCATGTGCAGAATTGCATGATGAATTTGTCGTGGTCACAGACCAGATGAACATTCAGCGAGTGGAAGCCCTTACGGTTCACTTACTGGACTACTTGTTGCCACGGAGATCTAAGCGCCATGTGAGTGCAGTCGTTGGCACCCTGCACCTGTATAAAACCAGGGATCACTGCAAATACCAACGCTCTTCCTTCCTGGCTTGCCTGATCCCGGTCGAAATGCACAACGTTGTGTGCATTCGTGAAGGTGGTATCCGTAACCTCCTGGATACACTTGTGGTTGGAGGCTTGAGAGATCGCACACCAGGCACCTAGAAGGAGCCACTGGTGTAAAAGTTGTGGGCTGCAATCACTGGCAATGGATGCCTTCCAAGTCCCCTTGGCTCCAAATCTTGCAGAAGGTGGCATATGTGAGTGACCAGTTTCCTAGACATGCTCAGTCTTCAGTGACACTGGTTCCCAGTCACCTGCAGGAATGAAAGATGGCGCCTATAGGACCTGGATCTAGTGAGGTGCCTATGAGCGACAGCTTGCTGTGGATCTTCAGCTGCATTCAGAGGAGACCCTTCCACATCCTGATCTTGAGGGTGATGTTCCTCCCTTGCCAAGTCAGGGGCCTCCATCGCAATATTCTCCTTCTTCTCTGCCCCCTGTAAGCCATGAGGCTTGCAGCTAGATCACCAGGCTCCATGATCCTGATGTTCCCCACCACTTGAATGGCCAGTGTTTTGTGCACTTCATGGCTGTCCAAAACCCCACTCACCTCCACCCCACTCCACTTGACCGATTGGCAGCAACTTCGGCCACTGGACTGCATGCTGTGCTCTCAGCTCAGGCGCAGGAATTCTCCTAACTACACTGCAAGGCTGCACTGTTAGCTTGAACCATGAGGATTACTGGTCCAATCTTGAATTAAATCTGAGCACTTCCATCAATGACTGTTCCATGCCCACCTTTCACAAGGGGATTCGACAACTTGCCCAGTCATCTAATTGCTCTGCAGCCCCCTAAAACACACATTAATTTGTGCCCGAGGGATGAAAGGATCTGGAGCATTTGGTGTTACACTCATGCTTTTGCTTTGCTTGAATGGGTAGTAAAGCTTCAGAGGCCCAACTCCAAGCCTGTCAATGGAGCTGCAGCTGAACGGCCTCAGCTTCAGAAGAATGCTCACTTTTGACGAGTTTTCCAAGTGTGTGACCACTTCCCTCGCCCTCCACATCCCTCCCTCCACCTCCAACATGAGCTTGTGTACTTCCATCAGTTTGTGCTGCCTTGCCCCAACCCCCTGGTCCCACCCACTGGAGCCCTTGCCCGGCACCACACCGAAAGCCAGCTGGAAAATGCGGGGATTCCCTGTGCCACCCCCCTGAACGCACGCCGCCTCTTCTTTGATGTCCTGCTGGCGATCCTCTCGAGCACTGCGCAAGGTTGCGTGCACTCACCTCTGAGTTCCCCTCGAAGTTCAGCTTGCCAGGTGCACGCCTTTTAAAGGCAGTCGTAAGTCACACCGTTCTGAAGTCACACTGACATGGGACTTAAATGTGACATGGTGAGGGGGTGGGGGGGGCGATTCCGGCGTGCGGGCACAATAATGAGATGCAAATGCATTAAAATTATGTTCTCGATGTTGGGCGGTGGGAAACTTGGGCCGCCACTGACCCGGGGTTGGGGGTGAGGAAAACCGCGACCTAGATTTACATCGCTGTGAAACGCAATGAGGGCCATCTCGCGATATTTTCCGCTCACGCCGTCCACCATGCCTGGCCACAAACGGGAGCGGGAAATTACGGCTTTTGGAAATGGAGCTCTCTCTCAACACTTCGTTGCCGTATCAGCCTAAATAGTATTTCTCAAGTCCTGGAATGTGTCTCAAACTCATGACTTTCTGATTCAGGGGGCCAGGGATTTACCACTGAGCAAAAGCAAGTCTGAAGAGAAGTACCGTGGGAGGCGTATCGCATATATGAGGTACAACAATCTGCAACTGAGGGCTACAGTCCCAGCTGCCTCTCCATCCCTTGCAGCCCCTTGTCTGTAAAACGCAGTGGGGCAGTGTTGCTAGTACTCACAAAGAGACGGAAGAGGAATGAAAGAGTCTAACATCAACTGACAATTGATCACATCAATTTTGAGCTTATTTCTGCCTTATCTTTGGAGAGGGTGCATTGCTGCTCGACATTTGCTGTGAGCTAGAACACTGCCAATGATTTTTTGATATGCATTCTTAGGGAATGAGGCTCTCCAATAATAGCACCAAACCAGAAAGCTTGTCACTATTCTGTACCATTTATCTTCTTTTCACTTAGTCAAAAGAATCACTGTCCCATCTGAAAACAACATCTCGGACAATGGAATACTCCCTCGACATTTTACTGAAGTATCTGCTAAATCTCAGAGATTCTGAGGCAAGGGATCTATCACTCAGTTAAGATGGCACTTTAAAGCAAGTTGGAGTGACAGCACCTTATTAAACACATCTCATATGTGACAAATAGTAAGCTGCTGATAAGAGGAGCAGCACCGGTGTTATTTTTCATTCGTGTTTTGGAGGAAGAAAAGGAAGACCAATGGAGATACTGTGCCAGAGGTATGCTGCGGATAAATATACCTGCCTGTATCGTGCACATCTACAGACAGAGGCAGACACACACCTTGATTCACCAGATAAGAAGAGACTGCATAAAATAAAGAACGCCATGACTGAGCTTTGCCACATGGCAACACAGTGAGTCGAATTGCTAATCTGCTTTGCCAGCACGCTGCCTGGGTACACAACTCACTGAATCCATTTAAGGGATGCCCAAACTCAAAATGTGAAAAGCTGCTAATAAAATTCAGTCAAGGCCCGGTAAAGTGGTGCAGAAGCAAAGGTCACTTGTTATTGCTTGCATTTGACGGTGACAACTAAAGGAGGTTAATGAGAATATCCATTCAACAGACAATTGATTAACTTCATAATTTAATGTGCAGTCGCCAGGCCATTGCCTTTGAGCTGAACTATCACAGTGATACAAATAGTCATCCAGCAAAAAAATCTGTCATCTTTTTCACGTGTAACGGAGCACCAGAAAATAATTTCCAAAATCATTAATTTATTAATAACCATCAATAGTAATAAAATATGATCAAAGTGCTGCAGTCCATGGGGAGAATTTTTAGCTCGACGGGCGCACACACACCTGACTCGACCGAGCGTAAAATAACGCGTGATGACATTGGGCGAGTGTCCCGATGTCATCGCGCACTCGCACAATATTTCGATCGGCGGGCACGCACTGGAGTCAGCAGCGCACCCGCTGACAACTAAAAGGCCAATATTAAGGCTATTAAAAAGGCAATTGAGAGACAATTTTTGCTGCCCATCCAACCTTACGGGTTGAGGTTTCCAACAGCAAATAAAAAATAAAACCAAATTTTTAAAATGTAATTAATAACATGCCCCAGCCCATGTGACAGAGTCAAATGAGGGGACATGCTTTATAACATTTTTAAAACCTTTATCTTTTGTTTTGAAAAATGTTCATCTCCCTGAGGCAGCTCTGTGCCTCAGGGAGCTTTCCCAGCATGCACCCACGTGCATGTGTGAAGCCCGCACTCACCCTCCTCCCCCCCCACCAACACAGGCAATGCTGAGCGCTGCCGCTCGCATTTCACGCTGGGCGGGCCTCAATTGGCCCGACAGCGTAAAATCACAGCCCTGCCCCGATCACGCCTCCCACCCACCCCCACCGAACCCGCTTGGCAAGGGCAAAATTCTGCCCCGTGTGTCCAATGCAATTTTCCATTTTAGATTTCATTGCAAAAGCTTTATTAAGCACTATAGTTGTGATGTATGTTGGCAACTGATTGGCAGGTAGGAGATAGGGGGAGTTAAACTGGGATAATGCCCAAAACAGGTCCGGGACTGCGATGCACAATTAACCAAGGCAACATGTCAACTGTCCAACCAGCATTAACTGCCCTCTTGACCGGCTGCAGAAATCAGCAGGGGGACAATATCATGAGCAGGTAGCATGATTTAAAGCTCTTTGGCACTAATTAAGACGCGTCTGCTCCTTCAAAAGGGAATGCTCATTGTGGCTGGAGAAGGCGTTGGCAGTCATGCAGGAAATGAATCTAACCTGGGGAAACATTGGGCAAGGATTTTCCCGTGTGTAAAAAGACACGCGGTGATGTTGGGCAGAACTCCTGACGTCATCGCGCCCCATTTAAATTTTCAGGTAGGCGGGGGCTCAGCAAAATCAGCTGTGCACCAGCCGACCTGTCAAAGGCCAATTGAGGCCATTGACAGAGCAATTAAACTAATTAATGGACCTGCCCGTCCAACCTTAAGGTTGGGGGCAGGCCAGGAGCCCTGGCGGGAATTAGAGAAAGCATGAAACCTCATCCACGGGCGGGATGAGGTTTCATGTAGGTTTTTAAAAATTTAATTAAAGTTTTTTTTTAAATTATGGACATGTCCCAACTCAGGGGAAATGTCAGGGAATTTTTTTTTCTTATTTTTAATATTTTTGACAGTAGAGCCAATCTCCCTGAGGCAGCACTTAGCGTCAGCGAGATGAGTGCGTGCCTCCATGCGCCCACGCTACAACTTCGCCCCCAACAGGGGGAAAATCCTGCCCATTGAATAATAATACAACATGGGAGACCAGGCCCGCAGTTTTTTGGATGCTGCACTGGAACCATGGGTGAAGGAGGTGGAAGGGAAGAGGGATGTCTTGTGTCCTCAGGGGGCTATAACGCCTTCCACATAAAGATCAAAATGCAGTGGGAGCAGATAGCTGTGGACATCAATGCCAGGAGTCGGGCTTCGAAGACCTGGATGTGGTGCAGCAGGAATTTCACTAACATCACATGAACAGTGAATGCCTCTTTAAATGCCAAGTCCTACCGACTGCATCATTAGCCTCAGACACTAAATCCTCATCTCTGACCTACCAGCAACGTGTATCAACCACGATTCATACCTGACATTCATATGCTCCACTGCACCCTTCGTTGCAGCTCAAGCAGCAGCCACCAAGTACTGCAGTGGGAGCTCAGAATAAAGCCAAGTAAGCTCAACTTGCTGCTGCATGAGCTCAGACTGCAACCACTATGGATTGGAGCAGGTTTGTCCAACCTTTCCGCTTGGGATACGGGGGGGGACATGAACCCATTTTTTTTCTCACTCAAAGGGTCAATGAGCAAGTTTGGCACAATATTAAACTGAATTTCAAGAAGTAGATTAAGGCATTATGAAAAGAAACAACTTGCTGAATAAAAATAAAGCTTAAAATAAAATGTAGAAGAAGACCAAACTGCGGGGCCCAGTACAGAGTCAATAGCTGAACTAAATGATATTGGCTTTTTCTCCTTGCTGAACATTATGTAGTTTCTTTTCACGAGATCACGAGATACTTGCATTGCTGGTGGGACATTTATTGCTCATTGCTAATTGCCCTTGGGAAGGCGGCAGTGAGCGACCTTCTTTACAGCATCACAGGACCATGTGGTGTCGGTAGGGAGGAAATTCAGCATGTTGGTCAGGGAGGGAATCTCAGCATTGGGAACATTGTCTTGCCTTGTGATCTTGAGTAGTTTCTGCAGGCAGGTTCCGTGAAGATAGTATAGCTTTTGCGTGCCTGTAGCAAACTGTCTATGTCTCACAAACATACAAGACAGTGGGAAGGGCAACCGCTCTGTATAACATCACTTTTGTTGAGAGACTAATTCCTCTTCGCTCTCAGACAGGTTTTTATAGCTTGCCAAAGGCAACACTGGTCTTAGCTTTTCTGGTGTTGACCTTGTCGTCAATGTAAACTACTCTAGAGAGGGCTCTGCTGAGGTAGATAAATTTGTTGACTGCTTCAAGCCTTTGATCATTGACTGTAATAATTGACTTCACATGCTGATCTTTTGGGGGCAGGTTGTCACTTGACTTCAATCTTTTTGACAGTCTAGCAGATCAACATAATGCATGATCAGTAGGTTCCCAGTGAGTTTACATCAGCTTGACTATCATTTGACTTCCTGTTAGTTTAGCGGGAAACCCGTAAGACAGCATTTGACCCAGAAAACTTTGCACCAATGTGAAAAACTATTGTTTTACACTGATGTGAAGACAGTACAAACCCAGTGTCTGGCCTGGACCTGATAGAGTGAAGCAGTGTAAGACAAGGTTCCATAGATTTACACAGAATGGGCGATTCAGCCCAAGTGGTTCCTGCCTGTTTCACACTCCACATGAGCCTCCTCCCAACCTCCTTCATCTCACCCTATAAACATCCTAAATGCCAATTTGTTCCTTTTCCAAAGCAGAAGTGCTTCCTGCTTGCTTTTGGATTCTCAGTGGTCCCTCAAAGGTGATTTCCCTTAGCCAGTTTCACCCTAGGAGGTTTAGTCCCTCGTCTGCTACTACCGGCAAGGGTACCTTTACCGATTGGCTCCCATAATGAACAGTTACGCTATTCATGCCTTTGACTTGGATGTTTTCACCTGTTGTGGTAATCTGATGTGTAATTTACCTTTAAGGAGAATGTTATAATGGAAGATCACATGATCTTAGCATCCAATAGCATAGTAGCGCAGGCTACCTCTGTGGTTAGGTCTGTAGTCAGGAGTTAGTAGCTACAGTAGTGTAGAGAAAGAGTCTGAAGTGTTTAGCTGTTGTTGAGTACCTTTGTAAATACCTGTGAAATGTCTGCTACTCAACTTTATCATTAGTACCAAATCGGCCACCCCTTACAACAAGCATGTGAACAGGATCCAACAAACTGGTGATGAGCATTTAACAAGTTACACAGAAGCAAGCAAGAGAAACAAAATCGGCACTGTACCTCGCACAGCAATTGTAAGTAGAAGTTCCTTTCAAATCATCTAAGTAACTGCCTCACAGCATGCCGCAATTCAGAAGTATTGATCCTTTTGTTCCAGCAACGGATGATTGGTCCCACTACATTTAGTGTCTCTCGTTCTTTTTCCAAGCAAATGAGATTACAGGGGAAGAGGAGAGGCAGGCGATCCTGTTAAGTACATGTGGGAATAAGACTTTGGCTTGATTTGAAGGTTGACGGCACCCAGTGCCCCAGACTGGAGAAATTTTGATGAATTAGTGGATCTGGTGAAGGGCCATCACCAACCAAAGCCCTCAGTAACGATGCAAATATTCAAATTTAATTCAAGAATTAGAGCTCCGGGGGAGACAGCTGCAAGCTATGTGGCAAGTTTGAAACAATGAACCGAGCATTGTGAGTTTGGTGCATCCTTAAACAATATGCCTGGATATCGTTTAGTGTGCGGTGTGAATGAGGACACAATTCGGAAGGGATTGTTATCCAAAATACATTTGGATTTTAAGAAGGCACTGGAGATTGCACTGGCAATGGAAAGTGCAGTTAGAGATTGGAAAGCCATACAGGATGCTCAAAATGGCGCCGTCCTCCACATCAGGGAATCCCTAGTCAAAAAGGGCATGAAAATGCAGGACTCTACTGACAGGCAGGAAACAGTCCCTGTTAGCAGGAAAATGAGAAAAAAATTACTAAGCAGCAAAAGCAAGGAGTAATATCAGCAGAGGTGGAAACAAACAATCTTATAACGATTGGCACTTTAAAAAAAAGAATTTTTGTATTGTCATAAAAATGGTCACAAAATGTGATAGTGTAAGAGAAGAGTCAAACAGACTTTTATTTAAATAAAAAAACAGTGAGATCTACAATGTAGAAGAACCTGAAGCAACAGAATCAGATATTTATTTGCTGTATAACTTGAAGGTGGGAAGAACAGAACCAATCTATGTAACAGTGAAGGTGAATGGTAGACCTGTTAGAATAGAAGTGGACACAGGAGCTTTCACTACAGTAATTGGGGAACATACCTTCAAATATCTGAGTAATGGGGAACATCAATTAAATTTTGAAGAAACTACCGCCCAATTAAAAACATACACAGGCGAAAACATCCAAGTCAAAGCCATAAGTAAAGTAACTGTACATTATGGGGGCCAATTCGTAAAGCTACCAGTGTTGGTATTGAGAGGCAGAGGTCCAAGCCTCCTACGGAGAAACTGGCTAAGGGAAATCAACCTTGAGGGACCACTGAGATTCCAAAAGGAAGCAGGAAGCATTTCTGCTTTGGGAAAGGAGTGTGTAAAGACGCAACAACCTGAAGAACTGCAGGCTGTCTCGAGCCAGAACATGGAAGAACAGCAGAAGGAACTCGAAGAGGCCATGCTTAAGGGCAGAGTTCGAGATGAGGTGAGCAACCTCCGAAAGGAAAAAGAAATTCTGAAAGGTCTTCACACACTGCAAGATTCCCTCAGGTCAAAGTTTGTACCTCTGGAAGAGTAGAAAAAGAGAAACAGAAAGAATTCAGCACCTCTCTGATCAAACTGAAGAATGAGTTGGCATAGAAGACACAACAATGCGTAATTTTCCAGGAGGCAGCTAACACATACAAAAAAGAGATGGAAGAGCTGAAGAATCAGTTACATGAAGCCAAAGAGGCTTTGGGGGCAAAAATCTCAGAATTTTCTAAGAAGCAGACAGAGGATGAAATTCTGGGAGACTCAACAATTGAGTTCACTCAAGCTGAGCTTACATCTGAAATTAGTCGGGCCAATATTGAAATCGAAAAGAGGGCTGAGAACGATGTCTGCGTTAGAAAGAAGAAAGCACGTAGAAAGAAGACACAGAAACATAAATAAGGCTTTGATCCTGGCAGCACAGAAGTATACTTTCATACATAGGCCTTGTAGTCAAATTGCATACATGAATGCACTTAATCGTTTGCCTTTACAAGAAAAGGATGTGGAAGCCCCCAGTTCCACAAGAGCTTATTTTGTTGTTCCATTTCTTAGATTCATACTTGTATGTGCTCGACAGATCAGAGGCTAGACAAGTAGGGGCCCAGTCCTATCACAAGTACGAGAACAAATACTTCATGGTTGGTCACAAGAGCCTGTATCTGACGAAGTGAAACCATACTTCAACAGAAGGCATGAAATAACCAGCCAGGATGGTATCTTATTGTGGGGAGCACGAGTGATAGTACCTCCAAAGGGAAGGGAGCCACTTTTAATTGAACTACACAGCTCACATCCAGGAATATCCTGAATTAAGACCATAGTACACAGATACCTATGGTGGCCTGGGATGGATGGTAAAATAGAACGTTTTGTGAAGAATTGTGTGCAATGTCAGCAACTGCAAAAGTTACCTTCAGCAGCTCCATTACACCCTTGGGAATGGTCAGGAAGATCATGGGTGCGGTTACACATTGACTATGTGGGATCTTTCATGCGAACAGTGTTTCTGTTCATTGTTGATGCTCACTCAAAATGGATGGACCAATATGAGATTAAATGCACCAATGTCTTCTGTAACAATTGAGAAGTTACATCAAAGTTTTGCCATTAAAGGAATAGCTGAAGTAGTTGTTTCTGATAATGGCACGGCACATACACGTGCTGAGTTTCAGCGGCTTATCAGCCTCAACGGCATCATTCGTGAAAATTTCACCATACCACCCTTCCTTAAATGGATTGGCTGAACTGTTATTTTGAGAAAATTGTAATTGTAAATATAGAATGTATTTCTGAGTAAAGGAAGGGGGATGTGGTAATTTGATGTGTAATATACCTTTAAGAAGAATGTTATAATGGAAGATCACATGAACTTAGTATCCAATAGCAGAGTAGCGTGGGCTACCTCTGTAGTTAGTAGTCTGTAGTCAATAGTTAGTAGATGAGAGAGTGTGGAGATAGAGTTTGATGTGTTAGCATGTTTAGGGTGGTTCAAACAGTCAAGGCTGGCATGAAGAAATTAGCTGGAAATCCCTTAACACCCAAGCTAGCACGCTTTCTTTTCCATTATAGGACTAGCCCTCACACAACAGCAGGTGGTCACATCTGCGGAATTATGGATGAAACGCCGTCTCAGGATGAGATTGAGCTTAATAATGCCAAATTTAGGGGAGAAGGTGAAAAGGAGTCAGGGAAGTCAGAAAACTAGACATGACTGGCATAGTCGTGAGAGGAAATTTTACGTTGGAGAAACGGTATACATGACAAACTTTCAAACTTTGGAGAAGGACCAAAGTGGTTACTGGGTGAAATAAATTCAGTGACTGGACCTCTATCTTACCACGTTGAGTCATACAGAGACATATGGATCATCTAAGGAAGAAAGAAACTTTGCACCAAGAAATGAGTGAAACCAGTGTTCGTGACCGGGTCAGCGTTTCCTGTTGAGAGAACTCAACCCAGTTCAGACACATCTGTGGTTCCTTCAAGAGTGGAGGATACAGATCTGCAGGTGCCCACTGAAGCACCTGGTGTTCAGGCAAGGCTGGAAAAAGAGGTTCCTGACGAGGCATCTGAAGTTGTAGAGCTAAGACACTCTACAAACATAAGGAAAAATCTAGAAAGGCTGAATTTGTAAATTACTTATCAGTGTAAATATTCTGTTATTTTGAGAAAATTGTAATTGTAAATATAGAATGTATTTCTGAGTAAAGGGGGAGGGATGTGGTAATTTGATGTGTAATATACCTTTAAGAAGAATGTTATAATGGAAGATCACATGAACTTAGTATCCAATAGCAGAGTAGCGTGGGCTACCTCTGTAGTTAGTAGTCTGTAGTCAATAGTTAGTAGATGAGAGAGTGTGGAGATAGAGTTTGAAGTGTTAGCATGTTTAGTTGCTGCTGAGTACCTTTGTAAATAAACACAGAGTTTCTACCTATGAAGCGTCTGATACTCAACTCTAACATTAGTACCAAATCGGCCACCCCTTACAACAAGCATGCAAACAGGATCCAATAGACCGGTGACCAGGATCCAACACCCGTGTATGTTTTTAATTAGGCAGTTGTTTCTTCCAAATTTAAGTGATGTTCGCCATTACTCGGATATTTGAGGGTATGTTCCCTAATACGCACACACACATACACACATAAGCCGCACAAAACATGGATTTTAAGAGTGAGATAAAACAGTTCAATAGCACCAATCTGGAGTACAGGATTAGATGGGTTGATTTTGATTAATGTCTTCCAAATTCTTTGCAGTTTGTTGCTGATGACATGAGGTGGTCTCACAGCACTTTCAATGCCTCTACTGGTGATTTTTCCCCTTTTCCTCTTGACAGGGATTTTCAGAGAAAGCAGGTTACAAAGATGGATGTGAGGAATAGCCAGCTAGCTACTATGGCAGAATTACTGGAACCTTGCAAACACAGGAGAGAGAGCTTTTAAGTCTTCCCTCTTTGTAGGCTAGGAACTGTTCTGCCTGCACTGTTATCACACAAAACTGTAGTCACCTGGTCAAGAGCCAATTAAAATGCTGTCATCAGGCAGTTCCTCTTAGTCCAGGGCACCTTCCCGGCACCATCCTGTTCTCTTATAGCACACCCTGTTCCATGATAGCAACGTTGTAGATATTCCTCATCCTATTCCAGTGAACATGTCTTTCAAACTGTAGCCATGGTAATTTTTAAAGCCACAGTCCAATTTTAAAGTCACAGTCCAAGAAAAATAAAATAGGTTCTTTACACAAGTCTACTATTCACTTTCAAATCCAAACTTGTTTTGGATAACAATCGTTTCTGAATTGTGTCCTCATTCACACCAGACACTAAATGATCTCTAAGCATATTGTTTAAGGATGTACCAAACTCACAATGCTCCGTTAATTGTTTCAAGCTTGGCACATAGTTTGCAACTGTCTGCCCCAGAGCTCTAATTCTTGAATTAAACTTGACCCTTTGCATCGTTACTGAGTGCTTTGGTTGGTGATGACCCTTCACCAGATCCACTAATTCATCAACATTTCTCCAGTCTGGGGCACTGGGTGCCATCAAACTTCAAATCAAGCCAAAGCCTTATTCCCACATGTACTTAGGAGGATCACCCACCTCTTCTCTTCCCCCGTAATCTCATATGCTTGGAAAAAGAATGAGAGACGCTCAATGTAGTGGAACCAATCTTCCATTGCTGGATTGAAAGGATCAATTCTCCCAAATTGCGGCATGTTGTGAGGGAGTTACTTCGATGATTGGAACGGAACTTCTACTTACAATTGCTGTGAGAGGTACAGTGCCAATTCTGTTTCTCTCGTTTTCTTCTGTCTAACTTGTTTAATCTTCATCGCCAGTTTGTTGGATCCTAAACGCCATTTTGTTGGATCCTGTTCGCACGCTTGTTGTAAGGGGTGGCCGATTTGGTACTAATGATAGTGTTGAGTAGCAGACACTTCATTGGTAAAACTCTGTATTTATTTACAAAGGTTCTCAGCAGCAATTAACCAGTGCTTACACTTCCAACTCTATCTCCACACTCTCTCATCTACTAACTATTGACTACAGACTACTAACTACTGAGGTAGCCCATGCTACTCCACTATTGGATACTAAGATCATGTGATCTTCCATTTAACATTCTCCTTAAAGGTATATTACACATCAGAGAACCACAATAACCTTCTATTCTTTTCTCCCTGGCCTACTTATCCAGCTTCCCATTAAATGTATCTATGTTATTCGCCTCAACTATTCCTTGTGGTAGTGGTTCCACATTCCAACCAGCCTCTGGGTAAAGTTGCTCCTGAATTTCTCATTGGATTTATTGATGGATATCTTATACTTATGGCCTCTAGTTTTGGCTTCATAGCAGTGATGTAGTCTGATTTCTCATCAGTGCAATGGAGGATACATGTTACAATCTCTGGTAGCCTGCTGCTGTTTTTGGGTAAGCCTGGTGGACAAAAAAAAATCATAGGGAAGCAATTAAATTCCCGATGTGTGTTCCTGGTAATATAAAAACTGCACCATGAGTCTTAATTCGTAAAATTCCCCTTTCGATAAGTACATTATAGATATCTTAAATAGAAAATTGGAATAGTTCAAGTTCAAATCAGAATCCAAATTTGTTTCTTTATTTCTGGTAGAAAAAGAAAGTGACTTTTAATTAAGGTAGTCATGCATATTATAGCATAGTGATGTATAACGTTAAGCAACTTTAAAAATAGTACTGTAATCCAAAAATCCATAAAACTAAATGTGACCAATCAATTTAAAATGGCAAAGAATTAAAATTAGATACTTAGAAATCTGCTGGCACATTGCAGAAATGGATCATAGGGAATACAATGTGAGCTGTGAACTTTTATTCATCAAATGGAGGGGGCTGGGTAAATTAGCATGGCACGTGGCATTGTTTAACAGGAATAACTAAACAGGGGCAGCTTGACAACCCACACTTGTCCTGAAATATGAATTGTATATTTATATGAACAGCATGATCTTCAGGGCTAGTTGCAGTGCTATGCCTGTTGTTTTTCTGCCATCGCTGGGATTTTAACAAGTTTTCCAATCCTGAGACCAATTGAGTCCTTTGCGCACTTGAGGCCATTTAATGTCCTCTTAAGGTCTCTTCCCACCAGCGCTGATATTTCGGACTGGCATCTTGCCATGCGGGGAAACCACCAGTTATAAACCGGCAACCTACCTGTGGACTCCGGGAGGGGGGTTCCAGATCAGACAACCTGTGATCCACAAAAGGGGCCCCATCCACCATTGGAAGAACCTCTTGCTCTCCTTGTTGGGGTCTGCCTGATTGGTCCTGATGGTCCTGAACCCCATTTACTTGCTCTCTGAGCGCCCTCAGTGGCTGCTGCCCTGGGGCATACTGCAGTTTTAGAAGTGGCCACCAATCTCGGTGGCGCTATTGGGACTGATAAGTTGCCGGCCCTCTGATTAACCTGCAGCTCATAGGGGCAGAACATCCATTCTTCAAGGGAAGAAGCCTCGACTGGAGGTAATTGACTGATCAACACAAGATTCAGTCGGAATTTCCATGACTGGCAGAGGCAGGGTTGCCCCCAACTTTCTGGCGGTAGGCAAAACCACCACCTTCACAAGCATATTGCTTGTTTATAGTGAAATTTTAGCTTCTGGCTAGTTTGTAAGGAAAAGAGTGGTATGTAAAAGCCTTGCAATGAAGGCTTACACTGCAATAGTTTACAGTGCACTAACGTAAATGCAGATGAAACAGTGGAACAAGTCAAAAAAAATTATGGCCAAGAATTTTAGGATGGCAGGGAGGTCCTGTGGTTACCTGACCTTAAGTGGGTGTGGGGGCAGGAGGCATCCACTGTTAAAAGAGGGCTTCTGATGGTGGTGCCCTCCCTTTTCTGCCTAAGGCCTGAACCTGATTAAATTAAGCTTCCCCCATACCCCAGAACTCGTTCCGCCAACCAAAAAATTGAGGCTGGGTGGGAAACGGCCCTTAGGTGATCATAAAACAGGGTTTAGTGACAGGGAGGAACTGAAAGAAATCAGTATTAGTAAGGAAATGGTGTTGGAGAAATTGATGGGATCGAAGGCCGATAAATCCCCAGGACCTGATAATCTACATCCCAGAGTACTTAAGAAAGTGGCCCTAGTAATAGTGGATGCATTGGTGGTCATCTTCCGAGATTCTATAGACTCTGGAACAGTTCCTACACATTGGAGGGTAGCTAATGTAACCCCACTATTTAAAAAGGGAGGTAGAGGGAAAACAGGGAATTATAGACCAGTCAGCCTGACGTCGGTAGTGGGGAAAATTCTAGAGTCCATTATCAAAGACTTAATAGCTGAGCACTTGGAAAACAGTAGCAGAATCGGACAGAGTCAGCATGGATTTACAAAAGGGAAATCATGTTTGACAAATCTACTGGAATTTTTCAAGAATGTAACTAGTAGAGTTGATGAGGCGGAGCCAGTGGATGTGGTTTATTTGAACTTTCAGAAGGCTTTCGACAAAGTCCCACATAAGAGATTAGCATGTAAAATTAAAGTGCATGGGATTGGGGGTAGTGTATTGAGATGGATAGAAAACTGGTTGGCAGACAGGAACCAAAGAGTAGGAATAAACGGATCTCTTTCCAAATGGCAGGCAGTGACTAGTGGGGTACCGCAGGGATTGGTGCTGGGACTCCAGATATTCACTATATATATTAATGATTTAGATGAGGGAGCCAAATTTAATATCTCCAAATTTGCAGATGCCACAAAGCTGGGTGGGAGGGTGAGCTGTGAGGAGGATGCAGAGACGCTTCAGGGTGATTTGGACAAGCTGAGTGAGTGGGCAAATGCATGGCAGATGTAATATAATATGGATAAATGTGAGGTTATCCACTTTGGTAGCAAAAACAGGAAGGCAGATTATTATCTGAATGGCTATAACTTGAGAGAGGTTAATGTGCAATGAGACCTGGGTGTTCTCGTACACCAGTCGCTGAAGGTAAGCATGCAGGCGCAGCAGGTGGTAAAGAAAGCAAATGGTATGTTGGCCTTCATAGCGAGAGGATTCGAGTACAGAAGCAGGGATGTCTTGCTGCAATTATACAGGGCCTTAGTGAGACCACACTTGGAATATTGTGTGCAGTTTTGGTCTCCTTATCTGAGGAAGGATGTCCTTGCTATAGAGGGAGTGCAGCGAAGGTTTACCAGACTGATTCCTGGGATGGCGGGACTCACATATGAGGAGAGATTGAGTCGGTTAGGATTATATTTGCTGGATTTCAGAAGAATGAGGGGGATCTCATGGAAACCTATAAAATTCTAACAGGACTAGACAGGGTAGATGCAGGAAGGATGTTCCCGATGGTGGAAGAGTCCAGAACCAGGGGTCACAGTCTCAGGATACGGGGTAGACAACTTAGGACTGAGATGAGGAGAAATTTCTTCACCCAGAGAGTGGTGAGCCTGTGGAATTTGCTACCACAGAAAGTAGTTGAGCATTGTATATGTTCAAGAAGGAGTTAGATATAGCTCTTGGGGTGAAAGGGATCAAAGGATATGGGGAGAAATTGGGAGCAGGCTATTGAGTTGGATGATCAGCCATGATCATAATGAATGGCGGAGCAGGCTCGAAGGGCCAAATGGCCTACTCCTGCTCCTATTTTCTATGTTTCTCTGTTTCTATAATTGGCATCAACTGGGGCAAGGGCGAAAGGGCCATCCAAAACCTCACCCCAGCGTAAAATTGCAGAGAGGCCAGGGTGGGCGGGAATTCTGAGGGAAGCCCATCCGAGAAATTTTAGGCTCACCCCTCCACCTACAATCCCATCGGTGGGTAAAATTCTGCCCGACATTATTCATCCAACAGTGAAAATTCCAACACACCTTTAATGACGAGAGCAGCCGATCATCCTGGCCTGAATTTCACACTTGGCCATGTGCGCCAAGCCGGCGGGCCCGGAAGCGGACATATAATCCGCTCCCGGCGGGATCGCATTTGCAAACCAGTGTGAAATGCGCCTTCTCAATGGTCGGAAGGGTTGGGCGGGGGCGGGAGCTGTTGGGCGCTGGGTACAATGGTGACCCAGTGGGGGATTTAAAAGCAGCGGAGGCAGCTCCCTGAAGGCGGCCAAGGGACACCGTGTAGCTTTGGAGTTGTTTGATGGAACATTTTTTTCTTTGGCAACAAACATTGGCATCTGCACCGGCTGGGCATGTCAGACGGGAGGGCAAGTCCTGTGGACACTCAGCAACCCCCTCCACCACACCCCGGTTCTCCGATGGATGCCTGGGAATCCTCGAGGAGGAGGTTAGTGCCAGGCAGGACATCCTCATCCCCAGGGATGGCAAGAGGATGTCACCGCACCTGATCTAGAAAGCAAGCGCAGAGCTGGCAGCCCAGGTCAGCGGCCATGATGTTGTGCAGCATACATGGGTGCAGTGCCGTAAAAGCTTCAACAACCTGCTGTGCTCGGCAAGGGTGAGTACCAAGTTGGCATGGATCTGTGTGGAGAATTGTTCAGGGTTGGCCGTCCCCCCATGGTGCTCAGGGTTGTAAGAGTCTGAGCGCCAACTGTCAATGACATCGGCGCCGGCCAAGGCAGCAAGCTCTGGCTGCTTCATTTGATTGCTTTGCGGGTTGAGGGCCATGACTCGGATGTGCCCTGCAAGGTGTTCCTCAGGTAGGGTTAGCCAGTCTTCATTGGCGTTGCAGGTAGAGAGTGGACTAATCAATGCTCCTCTGTTCTTTCAGGAGAATAGGAGCCATAACAGCATAGAGAGGTCAAGGACCAGTAGAGGACCCTCCAAACCTGCTCATATTGACGAGGAACAAGTTGGATGCCTTAGAGATGGAGTGCCAGCACCCAGCTCGTTCCATTGGTCTTGAGGAGGCAGGGGCCTCTGATGAAGGTACGAGTTCAGTGCACAGATGTGAGGGTGTCAGAGTGTGTAAACATTGTTGTGTTGTCTCATCTGTAATGGAAACGTCAAACCTGGACTCCCCATTGTTCATTGAAAGGCGATGGCACCATGATGCAGATCTCCATTGTCTCACCAGCCTGCCTAGCATGCACAGTGACAGTGTGATGACTAGCACTACTGACATGTCGTTTTTCTCCCCTAGAATCGCCATCCAGCAAACAACTGCAGGACCACAAGGAGCCACCCTCAACACTGGAGGACCAGTGCCCGTCAGATGCACTTGCATCACACCCCCTCTCTACACCAGGCGCCAGTGCAGATACCAGCACCATGGTGGGCATTAGATCATTGGCTACAATGTTGGTGCTTAGAGGTGAGGGCACGGCATACTCGCGCGAGGAGCAGGCTGAGGTAGAGAGTACCCAGGATGCCGGCAGTCTGGAGACCAGGACCATGCTGAGTCCGAGGCAGATGCCAAGCCTCTGGAGTCGTGCATCAGGCGGCAGATGCTGGATGTCCAGCGGGATGCACGGGAGGATCTGGCGGAGATCCATGAGGGTATGTGTGCCATGGTCTCTGTCGTGGAGGAGTCCATGTGGAGCATGAGCACTGCGCTGACCCTTAGCACTGAGCGCACTGCCTCCTCCATTGAGAGAGAGTGGCGACTCTCGTGGAGAGGCAGCTCCAGGAACAGAATCAGGGGTCCTGGGGTTGCGCTCGAACCTGCAAGCCCTCACACAGGCAATGACCTCAGGGCATCACTGCCAGTGTGGGAGATGGATGAGGCACTTAGTATCCCAGCTAGGTGCCCGTCTGTCAATTGTGTGCAGGGAGGTCAAGAGCGACATCACATTGGTGCACGGGCTGCTTGTCGTCTCTGGGGGCTCCTCTCAGTGTGCTCTGGATGACGGCAGTCGCTCCTCCGCGCCTCTGCCAGTGACCATGGCACCTGATGAGGCTGTGATGACTGAGGAGTGTCCAACAGTGGCGCTGGCCTGACCTTCCCAGGCATGGCCTGCACAGGATCCACTGGCCAGAGGACGACTGCCAAAGGTGATCAAGGCCAAGAGGACAGCAGTGTCAGCAAGCTGCCTCCAATACCACTGCCAGTGAGGTGGGGTGGGAGGGGGCACCAAGAGGCAGTACTCACAAGCGTAAGTTTAAGGCACTGTGAGCACAAGTGGGACTGTTCACAGGTGACCTTCTGTTCTGCCATGTTTTGTTAATTTGTTTACTGGTGTGACCATTAACACCTTACATTGTTATGTTTATTTTCTGTGAGTGCCAATATTATATAAATTTTGCTTTTGTGTTAATGGTCTGAGCATGCTTCACTGGTTTTGTAGGTGCAGGGCACCCCAGTATCTCACGCTGTACGTGAGGGGCTCTAAACTTTATTGCACAGGCACTGAGTGGACTTTGGGTTCAAGGAACGCGTCATTTCAAACATCCGGTAAGGAGGGGGCACCCCTGGCATGAGGTGAAAGCAATGCCTTGGCAGCCTAGCTGAAGATGCGTTGGATCAAGGCCTCCCTGGTGTCCCTGCCTCCCTGAAGGTTCCAGAGGTCTGCCTCCACATCCTCACCGTGTTCTTCCCCAGGTTTCTCTGATCCACCACTGCAATCATCATTTGTGGCCCGTGGAGCTGCCTCAAGACCTTCTTCCCCCAGTGGGTCCCACCTTGCCAGAGTCAGATTGTGGAGAGCGCAGCATGCAACCACTATCAGAGACACACACTCTGGGGGTATTGCAGTGCTCCCCCTGAATGGTCCAGGCATCTGAATCACATGCTCAGCAGATCTATGGTCCTTTCTATCACTGCCCTTGTGGAGCATGACTCCTATTGTACCTCTGCCTGGTTCTGTTCTTGGGTGGTGGAGAGGCATCATGAGCCACCTTTTCAATGGGTAGCCTTTGTCACCCAGCAGCCATCCATCCAGTCGAGCTGGAGCCATGAACAGCCTTGGCACCAGTGAGTGTCAGGGGATGTATGCGTCCTGGGAGTTGCCAGGGTACCTTGCACAGACTTGCAAAAGCTGCGTCTTGTGGTCATTTAGTGAACATTCATAGGGTGGAAGCTTTTCCTTTTGACGAAGGCACCCGGCTGACCCGCTGGCACCTTGATGGCCACATGTGTGCAGTCGATGGCACCCTGGATGTGGGGGAACCTAGCAATCACTGCAAACCCTCTGGCCTCGCCCATCCAGTAATGAATAAATGCCGTGACTCTCTCGATCAGAGCATCAGTCAACAGCTTGACACAGCTGTGGACAGCTGATTGGGACACTCCACGCAGATCCCCCAATGACACCTGGAAAGAGCTGGAGGCATCGAAGTTGAGGGCCACTGTGACCTTCAGACCCACTGGCATGGAGTGGCCAGCCACACAGTTGGTCATGATCTCCGGCCCAATTATTTGACAAATGGAGGTCACTGTCTCTCTGGAGAGGCAGAGCCCCCTTCAGCATTGCACCTCTGACATGTTGATGTAGCTGCATCACCGCCTGTAAACCCTGGCAGAAGGATAGTAGCGTCTTCTGCGGCCCCTTCCGCCTTGGACTCCCTGCTGGCCCTGTGCCCCCTGTGCCTGTGCCTTTCCTCCCACAGGTCACTCCCTAGGATGCTGCCTACAGACAACTGGCCTCCTGTTCCTTCTGCCCCTGTCTTCATCCTCAGAGGAGCTGCCACCAGTGGAGTAGACAATCCCCATTACCACAGAAACAGAAAGCTGTCTGGTTACTCGAAGGGCCCACACGGTATAAACCCTACAAGGGCCTTGGAGACATCAATGAATCCTGGAATGAAGGCTAGCAAGGCAAAGAATCAAGCTCAAAACAGAGATAAAGCTGTCAAGTTTCACTAAGGACCCAACAGCAAACTATCTCCTAAATTCCTCTCTACTCAAAATGGCAATGCTCCAAACAATTTTTTATCCTGCCTTTGGATGACAATTTGTTAAAAACTGGCTGCCCGTTTTGCCCGTGTGGCGAGCATGAAATCACATGGGCAACGTAAAATCGTGTACCATAGGCTTTCTAATGGTCTTAATTGGCCCTTTAATTGTTGACGGGCATGACTCCAACTCCCGCGTATGCCTGCCGACCTCATTATTACTCATGTGCACGATGACGTGGGGACGCACGCCCCATGTTATTTCGCGCAATTTCATGTGCGTTCGGGTCAGTCGCACGCCCGCCCAATCAACGTAAAATTCTGGCCCATGTGGGTTTTTTTTATATGTGGGTGAGCTGCCTTTGACGGAGCTGTGAAATCTAACATGGCACTAATTTGTATAGGAATTAGAAAAGAAATGTGGCCCATATGCATGAGCAATGAGCCCTTCAATAAGCTTAAAAATGTTGCCAGCTGTACGTGGAGTGTGAAGGCAAGCTGATCTCCATGACCAATTCTATAACCACGAAGATCCACACAAAGGGCTGAGCTGTCCAATATTTTCTCCGGCGTACCCTCAGTGAAATGCGATAAAGGGGGGTCAGTGTCATCGACACTAAGCAGAAACTTAGGGGAGGTTAAAGTCGATGAGTGAATATATAAACAGGCAACTTTTGGGTGTTTTTACAAAGATGGAGAGAGTTGTGGCAGGTGCAGGGATTTTGGGGAAGATTTACAGAGGGCAGGGCCACGATACAACACAAGGAGAGTAGGAATATACAGAAGTTCAGACTCACATCAGCAGAGAATAAAAACTGGGGTGTAAGGCTGGAAGATGATGCAGGGACAAATGTTACAAAATTTGTTGTCAGTGCATTGGAAGTCTGAAACTTTCGGAATGTAGCAGCAGCAGTAGACTATTCAGCCCCTCGAACCTGCTCTGCCATTCAACTCGATCAAGCTTGTCCAACCTTTTCACTTGCTGTGGGGGGGGGCACATTTCCATTTTTTTAATTAAATGGGCCAATGATCAAATTTCAGAAAGATAAATTTCGCCACACCATTAAACTGAATTTCAAAACAAAATTGTTGAGTTATTAAAAAAAGAAACAACTGCTGAGCAAAAATAAAGCAATGTCATAGCAATAAGTTAAGTTTAAAAAGAGTTATTAATAAAAATGGCCAGAGCGTGAGAGGGTCAGAATGTGTGTGCCAGGCTCACTCCCAATCTCAGGGTGCTCACTCACACTGTGTGAGTGGATATGTGCATGGGTTGGTGTGTGCTGGTGACAGTAAGTGGGAAAACTGAGACTGGGAGTAAGGCAGACACACAATCATACTCACTCACTCACTCACTCTCTCTCACTCACACTCATTTACTCACTCGCTCACTCCCACATGGAGAGAGTTGTGGCAGGCGCAGGGAATTTGGGGAAGATTTACAGAGGGCAGGGCCACAATACAACACAAGGAGAGTAGGAATATACAGAAGTTCAGACTCACATCAGCACAAATGCACACACTCTCTCACTTGCACACATACATTCTCTCTCAATCCCACACGCACACACACTCTCTCTCTCACTTTCACACACTCTCTCACTCTCACACTCCCACACAAACACGCAGTCTCTCCCACTGCCTCCCCCACCCCGCGCACCCCCCCACCGCCCCCCCACCCCCCAACACACACACACACACACACACACACACTCTCTCTCTCGCTTTCACACACTCTCTCACTCTCACACTCCCACACAAACACGCAGTCTCTCCCACTCCCTCCCCCACCCCCCCACACACACACACATTCTCCCTCTCTCTCACTCCCTCTCATGCAGAAACTCAATCTCCCACACAGCAGTCAGCTTCTCGAACCCCGCCACCACCACCAGCCCCCACCCTCCCCCCAAGCGTGTGGCTTCGCAGCCTCTCACTCCCAGACCTCAAAGCCAGCGTCTCCACACTGTGGTCCCGGCACGCTCTGCAGCCAGGCCCACCCCTTAGCACTCTGTTCACCTGGGCTTGCTCCCCACAGCTGCTCCCTGCTGCCCAAGTTCCACTCCCCGGGCCAGCTCTGAGGCCCTCTGTTCTGACAGACCTGCTTCCCAGCTCTGCCAACCTAGCTCGCTTCCTGGCTCTCTGTTCCCCCAGGCCTGCTCCCCGGCTCACTGATCCCCTGGGCTCACTCCCTGGCTCTCTGTTCCCCCAGGCCTGCTCCCTGGCTTTCTGTTCTCCCAAGCCTGCTCCCCGACTCTCTGTTCCCCCAGGCCTGCTCCCTGGCTTTCTGTTCTCCCAGGCCTGCTCCCTAGCTCTCTGTTCCCCCAGGCCCGCTCCCTGGCTCTCTGTTCCCCCAGGCCCGCTCCCCGGCTCTCTGTTCCCCCAGGCCTGCTCCCTGGCTCTCTGTTCTCCCAGGCCTGCTCCCTGGCTCTCTGTTCTCCCAGGCCTGTTCCCCGACTCTCTGTTCCCCGGGCTCACTCCCCGGCTCTCTGTTCTCCCAGGCCTGCTCCCCGGCTCTCTGTTCTCCCAGGCCTGCTCCCCAGCTCTCTGTTGCCCTGGGCTCACTCCCCGGCTCTCTGTTCCCCCAGGCCTGCTCCCCAGCTCTCTGTTCCTCCAGCCCCGAACTCATGCTGCTGGTAATGGCTGCTCCTCCAAGCACAGATTGATTGTCTTCCACATTTGCTGCAAGCACCTGAGAGAAACAGCCTGTGATTGGAGAAGCTGCTACGTGCAGAATCTTCCATTCCAACTTACCTGTTTGGCTGGCGTTTTCAAACTGGCTCCGGGTGCCGCATAGAGGAGCTTTGCAAGTCGCATCCGGCCTGTGTGCTGTATGTTCCACAAGCCTGAACTAGATCATGGCTGATCATCTACATCAACTCCATTTTCTTGCAGAATCCCAATATCCCCTGATGTCCCTAGTATCTAGAAATCTATCCAACTCTGTCTTGAATATATTCAATGGCTGGGCTTCCACAGCCCTCTGGGGTAGAGAATTACAAAGATTCAGCACCCTCTAAGTGAAGAAATTCCTCCTCACCTCAGTTCGAAATGACCTGCCTCTTATTCTGAGACTGTGTCCCCTGGTTCCAGACTCGCCAGGCAAGGGAACCATCCTATCGACATCACGCCCTGTAGGAATTTTGTAAGTTTCAATGAGATCATCTCTCATTCTTCAAAACTCTAGGGAATACAAGCCCAGTGCCCTCAAAACATGTAGTCCAGAATGTTTCCAGTCACTCCTAGTATGGGCCCTTCAGCACGTCCGGATTTAAGTGTGCTCTCCCAGGGCTGCTATGTGTGTGCTGGAAGCTTTCAGAATGGACTGAACGTGAGGCCAAACACTTATGACCGTGAGGTCTAACACTTAAATGGCATAAAAATTGCTATTTTGTACATGCATTCATCTGCACAACTATTTTGAGGGATCATCATGAGACTTCAGGGTGAGGTGTTTTAAACTTTATTTTCTTGGTGCAGTGATGGTGGAATTGTTGTGTGGACTGTTATTGGATAATGTTGGAAAACAAGATCTTATGACCTCAGTCTAAGATCCCAATGCAGCAATCAGACAATGGAGACTTCTGCCTGTGTCACAAAGGAAGCTGAGACATCAGCTACCAGGCACTGCATCACTGCTGGCTGCACAAGTGCACTGGGATTTCATCCCAGTTGTTTCATTAAATTTTAGACCCACTAGTCCTCATCCCTCACACCCCATCACTCCCCATCTACACCCTATGCCACCCCCATGCCCATATGCCAATTGATGCCAACCTATGCACCCCAGCCATCCCCATGGCCCTTATAGCCCCCATGCCAACTTAATGCCAACCCATACCCCCTGCAACCCACATGGCCCCTTACAGGCCCATGCCAACTTAATGCCAGTTCATGCCAACCCATGCCCCAGCCACCACCATGGCTCCTTGTAGCCCCATGCCCACTTAATGCCAACTCATGCCCCCACCTAACACCCTTTCTCCTTACACCATCCATGCCAACTCACTCAGTATCCCCCATGAGCAGATCTCAAGAGCCATGTTGTGATTAAACAAAATCAAAATCTAACTGTTATAACCTTTACTAGAGTAAAAAAAATTCCATTCATGAAAGTCCAATCAAAACATTTAAATCCCCCAAGCATTTAATCTATTATAAAAATAAACAGATTTGTATTCATAACCCCCCTAACAAAGACAGCTAATCCTTTAATAATCTCTTTGAGCTGTCAATCAAATTGTGAATTTAGGATCCCCTACTGAGACTATGATAGGTCTGGAAAGCAGCCAAGCATTAATAATGAAATAATGATAGCCTTTGGGTAATGTCAACAAACAGCTATTGTAACTACTAGAATAGATTGTTTTCAACTTTCACTGGCACAAGCAGGCTTTTTTTAATTTTTAAAGGGCTGGGGATTTAAATAACTTCACAGCTTGGCAGTTCTATAGACTTTATGGACCTGCTCTTCAAGAGCATTTATGGCTACTCTATAAATTCATAACTCCCACACTGCTGGTTAAGGCCTTTGCTACAGTGAAAATGGGGTCTATTTTAACTCAGCACCAATTTCAAATGGCCCTGGTGAGTTTGGTTTTCCCTCATGTGTAAGTCATACCCTGCCCCCTTTCCACTGCCAGCAAAAACGGGATTTGTTAGAAATGAGGAAGCAACTTGTGAATCTGGGTCCTATCCACCATTGTTAATGTCTGCAGAGTTTCTACAACTCCGTGAAAATCCGGGCCACAATTTCTAAATTAGTGGATGACACCAAATCAGGGGGATTGTTAATATGGGGAGGGACAGCAGCAAATGATGTCAACGGCAGCAGCTGTCCCTCGATTTGAGGATGAGGCCTACACAGAGTCATGAGTTTTTGCTATGGGTTCTCATGTGATTGAGCAGACCAATCTTCGACCCAGAGGTTTTTGGGCACATGGGGCAGGATGTTCCATGAAGTACTCAGGTCTAGAGTATGGCGTTTGTTTTCATTTTTTTTTCCTTTTCTCCTGCTACTGCCTCATCATTAAGGTATTGGGATCCAAGGTGCAACTTGATGAACAAGTTGTCACCATTCTGAATGACTGGGAACAAGTTCCTCCCAGCCATTAAGGTCCATGCTGCTGCACTTCAAGAAGAGCTTCAGAGTGTCTTTGATAGTTTTTTTTTGTCCTCCCCTAGAATATTGGACATTTGGGAGTTGAGAGAACAGTACCTGGTGTGGGAGATGGTTTTTGGCTATTGTTACTTGGAAGGTGCAAGTCTCAATGGAGTTGAGAAACAAAGGAGTACAAATAAATCAATCGCTAAAGGTTACGTCCCAGGTTAGCAAGGCCGTTAAGAAAAAGCAGGCCAAGCACTAGGCTTTATTTCTAGAGCAATAGAATTAAAATCGGAAATTCATGCTAAATGTGTATCAAACCTTGGACCACACTTAGAGTATTGCATGCAGTTCTGATGATCATATTATAATGAGGATGTAGGCATTGGAGACAGTGCACAGAAGGTTTATATGGATGATAATAGAAGTGAGTGGGTATACATATCAGGAAAGGATTAATAGGCTGAGTCCTTTCTCTCTTAAAAAAAGAAGGCTGAGGGGTGGTCCAATAGAGGTCTTTAAGATTATAAAACGTTTTGATAGAGTGAATGCGGAGAGAGTGGTCCCTCTTGTGGGGAAGAGAATGACTAGAGGTCACCAATATGCGATAGTCACCGAGAAATCTAATAGGGAATTCAGAAGAAACTGCTTTACCATAGTGTTGAGAATGTGGAACTCGCTACCACAGGGAGTGGCTAAAGTGAATAGTAGAGCTGCATTTATTGGGGAAGCTCGACAAAAGCATGAGAGAGAAGGGAATCAAAGGTTACGGTGATAGATGTAAATAAGGAAAGATGGGAGGGGGCTCGAGTGGAGCATAAACACTGGCATCGACTGGCTGGCCCAACTGGCCTTTTCTATGCCATATACCCTATGTAATCCTAGAGTGTAGTGAACAGATGTTGATCTGACTGGAGAGGAGTCTGCAGTGAGGCCCCCCAAGAGTCAGTATTGTATTTCTCGTTATATAATAATTGACTGGACTTGAGTATAGGGCGTACAATTCTGGAGTTTGTTCCAGCACCATACCAAATTTGGCAACATAATAATTAGAAAGCATAAGAGTAGCAGACTTCAAGAGGACACAGATAGACTGGTAAAAGGCACCGGTTTACGGCAGATACAATTTAACGTGTTAAGTGAAGTAATGCACTTTGCAAGAAACAACATAGAGAGGCAGGAAAATCTAAATGGTACTGTTTTGAGGGGTCTGCTGGAACGGAGGGACCTGGGATATTCACAAATCTTTGAAGTCGGCAGGACAAGGTAAGGAAATTATGCTGAAGCTTTACAAACATCTGGTTAGGCCTTAAAGAAAGGATTGTCTGCAATTTTGAGCAGCATACTTCAGGAAGGGTGTCAAGGCTTTGCTGAAGTTACAGAGGAGGATTACCAGAGTGATATCATGAATGAAGGAGTTCCATTTTGTGGCAAGATTGGAGAATTTGGGAATGTTCTTCTTAGATCAGAGAAAGTTAAGTGATTGCCTATTCAAAACTATAAGATATTATCATGGAGTGAATCGGAGAAACTATTTCCTTTGGTAAGTGGGTTAACAACCAAACATCATAGATTTCAAATAATTGGCGAAAGAACTCATGGGGAAATGGGGAGAAATTTCTTCACACAGAGGGTTGTTAAGAGCTGGAACGCAAAACCTGAAAGATTGAAGGAACCAAGTTCCATAGGATCTTTAAAGAGGACTGAATTACAAGGTTACCTGGAAAATGCTGGAGTTTTGGGATTAAATTGGACAGCTCTTTGTAAGTGCTGACACAAGTGTGACAGGTGCCTCCTTCTGCGCCGTAAAATCCTATGATTCGATGATTTTTCATCAGGATGGGCCTGCAGAATCATGAATAGGTAGGGGTATATATTGGGTGGAGCTCAGGAGGTCCACTTTGAAGATGTTGAAAAGTTGATCCCGATGTTTCAACAACAGTAAGAGTAATAGATAGCTGGAATTTGCAACATTGAAGATGTTAAAGTGGGGTCTCCTGGACATGGACTGGGTGAGATCTGAAACTTAGATCAGGTCATGCAGAAAACCAAGGCTGTAAGTTGTCAGGTTCAGTTTCAGCAAGCAGCCAGAGACCAATTTGAAAACAGGACTGCAGGTCTGGATCTTCCCCCAAGAATAAAACAGGATAATTTGTGTTTTTCTAGTGTTTAACTGGAGGAAGTTTGACTCATCCATGACTGTGTGAATGACAACACAAGTCAAGCTCAGATGAAAGAATGTGAACAGACATAATACATTTAATTATGTATTTTTACACAGCAGTTAAGGAATATAGAACAGACAAGAACAAGGGAGACTTTGAGGCAGAGAGTCTTGGCAAAATCAAAGGAGAATTGGATAGATATTTCAGAGAGATAACAATTGTGGGCATCACAGAACCATACCAATTAATGTTTGTATTGTAAATTGGCTTATTCTGGATTCCAGAAACTGCTCTTGGTGAAAGTGAATAACATAATGGGAGTGAGCAGATTGAAAAATAATTGAATGGAAGAGAAAAGAAACAGATGTAAGCTACCAGAGTGAGAACATTTCATGGTTAGCTATCTGGTTTTATATGTTGCAGCTCTGCATAATTCCTGGGATAATTATCCAAAAAACGCTGAGCTGATGTATCGCATTAATATGGTTTTTGATAACAAAGTGATTCGAGTCTTAATAAAGGAAACAACTCAATGATTTTCTCAAAGGCTCTGTGGAAACATTTCCTTTCATTCATAGTTGGCATATTTTTACACCCTATGCTTTTCAGTGGGGACTGCCCCATACAAAGTCAATTTTTAGCCACAATGAGAGTAATATTGGGGGATACTGTTATACACCACTCTGCTCCCTCCCCTCCACTAGTTTTCTTTGTGTGGAGGATAATCAGGTAGAGTGCATAATAGACAGTCAATTCAGATACCGTCAGTTTCCCTACCGTCACTGATTTTCAGAATGATTCCCTACACATCAGAGCATGCTTCCAGGTATTCAATCGGAATAAAATCAAAGTTTTTCATCTGGAAATAATACTCTTGGAAGCATGCAGCAAACCATTGTCCAGAAAGCATGACATCTTAATGGCCTACCATTCTTCATGGGAAGTTTCTGTTTGTGTCCAAAATGGGCATAATTGGTGCTCACCCAGGGCGACATTTTATTTATGTTAATTCAGGTTTTGTGAGCGGTATTAGAGAATCCGGTGTGGGTAACAGGAGAAGGAAGAAAAAGAAATCTCGTTATTGGGGGGGAAAAAAGGGACGTATATTTGAAAACTGTATGAGCAAAGGGCTGTAAATGCAAAGTTAGAGCCTAAAGGGGAAGTGGGGATGAGTAATCAACTGAGACATTGTCCTCAGCTCCTAATCAGCAAGTGATTGTATTCCAGACCAGAACCATGATATAAATTTCTACCTCCTTTGAAATGGACTTGCTATTACACCTCACGATAAGGTTGTCTGATGAATGAAAGGAAATGAAAGATTAATAACTGCTATACCTCACAGAAAATGGCTTTAGTCATGCAGGGATTAACCTGTTGGTGGACCGAGAGCCGGTACTGAAATGGTATGCAATGGACTTTTACTGTGAACAGCACGAAGACTGCCATTAATCATGTAATCAATGACCTCTGCAAGTTTAAAGACTGCCATTTTGCAGTCATTTCATTTTAATTGCGTACAGTGTGTAGCTACACATGCTGTCTTTAAATTGGAAAGAAACATTTGATAGCTATTTTTCATTCTAAATTTGATAAAATACAATGATGGTACCAGACAATACTTCAGAATTTGAATTTTTACATTTTTATATATCTAATTTTGCACCCATTTTTAGACATTCTCCCTGCCTCTTCAGGTTGGCCCCACATGAACTATTCTCCAGATGAAAGAGTTTCCAGATCCCTGTCAATGTTGCTCTATAAATTTTTTTCCGCATTTGAAATTGGTAACTTATAAACCAAAGCAAACTACGACAGATGCTGGAAATCTGAAATAAAAACAGAAAATGCTGGAAAACCTTATAAATTAAGCAGCCAACTGCATTATCTTTGGTCTTTCATTCACCATAATACTTTTGCAGCTGTTGGATCTGCTCAACTACTTCCCCTCCTCCAGCTTCAACACCCTTGTTCTCAGCAAAACCTTTGCTCACTCCATCCTAGTCACTCTCTTGTTGTGGACCTCATATATGTTCTCTGAACTCCAAGGGTGCAAACCTGAAATATCTGGTTCACAGCTGGCAAGCCTTCCACCACCAGATCTGGCTGGAGCTCATCTCTTTGTCCAGGGTTATCCCTAGATAACGCCTGGATTTGTGACCCCTCAAATTCCTAGGTTTGCATGCCCAAGGTACAGCTCTAGTCCTTCACCTCTCCAAATGTTCCATTGGCTCAGTGTTATTAGCATGTTGGTCTCAGAAGATCATAGGAAATAGGAGCAGGAGTAGGCTATTTGGCCCATAGAGCTTGCTCCACTATTCAATAAGATCATGGCAGATCTGATGATGGCCTTAACTCCACTGCCTGTCTCCCAGAACCCTTGACTCCCTTGTCAATCAAAAGTCTTTATAGCTCAGCCTGGAATATGTTCAATATTCCAGCCTCCTCTGCTCTCTGTGGAAGAGAATTACAAAAACTAGCAACCTTCTGAGAGAAGAAATTCCTGCTCATGCTCATCTTAAATGGGAGGCTCCTTATTTTTAAACTGTGCCCCTAGTTATAGATTCCTCCATGAGGGAAAATATCCTCTCAGCATTTGCACTGCCAAGCCCCCTCAGAAAATATGTTTCAGTAAGGTCGCCTCTCATTCTTCTAAACTCCAATGAGTATAGGCCCAACCTGCTCAACATTTCCTCATAAGACCTTCCCTTCACCCCAGCAACAGCATAAGACCATAAGACATAGGAGCAGAAATTAGGTCATTCAGCCCATTGAGTCTGCTCTGCCATTCAATCGTGACTGATAAGTTTCTCAACCCCATTCTCCCGCCTTCTCCCCGTAACCTTTGATCCCCTTACCAATCAAGAACCTATCTATCTCGGTCTTAAATACACTCAATGACCTGGCCTCCACATCCTTCTGTGGCAACGAATTCCATAGATTCACCACTCTCTGGCTAAAGAAGTTTCTCTTCATCTCTGTTCTAAAAGGTCTTCCCTTTACTCTGTGCCCTCGGGTCCTAGTCTCTCCTACTAATGGAAACATCTTCCCCACGTCCACTCTATCCAAGCCTTTCAGTATTCTGTAAGTTTCAATCAGCATAGTGAATCTTCTCTGAACAGTTTCCAATGCAGTTATATCCCTCCTTAAGTTAGGAGACCCCAAAACTGTACACAGTACCTTAGGGCCTGAATCTTGCGCTTGTTGGGTGCGTGCGACCTGCAGGCCCAGAAGCGGACGTGACATGCATTTGTGGTGTTTTGGACCCCGAGCGTGATTTCACACTGGATGACCAATTAACTGGCAGCCAGCATGAAACGTGTGCTGAGAAAGGCTCAGCGCTACCGGGGAAGTGGTGGGGGGCATTGGGGGGGTGGGTGCGGGAAGAGGGCAGGCACCGAGAGAAGTGAGGGTATGGGCGGAGGTTTCCGACAAGCTCCCTGAAGGCTGACAGCTGCTATAGAGCTGCCTCAGGGAGCTGCAGTACTGCAAAAATGAAATGAGCTCAAAAAAATGCTGCAAACTGTGTCAATTCTGCAAATTTAAGCACCTGACAGCAGACTACATAGCACCTCATCCCTCAAATGGCTTCTTTCATTTTATTTAACCCTAGACATTTTATCCCACCCTGGATGGAGTTTGTAGTGAAAATGTGAAGGCTGCCTGGCCGATTGGCCCATCCACCAACCGTAAAAGTGGATGGGCCGGGTAAAATCTCTGACAATTGCCTCCTTAATGGGCTTAATTGCCTGCTTAATTGTCAGTGGGTGCATTGCTGACTCCTGCGCGTGCTCGTCGACCTTAATGTTGCACACGGGCGTGATGACGTCGGGACTCACACCTGGCAGCTTCTCGTGCGAGTTCACACGGTTCTGGGTCAGGCGTGTGCCCGCATGATTAACGTAAAATTCTGGCCTAGGTGTGGTCTCACCAATCCCCTTTACAGTTGTAGCAAGACGTTTCTACTTTTAAACTCACATCCAGACTTGGATGAACTACAATTTCCTCCAGTTAAACATTTGGAAGACTGAAACCACCATCCTTGTCCTCACCCCGTGATTTTCATACCTTTGTTATTGATTCCATTCTCTTTCTAGCTACAATCCCCCACTGGTCACTGGCTGAAATAGGATATTCATGAGCTCAGTGTCCTATTAAGCCTTGAGCTGAGCTTCAATCCCAAATCCTCTTCCTCACTAAGATCAGCCATTTCTGAAACATTCTCCAACTCCATCCCTACCCCTGCAATATCTACCATCCTTGGGCCCTTTTCAAATGTTTCTTGAAATTCTTCCCGTGGACCCTCTCACAGTGTTCCAGAACAGCATAGATAAAAACCCAAAACAAAAACAGAATTACCTGGAAAAACTCAGCAGGTCTGGCAGCATCGGTGGAGAATAAATCAGTTAACGTTTTGAGTCTTCATGACCCTTCGGCAGAACTTCTGCCGAAGGGTCATGAGGACTCGAAACGTTAACTGATTTCTTCTCCACCGATGCTGCCAGACCTGCTGAGTTTTTCCAGGTAATTCTGTTTTTGTTTTGGATTTCCAGCATCCGCAGTAGCTTTTAGCTTTTTGTTTTTAGATAAAAACCCAGAAGGTTTTTGTGCATCATTAAGGGCTTATTTTTTGAGCATAAATAAATGTTGTGGGTGTATAATGAAAGTAGAGGGGCCGCTAGTGGCTCCCAGTTACATGGCATGGATTAGTAGGAGTTGAGTACTCACCTGTGAATTACAATACTTTAAATTCCCAGTGTAACAGGTACCGCCTCACAGAGTGCTCACTCCTCCCATTTGTACCTACAAATTTCAGTTGGGTTCCTAAAACCTTAGTTGGACCTCGATTTCCATATTTAAGCAGTCCACCATCTGTCTATTGTGGGCAGGCTGCTTGGTCATTTAGAGGTCGACCTGAATATTGTATCCTGTGGGATTTGGTTGGCCAAGGTGTCCCTCAATTGCTGACTTCCTTTTATTCAGACAACAGATAGCAGGCTATCTAATGGCTAAAAAATCCATCCCTGCCCTTCCATCCTCTTCTGTCCTTTCTCTCAACATTCTGCCCAAATAGTCCAGGCAAGATGAAGGAAAACTACTGCAGAGGATAATATGCAGACAACCTCAGACTCTACCATAGCTTGGTGTAGTTTATTCCAATGCAAAATTGTTCAGTTCAGTCAAGAGGTAGTTGTCAGATTAGCATTCTTGGTAAAAGTCAACAGCTTTTTACTATGAAGCAAATGTGAATATATAACATAGAACAAAGAACAAAGAAAAGTACAGCACAGGAACAGGCCCTTCAGCCCTCCAAGCCTGCGCCGATCATATTGCCTGTCAAACTAAAACATTTTGCACTTCCGCGGTCCGTATCCCTCTATTCCCCTCCTATTCATGTATTTGTCAAGCTGCCTCTTAAACACCACTATCGTACCTGCTTCCACCACCTCCTCTGGCAGCGAATTCCAGACACTCACTACCCTCTGCGTAAAAAACTTGCCCCGCACATCTCCTCTAAAGATTTCTCCTCTCACCTTAAATCTATGTCCCCTAGTAATTGACTCTTCCACCCTGGGAAAAAGCTTCTGACCATCTACTCTGTCCAAGCCACTCATAATTTTGTAAACTTTTATCAAGTCGCCCCTCAATCTCCGTCACTCTAGTGAGAACAATCCGAGTTTCTCCAACCTCTTCTCATAGCTAATACCCTTCAGACCAGGCAGCATCCTGGTAAACCCTCTCTAACGCCTCCATATCCTTCTGGTAATGTGGAGTTATGCATGATTTTGTAATCAGACTAAATTATTCAATGAAACCTCTTATAGCCTAACTATATATCTATTTTTTAATCTATCCGTTCATGAGATGTGGGTTTCACTGGCTGGGCAGTATTTGTATTGCCCATCCCTGACATCCCATCCATCACAGGTGTGTGCCAATTTGGTTTTGGTGTTCCAAGAACAGAAGAACATTTAACAACATGGAAAAAATATAATTAGATCCAACAAGTACTTTCCTTTTGTCATACATTAAGAGACAACATCTGGGATCTCCTGAAACAAGGGTGTGAAGAAGGGCCACAAGAGTCTGAAGAAGGGTCACATGGACTCAAAACGTTAACTGTTTCTCTCTCCACAGCTGCTGCCAAACCTGCTGAGTTTTTCCAGCATTTTCTGTTTTTGTTTCAGATTTCCAGCATCTGCAGTATTTTGCTTTCACCTGGTATCTTCTGCTTTGTACAGGTCACTACCACCCTGGATTGAACTAAGCAAAAGGGGAGTTCTTCTTGAAATTTACATTGACTTTAAAATGTGTCTTTTTTTTTTAATCCATCGCTGTTCTAAGATAACCATGCTCAGACTTGTTTGTGCTGTTGTCCATGCTCAGACTTGTTTGTGCTGTTGTCCATGCTCAGACTTGTTTGTGCTGTTGCCAGTGGCAGAATTTGCTTTCCCCAGAAAGAGCCGGACAGCATTACAAACACACTTGGTCATCCTGATTAAAATGTAGAGTTAGATGACTCCTATGATATGTTTTTTTTTCCATCAGCCTTCCAAGATTAATTGTATGAAAAAGCAGAAAATTATGTCTTGACAGGCATGTAAGTGGATTACGGACCAGTGATGCATGAAAAAGCCTTCTGGCGAAGTGAGTAGGTGTAGGACTGATGCGAAGTCCAAAGTGTTTTCCTTGGGGGTCATTATGTTTTCAGAGCAGAGTAACTGCATGCCATCAGCGCCATCTCAATGAATTATACAGCAGGAAAGATGTGACCTCTGCACCAATGATGAAATGGTTCTGCTTATTTACTCCTCCCTGGAAGCATTTGTGTCTTCCACTGACTTCTCAATGCAAAATGACAGATTTTATATGCTGAGGGTCAGAATGGTTTAAGTGTAAAGGTATTCAAAGACAAAGCTTGGGAAACTTTTTTGCAAGAACATGGATCTTCATAGAATCATTCAGCACAGAAGGAGGCCATTTGGCCCATCATATTGGTCCTGGCTCTTTAAGAGGAGCTATCCAATTAGTCCCACTTCCTGCTCTTTCTCCAGAACTCTACAAATGTCTTCTTTTCAAGGATTTATCCAATTCCTTTTTGAAAATTACTATTGCATTTGTTTCCAACATCTCATTAGGCAGTGCATTCCAGGATGGATCAACTTGCTGCGTTAAAAAGAGCCTTCTGAATAATTTGCTAATTATCTTCAAATCTGCGTCCCCTGGTTACTGACTCTCCTGCCAGTGGAAAAAAAAAGTTTCTCCCCATCTTCTCAATCAAAACCCTCCATCATTTCTGAACATCTTTATTAAATCTTCCCATAACCTTCTCTGCCCTGTGGAGAACAATCCCAGCATCTGTAGTCTCTCCACGTAACTGAAATCTCTCATCTGTAGCATCATTCTAGTAAACCTTCTCCGCGCCCTCTCTAATGCCTCAGTGTCCTTCCTAACGTGTGGCGCCCAGAATTGAGTACAATACTCGAGCTGAGGTCAAAGCAGGATTTTATAAAGGTTCATCATAACTCCTTTGCTTTTGTGTTCTATGGGTAGCAGCGCAATCGCGGGGTGGGGAGGGGTGGTGGGGGGGTGACCAGGAATTGCAGGATGGGGCCACAGGTTCCACCCGATGGGCGGAATTGGCCCAGATTTGCACCAGTGGTGGTGGGCGAGAAAAAGGATGTTTTACCCGCCGGCTGCAATGGCTGGTTTTCTCCCCGTATTGTGCCATTCCCAGCACGTGCCACCTCGTTAATAACGCATTCCTGGGTGACACACTGGGTTGCTGGTGGGGCAGCCTCTCATTCGTCCACCCTGCCGCCCCCGCAGGCCTTCAGTAATCCGGGTGCCATATTTAAAGGGGGCCCCTGCACAGAGCGAGCATTCTCTAAAGGCACCGGGAGCTACTGGAAAGTCATGGCTGCCAAAGGGAGGGAACGTGCTGTCCCCATGTTTTTCATGTATTTCAGGCTGCTTGATCGGGCAGGTTGGCCAGCAGCAACCCCCTCCCCTCCCCACTCTGGCAGCTCGTCGGCACCTCCACTCCCTGCTCTAAACAAGTTCCCCAACCCGAAGGTGTCCCTTAATTTTCTCCCCAAGTGTTGGTCACCCTGTATTTGGGAGACATAGGTTTTGATTTTAATTGGGGAGTGGGAACTGAACGTGTGACAGCACATGCAGGCTGAAACTTCACGAGATCGAATTTAACGGCCTGGCCTAATTTCCGTAATGCATACAGGTTTTCTATTCACAGGTCTGCAGGCGCTCCACCTATACCTTCATGATGTATTTTCCAGAATCATTCCTGGCCACTATTTCAAGCCTCAGCCCACCTCTTTAAGGGAGGCTGAACTCAATGACAGCTTAATCACCGTGATTGTTAATCATTGGAACAACTTGTGGAGATGGTTGCAAGGAGAGGAAAGCTGGCCTCCAGATCCTGAGCCACACTGGTTGTGCTGATAGCTGCAGTGAGGAGCAGGAGGGACATCCTGTGTCTCACAAGCAATAATTAAAGAACTTGCATTTATTTATATTGTGCTTTTCACAATGTTGGGGCATACCAAAGTGCTTTGCAACCAATGAACTACTTTTCAAGTTTAGGCTAAGAACTAGGGCAGAACTTTCTGTGCCCGTTGGCATCAGGCATGCTTGGTGGCATGAGCGGACAATATGGTGAGTAGGCCAGAAATTGGTTTCATGGCATCGTAAAACCAGTTTGCGATCTGCTCAGCCCGTTGATAGCAGGCCACGTTTCCTGCCATCGGACATTGCAAACCTCATGGTAATACATCTGCAAATCATTCTAAGGCCAGCCCGATGGAATCACCCCCAACCCCCCACACCCAGAGCTCCTGGATCATCCGCCCACGTCAGCCTCATTGCATGCTGGTGTAGAACATGTGTTGATAAGTGTGACAGGCCATATGGTCTACTCTTGCTCCTATTTTTTATGTTCTTGTGTTCTTGTGTTGTGGCCATTGTCTGAAGTCACCAAGCAGATATCTTAGCCACAATGGCCGGAATTTCCCAGCCCCTCATGCCGAAGGGATCTTCCGGTCCCACCGATATGAATGAAGATTTCAATGGCTCGCTGGCCCTCCCCTGGGGGAATGTGCCATGGGGGGGCTGGTAAATTTGAGCCAATGAGTCTTCCATGTAATCCTTACAGTCCCCAAATCTAAAATTAGTAAGTCAATTATTAAATGGGAAAAAAGCATCTCTCAATAATGAAAAAAATAATAATTTTATATATACAGCAATGTGCATATCAGGAAAGGATTGACAGACTGGATCTCTTTTCACTGGTAAAAAAGAAAGCTGAGTGGTGACTTAATAGAGGCTTTTAAAATCATGAAAGGTTTCGACACAGTGGATGCAAAGAGCATGTTGCCTGTTTTGGAGGAGAACATGCCAAAGGCCACCAATACAAGATAGTCGCCAAGAAATCCAATCGGGAATTGAGGAGAAATTTCTTTACCCAAAGAGTGGTGAGAACATGGAACTCATTACCACAGGGAGTGGTTGAATGAATAGTACAGATGCATTTAAAGGGAAGTTGGACAAACATATGAGGGAGAAAGGAATAGAGGGCTTCAATGATAGAAGAGGAAAGATGGGAGGAGGCTTGAGTGAAGCATAAGTGCCAACATGGACTGTTATGCTTTATGGCCTATGTAATTTTAATTTCTTTTTATTTTGACTGCTCGTGAAAACATTAACGCAATCTTTCCTATTACTTGTTCCCAAGTATCAGTTTTCATATGGATCACTGTTGTAATCTGAAATTGGTGTTGCTGCTGTTGTATTTTATTGTCAGCTTTTGTGCATGAGTAGAATTCCCCTATAGCCAGAATATTGTCAGCTCGTTGACAAACCTGAGCTGCATGCAGGTAAGGTGTTATAGTCCAACCTTTAGATGTTTATATCGTGACGGAAAGCCACAGAATCCTGTCTTTGCTGATTTTTTGCTGAAACAATTCAAAACTGACCCCATTGCTCTGCTTCTTCCCATGTGTTCCGTTTATCCAATCTATACTGTTTTTTGTTAGTTTTTACTCAGGGTCATTAGCACTCATTTTAATATACTATCTGGCTGAAGATTATTGTTGTGCTATAGCTTTAACTTCGCCCCCCCCCACCCCTACACAAGAACAGAAAGATTCCTTGGGACATCATGGCTTGGTGTGCAACATTCATCTGTTTATTCTTCTGATCACCAATACTTTCCCAAGGAACAATGATAAGAGACTTTTTAATGGTGCACAGTGCAAGTTGAGCGATGTAGCTATCCGGCTGCCAAATTAACATCTCCCTAGATTCATGATGGCGTGTTCAGCATTACAATGGTTTTCATCAAGTATCTAGGGAAAAAAAAACTATTACCACTAATCAGTGAGTCAGTAACGAGTGGAAATGTCTTAATATCCCACCTAAGAGATCAACCTGGGTGGTGGGAAGGTAGGCTGGGAGACGGTGGAGGATGGTGTTGTAATTGCTGAGAGGGTGGGGATCTGGGGTGATGAAAAGCAAGTCCAAGATTGCATGGCAAAAACAGCCACTGCGAGGAAAACTTCCCCACTATATAAACTATAGTCAAACTCTCCTGATTCTTCAGGCTCAAAGCGCTTTATCTCCGCTTGTCGCCACTGATTCTGGCAACAGCTGCATCATATAATTCTCCGTATAACTCACACCAAATGCAAGCTCAGGACTGTATCAGCCCTCAATGTAAATGTGAGCATTCAGGATTCGGTGAACCAAGGAGCAGGGGAATGCAAATAGGACTTTCAGCCCCTCTATCTTTCACTTTGATCATGACTGACTTATTCAAAGTGTCAATGCTGCTTCCTTGGGCTGGGAAATGCACATGTATTCCTTAACATAGATTCCATGCCGCAAATTCCCATGTGAAGAGGGAGTCCTGTGCTCGCAGCAGGGAGACACACTTCACGCTTGGGAGCATGAAATTGCTAAACTGAGGTGATAAATGAATAGAATATTACAGCCCAGAAGCACACTCCTTCATGCATCAAGTCTGCACTGACACTTTCTCCACATGAGCTTTCTGGCCTAATTCCACTTAACTGCTCACTCCCCACACACTTCCTTTTTTCTCTTGTTCTATGCACCAAAATAGTTATCTTTCAAAAAGTACATAGGCTGTGCTTCAACAATAGTTTGTGGCAAAAAAAATTACCTTCAAGCCACTCTCTAAGTGAACGATTTCTCTAGAACTTCCCTTAAATTATCTTAAGTTTATGACCTCTCATTAACATCTCACCAACTAGTTGCTATCATTACATTTACTCCATCAGGAACCCTTCATAATCTTAAGGACTTGATCTTAAGATCAACTTCAACTTCCTGTACTCAGCTTCTTAATAACAATGATGTCTAAAATGGAAAAAAAGAAAGGCTCTTTTTTAAATGCATTATTTAAATCCACAGTTAAAACATGAGATACTCTTGGGAATGCAAAAATAAAATACTGCGGACGCTGAAAACCTGAAGTAAAAACAAAAAAGCTTGAAATACTCAGCAGGCCAGGTAGCATCTGTGGAGACAAACAGAATTAATGTTTCAGATCGAGATCACCTTTCATCAGGACCTTTTGAGAGTCTTGTTTTAAGTTCTTCTCAGGAGTTGAGTGCCATTAGCTCGATGACCATCACTAGTTATCCTTGTAAAGGTGGAATTGGGCCTTCTTCTTGAATCACGGCAGCCCCCGATCCCACAGTGCTTTTAGGGAGGGAATTCAAGGATTTTGTCCCAGTAATGATAGAACAACGATATATGCCCAAGTCAGGGTGGTGTGGGGCTTGGAGGGCAACATGGAGGTTCCCTTGCAGCTATTGCCCTTATTCTTCTAGGTGGTAGAAGTTGTATGTTTGAGACATGCAGTCAAAGAAGTTTTTGGTGTGTACCCACCATGTATCATGAAGATAGGACACTTTTCACCAGTGATGGAGCAGGGGTATTTAAATTAGTGGATTTATTTGCTGATTAAGTGGATTGCTTTGTGCTGGATGGTGTCGAGCTGCTCAGGTAAGTGCAGTTTATTCCATCACACTTCTGAGGTGTGGCTTGTAGGTGTTTGAGATGCTTTGGGGAGTCAAGAAGTGAGCCACTTGCCATGGAATACACAGCAACCACAGATCTTCTCTAGTAACCATGGCATTTACGTGGCTGGTCCAGTTGAATTTCTTGAAGTAACTCTGATTTGCTAAATTAATGCTCAAATCAAGCCACAATTTCTAAATCCTCTGCAATGGATCTCTCAAGCAGATGTTACCCATAAGATCGAGAGTGATCTAAATGATTGAAGGGTTTGTTAATAGATAGAAATAAATTATGTCCTCATGTGCATGAGTCCAGAATGTGGGCCCAGAACCTTAAAATTAGAGCCAAGTCATTTAAGGGTGTTGGCAACAGTTGCATTTTCACAAAGCCTCCTGGAAATCTGGAACCCTGTCCCCCAAAAAGCTGTTGAGGTTTGGTCAATTGGAAATTTCAACGCTTGAGGTTTTTGTTAGGGCAGGGTATTGAGGGTTACGGATTAAGGTGTGCATATGGAGTTAAGATACAAACCAGCCCTGACCTAGTTGAATGGTAGAACTTGAGGGGTTGAATGGCCTATTTGTATTTCAATCCTTCTATGTTCCTTCCTATGTTCTTAAACTGTAACTGTTGCATTTAAAAATTCTAATACTCCCTGTTATTCAGTTCTGTCAGCAAAGTTAGTCATATTAATGATGCTCCCTCTGAATTTAAAATATATTATTGATTAAAGATAGGCATCCTCTGAAAATCTAGTTTTAAATTAAATTAAATAACCAAACCCTCTAAAAGTAATTGTTGTGGTAAGCAACACAAAATACAAGATGAATGAGATTGTTTATTAATTTAAACAAATTACAAACTGGCAGAAGGTTGAAGACGTCCCAATCAACACTCCCAAATGTGCACTTTACTACAAACTAAAGCAGTAAATGTGGAAATGCATTACTTGAAAACTTCAATGAAGCTTTACTTAATTGACACAAAATCATGCTTTTGCTTGCAAGCCTCATTCGTGGATTGCACACTAAGAGTTTCATTCTACTTCCTGGCTAAGTTATATCCTTAGACTTTATTCCAAATTAGTTATGAAAAAGCATGCCTTCAATTTACCAAAGCAATCACTTTTGTTGTAAGTGATGTTACGTGGTCATAAAATAAGTCATAAAAAAGAAAGGTGCCCATAATATCCTGGGTGCAGGGTGACTCACTGCTATTATTAATTTCAATAATTTTTACATCTTTCTTAACAGCTGCTCTTTAAAAGACAAGAGCATCATATGGGAGAGGCACTTTTATTTGTCCATTGATTCTTTATTCCTGTTACAGTAATAATTTACTTCAGTTAGCTGGGGTCACCTGCTACAAGAACCTTTGTGATTGAACTTTATCTGATTTGACTGCAGGAATGGAAAAGCAGCAACAGAGCAAATTTGATTGTTTATTTAACAATGCTGCTGTGATGTTTTGAGGATGTTGGGATCAATTAAAGTGAATACATTCTTTTAGTCATAATTCTGAAGCCAGCACAGTGAGATTGTGGTGTAAAGTTTACAGGAGAAATTAATAAATCTTTGGGATGATTTTAACTAATATGGCAGAGTGGATAGGCTTTCTTTGGAGAATGGGCAAATACAACCGATTCTGTCGGCATGAAGATTAAACCATCCTGAGTCACCCCGCTATAGCTCATTGGTTTTCGGATGGCAGGAAATTGCCTGGACCCCAAACTGAGCTGGCTGACAGTCGGAATTAGGCATTCACTTGCATAGCACAATCCTGGAGGGTGCGGGGGGATGGGGGGGTGACATTTTTAAGAGTTCAGAAAAAGCACTATCATTCCTTGTCTAACTCCTTCCCATGCAAGTTTGTGAGCAGCGTCCGATAAGTGAACCCCCTGAGGACTGCTGGTCCGGCACCTCTCTGCCTGCCGCAAATGGTGGCACGTGCACAGTGCAGGCTTTATCCACTTGTACCTTGAAATTGCAATCAGAGTCTCCTGTATGTTATAGGATCCCGACATGGAGACTATAAGTGACCTCCCAACTGCAATATACATGGTTGCCAATTCTCAGCATTCTACCAAGATGGCAGCCAATGGAGCACCAGTAAAAACCAGAAATAAAAAAGTATAAACATCATCCTCATACAGACACTACCGTACGTGCACACGTTGGAGGAATTAAAATTGGCCCTATTAACTTTGGCAATTTCCTAGAAACTATTGGAATTACTAGAGGTCTGAAACAGATTAGCCACCATTCCTGTCAGGAATGATCTGTGATATGTGAGAATATTGGGCAGAAAAACTGCTAATTATGGTTTTAATTATTGTTAATATACCTTTAAGAATAATACTTGTTAAGGAAGATCACATGATATTTATTACCCAATAAGAATATAGCACAGGCTACCTCTGTAGTTAGTAGCTACTAGTGTAGAGATAGAGTTTGAAGTGAAAGCACATGTGTAGTTGCTGCTGAGCACCTTTATGAATAAACCAAAAGTTTCCACCTAAGAAGTGTCTGCTGACCAACTCTATCAATAGTACCAACTCGGCCACCACTCACAACAAACTGGTGGCAAGGATAAAACAAGTTTAGCAGAAGAAATCAAGTGAAACGAAATCAGCACTGTACCTCACCCAGTAATTATAAGTAGAAGTTCCGTTTGAATTATAAAAGTAATTCCCTCTCAGAATACCACAATTCAGAAGAATTGATCCTTTCCATCCAGCCATGGATGATTGATCTCATTACATTGAGCGCCTTATGTGCTTTTTCCAAGCAAACGAGATTATGGGGGAAGAGAAGAGGCAAGCAATCCTCTTGAGTACATGTGGGAATAAAACCTATGGCTTGATTCAAAGTTTGATGGCACCCAGTGCTCCAGATTCAAAAAATTTTGATGAATTGGTGGACCTCGTGAAGGGTCACTATCAACCAAAGCCCTCAGTAACAATGCAAAGGTCCAAGTTTAACTCAAGAAATAGAGGCCCGGGGGAGACAATTGCATGCTATTTGGCAAGTTTGAAGCAGTTAATGGAACATTGTGAGTTTGGCACATCTCTAAATGACATGCTCAGAGATTGTTTAGTGTGCGGTATGAATGAGGGCATGATTCAGAAAAGATTATTGTCCAAAGCGAATTTGGTTTTCAAGAAGACGCTAGGGATAGCACTGGCCATGGAAAGCACAATAACCCAATCTTACCTTCTTACCCAATTTGTCTACAGTGCTCCCCCCCTGCATTAGCTACTCATAAAGAACCAACTTTGGTCTTGGGAGGCATCCCAGAAAGAAGCTTTCTTAAAGGTGAAACAATTGTTGCACTTGTCAAACCTATTAGTACATTATGACCAGACAAAAGAATTGGTGTTGACATCTGATGCATCCCCCTACGGAGTGGGAGCAGTGCTCTCCCATCGGATGGACGACGGCACAGAATGGCCTATAGGTTACATATCAAGAACAGTCACCACAGAAGAAAAGGGATACTCGCAGATAGAAAAAGAAGGCCTGCCCATCATCTTTGGTGTCAAGAAATTTCACCAGCATGTACACGGCTGCCATTTTACAATTGTTTCAGACCACAAACCATTGCTACGATTGTTCAGTGAGGACAAGGCTACACTACCCATAGCTTTGACAAGAATACAACGACGTGCTTTAATCCTGGCAGCATACGAATATATTTTCGTACACAGGCCTGGGAATCAAATCACAAACACTGATGCACTTAGTCATTTGCTTTTACAAGAAAATGATGAGTATGTCCCAGTTCCACAAGGGCTTGTTTTATTGTTAAATTTCTTAGATTCCTCGCCGGTATGTGCTTGACAGACCAGAGACTGGACAAGTTGGGACCAGTCCTATATCAAGTGCGAGAGCTTCATGGTTGGCCGTAGGAGCCCATATCTGAAGAAATGAAACCGTACTTCAACAGAAGACATGAAATAACCAGCCATAATGGCATCATATTGTGGGGAGCACGAGTGATAGTACATCCAAAGGGAAGGGAGCCACTTTTAATTAAACTACACAGCTCACATCCAAGAATATCCTGAATGAAGGAAGAGCATAGCACAAAGCTACCTATGGTGATCTGGGATGGATGGTGAAATAGAGAGCTTGGTGAAGAATTGTGTGCAATGTCAGCAACTGCAAAAGTTACCTTCAACAGCTCCATTACACCCTTGGGAATGGCCAGGAAGACCATGGGTGCGGTTGCAAATTGACTACGTGGGATCTTTCATGGGAACAATGTTTCTGCTCATTATCGATGCCCACTCAAAATGGATGGACATACATGAGGTGAAGTCACCAACATCGGCCGCTACAATTGAGAAACTAAGTCAAGGTTTTACCACTAATGAACTACCAGAAGTAGTTGTTTCTGCATTTACGAGTGCTGAGTTTCAATGACGTCACTCATGTAAAAACTGTACCGTACCACACTTCCTCAAATGGACTGGCCGATAGGGAAGTTCAAATGTTCAAGGCAGGCATGAAGAAACTAACTGGAGATCTTCAGCAACCAAGCTAACATGCTTTCTTTTCCATTACAGGACCACCCTTCACATAACAACAGGCATCACACCTGCGGAGTTTTTGACGAAATGCTGTCTCAGGACGAGATTGAGCTTAATAATGCCAAATTTAGAGGGGAATGTGGAAAGGAGTCAGGGAAGCCAGAAAACTAGACATGACGGGCATAGTCGTGAGAAGAAATTTACTATTGGAGAGCCGGTATAAGTGAAGAACTTTGGAGAGGGACCAAAGTGGTTACCGGGTGAAATGAGTGCAGTGACTGGACCATTATCTTACCATGTGGAGGGAGTCCAGTGGAGGAAAGCCAGTCACATGGAGACATGGGGATCATCTAAGGAAGAGAGAAACAAATCACCAAGAATTGATTCCACCAGTGTTCACAACTGGGTCAGCATTTCCTGCTGAGAGAACTCAACCCAGTACAGACACGTCTGATATTCCTATAAAAGTTGAGGATACAGAAATGCAGGTGCCCACCGAAGCACCTGATGTTTAGGCAACTCTGGAAAAGAAGGTTCCTGACAAAGCATCAGAAGTTGTAGAGCTGAGATGTTCAACACGCATAAGAAAACCACCTGAAAGACTGAACTTGTAAATTACTTACCAGTGTAAATATTTTGCTGTCTTAAGAAAATTGTACTTGTAAATATGAAATGTATATTTGAGTAAAGGGGGAGGGATGTGGTAATTATGGTTTTATTTAGTGAATACCTTTAAGAATAATGCTTGTTAAGGAAGATCACATGATCTTTAGTACCCAGTAGGAGAGTAGCATGGGCTACCTCCTGTAGTTAGTAGTGTAGAGATAGAGTTTGAAGTGAAAGCACATGTGTAGTTGCTACTGGGTATCTTTATAAATAAATTAAAAGTTTCCACCTAAGAAGTGTCTGCTGACCAACTCGATCAATAGTACCAACTTGGCCACCACTCACAATAAAAACAATTATTATAGCCGACACAATACTGCCGTGTCCTAGCCAGATATATGCTCCTTCTTTAAATAAAAACGGAAGTTGCTGGGAAAACTCAGCAGGTCTGAAGAAGAGTCATATTGGACATGAATCATTAACTGTTTCTCTCTTTACAGATGCTGCCAGATCTGCTGAGTTTCCCCAATACTTTTAGCTTTTATTTCATGTTTCCAGCATCCATAGTATTTTGCTATGTGTTGCATGGCTCCTTTCTTACCTTGCTCCAACATGCTTTATTGTGGGTTGATTTAACCATTATTCTAGGGATTGAAAGCCACATGGAAGTTTGTGATTCACTTGAGGGATTGGGAAATGACTCCAAGCTTGATATTAAATTGGTCTTCTATCTCAAACATATTAAAAGTTAGGAAGTTGATTTTATTCCTGCCTTCATGTAACCAGCAGGGCTGCGCTAATTATAATTCAACGTTGCCTGAGAATATTTAAAGCACATCTGATTCGCAATGCAATTGTGTGATCTCAAACCTATTGTATGTAGACTGACCTGTAGTTAATCAAATTCATTCCTGTCTCCTTTATTGCACAGGGGTGTAACATCTGAAATTAGAAGGGGGGAACATATTTCACTGGTGAATTAAAAGGTTCCACTGGGGCTGGAATTAAAAAGCATTGTTGAGGTAGAGTGAAGGGACCTTTATAAACTGTTGCATTTGACCTAAGAATGCTTTATGTTGAATGCCTGTAAGAGAAGGAATGTTTGTCAAATCTCTAGTACATTCTAACGTACATCCCAACCAGTGAATGGCTCCTTGAAGTATAGTCACTGGTGTTATGTCGGCAAATTAAGTGGGTAGTTTCTTCACAGTAATGTCCCTCAAACAGCAAATCAGGTAAATGATGAGTTATTCAGTTTCTTGTGATGGTTGTTAAATGATCAATTCTGGTTAGGACGAGCTCTCCTGCTATTTTTTGAATGGTGTCATATGATCTTTTTTACTTATATGAATGTGAGGAGAGCTGGCCAAGGTACCCCATTACCCAGCATTGACAGCTTTTTATAGTTTTTAAAACATTAACATAAAGTATCGACCTGAATTTTCACAACTATGGCGTGCCTCTCCATCATTGTGGAAATAGCGGAGGAGGCCAGAATCTGGAAGTCCTGTCCACAAAGACAGCCCTCACCATTTTTCCAGGCAGTGGGGGGAATGCGGGTGGGTCAGAGTTTGCAAAAGCACATTTCGCGGTGGCAACTGCCCATATAAATCAGCAGCTACTTCCAGTCCTGTGTGATTTCCATAACCAAGGAGTGTGAAACCTAAAGTGTGCAGATTGGACTTGGTAGGAGCAGGTCTGAATTTTTTTTTATTCATTCATGGGATGTGGGCACTACTGGCTAGGCCAGCATTTACTGGCCATTGGGAAGGTGATGGTGAGCTGCCTTCTTGAACCGCTGCAGTCCCTGTGGTGTAGTTACACCCACAGTGCTCTTAGGAAGGAAGTTCCAGGATTTTGACCAACGACAGTGAAGGAACAGTTATGTATTCCCAAGTCAGGATGGTGTGTGGCTTGGAGGGGAACTTTCAGGTGATTCTGCTCCCATGTGTCTGCTGCCCTTGTCTTTCTAGATGGTGGCAGTCGTGGGTTTGGAAGGTGTTCTCTAAGGAGGCTTAGTGAGTTTCTGCAGTGCATCTTGTAGATGGTACACACTGCTGCTACTGTGCATTTGTGGTGGAGGTGAGTGAATGTTTGTGGATGGGCTGCTTTGTCCTGGATGGTGCCAAGCTTCTTGAGTGTTGTGGAACTGCACTCATCCAGGCAAATGGAGAGTCTTCCATCACACTCCTGACTTGTGCCTTGTAGATGGTGGATGCGATCTGGGGAGTCCAGAGGGGAATTAATTGCCACAGGATTCCTTGCCTCTGATGTGCTATTTTTGTTACAGTATTTATATGGCTAGTCCAGTTCAATTCCTGATCAATGGTAACCACCAGGATGTTGATAGTAGGGGATTCCATTGCCATTGAATGTCAGTGGGAGATGGTTAGATTCTCTCTTGTTGGAGATGGTCACTGCCTGACACTTGTGTGATGTGAATGTTGCTTGCCACTTGTCAGCTCAAGCCTGGATATTGTCGAGGTCTTGCTGCATTTGGACCTGGACTGCTTCAGCATCTGAGGAGTTATGAATGGTACTGAACATTGTGCAATCATCAGCAAACATCCCCACTTCTGACCTTAAGATGGAAAGAAGGTCATTGATGAAACAGCTGAAGTTGGTTGGGCCAAGGACATTTCCCTGAGGAACTCCTGCAGTGATGTCCTGGAACTGAGATGACTGACCTCCAACAACCACAACCATCTTCCTTTGTGCTAGGTGTGAACCCAGCCAACGGAGAGGTTGATCCCTGATTCCCATTGCTAGGGTGCCTTGATGTCACACTCAGTCGCTGCCTTGATGTCAAGGGCAGTAACTCTCACCTCACCTCAGGAGTTCAGCTCTTTTGTCCATGTTTGAATCAAGGCTGTAATGAGGTCAGGAGCTGAGTGGCCCTGATGGAACCCAAACTGGGTGTCAGTGTGCATGTGATAGCAGTGTTGATGACTCCTTTCATTAGTTTACTGATGATTGAGAGTAGACTGATGAGGCTACCACGTTGCTGGGTAGGTGCCAATGTTGTAGCTGTGCTGGAACAGCTTGGCTAGGGGCGGGTAGGTGGCAAGTTCAGGAGCATAAATCTTCAGTACTATTGCTGGAATATTGTCAGGGTCCATAGCCTTTGCAATAGAGTAGACTGATGGGGCGGTAATTGGCTGGGTTGGATTTGTCCTGCTTTTTGTGGACAGGACATACCTGGGCAATTTTCCACATTGCTGGGTAGATGCCAATGTTTTAGCTGTGTTGGAACAGCTTGGCTAGGGCGGGTGGGCGGCAAGATCAGGAGCACAAATCTTCAGTACTATTGCTGGAATATTGTCAGGGCCCACAGCCTTTGCAATATCCAGTGCCTTCAGCCATTTCTTGATATTACGTGGAGTGAATCGAATTGGATGAAGACAGGCATCTCTGATGCTGGGGACCTCCGGAAGCTGTTGAGATGGATCATCCGTTCGGCATTTCTGGCTGAAGATTGTTGCCAATACTTCAACCTTATCTTTTGCACTGCTGTGCTGGGCTCCCCCATCATTGAGGATGAGGATATTTGTGGATCCTCCTCCTCCAGTGAGCTGTTTAATTGTCCACCACCATTCATGACTGGATGTGGCAGGACTGCAGAGCTTAGGTCCAATCTGTTGGTTATGGGATCACTTAGCTCTGTCCATTGCATGCTGCTTATGCTGTTTGGCACGCAAGTAGTCCTGAGTTGTAGCTTCACCAGGTTGACACCTCATTTTTAGGTATGCCTGGTGCCCCTCTTGGCATACCTTCATGCACTCTTCATTGAATCAGGGTTGATCCCCTGTCTTGGTAGTAATGGTAGAGTGGGGGATATGCTGGGCCATGAGGTTACAGATTGTGGATGAGTAGAGTTCTGCTGCTGCTGATGGCCCACAGTGCCTCATGGATGCCCAGTCTTGAGTTGCTAGATCTGTTTGAAATCTATCCCATTTAGCACGGTGGTAGTTCCACACAACATGAGAGTTGTTTGAATAGGTAGGGCACTCTTTTGGAAAGGTGCACATACCCTTTTGGAAGTTGCTCAAAATTTGTATTAACAGCCACAGAATTGTCTGGCTTTAACACAAGGGAGTAGGAGGGTGGTGCTGCTGGACTGGGCAGGATAATATTTTTTAACCCTAGAGACTAGCGCACACAAGTTGCAGGAAGAACATTGTGCAAGGGAAGGGTGCATTGCACCAAGGAAGAGACAAAATGGGCTTGGCACTCTCGCATATTGGTGCTATAGAAGCCAGAGTCCACGTGGCAGCCAGAGGCCAGCTGGAGGGCACCAGGTCAGGAGACGGAGGCAGAACCATGCACACCAGGAAGGAGGAGGAGGAGTAGTACTACAACTAGATATTACCTGTGGGAAGCATGTACAGACCTCAGAGGTCATAGCTTAATGTGATGGAGAACCAGCGCCGAAGGCAGCTGAGGTTAAGCCATGAAGTGTTCAGATGGTGCAGTGACAGTTCAAACCACACTTTATTGCCCCCACGCCCTGCCAGTGGCTGTAAAGGTAACTATCGCTCTCAATTTTTATCCCTCAGGACCTTTCCAGGGCTTAGTAGGAGGCCTGTCTGGAATATCCCAGCCAGCAGCACACAGTCGCTCAGGTGGAGCTCTACTGTATGCCCCGGCAAGGGTATCCCGAAGAGTTGTGGTGGGCTGCTTGTTGCACAACATTGCACAGCGGACAGGCCTACAATTCAAAGATGGCCAGGGATCCAACCACTGAAGAGGAGGATGATGGGGAAGACGGGAAGGAGGAACCCCATAGACATTCTCATGAGTGTGATACAGAAGAAGATGAGGAGGGTGGCAATGGCAAAACAGCTGGGAAGCATGGCTATGTAGCCAGGGTTGATTCTTTGCAGGAGGGGATCATCTTCAGGCAACACCTTGTGCAAAACAGATTCATGTCGGGTCCTCAGATGGAACACTTGCCATCAGCTCGTCCCTGGCGAGCAACTATCAACTGAAGAATTTTTCTCATGGAAGCCACACTTACTCATGGGAATGCCCATCCCTGGCAAGAGAGAAAAGCTACATCAATGAGTTTGACCCAGTCAAAAAAATATGGCTATAACCTTAACCATCCTAACCATTGGCCTCAGCATGTTGCAAACACACAGCGTGAGAAGTCCTTCACAACCTGGCCCCCTGACATAACCACCTGTGGCTGTCAATGAGGTGCCAAAGTTGCTACTTTGTGCCTATTCAAACCATTCCCACAATGCTGAGGGTGCCATTAGTCATCTCAGTCCCAGGATATTGCTGCAGGAATTCCTCAGGGTAATGTCCTAGGCACAACACCTTCAGCTTCTTCATCAATGACCTTTCCTTCTTCATAAGATCAGAACACTCCTCAGATACTGAAGCAGTTCTTGTCCATATGCAGCAAGACCTGGACAAAATTCAAGATTGGGCAATAAATGGCAAGTAACATTTGTCCCACATAATTGCCAGGCAATGACCATTTCCAGCAAGGGAGAATCTAACTACCTCCCCTGGAAATTCAATGGCATTACCATCACTGAATCCCCCACTATCAACATCCTGGGGATTACCGCTGACCAGAAACTGAACTGGACCAGCCATATAAGCACTGTGACTATAAGAACAGGTCAGAGGCTAGGAATTCTGTAAGTAACTCACCTCCTGACTCCCAAAGCCTGTCCACCATCTACAAGCCACAAGTCAGGAGTGCGATAGAATACTCCCCACTTGACTAGATGAGTGCAGCTCCAAGAACACTCAAAAAACTTGACACCATCTAGGACAAAGCAGCCCACTTGATTGTCACCTGATCCATTGCTTTAAACGTTCAGTCCCTCCACTACTGACACACAGTGGCAACAGAGTGTACTATCTACAAGGTGCACTGCAACAACTCACTAAGATTCCTTCAACAGCACCTTTCAAATCCACGACAAAGGACAAGGGCAGCAGGTGCATGGGAACAACACCATCTTCAACTTACCCTCCAAGTCACTCATCATCCTGACTAAGAAATATATCGCCCTTCCTCCACTGTCGCTGGGTCAAAATACTGGAAAACCCTTCCTAACAGTACAGTGGGTGTACCTACTCCACATAGATTGCAGCGGTTCAAGAAGGCAGCTCACCATCACCTTCTCAAGGGCAACTAGTGAAGTGAAATAAATGCTGGCCCAGCCAGGAATTCCCACATCCTAAATAAATAAAAAGAAAAAAAATTAGAAACTATGACTTCACACCCAATACATGCTAATATGTTTGTGTGTCCCAACAGACATGCAGAGGGGGCATATTGTGCAAGCTGAGGACACAATTGTGCAACAACAGCTTCCCCCCACAAAGCACAATCTCTGCCAACTGGAATGCAAAGGCATCCAAAGGACTAGGGACAGCAGACGAGCAATCTTCCCTGGAGTATACATGTCATCTCGAACCCCATTGCCTACACCTAGGCCATTGTGTAACACTGACATGTGGATGAATGCCTTGCACCCAGCACTCATGCTTGAGATGCACCTGCTGATCTCTATTTGCTCATAGAGTCTGATTGAGCCTCCCTTAAAAGTGAGTATGTATGGACAATAAATGCTTTTGGCGTACAAGTACACAGGTCCCTTAAGGCAGCAGTTCAAGTAGACAAGGTTGTAAAGAAGGCATATGGAATGCTCTCCTTCATTGGTAGAGGTATAGAATATAAAAGTAAGGATATAATGTTGGAATTGTATAAAACACTGGTGAGGCCACAACTGGAGTATTGTGTGCAGTTCTGGTCACCACATTACAGGAAGGGCGTAATAGCTCTGGAGAGAGTGCAGAGGAGGTTTACAAGAATGTTGTCAGGGTTAGAAAAGTGTAGCTACGAGGAGAGATTGGATAGGTTGGGGTTATTTTCCTTAGAACAAAGAAGACTGAGAGGTGACTTGATTGAGGTGTACAAAATTATGAGAGGAATAGATAGAGTGGACAGGATAAAATTGTTTCCCTTGATGGAGAATTCTAGAACCAGGGGACATAGATTCAAGATAAGTGGCAGAAGGTGTAGAGGGGACATGAGGAAGAACTTTTTTATGCAGAGGGTAGTGTGTGTCTGGAATTTGCCGCCCAAGTTGGTGGTAGAGGCAGAAACTTTAAACTCTTTTAAAAAGTACCTGGATCTGTACCTAAAGTGCTGTAAACTGCAGGGCTGTGGGCCAGACGCAGGAAGGTGGGATTAAAAAGGGCACCTGGGTGTCCTCGGGCTGGCATGGACAAGATGGGCTGAATGGCCTCCTTCTGTGCTGTAACTTTTCTTTGGTTCTATGGTTCTATGTTGCAAGGATCATCTCAGTCTCAAGACCCTTCGGTCACTGTAACCTTATCTGATAGACCAGAGAAGGAAGTACCCTCCACTGCCTCACAAATCTGCGCACACCCTTGCTCCTGGTGATGTCAATGCAAGATGGATTTCAGCATGTGTCACTGATAAGAACATACATCATAATGTTAACATTCACATTGAATTTGATAGCATGCAAACACACACTGAACCATTTAAGAGTGTATATCTATGTATTCAGAAAGTGCTCAGCTGTGGTATTTACAAAGTGAAAAATGTAACCGCAGTGAACCTATTAGTGTTCTAGACGAGATGGTGCCCTGCACTCATGCACGCTCCTACAAAGTGCCCCCCACCATTGCCTCGGAGGAGTTGGAGGCAGGCTGCTCACTCTTTGGCCTATATGGCAATGAGGAGCATGGTGGCCAGGGTTGTTATGCAGGCACCCATGGGGACTTCCTTCAGACCTGGCGTTCGCTTTTCTGAATGGGCAGCCATGGTCACTGGTACCTGTGGAGCAGACAAGGGCTCTGGTGGATAGGCTGGGGAAGTGGAGGAAGATGAGGGTGCTGAGAAGCTCCCGGTACATTCACCCACCTCAGTGACCTGCACAGGCCCAGGTTGGCCTTCGGATGGGGCTGATGGGCTGGCTGCTGGTGCACAGCAGTCGTCCATCCCAGCAACCACTGTGCCAACAGTGCAGCCGTCCTGTTAAGGGTGTGGAGCTCCTCATGTATTCTGTCGATGTCAGCGCTCATACTCTGAGCGGACAGATCCAGACTACTGAAGGAGACTTGCACTCTTTCCTGGCCAAGACGCTGCTCTTGCATCCATCCCGAGTCCAGGAGATTGGCCAGTCTCTCATGATCGGAGCTCATGCAGTTGAGCCCCCGGGACACTGTGGAGCTCATGATGGTGATGGACTCCTCCATTCGCAGTCCAGGAGCTCCTACTGCCTCAGGGAACTCTGCCAGATGTCCACACATCTGCTGCTAATTGTCAAAAGGTGACTCCTGAAGCTCCAAGTTCCTGCCCACTGGAGCATCATTGTGACTTCCTCCCTCCCCCGAGGGAGACTGTGCACTAATGTCTCTGACAGTCACACCTCCTCCTGCACCCTTCACCCTGTGCCACCGTTTCTACACACACACTATATTCCTCCAACATACTGGGATCTGATTTGGTGGTGTGGGCTAGTTTGATGTGACACTGCTCCTTGGACATCCCTTCCTGATGCCTGAAGGATGATCTGGGCCCCGGGTAGGGGCTGAACTCTGAGCCCTGAAGAAGACTCATATGGCCTCAAAACATTAATTCTGTTTCTCTCCACAGATGCTGAGTTTTTCCAGCGTTTTCTGTTTTTATTTCAGATTTCACATCCACAGTATTCTGCTTTCAGCTTTAAAAGCACTGTGGCTATTTCCACGGCTAATAATAATTGGTTGCAGCCAAGCTGACCCATCCCCAGCCCAGGCCATATCCTTGGCAGTCTGTGCCCTTTTCAACTGCAAAGACAACATGAATTTACATTAGCCTGATATATGTTTCATGCATGGAGAAGTCTCTGAAATGTGCCTGAGCATCACAATGCTCATTCACATGTGTTCTATGCACACCTATATGAGCAGCTTGGACAGCCAAGCCTCAATGCTGTAGCAGAGGCAAGTGCCATGTCTCACACCTTAACTGCAGCATGCAGATGTGACCCTTCATTGGGACTTCTGTGTAAATGAGCCAAGCTAACTCACCTTGCTGGAACGCAGCAGGTCATGGGACCTTTTCCAGGGCTGTATCCAAGATCTTTGGTGCTCTCCTGCTGTACTCACCACAGCAGAAATTTCCAGCCAGGCATCCTTCTTGTTGGCTGGAGCCTTGCGCCTGCCAGCAGGGTACAGAACTTGTCTCCGCTTCTGCACCTCGCCCAATAATATTTGCAGGCTCTGATCATTGAAGCTTGCAGCAGCTGGACCCACTCCTTCCCCAGTGCTTCCCCTGTGTGACATTCTATCAATACAAATGGAAAGGGTTGTGAGCCATGCATCCTACAATGCTCACACTCACATTTGTATGTTTACATGCACTAACCATTTTCACTACTTCATTAATGAGCGCTGTTGAGATGTGATGGAGGATATGGCTCCGCACAAATTCATGGTGCCATGGAAATTGCGTCTGTCAAGCTCAGATAGCATGCTATGCTCCACGACCACTAACAACCCTATTGCCTTACTCCCTCTTAGTCATTATGTTATGCCATGACAGCATGTAGATGTGAGGGACCTAGTCAAAAGTCAACTGTGTGGTTGCATCCTAATGGATGGGTGGTAAGGAGGCAAGGGAATGAGCTAAGGACCATGACGCTGTTCATCATACATCCACTGAGGCATAGCAGCTAACTATATTACTGCAGAATATCTTTACCAGGTGGTGTAGTATAAGGGTCTGGCACAAATAGCGTTAATGTGAGATTGAGTATAGTACCGTCCACATAGTGATTTAAGTGAGCACAGGACACACACAGGGTCAGCCAAGTGTTGTACAGAGCCATGTGAACCAACATGCATTGAGACAGTTCCTAGCTTGTACCCTTTACTGTATATTTACCAATAGTTCTAAGAGTCAATAAAGAATTACATAAGACTACAAAGATTTCTTCAGACCAATTGAACAGTAACCAACATCCTACAATGGGTACTGATGCTAAAATGATGCCATCTCCATGGCTGTGCCTTGTGAAACATGTTTTAAGTACGACAGTACAGTACTCTGTGAAAAGGCAGCAATAATGACAATCTTTTTCTCAGGGAACTCAATGAGGGTCAGCCATCAGCCAGACAGCCTTTACTGAGTTCCCCCTCAAATTATACGTCTCCTCCGAAGCACACGGAATGTACCATGGATTTCCTGCCTCACAAATGTACCTTTCTGAAGGGCCGCTTTTTATATCCACATTAGTCTCCCAAAGCACATTGGTCCCACCGCCGACCCCACATGATTTCCGGGTCACCCACTATAACTCCTAATATAGCAAGCCCCCCACGCCCCAGGCCGAAAATCAGAAGATCAGGACCATTTTTATGGATGTTAGGTTCGCAGACTCTGCACACCCGACGCGAGAGCAAAAATTCAGGCCATAGTTTCTCTTCACTTGCTGCATTATATCACATCTTGCAGCTTGTTCAATAGTCATATTTTATTAGCACATTTCTTAGCTAATATCACCACCGTCAACACCTCTTTGTCCTTTTCTCTATGACATCTTTGGCAATCTCTTCTTTGCCTCCACCTATCACTGGCTCTCTATCCAGCTCTACCTGTCCCACCCCACCCCCCCCCCCCCTACCCCTCCCACCCACCCTCCACCAGCTTATATTTCACCTCATTTCTATATTTATTCAGTTCTGATGAAGAGTCATACGGACTCAAAACATTAACTGTGTTCCTCTCCGCAGATGCTGTCAGACCTGCTGAGTTTTTCCAGCTATTTTTATTTTTGAGTCATATTTTATTGTTCATCATCGTATGCTCTTTCAAATTCTTTAAAAAAAATAAATATTTTTGCAAAGCCATTCACGGTATTCCATATTTTGCTAACTGTAGTATGTTAAGTAGGCTAGTACATCAAATGAATACTTTATCTGGGTTGCCTCCACGCATGTTTGTCCTCTTTTACCTTGATATTTTGTCATTGCAAGGCAGATGCTTAGTTGGGAAATGGTTACCAAGATGCTCTTCACTTGACCAATCAAGGAAAACATTTACATTAAATGCAACCACTTTTAATCTCTGTAAGCTTCTTTAGTGAACAGAGCACTACGCCACATCAGTTAATTCTATTTGGTTAAAACATTATTTCTGAATTAGTTCTACTACTTTACAAGATCAGAGAAGCTTAATTACTGAGGAACGACCTTCTGTGACTTCTTATCAGATGATTTACAGAGTACAAAAAGAAGATGATGCAAGCATCCTTGCATTTGTTCTATATGTAAGAGCGGAGTGTGGGTCATATGAGATGAAGTCACTAACAATTGATGGAAAAGGTAATATTATGGCCTAAATTGGATATTCCATTAACCACTGAGTGCTCTACTCATAAAATGTTTAATGCAGCAAATATTAAAGGATACTCATTGATTTTCTTCCTATGAAATCACCAAGCACTGCAGGATATTTAATGGGCCCTTTGAAGTCAAGTATGTAACACTGTGTCACTTCTCTTCCTCTGTTGATCCTTTCAGCCCACCATTTCTTTTCATTTTTGTAAACTTGCTTTCTAACGTGAGCGATGGAATCAGGCATCATGGGGAAAATGAAAGCGAAAAGTCTAAAAAGTAACAATATTTGGAGCACAAGTGGTTCATTGCTGTGTAGATGAAAAAAAAACTGTCAGCTTCTTAATTTTTTTACATATTTGATCAAGGCGTGAATTATCAAGGTCAGAGATCAAAATAGTTTTCTAAGGGGAGAATCTTCCCCCTGTCGGGGAGGGTGTGCGGGGGCGGGTGCGGACCCGGTCGGCGCCCCCGATCGGGTCCGCGCTGCCATTTTATGTGGGCGGGCCAATTAAGGCCCGCCCATTGTGACATGCACCTGGAAATGCTGGGCGCTCCCTGTGTGAGGGAGGGGGGGTATTCCCTGCATCGGTGCATCAGGGAGATTAGTTTCAAGTTTTTAAATTTAAATAAAGAAAATAAAAAAATTTAAGACATATCCCCTCATGTGACAGTGTCACATGAGCTGGGACATGTCAATGAATTTTTATAAAAATTTTTGTTGAATTTATGAACACTTCATGAAATCTCGTCCCGCCCGTGAATGAGGTTCCATGATAAATACGAAGGCCGCCTGGACTCTTCGCCTGCCCACCAAGGTTGGACGGGCAGCTCAGTTTATTAGTTTAATTGATATTTAAATGGCCTTAATAGGCCTTTGACAGTTCGGCGGGCGCACAGCTGACTCGACTGTGTGCCCGCCGAACTGAAAATCTAAATGACACGCGGTGACGTTGGGATGCCGACGTCACTGTGTGTCATTTTATGTGTTGGCAAGCAGGCCCCGTCTCTGCTCGCCAACCCGAAAATTCTGGCCTAGGTTTCGCTTCAGCATTTATTATTTCTCTGTAAGATGTGACAAGAAATAGATAAGATAAAGCTCTCAATATATTGCCCTAACATTAGGAGTAGGTTTCTTCTTCCTCCTATGGTAGCAACATGGAATTTATAAAGAATGGACTTTCAACTTTGTTACAACCAATAAGGCTTAATACTAGCCTCAGAAGTTCAGTGTGGACTGGCCATGTTTTAGCATAACTTCAGAGGAGTAATTTCTATTTTGCCAGTGTAACATGTACAATAAGGAAGTTACCACACTCTAGGCAGAATGTGAAGGCATTAGAGAGGGTGCAGAAAAGATTCATGAGAATAGTACCAGGCAAGAGGAACATCAGTTATAGAGATGTTGGAACTGTTTTCCTTGGAGAAAAGAAGGTTGAAAGGAGATTTGATAGAGGTATTCGAAATCATGAGGGGTCTGGAAGGAGTAGAGAGGGAGAAACTGTTCCCATTGTTGGAGGGATTGAGAACAGAGGACACAGATTTTAAGATAATTGGCAAAAGAAGCAATGGCAACATGAGGAAAACATTTTTACACAGCGAGGGGTTAGAATCTGGAGTGCACTGCCTGAGACTGTTCAATCGAAGCATTCAAAGGGAATTGGATCATTATCTAAAGAGGAAAAACATGCAGGGCTACAGGGAAAAAGCAGGGGAGTGGCACTAGGTGAGTTACTCCTTCAGAGGACACCATAGACACAATGGGCCAAATGGCCTTCCTCTGGCTATAAATCTATGATTCAATAGCTACTTTCATTACCCATAAAAATTACTCTTATAACCTGTCTGAGTGACAATTCCAATTCTGTGTCAACGTTTGAGTAGTAATTTGAGGATTCATGCCCATTGATCACTGGCTTGCTAACCCAAAATTAATTTTACTTTGGACATTTTACATTTGTGATAGAGAGGGAATTTATAATCACACTAGCTCGGGGTAAATCCAAAGTCAGGTCCCCGCAGTCAAAACTGAAACTAACATTGTAATATAGTGCCTAAGGATCGCATTTTGAAGCCATCAATATGGTATAATTTGTCAAATAATAAATGTGTGATTGAATGATACAGCGCAAGAGCACATTCAAAGGACTTTGATGAACTGCTGAAGCAATTGAGTGAGCAGCTTGTCAGTTCATCCTATCCTGTAACGCTGTTGCAATCATTTTTTAGCATTGGTCTCGCTTTTTCACTGATCTTGCGAGTCCTTTGATGGCTACTTGAGTACAGTCGCAGCAAACATCATGTAACATGGTGGAATTTCACTCTACAGCAGTAATTATAGTCAAATGTATCTTAGTAAGACAAGGTATGAATCAAACATTTTACTGGGCCATCATGTAGAAAGGTTGAGAATTTGAATCATCTTGAATTTGGCTTTGGATAACCTGAATTTGTTTCAGGTCGTTATTTCTAAACATTAAAACCTTCCTAATACAAATCAAATGTCAGCAGGGTTTTTTTTGGGCCTTTTGTACAGTTGAAAATGTTCTGTAAAAGTCCTTTCATCTATAATAAAGATAATGGTAATTCGTAACCTGGAGATTGAATAGGCACATTACCAACAGAGGTGAACAGTAGGTGTGCTTGCTGTGGGGGTGATGCTGTGAATATCTTTGTGTTGCTTGGATTAGAAAGTAGTGTACCCAAAGAGAAGAGCCCATTTAAACATTCGCTGGGACCAATCGGGTCATGGGTGAGGCACACTCACCGCACACTCAGGTGGGGGACCTAAAATATTTTTATGCCTGGGTTTTATTTATATTTTTATCTAGGTGTGTGTCAGCTGTGTCTCAGTTGGTAGCATTCTCACCTCTTGAGGCCAGAAGGTTGTGGATTTGAGTCCCACCCCAGGACTTAAGCACAACACTCCAGTGCAGTGTTGAGGGAGTGCTGCACTGTCAGTGGCGCTGCCTTTTGGATGAGACGTTAAATTGAGGTGCTGTCTGTCCTCTCAGTTGGTTGTAAAAGATCCCTTGGCACTATTTAGAAGAAGAGCAGGGAACTTATCCCCAGTGTCCTGGGCAATATTTATTTCTCAATCAACACAAAAACAGATTATCTGATCTTTATCACATTGCTGTTTGTGGGAATCTGTTGGGTACAAAATTGGCTGCCGGAATTCCCCCATTACAACATTAACTGCAAATCAAAAGTGCTTATTTGGCTATAAGATACTTTGGGGCTTCCAGTGATCATGTAAAGTGCTAAATAAATGCGACCCTTCCATTAATTTTATATTCCACTGGCGAGCAGCATGCACCAAATAGGTCCCTTACTTGCAGCTCATCAGTTCTAGTAGAGCGGGGGAATGGATAGTTACATAGCATAGGAAATAGGAACAAGAGTAGGCCATCCAGCCTGTTGAGCATGCTTCATCATTCAAATAGATCATCTACCTCTTTGCCATTTTCCCCCACTTTACTCATACCTCTTAATGTCATTAGTACCGAAATATCTATTGATTTCTGTCCTGAACATCCTCAATGATTGAGCTTCCACAGCCCCCTGGAGTAGATAGTTCCAAAGATTCACCACCGTCTGAGTGAAGAAATTCCACCTCATCACAGTCTTAAATGGCCTATCCCTTATCCTAAGATTATGGCCCCTGGTTCTGGACTTACCAGCCAGCCAGAGGAAACATCCTATCCACATCTACCCTGTCACACCCTGTAAGAATTTTATACGTTTCATTGAGAATACCTCTCATTCTTCAAATCTCTAGAAATACAGCCCCAGTTTCCTCAATGTCTCCTCCACAGGCAATCCCGCCATCTCAGGGATTAACCTGGCGAACCTCTGTTGCACTCCGTGTATAGCAAATTGATCCTTCCTTAGATAAGGAGACCAAAACTTTACACAATACTCCAGGGGGGCGGTCTCAACAAGGGTCTATATAATTGCAGCAAGACACCTTTACTCCTGTAATCAAATCTCCTTGCAATGAAGGCCAACATACCAATTGTCATCCTAATTGCTTGCTACACCTGCATGCTAGCTTTTAGTGACTCATGAACAAGAACACCCAGGTCCCTTTGGATATCAACACTCCCCAACCTTTTAAGGAATACTCTGCAGGCAGAATTTTTTGCTGATTAGGTGGGCGTGTGCACAACGCGCACAAGCGTAAAATAGCACGTGATGATGTCGGGCGAGCGTCCTGAGAGCATCGCGCACTCGTGCGATATATCAGTCAGCGGGCATACACGGGAGCCAGAGCCGCACCCGCCATCAATTACGAGGCCAGTTAAGGCCATTAAAATGGTAATTAAGCTAGCTTTTATGTTGTCCATGCGATTTCGCGCTCATCGCACGGGCTAAATGGGCAGGCGGACAGCCGACATTTTGCAAAACCTCATTCAAGGGCAGGATAAAAAGGGTCAGCAGCATTGCCAGTGTGAGTAGTGAGGGGTTTTGGAGATAGTTTGCTGCTGGTTGCTTTTTGGTAATTGGCAACTTTATCTCTGTTCGGGACTTCATTGTTAGCATTTCCAGGCTTCATTTCAGGACTTATTGGTGCCTGCAAACCCCCCGGAGGATTCACCCATTTGGACTCTTCCAGGTATCAGACAGACTTTCATTACCCTGGTAATGGGGATTGTGCTCTCCATTGGTGGTGTCTCCAATGAGGAGGAAGAGAGGGGCAAAAAGGAGACAGGGCCAACTGTCCCTTGCAGCTTCCAGGGGAGGGACCTGTGGGAGGAGAGGCACAGGCACAAGGGGTGCAGGGCCAGCAGGAAGTACAAGGCATAAAGGGCCATAGAAGACGCCACCATCCTGCTGCCAGGGTATACAGGCGCCGATGCAGCTACCTCAATATATCTGAGGTGCAATGCCGAAGGAGGCTCCGCCTCCCAAGGGAGCTGCACAGGCCACAGATGATGAATCCAGTAGTGAGTCAGAAGAGGAGCACGGTGAGGAGAATGCTGAGGGTGTGGAGGCAGACCCCGATAACCTCCATGGGAGGCAGGGACACCAGGGATGCCTTGAGCCAACGCTCCTTAAGCTAGGCTGCTAAAGAACTGTTCCCATCTCATGCTGGGGCTGCCGCCTCCATCCCAGGTATCTGAAATGACCCTTTCATTTGAGCCAAAAGTCCACTCAATGCCTGTGCAATAAAGTATCCAGTCACTCACATCCACCACTACATACTGGCGTACCCTGCACTAGAAAAAAAAAAGGTGAAGCATACTCAGGCCATCAGAACAAAGGCAAATTTAATGTTATTGTCACATTGGATGCATAATGACATTGCCATTACTGGTGTTAATGTCCACACCAGCAGACATATAAACCAAACATAAATGAACAGAAAATTACCCATGAACTGTCCTCTTGGTGCCTTTAACTTAAGTTTCTGAGTGCTGCGAGTTGGTGCCCCCCCTCTCGCTGGGACCAGCGTTGGAGGCAGCCTGCTGGCTCTGCTGTCCTGTTGGCCTTGATGACCATGGTGTTGCCATTGATAACCATCAATGCATCCAATAGTGGTAGAGACTGAAAGGCAGGGAACCTCTGACCAGTTGACATTGGCCCTCTTGCAAATCCTCGCCTCCTATACAGCCCCAGAAAACATTTCCTATGCCATTTTGTGCGGAGAATGGGTTACAATTGGCTCTAATACATCGATGATTTGGATTTAGACAAGTACAGCGGCCTGCAGGTATGTGGTTGAACTCATGGGAGGTTTTTATGGTCCTCCAATTTGTGGCAGTGACTCGTGGAGATGTTGGGGGCTATTGGTGGGGGAGGGGGATTTACCCCCCCATCCTGTTGTTATGTTGGTTGTGACTGGCTAAGGAACGATTGCTGAGTGAAGGCATGTCTGAACAATAACTGGTTTATTGGACAGGCATAACTATTGTCAGGGGGCTAAGGTCCCCCTCTATATTTTTATAAATGGCTAATTTATAAAATCTTTAAAACTGGACAAACGCTTTAAAGTGACTGAAGTCATGACTGGTTACGACTCAAAAAAATGAATTTTTGGCCTTCAGAACAGTGGCAGCCTTGTTATCCCTAAAGAGGCACCAAAAGCCCTGTGATTGCAGAGATCAAATCTCCAGGACTTGCAAAAAGGCCTTTACATTTCCAAGGTTAGGTCCCTGGCCAAAGGAGACAGGATAAAATGACCCAAAAATCTCTGTAGAACATCTTAATGGTTGAAACATTAACCATCTCAAGAATCCAGACCAGGAATATACATCCTTTGTCCAAACCAAGATGGACAAGTGAGAGTCATGTCACATGACACCCTCCCCAAGCTGCTAGAACCTGTGATATTGCCTTGTGGAGCTGAAAAAGGCAGCCTGCCATCTTCCATCAACCAAAACAGAGCTCTGTCCAGGTTTAAATTGCCTGGCCCTCACCTACACTGTTTCTATGTGAACTTCTGTACCAGCGCCTACATGACTAATTCATCCATGCAGGTCCGTCTCATTGTGGAAGTTACCTCTACTGGAAAAGTGAATTATCAGTCTTTAGCCGGTCGACTCTGAAGGAATCTACCACTGCACTTTGGTTCTGGATTCTGGACTCACATGACACAATGATCATTATCTTCTCTGTGGCCATTTCCCTGTACCTCTTTCTTTCCCTTATCACTCTTTTATTACATGAATGTATCAGGGGCTACGTAGCGACACCCACCCACGCGTTTTGAGTGTGTGTAAAATAAACTAACCCTTTTAGTTTACCCTATCTCGAGTTCGCTATGGAGTTATTAATAGAAATTGGATCACATCAAAACTGAGGGGTTGGGAAATACACCACTGCTTACAAAGTGGGAAATGAGAAATCCAAATCACCTTTCTGATTATGGATGGGTAGTGAGTAGAGAAATAAGAGCTTTTTAAATTAATCTCCCCTCGTCTCTTACATTATCATGTGGGCCATACTGTTTCTCCAGTCCCACACATTAATCCTTTCAAACCTGAGCACCCTGATACTACTTCTTCCCCCCAAAATCTTTGTTCAATTATATTTACATTTATATTTACATACTACTCCATCTCCCCCAGGTCTCAGCTGTATAAAACGCTAGTTAGGCCACAGCTGGAGTACTGTGTGCATTTCTGGTCGCCACACTATAGGAAGGATGTGATTGCACTGGGTGAAATCAAAGACCCCAGATACACATTCTGGAATGCAGATATTTGTGTCAATGGACAGATCACTAATTTCAGATTAGATAGAGGAGCAAGTGTCTTGTCTGACAAAGAACCCTGGTTAGTAACACAATGGCTGAGGACAACTGAGACCCAGTTATATGGTCCAGGAGGGATCAAACTACAAGCAAAGCTCCAATACAGGAACAAACAGATACTGGGAACATTATATGTTATTTGCAATCAGGAATTCGAAGCCAAAATGACTGTATCGACCTCAAGACAGTCGAGGATGTCAATCAACGGATAGTCATCAAGGATACCAAATCTGAGCCCCTCAAACTGTTCCAATGGCATCAAAGATCTGGATTGGGACTTCAGCGCTGATTTTTTGACACTCTTCACAGAAGCTGATTGTCAAGCCCTCTTCCAGGAAGATATCCAGCAGACAGTGACTAAACTTGTTCTCAATGGTCTTGCATGTGAAGATTCTCTTGTTCTCCTCTGTGTTTCTAAAGGTTTTAGTTCTGCACATCTTTCCAAAGTGTCCAAACCTTTTACAATGAAACATTCCGCAGTGCTTGCAGGATATTGTTTGTGCCTCTGGGGCTTTTTTAGTGTCACAGTGCCTGCATTGTTTAAAGATATCTAGAATTTTTGTTCCATAAGGTGTCTTCTTCCCTGGAGTGTCTTCGACATTCTTTTGTTTAATAAGTTGTACTGACATTGGGAGGGTTTCTCAGCCATGGTTTATCTTCTCATCTGAGTATGGATTTATTTTGTTTACAGACCTCTGTTTGCCTCACCAACTGTATCACCTTCTCTAAAGTTAAGGCAGTAACACAGTAATATGATGCAGTCTCGTATTAGTTCATTTTTAAGGCCACCATATTTGCAATCTTCAGCCAGTTGATACAAGTCATTGATAAAGGTATCTACTGATCTACCTGGTTTCTGGACTCTTTTGTTAAACATGGCTCTTTCTAATATTGTGTTACTCTGTCAATTAAAATAATTATCAAAGGCTTTTAAGATTTCTACGAATTTATCTAATGTTTCATTAATGTCTTGTTTTGCTGGAACATCACCTACAATTGCTCCAATGGAGTACAATAAGGTGTTGACTTGTTCATCCACAGACTTATCCAATCTGAAAACAATTCTGATTCTTAAAAATCTCTTCTTCCATAGTGCCCAATTTTCCGTCTGATCTGCCCTTCTGTGTGCCCAAATCAGTCTGGCAAGGTGAATTTAGAATCCACAGCTGTTTTAAGCTTTTAAGAGGTTTGGCTTAATTGTTTAAACTTCTGTTGCAATAATGAAGTTTTCCCATGCTGACCAGCCTTTTACTGATACTCACTGCGGTTGCTGACCCTTTTTGGTAACTGTTCCTAAACTTTACAGAATTCTTAAACCAATCGCTGTAAGTTACTATTAAGCTCTGTTCACTGCTTCCCTCCTGCTGAGAAATCATTTTAAGCAGCCAAGATTTTTTTTCAATTTCTTCCCCGCTGTTGGCATGTTTAATTGCGCCGACCTCGGACCTAGACTGTAGGCTGTATGGAAACCAGTGCTTGCTAAAACTGGGATTTGCCCAGCGCTGCCTGCTTACTGCACTGTTAAATTAAAGATTTTGAGCCTTTTTCAAGGTTTGCTCACCCTTCCTCGATCATCGCTAGGTTCTTTGACTCTGCAGCTGGATCAGGATTTTACGCAGGCCATCGTGTGCCATGGTGCAGCACTTACTAAGCTAAATAGTTGATTTTTCGCTCTGCCTCTCAGCCTCCACGTTTTCTATGGAGCTCTTTTGCAGATTTTCAACAGTCTTACCAAAGTCTTCAGTTTTGGCATCTTTTTTCAGGTCAGACCTGCAAACTTTTTTAAAGTTGACTTTTGGTGATTTCTGGGTCCTTCACAGCTGCCACCATATTATATGCTGGTTTTGACTAGCTAAGGAATGATTGCTGAGCATTATGGCACAGCCGATGGTAAATGCTGAGTTGTTATGCTGAGTTGTTCAAATCCCAAAGGGAAACCTGAAACAACTGCCACAACTTGTTTTGCTGTTTGTATAAATTTCAAGATGCGCTGCCTTGAATTCCATAGCAATAAAACCACTAAGTCTTATGGGTTTTACAAAACTAGATTAAACATTTATTAATAAGAGAAATGATTTTAAATACATACATAGATCTACAAATTACTACTATAGTAACTTCTAAAGCCTCTAATCAATCTAACTCCCAGTTACATTTTCATTAAGGCAACAGTAAGACGCATAGATTTTAAAAGACCCAGGCAAAGAATCATGATACCCTGAACCAGTTGAATCCAAAGTGAGTTTTCTTAACTTTCGTTCTTTGAAAACTGCAGCTTGAGACATAGCTGCTGAAGGCTTTTCACACTTGTGATACCTTAAAATGCCTCCCCTTACACACAGCCTCCACTCCTTTATACATATTTTCCACTTTGAATACAAATTCCTATTCTTTCACTATGTCTTTGGACTTTATCTTCCTGATAATAAAAACTTGTCATAGCACTAAGTTTTACCAGTAACCTTTGGGAAAAATAAACACACTGTTTCTAATCTTCACCTGGCTAGGTGACACATTTCTCCCTTCCTTTGAAAACAATCTAGTCTGGTTTATTTAAAAATGCAAATGTGCTTAATCTTACATTCTAAACTTCCCCCATGTTTACCATGTTTACGTCAAAGCCTTCAGACCAGCTGCTTTTAATCCAATTAAGTCACACACACACACACACACACACATGCATAGACACATCCCACTATTACTCTATTTTACAATAATATCCAATAACATTATGAGAATTATTGTATCTTCCTGACACTGAGACATAGGTATGACTGGACAGTAACTGGTTTGCTGGATGAGCATAACTGTATACAGATACACAAGACTATTGGTATTATTCAGTCTAAGCCATGAGCATTCTCCCCTCGACTCTTGTCATGTATTTCTTATATCATCATGTGGACACTACTGTTTCTCCAGTCCCATATGTTAACTCTTTCAACGCTGAACACCCCTATACTACACATCCTTCAGCCAAACGAGTGCCTTAAGTAAAAACAGAATTACCTGGAGAAACTCAGCAGGTCTGGCAGAATCGGTGGAGAAGAAATCAGTTAACGTTTCGAGTCCTCACGACCCTTCGGCAGAACCACTTAAGGGCCTCCTCCCACTGCCACTAGCATTTTAGCTGCAGGAGGTGTCCAGGCCACCTGGTGATCTGGCAGCCTTTTGCAGGCTGAGGGAGGTCCTACCTGTTTGGGCACTGTGTGCCCATTAGAGCCCTCCCCCAACAGTGATCCCCTTGCTGAGTTCTCCCCACACAGCTCTTCTGAACCTGTTCCTTCACCTTCCCTCTCTAGCTTGGCTTTGGCAAAATATCCCAATTTACCTTCTACTCCAACTACCTCCGTGTAAAATTCTGGCCTCTATTACTATCTCCTCACTAATTCCCAGCTCCAGCCACATATCAGTATATCCCACATAGCTGAGTGCTGCAAACTCAGACACTGAATAAGAGGATGCTGCTGTAGAAACATTAGTGTTGAAACATTAGGAAGACTAATGTGCCAGGTGTTCATGGAGGGGAAATTCTACAATGTGCTTGAGCTGTCATTTTAAGGAACCTTGCTGTCTACATTGCATCAAGGTGGCAGTGTCAAGCATCTTCTGCAACACTGTGTCTTTCTTTGACTAATACCTATCTTTTCTTATGATGTTACTTTGTTATTTTGCATCATAAATAAGGGTGGAATTTTTATCCCTGAGAGCAGGCTAGCATGTGGGGTTGGGGTGGGCCATCACCTTCCCACCTCCGTTTGAGGTTTACCTGTGACGGGAGGTGTCTAGACCATGCGGTGAGGCTGCAGGTGAAACCTAGTGGATCCTTTGCAGGCTTAGGGGATCCCACCTGTTTGGCCACTCTGTGCCCTAAAGAGGACACCCCCCCTCACCCCACAGTACACCCCCTACCCCTGTTTTGCACCCCTTGGGCTCCCAAACCTGTTTCTCCAACATCCTCACCAGGGCCTGTCAGACTGGCCCCAACAGTAGACCCTGATTTACCTGTTAATCTGACATATCTACAATCATCACTGGGGGCTGCCTGAAGTCCCAGCAGTGGCCACGACCCCTGGTGGGACTCCTGGGACAGAGAAATGCCAGCCATTTGATTGGACTGATGGCCATCAAATCGCTGTGGGGCGACCCTGCCAAGCAGAGAAGGACTCACCCCCAACTCTTCAGCCAAGGATGGTGCCGCAGCCTCAATGTAAAATTCCGGCCAAACTGCCAAATAACATTGAAATAAATTGCACCAACTATTACGCTTTGTGTCGGGTGTGAATGAACTTAGTAAAGTAGAAGTTCCATCCACTGGTAGGCATAGAATTTTGATGAACTTTGTCTGAGGGATTCAGAACTTCAGGCAGGACCTGGAACTCCCAAGTTAAAGTGTTAACCATAGTTCAGTTGGTAGCATTCTTGTCTCTGAGTTAGAACGTTTGTGGGTCCAAGATACACTCCAGAAATTTGAACACAAAATATAGATTCACATTCCAGTGCAGTGTAAAATTTTGGTCCAGGGGTCACTGGAATGTTGCAATGTCGGAGGTGCCGACTTTCAGGTGAGATTTTAACCCAAAGCCCTGTCAGCCCTCACGATGGATGTAAAGGAATGCACTAGTTCATCAAAGAGCAGAGGAGTCCTGATCAACATTTATCACGGAAACAACAGCACTAAAAAAAACCAGGTTATCTGGTCACTGTCACATTGTTGATTGTAGGAGCTTGCTATGCTCAAATTAGCTGCAGTGTTTCCTACATTATAAAAGTGCCTGTGCACTTCAAAAGTACTTCATTAGCCATAAAGTGCTTCAGACAATACTGAGGTTGTGAAAGGTGCTATATAAATGCAAGTCTTTTTTATATGCCCAATTTAAGTAGGGCAAAAATAAACCCACAAATTCAGGGGAAATGGATGCTTCTCCTCCCTCCTGAAGAATGTAATGCAGACTCATTTCTGTTGCACCGAAGTATTCATCTGTCACTTGATTGCAGAGTCTTGCGTGCAACTTGAGTTTTTTTTCTCTTCAATTTTGCTTCTCATTTCTTCAGCTTTGGTAATAATTATTAAATGGTTAGTAGGCTCTCTGAGTTTTTCCAAAGGCTCTCAGAAGACATGTCCCTTATGCTACATCCTCTTTCATTACCTCTTCCTTATAAATTTCACGTACAAACTCTTTAATGCTCCCATTTAACAGCGTCATGCAATGTTGTTAATCTGACAGGAATATATCCCATCAGTTATTTATAACACTGTGCAGACAATAACACTGATTTTGGTGACTGCCTCAGCCCTCATTAGCATGTTCTGTACATTGCATCGTATGAAAACATTTGGGAAAAGATTCAATACTTGCAACCCAGATAAACTGTAGAAGATCTTTTCGAGAATCCGAGCATGAGAGAGGGAGAGCATTGATAGAGGTAGCAAGTTATTGTTCACCACACAGGATGCAGGTGGGAGCTCACGCTCGAATTGAAGCGACCAACTTTGTGAGCGTTTAAATGAAGATGAAAGATTCATCTACCTAGAGGAAGGGATCTCTAATTCCTCCATTACCATGAAAGTCAGTTCAGGGAGTACAAGTTATACAGCTGGAAAATGTAAAAGGAATGTAGAATAGCTTTGGACTGGTTCTTGGAGAATGAAGTGTCTACTTACGAGACAGAGTAATGTCTAACTATGGGAGGGGAATTTTTGATTGTTGCAAAAGTTAAATGGAGGATCTTTTCTATAATATAAGTTGGCTACTGAAATAATGTTTAGTAATTGTTGCTTTTAGTTTGTTTGTTACAGTAAAAGCCTTAAAACTTGAAATCTTGTCATGTGATCCTGTCAGACATTCTCTGGATGTTTGAATTTCTTTTCAAAAGTTATTGCTCTCTATAGGGATCGTAACAATAGTCATTAGCATGAAGGATAATTTTTAGCTGAAATGTCAACTCATTTTTGCCCTCTCAACTAATGCTGCCTGATTTGTTGAATGTCTCCAATGATTCCTGTTTTTGTTTTAAAATTTCAGTAAGTGCAGCAGTTGGCTTTTTTGTTCGCAAATCTGTTTTAAGTCTGTCTGCAACCCAATATTATCATGCCATGCCAGAGCTGCAGCAATATCAGAAAACCTAGGCTGATGTGTTTTGATTTACAATCAGATGTCCTTTAGATGGCCCCCAGTTAGCTTTACTTCTAAAACAGCTTGATGTTGTAAATAAATGGCTGACTCATGCCCAAAGCTTTGCACCTTTTCATCATTCCCGGAGTTCAGACTCAGTGCTGCTCAACATGCCCACACCTGAAACAAGAGGCCCAAGGATCAAGGGCAAGCAACCAGCATAGGTCAAACTGGGTACAGCTCGCCTGAGTGAATATATCAATGTTGCCATCAGGTATGCCCAGAAGAGCCGAGGGGAGTTAGACTAGGGTAAGGGGCAACTCTTCATGTTGAGGGAACCTTCCTTTCTCAAAATACCTTTTTATCACTTCACCGCAGGTGACTCACAGAGTCTGTTCAACACACCTGAGCAGGCAGGCCTTAGACCTACAGACCTCTTCATTGGCCAATTGTGAAAAGAGGCACTTTAACAGATGTTAGGCTCTAAATTTACATATTTAAAGGGCCTAGTACCTGTTTAAGGCATCCACTCAGGACCCATAGTAAAAGGGCCCACACAAATTTAGCAGTGGGAGCAACACCTGCGCAGATTGGCCGCAGGCTGTCCCATTGATAAATTAACATGCTGTACACCCATTTTGCACATGGGAAACAGGTGTAATTCATACCAATTTCTTCTCCTCTGAGTATAAATTTCAGATTTCCTGTACCAATGCATAAGCCTCAGACCTCTCTACACTAAGTAACAAATCACCATCGCTCAGCCTATCGACTTTACTCAGCATGTTGTCAATTGCCTTACAACTGGCCACCAAATTACAAAGCGTTGGGTCATTACCAGAGGAGCCTGTCTGTAAATCATTTATGAATATTGTAAACAGCATGGGATCTGTATCAGGTCCTTGTAGAATTCTATTAGTCACTGCAATTATATTCGCTCTTTGAATTTATTATTGTTCTGTAGCTAGAAAGCTGCAGTATTTGTTTTTTTCTGTTATAGGTACTACAGTCAGTCTTCACAGTGCCTGTAGATTCAATTTGGTACCAAAATGGCATACACACGGCGCGCATATCTAATGCAATCCGCGCCAAATGCCATTTTGGCGGCAACATTAATGTGGGACATAGGAGCGTTTGCCAGGGGTAGACCGATCATGATGCCACTCGGTTTGTACTGCTGATTTGACACCTGCTAGTTTGCCCTCTCTTGAACGTGCATAGCTAACATGTGTTCAGCAGCAGGAAAGACTCCACACCTGCCATGCTATTTAAAGTCATTAACTACATGCAGGTTAGGTGTTAATTGATTTCTTCTAGGTCTGTCTGAGTTTGTAGAAGCGTTGTGAGTTTTCTGCTGCTGCCTAAAATTGGTGATGTTGATGGGGAGTGGTTCTGCATGTGGAGAGATCTTGGTTCTGTCTTCAAGGCTTCTAGTCATATCATTTCCTCCCAGCCATGGGTGTTATCATTATCATCCCCCTTGATCTACAGCATGGCAGGGAGATTGAGCAGAAGAGGACAAGCTGCTCACAGAGGGAGAAGGAGAGGGAGATTAGTTCTCAGCAGAAGGCCTTATCTACCCATGATTGGCAGAGTGCATTTCCCTTACCTCAGCCTAGGACAGGGATAGTGTGTGCATCATCTCCATTCTAAGAAGGAGGTGCACATGGAAATCTCCTGTGGCTTGTAGCCTCAGAGCAGGAAATGGGTTGCCAGTGCCTGTGAAGGCAACTGTGGCCATGAATTTCTTCACATAAGGTGAAATGGGCAACATTTCTAACATCTCCAAGTTCACTGCCCACTGCTGCATGATGGAGGTGAATGATGCTCTTTATGTTAAGAGACGGGAGTAGATTGTACTCCCTCTGGCTAGTAAGATGCCCTCAAATGCACGCTGATGACTTTGCGGCTGCTGTATCTCAAATGTGAGACAACCGAAAAGGAGTCCATCCGCAAATGTCCAGTTGAGTGGACTCCTTTTCAGTTGGAGTACTGTGCACAGTTTTGGTCCCCTTACTTGAGGATGGATGTAGTTGCACTGGAGGCAGTTCAGAGGAGGTTCACTAGATTGATTTCAGAGATGCGGGTCTTGTCTTATGAGGAGAGATTGAGCAATTTAGGCCTATACTCGCTAGAGTTTAGAAGGATAAGAGGAGCTCTAATTGAGGTATATAAGATGCTAAAGGAGGTAGACAAAGTAGGCGTGGAGCAGATGTTTCCCCTTGTGGGGCATTCTAGAATGAGAGGCCATAGTTTTAGGCTAAGGGGTGGTAGATTTAAATCAGAGATGAGGAGGAATTACTTTTCTCAAAGGGTCGTGAAACTGTGGAATTCACTACCTCAGAGTGCAGTGGATGCCGGGACGCTGAATAAATTTAAGGAGGAGATAGACAGATTTTTAATAAGTAACAAGTTGAAAGGTTATGGGAAGAGGGCGGGAAATTGGAGTTGAGGCTGAAATGAAATCAATCATTATCGGATTGAATGGCGGGGCAGGCTCGAGGGGCTGAATTGCCTACTCCTGCTCCTAGTCCTTATGTTCTTTTGTTCTTATGAAAGGGTGTGTCTCTTTAAATTTGTGGGAGGGGTCAAGGCTCTGGGAACTGTTGAAGAGGTGAGGCTTTGGGCACCGTGAGGTGGATTCAGGCTCTCAACACTGTTGGAGGGATGTACATGTGGGGGCTGTTCAAGGGGGTGTGCCTCTGTGAATGAGGGGCTGTTGGAGTGTGTAACATTCTAGGCTGTGTTAGAGGGGGTACATATCTGAAAAATAGGGATTCTTGGAAGGGTTTTGTCTCTGAGGGTTGTTGGATTGGGGGAAGTTCTGGGAGCTGGGGCCTGTTGGAGGAGTGATATCTCTGGGTACTTTTGGATGGGGAGTTAGTCTGGGGCTGTTGGAGGGGGTGAGGTCCTGGGGACTATTGGAGAGGGCGAAGTTCTAGGAACTAGGGGTCTTGGAGGGGGAGCGGTTCTGGGAACTTGGGGATCTTGGAGGGGGAGAGGTTCTGGAAGCTGGGGGCTCTTGGAGGGAGTGAGATTCTTGGAACTAGGAGTTTTGGAGGGGACAGGTTCCAAGGTTTTTGGAGAGTTTGTGCCGCTGAGGCTGTTGGAGAAGGTAAAGCACTTGGGCTGGTCGAGGAGATGTGATTGTGAAAATTGCGGGGTGGGGGCGTAGGCTGTGTTGCATGGGCAGATTGTTTAAAGTTAACCAGAATTGGCAAGAATTTGTAATGTAAACTCAATTTGTTTTGGGAGGAGAAACATTTCTTAAAAAAAGACCGTGAGAGAAGCCAGGAGAAGAGCACGAGAGAAGCCAGGAGTGCAAAAAGAGCACGAGAGAAGCTGGGAGTGCAAAATGAGTGCGAAAGGAGCCGGGAGTTGGAAAAGAGCACGAGGGGTCTTTTTCTGGATGGCAATCAGAGATTGATTCTTAGAACAATATGTTGCAGAACCTACCCAGGAATAGGCTATTTTAGATCTCGTAACATGTAATGAGATAGGATTAATAAGAGGTCTCATAGTCAGGGATCCTCTGGGGGTAGCGATCACAACATGGTATAATTTCAAATTCAGTTTGAGGGCGAGCAACTTGGGTCTCAAACCAGTGTCTTCAACTTAATTAAGGACAATTACAGAGAAATGAAGAAAGAGTTGTCTAAAGTGGGCTTGGAAAATAGACTAAGAGGAAGGTCAGTGGAGAAGCAGTGACAGACATTTCAGCAGATATTTCATAACATTCAGCAAAAATTTATCCTGGTCAAAAAGAAAGACTTGATGAGAAGGGTGAACCACCCATGGTTAACAAAGGTGGTCAAGGTGAGTATCCAATCAAAAATGAAGGCATACAAAGTGGCGAAAACTAGTGGTAGGCCAGAGGATTGGGAATTTTTTAGGAACCAGCAGCGGATGACTAAAAAGCTAACAAAGAGGAAAAAAATTGATTATGAAAGTAAATTGGCAAGAAATATAAAAACAAACAGCAAGAGCTTCTGCAGGTATATAAAAAGAGAGTGGCTAAAGTGAACGTAGGACCCTTGGAGGATGCAACTGGAGAATTGATAACAGGGATCAGGGAAATGGCAGATAATGTAAACCAATATTTTGCATCGGTCTTCGCGGTGGAGGACACTATAAACATCCCAAAGATATCAGATAAGCAAGGAGCTAATGGGAGGAAAGATCTTATAACAGTCTCTATCATGAGGGACAAAGTATTTGACAGACTAATGAGACTAAAGGCACGAGGATCTGATGGCCTGCTTCCAAGGGTTTTAAAGGAAGTGGCTGCAGAGATAGTGGAGGCATTGGTCGAAATATTCCAGAACTCACTGGATTCTGGGAGGGTCCCAACAGATTGGAAAACTGCTAATGTGATGCCCCTGTTCAAGAAGGGAGGAGACAAAAAGCAGGAAACTATGGGCCTGTCAGCCTAACATACGTCATTGGGAAAATGCGACAGTCCATCATTAAGGAAGAAATAGCAGGGAATTTAGAAAAACTTAACGCAATCAAACAGGGTCAACATGGTTTTGTGAAAGAGAAATCATGTTTGACAAATTTGCTAGAGTTCTTTGAGGATATAACAAGCAGAGTTGATAAAGGGGAACTGGTAGATGTAGTGTATTTGGATTTCCAAAAGCTATTCGATGAAGTGCCACACAAAAGGTTATTGCACAAGATAGGAGCTCACGGTATTGGGGTTAATGTATCAGAATGGATTGAGGATTGGTTAAAACACAGAAGACAGTGTCAGGACTAATGTGTCTTTTTTGGGTTGGAAAGACATAATGAGTGGAGTGCCACCAGGCACTTAGGGCCTCAATAATTTACTATCTATATTAATGACTTGGAGGAGGGGGCAGAGTGTAATGTATCCAAATTGGCTGATGATACAAAAATAGTTGAGAGGGCATGTTGTGATGAGGACATAAGGAATCTGCAAGGGGATATAGACAGGTTGAATGAGTGGGTGAAAACATGGCACATAGAGTTTAATGTAGGAAAGTGTGAGGTCATGCGCTTTGGCAGGAAGAATCGAAAGGCAGACTATTATTTAAATGGAGAGTGACTCCATAAAAGTGCAGCACAGAGGGATCTGGGTGTTCCTGTGCATGAAACACAAAAAGTTAGCATGCAGGCGCAGCAAGTAATTAAGAAGGCAAATGGAATTTTGGCCTGTATTGCTAGGGGGTTGGAGTTTAAAAATAAGCAAGTCTTGTTACAACTGTACAGGGTGTTGGTGAGGCTGCACCTAGAGTACTGTGTACAGTTTTGGTCCCTGTATTTAAGGGAGGATATACTGGCATTGGAGGCAGTTCAAAAGAGATTCACCAGGTTGATTTCTGGGATGAAGGGTTTGACTTATCAAGAACGGCTAAACAGATTATGCATTTATTCATTAGAAGAGTGAGGGATCTTATTGAAACCTATAAGATTCTGAGGGGGCTTGACAGAGTAAATATTGAGAAGGTGTTTCTACTAGTGGGGGAATCTCAAACTAGGGGGACATAGTTACAGAATAAAGGGACACTCGTTTAAAACTGAGAGGCAAAGGAATTTCTTCAGTGAAGGTCTGGAATTCTCTACCCCAGAGAGCTGTGGAGGCTAGATCACTGAAAGTATTTAAAGAGAAGGTAGATAGATTTTTGAAATATTGGGGAGTTGAGGGCTATGAGGAGTTGGCGTGAAAGAGGAGCTGAGGCGTGGGGCAGATCATCATGATCTTACTGAATGGCAGGGCAGGCTTGAGGGGCCGAAGGGCCTACTCCTGCTCCTATTTCTATGTTCTTATTTTCTAGACTTCTTCCCCATCCCCGAGTTGCCTCTAGAGTGGCAGAGCTTCAGAAGGATATGCACACTTTGAAATTTGCTGCCTGACTTTTAAATTCAGTTCATTATTAACTGATTTGCTTGTAAAACATGAAAAGCAATTACACATGCTTTCTTCTAGTAATAAATTATCTGCTACTATTTGGGAAAAATATGAAAATAATGAAATCCGAAGTGCCAATTAATGAGTAGGTTTTAATAAAATTTAGTTAATGTTCTTTCATTTTTCGATTTTAAAAAGTACAATATTTATGCTTATTTCACAATTGAAAAAGCTGGATCAGTTGTCAAATTAAATATCAAGCAGTCAAAAATGTCCTTCAATACCTATACCCTGTACTTAAATTGCAAGCATGACCTGCAGTTATTTATTTTCACACCTCATAAGTTTCTGGGATGTTTTAGAATTGTCAGCATTTTGTACCTATGTCGCCTTATTCTGCTCACAAGCAGTGCTCCTGATTTACCCTTTCTGGACTGTTTATGTATCTCCAATATTGTGGCATAACTTGGACTCAAACAGTATGAATCTTATGAGTCTTCCCTGAAACATCTTCAGGGCTCCAATGGCTACCTTGTATTTCAATGATGAAAGCTGTGCTTTGACCAGAATTCTCTTGTTGTATGTCTCTAATCCTGTTATGATAGTAGGACACTGATGATGATGATGGCAGTTTCTTCTCAGGTGAAAATCATGGGAAGGCTAATCTCTGTGGTAGTTGGCCTGATTATTGCTGACTGAAGAAGCCAATTCTTGGCCTCCATGTTCTTAATAAAATCAGAATGACAGGGGGCTAAGACATCACTCATATTATATATATACATATATAATATGTATGTATATATATATATATATATTTATATATTCTATATATCCTAGCTAATCTATAAAATCATTTTTTTTTAACTGGACAAAAGCATTAAACTGGCTGATGCCATGTCTGGCTATGACTCACAGAAAAGGAACTTTTAGCCTTCAGAACAGCAACAACCTTGTTATGTCTAAAGACACACAAATGCCTCTGTAGAAATCAAATCCCCGGGACTTGAACAAAGGCCATTTACATTTCTAAGGCCAAGCCCCTGACCAATGGAGACAATCCATCTGCAAGGACAAAGGGAGGTGGAAACCTTGCTGACAAGACCCAAACCATCTCTATGTGCCTATCCCATCGGGGAAGTCATCTCTACAATAGAAGTGGATTACCTAGCATCCATTACGGATGAGTACAGCTCCCACAACACTCAAGAAGCTTGACACCATCCAGGTCAAAGCAGCCCACTTGATTGGTACCACATCCACAAACATTCACTCGCTCAACCACCAACGCATAATAGCAGCAGTGTATACCATCTAGAAGATGCACTGCAAGAATTCACCAAGGCTCCTTTTCACAGCACCTTCCAAACCCACGGCCACTACCATCTAGAAGGACAAGGGCAGCAGGTAGATGGGAACACCACCGCCTGGGTGTTCCCCTCCAAGCCACTCATCACCCTGACTTGGAAATATGTCATCGTTTCTTCACTGTTGCTGAGTCAAAATCCTGGAACTCCCTCCCTAACAGCACTGTGGATGTACCTACACCACATGGACTGCAGCAATTCAAGAAAGCAGCTCACCAACACCTTCTCAAGGGCAACTAGGGATGGACAATAAACGTTGGCCCAGCCAGCGAAGCCCACATTCCATGAATGAATAAAAAAAATCAGCCTGCTGACTCTGTGAAAGAATACACCATTAAACCTTGACTCTGGACTCATGTGAAACAATAATTCTTATCTTCTTTGGTCTTTGCCCTGTACCTCTTTCTTTCCCTTATCCATTTTTATTGTATGAATGTGCCGGGGGTTACGTAGTGACACCCCCTCCCACCGCCAGCCATGATTTGAGTGTCTGTAAAGTAGACAAACCCTTATTTTTTATTCATTCATGGGATGTAGACATCACTGGCTAGGCCAGCATTTGTTGCCCATCCCTAATTGCCCTTGGGAAGGTGATAGTGAGCTGCAGTCCATGCGGTGTAGGTACACCCACAGTGCTGTTAAGGAAGAAGTTCCAGGATTTTGACCCAGCAAAGGTGAAGTAACGGCGATATATTTCCAAGCCAGGATGATGAGTGGCTCAGAGAGGAACTTCCAGGTGGTGGTATTCCCATCTATCTGCTGTCCTTGTCCTTCTAGGTTTTAGTTGTCGTGGGTTGGTAGGTGCTGCTAAGGCTCCTTAGTGAGTTTCTGTGCTGCATGTAGATGATGCACACTGCTGCCACTGTGCATCACTGGTGGAAGGAGTGAATATTTGTGGGTGTGGTGCCAATCAAATAGGCTTTCTCCTGGATGGTGTTGCACTTCTTGAGTGTTGTTAAAGGTGCACTCATCCAGGCAAGTGGATAGTGTTCCATCACACTTCTGACTTGTGCCTTGAATATGCTGGACAGGCTTTGGGGAGTCAGGTGGTGAGTTACTCACTGCAGGATTCCTAGATTCTGACTTGTTTTTCTAGCCACAGTATTTATATGGCTAGTCCTTCTCAGTTTCTGGTCAATTGTAACCCCCAAGATGTTGATAGTGGGGGATTCAGTGATGGTAATGCCATTAAATGCCAAGGGGCAATGGTTAGATACTCGTTTGTTGGAGATGGTCATTGCCTGACACTTGCGTGATGCAGGTCCAAATTTGGCACTTGTCAGGTCAAGTCTGGATATTGTCCAGGTCTTGCTGGACATGGACATTTGGACACGGACTGCTTCAGTATCTGAGGAGTCAGAATGATGCTCAACATTGTGCAATCATCAGCAACTAACCTTACTTCTAACCTTATAATGGAAGGAAGGTCATTGATGAAGCAGCTGAAGATGGTTGCGCCGAGGACACAACCCTGAGGAACTCCTGCAGTGATGTCCTGGAGTTGAGATGACTGACCTCCAACAACCACAATGAGCGCTAGGTATGATTCCATCCAGTGGAGAGTTTTCCCCTGATTCCCATTAGTCCAGTTTTTCTAGGACTCCTTGATGCTACACTCAGTCAAATGCTGCCTTGATGTCAAGGGCAGGCACTCGCAGCTCCCTCTGGAGTTCAGCTCTTTTGTCCATGCTTGAATCAAGGCTTTAATAAGACCAGGAGCTGAGTAGCCCTGGTGGAACCCAAGCTGAATGTCAATGAGCAGGCTATTGATAAACAAGTGCCACTTGGTAGCACTGTTGATGACCCTTTCCATCACTTTACTGATGATTGAGAGCAGACTAATGGGGTGGTAATTGGCCAGGTTGGATTTGTTCTGTTTTTTGTGTATAGGACATAAGTGGGAAATTTCCACATTGCCGGGTAGATACCAGTGTTGTAGCTGTACTGTTCCAGTACAGGGCGCAGCAAGTTCTGGAGCACAAGTCTTCAGCACTATTGCCAGAATATTGTCAGGGCCCATAACCTTTGCAATATCCAGTGCCTTCAGCTGTTTCTCAATACCACGTAGAGTGAATCGATACTTTAATCAAGTCACCCCTCACTTTGCTAAGGTCCAGTAGAAACAAGACCAACCTGTCTAATATATCCTCATAAGACAACCCGCTCATTCCAGGTGTCAATGTAGTAAACCTCCTTTGAACCGCCTCGAATCGGCTGAAGACTGACATCTGTGATGCCGGGGATCACCTCATTTTTAGGTATGTTTGGTGTTGCTCCTGGCCGGCCATCCTGCACTCTTCATTGAACCAGGGTTGATCCCTGGCTTGGTGGTTATGGTAGAGTGGGGGATATGCCAGGCCATGAGTTTACAGATTGTGGTTGAGTGCAATTCTGCTGATGTTAATGGCCCACAGCGGCTCATGGATGCCCAGTCTTGAATTGCTAGATCTATTTGAAACCTATCCCATTTAGCATGGTGGTAGTGCCACACAACACGATGGAGGGCACCCTCAATGTGAAGACAGGGCTTCACAAGGACTGTGCACTGGTCGCTCCTAGCGATACTGTCAAGGACAGATGCATCTGCAGCAGGCAGGTTGGTGAGGATGAGGTCAAGTACGTTTTTCTCTCTTGTTGGTTCCCTCACCACCTGCTGCAGACCCAGTCTACCAGCTCTGTTCTTTAGTACTCGGCCAGAAGTGGTGCTACAGAGACACTCTTGGTGATGGACATTGAAGTTCCCCACCCAGAGTACATTCTGCACTCTTTCCACCCTCAGTGCTTCCTCCAAGTGGTGTTCAACATGGAGGAGCACTGATTCATCAGCTGAGGGAGGGCGGTACATGATAATCAGCAGGAGGATTCCTTGCCTACGTTTGACCTGATGCCACAAGACTTCGTGGGGTCCAGAGTCGATGTTAAGGACTCCCAGGGTAACGCCCTCCTGACTGTATACCTTCTGCTGGGTCTGTCTTTCCCGTCGGACAGAACATACTCAGGGATGGTGATGCTGGTGTCTGGGACATTGTCTATAAGGTATGATTCAGTGACTATGACTATATCAGGCTGTTGCTTGACTAGTCTCTGAAACAGCTCTCCCAATTTTGGCACTAGACCCTAGATGTTAGTAAGTAGGACTTTGCAGGGTCGACAGGGCTGAGATTGCCATTGTCGTTTCCGGTGCCTAGGTCAATGCCAGGTGGTCTGTCCAGTTTCATTCCTTATTGACATTTTAGCATTTTGATATAACTGAGTGGTTGCTAGGCCATTTTTGAGGGCATTTAGGAATCAACCACATTGCTATGGAGGTAAGGACAACAATTGGCAATGGTTTCATGGTCATCATTAGAGTTCATTGAATTCAAATTCCACCATCTGCCATGGTGGGATTTGAACCCAGGTCCCCAGAGCATTTCCCTGGGTCTCTGGATTACTAGTCCAGTGACAATACCACTATGCCATTGTGTCCCCCCATGGTAGCCTCCCCACAAGGAACCTGAGACAGCACCATCCAAACCCACGACCACTACCATCACTCCAATGTGAATGTTTTAGTTCACCCTATCTCGAGTTTGCTGTGTTTCCTAATAGAACATACAAACATACAAAATAAGAGCAGAAATAAGCCATTTGGCCACTTGAGCCTGCTCTGCCATTCAGTAAGATCACGGCTGATCTGTTTGTGTTCGAGTTTCACATTCCCACCTATACCCGATAACCTTTGATTCACTTGCCTAATGAGAATCTATCGATCTCTGCACTAAAAATATTCAATGATCCCGTCTCCACCGCCTTCTGAGGCAGGGAACTTTAAAGTCATGCAACCCTCCGAGAGACAAAAAATTCTCCTCACCTCTGTCCTATAAAGGCAACTCCTAAATTTAAAACAGTGTCCCATAGTTCTGGACTCACCCACACGACAAAACATCCTTTCCACTTCCACCTTGTCAAGACTATTCAGGATCTCATATGCTTCAATAAATTCACCCCTCTCTCTTCTAAGATCCAGTGGAAACAAGGCCAACCAGTCCAATCTATCCAAATAAAACAACCCGGACATTTCAGGTATCAATGTAGTAAACCTCCTCTGAACCACCTCCAATGCATTTACATTCTTCCTTAAGTAGGGAGGCCAAAACTATACACAGTATTTGAGGTGCGGTCTCACCAATGCCCTGTATAACTGGAGCATAACCTCCTTATTTTTATGTTCAATTTCTCTCACAATAAAGGATAGCATTCCATTAGCCTTCTTGATTACATACTCTACCTGCATACTAACCTTTTTGCGACACATGCGCTAGAACACCAGGTTCCTATGCACCTCAGAATTCTGCTGTCATTTTCCGTTTAAGTAATACTCTGCTTTTTTATTCTTCCTGCCAAAATGAACAACTTCACATTATACTCCATCTGCCAGATTTTTACCCACACACTCAACCTATCTATAACCTTCTGCAGACTCCTTGGGTGGAATTCTCCATGCCCGCTGGCAGTGGGTGTGATAGGTGGCATGAGTGGGCAATACGGGGTGATCAGTTCACGCCAGCGGGAAGGCAAGTCGCGATTTTCCGCTCAGCCCCGTTTCCTGCCATCGGTCGTCGGGAACCTCATTGAAATACATCAGCATGTCAATATCCGGCCATCCCGCCAGGCTCTTGCACCCCCGCTGGATCGTCCGTCCATGTCAGTGGGAAAGCATGCCGACGTGTTTCACAGCAGAACGGAGGTGACATGCACCTGGCGACCTGCACTTTGGGTGAACTAGAAGTGAGGGCACAGCAACGTTCTGCAGAACTCGCCAGGGTCGCCTGTTGCTTTGCAGACTTCAGGGGGCGTCGGGGGGGTTGGGGTTAAGTGCCGCCCTACCTGACGCGTGGTAGTGAGTCGACTTGTGGAGGGGAGGGTGAGGGGAGGGTGAGGGGAAGTTGGAGGCAAGTGCAGTCTTGCTGTTGAGGTGACTTGTGAGGGTGAGGTGGAACATGGTCAAGAGCAGCCCTACCTCTGAGGTGACTCTTGAGGGTGAGGGGGAGCAGGGGAGCAAGTGCAGCTTTGCCGTTGAGGCGACTGGTGGCGGGGCGAGCGGGGGTGGATGCAAGGGCAGTCCTAAGATTGTTTGTAAAAATCTTTTTCTTTTATTAGTGTTGCCAGTTCTATGAAAGCTTGTCTGGCTTTATAAAGACAATTTGCTGTTTGACCTGCATTTCCAGCATTTTCTGTTTTTAATTCAAATTTTCATTCTGCAGTATTTTGCCTTTGTAATAGAGTTCAAGCCTTGTAAGTCTAACTTTAAGTAATGCAATTATATTAGCCAAATACAAGATATAATTATGTTAGGTGATACAAAATGTGATACAAAATATAATTATACTTCGCAACGGCAGCTTGATAAAGACTTAAGGTTAGGTTGGAGAAGCTGGGATTGCCCTCCTTGGGTCAAAGGAGCTTGGGGAGAGATTTAATAGAGATGTACAATGTTAGGATAGGTTTAGAAAAGGTAGACAAAAATAAACTTCCCATTTTTATTAGCTGCTGGCACAAGGAACAGAAGGCACAGATTTAAGGGTTTGGGCATGAAATGAAGGGGTGATGTGAGGAAGAACTTTTTTATGTAGCTGGTGGTAATGACCTGGAACTTTCTGCCCATGAAGGTGGTGGAAGCAGAGTTGATTCATGATTTCGAAAGGAAATTGGATAGACACTTGAAGGAAATAAACTTGCAGGTCTATGGAAATAAAGTGGGGGAATGGGACTGACTGGATTGCTCTGTAGACAGCTGGCGTGGGCTCCTATGCCACAATGACTCTATGACTCTTCTGATTTGTTTCCTTTTTCCTGTGTTGCTATAGTTGCCTGGATTTTTCATTTGATTTCAACAACAGCAGTGCGCGTTTATATAGAACCTTGAACATTGTAAAACATATCAAGGTGCTAAACAGGACTGTTGTCAAACAAAATTTAACAACAAACCAAGTGAGAGATATTAGGGCAGATGATTAAAAATTTGAGCAAAGATGGTAGTTTTTATAAGGAGAGTCTTAAAGATGGAGAGATATAGATAGGCAGAGAATGTTAAGAAGGGAGTTCCAGAGGCTGTCGGTAGAACCAAAGAATAGTACAGTACAGAAGGAGGCTATTGAGCTCCCTGTGCCTGTGCCAATTCTTTGAAAGAGCTGTCCAATTACTTCCACTGCCTTGCAAACCTTTCCTTTTCAAAATACGTCACCAATTCGCTTACAAAATTACAATCGAACCTATTTCTGCCACTCTTTCAGGCATTGCATTCCAGATCACCAAAACTTGCTGCTTAAAAATAATTGTCCTCACCACCCCTCTGGTTCTTTCCCTAACCATCTTTATCTGTGTCCTTTGGTTACTAACTCTCCTGCCATTGGGAACATTTTCTCCTAACTTATTCCATCAAAACCTTTCATAATTTTGAACATCTTTATTAAATCTCCCCCATCTTCCTCTGCTCTAAGGAGAACGATCCCAGCTTCTCCAGTCTCAACAGATAATGGAATACCCTCATCCCTGGTACCACGCTAGTAAACCACCGCTGGACCTTCTCCAAGTTTGTGACATCCTTCCTGAAGTGTCCTGCCCTAAAATAAACACTATACTCCAGTTGAGGCCTTGCTAGTGATTTAGAAGAGTGTAGCACAATGTTATTCTTTTTTGACCTGTCAAAGTTCAAGGCAGTAGTAACTGTAGCCACCCCAGTCCTTGGAAAAGCTATAGGAGACAGTAAACATCAAAGGCTGTCTCTCCACTGAAGTGCAAGTGGTAAGGCGGGCCTCCTTAAACATGCCCTAATAATTGTGCCAGGCTCTATAATCCCTTCATCTTCTATCATGGAGGTTTCAAGCAAACTGCAACACACAAAGGGAATCCTGTTTCCGTGTATCCCCTGGGATTCTTGCCTTATCCTCCTGCTCCCATAGACCATAAGACAATAAGGCGTAGGAATAGAAGTAGACCATTCGGCCCATCGAGTCTGCTCCACCATTCAATGAGATCATGGCTAATCTGATAAACCTCAACTCCACTTGCCTGCCTTTTCCCCATAGCCCTTAATTCCCTTACTGATTAAAAATCTGTCTATTTAAACCTTGAATATACTCAACGACCCAGCCTCTGCAGCCTGCTGCAGTAAAGAATTCCACAGATTCACCACCCTCTGAGAGAAGAAATTCCTCCTCATCTCTGTTTTAAATGGGTGACCCCTTCCTCTGAGATTATGCCATCTGGTCCTAGACTCTCCCAGAAGGGGAAACAGCCTCTCCGCATCCTGTCAAGCCCCCTATGTTTCAATAAGGTCACCTAAACTCTTCTAAACTCCAATGAGTATAGGCCCAACCTACTCAACCTCTCCTCATAAGAAAATCCCTCCAAAGCTGGGATCAACTTCGTGAATCTTCTCTGGACTGCCTCCAATGCCAGTGTATCTTTCCTTAGATAAGGGGACCAAAACTGTTCACAGTATTCCAGGTGTGGTTTAACCAGTGCCTTGTATAGTTTTAGCAAGACTTCCCGATTCCCAGCATAACTTCATATTTTCCCACATTACATTCCATCTGTCAAGTTTTTTGCCCACTCACTTAACCTGTCTATATCTCTCTGTAGACTCTTTGTGTCATCCTCAACACTTGCCTTCCCACCTATCCGCCAACTTGGTGATCGTACATTCACTTCCCTCATCCAAGTCATTAATATATATTGTAAATCATTCTTCCCTGGGGGGAAGAATGCTTCAAATGGGAATCTTACTAATTTTAAATGCTTAAATAGAGGGTTAAACTTGCTGCAGTGATAAGAAATGAAAAAGGAACTAAATGAAAAATAGCCATAAAAAGCATAAAAGTAAATTAATAGAGCAAAATTTAAAACCAAATGCAATGAAAGAAATACAAAATATCAAAGAAACCCGACAAAATCTGTCAGTCTTCAACTAACTAAATCAACATACCTTTAGGAAAGCTTTGCAAAGTAAAGTACAAAATACTTCTGCTCTCTTTTGTTCTTTTGTGAGATGTGGGTGTCGCTGGCAAGGCCAGTATTTATTACCCATCCCTAATTGCCCTTGAGAAGGTAGTGGCATACTGCCTTCCTAAATGACTGCTGTCTGGCCTGGTTCCCACAGTACTGTTCAGACTTTTCTGCAGCAGTTTGGTACAACTGCGTGCCTTGCTAGGCTATTTAAAATTCAACCACATTGCTGTAGGTCAGGACAGCAGATTTCCTTCCCTAACAGGCTTGAGAAACAGAAGGGGATTTTACAACAATCAGTGCTAGTTTCATGGCACCATTACTGAGATTAGCTTCCAATTCCAAATTTTTATTAATTGAATTTTTTAAATATATTAATTTAATCCAAATACCATGGTGAGAATTGAACCCATTTCCCAGAGCATTAGCTTGGGCTTCTAGATTACTAGGGCAGTGACACTGTCTCACCTTACATGCCTAGAACCATGATATTTTTATTCCTTGGAGCAAGGGGCACAAAATTAAGGTTAGGGAAACTTTCCTCTCAGCTACAACGATTTCCAAATTTCTAACGATCTTGTACTACACACTGTCATTGAGAGCCTTGAGTGACAACAAAAGATCCCCATCTGAAAAAACACAGCCTGTGTTTCTTTCATGGAACCGGCTAGTCGGTAACTAACCCCAAGCCGGTCACACAAATTGCAAATTCTCTCTTATGTTCTTAAAGTACAAATGTATGGACATTAGGTATGGGTTTGACAAGGTTCAACAGTGATTCTCTCTACAGTCAAATTATTTGCCAACTCACTTCTAAGCTCACACATAAAGAATATATATTTGAACAAGGTACTGACGTTTTGCAAGAGCTGGGGACTCTAAGAAGGGTCAGGAGTGTCAAGTCAAAATTGAAAGAAAGGAATGAAGATAACAATTTGGACTAGATCACATCAGGGACAGCAAGTGAGCTCTTGCTCCAGGCCAACATAAAATTGTGGTCAATGTCCTTTTATTGAGTACGCCACACTTTGCTCTGCGGTAATAATATCATTTTTAAAGTATCTGCAAGGTGTCATTTTTCATTATTAGTGAAGTGTATCAAGCAACAGAAATGAGATTCTGTGAAATAACCTCTTGGTGAGCATTTCCTTTCAACTGCTTTCTTCTCTACACATCTTTATCAAATGCAATGGTCTGGTGGAAAAGAAATATTAAAGAGGAAAGAGCAGATGCTTTATTTTCTGAAATCGTAAATAATAATGAGTAGAATATCAAACATAATGGTAGAAATAAAAGGAGTTTGGTAGAATAAGATTAGCTTGGGCCCTGCTCAATTATTCTATATAAATGACTTGGGTGAAGGTATGGTAGCTAAATTTTCTGATGATACAGGTAGGAATGTAAGTTGTGAAGAAGACATAAAGAATCTGTTACACGTTACAGATAGATTAAGTGAGTGAGTGGGCAAAAGATCCGCAGATGGAATATAATGTGGGAAAATGTAGTTTGTCCATCCTGACAGGAAGAATAGCAAAGCAGTATTTTATTTAAATGGAAAGAGCCTCCGGAGTTCTATGATGCAGAGGGTTCTAGGTGCCGTGGTATATGAATCACAAAAAGTTTTGCAGGTGTAGCAAGTGATTAGGAAGGCAAAGGGAATTTGGCATTTATTGCAAGGGGAATCAAGTATAAAAGCAGCAAAGTTAGCTGCACAGGGCATTGGTGAGGCCACGTCTGGGGTACTTTGTACAGTTTTGGTCTCCTTACTTAAGAATGGATATACACAAATTAGTTCAGAGAACTTAACTAATTCCTCAGATGAGGGGTTATCTTATGAGGAAAGGTTGAGCAGGTTGTGCCTATACCCATTGGAGTTTAGAAAAATGATAGGTGATCTTATTGAAACATATCAGATCCTGAGGGCATGTGACAGGGTGGATACTGAAAGGATGTTTCCCCTTGTGGGGGAGTCTAGAACCAGAGGACACAGTTTAAAAGTTAGGAGTCTCTCATTTAAGGCTAAAATAGGAGAATATTTTTCTCTCAGAGGGCTGTTAGTCAATGGAATTGTCTTCTGGGTTGCTGGGTCAAAATCCTGGAACTCCCTCCCTAACAGCACTGTGGGTGTACCTACACCACATGGACTGCAGCAGTTCAAAAAGGCAACTCACCACCACCTTCTCAATGGCAACTAGGAATGGGCAATAAATGCTGGCCCAGCCAGCGAAGCCCACATTCCATTAATGAAAAAGAAAGACACCAATGGAGGCTGGTTCATTGGATATGTTGAAGGCTGAGTTGGATAGATTTTTGATCAGCAAGGGGATCAAGGTGTTAAGGGGGGCGGAAAGGAAAGTGGGGTTAAGGCCGCAACCAGATCAGCTATGATCTTATCGAATGTTGCAGCAGTCTCGAGGGGCCAAATGGCCTCCTGCTGCTCCTAATTCTTGTGTTCTTGTATTCATGTAATACCTCAGCCTGCCTCCATGCATAAATCCCTTTTGTGATCCCTAATTGGGTGCACTCCTCCTTTTATCACCCTTTACTATTTAAATGCCTACAAAAGACTTTTGGATTTCCTTTTATATTAGCTGATCGTCTCTTTTCATACTCTTTCTTTACTTCTCTTACTTGCTTTTTCACTTCCCCTTTGAACCTTCCATGTTCAGTCTGGTTCTTGATTAAATTGTTCACTTGACATCTGTCACAGGCACCCTTTTACTTCTTCATCTTAATCACTATCTCTTTCAGCAGGGATCTCTGGGTTTGTTTGCCCTGCCTTTCCACTTCATAGGAATGTACCTCGTCTGTGCCTGAGCTATCGCTTTTCTAAATGCAACCCATTGTTCAGATACCATTTTGCCTGCCAACTTTTGATTCTGATTGATATGGGCCAGATCCACTCTCAGCCCATTGAAGTTGGCTTTCCCCCAGTTAGTGTGTTTTACTCCGGATTGCTTCTTGTCTTTTTCCATAGTCAGCCTAAACCTTATGATACAATAATCATTGTGTCCTAAATGTTCTCCCACTGACCCCTGATCCACTTGGCCCACTTAATTCCCAAGAACTAGATTTAGCAGTGTCTACTTCCTCATTGGACTGGAACCATGCTGCCATAGAAAATTCTCCTGAGCACAGTCTAGGAACTCTTGTCCCGCTCTGCCCTTTTCACTACCACTATCCCAGTCTATACTTAGATAATTCAAGTCTCCCGTTATAACTACTCTATAATTCTTGCATCTTTCAGTAATTTCCTTGCAAATTTGTTTCTCTAAATCTTTCTCACTAGTTGGTGGCCTGTAGACAAAACGGGCATTGTAATTGCACCTTTTTGTTCCTTAGCTCTAGCCAAATAGATTCTGTCCTTGACCCCTGTGGGGCACCCTCTCTCTCCAGAATTGCAATGTTATCCTTAATCAATACTGCCACCCCTTCTACTTTCCTATCTTTTACGAACACCTTGTATCCAGGAATACTTAATTTGAGCCAGGTATCAGTTATAGCTACAACATCATATTTCCACGTGGCATGCTGCACCTGTAACTCACCAGTCTTATTGACCACACTCACATACATGCAGAGTAATCCTAATTTAGAATTTGTCACTTCTTCCATACTCTGGTCCCACCTAATAACTTACTATTTCCACTTAGTGTACTCCTAACTGATATGATACCAGTTCCTTCTCCAGTACCGTCCAACACTCTCACTTTATGCACCTTATTCCTCTTTTCTACTTCAATTTGTTGGTGCCCCCTGTCAATTTAGTTTAACTCCCACCCCCTCTTCCCACATCCGCCCCCCACCCCCCCCGCCCCAAACAACCACATTAGTGAACCTCCCTGCGAGGACGTTGCTTGAGAACATAAGAAATAGGAACAGGAGCAGATCATTCAGCCCCTTGAGCCTGCTCCACCATTCAATAAGATCATGTTCTTATGTTTCGATTTCTACATTCCTATCTACTCCGATAGCCTATAAGAACATATAGAATTCACCAAGGCTCCTTAGGCAGGACCTTCCAAACCCACGACCGCTACCACCTAGAAGAGCAAGGGCAGCAGATAAATGGGAACTCCACTGCCTGGAAGTTCACCTCCAAGTCACACACCATCCTGACTTGGAAATACATCGCCATTCCTTCACTGTCACTGGGCCAAAATCCTAGAACTACCTTCCTAACAGCACTGTGGGTGTACCTACACCACATGGACTGCAGCGGTTCAAGGAGGCAGCTCACCACCACCTTCTCAAGGACAACTAGAGATGGGGCAAGAAGCCCACATCCCGTGAATGAATAATAATAAAAAATATAGAACAAGAGGTGCAACCGTCCCTTTTGGACAAGTGCCTTTTGTCCACAACTGGCCCTAATGCCCCAAGAACCTGAAACTCTCCCACGTGCACCATGCTTCAGGGCATGCATTATCCCTCACTATCTTCCTGTAGCATAAGCCACTGAGAGCAATCCAGCGATTACCATCTTTAAAGTTCTACATTTTAACGTCTTCCTCAACTCCTGAAAATCTGACTGTTGGACCTCAATGCCTGCTGCCATTGGCACCAACTTTTAACTGAATAAATCGGATTATTCCTTAAAGGGTAGGATGATTCTTTCAAAGAGCTGAAACAGGTGTTATAGGCCGAATGGCTTCCTTCTGTGCTGCAAGATTCTATGATTCGTAGCAATGTAATTGTTTGAATGTTTATCGTTCCTTGTGTCAAATTGTTTAGGTATCTAGGACAAGAAATAATCATCAGACCCATATATACTCATAGATAAAAACAAAAAACTACTGCGGATGCTGGAAATCCAAAACAAAAACAGAATTACCTGGAAAAACTCAGCAGGTCTGGCAGCATCGGTGGAGAAAAGAAAAGAAAAGTTCTGTTGAAGGGTCGTGTGGACAAATTGCACTAATCAATGCTCTTCTCTCCTTTTCAGGAGAAGAATGCACATAATGCTGCCACGCGGGTGAGGACTGATGGTGGGCCAGCCCAGTTAGCGATTCTCAGCCACTTCGAGCAGGAGGCTCTAGATTTGGAGAGGCGCTGTGCACCCAGGTCCACCGGTGTCGGTGAGGCTGAGGTGCCACGGGCAGGTATGTTTGCCCAGCAGTGAGGTCACCATTGTTCTCCGAACAGCCATGGCAGTGCTGAATGTTCAGTGATTGAAGTTAGCAACGTGGCTTGACCACTACTTATGGAAAGATGAGCACATAATGATCCAGGGGACAGGGATGCACAGTGACATTGTCTCCACATTAACTGATCAAATGTCCTTGTTCTTCCTTTCAGCATCAGCGGAGTAGGACCAGGAGGAGGAGCAGCAGAGGCCCCCTCTCACACCTGAGGGCCCTGAAGTCTCACCAGCGTCACACCATCTCTGCGAAGCAGGCACAAGCGCAGATACTAACACCTCACGTTGGGAATTAGAACATTGGCTAGTGTCCCGGGACACAGCGGTGAGGGCACTTCACAGTCACTGGAGAAGCTGGCAGAGATAGAGAGTGCCCATGGCGCCAGCAGCCAGAGGACTGCAGGGGACAAGGCACATGCTCAATCGGTGCCTGATGATGTGCCTCTGGAGTTGTCCATGATGCAGCAGGGGCAGGAAATGCGGCTGGGTGTGCAGGAGCATCTGGGGGAGATACATGAGGCTATGCTTGGCTTGGTCTCCGTGGCGGAGGAGTCTATGCAGACTATCGCCAAAGCAATGAGCTTCATGTCCGAGCGCAATGTGTCCTCCATGGAGAGAGTGGCGACTCTCGAGGAGAGGCTCCTCCAGGAGATCCATCAGGCCTTCCTGGGGATGCGCTCGGACCAGTAAGTCCTCACATCAGCATTGACCTTAGCTGGTCAGTGCCAGTGTGGGAGATGGTCTGGGCACCAAGTTTCCCTGCTCACTGCTCATCCATCCATGAGCAGGGAGGTCCAAAGTGACCTCATGTCAGCACAGCAGCTGCCTGTCATCTCTGCAGGCTCCTTTCAGGGCGCACCGGATGAGGGCGGCAGCTCCTCTGCCCCTCTCCCAGTGACTGTAGCATCCAGTGAGGCTGCGACAACTGGGGAGATGCCAGCTGTAGATCTGGCAGCTCCCTCCCAGGCGGGGCCGGCACAGGCTCCACGGGCCAGAGGACGACCGCCAAGGTCATCGAAGCCAACAGGACAGCAGAGTCAGCAGGCTGTCTCAGATACCACTCCCAGCAATAGGGCAGCACTAAGACGTAGCATCTGAAAACATAAACAGAAGGCACCATTAGGCACACCACGGGTTTATCACTTTTGTGTTGGCCCGCAATGAGGTTTTTATGAGTTGATGTTATTGTTAACAACTTTTTAATTTTGTTTCATTAAGTTTCTTTGATTCCAATATTAAATTCAGACATGTCACCATGGCTGAGGGTGCCTCTTTTGTTCTGCATGTGGATGGTTTCCAATAATGTAATCAGTGCTTTGTGGGACATTCAGCTTTATTAACAAGGCCCTTAGTTAATGTTCCTAACCAGGCAGATTTTGCACTTAGGTCTCGAATATGGAGCATACAGCCCAGGCTTGTCCTGGAGGTCCATACGTGGTGTGCTAGCTGAAGGTTTGTTGGATTAAAGCCTCCCGGGTGTCCCTGCCTCCCTGGAGTATGCCCAGGTCAGCATCTACCCCCTCAGCATTTCCCTGTGCGTGCTCATCCTCAGACTCACTGCTGGACTCATCGTGTGCAGCCGCAGCCAATGCATCGATGTCTTCATCGTCCACAACGTCCCCCCTTTCCAGCGCAAGATTTTGGAGAGCGCAGCATGGAACCAATCATCTGACAGATATAGTTGACTGTCTCCCTTGAGAGACGGAGCCTCCTTCGGCACTGCACCTCAGACATATTGAGGAAGCTGCTTCGCCACCTGTATACCCTGGCAGCAGGATAGTGGCATCTTCTGCGGCCCCTTCCACTTGGACAACCTCTTGGCCCTGCGCCCCTTGTGCCTGCGCCTGACCTCCCAAAGGTGGCTCCTCTGGAGGCTGAATGTGCACTCCTGGCCTCCTCCCCTTTCTAGCCCTCCCTTCCTCCTCAGAGGAGATGCCTCCAGTGGACAGTTCAGCTCCCATTCCCATGCTAAGGGAAGGCTTCCTGAAACATGCAGGCCCAAAAAAGAATCTGCATTGCAGAGTGCTGACCTGAAGGTTGTGAGTCCAGACCAAGCAGCTGGTATGCATTTTGAAGTATTGCAGATCACACAGGCAAGTATCACTAACAGAAACATCAATATTTGACAGAGCCCCGCAGAACCCTCTTATCCCGCCTGTGGATGAGGTTTATACAAATGTTTCCTACCCGCCTGCCCGTTGGGCCTGTGCACCGACCTGAAGATGGCACGGGCGCTGAAAAATCGTGGTCGATTGGTGCCTCAAGGGCCTTAAGTGACCCGTTAATTAATGGCAGGCGCACATTGGAGAGCATCGAGGCCCCGCCCAATGAAATATCACGATGGTGCGCGGTGATGTCAGGACGCTCGACTGACGTCACCGCAAGTCATTTTACGCGCGTGCGTGCGAGGCCCACCCCTGCACGCCAACGGGAAAATTCTGCCCCTTCATTCATTAAAATCAAAGACAGGAGGAGTTACCGTGGGGAATAAGGAAATGAAGAGAAGGGAGTGAATATTTTTGACAGAATATTACTGCCTCAGGTATTGGTGGAGCCTCAGGACCATTTTTATGTCAGGAACCCAAGCTTAGGGATAGTGGGAGTTCCAGAAGTTGATTCATTAAGAGGCTATCTTTGGACTCCCTGACCAAATAGGAGGACAGGCAGGATTTCGTAGGCATTTTGTCAGATGAATGATTTCTGCTTAAAGGGACATGGCATGTTGCTGAGAAGCTTAACAGCAATTCTTTTTTAGATTGCAGAAACTACAGGAATGGGGAGGAGACACAGGAAATCTCCTCCCCGGGTCTCCCATTCTTGCCTGGAGGTCCAACTGAAGGAGTTGAGGTGGTCCCAAGGACAGGAGGAAGAGCACATTCTCGTCAGCCTGGCAGCCATGGATAGAAGTGGCTGAGGAAATCAGCATCCAGAGTGTGTTCCCTCCAATCTGGAGACAGTGCACCAAGATGATCCAGGATCTCAAGAGAGCATGACAGGTACCAAGCCCCACACTCTGATTTGCCCAGTGCTCTCCTGCACATCACGCCTCAGGTCATACACTTTGCAGCTCGAGTCATTCCTCTTCCTGTTGGCAACTAGCATTGCCATCTGAACAGCCAACACTCATATACACCCTCAGCTTATTGTCCTCTTGCAACCATGCCTCACAGTCATCTTCCACAAATGGTCACCTTCACTCCTGTGCACATAAAGCATTGCAGCCACTCACTCTTCCTTGCCTTCTCTCCTTGCAAGAGAAAAGAGCACGCAACCTGGTGAGAGACAGACATATATGGTTGGGTGAGGCAAAGAGGATGGAACCCCAGTGACAGGCACTTTGTCAACCACAGGTACCATGTGCCTACCTGGTCCAAGATACAGGTGTCAGCTGCGAGCTGCTGTGAGAGCCTGAGGCTCCTGAGGCACTGGTGCTTGCACATGCCAGGATAGCTTGTCCCTCCTCTGCCGGTTGTGGTTCTTGCCTCCTTCCAGCTCCATGTTGGTGGCCAACACCCTCTCCCCGAAGGAGGTACGTGTGGCTGAGGAGAAAGCAGCTGGTGCTTCTCCTGGTGTTGCTGCTGCTGCAGCTGGAGCAGGTGGAAATGAATAACCTCCTTCCCTAGACTCTGAGCAGAGGTGGAAGGTGGAGCTGCGTAAGCTGGTCCTATGTCACTCTGAAGGCTGACAGCAGGGAAGTGCAGCTGAAGGATGGTAAAGTACCTTCCAAGGAACTGGCAATCCCCTATCACACCATGATTGTACTCTCTGATAAAAGGAGCACTTTGCACAGCATCCAATCACCTGGCCAGGTCTGCAGTGATCAGTGAAGCTGATCAAAACCTTCACAGCATGTCAGCTTCACGGAGAAAGTCCCTCACACTTTGCCCTCACCTTCTCCAACCTGCCGGGATGGAGACACAGAATGGGAGTGCTATGCTGTTAGGGAAGATGAAATCTATGTGCAAAAATTCCTCTTAATTACTTGCTTAACAACTTTAATTGCTCTCCTGCCTAAGCTAACCTTATTCCTTACCCACCCTGGGAAAGACGGAAGGGGGCAGGGCAATGTTAGGATACTAGAACGCTGCAGTTTTGACAATTTTTCCATCCCCGCCCCCACTGTTCCCCTCCATGTCCAGACCTGTCTCCACCAGCCTGAGAAAATTTCCTCCCCTTTGTGTCTGTCTCACAGTAAGAGACACAAATTACATTCCAGAAATAGAGGGCAATCAAGGGGGTTAATAAAGGAATTTAAAGTCATTAATATCAGTAAAGAATAAGTATTAGAGAAATGTACAGCACTAAAAGCCAATAAATTCCCAGGGCCTGAAGGCCTACATCCTATGATTCTAAAAGAACCAGCTGGAGAGATAGTGGATACACTGGTTATCATTTTCCAAAATTCCCTAGATCCTAGAATGGTTCTAGCTAATTGGAAGCTAGCAAATTATAACGCCACTATTCAAAGAAGGAAAGAAAGAGAAAATGGGGAACGACAGGCCAATTATCCTGATACCAGTTGTTTGGAAAATGCTGGAATCTATTATTAAGGAAGTCTTAACAATGCACTTGGAAAATCATGGTATGATCAGATAAAGTCAACATGGTTTTAGAAAAGGGGAAATGTGTTTGAAAAATTTATTAGAGTTTTTTGAGGATGGAACTATTAGGATAGATAACGAGGAATCAGTAGATGTTGTGTACTTAGGGTAAAATTTTTTGCTTGGCAGGCGGGCACGCGCCCGACCTGACCGAGCGTAAAATGGCACGCGATGACATCGGGCGAGCATCCTGATGTCATCGCGCACTCGAGTGATATTTTGGTCGGCGGGCGCATGCCAGAATCGGCAGCGCGCCCACCGACAATTAAAAGGCCCATTAAGGCCATAAAAAAGTTAATTAAAATAAAATTTTCACTGCCCGCCCAACCTTACGGTCAAAAGGCAGGCAAAAACACTCAGAGGCTTTTGCCCTTTTTTGGAAACCTCATCCACAGGCGGGATGAGGTTTCTAAAAGCAAATAAAAATAAAATAAAAACTTAAATTTTTCATTAATAACATGTCCCTGCTCATGCGACAGGGTGACATGAGGGGACGTGTTTCATTACATTTTTATTTTTAAATTTTTTTTTCATATATCTTCATCTCCCTGAGGCAGAGAGCTGCCTCAGCGAGATTATGTAGCGCGCACTTGCATGCATGCACAAAAGTCATGCTCACCCGGCTCGCACTCCTCTCCCCACCCGCACAGGCAGCGCTCAGTCTCCACATCTAAGGAAGGTTATATTTGCCTTGGAGGTGGTACAGCGAAGGTTCACTATCCTGATTCCTGGGATGAGATGGTTGTCCTTTGATTAGAGGCTAAGTAAACTGGGCCTATACTCTCTGGAGATTAGAAGAATGAGAGATGATCGCATTGAAACATAAAATACTCTGAAACTGCTTGACCGTGTAGACACGGAGAGGTTGTTTCTCCTGGTCTTGGTAATCTAGAACATGAGGCTCAGACTCAGGGGCAGGGGAAGATCAGTTAGGATGGAGATGAGGATAAATTTCTTCTCTCATAGGGCTGTGGGTCTTTGGAATTCTCTCCCCTAGAGGGTAGTGGACTCTCCATTGCTGAATATATTTAAGGCTAAGGTAGACAGATTTTTGGGGAATCATGGGATATAGGGAATGGGTGGAAACATGGAGTTGAGGCAGAAGAACAGCCATGATCGTGTTGAGTGGTTAAGAAGGCCTGAGGAGCTGAGTGGTCTGCTCCTGCTCCTATTTCTTATGTTCTTATGTTTACTTTAATACCTCTATTAAAATTGTAGAATGAAATTAACAGCTCTTACGCACCGTACTGTTAGGCAGTAGCGTATTTACAGCAATTGTTGATCCTTATAGTCTCTTGCTGCTCAATGTATTCTCATTAAAATTATTTACAGTTAGTAAATCCAAGGTGCAGACGTGAGCACACATGACAATAAATCACTAAGATAAAAGCAAAAAACTGCGGATGCTGGAAACCCAAAACAAAAACAAAAATACCTGGAAAAACTCAGCAGGTCTGGCAGCATCTGCGGAGAGGAACACAGTTAACGTTTCGAGTTCACATGACTCTTCAACAGAACTAGGGAAAAATAGAAAAGAGGTGAAATATAAGCTGGTTTAAGGAGGGGGGGGTGGGACAAGAATAGCTGGATAGAGGGTCAGTGATAGGTGGAGATAACCAAAAGATGTCACAGACAAAAGGAAAAAGAGGTGTTGAAGGTGGTGATATTATCATGCCCACATGTCCATCCTTGGCTTGCTGCATTGTTCCAGTGAAGCTCAACACAAACTGGAGGAACAGCACCTCATCTTCCACTAGGCACTTTACAGCCTTCCGGACTGAATATTGAGTTCAACAACTTTAGATCATGAACTCTCTCCTCCATCCCCACCCCCTTTCCGATTCCCCCCGCCCCACCTTTTTGTTTTTCCCAATAATTTATATAGATTTTTCTTTTCCCACCTATTTCCATTATTTTTAAATATATTTCCATCCATTGTTTTATTTCTACCTTTTAGCCTATTTCAATTCCTTCACCCCACCCCACCTCCACTAGGGCTATCTGTACCTTGCTTGTCCTGCTTTCTACACTTAATTAGCACATTCCTTAGATAATATCACTACCTTCAACACCTCTTTGTCCTTTTGTCTGTGACATCTTTTGGTTATCTCCACCTATCACTGGCCCTCTATCCAGCTCTTCTTGTCCCACCCCCCTACCCCCTTAAACCAGCTTATATTTCACCTCTTTTCTATTTTCCCTTAGTTCTGTTGAAGAGTCATGCGGATTTGAAACGTTAACTATGTTCCTCCGCAGATGCTGCCAGACCTGCTGAGTTTTTCCAGGTATTTTTGTTTTTGTGTTGACAATAAATCACAGCTCACTTGCTAACTGCTAATTTTTAAATGCTATAAAAGAATAATTTTGTAATGTTTTCAGACCATGAATAATAATGTAATTACTGAGTTCTGGCTGAATTCTACATTGTCTTCAGAAAAAGATGTATAATTATAATGGTAAACAACAACAAGGAAATTTTCAGCAATTGAGATAGATTTACTTCACCCCAGCCTCCAGCAGTATGGGCTACTTTAAGAAGAGTCAATAGGATATATTTATGCTTTGTTTGTCTAGAGAAAATCTGGTGAAAGTAGAAGAAAATGTCTTGAATGTGTTGTGTTGAAACTGAACCTGTTCATAATGAGAGTATAAAATAAAGTCATTCAGCCTGCACAAGCTTAACTTCACAGACCACAGGGAAGATTTCTCTGGGTATGAGCCTGGCCACATTGGATTAGTTGCGCAGAATAACCATCAGATAATCGTGCAAACTGCATCACAAGCCTAACTTGCCTGGTTTTCCTTCAGTGTATTTAATTGGGGGGGAAATTCAGAAAATTCCTTTAAAAGATTTTGTTCTGAGCTGCTCAATTTCTTGTCATTTGTTGCATGATGTTGATGTGGTGCATCCAAACTCAAACCCCAGGAAAATTTCCATTCGTGAATGATTTACCCTGTTGTCAACTCAACTCCACCAGTTCAATCTCCTGAGGGAACATTCTTCTTACTTTCACCCTGGGCATTTTCTGGTCACTATAATGAGTCAAAAAGCAGAATCTTCATTTATCCCCACTTTGTCACCACCAACAAGAACATCAATTTATGTAGTAAGCATGGTCAAATGAACATGTTTTAAGAAGGTTTTTAAAAGGGGAGAGAGATGTAGCAATATGTAGGATTTTGGGGAGCAAATTCCAAGGATAAGAGAAGAAGTATCATGGTCCTTGTTGGTGGAGCGGATGGAGTGGGGATACATTCTTATTATTAATATTATTGCCCTCATAGACTGTCTTCTTCAAATGAAATTGATTTCTAACCTCTTTATTTATCCATGGGGGCCTGAAGCTACTGGTAGTTTATTGTTTTAATGGAATATATTAATTCTCTACATTTACTAAAAAAAATCTCACTCTTGCTCTACAGTTCCATGTTCCAATTTCACCTCCCACATCACCTCAGCTAGGCCGTGGATGGATTCTTGGTAAGCAAGGGGATGATAAGTTATCGAGGGAAGGTGGGATGTAGATTTAAGGTTAGTATCAGATCATCCATAATCTTATTAAATGGCGGAGCAGGCTTGAGGGGCCGAATGGCCTACTCCTGCTCCTTGTTCGTATGTATGTTCACATGTTCCTCATCATCCTAATCTAACTTGGTGTTCCAGATTTTTGAGTTGACCTTTTCCATTTCTACTCGGTTCTTAAAACTAAATTTGGAACATTGAGGAAGATAGCAATAGACTTCAGGAAGACATAAACAGACAGGTGATATAGGCAGACTCACAGCACATGAAATTAAATAGAGAGAAGGGTGAAGTGACTCATTTGAGTATGAAGAATGAGAAGATGAAATACAGGGGAGAATTTTTCCTATGGCGGGTGGGCTGGGCAGGAGCGGGTGGGGGCGGGCTGGAGCTGATCGCCGCATGCAATCAGCTGCATGCTGCCATTTTAAGCAGACGGACCAATTAAGGCCTGCCCAGCATAACATGCAGCCGGTTGCGCTCAGCATTACCTGTGTGGGGTGGGGGGGCGTGGAGGAGGGAGAGTCAGGGCCCATGTACTTTCATGCATGCGTGCGAAAGAGCACATCAATCACCCTGAGGCATGGAGCTGCCTCAGGGAGGTTAAGTAGATAATAAAACTTTTTAATAAATAAAGTAAAGAAATATTAAACATGCCCCCTCATGTGACAGTGCCACGTGAGCTGGGACATGTTTGTGAAGTAAGCAAAAATTATTTATTTATTTTATAAAACCTTCAGGAAACCTCATCCCACCTGAGGATGAGGTTTCCTGAAAAACGGGAAGGCCGCTCGGGCTCTTAGCCTGCCCGCCAACCTTAAGGTTGGATGGGCAGCATTGTTAACAACTTTAATTACTTTTTTAATGGCCTTAATAGGCCGTTGACAGTTCGGCGGGCACACAGCCGCCTCTGACGCGCGCCCGCCGAACGAAATATTGAAATGACGCGCGATGACGTCAAGACGCACACCCGACATCATCGCGTGTCATTTTACGCGTTGACGTGTCGGGCCCACCCCTGCACACCGACGGCAATATTCTGCCCATGAACTAAACGGTGCATTTTTAAAGGCTTTACAGGAACAAACCTTTGATGGCTTGAAGACAGGCTGAGAAGACAGTTAGGAAAACGTGTGGGATCCTTGGTTTTGTTAATAGAAGAATAGTGTACAAAAACAAGGAAGATAAGCTGAACATTAAAACACTGGTTAGTCCTCAGCTGGAGCAATGTGTTCAATCCTGGGCAACACCCTTTAAAAAGGATGTCAAGGAGAGTCCGCAGAAGAGATTTACTGGAAAGGCACCAGGGATGAAGGACTGCAGTTATGTGGAGAGACCGGAGAAACTATGGGTTGTTCACTTTAAAGCAGAGAAGATTAAAAGGAGATTTGGTGGAGATGCTCAAAATCTTGAAGGGTATTGAAGAGGTAAATAAGGAGACATTGTTTCCAGTGACAGAAGCATCAATAACAAGAGAACACAGATTTAAAGTGAATGACAAAATAGCCAAAGTGACATGAGTTGTGATCTGATGAAAGGGCGATGGAAGCAGATTCAATAGTAACATTCAATAGAGAATTGGATAAATGCAGAAAGGGGAAAAAAATTACAGGGCTAGCGGGAAATAACAGAGGATTGGGACTAATTTGATAACTCTGCCAAAGAGCTGGCAGAGGGAGAATGGATCAAATGACCTCCTTCTGTGCTGTATCATCCATGATTCTACACTGGAGTCACAATTCTTAAGCTGCTCACCCACATTAAGCTCATTGACTTGATCTACTTCATTAATCAACACTGGATCTAGCAACATATCTGTCTATATAGGTGGACTAACATGCTGCTTGAGAAAGGACTCCTATACACATTTTAGAAATGTCATTTCCTATTCTCCATTTACACCCTCTCTGTCTCAATCAATAGCTGGATAAAATCTGCCAGAACGATTATCATTTGGTAATGCCAATGAAGGCCAGAGTGGGGGTGGTTGAGCTTTTTCTTGTTGAAGGTGGCCATTACTTGGCATGTATGTTTGCAAATGTTGCCTGCCTAAATGTTATCCTCGTCCTTTACAGGCCGGCATTAGCTATTTAATTAGCAGGGGGGCTACAGATGGATTAGAATGCCATGTAACAGTGCTGGGCGTGTTGGATGAAATTCTGTCCTACATTAAATTACTGTGACATTAGGCCAACTCCAAACTTTTGAAACTGAAATGCCTCGATTGTTAGAACCAGGCTGGGCCTCAATGATTTACAATATATATTAATGACTTAGATGAGGGAAGTGAATATACTATCGCCGAATTTGCGGATGATACAAAAATAGGTGGGAGGGCAAGTGGTAAGGATGACACAATGAGTCTACAAAGTGATATAGGCAGGTTAAGTGAGTGGGCAAAAAAGTGGCAGATGGAATATAATCTGGTAAAATGTGCAGTTACACACGTTGGCAGAAAGAATAGAGGAGCTGAATATTATTTAAATAGAGAAAGACTGCAGAAAGCGGCAGCACAGAGAGATTTGGGAGTTCTTGTGCATGAATCCCAATAAGCCAACATACAAGTTCAACAGGTAATGGGGAAGGCAAATGGAATGTTGGCCTTTATTTCAAAGGGAATGGAGTATAAAAATAGGGAAGCCTTGCTAAAACTAGGCAAGGCACTAGTTAGACCACACCTAGGATACTGTGAACAGTTTTGGTCCCCTTTATCTAAGGAAAGATATACTGGCATTGGAAGCAGTCCAGAGAAGGTTCATTAGGTTGATTTCGGGTATGGAGGGGTTTTCTTATGAGGATAGGTTGAGTAGGTTGGACCTGTATTCATTGGAGTTTAGAAGAACGAGAGGTGACCTTATTGAAACATATAAGATTCTTAGAGGGCTTGACAGGTTGGATGCTGAGAGGTTGTTTCCCCTTGTGAGAGAGTCTAGGACCAGAGGGCATAATCTCAGAGTCAGGAGTCACCCATTTAAAACAGAGATGAGGACGAGTTTCTTCTGTGGAATTCTTTACCGCAGAGGGCTGCAGAAGTTGGGCCATTAAGTATATTCAAGGCTGAGATAGACAGGTTTTTGTTCAATAAGGGAATCAAGGGTTATGGGGAAAAGGCAGGAAAGCGGAGTTGAAGATTATCAGATCAGCCATGATCTCATTGAACGGCTGGGCAAACTCGATGGGCCGAATGGCCTACTTATGCTCCTACGTCTTATGATCTTATGGAATCCAAGACCTGATTTACTGGTGGACACATTAATTTAATAAGAGGCATGTGGGTCCTGATGGCAGATTTGGAGGTGTGTAACACTTTAGCTTTTGTGTTGGAAGCTGTCAAACGTAAAAGTATAATTAAAATTGAAAGGGCTGGTGGCAGGCACATGAGACACATGAGATACAGCAGGAGCAGGTATTGATTGGTAGGTCCTACCATCAGCTGACAATTCCGCTGGTCCGGGTGGGCTATAAAAGAGCCTCCTGGACAAATGGGAGGCCCTGCATCAAGGCCACAGGATTCACATCTAGCATCTTTCATTCAGTTCTCTGGTCCATTTGTTGATGCTCCGCTTCATTGCCCTCTGCCCCACTCAACCTTCTCCACCTATCACTCCCCTCCTGATTATTTTTTCATGTTCTGCCCCAGCCCCCAGAATCATGTTAAAGCCCCTTCAACTACACCTTGGACTTGTTTGAGCCTAGACAGGACTAGCCCCATGGGTCAGCAATGCCTCCCTGCAAATTCTCCTCCAGGCCTTCCGGGAATGATGGAAGGTACTCTTTCCCACAGCTGGCAACAGAAAGCCCTCATGGCCAACCAAAGCAGTCTGGTCAGAGGTTACAGAGAGGTGAACAACCGTGGAGTCCACCAAAACTCCTGGGTCCAATGTGGGAAGAGGGTCAATGACCTTATCCGATCTGCCAGCGTAGGGTAGGTGGTTACATTGTGGCAATGTCACTGGGCTAGTGATCCAGAGGCCCAAGCTAATATTCTGCAGACACGAGTTCAGATCCCACCATGGCAGCCGGTGAAATTTAAATTCAATTAGTACATTTTGAATTACAAAAGCTAGTCTCAGTTATTGTGACTATCAAAACATTGTTGATTGTTGTAAAAACCCATCCGGTTCGCTGCTGCCCTTTAGGGAAGGAAATCTGCCGCCCTTACCTGGTCTGGTCTACATGGCACCCCAGATCCACAGCAATGTAGTTGAGTCTTAGCCACCCTCTGAAACGGCCTAGCAAGCCACTCAGTTGCATCAAAACATTACAAAGCCTAAACAAAAAGGAGTGAAACCAGATGGACCACACAGCATCGACCTAGGCACTGGAAATGACAACAGCACACCAAGCCCTGTCACCCCTGCAAGGTCCTCCTTACTAATATCTGGGGGCTTGTGCCAAAATTGGAAGAGCTGTCGCACAGATGAATCAATCAACAGCCTGACATAGTCATGGTCATAGAATCATACCTTAAAGACGATATCCCAGACACTGCCATTACCATCCCTGGGTATGTCATGGCCCACTAATATGACAGACCCACCAGAGGTGGAGGCACAGTGGCATACAGTCAGGAGGGAGTACCCCTGGGAGTCCTCAACATTGGCTCCGGACCCCATGAAGCCTCATGGAATCAGGTAAAACATAGGCAAGGAAATCTCATGCTGGTTACGACCTACCACAAACCCCCCTCCCCACCACCTCAGCTGAAGAATCAGTACTCCTCCATATTGAACATCACTTGGAAGAAGCACTGAGAGTAGCAAGGGCACAGAACGTGGGGGAATCTGGATGGGGAATTCAATGTTCCTCACCAATAGTGGCTCAGCAGCACCACTACTGAATGAGCTGGCCGACTCCTAAAGGAGATAGCTGCTAGACTGGGTCTGCGGCAGGTGGTGAGGGAACCAAGAAGATTGGAGCTGTATAAAATGCGAATTTGCCACAGCTGGAGTACTGTGTGCAGTTCTAGTTGCCACACTATCGGAAGGATGTGATTGCACCGGAGAAGGTGCAGAGGAGATTCACCAGGATGTAGCCTGGCAGGAGCGTTTCAGCTATGAAGAGAGACTGGATAGTCTAGGGTTGTTTTCCTTAGAGCAGAGATCTAGAGCCTGATTGAGGTAGACAAAATCATGAGGGGCATAGGTTGGGTAGATAGGAAGAAAGATTTCCCCTTAGCGGAGGTGTCAATAACCATGGGCCATAGATTTAAGGTAAGGGGCAGGAGGCTTGGAGGGGATTTGAGGAATTTGTTTTCACCCAGAGGGTGGCTAGAATCTGGAACACACTGCCTGAGGGGGCAGTAGAGGCAGGAGCCCTCACAACATTTAAGAAGTATTTAGATGAGCACTTGAAACACCAAAGTATACAGAGCCAATGCTGGAACATGGGATTAGAATAGATAGGTGGTGCTTGATGGCAGGCACAGACACGATGGGCCGAAGTGCCTGTTTCTGTGATGTCTAACTCTATAACTCTAAGAGAGAAAAATCTACTTGACCTCATCCTCACCAATCTTCCTATCACAAATGCATCTGTCCTTGACAGAATAGGTAGTAACCACCGCACAGTCCTTGTAGAGGCGAAGTCCCATCTTCATATTGAATATACCCTCCATTGTGTTGTATGGTACGACCACCATGCTAAATGGGATAGATTTCGAACAGATCTACCAACTCAAAACTGGGCATCCATGAAGCACTGTTGGCCATCAACAGCAGTAGTACTGTATTCAACCACAATCTGTAATCTCATGTCCCGGCATATCCCCCACGCTACCATTACCATCAAGCCTAGTTCAATGAAGAGTGCAGGAGGGCATGCCAAGAGCAGCACCAGGCATACCTGAAAATGACGTGTCAACCTGGTGAAGCTGCAACATAGGACTATTTGCATGTCAAATAGCATAAGCAACATGCAATACACAGAACTAAGTGATCCCACCAATGGATCAGCTTTAAGCTCTGCAGTCCTGCCATATCCAGTTGTGAATGCTGGTGGACAATTAAACAACTAACTAGTGGAGGAGGCTGCACAAATATCCCCATCTTCAATCGGGGAACCCAGCACATCAATGAAAAAGAGAAGGCAGAAGCATTTGCAACAACCTTCAGCCAAGAGTGCCAAGTGGATGATCCATCTTGGCCTCCTCCTGAGGTAGCATCACAGATGCCAGTCTTAATCCAATTCAATTCACTCCACGTGATATCAAGAAATGACTGAAGGCACTGGCTACTGCAAAGGTTATAGGTCCAGCCAACATTTCGGCAATAGTGCTGAAGACTTGTGCTCCAGAATTAGCTGCTCCCTTAGCCAAGTTGTTCCAGTGCAGCTACAGCACTGGCATCTACCTAACAATTACCCAGGTATGCACTGTACACAAAAAACAGGACAAATCCATCCCAGCCAATTACTTCCCAATCAGTCTACTGTCGATCATCAGCAAAGTGATGGAAAATGTTATCAACAGTATTAACAAGCAGCACTTACTCAGAAATAACTTGCTCACTGGTGCTCAGTTTGGGTTCTGCCAGAGCCATTCAGCTCCTGACTTCATTACAGCTTGGTCCAAACATGGACAAAAGAACTGAACTCAAAATATGAGGTGACAGTAACTGCCCTTGGCACCAAGGCAGCATTTGACTGAGTGTGGTTTCAAGGAGCCCTAGCAAAACAGGAGTCAACGGAAATCAGGGGGGAAACTCTCCACTGGCTGGGGTCATACCTAGCACAAAGGAAGATGGTTGTAGTTGTTGAAGGTCAATCATCTCAGTTCCAGGACATCACTGCAGGAATTCCTCAGGGTAGTGTCCTTGGCTCAAGCGTCTCCAGCTGCTTCGTCAATGACCTTCCCTCCATCATAAGGTCAGAAGTGGAGATGTTCACTGATGATCGTACAATGTTCAGCACTATTCGTGACTCCTCAGATATTGAAACAGTCCATGTCCAAATGCAGCAAGACCTGGACAATGTCGAAGATTGAGCTGATAAATGGGAAGTAACAATCATACCACACAAGTGCCAGGCAATGACCATCTCCAACAATAAAGAATCTAACCATCTCCCTTTGACATTCAATGGCATTATCATTGCTGAATCCTGACTAACCACATCCTGGTGGTTAACATTGACCAGAAACTGAACTGGACCAGCCATATAAATATTGTGAGTACAAGAGCAGGTCAGAAGCTGGGAATTCTGCAGTGATTATCTTACCTCCTGACTCCCCAAAGCCTGTCCACCATCTACAAGGTACACGTCAGGAGTGTGATGAAACACTCTCTACTTGTGTTATGACCCAGCAATTGGTAAAGCTGAGTTATTTAAAAATCCCAAAGGGAAACTTTAAACAATTGTCATAACCTATATTTTTAAGTTTTAAGTATGTTTGAGATGCAACTCTAAATTCAGGAATAAGACCATCAGTCCTCAAGAGGTTTTTTATCAAAATACATGAGACATTTATTAATTTACAAGTTAAATATATACACATGGCTACAAATTACTACTATCACAACTTTTAACAAATTCCCAAACTAATCTCCATTAGGGCAACAGCAACCCATAGATTTTCAGCGGACACCAGACAAAATATTTTCATCATACAAATTCAAAATGAGGCTCCTTTCACTTTAGTTCCTGTGGAGACAGTTGTAGGCTTACAGCTGCTTTGATCTTACATTGCCTCTGCTCTGCATACCCAAAACTGCTGTCTGTTATACTCAACACAGCTTAGTGAATGTAAATTCTTATTGTATCACCAGCCCCTTTGAACTCCACCTCTTCTAATAATAAAACCCCTTTGATAGTACCAATTTTATTAGTAATATAAACATATTGCTTGGTCTCTGCTAGCTAGGTGCCAGATTTCACCCCGCTTCTTGAAATGCATTCTACCTCTTTTGCATCTCAAAACTAGTACACATCTAAGCACTCAGGCTAGCTGGCTTTAATCTAATTAAGACACACCCACAGACTAAATCTCTATTTTTAAAAGAAAAATAATTTCCAATAATATATACATTACTAGCATCATAACAACTTGTCTGGATGAGTGCAGCTCCAACAACAATCAGGAACCTCAAGACCAACCAGGGCAAAGCAGCCCACTTGATTGGCACCCCTTCCACCACCTTCTACATTCACTCCCTCCACCACCAACACACAGTGGCAGGATCTACAAGAAGAAATGTTGCAACTGGCCAAGGCTCCTTCAACAACACCTCCAAAACCCGGGACGTCTACCACCATGGGCAGCAGTTGCATGGGAACACCACTGCCTGCAAGTTCCCCTCCAAGCCAAAACCATCCTGACTTGGAATTCTGGATCAGGATTATTGATCTGGAAGCCAAAATGCAGATACTGCACAATATAAGGGAGGGAGAGAAACACTTGGATACTTTCTTCCAGAAGATAGTCACACCTCGCAGAAGAGAGTCATCTGTTTTGGTCAGCAGTGAGGGGCAAGAAGATGTGACTGTCAATGAGGCAGGTAATGGGGCCGAGGAGACAGTAATGGAGGAACCTCAGACTTTGTAATTGTCAAACAGGTTTGAGGTGCTCAGAACCTGTGTGGATGAAAGCGACGTCTACAAGGTGGATGAGCGGGCTGGCCCTGGCACTGTGGTACAGGAAACCATTCAAGCCAGGGAAGCAAAAAGGAATGGAGTGGTTGTAGGGGATAGTATAGTGAGGGGGATTGACACTGTTCTCTGCAGCAAAGATCGAGAGTTCAGACAGCTATGTTGCCTGCCCAGTGCCAGGGTTCAGGACACCTGCTCAGAGCTGGAGCGGAAGTTACAGTGGGAGGGAAAGGATCCAGTTGTCATGGTCCATGTAGGTACCAATGACATAGGTAGAAGTAGGAAAGAGGTTCTGCAAAGTCAGTATGAGGAGCTAGGTACCAAATTAAGAAGCAGAACCTCAAAGGTAATAATCTCTTGATTATTACCTGAGCCACGTGCAAATTGGCATAGGGCAAATAAGATTAGAGAGACAAATGTGTGGCTCAAAGACTGGTGTGGGAGAAGTGGGTTCTGGTTTGTGGGGCACTGACATCAGTACTGGGGAAAGTGGGGGCTGTGCCATTGGGACGGTTTACACCTGAACTGTGCTGGGATGAATGTCCTCGCAAATCGCATAACTAGGGGAGTAGAGAGGGCTTTAAACTAAACAAGAGGGGTGAGGGATCAAGCTTGGGTAGAGCTAGCAATTCAAGGCGTAGAGTCAAGACAGGAGAGCAAAATAGTAATATGAGAAATGAGGGTCAGAGAATGGCAGGAAGGGACAGAGAGAAAAAACCTAAGAATACATCCACAGTCAAGACTATGTGTTACAAAGATAACAAAAAGACAAAACTGAAGACTCTCTATCTGAATGCATCAAGCATTCATAATGAAGTAAATGAATTGATGGCCCATGTTGAGGTAAGTAAATAAGATCTGATAGAAATTACGAGGACGTGGCTGTAAGACGACAATGATTGGGCCCTTAACATTGAAGGGTACATGACATTCAAGAAGAATAGGAAGCTAGGTAAAGGTGGAGTAATGCTATAGTTAGAGATGACCTTGGTTCAGGAGATCAGGATGTAGAACCGCTTTGGGTGGAGCTGAGGAATAGTAGGGGAAAAAAGTCATTGGTAGGAGTTGTTTCGAGGCCCCCGAACAATAGCCACAGTGTTGGACAAAATATTCAAGAGAAAATATTGTGTGCTTGTGATAAAGGGACAGCAATAATCATGGGTGATTTTAATTTACACATAAACCGGAAAAATCAAATTGGCAGTTGTAGCCTGGATCAGGAGTTCTTAGAATGCTTTTGAGATAGTTTCTTAGAGCAGCATGTTCTGGAACCAACCAGAAAACAGGTTACATTAGACTTGGCATTGTGTAACGTGACAGGATTAATTAATGACCTCAGAGTAAAGGCACCCTTAGGTAGCAACAACCACAATATTACATCCAGTTTGAAAGGGAGAAGAGTGGATCTAAGGCTAGTATCTTAAACTTAAATAAAGGCAACTATGTGGGGATGAAAGCTGAGCTAGCTGAAGTGAACTGGGAAACTAGGCTAGAGGATAGATCAATAGAGAAGCAGTGGCAGACATTTAAGGGGATATTTCAGAGTATTTAGAATAAGCACATTCCTACTACAAAGAAAAGTTCTAAGGGGAGAACCCACCATCTGGGGTTAACTAAAGATGTTAAGGAAAGCATAAAACTTAAGGAAAAAGCATACAACTCCGCAAAGATGAATGAGAGGACAGATTATTGAACAGAATATAAAGAAAGACAGAGAATGTCTAAAAAGCTAATCAGGAGAAAGAAATTAGAGTTTGAGAGGAAACTAGCTAGAAATGTAAAAACGGATAGCAAGAGTTTCTACAGGTATTTAAAAAGGAAAAGACTAAATAAAGTAAGTGTTGGTCCCCTAGAGAGTGACAGTGGGGAGTTAATAGTAGATAATAAGGAAATGGAGGAAGAAATGAACTAATATTTTGCTTCTGTGTTCACTATAGAGAACACAAAAAACATTCCAGTAATAGCTGCAAATCAGGAGGTGAACAGGAGAAAGGAACTTGGTGAAATTGAAATCACTGTGGAAACAGTACTGAGCAAATTGATGGAGCTGTGGGCTGGCAAGTCTCCAGGTCCCGGTGGACTACATCCTAGAGTCTTAAAAGAGGGGGCTAATGAGGTAGTCGATGCGTTGGTGTTAATTTTCAAAAATTCGCTAGATTCTGGAAAGGTTCCATCAGATTAGAAACTAGCAAATATAACCCCCCCTGTTCAAGAAGGGAGGGAGGCAGAAAACAGGAAACTATAGGCCAGTTAGCTTGATGTCTGTCGTGGGGAAGTTATTAGAATCAATCATTAAGGAGGCATAGCTGGACATTTAGAAGAGCTCAAGCCAATTGGGAAGGGTCAGTATGGTTTTGTGAAAGGGAAATCATGGTTTACCAATTTATTGAAGTCTTTTGAAAGAGTGACATGCGCAGTGGATAAAGGGGAGCTTGTAGATGTACTATACTTGAATTTCCAGAAGGCATTTGGTAAGGTGCCACATCAAAGATTATTACAGAAAATAAAACCGCAAGGTGTAGGGGGTAACATATTAGCATGGATAGAAGATTGGCTGGCTAGCAGAAAGCAGAGAGTAGTCTTTTTCTGATTGGCAGAATGTGACAAATGGCATCCCACAGGGTTCCAGTACTGGGGCCTCAACGTTTTATGATTTACATCAATGACTTAGATGAGGGGAATGAGATATGGTAGATAAATTTGCAGATGACACAAAGAAAGGTCGAAAAGTATGTTGTGAAGAGGACAAGAGGAGGTTGCAGATGGATATAGGTAGGCTAAGTGAGTGGGCAAAGACCTGAAAAATGGAGCTTAATGTGGGAAAATGTGAAGTTGTTCACTTTGGCAGGAAGAACCAAAAAAGCAGAGTACTACCTAATTGGAGAATGGCTGCATAATTCTGAGGTGCAGAGGGACATAGGTGTTCTAGTACATGAGTCACAAAAATTTAGTATGCAGTTACAGCAAGTAATTAAGAAGGCTAATGGAATGCTATTCTTTATTACGAGAGGGATTGAACATAAAAATAAGGATGTTATGCTTCAGCTATACAGGGCATTGGTGAGACTGCACCTCAAATACTATGTGCAGTTTTGGTCTCCTTATTTAAGGAAGGATGTAAATACATTGGAGGCGGTTCAAAGGAGTTTTACTAGACTGATACCTGGAATGAGCGGGTTGTCTTATGAGGATAAGTTGGACAAACTGGGCTTGTTTCCACTGGAGTTTAGAAGAGTGAGGGGTGATTTGATTGAAGTATACAAGATCCTGAACGGCCTTGACCAGGTGGATGTCGAAAGGATGTTCCCTCTTATGGGTGAGTCCAGAACTAGGGGGCACTTTTTTAAAGTTAGGGGTTGCCCTTTTAGGACAGAGATGAGGAGATTTTTTTTTTTTCTCAGAGGGTTGTGAGACTTTGGAATTCTCTGCCTCAGAAGGTGGTGGAGACAGGGGTTATTGAATATTTTTAAGGCAGATTCTTGTTAGGCAAGAGAAAGAAAGGTTATCCATGTTAGATGGGAAGTTGAAATTGAAACACAAGAAGATCAGCCATGATCTTATTAAATGGCGGAGCAGGCTCAAGGGATCGAATGGTTTACGCCTGTTCCTATTTCTTATGTTCTTATGTTCTAACAAAAGGTAGAGGAAGATATGGCAGAGATGCCAGAGGTTATGGACAGCATTGCATGGATGACGGAGAAGTCCATGCAAGCCAAGAGTTCTGCCATGGAGAGGTTGGTGACCACCATGGAGAACCAGGTCCAGCATACAACCCATATGCACTCTGACCTGCATTCCACTGCTCTCACCATGGTCCCATACAGCAGTGGTGAGGCGAGAAGAGGGTGAGGCACCTGGGCCTCCTTCCAGGTATCTCTTCCCCTACAGGGTGGTGCACAAAGATGGAGGTGGAACAGATGCTAGCCGCCCCGGGCAGGGGGTTCCTCTCCGGACACCTGCAGAGAGAGCGGCCTTTCCTCATTGCATCGGCCATTGACCCCATTGCCTCCAGTAGACTAGGCCAAGGGAGATCCCCTTGTTATTAAACAGTAATAAGATGCTCATGATGCAGCATTTATGCATTGGATTAGACAGTTAACAGGTTAAACCTTTCAAAATTGTTCAACTGATTGAAAAATGCTCGACTAACCAACCCAGAACACATGAAAATAAATGCTAGTAGGCACTGCAGAGGTAAAACAGACTTCAGACTCCAACATTTTTCCAGGAACTGAAAACAAATGTTTCAAGTTCAATTTCAAATACAGACAGTCATTTTGGAAACATTGTCTGCCTGATCACACACTGAAACATTTTGTGCCTGAGATCAAAGAAACACTTTTTAGACAACTTAGTGGGTGATAGGCAACACTAAGGAATGTTTGATCTCAATCCTGAATATTCTTTTCTCAACACCCCAGGGTACAGTTCTGAAACTAGTACTGTCACAAGTTATTATAAACCTCAGTTGGGAAAAAGAACATTGAGGTCAAGATTGCAGCTGTCTTACAGTCTGTGTGCTCATTGCACTTATGGTAAATGCCTGACAGAGCTTTCAGTAACTTAAGCTATTAATAAACTTGTAACTTCAAATGGCTCATGTAATTCGCTAAATCAATTTGCTTCACAGATCCCATTTAAGTGTAATTTCTCCAGGGAGTGGAGTCCCTTCTGTTGATAATCTTACATTCACACTGCCATTTGCTTGCTATCGTTACTTGATGAAGAAATTTACCCTCTAAATGAATGAAAATGGGCTTTGCAATATTGGCTATGAGCATGTTAACATACCTATCATTAAAATGTGAGGTCTGAAAATATTTAGCACCAGCAAAGTAATTCAATCCTTGCCCTGCCTTGATTTTGACCCCATTCAATTTTAGTGTTGACAGCAGGTGAAGAATGAGAACTTAGAATCATTTAATATGTCTTTAAATCACACCAATCCAAAATAATATCTATTAACCCTTACGGCAGAATTTTACGCCCCTTGGCCGGGCGCTTGTCCCAACGTCATCGTGCATTTGCGCGACATTTCTGTCGGCGGGCGCAAGCGGGTGCCGGAGTTGCACCCGCCATTAATTAAAAGTCGACAAGGCCACTAAAAAGACAATTAATGGCGATTTTTCATTGCCCGTGCAATTTTGTGCTCGTTACACAGGCAAAATGGGCAAGCGGCCAGCTGACAATTTCAAAATCTTCATCCACGGCGAGATAAAAGGGGTCAGCACCATTGCCAGGGTCAGTAGTGGGGAATTTGGTACATAGTTTGCTGCTGGTGACTTATTGGTACTTGTAGCTTCATCTCTGTTTGGGGCTTCATTGTTAGCATTTCCAGCCTTCATTTTTGGACTCAGTGGTGTCTCCAAACACCCTCGGAGGATTCAGACCATGTGGATCCTTCCAGGTATCAGGCAGCCTTCCATTATCTTGGTAATGGGGATTGTGGTCTCCGCTAGTGGCACTTCCTCTGAGGAGGAAGAGAGAGGCAGAAGGGAGAGGAAACCAGGTGTCCCAATGCAGTTTCCAGGGGAGGGACTTGTGGGAGGAGAGGCACAGGGCCAGCAGGAAGTCCAAGGCGGAAGGGGTCGCAGAAGACACCACTAATCCGCTGCCAGGGTTTACAGGCAACGAAGCAGCTACCTCAAGATGTGCAAGGTGCAATGCCGAAGGAGGCTCCACTTCTCAAGGGAGACAGTGACCTCCATTTGTCAGATAATTGGGGCTCAAATCCGCTCCGACTCTATGGGTGGATGCTCCATGCCAGTGGCTCTGAAGGTCACAGTGGCCCTGACCTTCTATGCTTCCGGTTCTTTCCAGGGATCCTTGTGGAGTCTCCCAATAGCTGTTTTCAGTTGTGTCAATCTGGTGACAGAAGCTCTGTTCAGGCAGGTATTGACCTTTATTCTTTACCGTATGGACGAAGGCAGCAAGGCTGAGCAAGACAGAGGCTTCGCAGTGATTGCTGGGTTCCCCCACATCCAGGGTGCAATTGACTCCACACGTGTGGCCATCAAGGCTCCAGCGGATCAGAAGGGTGCCTTCGTCAACAGGGACTCCATGAACGTGCAGATAGTGTGTGACCACAGGACGCTGATTCTACAAGTCTGTTCAAGGTACCCTGGCAGCAACCATGACATGTACATCCTGAGACACTCCCAGGTGCCAAGACCCTTTAGGGGGTGCACTACAATACCCCCCAAAGCAGGTGTCCCTGATAGTGGTTGCATGCTGCACTCTCCACAATTGGGTACTGGCAAGGGGATACCCATTGGAGGAAGAGGATCTTGACGCAACTGCACAGGCCACAGAGGATGGATGTAGTAGTGAGTCAGAAGATGAGCATGGTGAGGAGAATGCTGAGGGCATGGAGGCAGACCTTGATAACCTCCAGGGAGGCAAGGACACCAGGGACTCTTTGAGCCAACACTCTTTCAGCTAGGCTACCAAAGTTCAGCTTCAAACGCATGCCAGGGCTGCCGCCTCCATCCCGGGTGTCTGAAATGACCCTTTCATTTACACCCAAAGTCCACTCAGTGCCTGTGCAATAAAGTTTCGAGCCACCCATGTACAGCATTACATACTGGCGTACCCTGCACCACATTAAATAAAAAAGGTGAAGCATACTCAGGCCATTACGGCAAAAGAAAATTTATTTCATGTTGCCACTCATAACAAAGTAACAGAAACTTCTCTGGTCTTCAACCCCAGACCAGTTAAAATAAACAAAACGTTGCACAACAGAAAATCACCCCTGACCTGTCCCTCTTGCGCTCATGGAGCCTTAAACTTACGTTTGTGAGTGCTATGTTTTGGTGCTACCCGCTCGCTGGCACTGGCATTGGAGGCAGCCTGCAGACTCTACTGTCTTGTTGGCCTTGATGACCTTGGCGGTCGTTCTCTGGCCAGGGGAGCCAGTGCTGGCCACGCTTGTGGGGGAGTGACCAGTGCCACGGCTGGCATCTCCCCAGTCATCGCAGCCACATCAGATGCCACGGTCACTCGCAGAGGGGCGGAGGACCTGCTGACATCATCCAGAACACCCTCAGAGGACCCCGCAGAGATGACAAGCAGCTCGCACGCCAATGTGAGGTCACTCTGGACTCCCTGCTCACCATTGATGGATGGGTACCCAGCTAGGATGCTGGGTGCTTCATCCATCTCCCACACAGACACTGACCACCTGAGGTCATTGCCTGTGTGAGGGCTTGCGGGTCCGAGGGTAACCCCAGGAACACCTGATTCTGTCCCTGGAGCTGCCTCTCCATGAGAAAGAAAAAAAGAAAGAAAGGAAGGAAAGGAAGGAAGGGAAAGGGAAGGAAAGGAAGGAAAGGAAGGTAGGAAAGGAAGGAAGGGAAAGGGAAGGAAAGGAAGGAAAGGGAAGGAAAGGAAGGAAGGAAAGGGAAGGAAAGGAAGGAAAGAGAGAAAGGGAGGGGGAGGGAGGAAAGGCCATTTCTGACAAAGCAATGACCCCTTAGTATTGCACCTTGAACCCAGAACCAATTGAACCACAGCTGAGAGGAAGTCCTGACACCAAGGTCAAATTTGGGTCGCACAACCCACAAGGAACATCCTCTTGGGTTTTCCCATTTGCAATCAATTAACAGAGGGCAGGAGGGAGAGCCAGCTAATAGTGGAGGCAGGCAGGAGGAAGCTCTCACATGTCAAAGGAAGGTGCCGTATATAAAGGTCAGTCAGCAGCCCTCATACTGACCATTGGGAGGGTTGCTGAGCAAGGGAGGCTGTGCAGGATGGCTGGAGTCTGAGCAAGGGTGCCACCATGCTCTGCCACTTCCCTGGGGGTTCCCCTGCAGGCAGCAAAGTCATGGAGGGTGTTGCTGTTCCCAGTAGACAGGAGGAGGAGCCCACAAAGCTTGTGAAGAAGACACAGCTGGAAGGGGCCAAGAAAGTCAGTCGGGATGGTCTCACAAACAAAGGTGCAATGCTGAAAGAGTTCAAATAACCTGGGAGAGTGACGTAATAGCAAACCTGCATCCCTACATGCCATAAATGGCACCCATGATCTGCGAGGCCTGGCGGCCAACCCATGCAATGGGTACGACCAGGGTGCTGCCACAGTGAGAGCCAGGGTTGACTCACATTAGAGGCCCACAGCCAGAGTTCACTCCATTAACAAGACTGAATGGGCACTTGCAGTAGGCCTCCAAGGACGGATGTGGAAAATGGCACAGACTGATGAAGGCAGCTGGGATATGAGACAACAAGGACGCTGTGTATGCATGTGTCTGCAGGAGAAGCATGTGCATAACGCTAGGAAAATGAGATGAGCTGGAAATACTGTGCAATTCTGTGCTGGATTACTCCGATAGAGGAGGAGATGTTGGAGATAGGATGGATTGCAACAGGGCAGTCTGTCATTGAGGGCAACGCGGGTATATAGTTCATAGAAAATGAGTAAGGTGATGGAAGTGGACATCAAACCTTCTGATGAGTATTAGCTACGGTATCTCTGTGGGCCTTGCTAAACACAGGAAAGCCTATGTGAAGGATAGGCAGCTGGGGTTGGTTGAAAGTGTCATGTTATTATATTGATATAGGTCCTTGAGCTTATTTGCTGTTTAAGACACAAGGCACCAATCACTCATAAGGGATTAGGTAAAGACATTGTGGGTTCGTTTATTAAGATTAGGCACATGAGAACAGTCTTACATTGTTGTAAAGCTTAGACACATTAGGAGCTGTGTCTGCTCTGCTACTTACAGTAAAAGTGAAACTAAAACTGGAACACACAATACATACATCATTTTCCTTCCAATTATGTAAACACTCATATCCTTAAAGGTATACTAATACAGAAAGTGCATCTTCTTAGCATGCCTAGTAATGGATGAGGAGCAAATGACAGTTCTGGGATGACATGAAACCTCAGAGGAGGATCTGTTGCTGGAGGAGACAGAGTCACGTCGATCTAATGGATTCTCCACCAGCAGATACTCTCACGCCAGTGGGTATTGATTTGCTGTTGAAAGGGTGGCACTAGTTGGTGAGCCTGCATGGAGGTGCTGGAGCAGATAATGGAGGCAGTAACAGCTGCAGCCAATGCCCATTGGAGGATTGAGGAAAGGCCCGGCAATGCTCAGCTTCATACAGGTGGCTAGCTTCGGGAGTCATCAGCAAAGTTTTAGATGTAATTGCAGCAGTGTGAAACCTGTGGAGATCTGGTGGAGTTACCAGAGGCCATTCGCACCCATGCAGAATTGATGAAGGATTCCATTCATGCCATGAATGGTGCCATGTCTCTGGCATGTGAACACATGGTCCCCTCCTTTAAAAGACTAGTGACGCTCATGGGAATCCGGCGATGGTCACAAAACCTATTGTCTCTCGACCTTACTGGCCTGATTCTTTTTTTATATTCATTCATGGGATGTGGGCATTGCTGGCAAGGCTAGCATTTATTGTTCATCCCTAATTGCCTTTGAGAAGGAGGTGGTGAGCTGACTTCTTGAACCCCTGTAGTCCATATGTTGTAGGTACACCTACAGTAATGTTAGGGAGGGTGTTCCAGGATTTTGACCCAGTGGCAGTAAAGGAATGGCGATATATTCCCAAGTCAGGATGGTGAGTCGCCTGGAGGGGAACTTCCACGGTGGTGGGGTTCCCCTGTGTCTGCTGTCCTTGTCCTTCTAGATGGTAGCGGTTGTGGGTTTGGAAGATGCTGCCTAAGGAGCCTTGGTGAGTTCCTGCAGTGTATCTTGTAGATGGTACACACTGCTGCCACTATGCATCGGTGGTGAATAGGGTGCCAATCAAACAGGCTGCTATGTCCTGGATGATGTCCAGCTTCTTCAGTGTTGTGGGAGTGGCACTCATTCAAGAAAGTGGAGAATATTCCATCACACTCCTGACTTGTGCCTTGTAGATGGTGGACAGTGCGGATTCAGTGACGGTATTGCTATTGAATGTCAAAGGACAATGGTTAGATTCTCCCTTGTTGGAGATGGTAATTGCCTGGCACTTGTGTGGTGCAAATGTTACTTGTCACTTGTCAGCCCAAGCCTGGATATTGTCCAGGTCTTGCTGCATTTGGACATGGACTGCTTTAGTATCTGAGGAGTCGCATATCGTGCTGAACATTGTGCAATCATCAGCGAACATCCCCACTTCTGATCTTATGATGGAAGGAAGGTCATCTTCCTTTGTGCTAGGTATGACTCCAACCAGTGGAGATTTTTCCGCCTGATTTCCATTGTCTCCAGTTTTGCTAGGGCTCCTTGATGCCACACTTGGTCAAATGCTGCCTTGATATCAAGGGCAGTCACTCTCACCTTACCTCAAGAATTCAGCTCTTTCATCCATGTTTGAACAAAGTCTGTAATGAGGTCAGAAGCTGAGTGGCCCTGATGGAACCCAAACTGACCGTCAGTGAGCAGGTTATTGCTAAGCAGGGTGCTGCTTGATAGCACTGTTGATGGCCCCCTCCATCACTTCATTAATGATGGAGAGTAGACTGATGGAGCAGTAATTGGTTGGGTTGGATTTGTCCTGCTTCTTGTGCACAGGACATACATGGGAAATTTTCCATGTTGCCGGGTAGATGCCACTGTTGTAACTGTACTGGAACAGCTTGGCTAGGCGCATGGAAAGCGGAGCACAGGTCTTCAGTACTATTGCCAGAATATTGTCAGGGCCCATAATCTTTGAAGTATCCAGTGCCTTCAGCCGTTTCTTGGTATCACATGGAGTGAATCGAATTTGCTGAAGACTGGCATCTGTCATGCTGGGGACTCCGGAGAGGCCGAGATGGATCATCCACTCAGCACCTCTGGCTCAAGATTGTTGCGAATGCTTCATCTTTTCTTTTGCACTGCTGTGCTGGGCTCCTCTATCATTGAGGATGGGGATATTTGTGGAGCTTCCTTCTCCAGTGAGTTGTTGAATTGCCCACCACCATTCACAACAGGATATGGCAGAACTGCAGAGCTTAGATCTGTTGGTTGTGGGATTGTTTAGCTGTGTCTATCGCGTGTTGCTTATGTTATTTGGCATGCAAGTAGTTCTGTGTTGCAGCTTCAACATGTTGACACCTCATTTTTAGGTATGCCCGCTGCTGCTCCTGGCATGCCCTCCTTCACTCTTCATTGAACCAGGGTTGATCCCCTGGCTTGGTGCTAATGGTAGAGTGGGAAGTATGCCTGGCCGAGAGGCTATAGATTGTAGTTGAGTAGAATTCTGCTGCTGCTGATGGCCCATAGCATCTCATAGATGCCCAGTCTTGAGTTGCTAGATCTGTTCAAAATAAATCCCATTTAGCACTGTGGTAATGCCTCACAACATGATGAACAATCCTGTGAGCACTCCTACCGATACTGTCATGGACAGGTGCATCTGCAGCAGGCAAGTTGGTGAAGATGAGATCAAATATGTTTTTCCCCCTTATTGTTTCCCCCACCACGTACTGCAGACACAGTCCCGCAGCTATGTCCTTTAGTACCCAGACAGCTCGGTCTGTGGCAGTGCTGCCGAGCCACACTCCATGATGGACATTAAAGTCTCCCACCCAGAGTACATTCTGAATCCTTGCCACCCTCAGTGCTTCCTCCAAGTTGTGTTCATCATGGAGGAGCACTGATTCATCAGCTACAGGGGTGGGGGCGGTGGGGGCTGTGCAGTGGGGTGAGGGTGGCAGGGGGATGGGGGTTTGTATGTCATAATCAGGTTTCCTTACCCATATTTGACCTGATGCCATGAGACTTCATGGGGCCTAGAGTCAATGTTAGGGACTCCCAGAGTTTTATGTTCTTTTGGTTATCACATTCGCTTTGTTCTGAGAACACAAGTTACGCCCATGATATTAACACATTAGTTGGTGCTTGATACAATATAGGCAGAGGGACCGATAAACTGAACAAACACTGGTGGTTTATTGGAACTAAGAACGGAGCACTGATACATTCTATGCTTCTTCCATCACCTCCAGCTCTATACTTACAATTACCAAAGTAGCCCGCGCTGTATAGCAATTGGTCGATACAGTCACGTGGTCAATTAACTACATTCTCTTAAAGGTACATAGCACTCCATTTCACCACACAGGGCAATTCCTTCCCAACTGTATACGATTGTGCCGCCACCTCTGCTGGGTCTGTCCTGCTGGTGGAATAGGACATACCCAGGAATGGTGATGGTGGTGTCTGGGACAATGTCTGTAAGATATGACTCTGTGAGAATGACTATGTCAGGCTGTTGCTTGACTCATCTGTTAGACTGCTCTCCCAATTTTGGCACTAGCCCCCAGATGTTAGTAAGGAGGACTTTGCAGGGTTGAGAGGGCTGAATTTGCCATTGTTGTTTCCGGTACCTAGGTCGATGCTTGGTAGTCTATCCGATTCTATTTTTGGGTCTGCACTGGAGTGCTGTGTTTGGCTGCAGTAGAGAGTTTCAGTTGGAGATTGGTGACTGAGGGAGTTTAAGGGTTAAATTAAGGGTTAAATTCTACCTAAAGTCTAGTCTTTCCTTAATTTGGCAATTAACTAAAAGTTGCTGTTAGGGTTGGAAGAAGGTGAGTTTTAGACCGGAGAGGAGAGGCCAGTGACAGCAGTATAAAAGGGCACGAAAAACAGAGGCCGGGACCAGAGAGGAGAGGTGTACCCTCAGGACCTTCAGGCGGTGGAGTTCGAAGTGATATCATGATTCAAAAAGTGACGCAACGCAGGGGAGGCAGCTGATTGGTAAGCAGGGTCAGGTGAGTGCTTCTAATCTTACTTTTTCTACTAATTAAACTGCTACAGTCCATTAGCTTAAACAAAATAAGGTGCGCAATTTGGACTGTAGTGGGAATGTTTGGAATGGAATAGGCCCCTCGCGTAATTAGTATTCTTTAAAGGGAGTAATTAAAGAGCTTAATCTAAAGGGAAGACATGGAAGCAGAGCTCGTACACGTGATATGCTCCTCCTGCACTATGTGGGAAGTCATGGGCACAGGAAATCCCACATACATCTCCAGATGGTTCCTGAAATGAGACTGAGGCACAATGGTTGAGCACCATGGTCACGTTCGCTATCACGGTGGCCACCGCTCCCACATTGGCCTTAAATCCTCCTCCTGACTTCCGCACTGTTCTGCTCCTACCTCCTTGGACATACACAGTCCTCGGAGGCACTGATGCCCCAACATCTCCGTGAAGCTAAGCATCTGTCTATAAACCATTTCAGCTGTCCTGTGAACATTAGCGTGCATTATTGGCCTTATGTGCCCTCCTAGCAGGCCTCCACTCTCACCCTCATGAGGCTGATGCTCCTGTAGCTGTTATGCTCCACTCCAAGTGGCTTAAACTATCTTTTTTCTCTCTCTCTCTCTCTCGCTCACTATCTTTAACTCTGTTTTTCTCCCCCTCATGCTTCTCCTCAAGGGAGGAGTCAAACTCTGAGTGCATACCACCTATTGAGAATCATAGCCCTCAAGGCTCTAAGCCACTCAACCCCCTTGTGCTGTCTGCACTATCTGAATGGACCTAGAAGATAGTCTTCTATAAATGGCCTCTGATATGAGCTCACACTGTGCAATCCCACCAACTGTTCAGTCCTTTGCTTAACTGAACCTGAGCATGCCTGGTTGACAAGGTAGCTGCATTCAATGGCCGCCACTTCCAGCCACCACCTGCCTGCTGCTGAAATCTCATCTCCTTTGAGTTGGGGAGCCACTGACATCCCACAGAACACTTGTGGCCTTGGGAAAATTTAAAATCTACTTCATAATCTCCATCAATTAAGAGCCTGAATTGCCTACACACTAACATCCTGTGAGTTCCAATCCACTGTCTGACTGCTCTGGTAAATTTGCCCAGTGGCAGGAAGATGTCAGTGTTTTTCTCCAATGCATTCTCCTGCCATTTTACAGGCAATCACATCCTCCCCAGCCCCGCCTCCAAGCTCTTAGCCACAGACCAGTAAAATTCCACCCACTGTTTCAGCAATGAGCTTCCCATAATTAGACAGAAGTTTTTTGGAGTGTGAAAGTTCATAGAATTGGTTCCTTTATCTATTGAATCCTGGATCGTGGGTGTTAATGACAATCCAGTCAGATAATGTCACACTATGCGCTTTCAGTCTTGTGTCCCTTCGAGCAATAGTCAGCCAATTCATTAATTGCTCTCCCTGGATTGTCTTCAGAAGAATTAAAGGATCAAATGTCTCAGAATAAGAATTATTGGATATCTAAGCCAAATACCTCTCACCACAGATGCCTTCAGCAGAATCAGGTACATAGTATCCGCAATAACTTCATTACCGTGTCATTTTATTTTAAGAGACAGAACTGTTCTTGGATGATTGGACCTCAGGAATTCTGCAGAAAGAATTCTCACTGGATCTTTCAGTATTTCCTAATTCTGAACTTGGTAAGTGAATTTGGTAAGAAATGGCAGAAGAGATGAACTGACTGATTTTGAACTTTACTGCAATGTGCACAGAGTAATTCCAATTTTAAAACAAATGTTCATTTATCTCAAACATAGAGATAAGTGGCTACAGAAAGAGTTAGTGTTCAACAAGCACTGAGGAAAGATACCTCAAGATATTTATAAAATACTCTTCAGCTCAATGATAGGGCAAGACACCATTTAAAGCATTTTAAGGACCACAAGCTAAGAAGCCATCTTAACAATATCAGTGATTGAATACCTAAATAGTTGGTGTGACTTTTGTGTCTTCTATGTTAATGGATGAATTATTTTTCTTTCTCTTGAGTTCTCGGCCCGAAGGCAGGTCTGACCCATGGTGCCACCTCAGGGTGGGCAAAAAGGCATGTCCCGAATCCACTCCATCTAGAAGAGGGATCAAAACCTGTGTTGTTGGCACTAATCTGATCCACAGATTACCAGCCAACTGAGCCACCAACCATGCACCTCCACCACCCCACCACCCCCTTCACTCCACTCCAACTCCTCAGTGAGTCCATGTTGCTGTGGCAACATGCACTTTTGCATGCATGCTGTAGCCTGGAGCTATGGATAATGATGTTAGAGGCTCCAATTTCTTTAACAGAAGCATAAATCTTTTCAAACAAAACAGTGTGGGTATGGTGGTTCATAATGATATGAATCTAGGAAATTAATAAGAAATGGCCATAAGGCCTATCAATGCTCACCTTCTCAATCATTCATAACATATAAGAAAAAATAGCCAATTTCAAGAAAAATTCTGAAAAATCCCTCTTTGGCTCCCTAAGGCAATCAAGCAACATGAAGGAAGATTGAAGAGCAGAAGAATTTGGGGCTTTAGATTTACAAGGCAATAAAAGCAGGACTTTGTAAATAGAGCTATTAAAACCTAATAGAATACTGGGTTTTATTGCAAGTGGTATAAAATATAACAGTCACAATGTAATGGTCAATCTATATAAGACCTGCATAAGGTCACAGTTGGAAGACTGCGTGCATATTTAAGTTCCACACTATAAGAAACAATAGAGGGTAGAGTGCAGATTCACCAGGATGTTACCTGATATGTGGAAAGACAAGTACAAAAAATAATGTAAAACTTGTGGCTGTTTTCATTAGAAGAGGGGTGATATGTGTTCACCTTTATTTAGTGTTTAAATTGCATTGTAAAACATTGATTTTATTGTTGACCATAATTTTTCTCCAGGAATTTCCTCATAGGCTGTCCTCAGTGGAAGATTGGTGAAAAAACCATTGATGCGTCTATTTTGACATTTATCTCTGTGAAAGGTAGAAAGAGGAAGGTAAAGATTTATGTAATTGTTGTTAATGGAGATGCTGATTAGGAATTTGATCAGGCTTGATTAACATTGTAAATATATTCATAAAGATAAACAGCTGAAATAATTTTTAACATGTTTAATAACCTACGTTCACCTTAAGTCGAGAAAAATTTAATTTACTGTTGTTGATTAATTTTTACCATTAGTGGGTTGCCAACCAATTACTGTTCTCCTTTAATAGTTTAAAATGCGCCCACTTGCTTTTTTAGGAGGTTGCATTTGCAGATCTATGCTCCCATTAGTGTGTGGTTGGTATGCCTTCTGCATATGTGATCAGTTTAGAGATGGGTCATTCCTTGCAAATTGCTTAAGATTTGATTGTGCTACATCTATTTGCAGCAAGTTCGGTTTCTCAACTACGCTGACAATGGAGAAGAATCATTTACATTTTCTACAATTTCATATTGTCCCCTTAGTATGCATTACAAAGATTAGACAAAGGCAGGGAAAAAAAAATCTCCATGCATGGCACAAACGTTAGATTTTCAGAGCTAACGGCTCTGAAAATCTAGCTAGTATAGGGTTAGCAAATGGAAGGCTTTTTGTTTGCACATTTTAAAGTCACTAATTTTCTTTAGTCTTCCACCACCTGACTTCAATGGAACTGTTTTCTGTTTGATATGGTCACTAACATGACAACTTGCAGGGTCTCTGTCATTTCATGTTATATTATTACAGCCTTGATCCAAACATGGACAAAAGAGTTGAACTCAAGAGTTGCAGTAAGAGCAAGGGAGAGTCAAGGCAGCATTTGGCTGAGTGTGAATCAAGGAATTCTTGCAAAACTGTGGTCAATGGAAATCAGGGGGGATCCTCTCCACCAACTTGAGTCATACCTAGCACAAAGTGAGATGGTTATGGTTGTTTGAGGTCAATCATCTCAGTTACAGGGCGTCGCTGCAGGGGTTTCTCAGGGTAGTGTTCTAGGCCCAACCATCTTCAGCTACTTCATCAATGACCTTCTCTCCATTATAAAGTCTGAAGTGGGATGCTAATGATTGCACAATGTTCAGTACCGTTCATGACACCTCAGATACTGAAAGCAACAAGACCTGGACAACATTCAAGCTTAGGATGATAAGTGGCAAGTACCATTCATGCCACACAAGTGTTAGGCAATGACTATCTCCAACAAGATTTTCCCATTCAATGGTGTTACCATCACTGAACCCCCATTATCAACATCCTGGGGGTTACCATTGACCAAAAACTGAATTGGACCAGCCAAATAAATGCTGTGGCTACAAGAGCAAGTGGGAAGGTGGGAATTATGTGGCAAACAACTCACCTCCTGACTCCCCAAAGCCCATCTATCTACAAGGCACAAGTTAGGAGGGTGATGGAATACTCTCCACTTGCCTGGATGAATGCAGCTCCAACGACACTCAAGAATCTCACCACCATCCAGGACAAAGCAGCCCACTTGATTGGCACCCCATCCACAAACATTCATTCCCTCCACCACCAATGCACAGTGCCAGCAGTGTATATTTTATATAAGATGCACTGCAGCAACTCACCAAGGATCGTTTAACAGTGATTAGGAAGGCAAATGGAAAGTTGGCATTTATTGAAAGAGGAAGTGTTGATACAACTGAGGCCACATCTATTATATTATATATACTTTTGGTCTCCTTACTTAAGAAAGGATATAATTGTGTCAGAAGCAGTTCAGAGTAGGTTCACTCGGCTGATTCCTGGGATGAAGGGGTTGTCTTGTGAGGAAAGTTTGTGCAGGCTGGATCTGCATCCATTGGAGTTTAGAAGAATGAGAGGTGATCTTATTGAAACATATAAGACCCTGAGGGGACCTGACAGGGTGGATGCTGCGAGGATGTTTCCCCTTGTGGGAGAGGCAGTTTAAAAATTAAGGGTCTCCATTTAAGATGGAGATGAGATGTTTTCTCTCAGAGGGTCGATTGTGGAATTGTCATCCCCAGAGAACCGGGGCATTGAATATATTCAAGGTTGAATTAGATTTTTGGTGGAAAAGGGAATGAAGGGTTATGGGAAGCAGACAGAAAAGTACATTTCAAGCCACATTCAGATAGGCCATGATCATATTGAATGGTGCAGGTTCAAGATGCCAAATGGCGTACTCCTGCATCTAGCTCTTGTGTCCATGTGACCATGCCTTCCAAACCTGTGACCCATGCCACTTAGGACAATGGCAGGAAATCCATGGGAAAACCACTACCTGTTAGCTCCCCTCATGGCCACACATCATCCTGATGTGGAACTATATCATTGTTCCTTCGCTGTTGCTGGATCAATATCCTGGAATTCCCTTCCTAACAACACAGTGGGTGTATCCAAACTACATGGACTGCAGCAGTTCAAGAATGCGGCTCAGCACCACCTTCTCAAAGGCAATTAAGGATGGGCAGCAAATGCTAGCCGAGCCAGTGATACCCACATTCTGTTAAAGGACAAGGGAAAAGAAATCAGGCTTGTGTAAGTCAAGATGACCATTTTTCAGAACTGTTTTCTTCTATATGTGTTAGTCAGTTCATTCAATTCAAGCCATATTGAATTCAACATCTTTGTTAATGGCAACCAAAGAATCTATCCCACTTATTGTCTGCCTGTCAGAGATAGAAACAAACATTACAGATAGCTGAAATAAATGCTGCACTCTGAATTAAAATGGCACCATCAGATTAAATGTCATTTGTATGAAATTCCTTTATCTTAATAACGGTTCAGCCATTTAAAAGAGGTTTATGTCACCATTGAAGCAGACGAAAGAATTCCATACAAACCTTTCCTACCCCAATTTCATCTGTTATATTTTTCTACCATTTTGTACCATTTAGCTGTTAGAAAAAAAGGGCAGGTTTTCCCTATTTGTGTTGATATTAATAACTGACCCAGTGGATTTACTGTTTAAAAAAAAAATAGCTTTTTGGGACTCTACCAGAATTTTATAAAAAAAAATTTTCATGCATTCTAGCAACTTTGCAAGACTTTCTGTTAAGTTTGGTTAAGGGTGATTAACTCCTTTGAGATGAGGCCTCTGAAGATGTTCTAGCAGTTATGTTCTGAGGCTGCCTAGGTGACAGCAGTTATAGGTACCTTGGTATTTAGTCTGGGTCAGGGGCTGACGGAGCATTACCAGGCAATGCCTCAGGACTGCAAGATGGTAAGTGTGTCTGGGTATTTCTTGGTGAATGGAAGGAGCTAGCACTGAAAAACACCATTTGAATGGTTCACAACTGGCTTGGTTTGCAGTGCCTTGATGTAGAATGCGTCTTACTTCTTGCAGAACTTCGGAAAATCATGAATGTTTCACAATGACAGTGCCCATCATGCTATTTGTCTTCAGTTATGAACCAGCGATGTGCTCCATCAGTTTACCAATTCCCTTCAGTGTTTGGCTTCTTTCTGGGTTTGAATGAATTTGGAACAGCCAAGCATGTTTGAGAGAGAAAGGCCTGAACAGAGTTGATAGCTAAGGAGCAGACGGTGGGTACAGGACTTGGAAAATACATTAGTGGTGTTGGAAATTGGTAAGAGACAGCAGGAGAGGTGGTGGAATCCTGGCCTGAAGAGCCTCTCTATCTATTAAAACCTCAGAAGAGCTTATCTCTTTGAGCAAGCTTTCAGCAATCCCAGATAAGGGATGTTATTTATATCGACTTCCAGAGACATTTGATAAGGTTCCACATAACAGACCATATCAAACTCTTTCATAGTTTTACAGACCTCTATCAGGTTTTCCCCTAGCCTTCTCTATTCCAAGGGTAAGAGCCCAGCCTGTTGAATCTTCCATGAAAGATAAAACCTCTCAGTACTGGTTTCAATCAAGGAAATCATTTTTGCTCCTTCAGCAGTTCCTCTGTATCATTTTTATAATATGGATACCCAGACTGAGCACAATAACAACAAAAACAACAATTAGCACCTTTAAATTATGCCAAGGTGCTTCACAGGAGCATTAGCTATCAAAATTAGACATTGATCCAACTAAACGGACGGCCAAAAACTTAGACAGAGGTAAATTTTAAGGAGCACCTTAAAAAACGAAGAGAGAGGCAGGGAGGTTTAAGATAGGAATTCTAGAGCTTAGGGTATTCAGAGCTAAAGGTACAGCTGCCAATGACAGCGTGATTAAAATTGGACATGTGCATGAGGCCATTGGCGAAGAGCTAGTTTTTGTTTTAATTCAGTCATGGGATGTGAACTGGGAATAACAGTATTTAATTCCCATGCCTATTTGCCCCCATGAAAATAGGGATGAGCTGCCTTGATCACTGCAGTCAATCTGGTGTAGGTACACTAGCGCTGTTAGGTAGGGAGTTCCAGGATTTTGACCCAATGATACTAATGGAATGGTGATATAGTTCCAAGTCAAGACCATGTGTGACTAAAGGGGAACTTGCAGGTAATGGTGCTTTCGTGCACATGCTGCCCTTGTTCTTCTAGGTGCTGTTGAAAGAGCCTCAGAAGGTTGTGGAGCTGGAGGAGATTACAGAGATAGGGAGCGAAGAGACCATGGGGGGATTTGAAAACAAGGATGAGAGTTTTTAAATCAAGGTATTGTTTAACCGGTGCCAATGTGGGTTAGTGAGCACAGTGCTCCAAGTGTGGTCTAACAAAGATCCTTTACAAGTTCATTGCTTTTGAATTCTATCCCTCTATGAATGACCCCCCAGTGCTTTATGTACTTTTTAATGTCTTCATTGATTTGTGTAACTAATGGGGATATATTGTCTGGAATGGGAGTCCCCAGAACAAGAGGGCATGTCCTTAAAATTAGAAGTAAACAGTTGAACCATGATGTTAGGAAGCATATGTTCACAAAAAGGGTAGTAGAAATCTGGGACGTTCTCCACCAAAAAGCTGTTGAGGCTAGATCTTTGCAACAGCTGGCACAGTTATGATGGCTGAGCTCCACCTGTACTGTATCATTCAATGATTCCACGTCAACTGAATTTCAGAATTGAGGTTGGTAGATTTTTGTTGGACAAGAGTAGTAAGGGTCATTGACCCAAGGCGGGTGAATTACAATGCAGATCAGCCATGATCTGACTGGATGATGGAGCAGGCTCGTGGCCAACTCCTGTTCCTATGCCCCTATTTGCATTTACCTGTATTCCTAAAAATGCTATAAAAATGCAAGTTACTTTTAGTATTGGTGCAGGAGTAAAACCATTTGCCTACAGGCTAAATCAACATAAGATCTTAAGGGACTTCAGGGAAAAATATCCATGAAATACGAAATCTAATTCAAGATGCCCTTTGTGGTTCATCGCTTGTAACACCCTGGCTGGAAGAAGGCTATGGGAAGTAAACATTACATTCTGTAAGACTGTCAAGGAGCTCAGTATTGACAAAGCTGTTAAGCAGACAAATGCCTACATCTGTGATTCACATGTGACAATTATAGGTATTATTTCTGATTCGAAAGGTCTTTTCAACTACAAACTTTATTGCTGGGAGGTCTGTGCTAAAAGAAGACATCTGTGGGCCTTCTTGTTAAATTTTGATATCCTATAGTGTACCCTAAAGCATGAATTAGAATAAACCCAACGTTTCTCTGTCTCCTTTTAAATTTTCTCACATCCTAAGCTCAATCGTTATCTCACTGTCTTCATGCATAAAACAAATGAAAGAATTTTTACTGTTAGAAGAGGTAGTGCTGTGTAAGCTGCAAAATGTCTGAGAATTAAGCACTGAATGAATTTGTCTGACACTATTTGCTGAGAATACTATGATACAATATGTTATAATACCATTCCAGTCAAATATTAGTACTTGTCTGATGTTAGTTGTTTGTGTTTAAACCTATATGAAAAATGGGACTTGCCTGCTAGTCTATTGCTGAATCTGAATAAGCTGCATTATTTTATTTTACTGTATCCAGGGTTCCACCAGTATTCAGCCAGGAGGTACACCTTTCTTACTATGGGCCACTTTAGACTGATGTACAAGATTTAAATGAATGGTGTGCTGTACGTGGTCAAATTTCCGGTTTGCATCGCCAAAGGGCACAGCCTTTTTGGATGAGATGTTGGGCAGTATTTAAAGGAGGTAACGGGGATCTCGCCGACCAGCTGGAGAGCCATAGTGAGCCCAATTTTGCCTGATTTTGGGAAGTCCTGCTGAATTAAATGCCAGTCAGGCACTTACTGGCCAGTGGCAGGCCTTCCCCAGAATCAAGGGCCCCTGGAGCAGAAATTTCAACCCTTCAATTGAGGCCCTTCAAGAGCTGCCGGCCAGTGAGACGCCAGCAGCTATGCATTCCTCGGCAACGCCAGGAGGAGCAGTGGCAGTGGCCAGCAGTGCACCCACCTGAGGTCCAGGATCACCGAGGGACCCAGGCCACAGGTTAGTAATGGCAGGGTGGGTGGGGGGTGTCATGGGGTGGGGTTTGCAGAGGATGGGGGAGGGTGGTCAGCACCAAGGGTAGGGAGTGGCTTTCAGCGTGGCTCCTCACTTCCCACGCTAGGTTCCTCAATCAGGCATAGAGTGTCTTTGAACGAGGAAATGTCCCCAGCCCTACCCCTCATAGCCCCACCGTACCCACTCCTCACCCCCAACTCTCCAGGAAGCCAGCAAACAATTCTTTGGAATTGTCTACCCCAGAGATCAGTGGAAGTTGGATCATTAAACATATTCAGGGCTGTGTTCAGCAGATTCCTGATCTACAAGGGAGTTATGGGTTATAGAGCAGGGTATCAGGCAGGAAAGTGGAGCTGAGGCCACAATCAGATCAGTTCTGATCTTATTGAATGGTGGAGCAGGCTTGAGGGACCAAATGGCCTACTCCAGCTCCTATTTCTTATCTTTTTACGTTAACAGGAGTATGACTAATATGTTTCTGTTGAGCCTGTGTCAAGCTAGTCCCAAGGGTTTGGGTGCTCACAACACAAACCTGACCATGGTTCAGCAAAAGTTCTTAATGCAGGAGAAGAAGAGAAAGGTTTCGGGTTACAGATACACAGACCTTTAAAAGTTAAGTCTTCACAAATTTTCACCACTTTGTTGGCAGTTATATATGGTCGCGCTCCTCAAAAAATTCTGTTCATTGAGATAACTGTGGCTGGAAGGCATTAACAAGTATAAGAACATGGGCTATTATAGCCAAGGCTTAGGCTCTATCCTAATTGGGTTGCAGCGAAGCAAGCATCAACTGCTGAAACTCTGCTTCAGCTCAACAAGCTGTATGATATGTGTTCACATTACTCAGGATAATAGCGGCAATGCTGTTGAGTATGGCGGTGTAATGGCTCTACTACTAGAAAAATAACGTAAAAGGTTTATGAGTTCAAACCTCTGCAGGCCAATGAAATTGAGTTAAATAAATCTGGTAATTTGTTGGCTAAAGCCACAAAACCGATAATAAAAGTCAATAGATTGTCACGAAAACCCAGTTAAATGTCCTTCAGGGAGAAAAATCAATCTCCTTCAGGCCAAGCAGTTGCAACATTTGAATTCTGTGCTACAATAAGTGGAATCTTGTGCTCTCGCCAGTGGCAAATGAGTGAGAGGTAGGAAGGGCATGTAATTAGGTGGGGCGTTGGAATACCTGAAGCACCTCCACCAGAATTAAATTCTGGGCAGGGAGGCACATGATCGACCTTCCTGTTCCGTCATCAATTGAGACCCTTAAGTGGTCAATTAATGGTCACTTAAGGGCCTCATTCCAGCACCACTAGGATTAACCCAGTTGCAAGTGAGCCTGTCACCATGTGGCATACACCACAAGTAAACCTCTGCAGGCTCCTTTGTCACCTCGGTATGGGAGGGTCCCCCCTCAATTAAAAGGCACTCAGTGCTTGATCGAGGGGCTGGACATGGAAGGGGGGAGTCTGCTGAGAGACACTCCCTGCCCTTACTTCGACCTCACTGCCTCCTCTTCCCGAGACCCCCACCCCTCAAAACCCCCGCTGTATTACTTTCGTGCAGCCTGGGTCCTCTGCGATGCTGGGACTCTTGGTGGGTGGATGGGGGAGTGGGGGGGGTTGGTCAGGTGGGGGAACCCTTCTGACAGCAGCTACGCCTTCATCAGTGGTGCTGCTGAGCACGAGTTGCTGGCCTCTGATTGGCCAGCAGCTCTCGCTAGGAAGATTTTCCACCCCTGGAGTCTTGTTTCCAGGAGAAAGCCCACCATTGGCCTCACCACCACCTGATCGGCTTGTGATTCAGCGAGCCTCCCTGCAAAGAGGCACCACAGGTCTCTCGCCGGTTCTCCAGTTGCCAGGCGAGCCCCATCACCTCAACAAGGTTCCGTCCAATAGGTGGTCTATGAAGCCATTTGACTATTAGGGCTGTTAATGAGGAACCAGGAATGTTGTTCCGCAGGAACACATTTATAAAAAATGTTTACGCATCATCAGTGCTCCAGCTTATTGTGTTCATCAGGTGCTTCTTATGCCTACATCCAAAAAGCTATTGCCTGTATCCTAACTCACACCAAATCCCATTCACCCATCACATACGTATTCACTGAACTAATTTTCTCACATCCAGCAAACCCTTGATTTTAAAATTCTCATCTAGTTTTCAATTCCCAATCCCACCATGGCTTCACCCCCCCCAACAACCCACACCACCACCCCATCCCGAACCCAACACTCTCTGTAACCTTCTCCAGCACCACATGGGGTAGTTTCTACGTCCACAAATTGGCATGATCGCCCTGCAGCGCTAATGTAAAATATGGAGTGATGACGTCAGGTTGCCAATCCAACGTCATCCTGCCAGTCCAATAATATGGAAAGCGAGTGGGTGCCGAAATTGGGAGCCTGCCCACCCTTTTGAAAAGAAACTAATTGACAAGCTATTGAACTTATTAAAAAAAACAATTATTTCATTGCCAACATTTTTCACAAGGCGCATGGAAAAACGTTGAGTTACGCCAGATCTGAGGAGGTGGCAAGGCTGGATGAAAAGGCAGAGTCTATTGCTGAAGGTGGCTGCATTTGGCTGTTAGCAGACTTTGTTTCTTCAGGTTTTATAAGCTGAATAACAAATGAGGAGAGAGTGAGAAGGGAGAGGGCCTTTAAATTGATGGCCAGAACAGACTTCCGTTTCACAGACGCGCTCCCCTCCCACCAGACAGCGAGACCCCTTCAATGCTCTAGTTGGCCCAAATTCCTGTCAGCTGGCCACTAATTGGCCAGCCAACGCTTGATTCAACATGTTGAAACAGTGGGGTCGAGCGCGTGGACCATGCACTTCCCATTCAACCTCCTTTACCAGGCATCCCCTTTTGAAACTTCTGCACTCCTTCAATTCTGGCCTCTTGTGCATCCTCAATTTTCATTGTCCCAGCTATGTGGCTGTTTCTTCTGCTGCTTAGGCCACAAGTTCTGGGGATCCCTCCCTAAACCACACTGCCCCTCTACCTCTTTCCTACTTAAAACACATTAGTATGACTAAGTTTTTGGCCATCTCTCCTAATCATCTCTTACATGACTTGGTGTCAAATTTTATTTGAGAATGCTCCTGTGAAGCACCTTGGGACATTTCACAAGTTGCAGTTGTACAATCTTCAAGAAGGTTACCAATTTTATGCACTAATAAATTTTAAGTGCTGTAGCTGCTAAAACTCCAACAGTATTACCACTAAACACATATCAAATCCTATACCTTCATTCTACAGATGTCTGAACTCCTTGAACTTAGTAAGTGCAGAGAGTGTACATAATGCAGAAAACAACTTAGTAGATTGTTTCAGACACTCCGAAACATGGATTGCTGCATGTTAGATTCCTGATTCACCAAAAAAAGCGTCTTGATTCCTTGTGAAAAAGGTGGAGCAATGGTTTTTGGCTTTTATGTAAAGCAATAAATACAAAAGCAAGAATATAGTTCTGTACAAGATAAGTTTCAGCCACAGTGGCAGAATTGTGTGCAATTTTAGGTTACTTATTGCAGAAATGATGTGAAAGTCATTGAAAATAGATTTACTAGGAACAAACAGAAATAGATTTACTAGGAACAAACAGATATAGATGGATACAGTTATGATGAGTAATTTATAAGAGAGCAGAGAGGAAAGATCTAATACAAAGTAATATCCGATGAGAAGGATAGTAACAGGCTTTAAGAGGACATATTGTGGAATGGGTGGATGCATTGCAGATGAAAATTAACAGAGAGGTTTGAAGTTGCACGTTTTGGAAGGTAGGATGAAGAGAGTCAATATGAACTAAATGATACAATTTTAAAGTGAGGTGCAAGAACAGAGAGTTGTGCACAAATCTTTGAAGGGGTCTAGGCTGTTTTTAAAAAAGCACACAGGACCCTTGGCTTCATTAACAGACAAATGGAATATAAAAAAGTAATAATGTCACACTTATTCCTTATAAAATCCTGGTTAGATACCAGCTGGAGTATTATGTTTAATTCTGAGTGGCAGGCTTCATGAAGGATGCCAAGGCCTTAGTGATGGGTGAACAAGAAATTTACCAGAATAGTACCAGAGAAGATGGACTCCAGTTATGTTGAGAAACTAGCAAAGCTGGTCTTGTTCTCCATAGAGCAGAGAAAGTTAGAATAGCGGTGTTTGAAATCATGTAAATCAGGAGAAACTGCTTCCAGCCACAGAAGGCCTGATACCCAGAGGGTACAAATTTAAGATGATTGCCAAAAGAACCAGAGGCACCATGGGCAAACTTTATTTTTTCACCTCGAATTGTAATGACCTGGAAAGCTCTGCCTGAAAGAGAGGTGGAAGCAGATTGAACTGCAACATTAAAAAGAGAATTGGATAAATATCTGGTGGAAAAATAGAATCCAGGGCTATCGGGTAAGAGCAGAGGAGTGGGACTAATTAGATAGCTCCACAAAAGAACCAGCACAAGCATAATGGCCCAAATGGCCTGATGCTGTGCTGCATAATCAATGATTCTAGAAGTGTTCAACCTTATGAAAGGCTCTGTCAAAGCGAATATTAAACATTATTTCTATTGGCCAATGAATACTTAACAATGTGACATAAACTCTGGTCTTATAGAATGTATACAAGGAAGGAAGGTTCGAGGATTTATTTCATGCAAAATGGTCACTGGCGTATGAAATACTTTGTCACAAGTGGCTATTGAAGTCGTCAATCAGACCATTTAAGAGAAAATTAAATAAGCATTTGCAGGAGGAAAAGGGCGCTAAAGATTACAAGGAAAACAATAGGATTAGAGAACAGCTCACACATATAAAATACACTTGGGGCGGGAAGGCCTCCCTCCATACTGCAACTTGTATAATTCTTCCACGGGTTAGAAGTCTCACTCAGAGACACCACAAAATGGCTGGTGTGGAAAATGGGAAAAAGGTGACCTTTTGAGGTTGAGGCTGATCGCAGAGGGATCCTCCTCTTACACCCAGTCTATGCTATAATTAATCTGGGTGTACTTGATGTTGTCACTAGCAATGAAAAGCAAAAAAAAGTGTTCTGCGTCCCCACATTGCAAAATTTGGTTTCTTCAGCACAAAAAAAATCTAACATTTACAATAAAAATGTTGTTTAAAATAGAACGATATACAACTTAGTATGAAAAAAAGGCCTAAAATTGCTATTGGCAGTGTTATTGGGTGTTAATCAATAAACACAGCAAAAAATCAAGTCATACGAACTCATTTGGTATTTGTAATAGTGCAAATAATAGTATCTAAAATTATATGTACTGATTTCAGTGAAAGCGATCAACAATTTTACTGTATCAATGGTGATGAACTACACCTAACTTTATAAACACTGAAGGTTATCGTGAAACAACTTAGATTAATCCTCAAAACTGATTACATTTTGCATTTATATGAACTCTCAATTGTTTTGTAAAAATACTGGGAAATACATCACTGTAACTTTCAATCTACATAACGGAAACATTATTCAGTCACACTCACTTCTACTAAATCAAATTTTGACTCAACATGTAATTATGGGAGCTTTGTGATTATCCTAATTTAATACATTGGGAATTTAGTAAAAGTGCCATTTGAGGTTGCTGTTAAAACAGCCTGTGTAGCATTCTGAAATAAGATGAATTAATTAGCAGAAAATGAAATATAGAATTTTCAATGGCCATACTACGGTAACAAGGATGCTGTACTATCAGTTTTCACATTCATACAAATATATTCGGTCATAAACTGCTGGTCATTATGTCAAAGCTGGCAACCTATGATAGAAAATATCTAATTCTGTTTTACCTTGTTTTGGGTGTGGCGGTAGCACACTGTTTATTTTACAGCACTGTGGCATGACAGCCTGTGATTTGTTACTTCTAAAGACTGCCACCTGCTAAAAGATTATTAGCAGAATAATTTTATGTATAGTTGTTTGAGGCTACTTAAGCAGGAACTGTGCAGTAATTCCCTACAATTAGTATGCCAGCACTAATGCCTGTTAGACTTTCTGTTCCCCATTTTAATTTGATGTCAAGAGTAAATTAGACATCCATTAGAATGCTAGATATAATCATTCCGATGAAATAGGAAATGAATCATCACAACTTTTGATAATAAACCAGCCATTTTTAGAAGGCAACATCAAACTGCTACAAATCCCATGGAAACATAAGGAAAATTTTTAGGAAAATGCTACTGGTATATTAAATAAGTTATGAAAATGAGTAAGGCAAAATTACAGGCACAATGTGTTATACTCACACAAAATGAAGTGGACATCAGAAGAAATGCTGGCCCAAAGTAGAGTGTTTAAGGTCTTCCCATTCAAATATTTACATGTACTGACAGGAAAAGATAATCATGCTGTTTCACCCAATCACAGAGGAAGACAGGACAGCCAAGAAATTCAAACTCACTGAAATGTTAGTCACTATAAAAATGCAAGTTGTTTTGATGTTGTTGTGCTGGAAAGGGACACATACCTTTAATACTGTTTGTGTTTTCTTTTTAAAGTACACTCATTTTTTTTACTTAATAGATGGTATGGCTGACTGACCACTTTCCTGGCCAAAATAATGGGCCTGAAATTCCTTGGGAGTTTCATAGCTCCGCTTTAGGGGGAGATGGTAGTGTAGTGTAGTGTAGTGGGCAAGTATTCCAGAGACTCAGGCTATGCTTGGGGGACATGGGTTCTAATTTCACCATGGCAGCTAGTGGAATATGAAGCTAGTCTCAGTAATGGTGACTATGAAACTATCATTGATTGTCATAAAAAGCCATCTGGTTCACTAATGCCCTTCAGGGAAGGAAATCTGCTGTCCTTACCTGGTCTGACCTACATGTGACTTCAGATCGACAGCATTGTGGTTAACTCTTAATTGCCCTCTGAAATGGCCTAGCAAGTCATTCAGTTCAAGGGCAATTAGGAATGGGCAACAAATGCTGGTCTTGCCAATGATGTCCACATCCCAGACAATGATGTCCACACCCCATGAAAGAACCATAAACCGTGACCACTTCTGTCCATCCCTTATAAGGCAAATGATGGGCAGATGATGTCCAGGTGGCAGCTCAGTACAACCTGTTGGGGGTGAAGGGAAGGCTCTTTAGGTAACATTAAAACATTCCTTAGTGGGCCCAGGGAGAATCATCAGAGAGGATCAAAGTCGAAACCCAGTTAATAGGAGCTGCTGGTACAATTCTGCATTCATCTGTCAATATTGACCCCAAAGTAAGTGCATCCATACTGATCCATCCACCAGAACTGGTGGCCCAGGGTGCCAATAGCCAAATGGTTTCAGAACTAGAAAAGAAACCGAATCAGATGAGGTCCACCTCCTCTGCATTAGAGGATACTGACCTTCCTACCACATTGCGGTTACTGCAATTGGAAAAACAGCAAGACGTGAAGCAAATGCCTCCCTTATGTCAGGAGACCCCAATCCAAGCTTCCCCAAAACTTCAGGAACCAGCAGCTATTCAAAGTCATCACTCTAAAGGCAAAGTAGGGTGGATGAAACCATTAAAAAGAACCAGTGTCAATTCAGTGAACAAGGATAGGGAACGTAGTCATGAAAAGAGAGGGATAAACCCATGACATCTGACCATGAAAGGGAAACTATTGATAGGGAAACGTACAAAGGCAAGGAGAGCAAGAAAAGGATGACGTGTTGAACCTCAAACAAAACACCAAATACTGCAGCTTCTACTGAAGAACAGCCAAATCAGAACAAAGCAATCCCAGTTGAGATTATTAATGCTCCAAGATTTAAAAGAACACGATCAGGGAGAGTTGTGAAAACTCAAGGTCAGTTAAACCTGTGAAGTCAGACACTTGGGGTGAGAAGGGGTAGCATGTATATATAAATGTAAAGATGTTCGAAGACTTGGCGGGAGGTCTGGTATTAGGGTGTTCAGTACTGAAAGGGTTAATGTGGGACTGGTCAAATAGTACCATCCACATGATGATGTAATGGGAGTGACATGACTAGTAGTATCTGGTGATAGTCTGAATGGAGATAGCTCATGGCTTGGACTGAAGAATCCTACTGTATTGTATATCTGTACATAGTTTTGTTCTACAATAAATAATTACTGTTCAGGCTCAATGCATCTGAACCTCTTCCTTAGGCAACCACAACATACAACATGGCCCTACATCCCTTTTCTGTAAAGATCTGATGCCAATGAAGACCAAATGCACCAAAGCACCTAAACTTAATGGATTCTCATCTGAATGAGCACCATCAATAAAGGAGACAAGCTCGTTCATTGTGCATTAAACTCCTAAGTTCAGCACTCAGCTGAGCCATGCTCTCCATGGTTTGATCAGCAAATGAATAGGGTGCCCCTTCAATCGGCCAAAAATTGTTTTTCTGAACTCCTCCCACACGCCCTATTGGCTTTTACAAGCGTGTTCAGTGATTGTGAAAATGGTGCTCTTAACTGAGTGAGGCCAGCTTCCAACCTTCCCCTATCACCCACCAAGCTCCCTCCATCCTCCTCCATAGTCACTGCCTCATAATTCCCATCCATCCTGTCACTATCCAGCCACCCTTATTACCCTTGACCCCATCTTTGTTCATGTCAATATTCCTGTTCTCCCCCCAAACCCTTCAATGTTGATGTCCCCAGACTATTTGTTGACCTGACCCACCCCTTCTCCAGGCCACATGGATATCTACTTTTTAGGGCCCACCATGAGACCATCCATTACTGCCCCTGCACAGCCCCAATGATTTTTCAGCTACTGTCATACAGGATCCAAATCCTCAGTGTTATGGGCCCCTGTCTCACAATACCATGACTCAAACCCCCCAAGACCTTAGGTGACTGACCATACCCTGCACACTATTCTGTGCACAATATCACTGCCCAGAAAGTTGGTCCCCCATCCAAGACCAGTACCAAGACTTGTATGCCATGCAGAGCCCTTTAACATGGCCTGTACAGCCCCCAGACAGTCTCTGAAAAATGCCCCTGACAGCATGGCCTCAGCCCCAGGACAGTTCCATCAATATGCACTTGACAGCGTTTCCTCAGCCCCCTGGCAGTCTTTCACTCTTCCACTTTGTTCCTTGACCACCTCTTAGTCCTGTCTCCCTATCTCACTCTCCCCTCTCTTGTTCCCAGCCACAACTACTGTCTCCATCTCACCACCACTTCTTTTATTCCTACCCCCAAGTCCTGTCTCTGTCTCACCCCTTCCATCTCATGTTTTACAACCCAAGTCCTGCCACTGTCTCAACCCTCCCCTGTTATGTTCCCCCTCCCAGTCCTTTCACTAAATCACATTCCCCTCTTGTGATCCCACCCCCACCACTCCAGTCCTGCATCTGTCTCATCCATCCCTCTCGTGTTCCCCCGCTCCTCCACTACCCCAGCACTGCCTCCATCTCACCCCTCCTGACTGGCCATGCCTCCCATGCCCAATCTTGACACAGCTTGTGCTACAGGCACACGATATCTTGCATTGATGGACTTAAAGGAAGGCAAAGGTAGCATCTACTGACCTCCAAGTCGTGGATGAAGTGAAGCTCACCAAGTGCTGGCGAGGCCCTTAATTTGGAGGGGGCCTGTAATTCCGGCGAGTTGGCCAGTAAATAAGCATTCATGAGATGCAAATATGGTTCCCAACATAGCTCAGCAGGAAACTCGACCCACCTGGAGAACAAAATTCCGAACTAATTTCCTGCTGGCGGGAAACTGACATTTTCATTGATGCCAAATTTAGTGCCTGCCACGATTCCGATCGTTAACGAGAGTGGAAAATTCCGCCCTTAGTTGACGCACTTATGAACTCCAGATTGACTGCTGATTCCCCTATTTGAAACGTGATACATGAATGTTCAGGCCTGTGATGATCTTGGTAGCCACTGGTTGTGTGGGCCACTGTAGAGGTAGATGTTTCAGCAAATAGTACAGCCCAATCACCACCTCTCGAATGAAGCGTAGGTTATGAAAATAGCTTTCCTCAGAAATGCAAACCAATTAAGCCTCTACATAAAATCATAGGTCTATAGTTAATATTGGGCTTGAGCGGTCCAACCCAGGTGGAATCTCACTTGCCTGGCATCCCCCCAATTCTTCCTGCTCAGAATAATAGATAAATTTACGGATCAGAATTGCAAATTATAATCGTGACTACAACTAATAATTGTGTCAAAACTTCTGGCCAGAAACCTTATCAGAAAGAATTTGATTTAAAACGCAATTGCCAAAATACCCTACAGAAAAACCAGTTGGTTTTCTGACTTTGTTTGCAGCAATTGTAAATAAAGCTGTCAGCTGACAGCGCATAATGGCCTTTTCTGAAATGCTTGCTCTATGCTAGTGACAGTAATGCATCTCACATTCCTGGCGAGAGTCACGCTAGTTACACCCACCCCCTCAGGATTCAGGTGCAATTCCCTCACTCCTGACTGTCTGTTCAATGCCTTGGTGGGAAAGCATAGTGACACCCATAGATTTTCGAACAGTTCCACCTTCGGCTTGTTCAACACCATTCAAAGGAGGTGCGTCCTTGCTGTAATTGAGGACTCTTTTAACTTCCCAAGAAGTTGCTAGGCCCCACTTGTACACTATATAGTGACAAACACTTAGTACCAATTTATCTACAGATGATAATAACATTGGGGTCTTAACTGCTTCATTTGACCTCCAGAATTGCACTTATTAATGGGGCCAGCTATATGTTCCCAGCAGGAACTCTGATCACCTAAATGGAGGTCCGTCTGGGTAGACAATCCAGTTTGTCAGTGGGTCAATGCTACCTGCTCTGTTTCTGACATAAATAGGTGGTAGCAAGGTGAAAGTGTGTTAGTTTAGGAAACATTTTACAGCATTGACAACATGCTTTAAAATGTGCGACAAATTCATGTTGTTTCTAAATTGCACCATTGTTGCAATAACAAAAAAAGGTACAATCTGAGTGCAGAAATTCCCATTTTCTTCCAAGGTTTTTTGCCTTGGATGGTGAAACAGGAGATTTGCATTCTGTAAATGTATGATCTATTATCCCATGTGGATTGAATTGTAAATTAAATGCCACTGGCTGCATTATGGAGTTAATCTAATACCGTTTTACTGCTTAAGTGTACTCAGAGGACCCCTCGTCATAACCCTCAAGGAATTCCATGTAGTTCGAATAATCATGGGCAAAAATGAATGTGAATGAAATAACCTGAAAGTTTAATGGAAACGGTACCAGTGATCTCTCAAATTCGGATTTGGATCAAGCATGTCATTGATTCAGTTGCTCGTGAATACTTCTAATACAGATTTAAACATTATCCCTTTGGGACTATTTACATGGTGATGAAGGTGTGGACATTATTGATTAGAGGGGTGGCGCACCTTTCATTTACTGAGTCATTTAATTAGAAAACTCTAATCTCTAATTGAAAGGTATGCTGCAGCGGACTGAGATTGCAAAGCCATACAAAAGCAGCCTCATCTATGCTAAGGAGATAATGATACTGTCCGCTGCCACGTTGAACTCATTTTGATATTCAAATACATTCTCACTTTGAAGAATCAAGTTCCACGCTGTCTGGTTCCAAATTAGAAGGAACCTAAAATTCTCACAAAGAAACACAGTTTTTTCTAATTATTGGCTTATCCATTTTGTCATGGTTGGTCTTAATTGATGCTGAACTTCAGTTCAATGGAAAGTAAAGTCCTGTGAGGTGTGTAATGGAAACCTGGTCCAATATTATCTGTTTTTCTCTCACACTGCAATAGAATTTTACCCCCATGGAATCAGAGATATACAACATGGAAGGAAAGCTTTCAACCAATCATGCCGCTATGAATTCGACAACTGGAGATACCCACGATCTAATCATTCCCAATGAAAACATTTCACCTTCTTTTCTTTTTGCCCTGTAATAATTCTGAGTCTATGGCCCCTTGATACCCAATGGTTGAACATGGCCCTTCTGCAACTACAGTCATTATTTACTCAGTATGATGGACTGGATTTTAAAAAGGTAGGGGTCCAGTTATGAGGTCGGGAGACCATTGAGACCAATTATTTTCAAAAAGCAGCCTATTAATCTCCAGTTCCCATGACAACTGGGATTTCCATTTGGCAATGCAGGCAGCCCAGATTGACCTGGACTAAATTCAGGCCAATGTGGAGGGCTCCGGGAGGGAGGAGGGGCAGGTGGATCATGCCAGGGAGCGCCCCAGCCCCCAGACCCATGACGGCTGATGTGCCAATGTGCCACTGCTACGGCTGCTGGCTGTCCCCTGCTGGTGTTCTCCCTGTAGGATCATGGCCAGCACCTGCGGCTTTACAAAACATAAAAATAACATCTCCACTTTTACCTCACTGTCTCCATGTTCACATCAGCAGCCCCACCAACTGAGGTAGGGCTGCCAATCACTGGAGGGCCTCCCATTGATCCTTCTGTGTCAGAAATCCTCCCACGTTCCCTAATTGGATGGCGAGACCACTTCCTGGACTTTAATTGGCTGGAGCATTGAAGATCATGATAGGCGTGCCTACTAGACTCCATTTCTGCTTTCCAACCCTGGATTAAAAATCCAGTCTCACATCTCTACATGATTTTAAACACCTCTGCTATAAGGATAAAAGCCCCACACCAGGGTTTTCCCCTCGGTGATTTGGGGGAGGGCCCCGCTCACCGAGCAGAAGATGACGCGGGGTGCCATCAGGAGGAACCCCCGATGTCATCCCGGTCCATTTAAATCTTCAGGAAGGCGGGCGGACAGCGAAATCAGCTGGCCGCCCGCCGACCTGTCAATGACCAATTAAGGCCATTGACAGGCTAATTAACCTTGTTAAAGACCCTGCCTGTCCAACCTTAAGGCTGGCGGGCTGGCCTGGAGCCCCAGCGGGCTCCAGATTATTCATGAAACTTCAACCACTGGCGGGATGAAATTTCATGTCCGTTTTTTAAAAATTTAATAAACTTTATGTGTTTCTTATTAACATGTCCCATCGCATGCACTTTGACAGTTGGGGCTTCCCCCCACCCTACTCCAGTACAGGAAGTGCATAGCGCTTCCTGTCGGACAGGCCGCTGGGCAGGCCTTCATTGGCCCGCCCACTCAAAATGGCGGTGGGCCCCATTTCAGCAGCGGGGGTCGGCTGCCCGCCCACCGCCGAGCCGGTGGGGCCCACTCGCCCACCAAGGGCAAAATTCTGCCCCCAGTTTTTTCGATCTTTCTACATAATGTCCCTTAGGCCTGGTAATCACATCCGCACCCTCTCTAAGGCTTTGTGGGGAGGTGATAGCGTAGTGAACTTGTCGCTGGGCTAGTAATCCAGTAACCCAGAGTAATGCTCTGCGGACCCAGGTTCGAATACCGCCACACAGTTGGTGGAATCTCAATTCAATAAAAATCTGGAATTAAAAGTTTAATGATGACCATGAAACCATTGTTGGGAAAATCCCATCTGGTTCACTAATGTTCTTTAGGTAAGGAAATCTGGCCTACATGTGACTCCAGACCTACAGCAATGTGGTTGATTCTTAAATGCTCTCTGAAGTAGTCTAGCAAGTCACTCAGTTGTATCAAATCACTCCAAAGCCTCAAAAAAGGAATGAAACTGGACGGACCACCGGACATCAACCTAAGCACCAGAAACAACAATGGCAAACTCAGCCCTGTCGACCCTGGAAAGTCCTCCTTACTAACATCTGGAGGCTAGTGTCAAAATTGGGAGTGCTGTCTCACAGACTAATTAAGCAACAGCCTGACATAGTCATCCTCACGGAATCATGCCTTACAGACAATGTCCCAGCCACCAACATCACCATCCCTGGGTATGTCCTGTCCCACCGACAAGACAGACCCAGCAGAGGTGGCAGTACAGTGGTACACAGTCAAGAGGGAATTGCCCTGGGAGTCCTCAGCACCGACTTCTGGCCCCAAGAAGTCTCATGGCATTAGGTCAAACGTGGGCAAGGAAACCTCCTGCTGGTTACCACATACCATCCTCTCTCAGCTGATGAATTCAGCGCTCCTCCATGTTGAACACCACTTGGAGGAAGCACTGAGGGTGGCAAGGATGCAGAATGTACTCTAGGTAGAGGACTTCAATGTCCATCACCAAGAGTGGCTCAGTAGCACCACGACTGACCGAGCTGGCTGAGTCCTAAAGGACATAGCTGCTAGACTGGGTCTGCGGCAGGTGGTGAGGGAACCAACAAAAGGGAAAAACATACTTGGCCTCATCCTCACTAACCTGCGTGCCGCAGATGCGTCTATTCATGACAGTATCAGTAGGAGTACGCTGCCTGGGAGAGTGGTGGAGGCGGGTTGCCTCACATCCTTTAAGAAGTATCTGGATGAGCACTTGGCATGTCATAACATTCAAGGCTATGGGCCAAGTAATGGTAAATGGGATTAGGTAGATAGGTCAGGTTTTTCTCACTTGTCGGTGCAGACTCGATGGGCCGAAGGGCCTCTTCTGCACTGTGTGATTCTGTAATTCTGTGATTCTGAGTGACCACCGCATAGTCGTTGTAGACATGAAGTCCCGCCTTCGCATTCAGGATACCCTCCATTGTGTTGTGTGGCACTACCACCAAGATAAATGGGATTGATTTTGAACAGGTCTAACAACCCAAGACTGGGCATCCATGAGGCGGTGTGGGCCATCAGCAACAGCAGAATTGTACTCGAACATAATTTGTAACCACATGGCCCGGCATATCCTCCATTCTACTATTACCGTCAAGCTAGGGGATCAACCCTGGTTCAAAGAAGAGTACAGGTGAGCATGCCAGAAGCTAAAACACAGGACTACTTGCATGCCATACAGCATAAGCTGCAAGTGATAGACAGAGCTAAGTTGTCCCACAATCAACAGGTCTGATCTAAGCTCTGCATTCCTGCTACATCCAGTCGTGAATGGCGGTGGCCCCTAAAACAATTCACTGGAGGAGGAATCTCCACAAATACCCTCATATTCAATAATTGAGCAGCCCAGCATTTTGGTGCAAAAGGTAAGGCTGAAGCATTTGTTACAATCTTCAGCCAGAAGTGCCGAGTGAATGGATGATCCATCTCGGCCTCCACTGGAGGTCCCCAGCATCACAGATGCCAGTCTTCAGCCAATTCGATTCACTCCACATGATATCAAGAAATGGCTGAAGGCACTGGATATTGCAAAGGCTATGGGCCCTGACAATATTACGGCAATAGTACTGAAGACTTGTGCTCCAGAACCTGCTGCACCCCTAGCCAAGCTGTTCCAGTACAGCTACAACACTGGCAACTACCAGGCTGTGTGGAAAATTGCCCAGGTATGTCCTGTACACAAAAAGCAGGACAAATCCAACCCAGCCAATTTCTGCCCCATCGGTCTACTCTCAAACGTCAGAAAAATAAAGGAAGTGGTCATCAATAATGCTATCAAGCAGCACTTACTTAGCAATAACCTGCTCACTGACACTCAGTTTGGGTTCCGCCAGGGCCACTCAGCTCCTGACCTCATTACAGCCTAGATTCAAACATGGAGAAAAGAGCTGAACTCCAGAGGTGAGATATGAGTGACTGCCCTTGACATCAAGGCCACATTTGACCGAGTGTGGCATCAAGGAGCCCTAGCAAAACTGGAATCAATGGGAATCAAGGAGAAAACTCTCCGCTGGTTGGAGTCATACCTAGTACAAAGGAGGATGGTTGTGGTTGTTCAGTCATCTCAGTTCCAGGACGTCACTGCATGAGTTCCTCAGGGTAGTGTCCTTGGCCAAACCATCTTCAGCTGCTTCATTAATGACTTTCCTTCCATCATAAGGTCAGAATTGGGTGTATTCGTTGATGATTACATCTTGTTCAACACCATTCGCGACTCCTCAGATATTGAAGCAGTCAATATCCAAATGCAGCAAGATCTGGACAATATCCAGGCTTGGGCTGACAAGTGGCAAGTAACATTCATGCCATACAAGTGTCAGGCAATGATTAACTCCAACAAGAGAGAATCTAATCATTGCCCCTTGACATTCAATGGCATTACCATCACTGAATCCCCCACTATCAACATCCTGGGGATTGCCATTGACCAGAAACTGAACTAGACTAGCCATATAAATACTGTGGCTACAAAAGCAGGTCAGAGGTTAGGAATCCTGCAACGAGTAACTCACCTCCTGACTCCCCAAAGCCTGCCCACAACCTACAAGGTACAAGTCAGGAGTGTGATGGGATACTCCCCACTTACCTGGATAAGTGCAGCTCTCACAACACTCAAGAAGCTTGGCATCACCCAGAACAAAGCAGCCCACTTGATTGGAACCGTATCTACAAACCTTCACTCCCTCCACCACCGACGCACTGTAGCAGCCATGTCTACTATCCACAAGATGCACTGCAGTCTCCTTAGACAGCACCTTCTAAACCCACGAACACTACCATCTAGAAGGACAAGGGCAGCAGACACAGAGCTGCCTCAGGAAGATTTCTGCATTCTTTCACGCGCATGCACAAAAGAGTGCAGGCCCTAACTCTCCCTCCTCCCCCTACCTGCACAGGTAGCTCTGAGCACTTCTGGGTGCGTGTCATGCTGGGCGGGCCTCAACTGGCCCGCTCATGTAAAATGGCGGCGCGCAACCGATCGCCGCCCGCGATCAGCCCCGCGCGCACTTGCGCGTACTCCCCACTGGCCCGCCCGATGGGGAGAAAATTCTCCCCATAATGTTAAAACGTTCAGTAAATCGCCCCTCAATCTTCTAAACCAAAAGGAATACAATCAAGTTATGCAATCTAGCTCCAGAATTTAACTCATTTAGTCCCAGCATCATTTTGGTGATGTACACCCTCCGAGGTCAATATACCCTTCCTGAGGTGGGAACGGATCCAGACTCTGTGCAGCTGATGTATAAATTCTTTGCCTTTTTATTCTGGCTCCGCTGAGATGAAGGCCAACCTTTCAACCAGAGATCAATCTAAGTGACTGTCAATGTTGTACAATTGTTACACACTCCTCAAATTCACTTCAGGTAAACTAGGGGGAAAAAATCCAAAGGAGGTTTTTAATTACCAATTATTTTTGGGCTCAGTCAGCCGTTACAAGGCATTGCAGTAAGCAATGAGGCACAGCGCCATTGTTCAGAGCATCATTCAAGCAAACTTCAGGGAAAAGACGCACTTTTCAAAAATGCAAAGACTTATCTGCTGGGAGATGTCATGCAATGTCAGTTATGGAACATACGTTTACAACAGTCAACATCCAACATCATAAAGAGTGGCACCAGATACTTAAGGTGCCTTACAAATTCTCCAGTTGAATATGACTTGATGGATTAAGGGATGAAAATGAAAATCGTGTTAAAGTGAATTTCCTAACTCGAAATAGTGAAGGGTAAACTTCAAAGTCATTTTACTAAGTAAACCTGAATAAAACTAATATCCACACACGCATTCCTTGTCTCATCCCAAAAATAAAACTTACTCATTTCTGCTGAATAAATTCCTTTAGAGTTTAAAAAAAAATTAGACTCCACTAAATTGCCTCAGTAACCACACGGACTCACATCTTGAGACATTAATCACCCTTCTGAGCCTCTTTGAAGTGTATTAGAAAATAATTTAATCTTATAATGGATTACAGAATGGTGATAGGCAATGCTGTTAAACCCAGCTTCCACAGATTTATAATTCTTCCTTCATGGTGGCTTGAGCTAGATGGAGCTGCATGAGCAACTTTTGGAATTCCTTTCTGTTAGGTTAATTGAAGGGCCACAGAAGCTATAGATTTTTTTTTGCCTGATAGGCTTACTGAAGCATTCAAGGAGAACACATTTGCATTCATCACTCTCATGTTATTTTATAGATGAAAACATCCTCCAGTCAAATGTTGATTAGGCTGTTCCTAAACATTAAATAAAGTCCAAAGCTTAGCACAGCAAGAGCTGACAATGGTTTCCAATAGGCTTCTAGCCTCATAAGTTCATAAAATATTTGATTGCTGTTGATCCAATTTGTAGCTGCTGGCCTCAATTTTGAAATGAGCAGTCAGAAAGATGTGGTTTCTCCCCCTCGTGGTAGTATTCGGCATCAAAAGAAGGTAACTAAGAGGCTCCTTATAGAAGTATTATAAACAGTAAACAAATGGAATAAGTAAATTTCTCAACAATACTTCATTAGGGGCTGAATTTTCCCCCTAGTTGAAGGGCAGGCGCGCACAGGCGCGCTTCCGAGCGACGCCCCCGATCGCCAATTAAGGCCCGCCCAGCGTGACGTCCGCATGGAAGCGCTATGTACCCCCTGTGCGGTCGGTGGGGGGAATCCCAAAATTGAGAGTGCGCTCTTTCGCGCATGCGCACAAAAAAGCACGCTCATCTCCCTGAGGCTAAGTGCAGCCTCAGGGAGATCGGCTCTAAATGTTAAAAACCTAAAAATAGAAAAATAAAATTTCCCTAACAAGTCCCCTCAAGTGACTGTCCCTGATCAATCTGTGCATTTCTAAGCAACAGTTTATCTATCTGCTGCTCACTCTCTATGTAAAAAAAACTGCTTCCTGGTATCTGCCTTCACAACCTTAAAACTGAACACATGAGTTATTGGAAACAATGTTTTGAGTTTTCTTTCTCTATTCCATCAAGCACTTTATAACCCTGTAAAAATCTAAGCATACTTACAGCCAGTCTGCTCCTGATTCACCCCACCACATCTTGCTTCCAGATGTTGGCAGCTCAAAATCATTGCAAACATTGTTCTATGCTTGTTATAGATATGTCTATTAGTTAGACTCAGTTAGTATAAAAGTTTGGCCTCCTGGTGTGCTATTGAGGCTTTGTAAAGGGTACACAGGAGGGCCAAATGTTTAATTCCCAGTTTAAAGTACCTTAGTTACTGTGGCGTTCAATTGTTTTGTGTTTGATTATGTGAGTTTGGTAACTGATCTATGCTCACTGCATTTGATTGGTTAAGCCTGAATGTGGATTCAGAGAAAAGTAAATACAACAGTTAACTCGAAACTTTCAACAATCTGAGGTCTACCTGTGAGGATCGATTTGATCGAGGTTTAAAGTTGAAGGGAATTTAACGAATGTTGTGTTATGATGTGGCAGATGATGTGTGTCAGGCAGATTGAATCCACGAGGAAAACTTGATTATGCTATCACTACGGTTTTGCAATGTATATTTATTTCGAGATCCATACCCTGAAATTCAGAAGTAATCAGTCCACCAAGACTTCAGAGATTTTTTTAAAAACTAAGTTAAACATTTATTAACAAAAGAAAAGGGTTTCAAGCGCATACATGGGTCTGCAAATTACCACCATAATAACTCCTAAAACCCCTAATTAACCTGGCTTCCAGTTATACACCTATTAAGGCAACAGTAAAAAAAAGTAGATTTTAAACAGAACCAGGCAAGTTAACACTATACCGTGGACAGTAGAATTCAAAATGGCTTTTACCAGCGCTGGACAGCGATTTCCTAGGAGGAAAAAATAGTTTGGACCCATATTCTTATTTCCCAGTTTTTACTGGTGTTCCATTTTAAGGTATACAAGACCAGTTCGGACCAATACTCTTATTCCCCAGTTTTTACTGTTTTTTCCTTCTGGGTTGTATGATAACACCATACATATTTCTAAAACCGGCAACTGATAGCTTGTTACCATTGTCAAATACCCAACTAAACAGCATTTTATGGGCTCCACCGAATTTTATGAGGAGTGCACAGGGGTCACAGGGTGTCGGAGCCTTGGCAGGTATTTAAGGACAGCATCAGGCCAGCAGCCAAGTTCATTGCTGCAACAGGAAAGCAAGCGTAACAGGCCAGAGATATTAGTGTGGAGGAGGGCAAGTTGAGGGGGCAGGTGTCTAGCGTTGAGCACTCATCATGCATGACGTTCCTGGTATTGGGGTCAATTGAGAGGGGCCTGAGAGAGAGGGTAGAGTGGGCAACATCCCAGAAGTACTATGACACAGCTGATGGTAAATGCTGAGCTACTCAAATCCCAGGGGGTAACTTGAACAACTGCCATAACCAATTTTGCAATTTGTATGTTTCGAGATGCAGGCTTTGAACTCAGTAGTAATAAGACCACTGTGTCTCAAGAGGTTTTTATAAAACTAAATTAAATATTTATTAATACAAGAAAGGTTGTAAGCACATACATATGTCTACAAAATTACTACTATAATAACTTCTAAAGAAATCCTCTAGTTAATCTGACTTTCAGTTACACCTCTGTAAAGACAACAATAAAACACATAGATTTAAGCAAACCCCTGGCAAAGATGCTCTGGTCGGTCGCATTCAGAATGAGTTTCTTTCAGCTCTGGGTCATTGCAGACAGCAGCTTGAGCGTTATAGGCTGGAGGTTTTAGATCTTAGAATCTCTCCTCTTTTACCAACAGCTTTCTCTTCCTGTATACATATTTTCCTCTTTGAATGCAAATTCTCATTGTATCACTAGGTTTTTTTGAACTTTACCTCTTCAGACAATAAAACCCCTTTCATAGCACCAATTTTATTAGTAAGCTTTGGAAAAACTAAACACATTGTTTGGCTTCTTCTGGCTAGGTGTAATATTTCACCCATTCTGTTGAATGGTTTATTTAACAATGCAAATTGCCCCCTTTTCACTTCACCTTATAACTTCCCTATGTTTACCTAATTACCATTTCAAACCTACTTCTCTTCTATACATCAAAACCTCTAGACCAGCTGGCTTTAATCCAATTAAGACATAGAAAACATAGAAACTAAGAGCAGGAGTAGGCCATTCGGCCCTTCGAGCCTGCTCCGCCATTTAATATGATCATGGCTGATCCATCTATCTCAAGGCACACACACATAAATAGAGACACCATTAGAAGCCTATTTTAAAATAATTTCCAATAACATTGTAGACATTATTATATCTTCTTGATAGAAGCAATTGGCAGAGTGGCCATTTAGATTGACAGTGCCTAAGTTCCATGGACATTGTCCATTAAGGAGGAGGATCCTCCAGTAAGCAAGAGAATTTGGAGGAGTTGGGGGAGGTGCTGACACATGGATTTGGACATTAGCAACCTCATGGCAACCTTGGGATAGGGAAGCAACAGAAGGAAGCAGAGGGGGCAATGAACAGGCTACACTGCAGAGAAGAAGATATCTTGTAGCAAGAGTATACACATATAGGATGAGCTACCTTCAGATGTCAGAGAGGCAATTGTTGCTGATGTCTGTGCCTCCTGCAAGAGGCTGTGACCAATCTTTGCGCCATGTTGGTGGGGGCATCGCTAGATTCCCCAGGTGCAAGGTGTGATAGGCTGTACATATGCTGCTATGAAGACTCCCACAGGCCAGCCAGCAGCTTTCATTAACAGGGAGGGTTCCAGTCCATTAATGAACAACTGATCTGTGCCCATCAACAGTGGATTGCTCAGAGGCGTGCACATTCTCCTGTGAACAGCCATGATGTTTACATACTCAGGCACTTCCAGGTGCCACAGCTTTTCACCTCCCTCCACCCAATGCCCTCAGTTGAGATTCAGGCACTGAACGGCTCTGGTGAGGCACTTGAATGTGCCCCAGCGAGTGTCTCCCAGATTGTGATGGCCTGCTTTGTTTTGCACAACCTGGTGCTGCAGAGGGAGAAGGCCCTGGCCAATGGGGATTTAGTGCAGCGCGATGCATCCTCGGAGGATAAGGATGTTGAGGAGAATGATGACCAGCTGCAAAGTGTGGAAAGACATGAGGGGCCACTTGGAGGGTGTCATGACATAGGGAGAAGAGAGACATGGGAGGCGCTCATACACACTCGATTTGGATGTCCTTTCCCAATGCAACCGTCCAACCAAATAAATATCCATGTTCAACCTCCATTGCTGCCATTCACCTCACTTCAAAGCCCAGGCCCCCTCATCCAGTGCCATGTGGTGTCCAAAAGGTGACCACACTCACCAGCCTTTGGGGTGAGCCATGGAGCCATGGTCCTCCTGCACTGTTGGAGCACCTCCAACAATAGATGGAAATTTTCAGACACTAATCAGTAATACCTTAATTAACTATTCACCCTTAGGGCCCATGTGCATCAAGCATTTTTTCTTAATTTTTTATGGCTGTTCCTACGCAGTGATCCCCCTTCACTCTCTGCTGTGATGGTGGCAGGCTGTTGATCTTGCTGGCCCATGGCCTGGGATAACCATAGTGGTTATCCTCAGGCTGCCTGAGGTCTTGAGGGCCCCAGCAGGCTGAGACGCAGGAGCCTCCTTTGTCGCCGCGGCAACTTGAGACACTGGTGTCACTAGCAGAGGGGCTGAAGAGCCGCTGTCCAGGCTTGGAGTACCTTGAGAGGAGATGTGGAAGGCAGCTATTCCTCCTGTCTTGCAAGGCACACTTGTACCCCTCTGCTGACCTGAGAAGGACGAGGAATTGGTGGAGACTCCTGGCGCCTCATCCCCCTCTTGCCTTACCACTGCTCCCTTGAGCTCATGGAGTCAGCAATTATGTGCAGGCCTGCACGCACCTCCGGCATCCACTGACAGGCCTGCTGGATGTAGCTGCCTAACAACTGTAATCTCTAAAGCTTCTTTATAAAAATGCATGTATACACAGGAAGCTGTTTAACATTTGGATGACTTTACTGATCAAATCTGAGCTGTTGTTCAGCTGCTTAGGGTTTTTCTTCTCTCAAATAACTTCTGCTAGTCAACGCTCCCCTGCACAGCAGTGCACTGTAGTCATGTTAAGTGCAATTTGTCATGAATCACATGTGAAATTGCAATGGACAGGAAGGTTGTTGGATTTTTCATCCATCTTGCAGCACTCAACCATCAAAAAGATTTCAGCTGAGCCTAATCTCTCCTGATAGACTGCGTCCAGATAGGATTTGTTCCCTGTGACTTTCACTGAGTAATGGGGAAATGGATAGGTGTTACAAGGAGTGCCGACGATGTTGGCTACTGATTTCCAGTTCTACAGCCTGTCACTCAGAACATGATCAACTTCCAATTACTGTGCCATGATCAGATTTATCTTTTGGGTCAGCAGAATTTTTTATAAGCTGAAAATTCAATGTTTGGCAGGCTCACATATTAGTTCAGCAATTCAATAATTTAAAATGGGAAACATTTCTGTAAATTCTAAGCCTAAGAATATCATTATATGAAAGTTGAAAGAATTCTGAAATGCGTCACTGCCCCTAGCTGAGATTTGACAGAGGATTGTCTGTACTTAACATGGTGAGTGGATGAGTAAAAGGCTAACTTGCGATGTTCTGTGTTTGGTTTACACAACATGAGGTTTGGAGTGGCTTACCACACTGTGGGTGGGATTTTCCGGCCCCGGCACTGGCGGACATTGTAGTGGGCGGGATGGGAAAATTTGGAGAGCCTTTAAAAGTCAACGGCTCTCCAAATTTTCCCACCCCACCCATGACAATGCCCGCCAGTGGCGGTATTTCCATCATGTTGGGTCATAGGGCGCCACGGAAGCAGTGCATACCCATTGCTTGCCCGCCCCTGCCTTGCCCCACAGGTGTTTTACCCATGGCGGGTGAGGCACCAGGTGGCCTGCTCACCCATGGGCCATTGAAACCCTTAAGTTCTGGAATTCTTCCTGCAACAAGGAAGGCCCATACCAAGTGCCATCACCACTCGCTGTGGAAAAATGGTCTTCCTCGTGTCCCCCACTACATCTCCTGCCGAAAGATTTAAATCTGTGTCCCCTAGCCTTTGTAAAAATGGCGAATGGGAATAGAATGTATTTTTTTGTCTCTCTGATCTAAACCTGTCATAATCTTGTACATCTCTATCAAATCTTCTCGCAGTCTCTTTTACACAAAGGGGAATAGCCTCAGCTTCTCCAACCTAACCTTGTAGCTAAAATTCATCATCCATGGAACAATTATGCTAGATCCCCCTGCGCCCTGACAAGGACCCAAAAGCACAGTGACCAGAACTGGGTACAATACTCTAGCTGTGGCCTAACCTGAGCTTTATAGCGGTTCCTGCTTTTGGACTGAATGGGCCAGATCTTCCAATCAGCAATGATGCTGTGCACATTGCTGCTGACTGCAGACATCACTGCATGCTTACCCTCTTGCTTCCTTTCAGCCAGGGTATCTGATTCCGGCTGGAACAATGAAACATCGGCACAGCCATCCAGGAGAAAACTGGAAAAGAGGAGCAGTGCAGAGGACATGGCCTCTTTCCATGACACCAGCTGCGGTATTCAGGTAAGTTTTTAAAGGTTTGAAGTCCTTCAGTGGGGTTAGTGGGTTAGTGAGTGAGTAGTGCGTGGGTGAGGAAATGAGTGGGTGAGTGAGTGGGTGAGTGAGTGGGTTGGTGAGTGGGTGTGTGAGTGAGTGGGTGACTGGGTGAGTGAGTGGCTGGGTGAACGGTAGTTGAGTGGCTGGGTGAGTGTGTGAGTGAGTGGATGCGTGAGTAAGTGAGTGAGTGGGTGAGTGAGTGAGTGGGTAAGTGAGTGAGTGGGTGAGTGAGTGAGTGGGTAAGTGAGTGGGTGAGTGAGTGGGTAAGTGAGTGAGTGGGTGAGTGAGTGAGTGGGTAAGTGAGTGAGTGGTGAGTTGGCCAATGGTTGGTTGGGTGGTTGGGTAAGTGAATGAGTGAATGGGTGAGTTGGGTGAGTGAGTGGGTGGGTAGTGGGATGAGGTGAGTCAGAGAGTTGGGCTTGGGACATAGTGGTTGAGGATTTAGGTGGTATGTATTGGGGGGTAGGAGGATAAGTTAGTTGTTAAACATTGATTACACCAGATATTAAACAGTGAAAAATTCTAGGGCGGGTATCTGGGTAAGTAGCATGTATCTAGCCCAAGTCTCTGATACTGAGATCAATGTAGGAGACACGTGTCCTAGGCAGTGCAAATCGGTGCATCAGAAGTTTAAAATTCCCAAGCAATTATACCGCCTGTGCACACATCAGGCCTTTCTCAGGTTCTGATGTACACCAGCAACTGAAGTTCAGTGCATCACCGCTCTCAATACTGGAAGATCTGGCCTAATACCTCTATGTGTGTTTACCTAGGGTTAATTTCAAAAGAATACACAGAGGAATGGGCCAAGGACAAGATCAACTGAAGCACTCCTACTGCTGCACCAACTGAGATCAATTAATTCAGCACAGGATGATTCCAGGATACAACCCGGAATCATCCTGGCCTGCAAGGCTTAGCGCCATTATCACATGAGTGTGTTCAGCTGCTAAGCCAATAGGGAGGCTGGTTTGGGCATTATTCCAAGATGGGGGTAAAATGATTTCAGGAGCTCTGTGGTTGGAATAAACAGCTGCAGAGATGTATAATGCACCTACATAAATCTTAGAAGGAGTCTTCAGCTGCCTAGTCACTAAGCTTTGAAACTCCTTCCCTAAAACTCTCTACCCTTGCACCTATCTCTCCTCCTTTAAGGTGTTGCTTAAAGCTTTGACCAAGCATTTGGTCACTTCTCTTAATGGTTCTTCATTGGCTCCATGTCAATTTATTTTCTGTGAAGCTTCTTGGGACATTTTACTATATTAAAGGCAAGTTGTTGTGAAATTTGCAATTCTTTTTTGAAAAGAATGATGCGATGAGATCACTAGGCCCATCAAATTCACTGGTGAGCAAAATCTTCCTGATGTGTCTGTGAGAATATGTTATTGTGTACGGGGTGGCTTTGCTCGCGAACCAGTTGCATGCTTATCTGCCGGTGAGTGAGTCAATTAAAATATACTGCAGACACAGAGACCAATGTGAAATGAAGCACGTTATTTATTTACACAGACAACAGAGCACTAACATGATGTGTGCTTCTCCAGCCAGACCCTACTCTAGACTAACATTAACATGGTAGCCCATGCTACACAGCTATTGGGTCTTACAGTCATGTGGTCAATCTGCTTACATTCTCTTAAAGGTGTATTACGCCTCAAGTTACCACATCCCTCCCCCTTTACTTGAAAGCACATTTTACAATATATTAGCTATTTATAAAAGTGAACTATTTACAAATTCAGTCTCTCAGGAGGCTTTTTCAAATGTATCGACTGTCGTATTTCTTTGACTTTGAATGGTTTATCTGAAGCCTCTCAGGAGTTATCTGTCCACTAGGCTCCCCAGTAGGAAACTGTAAGTTTGCCTCTTCCACTCTCTCAGGCTCAACGGGTCCTACAGGTACTTCCAAAGCAAGAGGAGTTCCTTCTAAATGTGGTGTAGACTCCAACGGGAATGTTTGTCGCACCTTTCCTTGTGGACCTGTTTCCCTTTTCCTGAGGTGATCCACATGTCTCCTGATTATCCGACCTTCAACTGGTATATGGTAGGACAGGGGTCCTGTCACTGCACTGACTTCACCTGATAGCCATTTGGGCCCATCTCCAAAAATCTTCACAAAAGCTGCTTCTCCTACAGTGAAGTTTCTTTCGCGACTGTGGTAATTGTGTTCATTTTTCTGGGCCTCCTGACTTCTCTCCACTCTCCCTGCTAAATTTGGCCCTATGAGGCTTAAATGTGTCCTGAGACGTCTCTTCATTAATAACTCTGCAGGGGCAATACCGGTGGTCGTATGTGGTGTAGTCCTGTAGCTGAGCAGGAAACGTGATAACTTTATTGCTATAGAGTCCCCATCTAGTTTTTTCATTCCGGCCTTGAAGGTCTGGACTTCCCTGTCGGCCAACCCATTGGGTGCAGGGTGGTTAGGCGAGGCCTTGACATGTGTTATGCAATTGAGATTTGTAAACCTTTGGAATTCCCCACTAGTGAATGCTGTTCCATTATCAGACACTATTATCTCTGGTAAACCATGTATCGCAAAACTCTGGCGCAATCTGTCTATGGTGGTGGCAGATGTAGTGATCTCAGCTCGTACACATCCATTCATTTGGAGTGAGCATCGATAAGTAAGAGGAACATGCAACAAAAACCCCTCGTAGTCAATCTGGAGGTGGACCCATGGCCTTCCTGGCCATTCCCAAAGATGCATTGGAGCAGAAGAAAGCAATTCCTGCACCTGTTGGCACTGCATGCAGCTCTTAACCACGTTTTCAGTTTCAGTGTCTATCCCTGGCTACCATAAGTAGCAGCGCACCAACCTTTTCACTCTGGAAATGCCAGGGTCAGCGCTATACAACTCTATCAATAATGGCTGTCCTCCTCTGGGAAGCACAATGACTCTCGCTCTTCACAGCAGGATGCCATCCTGGCAGGTGAGCTCATATCTCCTGTTAAAATAGGGCTTCATTTCGTCCGACTTTGGCTCGTTGGACCATCCCTGCAAGACTTCTTCCCTGACGTGAGACAAAACTGGATCGAGGTCTGTCCATTCCCTGATCTGTTTGGCATTCACTGGTGATGAATCCAGAAAGTTTGATAACAAGACAAGTTCTTGAGGGATGGGGACATGCACATTGCTGTCCTTTAAGGGTAATCGGCTCAGCATATCGACATTGGCAATCTGGCTTCCTGGCAGGTGCCGGAAACTATATCTGTAAATGGCTAGAATTAGTGCCCACCTTTGGATTGCTTTTTGCTGGTCTGTTAATGGCGGCTGTTTCCCGCCTTTCCACAGAGTCTTGCGTTTCCGCGTCATTTCTAGCTGGTGCCTCCCTCCAGACGTGAAGAACGGCACCATTTTGTGCTCCCTTGATTTCTTCTGAGTCCCTGACTGCACTTTCCATTGTGAGCACCAACTCTAGCCCCTTGCTGAAATCTAAATTTGTTTCTGACAACAACATTTTTTGAATGGCGTCTTCGGTAATCCCACGTACTAATTGGACTCTTAACATGTCATTGATCAACATCCCAAACTCACAGTTGTTTTGAGACTGCTACATAGCAAGCGACTGTCTGTCCAGGGGCGTGGGGACGCCGGGCGAGCGTCCTGACATCACTGCGCGCCATCGCGATATTTTGGTGGGAGGGCACATGACGATCTCCGATGCACGCTCGCCATTAATTAACGGCCCAATTAAGGCCCTTGAGGTGCCAATTGATGGTGATTTTTCGGGGCAAGTGCGATCTTCAGGTCATCGCACGGGCGCAGCAGGCAGGACACATTTATGTAAACCTATAAGAGGGGTCAGTGGGGTCGCGAATGTGCTCAGTCAGATATTTAATTTGGAAAGTTACTGATACTTGTCTGTATGAGCAGAAATAGTTCAAAACTCATACCAGCTGCTTGGACAAGACTCACATCCTTCAGGTCAGCACTCTACAGTGAAGATCCTTTTTGGGGCCTGCAGGCTTCAGGAAGCCTTCCATGAGCCTGGGAATAGGAGTAGTGCTCTCCACTGGAGGCACCTCCTCTGAGGAGGAAGGGAGGGCCAGAAGGGGGAGGAGGCCTGCACTCCTGCACATTCAGCCTCCAGGGGAGCCACCTTTGGGAGGAGAGGCGCAGACACAAGGGGCGCAGGGCAAACAGGAAGTCCAAGGTGGAAGGGGCCGCAGAAGATGCCAATATCCTACTGCCAGGGTATACAAGCGGCAAAGCAGCTACCTCAATATGACTGACGTGCAGTGCCAAAGGAGGCTCCATCTCTCAAGGGAGACAGTGAACTATATCTGTCAGATACTGTGTGGGTGGACACCCCATGCTAGTGGCTCTAAAGGTCACAGCTGCCCTCAATTTCTATGCCTCTGGCTCCTTCCAGGGCTCAGTGGGTGATCTTTGCGGTGTCTCCCAATCAGCTGTCCATTCTTGTGTCAAGCAGGTTACAGACATTCTGTTCAGGCATGCATTGACCTTCATCCACTTCCGCTGTGACCAGGCTAGCCAGACACAGCGAGCCAGAGGCATTGTGGCCATTGCTGGCTTCCCCCGCGTCCAGGGTGCAATAGACTGTACATATGTGGCCATCAAGGTGCCAGCAGGTGAGCCCGGTGCCTTCGTCAACAGGAAGGGCTTCCACTCCATGAACGTGCAGATAGTGTGTGATCACAGGAGGTAGATTCTACAAGTCTGTGCAAGGTACCCAGGCAGCTTCCACAACGCCTGGTTGCCTGGGCTCTTCAGTGCTCCAGCCCGGCTGGAAGGATGGCTGCTGGGTGACAAGGGCTTTTCTGTCAGAAGGTGGCTCATGACACCACTCCACCTTCCAAGAACAGAGGCTGAGCAGCAGTACAATGGGAGCCACGGTCCCACAATGGCTGTGGTGGAGAGAACCATCGGTCTTCTCAAGATGCGCTTCCGATGCCTGGACCGCTCAGGAGGCGCACTCCAATACCCTCGAGATCGTGTTTCGCTGATAGTGGTTGCATGCTGCGCTCTCCACAATCTTGCACTGAAAAGGGGCGACATTGTGGACGGAGAAGATGTAGACGCGGCTGCTGCGGCTGCACACGATGAGTCCAGCAGTGAGTCCGAGGATGAGCATGCACAGGGAAATGCTGAGGGGGGTAGACACTGACCTGGGCATACTCCATGGGGGCAGGGACACCCGGGAGGCTTTAATCTTTCAGTTAGAACAGCACAGATGGACGTCCAACAAAAGCCTGTGCTGCAGGCTCCATACTCGACACCTGAGTACTACATCTGCCTGGATAGGAACATTAGCTAAATGTCTTGTCAACAAAGCTCAGTGTGACACAACTCACTCATAACATCATGGATAACCATCCACCTGCAGAGAAAAAGAGGCACCCTCAGCTATGGCCACATATTTAAATTTAATGATATAACAAAATGATCTTAAGTAAACAAAATGGCAAAGCTGTTAAACACCACACCAACTAATCATGACCTCATTGCGGGGCAACACAAAAGCACCAGTGAGAAACCCGTGGTGCGCCTAGGGTGCTTTAAATTTACTTTCCGGTGCTACGTCTAGGTGCTGTCCCCTCGCTGGCACTGGCATCTGAGACAGCCTGCTCACTGTGCTGTCCTGTTGGCCTCGATGACCTTGGCGGACGTCCTCTGACCCGTGGAGTCTGTGCTGGCCCCGCCTGGGAGGGAGCTGCCAGTTCCACAGTTGGCATCTCCCCAGTCTCCTCCACCTCATCAGGTGCAACAGTCACTGGCAGAGGGGCGGAGGAGCTGCTGCCCTCATCCGGAGCGCCCTGAAAGGAGCCCGCAGAGACGACAGGTAGCTGCTGCCATGATGTGAGGTCACTTCGAACCTCCCTGCTGACCATAGATGGATGGGCACCGAGCTGGGAAACTTGGTGACCAGACCATCTCCCACACTAGCACTGACCAGCTGCAGCCAATGCTGATGTGAGGGCTTGCCGATCCAAGCACAACCCCAGGAATCCCTAATTGGTCTCCTGGAGGAGCCTCTCCACGAGAATAGCTACTGTCTCCATGGAGGAAGCATGGCGCTTGGCCATGAGGCTCATTGCATCAGCGATAGTCCACATGGACTCCTCCACCACCTTGAAGGGCAGCTGAATACGTAAACCATACAGAGCAAAGTGAGCACAGATCTAATCCATAGTTTACGCTAAACTAATTGTGACTATCGTGATGTGACATTTGGCTGCAGTGCTTGAATTGATTTTCTCCCTCAATTATCTTAGTGGTGACATTAACAGTAAAATACCAGCTTTGATATAAACACATTTAAAGGGCTTGCATAATAACAGTGCTCACTTTTTGTACCAGGCTGTGGAGTGTCAGTATTGCACTTGTCAAACACAATTGCTGCCATTCCATTCAACTCTTTTGCTATAAGTCCAACAGTATTGTGTATTTGTTGAGGCAGATGGTATTAAGGGGTCAAGATTTAATTACTGAGTATTACTAGCTTTAGGATTCCCAATGTTCGGTATGACTATCAAATGCTCCAATTATCAAGTATATTTTAATCAGAGGAGCTTACAAGCTGTTGCCACATGAAGTAACAGAATCCACCAACGCTGGGTACTGTCAGCTGCTCTGAAGTTATCAGTGGATTGGACCAATCAGCCTTCCAGGGAAAAGAGGGATATAGGGAGGCATTTAAAGGAAACAACAAAGACAAATATCTTGTGCCTTAATTAAATAAGTGCTTGTAAATATTTTAATAAAAACAAAAAACTACTGCGGATGCTGGAAATCCAAAACTGTTGAAGGGTCGTGAGGACTCGAAACGTCGACTCTTTTCTTCTACACCGATGCTGCCAGACCTGCTGAGTTTTTCCTTGTAAATATTTTACCTGTTTACATTCACATGCTTTGCTTTGTCATTTATAACATTTCCTCAGGCTCTTACGTGCACAGTAATTGGGTGGCAGTGCATCATCTCGGATCCCTGGTCACTGAAGTGATAAATTCTTGCCCAACAGGTTCAGTTCACTTATAAATTGCCTGGCATTATTGGCACATAGTCCATGATTTGCTTGGAATGTAGGGAGAGTTGGGAATAGAAGTTTGGCCACAGTGAAATGTTGCTGATCACTTGTGGAGTGTTAACCATTTTATTTTCAGGAAGGGGAGGGAGATGAGAAGAGGAAGTCGGGGTTGGGGCAGGGAGACATGTAATTTTAAACTGTGCTACTGCAGTTTGTTGAATTGGGTCGTCTGGAAAACACCTGAAAAAAGTCATGGAGGAGAAAAATGGAAGCATGTCATGTCCATATGGGTTCAAGGGCTACAGTATTGCAGATTTGCTGAGGTCGATTGTTTGCAGGGCTACAGGGAAAAGGCAATGGAGTGGGACTCGGTGAGAAGTTCTTGCAGACAGCTAGCATGGACATGACAGGCCAAATGGCCTCCTTCCATGCTGTAATCATTCGAAGATATGATGGCCTTGTGGAGGCTGCATGGAATTGATGAGAGGGGGTTTAAAGAATGACTTTAAGGGTGAATTGCAGAACAGGAGCAAAGAACAAAGGAACATATAGTTCCAGCAGCTATTCTTCAAAGGATTGTAGTAATAACCATCTTGTGTATGCATTGCCTTATTACTGCTTGCAGAATTTCAGTTCCCACCACTGTGTCAGACATTAATTAGACTTATGGCAAACAGCCTATTTTACAGCAAACAAAAATTATCTATTCAGCAAAGTTTATTTAAAAAGCTTACTACAGCAGACCATATACGGAATTTAATTAAAAAAGAATCTCTACGAGGCTCATGAAGAAAACTACATAGAACTCATGACCAGAACTACAGCAACTTCTCCTGATAATTGCAGGATTATTTCTCCAGCAAAATGCAGTGAGTGAAATAATACAAATGGTACACATCCCAATCACTTACAGCTCAAGGATCAATGGAGAAAGAGCTTAATCATCATCATTGTGGCCAGGAATAGGGACATCCCTATATGCGGCCATAGTTGTGCTGTAATCATGAAAATTATTATTAGTTGTCTTGCTGAACTGATCTACAGAACAAAGGAGTTGGAAATGGAGGAGAACCACCAAATAAAATCTAACTTAAAAAAAAATTCCTGTTCCTAAACATTTGAAACAGGTGGTATGTGACCAAATTATTGATGCGACACGAGTCACATCATCAGAAGAGCTCAAGTTTTGAGTACCGTTTATGCTGCCAAGTCTTTCAATGGTGCTCTGAGCACCGCCAATCCAGTTCAAGGCCACTGGCGCCCATGTCTGGCATTGAATAAAATGTGTGATTCTTGACATTTGTCGGCTGCTTTAAATCACCCACAATGACTACTTGTTTATTGTTATGAAATTTTTTACCTTTTTCTCTACTCTTTCATGTTGACATAGGGCAGAAATTTCCCCCCGTTGGGGGGGATGTTGATGGGAGGGCGTGCTTCCGATCGGCGCCCCCGATCAGAGGCATGGCATCATTTTACGTGGGCGGACCAATTAAGGCCCGCCCAGCGTGACGTGCGCAGGCGGGGAAGAATCCCTAAAATCGAGAGTGCGCTCTTTCGCGCACACGCACGAAAGAGCACGTTCATCTCCCTGAGGCTAAGTGCTGCCTCAGGGAGATCGGCTCTAATTTCAACAATATTAAAAATAGAAAAAGAAAATTCCCTTACATGTCCCCTCATGTGACAATGTCACATGAGTTGGGACATGTTCATAATTTCCATAACAACTTTATTAAAATTTTTAAAACCCTACATGAAACCTTGCCCCGCGGTGGATGAGGTTTCATGTTTTTTCTAGTTGCCACCGGGGCTCCTGGCCTGCCCGCCAACCTTAAGGTTGGATGGGCAGATCCTTAACTGATCCTGTCAATGGCCTCAATTGGCCATTGACAGGTCGGCGGGCGCGCAGCCGATTTTTCTGAGCCCCTATCTTCCTGAGAATTTAAATGGGGCGGGGTGATGTCGGGAGTTCCACCTGATGTCATCCCGCGCCATTTTATGCGTCGGCGAGCGGGCCCCACCCCCGCTCGCTGACAGTAAAATCCTGCCCATGCTGTTGTTTGACCATGCTTTTCCACATCACAGTTCTCTAGCACTTGGCTGTTTAACTTGTATTGCCTGGCGTTAACAGTCTCAGAATGTGGTTGACTGCCTTACTGTCACATTAATCCTGGTGATAAGACGAGCATTGTTTGAAAGGGTCTTATGGCTGAGTGTCTGAAATATTTGCCTGTTTTAAGCAGTAGACCCATTTCAATGTGCAAATTGGGTCTGAGGACCCCCAGTTGGCAATTTAAATTGGAAATGACCCTACCTTTTTAATGCTTGCTAAATTGGATAACTGATGAGAACAATGGTTGCTCAGTAGAGTGCAGCAGGAGACTAGTTTGTGGCACCACGGAAGACTGAGCTGCACAGAAGGGGAGAAAGAGGAGTTGAAGAGCATAGTGATAGGGAATTTGTCAATTAGCAGAACAGACAGGTGTTTCTGTCGCAGTAAACTTGACTCCAGGATGGTGTGTTGCCTGTCTGGTGCCAGGGTCAAGGATATCACATAGTGGCTGTGGGACATTCTTCTGGGAGAGGGTGAACAACCAGTGGTCCACATTGGTAGCAATGACATAGGTGAGAGGAAGGATGAGGTCCTGAAAGCAGATGTTAGGGAGTTAGGAAAGAAATTAAAAAGCAGGACCTCAAAAGCAGTAATCTCAGGATTACTCCCACCGCCATGTCCTAGAAGCATAGGAATAGGAGGATTGATCAATTGAACACATAGCTGGAGAATTGGTGTAGGAGGGAGGGCATTAGATTTTTGAGGCATTGGGATAAGATCAGAGGCAGATGGGACCTGTACAACTTGGATGGGATGCATCTTAACAGGACCAGGACTAACATCCTCACAGGGAGATTCACTAGTGTTGTTGGGGAGGGTTTAAACTTGATTGGCAGGGAGAGAGGAACCTGAGAGGCAGCTCAGATTGGAGGGAAGCAAAACTGGCAATAGGAAATAGAAAGGTCGTAAGTGAAATTAGAAGGCAGACAAAGCGATGATAAACATCCAATAAGGTCAAAATGCAGATTAATGTCAAAAAGATAAAGTTCAGGGCACTCTATCTGAATGTGTGCAGCAATCAAAACATGGTAGATGATTTGAGGGCACAAATAGAGGTAAATGGGTATGATTTAATTATCATAAAAACAAATAACTACTGCGGATGCTGGAAATCCAAAACAAAAACAGAATTACCTGGAAAAACTCAGCAGGTCTGGCAGCATCGGCGGAAAAGAAAAGAGTTGACGTTTCGAGTCCTCATGACCCTTCAACAGAACTAAGTAAAAATAGGAGGGGTGAAATATAAGCTGGTTTAAGGTAGGGGGGTGTGTGGGGGGAGAGAAATTGTGGGGGGGCGGGGTGGTTGTAGGGACAAGCAAGCAGTGATAGGAGCAGATAACCAAAAGATGTCACAGATAAAGGAACAAAGAGGTGTTGAAAGTGGTGATATTATCTAAGAGAATGTGCTAATTAAGAATGGATGGCAGGACACTCAAGGTACAGCTCTAGTGGGGGTGGGGTGGAAAGACCGACAGGGCATTACAGGTATAGATTTAAAAATAATGGAAATAGGTGGGAAAAGAAAAATCTATATAAATTATTGGAAAAAACAAAAGGGAGGGGGAAGAAACAGAAAGGGGGTGGGGATGGAGGAGGGAGTTCATGATCTAAAGTTGTTGAATTCAATATTCAGTCCAGAAGGCTGTAAAGTGCTTAGTCGGAAGATGAGGTGCTGTTCCTCCAGTTTGCGCTGAGCTTCACTGGAACAATGCAGCAAGCCAAGGACAGACATGTGGGCAAGAGAGCAGGGTGGAGTGTTAAAATGGCAAGCGACAGGGAGGACAGCTCCTCTCACACCCTCTCACTGTAAATGACTACCCTGTTTCTCTTGCACTCGCTCACTGTAAATGACCACGCTGCACCTCTCACACTCTCTGCCTGTAAATGACCACACTGTTACTCTCGCACTCGCTCACTGTAAATGACCACGCTGCTCCTCTCACATTCTCTCACTGTAAATGACCATGCTGCTTCTCTCACACTCTCTGCCTGTAAATGACTATGCTGTTTCTCTCACACTCTCTTGTGATAAATGACCACACTGTTACTCTCGCACTCGCTCACTGTAAATGACCACGCTGCTCCTCTCACATTTTCTCACTGTAAATGACTATGCTGCTTCTCTCACACTCTCTCGCTATAAGTGACCACATTGTTTCTCTCACACGCTCTCACTGTAAATAGCTACACACCCTCACTTCTTCCTCTAGTTTCACTCCTTCCCCCTTCCCAACTCCCTCCTCCACCCTAACTTCTTCCTCCATCCTTACTCCCTCCCCTCTCTGCACCCCTTCCTCCCCCAGACTCCCTCCCCTCTCCACACTCCTTCCTCCCCCTGTATTCCTTCCTCTCTCCATACTCCCTACCCTCTCCGAACTCCTTCCCTTCCACCTTCCACCACCCGTAGTCCTACCTCCCCAGTTGCCATCTTCTCCCCCGTTACCCCCTCCTCCCCCTGCACACCCTCCCCTCCCAACCTCACCCCCCGACACATTAATTTCCCCTCCCAACTTCAACCCCCCGACATCTCTTCCTCTCCCAGTTGATCCTACACCTTCCTCTCCCACCCCCTCGACCATCATCTCTTGCGGGCATCAACAATGACTTTCCAACTTCCATGAGCTGCTTCACAGCAGAGCCATGTCCATGAGAATCCACCTAGAATGCCATGGACATTCCTTCAGGATCCCGTTGCTGTCGGTCTCCAGCATCTTCTGCTCCTCAGATGTCAGCAATGTGAGCAAGGTCCTGGTGGTAAGTCCCGACTTCTGCAAGTCACAGTTGTCCAGATGTCTTTTGCACCGGCGTGTTTTCCTTCCAATGTGGGTGGACGATCCAGTGAGGAGGGGAATGAGAGGGGAGGGTTTGCCTTAAAATGATATGCTGATGTACTCCAATGAGGTTCCTGATGTCTGATGGCAGGGAACGCGGCCCACCATCAGCAGGCTGAGCGCAAGTTCACAAACTGGTTTCATGACGTCGTGAAACCGATTTTTGGCCTTTTAGCCCTATTGTCCGCTCACACCACCAAACATGCCAAATGCCAGCTGGCATGGAAAATGCTGGCCAGTATGTTGGCCTACATCACAAGGGGATTTGAGTAGAGAAGTAAAGATGTCTTGCTGCAGTTGTATAGAGCCTTGGTGGGAGCACACCTGAAGTATTGCATACAATGTGGTCTCCTTATCTAAGGAAAGATATACTTGCCATAGACAGAGTATGACGGATGTTCACCAGACTAATTCCTGGGATTGCAGGGTTATTTTATGAGGAGAGATTGAGAAACTGGGCCTGTAATCTCTAGCGTTTTGAAGAATGAGAGGCAATCTCATTGAAATTTACAAAATTCTTACCGTGCGGGACAGGGTAGATGCAGATAGGATGGTTCCCCTGGTTGGAGAGTCTAGAACCAGAGGACACTGTCTCAGAACAAGGGCCAGGCCATTTAGGACTGAGATGAGGTGGAATTTCTTCACCCAGAGGGCTGTGGAAACTCAATCACTATGCATGTGCAAGACAGAAATCCATAGAATTCTGGATACCAATGGCACCAAGGGACATGGGGAAAGTGGCGGAAAATGTTATAGACGTAGATGATCAGCCATGGGCTGTTTGAATGGCAGAACAGGCTCGATGGGCCGAATAACCTACTCCTGCTCCTATAATTCTATTTTCTATGTACTCTAGCACCAAACCCACACCAACTCTTCCATCCTTACCTTTTTTGTCAGCAGGCCTGATACTAGGAGCCTTGATCCACACCATCAATACCTTTTTGGCACCCCACAGCTTGCTGGCTGTATGCGGTTTTGGTCTCCACATTTAAGAAAGGATATATTTGCATTGAAGGCGGTACAGCGAAGGTTCACTAAATTTGTCCCTGAGATGAGAGGGTTATCTTATGATGAGAGGCTGAGTGAATTGGGCTTATGGTTTTTTTATTCATTCATGAGATGTGGGCGTCACTGGCTAGGCCAACCTTTATTGCTCATCCCTATTTTCCCTTGAGAAGGTGGTGGTGAGCTGCCTCCTTGAACCACTGCAGTCCATGTGGTGTAGGTGCATCTACAGTGCTGTTTAAGTTACTCTCTAGAGTTTAGAAGAATGAGAGGTGATCTCATTGAACCCTATTGAGTTCTGAAGGGGATTTATAGGATGGCACTCAGAGATTGTTTCTGCTGGTCAGGGATTCTAAAACACGGGGGAACATTCTCAGGATAAAGGGCCGATCATTTAGGACTTAGGTGTGGAGAAATTGCTTCACTCAAAGGGTTGTGAACCTTTGGAATTCTCTGCTCCAGAGGGTTGTGGATGCTCCATGTTGAATACATTTAAGGCTGGTATAGTCAGAGTTTTGGTCTCTCAGGGAACTGGAGTTGAAGCCCAAGATCAGACATGGCTGTATTGAATAGTGGAGCAGGTTCAATGGGCCCTATGGTCTCCTCCTGCTCCTATTTATTGTGTTCTTGTGTTTTTGTGGCCCGATGAAAATGAGGCTGGTGCTTCAAATGATGCCCACCTCATCACCACGTTTATGGCTAATTGGCCGGCATATTCTCCACTCAAAGTGGACCCCTATATCTGTCGGGTGAGTTAGGAGAGGTAGGGGGTCTGCACGTGCTTCCGTTACTTTGATTCCCTTCCTCCAACAATGCAGCTGCTTTCAAAATCCTCCTTGACATCATCGGCTCCCTACATCTTGCTTTTGCTTGACAATTCTGGTAGATATGAGCTACTGAATCATTACATATGCAAGCAAGCCAAACAGCAATTTACATTAGAATGTAAAACCACCTTCAACCACAAGTATAGTACTCATGACTATTTCACAAAAGAATGTGGTGCATTGAGGGCAAATGAATTACATCTTGAATAATTTAATTTTCATGTTCATTGTGGAAGGAGATTTTTTACAGAAACTTTCATTGCAGTGAATTATTGAACTCACTGAGCAGTGAAATTATTAACAACCTCTAAGAAGCAAAGTTAGTGTACCTATTAACATGTAAAAGGAACCTTTCTTTGTTATGCTAAATTGAGAATTGTAAGAAAAAACATTGTGTTGCAAGAAAAGTTGCTATTGTGTGATTGTGATCGTCCTAGCTTGTTAGCAAAATTGAAGCCCTTGGGATTAGTGGGGCGGTGCCTGTGTGGATATAAAATTGACTAAGGGACAGAAAGCAGAGAGCGGTTCGTTTTTTGAAACTGGAGACAAGTATACAATGGTACCCAGGGGTGGTTGTTGGAAGCACTGTTCTGCACTTGGGTATAAAGGGCATAACTTCGAATTTTTCAGATGACACAAAACTCAAAGGTAAAGCAAACAGTAAGGAGAACAGTAACAGATTTGGTGAAATATGTAGGTTGAAAGTTAACACCAAGAAGTGTGGAGATATTCATTTTGTCAGGAAAATGTAGCGAAGTAATATAAACTGCAAAATCAAAGAATCACACAATTTTTACAAAAGGAGGCCATTCGGCCCATCGTGTATATGCCAGCTCACCAAATCAGCAATTAACTTAGTGCCGTTCTCCCACCTTCTCCCCATAACCCTGCAAATTCTTTCCTTTCAGACAACAGCCTAGCTCTCTTTTGAATGCTTCAGTTGAACCTGCCTCCACCACTCTCTCAGGCAATCCATTCCAAACCCTAACCACTCGCTGTGTGAAAAAGATTTTCCTCATGCCGCTTTTGCTTCTTTTGCCAATTACTTTAAATCTATGCCCTCTCATTCTCAATCCTTTCACGATTGGGAACAGTTCCTTCTTATCTCCTCTGTCCAGGCCTCTCATGATTTTGAATTCCCCTATCAAATCTCCTTTCACTCTTATTTTTCCAAGCAAAACAGTCTTACCTTCTCCAGTCTATCTTCATAAATGAAGTTCCTCATCCCTGGAACCATTTTCGTTAATCTTTTCTGCACTCTCTCCAACGCCTTCACATCCTTCCTGAAATGTGGACCTAGAACTGGATGAAACACCTCAGTTGAGGCCAAATTAGCGTCCTTTCCAAGTTCAACATTACCTTCTTGCTCTTGTACTCTATGCCCCTATTAATAATGTCATGAAGAGATATTAATGTATATAATGTTATTGGAAATTATTTTAAGTTGGACTTGTAGTAGGGTCTCTGTGGGTGTGAGTGTGTGTGTATTAATTGGATTGAAGCCAGTTAGTCTGGGTGCTTTAATGTATGATAGTTTTAAGATGTAAACAGTAAGGTAAAGGGTGCATTTGCATTTTGTTGAATAAACCATTTAAAGGCTGGGTGTGAAATCTTGCACCTAGCTCGGAGACACCAAGCAATATGTTTATAGGATTAATAAAATTGGTACTATGAAAGAGGTTTTATTGTTAGAAGAGGTGGAGTTCAAAGGGTCTGGTGATACAATGAGAATTTGCATTCAAAGGGAAGGCTAGGAAAATACAGAAAAGGGTTGTGTGAAAGTCAGAGGCACATAAGATCTAAACCACCGGTAAGCCGACAACTATGAGAAGGAACCAAATTGAAAGGAACCTCATTTTGAATTTGTAAGATAAAATATGCTGTGCCCTTGTCTGTTTAAGTCCATGGGCAGAATTTTCCCATTGGCGTGCAGGGGCGGGCCCCGCACGTCCGCACGTAAAATAACATGCGGTGATGTCGGGCGAGCGTCCTGATGTCACCGCGCGCCATCGCAATATTTCATTGGGTGGGCACGCAATGATATCTGCTGCGCGCCCGCCATTAATTAAAGGGCCACTTAAGGCACTTGACTCACCAATCTATGCCGATTTTTCTGGCACCCATGCAACCTTCAGGTCGGTGCATGGGCACAACAGGAAGGCAGGTAGGACACATCTGTCTAAACCTCATCCACGGGCGGGATAAGAGAGTTCACTGGGGTCACGAGTGTGCTCTCCCAAGTATTGATTTTTCAAAGTTTTTGAAACTTGCCTGTGCGATCTGCAATACTTCAAAACGCACACCAGCTGCTTTGTCTGAACTCTTAACCCTCAGGTCAGCGCTCTGCAGTGAGGAATCTTTTTTGGGCCTGCAGGTTTCTGGAAGCCTTCCCATAGCCTGGGAATGGGAGCTGAACTCTCCACTGGAGGCAGCTCCTCTGAGGAGGAAGGGAGGGCAAGAAGGGGGAGGAGGCCAGGAGTGCACATTCAACTTCCAGGGGAGCCACCTTTGGGAGACAGGCACAGGCACAAAGGGTACAGGGCCAAGAGGTAGACCAAGGTGGAAGGGGCTGCAGAAGATGCCACTACCCTGCTGCCAGGGTATACAGGCGGCGAAGCAGCTACCTCAATATGTCTGAGGCGCAGTGCCGAAGGAGGCTCCGTCTCTCAAGGGAGACAGTCACCTATATCTGTCAGATGATTGGGCCTGAGATCTCCATTAACTGTGTGAGTGGACACCTCATGCCATAGGCTCTAAAGGTCACAGCTGCTCTCAACTCCTATGCCTTTGGCTCCTTCCAGGGATCTGTGGGTGATCGTTGCGGTGTCTCCCAATCAGCTGTCCACACTTGTGTCAAGCAGGTGACAGATGCTCTGTTCATGCGTGCATTGACCTTCATTCACTTCCGTTGGGACCAGGGAAGCGAGACACAGCGAGGCAGAGGCTTCGCAGTGATTGCTGGCTTCCCCCATGTCCAGGGTGCTATAGACTCTCTGAGGAGGAAGGGAGGGCTAGAAAGGGGAGGAGGCCAGGAGTACACATTCAGCCTCCATCTTTGGGAGGTCAGGCGCAGGCACAAGGGGCACAGGGCCAAGATGTTGTCCAAGGTGGAAGATGCCACTACCCTGCTGCCAGGGTATACAGGTGGCGAAGCAGCTTCCTCAATATGTCTGAGGTGCAGTGCCGAAGAAGGCTCCGTCTCTCAAAGGAGACAGTCAACTATATCTGTCAGATGATTGGTTCCATGCTGCGCTCTCCAAAATCTTGCGCTGGAAAGGGGGGATGTTGTGGACGATGAAGACATCGATGCATTGGCTGCGGCTGCACACGATGAGTCCAGCAGTGAGTCTGAGGATGAGCATGCACAGGGAAATGCTGAGGGGGTAGATGCTGACCTGGGCATACTCCAGGGAGGCAGGGACACCCGGGAGGCTTTAATCCAACAAACCTTCAGCTAGCTCACCACATATTGACCTCCAGGACAAGCCTGGGCTGTAGGCTCCATGCTCGATACCTAAGTGCAAAATCTGCCAGGCTAGGAACAGTAACTAAGAGCCTTGTTAATAAAGCTGAATGTCCCACAAAGCACTCCTAACATTTTTGGAAACCACACACATGCAGAGGAAAAGAGGCACCCTCAGCCATGGTCACATGTCTGAATTTAATATCACAGGCAAAAAAATGAAACAAAATGACAATGATGTTCCAATTCAAAGCAAATCATAAAGACCTCATCTTGGGCCAACACAAAAGCACCAGTGATAAACCCATGGTGTGCCTAAGGCGCCTTATGTTTACGTTTTCGGGTGCTCGTCTTGGTGCTGACCCCTTGCTGGGAGTGGCATCTGAGACAGCCTGCTGACTCTGCTGTCCTGTTGGCCTCGATCACCTTGGCGGTCATCCTCTGGCCCGTGGAGCCTGTGCTGGCCCCGCCTGGGAGGGAGCTGCCAGTTCCACAGTTGGTATCTCCCCAGTTGTCGCAGCCTCACCGGATGCTACGGTCACTGGGAGAGGGGCGGAGGAGCTGCCGCCCTCATCCGGAGCACACTTAGAGGTGCCCGCAGAGACGACAGGCAGCTGCTGCGCCAACGTGAGGTCACTTTGGACCTCCCTGCTCACCATGGATGGATGGGCACCGAGCTGGGAAACTTGATGCCCACACCATCTCCCACACTGGCACTGACCAGTTGAGGTCAATGCCGATGTGAGGGCTTGCTGGTCAGAGTGCATCCCCAGGAAGTCCTGATAGGTCTCCTCGAGGAGGCTGTCCACGAGAGTCGCCTCTCTCTCCATGGGGGACGCATGGCACTCGGCCATGAAGCGCATTGCTTCGGCGATCGTCCATGTAGACTCCTCCACGGAGACCAAGCCAAGCATAGCCTTATGTATCTCCATCAGATTCTCCTGCATATCCGCCTGCATTTGATGCCCCTGCTGCGGTGCGGACGATTCCAGAGGCACATCATCAGGCACCAACTGAGCATGTGCCTGGTCCCCTGCAGTCCTCCAACTGCTGGCGCCATGGGCACACTCTGTCTCTGCCAGCTCCTCCTGTGATGGTGAAGTGCCCTCACCGCTGTGTCCCGGGACACTAGCCGATATTCTAACTGCCATCGAGGTGTTAGTATCTGCGCAGGTGCCTGCCTGGCAGAGATGGTGTGACGCTGGTGAGACTTCAGGTCCCTCAGGTGTGAGAGGGGGCCTCTGCTGCTCCTCCTCCCGGCCCTGCTCCGCTGATGCTGAAAGGAAGAACAAGGACAGTGGATCAGTTAATGTGGAGACAATGACAATGTGCATCCCTGTCCCCCAGATCATTGTGCGCTCATCCTTCCACAAGCAATGGTCAAGCCATGTTGCAAAATCAAATCACTTAACATTCAGCACTGCTATGGCTATTGGGAGAACAATGCTGACCTCTCTGCTGGACATACATACCTGGCCGTGGCACCCCAGCCTCACCGACACCAGTGGACCTGGGCACATGGCGCCTCTCCAAATCCAGGGCCTCCTGCTCAAACTGGCTGAGAATGGCTAACTGTGTCTGGCCGCCGCCAGTCCTTGCACACTCTGCAGCATTATGAGCATTCTTCTCCTGAAAATGAGAGAAGGGCATTGATTTGTGCAAATTGTACCTGGACTCTCTTCACGCATGGCCCACCCCAACCAGAGTGGGACATATCAGGGCTCCAGTGTCTCCCCGCCCCGCTGCTGCCGAACACTCAGGCAGAGGTGTTAGGCCTGTTCCCCACACTCCCACTCCCCCTTGGTCACATACTGCCTACATCACATTAGGCACCACACGGTATATACTTCCATAGCAAGGAGGCGCAAGCATGTGAAGCGCAGAGGGCAGCAGATGGTTCATTGCCACACCATCTTGAAGCTCCCAGCATGTCATCACCCTGACTTGGACATGTCCTGCAGTTCAAGCACAGCACCTAGGTACAGCTCCTCCAGGTTGCCCCCAAAACAGTCATGTGGATCTCAGTGTACCACATGTTGGGGGCGCAGAACCCATCTCTTCACCACCCTCTCAGGCTGACCTTGGCATGGGCAATGTCTGCTGGCCCACCCAGCAAAGGACACATGCCATCAATGATTCAATGCAGTCACTACACTCATCCTTGGGGGTGGGGTGGGGGCAGCAGGGGAGAAAGCTTACCTGCTGGGCTAAGTGACCAATGCCAACATTGTCCTCACCCTTCCAGAGTGCAACAAGTTGTTGAAGCGCTTGCGACACTGGATCCAGGTGTGCCGCACCACGTCGCTGGAGCTCACCATTATTGCCACCTCCTCCCAGGCACGTTCCGCCATGTGGGGGGGTCTCCTCCTCCCATCCTGGGGAACCAGTACCTCCCGCCGTACTGCCACCTCCCCAATGAGGGCAGCAAGGCAGTCTTCTGAAAAACGAGGGCATACTGGACCTCGTCCTATCCTCTGGCCTGGCCTACCCTGATGGCCTACCCTCCAGCTTGGCCTACCCCAATGGTCTACCCTCCAGCTTGGCCTACCCCAATGGTCTACCCTCCGGACTCGCATAACCTCCATTGCCCCTCTGCAGAGCCCTTCGCCCAGCCATTGCGAGCAGCCTTTCCGAGGCTGCCAGGCCTTCCTTTATTCATGCTGCCAGGTCACCATTGGACCTGGCGGGATGAACGCGCCCGCCACCGCCCACCCAGTCCCACTGTGCACAAGGGTTGTGAAGTACGCTGGGTGGCCCGCCTGCGTAAAATGGCGGCGTGGACCCAATCGCGAGCGGCGATTGGGTCCGCACCCGTTCCCACTCCACCCCTCCGCCATCCAGAAAATTCTGCCCTATGGGTTATTGTTGCCTTGGGGAAGATTACTTTGATTAATTTGGGGGTTTGTTTAAAAGTTATTATGGTAATCATTTGTTGACGTGTATGTGTTTAAATTTGTCATACGGACTCGAAACGTTAACTCTGTCTTTCTCTCCACAGATGCTGTCAGACCTGCTGAGTTTGCAGATTCGCTTTGGTCTAGAGAGGAGCGTTGGCTTAGGTATCTCAGTTTGTTTGCTTAGAAATGGAAGGTTCTGTTCCGCTTGTTTCTGTTCAGGTTCAACAGTTGCAGCTCAGGTCCTACAGGTTTGTCAGTTGTATCAAGTCGGGTTTCACCAACTGGAGCAGGTATCTCCCAGAAACCTCCCGCTGTGACTGGAGATCCCTGGAAATTTGGTTCCTTGGATTTGGCTTCTCTAATCCGGTCAGTGTGTCTCTCCCAGATTGCACAGGAAGATTCGACATCATAGGTCAGTGGTCCTCGATGCTTGATGATTTTTCCCAGGACCAACTTTGTTGTCCCACAGTAATTCCGGACCCAAACAGACTGATCCAGGTTAAACTCACAAGCTGGTTTACTTGTGTCATGTGACCTTTTCTGATCAAGTTGCCTTGAACCAATCCTTCCTTTCAAATCTGGACACAGCAAATCCATTCTGGTACGCAGTCGTCTCCCAAACATCAGCTCAGCAGGAGATGCGCCTGTTGTTGAATGTGGAGTGTTACGATACATCATCAAAAAGATCTTCAGCTTCAACTTCCATTCTGTTTGAGTCCTCCCCTTTAATATGGCCGTTTTGAATGTCAGGACAAAGCGCTCCGCTTCACCATTCGAGGATGGGTGGTAAGGCGAGATTAGAATCTGCTTGATCCCATTGTTTTTCGGGAACGTTCAAAATTCACATGATGTGAACTGTGTGCCATTGTCAGACAAAATCTGCCCCGGCAATGCAAAGGCAGTGAACACATTCCAGAGAGCATCATTGGTCTTTGCTGAAGTAGTTGACTTCACGGGAATAACACGAGGTCACTTTGTGCGGGCATCCACCACAATCAGGAACGTATGTCCGAGAAGTGGTCCGGCAAAGTCCACATGAAGTCTCTGCCATGGGTGGTCAGGCCAAGCCCACGGATGTAACGGGGCAGGCGTAGGAGAAGACTTCATTTCTTGGCATGGAAGGCAATCACTGACCATACCTTCGATGTCTTTATGCAGGTGTGGCCACCATACATGTAGGTGAGCTAATGCTTTCATTTTGACAATTCCCATGTGACTGAGGTGATTTGGAATTTTGGAGAAGTAACAATTCTGATTTCCCCATAACAAACAACTGTCTTGCAGAGTCAGCTCAAACCTACGCATGTAGTAAGTAGTCGCTTCTTGAGGCACACACCAACCCTTCTGTGTGTACAAGTAAACTTTGCAGAGCGCAGCATCTCTACGTTTCAAGTCGAATTTGATCCACTTTAACAGGTAACTTGTCTATCTGGTTCACTTTGAAAGCAGTGACTTCACTTTGGGCTGTGGAGCTGTGGTGTAACGGAAGTCTGGAAAGTGAGTCCGCATTTCCATGATTCTCAGTAGAGCAAAATGTAATTTCATACTGGTAAGCAGATAAGATCAGTGCCCACCTTTGTAGGCAGGCTTGTGATCTGTCATTAACATGACCTTACGCCCATACAAATATTGGTGGAACTTCTTGACTCCATAGATTAGTCCGAGAGATTCCTTCTCAATTTGGGCATAATTTTGATCTGTCTTGGACAATATGCGTGAGGCGTATGCAATGGGCCTTTCACTGCCATCAGGAAATGTGTGGGAGATGACAGCTCGAACACCATATCCAGTTGCATCACAAGCCAGGCTGACAGGTAACTTTTCATTGAAATGTGCCAGGACTTCAGCATAAGTGAGCTCTTGCTTGAGTTCCTTGAAACTTTCCTGGCAGGCTTGTGACCAATCCCATTTTGCATTCTCCTTCAGCAGGTTAGGTGGTGCTGCCTTGGTAGCCAAACTGGAAATGAGCTTGCCGCATTAATTCACAATCCCAAAAACAAACGAACCTCCTTAACATTTTTGGGCTGTGGTGCATTCACCTCTGCTTCCACCTTTCTAGGTGAGGTTGAGAGGCCAGTTTTGTCGATTACATGCCCCAGGTACTCCATCGAGGGCTTCAGGAACGAGCATTTGGATTTCTTACTGCGGATGCTGTATTTTTCCAGTCTACGCAGGACCCTGCCTTGGTTCTCTAAATGAGTTGGGAGGTTTTTCCCGGTGATGAGCATGTCGTCTTGGAAGCAGATTACACCAGGGAGGCCCTGCAGTATTTTGTCCATGACCTGCTGGAATAGGGCTGGTGATGATGTGGTTCCGAATGGTAGTGGTTTGTATTAATATAGCCCTCTGTGCGTGCTGATGGTTCCTGGATACTTCCTGGGATCTTCACTCAGCTGCACTTGCAAAAATGCCTGTGATAGGCCAAGCTTTGTGAATGACTCCCCTCCATTCAGAGCCGTGAACAGGTCCTCAATTTTTGGAAGCCGGTACTGATGCACTTCCAGGAAAGGATTAATAGTGATTTTATCGTCACCACATAGTCTGATAGACCGGGCATACTTCACTACTGGGACTGTTGGAGCTGCCAACTCTGCATAATCACATTCTCAATTATCCGAAAGTTTTCAAGTCATTCTAGTGGTGATGATAAGTGACAGCCTTGCTATTTGATCTCCATATTTAGCTTCACAGAATCACAATGCAGAAGAGGCCCTTCAGTCCATCGAGTCTGCACCGACACCGAGAAACACCTGACCTACCTACCTAATCCCATTTACCAGCACATGGCCTTGAATGTTATGACGTGCCAAATGCTCATCCAGGTACTTTTTAAAGGATGTGAGGCAGCCCGCCTCCACCACCCTCCCAGGCAGCGCATTCCAGACCGTCTCCACCCTCTGGGTAAAAAGGTTTTTCCTCACATCCCCCCTAAACCTCCTGCCCCTCACCTTGAACTTATGTCCCTTCTTGACTGACCCTTCAACTAAGGAGAACAGCTGCTCCCTATCCACCCTGTCCATGCCCCTCATAATCTTGTACACCTTGATCAGGTCGCCCCTCAGTCTTCTCTGCTCCAACGAAAACAACCCAAATCTATCCAACCTCTCTTCATAACTTAAATGTTTCATCCCAGGCAACTTCCTGATGAATCTCCTCTGCACCTTCTCCAGTGCAATCACATCCTTCCTACAATGTGGTGACCAGAACTGCACAGTACTCCAGCTGTGGCCTCACTAAGGTTCTATACAATTCCAACATGACTTCCCTACTTTTGTAATCTATGCCTCGATTGATAAAGGCAAGTGTCCCATACGCCTTTTTCACTACCCCACTAACATGCCCCTCTGCCTTCAGAGATCTATGGACACACACGCCAAGGTCCCTTTGTTCCTCAGAACTTCCTAGTGTCATGTCGTTCATTGAATACTTCCTTGTCAAATTACTTCTTCCAAAGTGTATCGCCTCACACTTTTCACGGTTAAATTCCATCTGCCACTTATCTGCCCATTTGACCATCCCGTCTATATTTTCCTGTAGCCTAAGACACTCAACCTCACTGTTAACCACCCGGCCAATCTTTGTGTCATCCGCAAACTTACTAATCCTACCTCCCACACAGTCATCACACAGCTTGAAACAGCAATTCTCCAAGTACATTCACAGGCTCACCAGTGTAGGTGCTAAGCTGGAGGAGGGTTTTCTCCAATAGGCATTCCTTGAAAATTTTCTCCCATGTCTTCTCTGAAGCAATAAAAACAGATGCTTCAGTCAACCTCCATTTCAACCATTTTACCATTTAAGGCAATGCCAATTTCAGATCAGACTGAATGCAATACAATTGCTCCTGCTCATTGTCTGTTAATTTCATTTTCTATTTTGTCTGGACTCGCATTACTTTTGTATTTTGTTTCCAAGCAGTGCATCTTTTTAAACTGCCTGTTTGTTTTCAAGCGTGACTTGTCTGTGTGCTCCTCGTGATGCCCTTTTCTTGGCGGTACTGCTTTACTGTGATCAGCCTTTGATCTACATGCACGCTGTATGTGTCCTTTTTTTCCACAGTAGCGACAATCAGCAGTTTTCCCCTTACAGGCTTCTGCATTATGCCCTATTCCATTACAGCGGTAACATGTTTGAAAGTGAGTATACCCTGACTTTACTATTTTAACTTTGGCATTGTTAGAATGCACTTTCAAATCTCCAGCTTGTTTCTCTGCCATTTCTATGCTTTGCGCAATCTCGAATGCTTTATACTCTTGCTCAACTCTTGCTCCGCTAATAATCTACGCTGAATTTTTTTCATTTCTTTGTCCACAAACCAAGCAATCACACAAAGCTTCTTCCAGGTAACCTTTAAAGTCACAATGTTGCGCAAATTTTCTTTACTCAGCCAGGAAATAGGAAACTGACTCATTTTCATGCTGTTTCCTTTGCTGAAACTTGAATCACTTGGCAATAATTGCTAATCTGGGATTCAAATGCTTTTTCAAAACATGCACAAGCTCTTTAAAGCTTTTATATGCTGGTTTGTCAGGAGCAATGCGATTTCTCGGTAAAGTGAAATTTTTCATTCTGATGACTGTAAGAAACACTGAGGCCTGTTTTTCCTCTTCAACCTCATTCGCAATTAAAAACTGTTCCATTAACTCGACTTAAACTACAAAGTCTACAGTAGCTGGATCAAAAACCTCTAAAGCCCCTAATAATGATGATCCCATCCTCATTGCCATTTGAAGTGTTTTGTCAATTCTTAACAATTAAGAATACACACACAGCTATCTGCTTCTGAACTCCAACTTCCTGTGGAAAAAACAGAAGGTTCCTTTATTCTTTATTCTCCACCAGAGGACAATACATCTGGGACTTGGCACACCCTACTGTCAGGTTTTGATAACAATTCTCTTTAACTAAAATGTCCTTATACAAAAAAAGCATAAACATTAAATACAAACATCACAGAAAGATATCAATTTCATGGAGATGTGACAGAAACTGGCGTTGTTCTCCTTAGAGCTGATAAGGTTAAGGTGAGGTGGTGTTGGAATGCACTGCATGATAGCAAAGCAAATTGGACAAATATTTGAAAAGGAAACATTTGTTGAGTTATTAGAAATGAGCAGGGGTGTGAAACTAATTGGATAACTATTTCAAAGAGCTGGCAAAAGCATGGTGGACAAAATAGCCTCTTTCTATGCTGTACCATTCTATGATTGTGTGCTCGTCTCTTGGGATGGTTAACTGGGAACATTGTTTCCGATAGTTTTCCATGATTTTTCAGTCAACACTTGGTTGTAGGAAACAACTAGTGATTTTCTAATTTTATAGCTGTTGTAGGGTGTCCGAGTTGTACTATTGGTAATAGAGTTGAACTGCAGACACTTCTTCAGTGGAAACATAAAGTTTATTTACAATTTACTCAGCAGCAACTACACGTGTGCTTTCAACTCCAATTTTCTACCACTACACTGTCTGCTGAGGTAGCCCACACTACTCTCCTATTGGATACTACAGATCATGTGATCTTTCCTAACAAGTATTATTTTTAAAGGTACATTACACACTAAATAAAACCATAATTACTACATTCCACCCTTTTAAATGGGCTATACATATTATATTTAGAAGTACATATTTTTCAAGACAACGTAATATTTACACTGGGTAAGGGATTTACAAGTTCAGTCTTTCAGGTGGTTTCCTGGTATGTGTGGAACGTCGCAGTTCCACAACTTCAGATTCTTTGTCAGGAACCTCCTTTTCCAGAGTTGCCTGAAGATCAGGTACTTCAGTGGGCACTTGCAGTTCTGTATCCTCAACTCTTACAGAAACAACAGACATGTCAGTCCTGGGTTGAGAATCCTCAACAGGAAACACAGACCCAGTCATGATCACTGGTGAAACCAAATCTTGATGATTTGTCTCTCTCTTCCTTAAATGGTCCACATGTTTACAGATGATCTGGCCTTCCACCTCCACGTGGCAAGATAGAGGTCCAGTCACCGCATTTATTTCACTCGGTAACCACTTTGGCTCTTCCCCGATGTTTTTCACGAATACCAGCTCTCCCACCATAAATTTCCTCTCGCGACTATGCCAGGCATGTTTAGTTTTCTGGCTTCCCTGATTCCTTTCCATCTTCCCCTCTAAATTCGGTATTTTTAAGCTCAATCTTGTCCCGAGACGGCATTTCAACAATAACTCCGCAGGTGTGACACAAGTTGTTTTATTTGGGGTAGGCCTGTAATGAAAAAGAAAGCGTGCTAGCTTGGTTGCCAAGGAATCACCAGTTCGCTTGTTCATGCCTGCCTTGAACATTTGAACCGCCCTTTCGGCCAGTCTGCTTGAGGAAGGGTGGTACGGTGCAGTTTTTACATGAGTTATACTGTTGAGGCTGATAAACCGTTGAAACACAGCACTCATAAATGCCATGCTGTTATCAGGAACAACTACTTCTGGTAGTCCGTGAATAGCAAAGCACTGACATAGTTTCTCAATTGTAGCGGTCGACGTTGGTGACTTCACCTCATATACGTCCAACCATTTTGAATGGGCATCGACAATGAGCAGAAACATTGTTCCCAGGAAAGCTCCAATGTAGTCAATGTGCAACTGTACCCAGGGTCTACCTGGCCACTCCCATGGGTGTAATGGAGCTGTCACTGGCAATTTTTTCAGCTGTTAACATTGCACACAGTGCTTTACTAAACTCTCTATTTAATCATCCATCCCAGGCCACCATAGATAGCTGCGTGCTATGGTCTTCATTCGGGAGATTGCTGGATGGGCACTGTGTAGTTCAATTAAAAGAGACTCCCTTCCCTTTGGAGGAGCTATCACTCATTCTCCTCACAATAAGATGCCATCCCGGCTGGTTATTTCACGCCTTCTGTTGAAGTACGGTTTCATTTAATCAGATACGGGCTCCTGTGACCAACCATGCAGCACTTGTTCTCGTTTCTGAGATAGGATTGGATCCCGACTTGTCCAGTCTCAGATCTGTTGAGCACATACCGGCGAGAAATCTCAGAAATTTAACAGTAAAGCACATTTCTGTGGAACTGGGATGTGCTCATCATTTTCTTGTAAAGATAAATGACTAATGGTATCGGTATTTGCATTTTGATTGCTAGACCTAGGTGTAAAAGTGTATTCGCATTAAAGCCCATCGTTGCATTCTTGCTGAGGCTATGGGTGGTATAGCCTTGTCCTCACTAAACAATCCGAGCAGTGCTTTGTGGTCTGAAATGATTGTAAAATGGCTGCCGTGTGCGCACTGGTGAAATTTCTTGACACCAAAGAGGATGGACAGGCCTTCTTTTTCTATCTGCGAGTATCCTTTTTCTACTGTGGTGAGCGTTCTCGATATGTAACCTATTGGCTGTTCCATGCTGTTGACCACCTGATGAGAGAGCACTGCTCCCACTCTGTAGGGAGATGCATCACATGACTACTTGCATGCCAAGCAGCATGAGCAGCAAGTGATAGACAGAGCTAAGTGATCCCACAACCAACGGATAAGATCTAAGCTCTTCAGTCCTGCCACATCCAGTCATGAATTGTGGTGGACAATTAAACAACTCACTAGAGGAGAAGGCTCTACAAATAACCCCATCTTCAATGATGTGAGAGCCCAGCATATCAGTACAAAAGATAAGGCTGAAGCATTTGCTACAATCTTCAGCCAGAAGTGTAGAGTGGATGATCTATCTCGGCCTCCTCTGGAGGTCCCCAGCATCATAGATGCCAGTCTTCAGCCAATTCGATTCACTCCACGTTATATCAAGAAATGGCTGAAGGCACTGGATAGTGTAAAGGCTATGGGCCCTGACAATATTCAGCAATAGTACTAAAGAATTGTGCTCACAAACTTGCCACATTGCTAGCCAAGCTGTTCCAGCACAGCAACAACATTGGCATCAACCCGGCTATGTGGAAAATTGCCCAAGTGTGTCCAGTACACAAAAAGCAGGACAAATCCAACCTGGCCAATTACCGCCCCATCTGTCTACTCTTGATCATCAGAAAAGTAATGGAAAGGATCATCAACAATGCTATCAAGCCGCACTTGCTTAGCAATAACATGCTCACTGATGCCCAGTTTGGTTTCCGCCAGGGCCACTCAGCTCCTGACCTCATTGCAGCCTTGGTTCAAATATGGACAAAAGAGCTGAACTCTTGATGTGACATCAAGGTTGCATTTGACTGAGTGTGGCATCAAGGAACCCTAGCAAAACTGGAGTCAATGGGGATCAGGGGGAAAACTCTCCACTGGTTGGAGTCATACCTAGCACAAAGGAAGATGGTTGTGGTTGTTGGAGGTCAGTCATTTCAGCTCCAGGACATCACTGCAGGAGTTCCCCAGGGTAGTGTCCTCGCCCAAACATCTTCAGCTGCTTCATCAATGACCTTCCCTCCATCATAAGGTCAGAAGTGGGGATGTTCGCTGATGATTGCACAATGTTCAGCACCATTCGCGACTCCTCAGATACTGAAGCAATTCATGTCCAAATGCAGAAAGACCTGGACAATATCCAGGCTTGGGCTGACAAGTGGCAAGTAACATTCATGTCACAAAAGTGCCAGGCAATGACCGTTTCCAACAAGAGAAAATCTAGCCATCGCCCCTTGACATTCAACGGAATTACCAACACTGAACCCCCACTATCAACATCCTGGGGGTTAACATTGACCAAAAGCTAAACTGGACTAGCCATATAAATACTGTGGTTACAACAGCAGGTCAGAGGCTAGGAATCCAGCTACGAGTAACTCACCTCTTGACTCCCCAAAGCCTGTCTGCCATCTACAAGGCACAAGTCAGGAGTGGGATGGAATACTCTCCACTCATCTGGATGATTGCAGCTCCCACAACACTCAAGACGCCTGACACCATCCAGGACAAAGCAGCCCGTTTGATTGGCACCACATCCTCAAATATTCACTTACTTCACCACTGACGCACAGTAGCAGCAGCGTGTACCATCTACAAGATGCACTGGAGGAATTCACCAAGGCTCCTTAGACAGCATCTTCCACACCCACAACCACTACCATCTGGAAGGACAAGGGCAGCAGATAGATGGGAACATCGCCACCTGGAAATTCCCCTCCAAGTCATTCACCATCCTGACTTGGAAATATATTGTCTTTTCTTCACTGTCGCTGGATCAAAATCCTGGAACTCCCTCCCTAACAGCACTGTGGGTGTACCTACACCACATTGACTGCAGCAGTTCAAGAAGGCAGCTCACTACCACCTTCTCAAGGGCAACTGGGGATGGGCAATAAATGCTGGCCCAGCCAGCGAAGCCCATAACATGTGAATGAATTAAAATAAAACATGTGTCACAGGATTGGGTCCCTACTTGTCCAGACTCTGATCGGTTGAGCATATACCAGCGAGGAATCTAAGAAATTTAACAGTAAAACAAGTTCCTGTGGAACTGGAACATTTTCTTGTAAAGGCAAACAACTAAAGGCAATTTGTGATTTGATTGCCAGGCCTATGTACGAAAGTGTATTTGTATGCTGCCAGAATTAAGGCCCCATTAGTACTTCTGTATCTTCTTTCTACGTGCAGACTTTAATCTCATCCTTCTTTTTGACTTAACTATTGGCCAGGGTTCCCTCAGATGCAAGCTCAATTTGTCTGAACTCAATGGTTGAGCCTCCCAAAATTTTATTATCTTTCTGCTTCTTGGAAAATTCTGCGACTTTTGCTTCCAAAGCCTCTTTGGCTTCATTTAGCTGATTCTTCATCTCTTCCATCACTTTTTTGTATTTGTTTGCTTTCTCCTGGAAAATTGAGCATTGTTGTGTCTTTTCTGCCAATTTATTCTTCAGTTTTTCAGAGAGGTACTGAATTCTTTTGGTTTCTCTTCATACTTTTCCAGTGGTACAAGATTTGAGTTGAGGGCGTCTTGTAATGTGTGAAGATCTTTCAACAGGTTTCCTGTTTCCCTGCGAAGTTTGCTCACCTTGTCTCAAATCCTGACATTAAGCATAGTCTCTTTCAGTTTCTTCTGCTGCTCTTCCAGCTTTTGGCTTAAGACAGCCTGCATTTCTTCAAGTTGTTGAGTCTTTGCACACTCCTTTTCCAAAACAGGAACGCTTCCAGCTTCATTTTGGAATCTCACGGGCCAATCAATGTTGATTTCCCTTAGCCAATTTCACCCTAGAAGGCTTGGCCCTCTGCCTCTCAATACCAACATTGGTAGCTTTGCCAATTGGCTTCCATAATGGACAGTTACTCTGCTTATGCCTTTTACTTGAATGTCTTCACCCATATATGGTTTTAGCTTGGTGGCTATTTGTTCTAGGCTTAATTGATGCTCACCATAATTCAAATATACAAAAGTATGTTCTCCAGTTAGTGTAGTGTCTACTTCCATTTTAGCAGGTTTGCCATTTACTTTCACTGTGACAAATATTGGTTCTGTCTTTCCAACTTTCAGGATAAGTAATGAGTAAATGCCAGAATTTGTTGTTTCAGGCTCTCCCACATTGTAGATTTCATTGGGCTTCTTTTGTTTACAAGCCTGCTTAAATCTTTCCTTGCACTGCTTCATTATAGGTCAATTTCTGTGACAATAGTAGCATTCAATTTTTTAAAACTGCCAATCACTAAAAGGCTGATTGTTTCCACCTCTATTAAAAATATTCTTCGATCTCACTGCTAAGTTATTTTTCTTTATTCTTTGGCTAGCGGGGCCTTTTCTCAGCAGAGTCCTGCTTTTTCGCGTCACTTTTGATTGAAGTTTTCTGCCCAATGCGGAGGACAGCGCCATTTTGCACACCCTGTATTGCTTGTGAATCTCTTACAACGCTAACTCTAGAACCTTCTTGAAATCCAGATTCACTTTGGACAATAATCGTTTCTGAATAGTGTCCTTTTTTGCAGCACACACTAAATAATCTCTGAGCATGTCATTCAGAGTCGTACTGAACTTACAATATTCCGTTAGCTGCTTCAGATTTGCCACTTAGCATGCAATTGTCTCACCTGAGGATCTATTTCATGAATTAAACCTGAACCTCTGCATCCTGGCTGAGGGCTTGGGTTGAAAATGACCTTTCATGAGATGCACTAATTCATTGAAATTCTTTGAATCTGGGGAACTGGATGCAATCAAACTTCAAATCAAACCATAAGTTTTGCTACCACAAGTACTCAAGAGGATCACTCGCTTCTTCTCTTCACCCATAATCTTGTTTGCTTGAAAAAAGAATATGAGGCATTCTATGTATTGAGACCAATCATCAGAGGCTGGTTCAAAAGGGTCAATTCTCCCAAACTGTGGCATTTTGAGAGAGGATGCCTTCTTCAATTCTAACCAAGTTTGCTACTTACAATCACTGGGTGAGGTGCAGTGCCAATTTCTTTTTAACTTGATTTCTTCTGTTCAATCCTGTTTTATCCTTATTGCCAATTTGTTGTAGGGTGACAGAGTTGTATTATTAGTAATAGAGTTGAACTGCAGACACTTCTTAAGTGGAAACATTAAGTTTATTCACAACATACTCAGCAGCAACTACACATGTGCTTTCAACTCCAACTCTATCCATACACTGTCTGCTGAGGTAGCCCGCGCTACTCTCCTACTGGTTACTACAGATCATGTGATCTTTCCTAGCACATATTATTCTTAAAGGTATATTACACACTAAATAAAACCATAATTACTACAATCTCTTAATTGCAGACTCCAGAGCACAGATCATTTTCTTCTGACCTTTCCTCTCCTTTCCTTCATAACTTCCAAATCTGCAATTGCTCATGCCCCTCTCCCTCCTCCCTACATCCTCACTGTCTTAAAATCAAAGCTTATTACAGCATAAAGTTCAGCTTCCCCGCTCCTCTAGACAGTCTGTCAAATGTATGTTGTGAGTAGATAACTGTGCATTGCAAGTTTAATATGTTCTTTTTATTATTACTTTTATTTGATAGATTGTAGTGTTTGTTTTCATTAAATTGTAAAAGTAAACATTTAAGCTTATTATGGGGGAACAGCTAAGGCCTGTGGTTTAAGGTATCTGCATATGGGAAGTGTGAGATGTATTGTGTCTCCAGGATAATTTCGTATGAAGGAAGTAGGTTTACCAACCTTGAGGAGAAGGCGGAGGCAACTCTGGCATATTTTGGAAGCGGAGCTTTTTCCAGAACATGCATTTAAGAAGATGGTTACTTCTCAAGCGTGAGCAAAATGGAGGGAGTGATCAAACATTGGAAGGAGTAACAGACAGAAGGAGTTACATGAATCCTCTGAGATCATTGAAAAAACAAACAAAGGTATCAAATACTAAATACAGTACAAACAACCTGCGACCTGGCCTCCGGAGGTAGATGCAGAAAGAATGCTTCCCCTAGATAGGGGGTCTACAACCGGGGGATGCAGTCTCAGAATGAGGGGCAGGTTATTTAGGGCTATGATAAAGAGAAATTTCTACACTCAGAGGGTGGCCTACTCCTGCTCCTATTTTTTAAAATTCAGTCATGGGATGTGGGCGTTGCTGCCCAGGCCAGCATTTATTACCCATCCCTAGTTGCCCTAGTTCAGAGGGCATTTTTTAAGAGTCAACTGCATTGCTGTGGGTCTGGAGGCACATGTGGGCCAGACCAGGTAAGGACAGCAGATTTCCTTCCCTAAAGGATATTAGTGAACCAGATGGGTTTTTACAACAATTGACAATGGTTTCATGGTCATTGTTAGACTTTTTGAGTTCAGGTTTTCATTGAATTTAAATTTCACCATCTGCCATGGTGGGGTTTGAACCCAGGTCCCCAGAGCATTCCCCTGGGTCCTGGATGACTAGTCCAGTGACAATACCAATATGCCATCACTCTCCCCCCTTGTCCCCTTCACCCCCATGTTCCTATGTTTCTATGTGACAGAGACAATTATAGTGACTCAGAGGAAGGCAACCATGAGCACTCAGCTTTCATGCAAGGGTAATGAATGAAGTACAGAAACACAGTCCTAATACAAACTTATATAGGCAATTGACAATCCTGAATGACCATATCGTCTCCCAGGTGACAAGGTGAGGGAAGTAATCATTTTCTTTTTAATGTTGAAAACAATAACATCGGAAGAAATAGAATTGATGTCCTGAAAATATAGTTTCAGGAACTAGATTGTAAAGGCTAAGACTTCAATTGGTTAAAATAAGTCAGACAATGGAAGGAAAAAAGCTGTTGAGGAAGCAGATAGAAAAGCAAAAGGGCCAAGGTGTGTTTCTGCTGTTGCAGCTTGCAGCCACTGCCACTGGGAGATCTGCTATCACGGTATGTCATGCAAGGGGTGTAGAAAAGAAAAACAAAGAAAAACTTGGTAAGTAATAATGAACAGAAAAGAATAAGAAGGGATTAAGGAATAAGACTAACAAATAGACAGAGGGAAATTTATTGGTTGCAAACGATATTCTGACTAAAATTGGCAAGCTAGAGACACATTGTTATGGCAGCTATGATATATTAGCATTAACAGAGAATCATCAACATTGACTCCAGGCCCCATGCAGTCTCATGGTATAAGGTCAAACGTGGGCAAGGAAACCTCCTGCTGATTAGCATCTACTGCACCCCACTCCCCCCCACCAACACCCACTCCCCTCAGCTGATGAATCAGTACTCCTCCATGTTGAACACCACTTGGAGAAGCACTGAAGGTGGAAAGGGCACAGAATGTACTCTGGCTGGGGATCTTCAATGCCCATCACCAAGAGTGGCTCGGTAGCACCATTACTGACCGAGTTGGTTGAGTCCCAAAGGACATAGTTGCTAGGCTAGGTTTTCCTAAGGTGATGAGGGACCCAGCAAGGGAGAGAAACCTACTTGACCTCGTCCTCACCAATCTATGAGCTGCAGATATATTTGACCATGACAGTGTTAGTAGGGGTGAACACCGCACAGTCCTTGTGGAGAGCAAATCCCATCTTCACATTGAAAATACCTTCCATCCTGTTGTGTGGCACCGTGTTAAATAGGATGGATTTAGAATAGACGTAGCAATTCAAAACTGAGCATCCATGTGACACTGAATGCTCAGCAGAATTGTACTCAACCACAATCTGTAACCTCATGGCTCAGCATATCCCCCAGTCTATTATTACCATCAAGGCAGGGGATCAACCCTGGTTCAATGAAAAGTGCAGGAGGGTATGCCAGGAGCAGCACCAGGCAGACCTAAAATTGAGGTGTCACCCTGGTGAAGTTATAACACAGGTCTACTTGTGTGCCAAACAGCTTAAGCAGCAAGTGATACACAAAGCTAAGTGATCCCACAACCAACAGATCAGATCTAAGCTCTGCAGTCCTGCGCATCCAGTCATGAATGAAACAATTAACTGGAGGAGGAGGCTCCACAAATATCCCCATCCTCAATAATGGTGGAACCCAGCACATCAAAAGATAAAGCTGAAGCATTTGCAACTATCTTCAGCCAGAGGTACTAAGCCGATGATCCATCTTGGCCTCCTCCTGAGATCCCCAGCATCAGAAATGCCAATCTGCAGCCAATTCGATTCACTCCACGAGGTATCAAGAAGTGGCTGAAGGCATTGAATATTGCAAAGGCAACAGGCCCTGACAACATTCTGGTAATAATACTTGTGCTCCAGAACTTGTTGCACCCTTTACCAAGCTGTCCCACTACAGCTATAGCACTGACATCTACCTGGCAATATGGTAAATTTCCCAGGTACATCCAGTCCACAAAAAGCAGAATAAGATCAGGTAAGATAATGCAAAAGCTTCCTTGGTCAAAGACAAAGGGTATGCTGTAGAAGCTCGTGGAGGATTGATAACATAAAGGCAGGCTTTAACTCCATGGTTTAAACAAAGAACTCAATGCTCCATTGAATAATTTACAATACTAAGGACTTTTACTAGATATTGAGGTCCTGTCAGTGCAATGTTCGGCCCACTACTGATTAAAAAGGTTGTGGCAGGAGACTCCCGGGGCCAAATTTTATGGCAGCAGAGTTTTACGTTCCCGCCGAAGCCAATGAAGTTTAGAATGTCTCACTGCATCTTACGGCCCCGTCCACGCCGAAACAGGGCTGTAAAATTCTGCCCCCAGGAGGACAACAGGAATGCTTTAGGGATGTCCTCAAAGCATTCCTTGAAGAGGTCAAATGCCCCTGCCGACTCATGGGAGTCCCTGGCTTGTGACCGACTAAAATGCAAAAGGTTTATGCAGGAAGGCACTGAACACATCAGGAGACTTCATAGGGAACACGCAGAAGTGAAGTTGAGGTGTCAGAGAGAGTACACAAACCTCCAAATGTCTCATCTGTCTGACCCTTCAAGCACCACCTACCTCACATGTGGCAGAGTCTGCAGATCGCGCATTGGACTTAGCCGCCATCTCAGAACCTTTCGAACCGGAATGGAAGCAAATCATCCTCAATCCTGAGGGATTGCCTAAGAAAAAGGTAAAAGTAGTTGGCAGTGTAACCTCATTGCTGCAGCGGGAGGGTAGAGTGATTTGTGTAAGAGATGGCAACGTTAATTTAATCAAAATTTCTGGTTGAGACTTGCAAGGCTAGCCAACCCCGGAAATCAATAATTTAAGTTAAATACAACTGCAGGCTGCTTTATTTCATGACAGATGAACAGAATCATGAGTAACACTTTCAGGCATAAAAAAGTTTTCAAAAGGCTGAAAACCAACAAACAAACATGTTTAAAAACTATGTTTCACTTGAATGTCAAGAAAATGTTTTACAAATCCTAAGAACCTGGATTCATGGTGTCTGTGATTTGTTTTTAAATGCTAATATAGCTGTTGTTTGGTGTTGGGAACCTGTAAGAGAACCCAAACTGATACGGATTGACAATTTTTCTTTTGAAATGCAGAAAAATGATGCTTTGTCAGGTGGGCTTTGCTTTAATTCTCCAAACAGAGTTTGTAAAGATCTTGAACCAATTTATTGTCAATGGTTATGAAAGAAATTATTGATAAAGATCTTGCAACAGCCACGGGGAATGGGAAATTGCTGAAACAGGCTTTGAACTTATAGATACTGTCAAGGAGTGTCTAATGTCAAAGTTTTGACAAAGAATTGGATGCCTCATTGGACATGATAGCTCAAGTTTGATTTCGATAGGACAACATGATCTTGTAAATGAAACATTCTCTCCACTGTGGAAAGCAGGATATAAAAATTGTCATGAGAGGGTGATCCCGTGCTTAGTCAAACCAGCTCGGTCAGCTGCTAGAAAGAACAATTGCAGGAGGTTGACTTCTCGCTGTTGAGCATAGGTATGATTTCTTGTAATGTGCTTGTGACTAATGGGTATATTGTAATGGGTAATTGTAATGGGTGTATTACAATGTTAACTAGTATTCCGACCAATATAGTAGTGTGTAATTTGAGCTTTGGGTGTTGTCTACTTATTTCTTGTAACCCTTGTGTTCAAACTGTAGAGCAACCTGCCAAGAGTAAAAGGTTACGTCTTACACTTTGTCAGTCACAAGGGAGACTACAATCAATGCAAGGTGACCACTTGTGGGGTGATTGTATGTGAAACCTCTCCTGCCATATCTTGAACATTTTATTGTAAATGCAAAGTAGTCCATGATCAATCAGAGTTTTCTACGAGATGATTTTGATCTCTGGGTAACTTACTATTTTATAACTCCTTACTCAGGATGTGTTCCATTATTCTCATAATTCTCAGTTTTGAGCAAAGCAAAAAGAATCAAATCTTACAGAGATGAGGAAGGTAATCTTCTCATTGAGGGTGAAGAAATGGCAGAGAAATTAAATGAGCACTTTGACTCCATTTTCATTAAAATATGCGATAGTGGGAATGTAAGAATGCAAGAGGAGGAGATGGAGCAATTAGATACAATAATTATAGCTTATCAAATAGCACAGAAGATTAAGTTGGTGAAACTCAAAATGAAGAAGGCAACAGATCTTTATGGCATGGATTTCAGAGTGATAAAGGTAATGGAGAGAAGAGCAGAGGTGTTGACTATAATCGTTTAAAATTCCTGAGCTCGAGTACTGGAGGGTTGCCAGTGAAGCATCTCTGTTTGAAAAGGAAGCAAGGCAAAAAATAACTAACTGTACACCTAACATCAGTTTTCAACGAAGTTTAATATGAAGAAGTACAAGATGATCCATTTTATAAAGAAAAAGGAAAGGAAATGAACACTAGATGATAAATTAGAAGAGCGGAGAATTTTAGGGATTTGGATTTATACTTATCTTTAAAAATTAGTAGGACAATTTGATAAAGCTGCGATACTAAGTTTTATAAAATAAGACTTTATAAAATAAAGCAAATAAGTAAACTACATCTATACAAGTGAGTCCTTAATCCATAGTTAGAATACTATGTATAGTTTCAAAAGGATGCCAAGGCCTTAGATATGATATAACAGGGATTCACTGAGAAAGTAGCAGGAATGAAATATTTTAATAATGAGGAGATATTAGAGAAATTGGTGCACTATTCATTAGGGCATAGGAAGTTAAAAAGAAAACTATTGGTGATGTTTACATTTTTTAAATGATTTCCACTAGTTGGTAACTAAATGGCATAAACTTAGCATTGCCATAAATATGATTAGTTATACTAGAAACTATGACACACTATAGTGCACACAAAACCCACAACAGCCTTTTCAAGGAAAGTGAATTAATTTTAGAGAAAAAAAAACAGGAAAGGGATATAGGGAAAGGGTAGGGAGTAAGGTGAGTGATTAGGTCTTTCAGAGAGCTATCATAAGTGTGATGGACCAAATGGTTTTCTTCTGTGCTATAACATTCCATAGTTCGAGCTCAAACTGACTCATTCTTTCTCAAGGCCTCAAAATTATACAGTGCCTTACTTTCTTAACATCCCTTTTTCCAAAGCCTAGAAAAACTCAAGCTTTTCCTCGAGTGACCACTATTTCTTGGGTTTATCTCATTGTCACTTTTCAAACTGCATCCTGAAACTTAATTGGCCCTTCACCTGGATTGCTCAATAAAGAACAAAGGAGAGTGACTTGGTCAACAAAAATGAGGCTCAAAGAATTATAGTTACTCAGCAAGCAATGTTCTTTTGTTGTGCTGCTAATGTTAGTTGGGAAGAGATGAGTTAAATTAACCTCGTCTCCAATAATGGCATCTAGGATTGCTCTATGGTCGCCTCAAGTAGCGCACGACAGGAAGAGTGTTGTGGGTGAAAAAGAACAAAACTTTCCCTTCTGCTTCTCAGGTCATCAGAACCCAGGAGGAATTTGTAATTGCATAAGACAGCAAAAAAATGATTAAAATTTTCCTCTCACCGATAGCCAACATTAAAGTCTAGTCACAGCATATATTAATACAGTAAATTACTTTCTTCATATAACCAGAGCAGGTATTCCATCATATTTTCCTTTAATTATGAATCACTGATAATTACTCCTTTGTCTTTTAGGCGAATCCTTAATATTATTCCTCTTTTTTAGTTGCAAACTGTGAATGCGGGTTAAAATTCTCACATTAATGTCAGATTATTGATCTTGAGATTGTTTTTATTTTTCTCTTTCCATTTAATTAACTTAATTTTTGAATTAACTTATTGATTCATTAATATATTACAAACCATGTGGCTAGATTTGGCACTGTACCAGTCTTTCAGCTGACCTTACATGATGTGGTAAGTGGTCAGCTCATAAGCACGATATTGTGGTGCTTCCAGGGTGCAGTGCTTAACATTTCAGTAACACGCAGGAGTGTAGGGGTGTCAGCAACTCTTAAAGGGTTTCCAGTTATCATCTGGCCTCTGAGAAGAGAGATGGCTGTAGGCACACAATTAAGAGGAACTGCACAATGCAAAAGAACAGCTTTAAAGGAGCTGTTTCAGGAGATCCTGCACAGTGGGGTGGTCCTGTTTGGAGCAAAAGTACACCCGACAAGGGGCATACAGCAGGCTTGAGTTCCTGCTCCTAATGCAGGTGCTGTGCATGATATAATTTCAGTTCCTATATTCACTAACTGTACAAAGATGAGCAAATATTTATTTTTCCAAAAGCCACAAAATGCTGGGAACACTCCCTAGGCCAGACAGGACCTGTGGAGATTTTATTTTATTTTGTTGATGGGATGTGAGCATCACCGGCATGGCCAGCATTCGTTGTCCATCCCTAATTGCCCTTGAGAAGATGGTGAAGACCCCCTTTCTTGAACCTCTACAGTGCATGTGGTGTAGGTATGTTCACAGTGCCGTTAGGGTGGGAAGGTCAACATTTTGACCCAGTGACAGTGAAGAAACTACAAGCTGTGCAGGAGCAAAGGAATTTAGGTGTCTGTGTACTCAACTCACTAAAAACTATGCACAGGCATAATATGTAATCTAAAGGCTAAAGACTCCGACCCCCATGATGTCCCAAGGCATCAGGGCAAATATGGGCAAGGAAACCTGCTGATTACCACATACCGTGCACCCTCAGCTGATGAATCAGCATTCCTCCATGGTGAACACCAGTTGGAAGAAGCACTGAGGGTGGCAAGGGCACCACCACAGGCCGAGCAGGCAGAGTCCTAAAGGACATAGCTGCTAGACTGGGTCTGCGGCAGGTGGTTAGGGAACCAAAAAGAGGGAAAAACATACTTGACCTCATCCTCACCAACCTGCCTGTCGCAGATGCACCTGTCCATGACAGTATCAGTAGCATTGACCACTGCATTGACCTTGTGGAGACAAAGTCCCATCTTCACATTGAGGATACCCTCCATTGTGTTGTGTGGCACTACCAGCGTGCTAAAAAGGATAGATTTCGAACAGATCTAGCAACTCAAGACTGGGCAAACATGAGGTGCTGTGGGTCATCATTAGCAGCATCAACCACAATCTGTAACCTCGTGGCCCAGCATATCCCCCACTCTACCATTACCACCAGGGGATCAACTCTGCTTCAGTGAAGAATGCAGGAGGGCATGCCAAGAACAGCACCCAGCCTATGTAAAAATAAGGTGTCAACATGGTGAAGCTACAAGACAGGATAACTTGCATTCCAAACAGCATAAGCAGCAAGTGATAGACAGAGCTAAATGATCCCACAACCAACGGATCAGACCTAGGCTCTGCAGTCATGCCACATCCAGTCATGAATGGTGGTAGACAATTAAACAACTCACTGGAGAAGGAGGCTCCACAAATCCTCAATGATAGAGGAGCCTATCAGTGCCAAAGATAAGGCTAAAGCATTCACAACAATCTTCAGCCAGAAGTGCCAAGTGGATGATCCATCTCCGCCTCCGCCAGAAGTCCCCGGCACCACAAATGCCAGTCTTCAGCCAATTGGATTCACTCCACGTGATATCAAGAAATGGCTGAAGGCACTGAATACGGCAAAGGCTATTGGCCCTGACAATATTCGGCAATAGTACTGAAGACTTGTGCTCCAGAACTTGCTGTGCCCCTAGCCAAGCTGCTCCCGTATATCTACAACACTGGCAATGTCAAAAGTTGTCCAGGCATGCCATGTACTCAAAAAGCAGGACAAATGCAACCCAGCCAATTACTGCCCCATCTGTTTAGTTTCCATCATCAGTAAAGTGATGGAAGGGGTCATCAACAGTGCTATCAAGCGGCACTTGCTTAGCAATAACCTGCTCACTGACGCTCAGTTTGAGTTCCGCCAGGGTCACTCAGCTTCTGACCTCATTACAGCCTTGGTCCAAACATGGAAAAAAGAGCTGAACTCCAGAGGCAAGGTGAGAGTGACAGCCTTTGACATCGGCAGCATTTGACCAAGTATGGCATCAAGGAGCCCTAGCAAAACTGGAGTCAATGTGAATCAGGGAGAAATCTCTCCGCTGGTTGGAGTCATACCTAGCACAAAGGAAGATGGTTGTGGTTGTTGGAGGTCAATCATCTCAGTTCCAGGACATCACTGCAGGAGTTCCTCAGGGCAGTATCCTAGTCCCAACCATCTTCAGCTGCTTTATCAATGACCTTCCTTTCATTATAAGATCAGAAGTGGGGATGTTCGCTGATGATTGCACCATTTGAAACTCCTCAGATACTGAAGCAGTCCATGTCCAAATGCAGCAAGAACTGGACAATATCTAGGCTTGAGCTGATAAGTGGCAAGTAACATTCGTGCCACAATAACTATCTCCAACAAGAGATCTAGCCATCACCCCATAACATTCAATGGCATTACCATTGCTGAATCCCTCACTATCAACATCCTGGAGGTTACCCTTGACCAGGAATTGAACTGGACTAGCCATATAAATACTGTGGCTACAAGAGCAGATCAGAGGCTAGGAATTCTATGGTAAGTAACTCAGCTCCTGACTCCCCAGAAGGGAGTCCACAAGGCACAAGGCAGGGGAGTGAAGGAATACTCTCCACTTGCCTGGATGAGTGCAGCTCCAAGAACATTCCAGAAGCTTGACACCATCCAGGACAAAGCAGACCACTTGATTGGCACCCCATCCACAAACATTCACTCCCTCCACCACTGACGAACAGTGACACCAAAGTGTACCATCTACAAGATGTACTGCAAAAACTCACCAAGGCTCCTTAGCAGCACCTTCCAAGCCCATGACCACTACCATCTAGAAGGGCAAGGACAGCAGATACATGGGAACACCACCACCTTGAAGTTCCCCTCCAAGCCACTTACCACCTTGACTTGGAAATATATCGCCGTTCCTTCACTATATCTGGATCAAAATCCTGGAACTGACTTCCTGACGGCACTGTGGGTGTACCTACATCACATGGACTGCAAGGTTCAACGAGGGAGCTCACCACCAATTCTCAAGTGCAATTAGGGATGGGCAATGAATGCTGGCCCAGCCAGCGACGCCCACACCCTGTATACGAATAAAAAAAATATGCTGACTTTTACCTCACGGAGATTACAATTCAATGGTGATTTAGTTGCCTTGGTCAGACCTCATCTGTACCGCTGTGTTCAATATTGGGCAATTTATCTCAAGAAAGATGTACTGACCTTTGATACCAGGGCCTAAAAACTGTGGATGCTGCATCACTTGAAATATTCAAGACCGTGATTCATAGATGCTTACTGGTGTAACAGTTCAAAAAGACACAGAAATGTTCAAATCTGCTAAAAGCTGCTGAAAAAGGATGAGAAAGAGCAAACATAAACCAAAGGCTTCAAGTAAAATACTGGGGCAGGATTTTCCCCTCGTCAGGTAGGCTCAATGGCCCGGGAACGGCCACGAGACAGGCTGCCGTCTATGATCGGGCTCCGACCACGATTTTATGCAGGCTGGCCAATAAATGGCCAGTCTGTGTGAAACGCACACTAAGAGCCTCAACACTGCCGGGGTGAGGCGGTAGGAGCGCAAGCGCTGAAGTCTGCGCTTTAGCTGCCTCAGGGAGCTGAAGAATTTTAAAATGAAAAATAACCATTTTACAAATGATATAAACATGTCCCCAGACATGTTAAAAATTACGTCAAAAATTTTTTATTTTTTTTTTAGTGACCATTGGAAACCTCAACCCACCCATGGATGAGGTTTTGCAAAGAATGCAAGGGCCACCTGGCCAATTCGCCCACCCGCCAACTGAATGGTTGAGTGGGCAGCAAAAAATGTGAATGAATTATTTGTTTAAGGGCCTTAATAGGCCTCTTAATTGTCTGCGGATGGGCTACAGCCTCTCGCACGTGACATAGGCTGAAGCATCGCGAGAATGTGCGAAGACGTTGGGACGCTCGCCCAACATCATCACGCACTATTTCACTCCTGTTCAGGTCAGGCGCCCGCCCACCAATAGGATGGAAGATCCTGCCCTGAGTGACTTAATACGGTTGTAAATTTTCCCCTCCCTCCGTCGGTAGAAATGAAAGGTGATACATGCCAGATCTGGCAGTTTTTCCACTTGCAGTGGCAAAACTAAGAGCTTGCAACAGGCTTAATTAACAAGTCAGAGCCAATGTAGCCACAACTCTAACACTGCTGGGGAGAGATTGCTATAAATTCTTTTCCACCCTAAATCTAACTGAGGAACAAAGGAAACAGACAGCAGAGATTTTGCATGCCTTGAATGCAGGCTTTGAATGCCAAATGAACATAACTTATGAATGCTGTGGCCTGAATTTTACCCGAATGCATGTAAAATTGCGCAAAATGATGTTGGGCATGCGTCCCAATGTCATCACGCATTTGTGCTATATTGAGGTCGGCGGGTGCTCAGGGGAGTTGGAGCCTTGCCTGCTGACAATTAAAGGGCCAATTAAGGCCCTTAAAAAGCCTATTGACCGAGATTTTACGTTGTGGGCTTTAGGGAAGGAAATTGACTATTCTTACGTGGTCAGGCCTACACGTGTCTAGATCCACAGCCATGTGGTTGTCTCTTACTGTCCTCTGAGATGGCCTCGCAAGCCCATCAATTCAAGGGCATTTAGGGATGGGCAACAGATTAGGGATGGGCAACAGACTTGTCAGTGACACCCACAACCCATAAAAGAATAAACAAAAAAAGATGTTGAGAAATAGAGGACATCAATTTAAGGTGATTGGCAAAAGAAGCAATGCTGACATGAGGAAAAACCTTCCTACGCAGTAAGTGGATAGGATCAGGAATGCACTCCTAACTCTGTGGAAGATTCAACCAAAGCTTCCAAAGGAGAATTGGATAATTATCTGAAGAGAAAACACTTGCAGATCAATGGGGAAAAGGTGGAGGGGGGGGTTGGACTAAGTGAGGGGCTCTTGCAGACAGCTGACATAGACACAATTGACCGAATGTCCTCTTTCTGTGCTTTAACCATTCTAGGATTGTTGAATTTTAATTAGCTACTGATGCACAATTCCTGAATGACAGAGTCTCCAGTTCTAGTTGCAGAACCAGCTGTAATTATGAAGAGGAGAGACATTCTAGGTGGCTCAATCTGTTAGCCTTGCATTAAAAGTTTAGTTCTGGGAAAAGTATTCCAATTGTCACCTCTGTTTAATCTGAAACACTGACGAATGAACCATGAAAAATATTACCCTATTGGGAGCTGTTTCAGTGATTATATAAAGGAAACCTGATATATGACTTCCACAAACTCTTCCTGTTGTTACTACAGTGGAAAATATAATTAATTGTATGATAGAAGGTAGCATGTCTAATTTAGGGACTGACATTGCTTTATTATATTGTCATCCAGCGACACAATTTTCATTAAGTCTACTGAGTGGGAGAACTGTATCAGTATGGAAAGTGGCACATTCAATTGTGCTGTGTTGAATTTGAAAATATAACTTCAGAGCTTCCTCAATGACTTACTGACTAAACTCATCACATGGTCTGGTGCTAAACCAAAAAGACTGGGGTGTCCGTGGTTTAACCCCTGCTTTGCTCTCTGTTGAACTAATTTCAACTGGGTCAGCAAGACGGGTATAACAATTGGCTGCGGCCCCCTGCGATAGAATGATAAAATTAGCCATGGCTCCCACTCCTAATCATCTAATCTCACTCCAGGATTTGAGCGCAAAAATCTAGGCTGACTCTCCAGTGCAGTCCTGACGGAGTGCTGCACCGTCCGAGCTATCATATTTCAGATGAGACGTGAAAGCAGGGCCCCATCTGACTTCTCCAGGGGCTGTCAAGGATCTATGACAATATTTTGAAGAAAAACAGGAGAGTTATCCCCAGTGCCTTGGTCAATACCTACCTCCAATAAACATCGCAGAAGCAGATTGGCTGGGATTTTCCGTGCCCGCTGGCATCAGGCGTGTTCGGTGGTTTGAGCGGACAATATGGCGCGATCGGTTTCGCAATGGCGTGAAACCAGTTCGCGATAGTTCGCACAGCCTGCCGATGGCGGGCCATGTTCTCCACCATTGGACATTGGGAACCTCACTGTAATACATCAGAATATTGTTATTAAGCCTGCCCGCCAGAATCACTCCCCAACCGCTGGATTGTCCGCCCATGTCGGCGGGAAAACACGCCGATGTGTTCCACAACAGCACATAAGTGACGTGCGCCTGGTGGGCTGCACTTCACTCTGGACTTCGAGGTTTGTTTGCCTACCTTGCTTCAGGCAGCACTCGCAGTCATCAGCGGCAGGCTTCACAGACAGCAGCACATCACTTTTAGGGGGCTTACAGCAGGTCTCTACCTACCAGATGAGCCATACGTGGGTGGCTTTTCAATGGCTGCAGGGCAAGGTCTTGCTTGGGGAAGGGGGAGAAGTGGCCTCAGGCAAGGGAAAAGGCTGCAGGACGAGGCCTGCACTGGAGAAGGAGGGTAACCCAGGACGTGTGTGTGGGGCACATGTTGATCTGTGCAAGTCGCCTCAAGTTGGTGAGATCTGAGGAGGCAGTCTCCATAGGAAATGAGGCCAGATGGACATGTGAGGGTATGTGTGTGAGAATTGGTGGTGGTGTGCCCTGAGCTGGCAATGAGGAAGATGCCAATGAATGTGTGATGGAATTGAATGTGTGAGTTTAGAATGATGAGATGGTTTCCATACCCTGGCTGCATAGATGAGATTATTCATTGTCTATTTGCATCGGATGGCCAACCTCTTCTGTGCAGCATTGGCACTGATCACCACTGCCACCACTCCCAAGCCTGGTTGGTCATGCCGCTGCCCATCCCGTGGCCAGAGCAGGAGTAGAGGATATCACAGCGGGCCTCCATGTACAAAAGGCATTCCAGTGACGCGTCACTAAACCCGGGGGCTGCAGTCTTTTTGCCTTTCGTGGACCCTGCAGTAGTTGTGGGCTGGACGCTCTGAGATGTGTGCAGCTGGTCTTTAAATATGGTGCCTGGATTGATGAAGCGGCGAGGTGATGGCGTGGTGGGCGAATGAGAGCCCACTTGCCATGGAAACGGCGTGTTTTCTGGGACTGCATAACTAAAGAGGCGGATTTGGGATGAAGGGACGTGAAAACCTGCCATTGTGGTCAAGTGTAAAACGTTGTTTTACCTGCCTGCTGCCGTGCTTAGTGCAAATCTGGGACCATTCCGCCCTTATCCTTATCCGCCCTTTATCTGGCCTTGTTTCCTACATTCCAGCAATGACGACACTTCTAAAGTTCTTCATTAGCTCGAAAGCATGTTGAGCACCGGGTGGTCATGAAAGGTGTTACGCAGATGTGAGTCCCCATTTTTTTTCTTTCAGTGATTCCTGCAGGAAAGTGTAAACTTCAGATAAGGGCAAGTTTAGATTCGGCTGTGATGCACTCCACTACTCAGGTTGTCTGCTGCTACTCATTTTATCAGTTCCCAAATAAAGACTGGTCAATTGGGTGAGGGGCCAGAGAGGAGCCAATGCCAATGGAGTTGAGCCACAAAAATAGTCTGCACCTTGAGAGGTGGAGAAAAGACAAAGCAGAAGGGGGTTGCCCAACGCAAACTGGAGGAACAGCACCTCATCTTCCTATTAGGCACTTTACAGCCTTCCGGGCTGAATATTGAATTCAACAACTTTAGATCTTAAACTCCCTCCCCCCATCCCCACCCCGTTTCTTCCCCCTCCCTTTTGTTTTTTTCAATAATTTATATAGATTTTTTCTTTTCCCACCTATTTCCATTATTTTTAAATCTACAACTAATACCTTGTCAGTCTTTCCACCCCACTCCCACTAGAGCTGTACCTTGAGTGTCCTGCCATCCATTCTTAATTAGCACTTTTCTTAGATAATATCACCACCTTCAACACCTCTTTGATCCTTTTGTCTGTGACATCTTTTGATTATCTGCTCCTATCACTGCTTGCTTGTCCCTACAACCACCCCCCCACCCTCAACTTCTCTCCCCCCGCCCCCCACCTTAAACCAGCTTATATTTCACCTCTCTCCTAACTACACTCAGTTTGTTGAAGGGTCATTGGACTCGAAACGTCAACTCTTTTCTTCTCCACCGATGCTGCCAGACCTGCTGAGTTTTTCCAGGTAATTCTGTTTTTGTTTTGGTTGGTACAATAATCAGCAATGATTTTTTTTTCATGATTTTTATTGAGTTCAAATTTCACCATCTGCCGTGGTCGGTTTGGAACCCAGGTGTCCAGAACCTGGAATAGATAGTCCAGTGATAATACCACCAGGCCACCACAATTTTTAACTTTGTTTGTTAGCCATGGTTGATGTACTTTTCCTTTATTTCATTCATTCATGGGATGTGAGTCTCGCTGGCTGGGCCAGCATTTCTTCCTAGTTGCCCTTGAGAAAGTGGTGATGAGCTGCCTTCTTGAACTGCTGCAGTCTAAGTGGTATAGGTACACCCACAGTGCTGTTAGGAAGGGAGTTCCAGGATTTTGACCCAGTGACAGTGAATGAAAGACAATATATTTCCAAGTCAGGATGGTGAGTGGCTTGGAGGGGAACTTCCAGGTGGCGGTGTTCCCATCTATCTGCTGCCCTTGTCCATCTAGATGGTAGTGGTCATGGGTTTGGAAGATGCTGTCTAAGGAGCCTTGATAAATTCCTAAAGTGCACCATGTAGATGGTACACACTGTTGCTCCTGTGATAGAGGGAGTGAATGTTTCTGGATGTGGTGCCAATCAAGCAGGCTGCTTTGTCCTGGACGATGTCAAGCTTCTTGAGTGTTGTGGGAGCTGTATTCATCCAGGCAAGTGGAGAGTATTCCATTACACTCTTGCCTTGTGCCTTGTAGAAGGTGGACAGGCTTTGGGGAATCAGGAGGTGAGTTACTTGTTGCAGGATTCCTAGCCTCTGACCTGCTCTTATAGCAACAGTGTTTATATGTCTAGTCCAGTTCAGTTTCTAGTCAATGGTAACCCCCCCCTGGATGTTGATAGTGGGGGGTTGAATGATGGTAATGCCATTGAACATCAAGGGGCAGCAATTATATTCTCTCTTGTTGGAGGTGGTCATTACCTGGCACTTGTGTGGCATGAATGTTACTTGCCACTTGTCAGCCCAAGCCTGGATATTGTCCAGGTCGTGCTGCATTTGGACATGGACTGCTTCAGTATCTGAGGAGTCGCGAATGGTGCTGAACATTGTGCAATCATCAGTGAACATCCCCACTTCTGACCTTATGATGGAAGGAAGGTCATTGATAAAGCAGTTGTAAAGAAGGTATTTGGGCTGAGGACACTACCCTGAGGAACTCCTGCAGTGATGTCCTGGAGCTGAGATGATTGACCTCCAACAACCACAACCATCTCCCTTTGTGCTAGGTATGACTCCAACCAGTGGAGCGTTTTCCCCTTGATTCCCATTGACTCCAGTTTTGCTAGGGCTTCTTGATGACACACTCGGTCAAATGCCGCCTTGATGTCAAAGGCAGTCACCCTCACCTCACATCGGGAGTTCAGCTCTTTTGTCTATGTTTGAACCAAGGCTGTAATGAGGTCAGGAGTGGAGTGGCCCTGGCAGAACCCAAACTGAGCATCGGTGAGAAGATTATTGTTAAACAAGTGCCGTTTGATAGCACTGCCGATGACCCCTTCCATTACTTTTCTGATGATTGAGAATAGACTGATAGGGCGGTAATTGGCCAGGTTGGATTTGTCCTGCTTTTTGTGTACAGGGCATACCTGGGCAATTTTCCACACAGCTGGGTGAATGCCAGTGTTGTTGCTGTACTGGAACAGCTTGGCTCGGGGCACGGCAAGTTCTGGAGGACAGGTCTTCAGTACCATTGCAGGAATATTGTCAGGGCCCGTAGCCTTTGCACTTGTGCCTTCAGCCATTTCTTGGTATCACATGGAGTGAATCGAATTGGCTGAAGACTGGCATTTGTGATGCTGGCAACCTCCGGAGATGGATCACCCATTCGGCACCCCTGGCTGACGATTGTAGCAAATACTTCAGCCTTATCTTTTGCACTAATGTGCTGGGCTTCCTCATCATTGAGGATAGGGATATTTGTGGAGCCTCCTCCTCCAGTGAGTTGTTTAATTGTCCACCAGCACTTAAAACTGGATGTAGCAGGACTGCAGAGTATAGGCAAGTTGGGTTTTTGTGTCTTAGAGGATTGTAATTTTGATGTAGACCAGGTAATGCTTCTTTAAATACTAGACATTGCTTGTCTACCATCAAATATTTTTATATATTTCCCCAATCCACCATAGCCAACTTGCCCCTCATACCTTCAAAGATTCCTTTGAACAGATTTAAGACCCTAGTTTTAGAATGAACTTATTGCAAAATTCTATCATATTATGGTCACTGCTTCCTAAAGGCTCCTTTACTGGAAGATTATTAATTAGCTCTTTCTTATTACATAATACTAAATCTAAAATAGCCCAATCCCTAGTTGGTTCTTCAATGTAATGCTACAGAAACCCATCTCGTCCACAGTCCAGGAATTCATCTTCCTCAGCATTAATGCTAATTAGATTTACCCAGCCAAATGTAAATTGAAGTTGCCCATTATTACTCTATTTCCCATGTTACATACAGCTCTAATTTCCTGATTAATACCATGCCCAAAATTACCACTACAGTTTGGTGGCCTATTAACAATTCCCACCAATGTTTGCTGCCTCTTGCTGTTTTTCAGCTCCACCCAAATGGATTCTACATCTTGATCCTTCAATCTAAGATCCTCTCTAACTGTTGTACTGACCTCATCCCTTATTAATAGTATTACGCTAACTCCTTTTCCTTTTTGCCTATCCTTCCTAAGTGACGGATATGCTTGAAGTTTCAGTTCCCAATCTTGGTCTCCCTGTAGCCATATCTCTGTAATGGCAATTAAGCCATACCCATTTGCCTTTATTTGTGCCTTCAAATCATCTACTGTATTGTGAACGCTGCATGCATTCAGGTACAGTGCCCTTAACTTTGTCTTTTTAACATTATTCCTCATTCTGATCCTATTCGATGCATACATTCATTTCATCTCCTTTCTAATTTTGCTTACTGCTTTCCAATTTCCTGTTACCAGTTTTGCTTCCCTCCAATCTGATCTGCCTTTCAAGTCCCCATCCCCCTGACAATCTAGTTTAAGCCCTCCTCGTCCAGCTTGTACAGGTCCCGCCTACTCCAGAACTGGTCCCAATGCCTCAGAAATCTGATGTCCTCCCTCCTACATCAATTCTCCAGCCACGTGTTTAATCCTTCAATTCTCCTATTCCTATGCTCACTAGGTCATGGAACAGGGAGTAATCCTGAGATTACTGCTTTTGAGATCCTGATTTTTCATTTCTTTCCTACCTACCTAAAATTAAATTTCAGGACCTCATCCCCCTTCCTACCTTTGTCATTGATACCAATGTGGACCACGACCTCTGGCTGTTCACCCTCCCTCAGACAAATGTCCTGCAGCCGCTCTGTGACATTCTTGACCTTGGCACCAGGAAGGCATCCCATTCAGGAGTCAAGTCTATAGCCGCAGAAATACCTGTCTGTTTTTCAAACTAATCAATCCCCTTATCACTATTGCTCTTCCACTCTCCTTCTCCCCTCCTGTTCAGCTGAGCCAGCTGTGGTGCTATGGACTTGGCTCTTGCTGCACTCCTCTGAGGAATCATCACGCTCACCAGTATTCAAAATGGAAAACCAGTTAGTGAGTGTGATTGACTCAGGGGACTCCTGCACTACCTGTTTGGTTCTCTTAGACTATCTGGATGTCACCCATTCCCTCTCTACCTGCATGCTCTTAACCTAAAGTGTGATCACCTCCCTAAATGTGCTATCCACATAGTTCTCGGCCTCTTGGATACACCACAGTGACTCCAGGCACTGATTGAGTTCATAAAGCCAGAGCTCAAGCTTCTGCAGCCAGTGACATCTCCTAAAGATGTGTTTGTCTAGGTTACATGGTGCGTTCATGACTTCCCACATTCCACAGGTTGCACATTCCACTCAGCTGAGCTGCCGTACCTTAATTTTTACAAACTATTTATTATAAGTAGAATAACTTACCAATTGCTCACCAATCAGCTTTTTCCTCTCTTTTGAAGTAAGAGTCAAATACTGGAGACTGTAAAAGGTTTTAATAGAACAGATATCTTCTTGCACTCTTCACCAAACTCTCTTACTCACTAAACTCCAGCTGCTCACTCTATAAATTTTCACTCAGTGAAAGTTGCACTGAGAGTCTGGTATTTATTTATTAGTTGAGAGTATGATATGTCAGCTCTGCTAGAAACCAGGTCAAGCTGCTTACCTAATTAACTAAACACAGCTGCTCACTAGTAAAGAGCTTGTTTATCCCTGCTTAAGACTGGAAGAAATTTAAACTTAATTTAAACATTAATTTTCAATTTAATGTTAAATGCAAACAAAACTAGAATAAGTTCCTTCATTCAGCAATCTCCTAGCTACTCACTCCATAAAGTGGCACTCAGTGGGGATTGGCACCTGGGCACTCACTTATCATGCCTTCCTGAGGTTCCAAATCCTCTGGTGCACTGCCTCCATGTTGGAGGAAACACTTCTGATATTGACCACCTCCATCACTTCCATCCACATCTCCTTGTTTGGAGAGATTGTCCTCTTCCTCCAGCCTTTGAGAGTTTATCTCACTGCAGCCACTATGATCCTTCCCAGGTCTCCTCTCCATTTCAGTGGTTGCTGCCTTCTCACCAATCCAAGTGTTGGTGAGCCTTTGTAAGTCATGGCGTGATCCCTTTAATTAGAAACCCTTCCTTGGACGGTGGGGAGAGAGGAAGTGAAGGGTCAGGTGTTGCATCTTTTGCGTTTGCATGGGGAGGTGCCGTAGGTGGGGGTTGAGGAGTAGGGGGTGATGGAGGAGTGGACCAGGGTGTCCCAGAGGGAACGATCCCTACGGAATGCCGCCGGGGGGGTGAAGGGAAGATGTGTTTGGTGGTGGCATCATGCTGGAGTTGGCGGAAATGGCGGAGGATGATCCTTTGAATGCGGAGGCTGGTGGGGTGATAAGTGAGGACAAGGGGGACCCTATCATGTTTCTGGGAGGGAGGAGAAGGCGTGAGGGCGGATGCGCGGGAGATGGGCCGGACACGGTTAAGGGCCCTGTCAACGACCGTGGGTGGAAAACCTCGGTTAAGGAAGAAGGAGGACAGGTCAGAGGAACTGTTTTTGAAGGTAGCATCATCAGAACAGATGCGACGGGGGCAAAGGAACTGAGAGAATGGGATGAAGTCCTTACAGGGAGCAGGGTGTGAGGAGCTGTAGTCAAGGTAGCTGTGGGAGTCAGTAGGCTTGTAATGGATATTGGTGGACAGTCTATCACCAGAAATTGAGACAGAGAGGTCAAGGAAGGGAAGGGAAGATGGACCATGTGAAAATGATGGAGAGGTGGAGATTGGAAGCAAAATTAATAAATTTTTCCAGGTCCCGATGAGAGCATGAAGCAGCACCGAAGTAATCATCGATGTACCGGAGAAAGAGTTGTGGTTGGGGTCCGGAGTAGGACTGGAACAAGGAATGTTCCACGTACCCCATAAAGAGACAGGCATAGCTGGGGCCCAATCTTATTCTCTTATTATTTTCCCAGGCCCCCATTGTGGCAGTCTTTTTAAAAATGTATTCTGTCATGCGATGTGGGCGTCACTGGCAAGGCTACCCCTCTCCAATTGCCCTTGAACCGAGTGGCTTGTTCAGCCATTTCAGAGGGCAGTTCAGATTCAGCCATATTGGTGTAAGTCTGGAGTCACATGCAGGCCAGACCAGATAAGAATGGAAGATTGCATTCCCCAAAGCATTACCAAGACTAGCTTTAATTCCAGATTTTCTTAATTGAATTTAAATTCCACCAGCTGTTGTGTTGGGATTTGGAACCATGTCCCCAGACATACCTGGATTATGATTCCAGTGACATTGCCGCTATGCCACCACCTTCCCCATGCCATCTGCCTCCCTTCTTAGAGGAGGGCACAGAGGAAAGTATTGGGCACCCGTGTCGGGATGGATGGCCGATGCATTCTGGCTGCCGGGGAACATTCCCAGGAAAGGGCTGGGAAGAGGATTGGCTGCCCCACTCCACAGAGGCTGGTAGCTAATTACTCTCATTAAGGCCGTGATTTTGCACCCGGTTTGCCACCAGCACTGCATCCCCTGCTGTTTGTAAAGGCTGCCAGCTCTTTGGAGGTGGACTCCCTGCAGCTGGTAGGGAAGCCTTCAAAGTTAGAGGCTCCATTCACCAAAGCTGAGGGCTGCATGCATGGAAAGGCACAATCATAGCTGAGATAATCCAGTGGAGTGGTTTCCACTCCAGCTCAATAGGCCTTCTGGCCTTGATCCCATTGATTTGTTCTCTGCTGTACAGGCCAGTGAGAGTGGCTCCATGTTGAGGTACCCTTTTGATTTCCTGACCTGCCTCAGCATTGCCCAACTCTCCCAGTGAGGCAGTCAAGGTTCCAGAGCTATGGACCCTCAAATTGAGCCTGCGGCCTCGGGGACTTATCCACTGTCCTTGATAAGGTGGCCAGTGCGGAACCAGGAAGCCTCCTGCTACACTGGTCTCGCTGACAGCAAGTGTGGGCTCCTGACCCTCAGTCGGTCTCATCAATCAGTTAAACTAGGGACCTGGAGCCAAGTGTCAAAATTGATTGCTACAGTTTAACAAATTTTCAATTTCCATTTCCAAAGTTTTGTCATAACTTAGAATATAACAAGTATAATTATAGTTCTCACCCTAATGGATATGGTAATAAAAAATTGAAATATTTAGGTAAAACCTACAGGGAGTCGTAATGAAATCTGCAGGATATTACTGTCGGATTCTGATCAATAAGAATTGTATAAAACAAGCATGTTTTCTAATAATAAAGCACAAGTATGCATAAATGAAGATCTGCTTTTATTTTAATTAAAACATCAGCAGTTCTATGAAGCATCAGATCGACCTGTTTTCAATGGGATGACTTGAACCCAGCTCTCTATGATTTATGTTTCAATTGGCATACTCAAGGGGCAAGTGATAGATGGAGCCAAATATCAGGCCAATATTAACAAAGGGTACATTACGACTAGAGCATTTGGATTATTGACAGGCATGCCTGGAATGCTTGATTTGTACTGTAAACTCAAATGAATATCTTGAGTGGTCATTGTAAAGGCGTGCTAAAATGGCATTCAACAAGCAATAGTTTATTTTTGTAATTCTATCCTTAAAGTTTGAGAAGCAGAAGGATTCTACAGAAAATATGTAAATGGTATATTTTGTGTTCTCCATATATTTTCCCCATATAGCCAAATAATAGCAAACCCATGTGGACCCTCTCCTTTATACATTCACTGGTGTTGAGGTTTTAAACAGTTCTGGGGCCTGGGCCCTGATGTTAACTCAGGTCCAGTTTTCAGCTGGTGAATTTTGGGGCTGAATTTTTTCAGGTGAGTGGGGTGACGTTGGGGTGAGAAGCAATTTTACTACAGGCCGCCTCCCAATTGGCCCAACCAAAGCGCTGGTAGCTCTGAAGCCACAGCAGTGCCACTGGGAGAGATGGTCGATGCTGAGGTACGCATGAGATCCGGAGCCTACGTTTGCTGAGTGAAAAAAAAATGTAGAAAATTTCGTGGGGCAGAGAGTCAGAGGGGAAACCCATCTGGAGAGGCTGTAGGGACTGTAGGTGCAGCCTTTTCTGCCTGCATCCCCTTCTATAGCCTGTATAACCTAACCATGATGGGTTAGCGCTGGAAGGCCACCTCCATATAGCGGGCAGTCTCCCCACGTGGCGGGAAGTCACTCCACCATCAACAAAATGCTGATGGCATTGTAAAATGCCCCTTAATAGGGCTTTTCCCTGTATAAATTGGCCACCTGACTCCTTGGGGTAGGTAGCCTGTCTGCTTCCAGTCCCACCATTGTAAAAATGCCCGATGGTGGGACAATGTCAGGGAGTTGACATGGTCCCACAACTCAAAGCCTGCCTCCCAGGGGCCAGTAAAATTCAGCCCTTAATGTCAGTACAAAGCTCAGCCACTGCAACCGAAAATAGGCCTGCACGGGAAGAATCTTTATTCCTGGGCATGGTTATAATTTCACCAGTGTCATCAGAAATTAAGCTCCACAAGTGGGTGGGTGTGCTGGAGGGCCTGTGAATCAGATGGGATGAGCAACTAATTTCGATCTCTTGAAGATGTTTGTGCTCTTATTTGTAATTAACAATGAAAAAAAATATAATCATGCAACTGACTCTTCAGTGATGTAAGGTTCCCAGAGCACTATTTTGAACTGTTAATCGATGTGGTGTACTGAAATACTGAAGCAGGGTTTGAACCCGCAAGAGACAAAAGCTGGTGACAAAATATTGCTGACGGCTGAAAATTGTTGATAAATATTGAATAAGCTGGCATTGAATTTATCATTTGAATTTACATTTATATAGCACCGATAATTTAGGAAACAAAATCCCCAAAACACTTCTACTGCCAGTATTGTTGGTCTTAGAATTAGAAATTTGGACCAGGGTTTCCTGTTCCTGAACTCACCCCAACATTTTTCTGCCTTTTGAAGTGAATGGGTGTAAAAATCATAAGCTGACAAGGCTAGAAGCAGTAAACCAGAGTCTTGTTAAAAGGTTGGCATTCAAAGTATGTTACCAAAAAAATGGTGTGTTAATTTACAGCTAACTTCCCAGAATGGTTATACCAACTTTAGGTACCAAAACTGGGGAAGTGTTCCATTTCCAATAAACAAACATTTCTCCCTTTAATAACTTCCAACTCATTTCATTAAAAAAATATGCCTTTTTGTATATTTCTGAAAATAACATTGTAAAAAGGAGGTCTAATATTGAATTTTCATGAATGACAGAATTTCAGCTTCATATCTGGCAGCGTATGTTTTGGTGTCAGGGTCTGACCTGACTATAGTAATGGAGCGAGTCTCCCTGGACAGGATAATCTCCTACTGCTTTGGCCTATAACTGCTTGGAATATAAATGGATTTGACACTTGGGCACTTTGTAAACTCATCTAAACTTAACTCAATGATTAGAGACTAGGGGCAGGGTTTTGCCCTTGGCGGGGTTGCGCGGCGAGGGCAGGCGGGGCAGCCAGGAAGCTGACCGCTGCCCACGATTGGCACCGCACTGCGATTTTACGCGGGCGGGCCAATTAAGGCTCGCCCAGCGTGGAATGCGAGCAGCAGCGCTCAGGCTGTCTGTGCAGGCGGGGGGAGGAAGGCGAGAGGGCTGAGCATGAAGTTCGCACGTGCACGCGGAAGAGCGCTTCAATCTCCCTGAGGCATGAAGCTGTTTAAAAAAACTAATGAACAAAATAGAAATGTCGTAAAACGTATCCCCTCGTGTGACCCTATCACATGAGCAGGGACATGTTTTTAATTCAAGCGTAACATTTTAATTTTATTTTCATTTGCTTTAGGAAACCTCATCCCGCCCTTGGATGAGGTCTGCTAAAAAGTGCAAAGGCCGCTTGGTGTTTTTGCCTGCTCTCCAACCGTAAGGTTGGACTGGCAGCATAAATTTGAATTTAATTACCTTTTTAATGGCCTTAATAGGCCTTTCATCGCGGGACTACGCAACGACATTGGGACACCCGCCCGATGTCATCGCACGTCACGTTACGCTCGACCGGGTCAAGCACGCGCCTGCCCTCCGAGCTCAATATTCTGCCCTAGGATTCGCTACACACTACTTACCACATATTGTAATTGTAACTGCTGGGGGAGCGCTCTGGCCTAGTCCTGTGACCAGTCACTTTTACAACTTTCTCCCTTGCATGACCTATCGAGTTCCAGTCAGGCTAAGAACAATCAAATAAAAGGTGTGGCTATGGGCACCCGCATGGGCCCCAGCTATGCCTGTCTCTTTATGGGGTATGTGGAACATTCCTTGTTCCAGTCCTACTCCGGCCCCCTCCCACAACTCTTTCTCCGGTTCATCGATGATTACTTCGGTGCTGCTTCATGCTCTCGTCGGGACCTGAAAAAATTTATTAATTTTGCTTCCAATCTCCACCCCTCCATCATCTTCACATGGTCCATCTCTGACACTTCTCTTCGCTTCCTTGACCTCTCTGTCTCAATTTCTGATGATAGACTGTCCACCAATATCCATTACAAGCCTACCGACTCCCACAGCTACCTCGACTACAGCTCCTCACACCCCGCTTCTTGTAAAGACTCCATCCCATTCTCTCAGTTCCTTCGCCTCCGTAGCATCTGTTCTGATGACGCTACCTTCAAAAACAGCTCCTCTGACATGTCCTCCTTCCTCCTTAACCGAGGTTTTCCATCCACGGTCGTTGACAGGGCCCTCAACCGTGTCCGGCCCATATCCCGCGCATCCTCCCTCACGCCTTCTCCTCCTTCCCAGAAACATGATAGGGTCCCCCTTGTCCTCACTTATCACCCCACCAGCCTCCGCATTCAAAGGATCATCCTCCGTCATTTCCGCCAACTCCAGCATGATGCCACCACCAAACACATCTTCCCTTCATCCCCCGTAGGGATCGTTCCCTCCGGGACACCCTGGTCCACTCCTCCATCACCCCCTACTCCTCAACCCCCACTTATGGCACCTCCCCATGCCCACGCAGAAGATGCAACACCTGCCCCTTCACTTCCTCTCTCCTCACCGTCCAAGGGCCCAAACACTCCTTTCAAGTGAAGCAGCATTTCACTTGCATTTCCCCTAACTTAGTCTACTGCATTCGTTGCTCCCAATGCGGTCTCCTCTACATTGGAGAGACCAAACGCAAACTGGGCGACCGTTTTGCGGAACACCTGCGGTCTGTCCGCAAGAAAGACCCAAACCTCCCTGTCGCTTGCCATTTTAACACTCCACCCTGTTCTCTTGCCCACATGTCTGTCCTTGGCTTGCTGCATTGTTCCAGTGAAGCCCAACGCAAGCTGGAGGAACAGCACCTCATCTTCCGACTAGGCACTCTACAGCCTTCCAGGCTGAATATTGAATTCAACAACTTTAGATCTTAAACTCCCCCTCCCCCCATCCCCACCCCGTTTCTCCCCCCCACCCCCCCGCCTTTTTTTTCAATAATTTATATAGATTCTTCTTTCCCCACCTATTTCCATTATTTTTAAATCTAAAACTAAAACTTTGTTAGTCTTTCCACCCCACCCCCACTAGAGCTGTACTTTGAATATCCTGTTTTCCATTCTTAATTAGCACTTTTCTTAGACAAATATCACCACCTTCAACACCTCTTTGACCCTTTTGTCTGTGACATCTTTTGATTATCTGCTCATCTCCACAATCACCACACCCTCAATGTCTCTCTCCCCCCACCCCGCCACCCCCCCCCCCCCCACCCACCTTAAACCAGTTTATATATCTCCCTTCTTCTAACTATGCTTCAGTTCTGCCGAAGGGCCATGAAGGCTCGAAACGTTAACTGATTTCTTCTCCACCGATGCTGCCAGACCTGCTGAGTTTTTCCAGGTAATTCTGTTTTTGTTTTGGATTTCTAGCATCCGCAGTAGCTTTTAGCTTTCTGTTTTTATCAGTGTAAACTCTGTTCTGCCTGGTTGGGGTCTAAACCAGGGCTGGAGTCTCTGCCCAAGAGCTGCAGTGTAAATAAGCTTTGAACCCCACTTCTGACAGTTCACATTCTCTAATTCAACACTGCGCATCCTATAGAGAAGCTCAACAAACAACGATGCTAAGAATATTCATGCGCCATGAACCTGGAATTATGCCAGGATTGTCTAGGCTGGTATCTATTAACAATAACTCCTATTTGTATCATGCCTTTAACAACAAAAAACACCCCAAGGCACTTCACAGGACTGTTGTCAAACAAAATGCAACACCAAGGCCAGGGGCAACATTTTCGCCCCGTCAGTTGGGGGAGGGGGGGAGGTGGGGGGGGGGGGGGGGGAGGGGGAGGTGGGGGTGTTGTGCAGGAGCGGGCGCGTGCGGGTGGGCCTCCAATCGGCGCCCCTAGTCGGTGGGGCGCCGCCATTTTATGTGGGCAGGCCAATTGAGGCCCACCCGGCGTGATGTCTGCCAGGAAGCGCTATGCGCTCCCTGTGTGGGCGGGGGGGATTCCCTCAGCCGGGAGTGCGCTCTTTCACATGCCCCACGTCACCACGCATCATTTTACACGTCGGCGAGTGGGCCAAGCCCCTGCTCACCGACCGGAAGATTCTTCTCCAGGATTTTCCGTTCGTCGGGCAGGCTGGGGAGCTGGCAGGAAACAGTCCGCTGCCCGCGATCGGGCCCCAACCACGGTTTCACGCTAGCTGGCCAATTAACGCCCAGCCAGCATGAAACGCGCATTGATAACATCAGCGCTGCCAGGGTGGGGGACGGGAGGAATGTGAGCGCTAAAGTCTGCGCATACGCGGGGGAGTGCGCACTGAAAGCTCCCTGCAGGCACAGAGCTGCCTCAGGGAGCTGAAGAATTTTACAATCAAAAATAAAGATTTTAAAAATAAGGGAAACATGTCCCCACATGGGACTCAGTCGCATGAACAGGGACATATTAAAAACAATCTTCAAAATTTTTCATCTTTTTAAATTACTGTTGGAAACCTCATCCCGCCCATGGATGAGGTTTCCCAAAAATCCAAAGGCCACTTGGCCTTTTCGCCTGCCCGCCAACCGTAAGGTTTGGTGGGCAGTGAAAAATACTGCTTAATTAATTGATTATTGGGCTTAATAGTCCTCTTAATTGTCGACGGGTACGCTGCTGACTCTCGCCTGCTGACCGAAATATCGCGCGAGTGCACGATGATGCCGGGACGTTCACCCGACCTCATCGCACATTATTTTATGCCCGATCAGGTTGGGCAGACGCCTGCCTGACGAATGTAAAATTGAAATATTAAGCCTGTTTATCAAATTTGGTTAAAAATGTATGGCTTAAAGGGCAGAATTCTCTGCCTGTCGGGCAGGCGGGCCCAACACAATCTCCGGCGAAGCGGGCCGCACCGCCATTTTACATGGGCGGGCAAATTTATGCCCGCCCAGCGTGACGTCCAGCGGGAAGTGCTATGCGAGAGTGTGATCTTTCGCGCATGCGCATGAAAGAGCGCACATCTCCCTGAGGCTAAGTGCTGCCTCAGGGAGATCACTTCCACTTTGAAAAATATTAAAAATAGAAAGAAAAAGTTCCCTAACATGCCCCCCTCATTTGGCAATGTCACATGAGATGGGACATGTTCATAATTTACAGAATAACTTCATTAAAATGTTTAAAACACTGCATGAAACCTCATCCCGCCACTGGATGAGGTTTCATGTTTTATCTATTTACCACCAGGGCTCCTGGCCTGCCCGCCAACCTTAAGATTGGACGGGCAGGTACTTTAATTGTTTTAATGATCCTGTCAATGGCCTCAATTGGCCATTGACAGGTCGGCAGGCCCGGAGCTGATTTTGCTGCGCCCCCGCCTTCCTGAAAATTTAAATGGGGCGCAGTGATGTCGGGAATTCCGCCCGACATCATCCCACGTCATTTTACACTTCAGCAAGTGGGCCCCGTCCCCTGCTCGCCAACGGCAAAATTCTGCCCAAAGAGTGTTTAAAAGGTAGAAAGGGATGGTGAGGCAGAGAGGTTTAGGGAGGGTATTCCAAGAGCTTAGGGCTTTGGAAATTGAAAGCCTGGCCACCAATGGTGGAATGACTAAAATTGGGGATGCTCAAGAGATCAGGATTGGAGGAGTCCAGGTATCTTGGAGGATTGTAGAGCTGGAGGTGATTATGAAGAGCGTTGATACTAAAGCCTAAAAAGAATTGGATGCCCGGCTGCTAGTCATCTGCTCGCTAGTAGGGTGCACTTGCACTTTTACAGTTTGATATGCTTCATTTGACTCAGCATTCTGATCTCTAGTTACACCCAATCACTTATGGGCCAGGAAAATCACTCACAGGGCAGAGACCCCCCCAGTCCCTGACCCATCTAAAATGGCCAACCTTGGCAGAGGTGGGAAAAGTTATTAGAATGGGGCATTGGAAATCCCTAATGAATCTGGCATAATTCGTTGGTCCCAATCATTTTGGTTCTGTTCCCTTCTGCTAGACATCAGAAATTAGAGCAGAAATCCAGCAGGACAGACTAGGAAATTTGGCCCCAATATCTTTATTACTGAAAGCAAAATCTTTTTTTATGCAGCCTCATGGGGAGCATTTTGTCAGTTTTGATGCACATAACGATAATAATTAGAACTACTCTCAACTACTCTGAAGGTATTATTAGTCATTCGGCCACTTTGCTGCTGGAAGTCCCTAACATATTGAGGCCAAAGTGTTAAAGACCAGGGTTTTTTTTGGAATACGGCTGCAGTTTAAATTGCAGGTCTGAAAAAAAAACATATTATTTGAGGCTATCTCACCCGAATTATTTTACTGGAATTGTGTTAAATGCAGGATCACACCGTGCCCACAAAAGCTTTCATTCTTCTCAATCTCATCCCTTGGTGAGTCATTAAAGAAGTCATTACATTGCCCCACAGGAAATTACAAGTTAACCTGTCAACAAAGGTCCAGTCCAGCCCATCAATAACCTGGCACATGTTGTAGAGTTATATCGCAGCTCGAGCAGCAGAGCTCTTATGTATCATTTGATTTTGTCAGACGCCGCCATTAACTTAAAAGAAGCACAACTATTCATTAGCTAATGCGAAACTCGAGGTAATCATTTTATTAATAGTTCTGTGCCTAGGTTTGACAGTATAAACCTGGCAGCAATTACAGGTACAGAAGTTAAGATATAATAAAGGCTCTTCATTGTTTTCCCAATGGCAAATGTCTTCTTTCACTTTCATTCTGGACCACTTTTGTTGCTAAATAATGCTAAACTAAAGTTTGTGAACTCCACAGTTGAGTAATAACAACAACACCAACAACTTATAGAGACCCAGATTTTCTGGTCTCCGGATGTGTGCTGGGACCCTGTGGAAGTCCCAAATGTGCTGAGATCTGTGGGAATTGCCCGGGAAGCTTGAACTTCTGATCAGCAATACCCCTGCTCCCCAGGATCCTCTGAATTAGAGTCATAAGAACATAAATAGGAACAGGAGTAGACCATTCGGCCCCTCGAGCCTGCTCTCAATTCAATGGGATCATGGCTGATGATCTTGTGTTTTGAATTCCACATCCCCATCTACCCATGATAACCTATGATTCCCTTGACTAACAAGAATCTTCATTAAAAATATTCAATGACCATCCACTGCCTTCTGAGGCAGAGAATTCCAAAGTCACACAACCCTCTGAGAGAATTTCTTTTTCCTCATCTTTGTCCTAAAATAGCGACCCCTAATTTTAAAACAGTGCCCCCTAGTTCTGGACTCACCCACAAGAGGAAACATCTTTTCCAGGTCCACCTTGTCAAGGCCGTTCAGGATTTTGTATACTTCAGTCAAATGACCCCTCACTCTTCTAAACTCCAGTAGAAACAAGCCCAGTCTGTTCAACCTTTCCTCATAAGATAACCCACTTATTCCAGGTATCAATCTAGTAAACCTCCTCTGAACCACCTCCAACACATTTACTTCCTTCCTTAAATAAGGAGACCAAAACTGCACACAGTATTCGAGGTGCGGTCTCACCAATGCACTGTATAACTGAAGCATAATACCCTTACTTTTATGTTCAATCCCCCTCATAATAAAGGATAGCATTCCATCAGCCTTCTTAATTATTTGCGGTACCTACATACTATCTTTTTGATACACAAGTACGAGAACACCTGGATCCCACTGCACCTCAGGATTATGCAGCTGTTCTCCATTTCAGTAACACTCTACTTTTTTGTTCTTCCTGCCAAAGTGAACAACTTCACATTTTCTCACATTAAACTCCATTTGCCAGATCTTTGCCCACTCACTTAACCTATCTATATCCGTCTGCAACCTCCTCAGGTTCTCTTTGTGTCATCTGCAAATTTATCTACCATGCCTTAACTCCCCTCATCGACGTCATTGATGTAAATCATAAAAAGCTGAGGGACCAGCACAGACCCATTGGGACTCCACTCATCACATCCTGCCAATCCGAAAAAGACCCATTTTAGCATATTCTCTGCTTTCTGCCAGCCAGCCAATCTTCTATCAGTGCTAATATGTTACCCCCTACACCATGCAATTTTATTTTCCATAATAACCTTTGATGTGGCGCCATTTCAAATGCCTCCTGGAAATCCAAGTACAGTACATCTACAGGCTCCCCTTTATTCACAGCGCATGTTAGTCCTTCATATAACTCCAATAAATTGCTGAAACATGACTTTCCTTTCACAAAACCATACTGATTCTTCCCAATTGCCTTGAGCTTTTCTAAGTGCCCATCTATAACCTTCTCAGAGATCGATTTTAACAACTTCCCCATGACAGACGTCAAGCCAACTGCCCTATAATTTCCTGTTTTCTGTCTCCCTCCTTTCTTGAATAGACGGGTTATATTTGCTACTTTCCAGTCTGATGGAAACTTTCCAGAATCTAGCGAATTTTGCAAAATTACCACCTGCGCATTGACTACCTCATTAGCCACCTCTTTTAAGGCCCTAGGATGTAGTCCATTGGGACCTGGAGACTTGCCAGCCTGTAGCACCACAATTTGTTCAGTACCTCTTCCCTAGTGATTTCAATTTCACCAAATGCCTCTCTCCCTTTCACCTCCTGATATTCGGCTGTTACTGGAATGTTTTTTGTATCCTCTACAGTCAACACAGAAGCAAAATTTTTGCTCATTTCTTCTACCATTTCCTTATTATCTACAATTAACTCCCCACTGTCACTCTCTAGAGGACCAACACTCACTTTACTTACACTTTTCCTTTTTAAATACCCGTAAAGACTCTTGCTATCCATTTTTACATTTCTAGCTAGCTTCCTCTCATAGTCTAATTCCTCTCTCCTGGTTAACCTTTTAGTCATTCTCTGCCCTTCTTTATATTCCGACCGATCATCTGTCCTGCCACTTTGCGGAGTTGTATGCTTTTTCCTTAAGTTTGATGCTTTCCTTAACTTCTTTAGTTAAACATGGATGGTGGGATATCCCCTTAGAATTTTTCTTTATAGCAGGAATGTACTTATTCTAAATACCCTGAAATATCACCTTAAATGCCTGCCACTGCTTCTCTATTGAGTTATCCTTTAGCCTAGTTTCCCAGTTCACTTCAGCTAGCTCAGCTTTCATCATAGTTGCCCTTATTTAAGTTTAAGGTACTAGTCTTAGATTCACTCTTCTCCTTTTCAAACTGGATGTAAAATTCAATCATATTGTGGTTGCTGCTACCTAGGGGTGCCTTTACTGAGGTCATTAATTAATCCTGTTACATTAGACAATACCTGCTCTCTGATTGGTTCTGGACATGCTGCTCTAAGAAACTATGTCAAAAGAATTCTAAGAACTCCTGATCCAGACTACTACTGTCAATCTGATTTTTCCAGTTTATGTATAGATTAAAATCACCCATGATTTTTGCCATCTTTTTATCACAAGTACACAATATTCTCTCTTGAATACTTTGTCCTACACCTTGGCTACTGTTAGGGAGTCTGTAGACCACTCCCACTAGTGACTTTTTTCCCCTACTATTCCTCATCCCCACCCAAACTGAGTCTACATCCTAACCTCTTGAACCAAGGTCCTCTCTAACTATTGCACCATTTCCCTCTTTGATTAACAGTGCTACCCCTCCATCTAGCTTTCTATTCCTCTTGAATGTTATATACCCCTCATATTAAGGACCCAATCTTTGTCTTCCTGCAGCCATGTCTCTGTAATTGCTATCTGACTTATTTATTTACTGATTTATTTACTTCAAAGTGGGCCATCAATTCATTTACTCTGTTATCAATGCTACGCGCATTCAGATACAGAGCCTCCAGTTCTGTCTTTCTGAGACCTTTGTAGCATCTAATCTTGACTGTATTGTTTACATATTCCTGGGTTTTATCTCCCTGTCCCTTCCGGCCACTCTCGGACCCTCATTTCTCATATTACTATTTTGCTCTCCTGTCTTGACTCTACAGTGAAATCAGAGACTTGGGACAGTTTTGTGAGACTTACCTGACTAGTGACGGAGGAAATGTTGGACAGAAAAATTCTAGTCTAACTCTTGGATAACTACAGAACTGATCAACACCCCATCACTCACCCCCACCCACAAAACTCCCCCTGACCCCCCTGAACCCCTGACCAACACCCCAAACCGAACCACCTATCCTTCGAGCCCATGATAACACCTGACCGCTCAACTACCCCACTACTGACCTCTTAACGACCCCTTCTCCAATCCCCTCATCCCCTAAGCCAACTGGACTATCCTTCTGGACCATGATAACCCCAGATCACCTGACAATGCCCCCCCACCACCCCAACCAGACCTGACTATCCCCTGCCACCCGACTATCCCTCCCAACCCAACTTTCCCCTGGCCCATCTACCACTCACCCACCTAGTCACCCTCGCCCACCTTCCACCTCGCTCACCTGCCACCCTACTTACCTACTACCCTACTCAGTTACCACCCTAATCACCTGCCACCCTACCCAACTACAACTCTACTCATCTACCATTCTCCCACCTATGACCTTACCCACTTCACCCACCTTCTACCCTACCCATTTATCCACTTACCTCACCCATCTACCCACCCTACTATCCTGTCCATTCACTCATTCATCCATTCACTTACTCACTAACATTCACCCTGAGCTTTAAACTTACCATACGGCAACTTGTGTTGTAAAAGGTGGGCATGTATTGCCTTCTCTCTCGACACTACAGTGCTGCAATGGAGCGCTTTGTGGGCTCTATGCTCTGCATATCTGAAGAAGACAGGCTCGGAAGATTCAGCCAGAAATGTGGAGCAGAGTGGGGACACAGAAAAGTACGAGCAGAGTGGCAATCCTACGATAACTGCTGTTATGTGGAAGATCCGAGCCAATTAAATGTCCCAAGGTACTTTCTTCTTCTTTTTCTTCAGTTTTCTGCCTGAAGGCAGGTTCCACCCACAACACCACAATCACCACCATGGTTAGGGCAAGGAGGCAAGGCCCAAATCCACCCTATGGAACAGGGAATCAAGCCTCCTGCTGGCAACACCCACCATCCTCCCCACCCCCCAACCCTCACCCCCCTGCCCCACCCCAATAAGTCCAGGTAGCTGTGGAAACATGTGCTTTTACATACATGTTGTAGTATGTAACTATGGATTGTGATGATGGAGGCTCCAATTTTCCCGCTCTTATTGCCTGCCTTGGTGTACGTTTGGAAGAATTTACAGATTGATACTCAACCTGTTTGGCCTTGTTATGAACTACTGTGGCCATTAACTCCCGGTGTGAGACTTGAACCTGGAGCTTCTGGCTCAGAGGCAGGTACGCCACCCACTTCAGCACAAAACCTCCCCAAGGCACTTTACAGGAACATTATAAAACAAAATATGCTATTGAGTCACATAAGGAAGTATTATGTCAATTGAACACAATCTTGGTCAATGGGATTGGTTTTAAGCAGTATCTTAAAGAAGGAAAGCAAGGGAGAGATGTGGAGAGGTGTAGGGAGAGACTTCCAGATGTTGAGGCCTAGACAACTGAAGGCATGAACACCAATGGTGGAGTAATTAAAATCAGGGATGCTCAAAAGGCCAAAATTAGAGGAGCACAGATTTACCTCTCAGGGTTTGTAGTCGGAGGAAATTGCACAGATAGAGAGGGGGGAGGACATGGAAGGAGCTGAAAATAAGGACTAGAATTTCAAAACTAAGACTTTGCTTGATCAGCGAGCACAGGAATCATACAGTATTGCAAGTTGGTGCAAGTTAAGACAAGGGCAGCAGAGTTTTGGGTGACTTTAAGTTTACAAGAGTAGGATGTAGAGACCAAGCAGGAGTAATTGAAGCTGGATGTATAAAGGCATGAATGAGGGTTTCAGCAGCAGATGAGCCAGTCCCTCGATCAGACATTGAGTGCCTTTGATCAAGGGGCCCACTCCCCACCTCATGGAGGTGACAACCTGGCTGCACAGTTTTACCTTTCACGCACACTGCATGACGACAGGCCTGCCTGCAGCTGGATTAATACCACCGGCAGCCAGATGAGGCCCTTAATTGGTCATTAATTGGCCATGGGAAAAGCAATAAAAACTGGGTTACTGGTCCTAACTCTCTTGCATACCTTAAAATGGAATGCCAGTTTGTACCAGTACTCTTATTTCCCAGTTTTTACTGTTTTCCCCCCTCTGTTTAAGGGGCTTAATTGGTGGCAGGGTGGGAAGGTCGACCAAGGGCCTTCCCATCCAGAATTTAATTCAGACGGATGCCGGAAGGCGGCGCGGTTCCACTACACCACCATCCCGCTGAAATAAATGCCTTTCCTTCCTCCAGCAAGAGCACAAGATTCCAGCCAGTAGATTGGAAACAGGCCCTTATTCACAAATGTCAGCAAAACAAGCACAGACATCGACAAAATCTATAGTCTTAATAATGGAATTGATTTTCAGAAGTAAACTTAAGGGATATCTGTACAGCAACCTGGAAAATAACATGCGAGAAACTTCCATAAATTCTATGAGGGAATGACAATTCAAATCAACTGTGATAAATTCGACAATCTTTTGCATTTAGACTTCCAAAAGACATTTGAAAAAGTTCCACATGAATAGTTACTAATTAGACACAGAGCCCTCAGGATTCAGGAGAAAACTTGGATGTGGATGAGAAACTGGCTGAAGGATATAAGACAACAGATGCTGAGGTAATGTCAGCTTGTGGGGAGGAGGGAGTACTTTGTTGGCTATCCCAGGTCTCACTGTTAGGACTGCTGCCACTTCCAATTTACATCAGCAAGTGGGAGTTTGAAACTCAGTGTAAATTGGTTCCATTTGCAGATGGTGCTAAGAGGAAGTCTTGAAACTACAGAATGAGCTAAATAGGATGAGTGGTCAGAATAGAGAAGTTGAATGTTCTGATCAAAGGTCAAAGACCTGAAAGTTAACTCTGTTTTCTCTCCACAGTTGCTCACTCACCTGAATTCTCTCCTTTTACTTTGGATTTCCAACAAACAAGGTGTTTTCCTTTTGTGAAGTTCAATGCAGTCATCTGTGAATTGCAAAATGGATAACATGCTGTAATTACTCGATGGAGTGGGCAGGTGTCAATAAGAAACAGGTAAACTTTATTACAGAGAGCTTTTCAGGTGCTACATGCTCGATCAGGACTCTTATCAGGAAACCTCACCACACCACCGGGTTACCCGCGCTTAGGGCTCATTAGTTGGAGCCTCCCAGGACATCACTTGACCCCTGATAGACAGCAGCAGAGGCTATACTACATATTACATTTCCTCCCCCTTTAGTCTTTTTTACAATTTTATTTACAGAGAAACATTTCAATATCCAATAGCATATACATATTCGCAGCTTCAGGTGATTAAAGATTAAGTATCTGAGGTGGTCTCCTTAAACAGCTAGAGCAGCATAGCTCTACCACTTGAGGCTCCTCAACATGATCGACAGGATCTGGAACTACATCATGAGATACATCATTAGAAAGTTGCAGTTCTGGGTTTGGCAACTCTACAAAGCCATCAGGAATGTCTATTCTAGGTCGATCTGTCACCTCAGGAATTGATGGTTCAACATTAATCACAGGCGGAATAGTTGGTTGTTGGAATGCCTCTCTAGCACAAATATGACCTATGTGCTTATGAATGATTTGATCTTCCACTTGTACTTGGAAAGTTAATGGACCAGTCTCTGAGAAAATGGTTCCAGGGACCCAACGAGGTCCACTTCCAAAATTTTACGCAAACACTGTGTCACCTACACTGAATGTGTGAGCTTTGCTGCGTATATCGTGGTTCAATTTTTGATTATTCTGATCCACTCTACTTTGCCCTCTAAATTTGGAAACACCAGGGTTAACTGTGTACGTCGATGGTATTTCATCAATAATTCTGTCAGTTTTGTACCCATAGCAGAAGATGGCATTGTATGATAACTGAGAAGAAAGCGGGAAAGTCGGGATTCTAGAGCACCTTCTGATAGCCTTTTCATACCAGGCTTGAAAATTTGTACAGCTCCCTCAATTAAACCATTCGATGAGGGATGGTAAGGGGCTGTTTTAATATGTCTGATACCATCCAGATTCAACGAATTTCTGAAACTCGGTGCTGGTAAAGGCTGTACCGTTATCAGAAATGAAGATCTCAGGTAGGCCATGTAAACAGTGATGCAGCTTCTCGATAGTTGCGCTCGATGTTGGCAATTTGACTTCGTATACATCCATCCATTTAGATTGTGCATCTACGGTTAACAAAAACATGGTACCTAAGAATGATCCTACATAAATATATGCAGTCTAACCCAGAGTAGACCAGGCCACTCCCATTGATGCAGATTAGCTGAAACAGGTAACTTCTGTTGTTGCTGGACAATGGAGATGGTGCTTGACAATGCTTTCAATGTCACTGTCAATGCCTGGCCAGCAGACGTATCTTTGCGCAAGCATTTTCATCTTCAATATGCCTGGATGCACACTGCGAAGCTCTGTCAAAAGTGGTTCTCTTCCTTGTGATAGGACGACAACTCTTGATCCCCACAACAAAATTCCATCTTGACAGCTTAACTCTGTGTTTCAGGGATGGAATGGTCTCAAATCGTCAGATACAGGTGCATTTGACCATCCTTCCAAAATAAAGCCCCTGACTTTCGACAATATTGGATCTCTGTTCGTCCAATTTCTAATTTGCTTCGCAAACGCAGGTAAATAATCCATGAAATTCAGTAATAGCACAACTTCTTGTGGAACAGGAACATGTACAATGCTATCTGGTAAAAGGAGACGACTGATTGAGTTCGCATTTGCAATGTGTAAGTCAGGGCGGTTGAAGAAGGCAGCTCACCACCACCTTCTCTAGGACAATTAGGGATGGGCAATAAATGCTGGCCTAGCCAGTGAAGCCCACATCCCTTTAATGAATAAAAAAATAAATAAATAAAAGTATACTCATAAGCAGATAATATCAGAGCCCAACACTGTATTCTTGCTGATGCTATTGGTGGAATGGGCTTATCCTCACTGAATAAATCCATTAATAATTTATGGTCTGACTCAATGGTGAAATGTCATCCATATAGGTACTGGTGGAATTTCTTCACTCCAAATACCATTGATAAACCTTCCTTTTCTAGCTGGGAATAACCCTTCTCAGCTGTGGAGAGGGTTCACGAGACATGGCCAATGGGCCTTTCTGATCCATTTTCCATTCTATGTGATAACACCATTCCTACACTATAAGGAGAGGCATCACATGTTAATACTAACTCTTCAATGGGTCATAGTGTACCAATAAACACGACAAATGCAACAGTTTCTTTACTTTCGCAAAGGCTTCTTGTGCTGTGAATTCCACGACCAACGGTGATTTTTTTTTAACAAGAAATGTAATGGTGCTAACACAGTTGATAAGTTAGGCAAGAAACGGCTGTAGTAGTTGATCATACCCAGAAAGGGCTTGAGTTCGGTTACATTGGAGGGTGAGGGTGCATCTTTTATTGCCCGAGTTTTCTCTTCTAGCGGATGCAAACCCATAGCATCCGCCCTGTGACCCAGGTAAGTAACTCCTGGTGCTTAAAATGAGCATTTTCCATCATTATCCATAAGCTGGCTTCCATGAACCTTCTTAGCACCTCCTCCAAGTTGGTCAAGTATTCGGTGTCAGTGGATCGGAACATCATCTAGGTACATTACAACTTGGGGAAGTCCTTGCAAAAGATTCTGCATTGTTCTCTGGAAGATGGCACATGCAAACGACACTCCAAAGGGTAGGTGAGGGTACTGATAAAGACCCTTGTGTGTGTTAATAGTCACACATTCTCTCAACATAAAAGCAAAATACTGCGGATGCTGGAAATCTGAAACAAAAGCAGAAGGTGCTGGAAAAACTCAGCAGGTCTGACAGCATCTGTGTAGAGAGAAAAACAAAGTTACTGTTTCAAGTCTATATGACCCTTATCCTCTCGACATGCTATACAACTCGAATTATTGGTAGGTGTGGCTCATATCCAATTTTGTGTAGGACTTGCCTCCAGCCAGCTTTGCAAAAAATCATCTACCCATGGAATGGGGTGCTTGTCTAGTTTTGCTGCCTTATATACAGTCAATTTATAGTTCCCACAAGTGCGTATGGTTTGGTCAGGCTTAACAACTGGAACTATGGGAGCTGCCCCGGCACAGTTCTGCATCCACCTTTTCCTTCAATGCATAAGGCACAGGTCTGGCCTTAAAGAAACGTGGTGTTGCCTGGGAATCCCATATATCTTGACCTGCACGCCTTTTAACTTCCCTAATTCATCCCAAAATACCACATTGTATTTCCTTAGCAATTCAGGAACTCCTCCTGTTTTCAGGTGAAATATCTCAGACCAGTTCAGCTTGATCTTCTGTAACCAGTCTCGCCCTAAAAGATTGATCCATTCTCCTTTCACTATTATCAGCTGGGCTGCCTGTAGCCTATAAGGCACTGGTACTGTGTTGGTGCCCCTTACCTGCATAGAATCTCTAGTGTATGTCTTTAATTTAGCAGTTGCCCATTCCAGGTTTATTGGATGTCTACCTTCATTAAGGTATTTGAAAGTGTGCTCTCCCACCAATATAGTTGAGGCACCCATACCCACCTCCATTATTAGTGGCTTCCCATTAACTTGGACTGTGACAATGATGGGTTCGGATTTTACAGCGGTTATATTGTCCAGGGAATAAATGTCGGTATCAGCAGTTTCAGGTTCTGCTGTATTTTTAAATTCAATCATGTTGATTTGCTATTTTATGGGCTGTTTCGACTTTGCCCTGCATTGCCTTACTACATGGTCATTCTTATGGCAGTAATGACATTCTGCCTCCTTGAGTTTACAGGTGTCCGGTCCGTGGTCACCTCCACATCTACAACAACTTAATCTTGAAGTCGCTGCTGAAGTGTTTCTACTCGGTTTTTCACTTTTCTAACAGCGGACATTGCCTCTCGCCTCGATACTGTGGGTCTGTTTTTTGTGCCACCCTCGGCAGTAGGTTCCCATCTCACATGAAGAAAAGCGTCATGTTCTATGTTTCTCAAAGCCTGCGAGTCTCTTGCAGCACTATCCACGGCGAGGGAGATTTCTAGGGCGCGCTTAAAGTTGATGTCGACCTTGGCGAGTAAACAGCGCTGTATGGCATTGTCCTGAACTCCATAAACTAATCGATCCCACAGCATCTCATTTAATGCCTCCCCAGAGTCACAGTGTTCTGTTAATTGCTTGAGGTTCGCTACATAGGATGCGATGGACTCTCCCGGAGCCCTAACTCTGGAATTGAATTTAAAACGCTGCATTATTACGGATGGCTTCGGCTGGAAGTGCATTTTCACGAGGTCCACCAATTCATTAAAGGACTTAGAATTGGGCGTGCCCAGGGCCATCTGGACCAAATTAGAGTGTACACCTTGCTGCCACAAACACTCAAAAGGATGGCTTTCCGCTTTTCCTCCGCGGTAATTTCATTCGCTACAAAATAAAATCTGAGGTGCTCTTCATCTTACATCGTTGCATCATAAGGATCGATTCTGCTGGTGAATAGCCTTTTTCTTGTTCTTAAGATTCGATGTACTCACGGTACAGTGTAGCGTCGGAGCTATTTTACCCTCGTCGCCAAATGTAATGACATGACGGAGCGGACATGTTTCAACAAGAAACAGATAAACTTTACCCCAGAAGGAAAAAACAGTTTGGACCAGTACTCTTATTTCCAAATTTTTACTGGTTTTCCATTTTAAAGTGTACAAGACCAGTTCAGACCAGTATTTTTATTTCCCAATTTTTAATGCTTTTTCCTTCTAGGTACAGAGCTTTTCATGTGCTACATGCTCAGTCAGGAATCCACCCTCTGGATTGCCCGCACTTAGAGCTCATTGGATGGAGCCACTCAGAACATCACATGACCCCCTGGTAGACAGCAAGAGAGGCTATACCTTCAGTTGCTACACATGCATCTTCATGACTAATGTTAAAGTAACATGAATGCAACTGAAAAGGATACTAGAAGTTTCAGTGCTCAATATGGTCAAGCAATGCAGGACAACAACCAACAAAACCAATAGCACGTTAATTTATGTAAACAAAATAATGGGGAGATGGTGGTGTGCTGGTAATATCACTGAATTAGTAATCCCGAGGCCCAGGGTAATGCTCGGCGAACCTGGGTTCAAATCCCAGCAATTAGTGGAATTGAAATCCAATTAATAAATCTGGAATTGGAAAGCTAGTCTCAGTAATGGTGACCATGAACCTGTCATTGATTATTGTATAAACCCATCTGGTCCACCAATGTCCTGTAGGGAAAGACATCTGCCACCCTCACCTGGTCTGGCCTCCATGTGACTCTAGATCCACAGTAATGTAGTTGACTCTTAACTGTCCTCTGAAATGACCTAACAAACCACTCAGTTCATGGGCAATTAGAGTTTGGTGGCAAATGCTGGCCTTGCCACTCATGCCCACAACTGATGAAAGAGTAAAAAACACGTAGCATGCATGTCAGGGGAAGTCAGAATCAAATTGGATGTCATCAAGTTTCATTGCCAAACATTTTGTTACTGTCTTGCCAATTTGCCAACCTGGGCAACAGGAGACCACAAGTGGATCTCACAGAAACAGCCGTCAACAGTCAGGTCAAAGGTTGGTGTGGTGGACTGGCGGGGGGGGGGCACGGCCATTGATAATCCAGCTCCTGGCAGTTATGACCTGAAATAGAATGGGTTACTGTTCCCCGGCTCTGACCTCAGTGTAACATTGGAGTCGGGTCCTGAGGGTATCCTCATGAGATTATAAGGGTGAGGTTATCGGGACCCAAACTGTATATTTAAAGCAGAGCACCACTTTTTTCTTGCGGGTGTTCCGCTCCCCTGCTTCATAACGCCAGCTGTGCCTCAGTGATTAGTAATGTCGACTCTGAGTCAGAAACTTATGGCTTAATGTCCTACTCCAGAGAGTTGAACAGAAAAGCTTAGTTTGGCATATCCAGTATGATCCAGAGGGAGCGCTACACTGTAGGAGGTACCATCTTTCAGATGAGATATTAAATTGAGGTCCTGTCCACCTACTCAGGTAGACATAAAAGATTCCATGGCACAATTTTGAAGAAGAGCAGAGGAGTCCTCCCCAGTATTGTGACCAAGTTCCCTCAATCAACATCATTAAAAACTGATTACCTGCTCATTATCACATTGCTGTTTGTAGGAGCTTGCTGTGTGCAAATTGGCTGTGCACTTCCTACATTTCAACAGTGACTACACTTCAAAAATACTTTAATGGCTGAGCACTTTAGGACATCTTGAGGTCATGAAAGGTGCTTTATAAATCCCAGTCTTCTTCCCTTTCTGTTCATAAGGGCTAATTTCATAAGGGAAAAAAGTTGGAAAATTCTCAGTGGAGAGGGGCTTCATAGGGACCACATGATAGTGAAAGCTCCTCAATTTCTCGCTCCCCACTAACTCCAGTCCAGCAATTGGGAATGAATCTTCTCCATTCCTGATCCCAGTTCATAAATTTAGCCTGGGCTTTGCAAATTGTGTTGTCAGATTTTCTATCTCATACTGCTTAATAAGGTTCAAAGTGTTGACCTTTGTCATTGAAGTTTATGAAATATAAACAACAAATAGTGGAGTTGCTGAGTGTGCCTCTAACATCCTGATGGGTTCAAGAATATTCCATTTGTAAATCAAACCTTACATCCTGATTTGGTAGGCCTGAATATTTTTCTCTAGCTCCTTGCCTCAATTCTGGTTTCATGACTACCAACAGTTCTTGAAATCACAGTCCATATAGCTGTAGGGTATGGGTTAGGGAGGTGGTGAAGGTTGGCAGGTTAATCAATCGCCCTCCAACTTGCCTACGTCCAATGTTCACATTGCACAGACACCAGTGCTGAAACCCAGTCTGATTCCCCCACCCACCCCCCAGACTAGGAGCAGTGAAGTTGATTGTACAACAATAACTGCCATGCAGCCTAAGACCAACAACAGCTTGGATTTATGTAGTGCCTTTAATATAATAAAATACCCCAAGGCACTTCATGAGAGCACATCAAACAAAATTTGGCATCAAGCCACATAAAGAAATGTCAGAACAGGTGAGAGGTAGTTGTTGAGGAGGAAAGCACGTAGAGACCGAAATGTTTAGGGAAGGAATGCCAGAGCTTGAGACCTAGGCAACTGAAGGCACAGGGGCTTGAAACAGTCACCTTTTTCTATGGTTCAGTTCCATTACTGGCTGGTTTATTTACCACTACTAGGAAATAGCAATACTGTTCTTGTAACATAATGACAAGTTTCACTGCAAACCTTGAAACTTTTCAGTGTATAGGTAAACAAATTTTTTGCCAAGCATATTTTGCATTAGGATAATGCCCTTTAAGACCCCAACAACTAGTATGGTACATTCTGTGATTAATAGCTGTGACCTATTTGCTTGAGTGAAAGGCAGTAAATATATTTCTGCATAAATTCTACTGACACAGTTCCCGCTGAAGGATGAAAAATCATTAAGGGGCAGGTAAGTGCATGCAAACAACAACACAATTGTGTGTCATACACAATGAGGTTAGTTGCTGCTGTTTACGCTGCGTGCTGTCATAATCCATAAATGTCAGTGGAAGCCTCTCTAATTTGATCAAATTAGACAGACTCAGATTCAATAAATATAATCAGCTGCAACAATGTTAACACCTCTGCTCTGAAATAAGCCTGATGGGAATGGTGCAATAAGATAATGGGCTTTCTTTAGTTACTAATCCCATTACGTGACTGTAAACCTGAAAAGACTGCATTGCCAGATTGATTCCACTCTAAGGGAGTGCAAGTATTACAGACCTCAACAAAGTCGAAGCATTTAGCCAAATCTGTTTGGTTTTATTAAATGAAGCCTGAATAGGGCCTCAATCCAAATTAATACCTGTCTGTGATTTTATTCACCTTCTTTGCAAGGACATCACTCGCCAAGGGCCTTTAGTTTAGTTTAGCTGCACAATTGGTAGTTGGAGCGTGGGGAGGAACATGATATCATAAGATCGTATGGAATAGGAATAAGAATAAACCATTCAGCCCATTGAGCCTGCTCCGCTATTTGCAAAGCTCATGGCTGATCTGCCTTAAAAATATTCAAAGACACTGCTTCCACGGCCCTTTGAGGAAGGGAGTTCCAAAGACTCAGCCACTTTCCTGCCTGTTCCCGATTACACAACGCCCTTGTTGATCAAAAATCTAACTCAGCCTTGAATATATTCAAAGACCCTGCCTCCACTGCTCTCTGTGGAAGAGAATTCCAAAGACTAACAACCATCAGAGAAAATAAATTCTTCCTTGTCTCTGTTTTAAATAGGGGAACATTTAAATGATACTCTGTTTTTCTATTCTTCCTGCCAAAGTGAACAACTTCAGATTTTCTCACATTATCCGCCAATACTTTGTCCACTCACTTAACCAATTTATATCCCTTTGTAAACTCTTTGTAACCTCCTCACAACTTGCTTTCCTACCTATCTTTGTATCAGCAGCAAATTTGGCTACAGAACAATCCCTTCATACTTTTAATCTACGAACCTACAAATTAAGAGCAGGTATAGGCCATTAGCCCATAAGCCTGCTCTGCCATTTGATAAGATCATGGCTGATCTGATTGTGGCCTCAACTCTACTTGCCTGTCTACCACTATACCCTTTGTCTCTATTGTTAGTTGGAATCAATATAACTCAGCCTTAAAAGTATTCAATGGCCCTTCCTTCACCACTCTCTGGCAAAGAGAATTCCATAGACTAATGATCCCCTGACAGAAAAGCTTTCTCTTCATCTCCATCTAAAATGGGAGACCCCTTGGGTGGGATTTTCCAGCCCTGCCTATCGCCGGGATCGTCCGGTCCCACTGAAAGTCAGTAAACTTATGGTTGGTCTGCCTCATCCCCTGCAGCAGGTCCCGCCACAGCAAGGCCGGAGAATCCCGGCCCTTATTTTTAAAATGTGGCCCCTAGCTCTAGTCTCTCTCACAAGGGGAAAATCCTTTCAGCATCCACCCAAGATCGTATATATTTCAGTGAGAAATCCTTTCATTCTTCTAAATTCCAGTTGATTCAAGCCCACAACCTGTCCAACCTTTTCTCATAAGACAACCACTTTATCCCAAGGAATCAGTCAGGTGAATCTTCTCTGCACTGACCTAGTGCAATTAGAGCCTTTCTTAAATAAGGAGGCTAAAACTATACACACCAATGCCCTGTACAGCTATAGCAAAACGTCCTTACTTTTATATTTAATGCCTCTTGCAATAAAGGACAACATTCCATTTGCCTTCCTAATCACTTGCTGTACCCATCTGTGAGTGCAGCAGATGGATGGGAGCACCACCACCTGGAGTTCCCTTCCAAGCCACTCACCATCCTGACTTGGAAATACACGCCATTCCTTCTGTGTTGCTGGGTCAAAATCCTGGAATTCCCTTCCTAACAGCACTGTGGGTATACCTACACCACATGGAATGCAGCGGTTCAAGAAGGCAGCTCACCATCACCTTCTCAAGGGCAACTAGGGATGGGCAATAAATGCTGGCCCACCCAGTGTAGCACACATCCTGCACACTAACTTTGTATGATTCATGTACCAGGACACTCAGATCCCTTTGTATCTCAGAGTTCTCCAATTTGTCTCTATTTTAAAAACATGCTGCTTTTTGATTCTTCCTGGCAAAGGGGCCAAGTTCACATTTTCCCACATTATACTTAATCTGCCAGATTTTTGCTGCGCCACTTAATCTACTTATGTCCCCTTCTAGACTCCTTATGTCCTCTTCACAACTTACTCTCTTACCCATCTTTGTGTCATCAGTAAATTTAGCAACTATACATTCAGTCCTTTCATCCAAGTCATTGATATGGATTGTAAATAGTTGAGGCCCCAAAAGTGATTCTTGTGGCACTCCACTCGTTATAATTTTCTAACTCAAAAATGACCCACTTATGCCTACTCTTGATTTCCTGTTAGCTAACCAATCCTCTATCCATGCTCTTATTTGCTGTAGTAACCTTTGGTGTAGCTCCTTCTGGAAATCCAAGTACAGCACATCTACAGGTTCCCCTTCATACACATTGCTTGTTACCTCCTCAAGGGACTCTAATAAATTAGTCAAACATGATTCTCCTTTCACAAATCCATGTTGACTCTGCTTGATTGCATCAAGGATTTCTAAGTGCCCTACTATAATGTCCTCATTAATAGATTTCAGCATTTTCCCTAAGGCAGATGTTAGGCTATATTGGCCTGTAGTTTCCTGCTTTCTGTTTCCCTCCTTTCTTGAATAGATGAGTTACATTTGCTATTTTCCAACCTGATGGGACCTTTCCAGAATTTAGGGAGTTTTAGAGAGTTAAAAGCAATGCATCAAATGTCTCAGCAGCCACTTTTAATGATCCTGTGGATGAAGTCCATTGGGATTTGGGGACTTGTCAGCCTTTAGTCCTAATCATGTTCTCAGTACACTTTCCTTGGTGATTGGTGATTCCCTGTGTTTTAAGTTCCTCCCTCCCTTTCACTTCTTGATTTTCAACTATTTCTGGGATGTTATTTGAGTCTTCTACAGTGAAGATAGACACAAAATATCTGTTCAAAGCATCCACCATTTCCTTATTTTGAGGGGACATGTCAATGAACTTTAATGGAAAAATTTATTTAATTTATAAACCCTTCATGAAACCTCATTCTACCTATGGATGAGGCTCCATGAAAAATGCAAAGGCCGCCTGGGCTCTTCACCTGCCTGCCAACCTTAAGGTTGGATGGGCAGCTTTCTCAATAGGGTTAGTTAGTTAATTAATGGCCTTAACAGGCCTTTGACAGTTCAGCAGGCACGCAGCCAACTTGGCTGCGTGACCGACGAACTGAAAATCTAAATGCCGCACGTTGACATCAGGACGTATGCCCGAAGTCACCCCACGTCATTTTACGCCACTGCTTGCCAAGCCGAAAATTCTCCCCTAAGTGTAATGAAATATCTCTATAAATGTCCACCACTACATCTCGAATGGCCTATCCCTTAACCTAATTTTCAATTTCACTTTAGGCAGCTCTGTCTTCACACCCTTATAATTGCCTTTATTTAAGTTTAAGACACTAGTCTTATACCCACTCTTCTCTCCCTCAAACTGAATGCGAAATCCAATCATGTTATGATCACTATTACCTAGGGATGCCTTTACTATGAGGTCATTAAGTAATCCTGCCTCATTGCACATTGCCAGGTCCAGGATAGCCTGCTCTCTGGTTGGCTCTAGAATGTGCTGCTCTAAGAAACTATCCCAAAAACATTCTAAGAAATTATCTTCCAGGCTGTCAATCTGATTCATCTGATCTATACGTAGATTAAAATCACCAGTGATTATTGCCATACCTTTCTCACAAGGCTCCATTATTTCTTTTTGTATGCTCCATCCTATAGAGTAGCTACTATTAGGGGACCTATAAACTATTTCCATAAGGGACTTCTTACCTTTGCTATTTCTTATCTCTACCCAAACTGATTTTACATCATGATCTTTAGAACTAAGGTTATCTCTCACTATTGTACTAACGTCATTCTTAATTAACAGAACTACCCCACCATATTTTCATAGCTTTCTATCCTCCGAAATGTCATGTACCCTTAATATTCAGGCACCAGTTTTTGTCACCTTGCAGCCATGTCTCTGCAATGGCTATCAGATCATACATATTTATTTCTATTTGAGCAGCCAATTCATTCAGTTTGTTGTGAATGCTATGTTCATTAGTCTTGCCCACTTCAACTGAGTTCAGAAATGAATATGTTCTCAGCAGTACGGCTTTATCATTACTGGTTGTGACAGTAGCAGATGAATATTTGTCGGGTTTATGCAGCATTCCTCTGTGTGCTAGTTTAGCAGAGGAGTTTACCTGCTAAATATAAGCATGAATCATTTATATTTCAAGATCAGAAAATGTCATTCCTGGTTTTATGCACACAATGTAGAGAAATTTACTGGATTAAAGAAAAGGCTTGCATTTACATTTCATTTGCATTTCATGACCAGAGGACATCCAAAAGCACATTATAGCCAAATACATATTTCTGAAGTGCAGTCACTGCTGTAACAGAGGAATAGCAGCAGTCAATTTAATAACAAGCAGATAATATGTTTCTGTGATGTTGACTGAGGGATAAGTATTGGCCAGGACCAGGGATTACTCCCCCGTTCTTCTCAAAATAGCACCATGGAATCTTTTATGTGCACCTGAGAAGAAGAGGAGTATAGAATGAGTAGGGGGGGAAGTTAAAAAGGAAATTAGGAGAGCAAAAAGGGGGCATGAAAAAACTTTGGCAGGTAAAATAAAGGAAATTCCAAAGTTATTTTACAGGTACATTAAGAGTAAGAGGATAACTAGGGAAAAAGTAGGGCCCATTAAGGACCATAGTGGTAATTTGCATGTGGAGCCGGAAGACGTAGGTAGGGTTCTAAATGACTACTTTGTGTCGGTGTCCACAAGTGAGAGAGACAACGTGGGTATGGAAATCAGGCAGAAGGACTGTGATATAATTGAAGAAATTAGCATAGAAAGGGAGGAGGTTCTAAGTGGTCTGGCAGGCTTAAAAGTAGATAAACCTCCAGGCCCGGATGAAATGTATCCCAGGCTGTTGAGTGAGGCAAGGGAGGAGATAGCAGGGGCGCTGGCAATAATTTTCAATACCTCTCTGGCCGCAGGAGAGGTGCCAGAGGACTGGAGGACAGCCAACGTGGTACTGTTATTCAAGAAGGGAGGAAGGGATAAACCAGGGAACTACAGGCCAGTCAGTCTAACCTCACTTGTGGGGAGACTATTGGAAGCAATTCTGAGGGACAGAATTAATCTACGATTGGAGAGGCAGGGATTAATCAAGGACAGTCGGCATGGTTTTGTTAAGGGGAGGTCATATCTGACCAATTTGATTGAATTTTTCGAAGAGGTGACCAGGTGTGTAGATGAAGGCAATGCATTTGACGTAGTCTACTTGGACTTCAGCAAGTCTTTTTATAAGGTCCGCATGGGAGGCTGATAATGAAGATAAGAACCCATGGGATCTAAGGCAATTTGGCAAAATAGATCCAGAATTGGCTGAGTGGCAGGAAGCAGAGGGTGATGGTCGAGGGGTGGTTTTGTGACTGAATGCCTGTGTCCAGTGGGGTTCCAAAGGGATCGGTGTTGGGTCCCTTGCTGTTTGTGGTATATATACATGATTTAGACTTGAATGTAGGAGGGTTGATCAGTAAGTTTGCGGATGACACGAAAATTGGTGGTGTGGTAAATAGTGAAGAGGATAGCCTTAGATTGCAGGAGGATATAAATGGGCTGGTCAGATGGGCTGATCAGTGACAAATGGAAATTAATCCAGATAAGTGTGAGGTGATGCACTTGAGCAGGACAAACAAGGCACAGGAACACACGATGAATGGTAGGACCCTGGGAAGCACCGAGGATCAGAGGGACCTTGGTGTGTATGTCCACCGGTCCCTTAAGGTAGTGGGACAGGTAGATAAGGTGGTTAAGAAGGCATATGGGATACTTGCCTTTGTTAGCCGAGGCATAGAATATAAGAGCAGGGAGATTATGCTGGAACTGTATAAAATGCTGGTTAGGCCACAGCTAGAGTATTGCATGCAGTTCTGGAATCCGCTTTACAGGAAGGATGTGATTGCACTAGAGAGAGTGCAGAGGAGATTTACCAGGATGTTGCCTGGGCTGGAGAGTTTTAGTTGTGAGGAAAGATTGGATAGACTGAGGTTATTTTCCCTGAAGCAGAAGAGATTGAGGGGGTACATGCTTGTGATGTCTAAAATTATGAAGGGCATAGATAGGGTAGACAGGAAGGAACTTTTCCCCTTGGCGAAGCGATCAATAACCAGGGGCCATAGATTTAAGGTAAGGGGCAGGAGGCTTAGCGGGAATGTGAGGTTGAATTTTTTCACCCAGAGGGTGGTGGGAATCTGAAACTTGCTGCCTCAAAGGGTGGTAGAGGCAGAAACCCTCATAACATTTAAGAAGTATTTGGATGTGCATTTGTGATGCCATGGCATACAAGGCTGTGGGCCTAGTGCTCCAAAATGGGATTAGAATAGTTAGGTACTTGTTTGACCGGCGCAGACTCGATGGGCCGAAGGGCCTTTTTCTGTGCTGTAGACCTCTATCACTCTGAGGCAGATGTGAGGCGTCAGTTTAACGTCTCACCTGAAAGATGGCACCTCTGACAGTGCATCACTCCCTCAGTACTGTGCTGGAGTGCCAGCCTTGATTTTTGTGTTTAAGCCCTGATTTAGATGCAAGCGGTTGCCAACTGAGATGCATTGGAGCATCTCATGGTTTGGCCAAACTGTTAGACATTTTTTCTCAGCCTTCAGCTAGAAAAATCTGTGTACCACAAATTGCTGAAAGCACAAGTTAATAACATCGCATCGAGGGCAAAGGGGCATCTGGAACCTTAGAGATGTTGGGTGGAAACCCCCCATCCCACCCCATGGCGGGCTTCGTGGCGGGCAGAAGCAGAGAATTTAGTGGGAGACCAAAAACCGGAAACCCGCCAGCATAAAAATAGTTTTTGATTCTCCCAATGGTGGGGTAATGAGAGGTTGGGTGTCCCACTGACTGGTGGCGTGAACGCCATTTGCATTCATTACCATTTCATGAATGCTCATTAAATTAGCTCCTCATCAGAATCATGAGCCGCCTTCCAATCTTGCATCACACCAACAGGAAATCCCGTTAGTCTGAATCTCATTTGGAAAAGGATGGCATACACAGGTTGGACCTTACTTCGCTCGTGGCTTCAAGGTGAGTGCATCGCAAATAGTCTGCTGTCTATAGCGCTGCACTTGTCTTGTCGTGATTCCAGTGAAGTCCCTGCCACTCTCCGCGCCCTTTTCAAACTGAAGTTCCCGCCACTCTCCGTGCCCTTTTCAAACAGTGCTCTCTCATCGGATGGTCAACGGCACGGAACGCCCTATAGGTTATGTTTCAAGAAAGCTCACCACAGCGGAAAGGAGAGATTCGCAGGTAGAAAAAGAAGGCCTGTCCTTCATCTTTGGTGTCAAAAAATTTCACCAGTACGTACACAATCATTTCAGACCACAAACCATTGCTAGGACTGTTTAGTGAGGACAAGGCTATACTACCCATAGCCTCAGCAAGAATACAACAATGGGCTTTCATTCTGGCAGCATGTGAATATACTTTCATAAATAGGCCTGGCAATCAAATTGCAAATGCCGATGCCCTTAGTCATTTGTCTTTACAAGAAAATTATGAGCACGTCCCAGTTCCACAGGAACTTGTTTAACTGTTAAATTTATTAGATTCCTCGCCAGTGTGTACTCGACAGATCAGAGACTGGACAAGTCGGGACCCAGTCCCATCTCAAGCACAAGAACAAGTGTTACATGGTTGGTCACCAGGAGCCCGTATCTGACTAAATGAAATCGTACTTCAATAGAAGACATAAAATAACCAGCCAGGTTGGCATCTTATTGTGGGGAGAGAGAGTGATAGTTCCTCCAAAGGGAAGAGATCCACTTTTAATTGAACTACACACTGCACATACCGGAATTTCCCGAATGAAGACCAGAGCATGCAGCTATCTATGTTGGCCTGGGATGGATGGAAAAATAGAGAGTTTAGTAAAGCACTGTGTGCAATGCCAGCACCTGCATGAGTTGCCAGTGACAGCTCCATTACACCCATGGGAGTGGCCAGGAGGACCCTGGGTGTGGTTACACATTGACTACATTGGACCTCTCCTGGGAACAATGTTTCTGCTCATTGTCGATGCGCATCCAAAATGATTGGATGTATATGAGGTGAAGTCACCAATGTCGATTGCTACAATTGAGAAACTATGTCAGAGCTTTGCCATTCACGGACTACCAGAAGTAGTTGTTTCCGATAACGGCACGGAATTTACGAGTGCTGAGTTTCAACGGTTTATCAGCCTCAAAGGTATCACTCATATGAAAATTGCACTGTACCACCCTTCCTCAAATGGACTGGCTGAAAGGGCAGTTCAAACGTTCGAGGCAGGCATGAAAAAGCTAACTGGCGATTCCTTGGCAACCAAGCTAGCACGCTTTCTTTTTCATTACAGGGCTGCCCCAAATAAAACAACAGGCGTCACACCTGCGGAATTATTGTTGAAACGTCATCTCAGGACGAAATTGAGCTTAATAATGCCAAATTTAGAGGGGAAGGTGGAAAGGAGTCATGCAAGCCAGAAAACTAGACATGACTGGCATAGTCACAAGAGGAAATTTACCGTAGGAGAGCCAGTATACGTGAAAAACTTCGGGGAAGGACCACAGTGGTTACCGGGAGAAAAAAGTGCGGTGACTGGACCTCTATCTTACCTCATGGAGGTGGAAGGCCAGATCATTCGTAAACATGTGGACCATTTAAGGAAGAGAGAGACAAATCATCAAGATTTGGTTTCACCAGTGATCATGACTGGGTCTGTGTTTCCTGTTGAGGATTCTCAACCCAGGACTGACATGTCTGATGTTCCTGTAAGAGTTGAGGATACAGAACTGCAAGTGCCCACTGAAGCACCTGATGTTCAGGCAACTCTAGAAAAGGAGGTTCCTGACAAAGAATCTGAAGTTGTGGAGCTGCGACATTCTACACGAGGCCAGGAAACCACCTGAAAGACTGAATTTGTATATTCCTTACCCAGTGTAAATATTATGTTGTCCTGAAAAATATGCACTTGTAAATATAATATGTGTATATGCCGAGTTAAAGGGGGAGGAATGTAATAATTATGGTTTTGTTTAGAATAATACTTGTTAGGAAAGGTCGCATGCGGCAAAATTTTATGGCAGCGGGATTTTACATTCCTGCCGAAGCCATTGAGGTTTAGAATGTCTCACCACATTTTACGGCCCTGTCCCCGCCGAAACAGGGCCATAAAATTCTGCCTATGATCTGTAGTAACCAATAGGAAAGTAGCGTGGGCTACTTCAGCAGTCAGTGCAGAGTTAGAGTTGGAGTTGAAAGCATACGTGTAGTTGCTGCTGAGTATATTGTAAATAAACTTAAAGTTTCCACCCAAGAAGTGTCTGCAGATCAACTCTACAAATAATAACACAACTCGGCCATCCCACAACAGAAGGTTTTGCAGGGGGTTGGGGAGTAGGGAGGGGGGAACACGGTGGGGGCCAATGGGGAAAAAAGGATTTGCAAGGTGTTCGGGGGCTGGGGTGAGGAGGGGGGAATACACATGGGGCAATGAGGAATGGAAGGCTTTACAAGGGATTAGAGGGGTTGTGGAAGGGGGAACAGATGAGGGGCAATGGGGAAGGAAGGCTTTGCAAGGGGTTGGGGGGAAGGGGGCATGATGGAAGACAGAGGTGCTGGAAGGCTTTGCAAGGAGGTGGAGGAGGAGGGGGATGATGGGAAGCAGAGGGTATACCGAGGGCTGGGGAGCTGGAGCCCAATAAGGGTAACTGAAATGTTGAAAACAAGGGGATGAAAGGGATACCACATGTCTGAATTGGAGAGGATGCACAGACACTCCAGAATAGGAAAGGGATGAGGGATTTGTTAGAGTGCCACAAGAGGGATCAGTTGCACTCAGGCTCATAAGTGGTGGATGGAGGGTGGTGTTGGCAAGGGAGACCGTGTAGTCTCCAGTCCTGTGGGCAATGGGGAACTTTGTGAAAGCCAAAGCCATTTGCCTGGGGCTTGTAGCCAGGAGTCAGAGAGTAGAGATGTTCCTGGAGCTCTGTGAAAAGCAGTCAGTAGAGACAATCCTGGGGCGCTGTGAACCTGCCAGCCAGCAGTCAGAAAGCGGAGACTGTCATGGGTGCAGTGGGCATGAGTAACCATTGGGAGCTCCAGGGAGGGGCAAGGGCTGTGTGCTCATTAGGAATAATGTACAGCTCAACGTGCAGGCCTGTCTCACAGTCACTGCCAATGGGCTTGTCTGTCTCTGTACTGGGCTGCAGATGGTATGGTGATTGTAATGGGTGGGCACCTGCAGCCTGTATTTGGGGAACACATAATAAAAGCGGTGGGGCGTGCAGGTTATGTGAAGTTTTCCAGGGGTGGGTGGGGTGAGGGGGTTTTGTTCACCTCAGTAGGTGACTGTGCACACAGATAGACAGGGTAGAGGTCTACGTGGGTCATGGGCACTTCAGTAGTGAGGGGCTCAGGGGGGAGGGGAAGAATGTCCACACAACAATGATGGGATCCAGCATTATTGGGTGAGGCTGGAGAATAACAGGAAGGAGCTCTACCTTCACATCCTGAGGTTCCAGGTAGATTTCTGGGACATCAAAGGTCATATTGAAATAGTAGTGCAAAACCACCATCTTGCTCTACCGGAGTTATACCACAGTTATGAATCGAAAGTAGAAGCGGTTCTGAATGGAAGGGTCTGAGGCTGTGTGGGAGGAGGGTACTGCTGGACTAAGGCGCCCTTTCTGGGGGCACCCTCTAACTTGCTGGTACTGCAAAAGTGACCTGGAGCCTGATTAGAGATAAAGAAGAAAGCCTTTGAAAGCCAATGCTTTTATCAGCGCTATAACAGGGGTACTCATAAGTCAATGGCTTCACACCACACTCGCTGCATATCAGCATTAACACATCGGGATGCAAAATTTGGGAATGGGCAATTGGCAAGGGGGCCCAGATGCAGCACATATGCATTCCATTAATGGAAACCAGTCACATGCTCTCCAGTTTTGGCATTCATATCGACCCAAAGGGCATCCAGTTTTTAATCATGTGCAACTCATTGTTAGTTAGGATGCCAGGTCAGGGGTTGGAGCACTGGGCTAGGTTAGTTAGTGCTTGTCATTCAAACCTTCTCATAGCAATGAAGGGTTCAGATGTAATGCTTCTGGGATGGCATCTTGGTCACCTCAATGTGGGTGGTAGCACCTCAAAGACAAGGCAGCATCAGCGCCAATGTAAGTAGGGCAGAAACCACTATAGACCGTTGCATTTGCTATAGGTAACAGATTGTGAGCTTCACTAACTTGATCCATTAATCATTAATTCCTTAAATGTTTCATTTCAGAGAGAAGGTAAAAGAAAAATGGATGCAGGCCTCAATGCTGCCTTTTTGAGGGCCCTAATCGAATGGTGGAGGCAAAGGAGGGAGAGGTAACACAGAGCACAGCTCCAGGAGGAGTCCCCGCCTGATGTCCAGGGTCAAGGGGAACCAGAGCAAGTACAAAAGGGTTAGGAAGAGAGACCCAGACAACAGAGGCAACCCGCCAGACCAAGGGTATGCTGAAGAAGGTTCTCCTATTTACAAATGAGTGCGAGACAATGCTGGATATATCTGCGCATGTCCTGAGTTCTGGTAGATCACATCTGCCACATTTTTCGTGAAGACCTGATGCCCCATGGAGTTGGAGGCTATCCCCTGCCAGTGGCTTTAAAGGTCACCACCGTGCTCAATTTCTTTGCCTGTGGGCCGTACCAGGGATCCAGAGGGTACCTGTGTGGCATCTCACAGTCCCTAAGACATAGGTGCATAATGGAGGTCACAGGTTCCCTTTACAGCAAGGCACATTGTTATAATGCAGTGGTTGGTAAAGGCTGTTATTTAAAATCCCAGAGGGAAACTTTAAACAGCTGTCATAACCTATATTTTCGATTGGTATGTTTGGATTTGCAGCTCTAAATTCAGGGATAAGGCCACCAGTTGAGAGGTGTTTGCATCAAACTAAATGAGACCTTTATTAATTTGCAGCAATATATTAAACACACATGGCTACAAATTACTACCATTATAACTTTTTAACAAATTTTCAAACTAATCTCCATTAAGGCAACAACAACCCACAAACATTAAACAAACACCAGGCAAAGTATTTTCACCTTCAAACTCAAGATGAGGTTCTTTTCAATTTGGTTCCTTTGGAGACAGTTGTAGACTTACAGCTGTTTTGATGTTATATTACCTCTATTCTGCACACACAAACTCCCTTCAGGTTATACCCAGTGCTTCTCTTTGAATGTGAATTCTCATTGTATCACCAGTCCCTTTTGACCCCTTTCATAGTACCAATTTTATTAGTAATATAAACATATTGCTTGGTGTCTCCCAGCTAGATGCAAGATTTCACTCCCACTCTTAAATGGTCTATTCAACAAAATGCAAATATACCCCTGCCTCTCTGGTTACATCTCAAAACTACTGTACATCAAAGCACCCAGACTTTAATCCAATTAAAATACACAGAGACACACCCACAGACTAAACTAAACCAAACTAAAAAAGAATTTCCAATTACATCATATACATTAACAGCTTCATGACACACATCACTATGTGAGGTTTACTCTGGACGAAGATAGCCAGGCTGCGAGATTCACCAGCTTCGTTGCTATCTCAGGCTTCCCAAGAGCACAGGGTGCAACTGACTGTACCCATGTGGCTTTAAGGGCTCCATGGCATCAGCTCCTAATGTTTATAAACCACATATGCTACCATTCCATCAACGTTCAACTGGTGTGTGATCATTGGAAGCACATAATGCACGTTTGTGCACGGTACCCTGGGAGTTGGGATGACTCATACACCCTGGGTCACTCCCAGGTGCCTGAGATTTTTGAAGAGCCTGGACGCCTGCAGGGATAGCTGCCTGGGGACAAGGGGCACCCCCTGACACCAGTGTGTTGCCCTCAGAGTCGTTCCAAGGGGAAGTCCAAAGCTGCTCACAGCTTCACACGCTCCCTAATGTAGCAGACCATTGGGATTCTGAAGATGCACTTCAGATGTTTGGACCACTCAGGTTGTGCAATACAATACACTCCTGATAGGGTTTCCCGCATCATTGCTGCATGGTGCACCCTTCACAACCTCATACTACAAAGAGGTGATCCCTTGCCAGAGGGTGAAATGGAGGAGGATGAGAGCTCTTTGGAGGATGACGATCAGGAGGCCCAGGAACCTCAAGAGGATAATGAGGGTCAGTTTGAATGTGATGACGCTATTGAGGAAACAAGAAATGGAGAGGTGCCAGTGACACTTTAGTTGCTGCAAGATTCCTGGAGGAGTAAAGTGAAGGCAAGGGGAGGTGGCCTGGGTACTCCTGGCCCTCAATGTCATTCCCTTTCATCTCAAGGGATGTCCAACCGCATTGAGAACTAGTCCAGCATTCACATTTGCACCTTCTGGCCTCATGATGCACCAGGCCATGATCTCTAAGAAGCTCTGTATACACTCGTTCTGGAAGGTGAGAGTCCAATCAACAATGAGAGCAATGCGAAAGCTGACTAGAAGCAGCCACCACCACATAATTAACAAACTATAGTGAAATGAGGACATGGTTGGGGATATCCTCCTCCAGTCCATGTTTTGTCCTTTGCCATTACCACTGAGGAAAATCAGCTGCTGCTAATCGTTCATGGCTGATGAGCTGCCCTCTCACAATGGTTTTCCGTGAGGAAGAAGGGTTAGAAGTGCGTAAGTCACACACTTTTAACATTAACTGACATTACACAAAAGCGTGGATACTATCTTCAGTAGGTCGATATCACACGAATGTGAATCTCACAGAAGGAGACCATCACTGAATGGGAGGATGGATAAACCTGGTAATAAGTGGATTGAAATGCACACAATCACAATGCCTTCAATTGACCAAGCCATTCACAGAACCACCAAATGTATTTACTGAAGTGCAACATTTTCACCGTGGTAACACACCCGTGACCCAAAAGCGATTTCAATATTTCTTCATTTTCCTAACCCTACCACTATGCCTGGGTGCACCCTCGACATCCAGACATACGCAGCAGAGACGGAGGCAGCCTGCTGACAGCTACAGCCTGATGTTTGCGATGACCTTAGCAGACGTCCTGAGGCCTGGAGGCCCCCAGCCTGATAAGGTCTCCTGGTTAGGGGCAGATACACCCTCCTTGGCCTGAGCATTCGGAGTAGATGGGATCAAAGGCAAAAGGGATTCTGAATGGCTGGACATCCTTAGAGTGTCCTGAGAGGAGGCCCCCAGGGTGTCCTACTGATGGTCATCCTCCCTGTGGGTGCCTGAGGACCCCGCCCTGGCACCTGGAGGGGGGTCAAGGTGCCTCGTCCCCCTGTCGTCTACATCTTGATAGTGCCCACCATGGTGTGTGGCCACGGAGTCTGGGGCTGACCACAAATCTGGCAGAACCTGCTGGACCAGGGTGTTCATGGCAGCCGACCTTCCCATGGCAACCTCGAGGTGCTCACATGTCCAAGGCACAACATCAGGCAGAATGCAGACAGACTCCTCCATCCTTTGCTCTATTCTGCTGAGTGACTGCCAAGTCTCTGCCTGTTGTTGCATCTTCAGCATTGAGTTGGCCGTTGCTCACAGAGGCTCTTCAACTGACTCAGGCTGAGTGGGTGGCTGGCCTCCAGCAGCCCCACAAGTACCGGAGACCTGGGCTGCCCCTGCCTCTGGCTGCTGCGTATCGGTGAGGTATTCTCTAGTAGGTCAGCCCGAGCCTAATCTACAGCTATGCCCCACCAAGGTGTGTGTCTCTGCGTTAGCCAAGGGTGCAGGCAAGCACACTGATGGTTCCTCATCAGCTTCCTCTTTAAACCTGGTCTGACGGGGACTTATGTTGGGCACTCTTGTGGGCCTCGATCAGCTGGTGCCTATAAGATAGAGAACAGAGTTTTGGTTGATTAACATGAAGAATATAAGACTGCATGTCATTCATTAAGATTGCCAGGGTGTGATGAACTAATGGAGCTGTGATCTGTATTTGGTTGCTGAGACAATCCAATCTCGCCTTCCCCACAGGCACGGGAATACACGATGAATGGTAGGACCCTGGGAAGTACCAAGGATCAAAGGGACCTTGGTGTGCATGTCCACCGGTCCCTTAAGATAGCGGGATAGGTAGATAAGGTGGTTAAGAAGGCATATGGGATACTTGCCTTTATTAGCCAAGGCATAGAATATAAGAGCAGGGAGGTTATGCTGGAACTGTATAAAATGCTGGTTAGGCCACAGCTAGAGTATTGCGTGCAGTTCTGGAATCCGCATTATAGGAAGGATGTGATTGCACTGGAGAGAGTGCAGAGGAGATTTACCAGGATGTTGCCTGGGCTGAAGAGTTTCAGTTATGAGGAGACATTGGATAGACTGGGGTTATTTTCCCTGGAGCAGAGGAGATTGAAGGGGGACATGATTGAAGTGTATAAAATTATGAGGGGCATAGATAGGGTAGACAGGAAGGAACATTTCCTCTTGGTGAAGGGATCAATAACCAGGGAGCATAGATTTAAGGTAAGGGGCAGGAGATTTAGAGGGGATGTGAGGAAGAATTTTTTTCACCCAGAGGGTGGTGGGAATCTGGAACTCACTGTCTGAAAGGGTGGTAGAGGCAGAAGCCCTCATAGCATATAAGAAGTATTTGGATGTGCATTTGCGATGCCATGGCATACAAGGCTAGTAGTTTCCTAGTGCTGCAAAATGGGATTAAAATAGTTAGGTACTTGTTTGATTAGCACAGACTTGATGGGTCAAAGGGCCTTTTTCTGTGCTGTAGACCTCTATGACTCTATGACTATGACAGGAGTAATCCCTTTCCTCCCAGCAATCCCAGTGGCATCCTCCTCAAATTGAGTGAGGGCAGTGATGTTGGCCGTCCCTCCCCTTGTCTGCGCTCTTTCCCACCTGTTGTGGGCAAGCTTGCCCTGGATGAAGACAAAAGAAAGACAATGTGATGAAAAGGGGTGGAGCAGAGGTTGGAAAAGATTCATGCGTGTTTGGTGAGCCCTCCCCAGCAGGCTTGAGGATGGAGACTGAGCAGCATGATAGTTGGGATGGTCGTGATGTGAAAGGTTCCATTAGTTAATCAGAGGTGATTTGTGTCCCCTGCTCATGGTTGTGTGAATCATATCCCTTTAAACTGGATTTTCCTTTTTAAAATATGTAAAGACATTACAGTATTTGAACATTTGGAGGCTGCCAAAAGTTTTTTTTGGAAGGGCCATAAGTTCACTTTGGAACTGTGGAGGCCTCTTCCAAGAAATCACATGAGCTACATGGCACTTGGGAAGGAGTTGTTTGTTTGTTTTGAACTGCAAAGTCCTTTAATTAATGAAACTGGAAAAAAAGGCAATCACATGGCAGAGGCAAACCTTAAGTTTGAACCTGTGGTTTTGCTTTCAGTCTTGTTGGGGAAAGGTTGAGAACAGAAGGCTATCCTGACTAGCTCCCTCTCCCTCTCTGCTTTGTGAAGCCGTGTATGGTTCTCGACTTGTAGCCAGGCCATCCTCACTTGAGTGTAGCTTGTCTGTATAATTTTGGACCTGCTAGCTGAGACAGGAAGAATTGGTCCAGCCATACTCTCCTCCATGCTGAACTTCCCAACATCTACCAGCGGCACACTTTCAACCCAAGTGAACTTCAGATTGACAACATTGAATCTCTGAGATCTTTACATGTTTTTTCCTTTCTAAGAAATCTTTTCTTTCCATCCACCCGATTCTGCAGAGACTACATGTGTGTCTTTTGTGTTTCTGTGTATGTGTGTGTCTGTGTGTGTGTGTGTTTGTGCCTGTGTGTGTGTCTGTGTGTGTGTGTGTACGTGTGTCTGTCTGTGTATGTGTGTACGTGTGTCTGTCTGTGTATGTGTATCTTTGTGTGTGTGTGTCTGTCTGTGTGTGTATTTGTGCCTGTGTGTGTGTGTGTCTGTGTGTGTATTTGTGTGTCTGTCTGTGTGTGTGTGTCTGTGTCTGTGTGTTTTTGTCTGTGTGTGTGTGTCTGTGTGTGTGTGCTGGGGAAGTTTAAAAGGGTTTAGTTGGTTACACTTCCAGATTACAATCATGTGTCAACCAGTTCTTGAAACTTATTTAAAAGGAGATTTGTTTTATAATATATTAATCATTCTGAGATATTTGAAAGTAGCCTGGTCAGAGTCTCTTTTCTTCTGGGTACTAGAGGTACTAGGTGCACAATTGGCCATTTTGGTGAGAAAATTAAACATTTAAATTAATGATATGGCCTGCGGAGCTTGATAATTCACACAGCCCTACCATCCTGGTCGTAACATGAGATCCCTGAAGAGAGTAGCCCTTTTTTTTTATTCGTTCATAGGATTTGGGTGTTGCTGGCTAGGCCAGCATTTATTGCCCATCCCTAATTTCCCTTGTTCAGCGGGCATTTTTTTTAAAAGTCAACCTCATTATTGTGGGTCTGGGAGTCACATGTAGGCCAGACTAGGTAAGGGCAGCATATTTCCTTCCCTAAAGGACATTAGTGAACCAGATGGGTTTTGACAACAATTGGCAATGGTTTCATGGTCATCATTAGATGCTTTAACTCCAGATTTTTATTGAATTAAAGATCCCACATCTGCTGTGATGAGATTTGAACTTTGGTCCCCAGAGAATTACCCTGGGTCTCTGGCCCAGTGACAATATCACTATGCCACCACATACCCCTCCCTGGTTACACGACGTCATGATGAGAGTTTACTATTGGACGGGGTTGAAGGATGGCTTACGCTGGCGGAGCAGATGTGATCGTTCATCCTCTTCCTGCACTGGATGGATTTTTGGGTGCGGCTGTGATGCTGTGATGGCCTACCAGGCTGGAGAGGTGAGGTTAGTCTGCTTCCTGGAACTGTCCCTGGGATATAGGACATCCTTATACAGCAGCACTCCTCTGATCAAAGCCTCGAGGGGCTGGTGGGTGAAGCGGGGCGCTGCCTTCTTCTTGAGGCTTGCAGCCTTCTTCTTTTGGCTTGATGACATCTCAAACAGTGTCCTGGAGACAGGTGGGCTGGAGAGAGTGAGATGTGTGAGCTCCAGTGGCGTTTAATATGGCGATCGGACCTTCAGCCCTGTCAGGTCAAGGCGGGGTGGACTAATCAGGTGATTCAAAGAGATACTCTCCTGTGCATAGTTTTAAAATTTCCAAGCGCGGAATTGGGCGCCATTTCCTGCCATTCCAAGCAGTGGGATATGCTCTGTGAAACCTGCCGACCACCACACTTAGCTTCAAAAATGGAGAAATCCGCCCGTTCGTTTTTTTTTTAACATGGAAAACCTCAAGAGCCAGCATGCAGGAATACGCAATAACAATGCACTCAGGGAATAGACTTCCATTCAGTTCTGATATCAGAAGTGAACTTCCTACAATGAATATTACTCTGCGGTGCACAGCATTAAAATAAAAGCTTCCCGACTGAACTTGCCTGGTACAGTTAGAGGGTGAAAATCAAAGACACATTATTTGTATTCAGAATGTGGATTATAGAATTTGAAGATAGTGCCTCATGCTCTAAGCAAAAGCATTGTGCAAACATGCCCCTTGACGTTCAGCTTGCCTCACCGCCTTATACTCATGTCCCAGCTGCTCTTCAAGTACTTCAATTGATCCTGTATTTATACATGGCCCCTCTCTGCAAACCTCTGATAGGGAGGTGAAAAAGGATTGGGAGAAAGCCTTTTGGAAAAACACCACGCACGTGCCAAGTGTGTGAACACGTATATTGTTTGTATCTGGACAAATTTCAAATTTTCAACACCTCTGAATTATTTCGAACTGTAAAAAGAGCAGCTGGAGGCCAAGTGTCTGCTCAGTTGTATTACTCTCCACCCTGAGCCTGAAGGTTTGACATTACAGTTCCACTTCAAACACATGAGTAGAAAATTTAGTCTATACCAATGCAGTACTGAAGAGGTGCTGCATTGTTGGAGGAGCTTCATTTTGGATGAGACATTAAACCAAGTCACTGGGCTGAATTTTGATGTAAAATCAATAGGAGGTGTAGTGTTGGGTTGCGGAGGGGTAGAGGTTAAAATCTCAAAAACCTGTTTCCCAATGTTAACTGTTGCTGGATCAAAATCTTGGCAATCTCTCCCAAACAGCACTGTGGGTGTTCCTACAACACTGCAGCGGCTCAAGAAGGCGCCTCGCCACCACCTTCTCAAGGGGCAATTAGGGATGGGCAACATATGCTCATCTAGTCAGCGATGTCCACCATCTCATGAAAGGATGAAGAAAAACTAACCTGGCTTCAAGTCGCTCATTTTTTGGTTTTAACTGAACCAACCAGGCAAAGGATGTTTGTTGAAACTTTAAATGTGATAATAAGCCTGTAGCCCTCATTATCATGCAGCTTTTGGACTTTTATTGGTTTTGGGAACTGTTGACTTTCACCCCGTCACCTGACCTGAACCCACTGCATCTTCCCCCCCACCCCCCCCCCCGCCACCCTACCCCACTCCCCCACCCCCTCACCAGGTATGGTTGCATTCCTCTGATTGATCCCACCACTGCTGTCAACACCTACAGTCGGCAGCCGCTCCGGTAGAACCCCCATCCCACTGGTCTGGTGGAGCCGGCAGTAGCCTTCCCCCGGATGACGACCTGTTCCCTGCATAAACTTACCTTCTGCTGTGGCTGTTAGTGAGCAGCTCCCCGCCTGATTAGATGCTCACCTGTCAATCAGGCTAGGCCCCTGGGCGGGCAACTGATGCATGATACCATAGACATCCTGCCAAGTTAAAACTGTGGGGGGATCCCTAATTGTGAATTCCTCACCCCCACTCCCAGACTTTCTAACCGGCCTGCTCCCTGTGGATCAGGTCAGTAATTATTCTGCCCATTGTGCCCTCTCAGGTGGGCATAAATATGTCATAGTACTCTTTGAAGAAGAGCAGGGGAGTTCACCATCAGGCTATTTATTTCATTTTCATTTGTGGGAGCTTGCTGTGTGGAGATTGGCCACCACATTTCCCGCATTTAAATAGTGATTACACTTCAAAAGCATTCAATTGCCTGTAACGTGCTTTGGGACATCCCGATTTTGTGAAAGGATCTATAACAATGCAAGACTTTCTTTTCTTTTATCATGCTGCATCTCCATTCCAAATGTTTCCTTGCATCTCACCAGTGCCTGCGTTTTGAGAATTTGGATAAAATGCCATGAGGATGGTCTAAATTCATAATGGTTATTAGGGTAGACAGGACTCAATCCACAATTGCTTTGTTCCCTGTGATGAATCCCCGGCTTGTAGATTCCAAGGGTCCTCTGCATAAAGAACTTGGCTACTCACCGCCCATTTCCTAAAAAACATGGATTCACAGAGAGAGAAAAAACAACCTCCTTTAAAACAGAATTGGGGGTTGCACTGGAAAAAAAGAACATACAGTCAGTTGATGTGGAAAACAAATGCCACAATTCCAATGCTATGGGATGAGGTGCTCTTGCCCTTGGGCCTGATATTACAGCACATCCCAGCAGGTCCGCTTGATACTGATATCAGTTACTTGAATGTGAAAGCCTTTAATTTTCCCTTTCTTCGATGAAGACAAAAAAAAAATCACCAATAGGTCTTTTTTTTTCAAATACAAATGTTAAATCCTGAATAATTAAAATTTACACTCCAGAGAATTGCAGCAACTGCTATACAGCAAATGTTCATCTTTTCAATTCGACCAGACTAATAACTTGAAGGATATTAATTAGTGGAGGAGTTTTTCAGCGCAGGAGATTAAGATACAATGGAAATTGTTACATTTATTAATACCAACAGGAGAATTTCCCTGAGGAACTAATGCAGTGATGTTTTCGGGCTGGCCTATAATCTACATTTTTTGGGGGGGTAAATAAGGGGTAGTGGAAATCTGGAAACTCCCTGCCTCAACATATACTTTGTGCCAGTCCATTGTGCACTGATGCACTAAACAAGACATGACAGCGTTGTTTGCAGCACCCAAGTGATAAAGGAGCACCCTGGTGACATGTTGAAGGTGCTTCTGAAGCGTGTGAATCAAGCTGCATCTATCCACTTATAGGCCAGGATTTTCCCCTCGGCGATTTGGGGGTGGGGCCCAGTCATCAAGGGGAAAATGACGCGGGATGATCTCGGGAGGAATCCCCAACGTCATCCCAGTCCATTTAAATTTTTAGGAAGGTGGGCGGACGGCGAAATCAGCTGTCCGCCCGCCGACCTGTCAATGGCCAATTGACGCCGTTGACAGGCTATTTAAAGTAATTAAAGACCTGCCCGTCCAAGCTTAAGGCTGGTGGGCAGGCCAGGGGCCCCAGCGGGCTCCAGATTATTGATGAAACTTCGTCCATTGACGGGATGAAGTTTCATGTCCATATTGTAAAAAATTAATAAAGTGTATGTGTTCTTTGTTAACATGTCCCATCTTGTATGACATTATCACATGAGGGAGACATGTTAATTTTTTAATATATTTATTTTTAATGTTTTTGACACTATTAGTATTCTCCCTGAGACAGGACTTTGCCTCAGGGAGCAGTGCGCTCTTTCATGCACATGCACAAAAGAGCGCACTTTGACAGTTGGGGAATCCCTCCCCCCCCTCCCCCCCCCACAGGAAGCACATAGCGCTTCCCGTCGGGGATGCCGCTGGGCGTGCTTTAATTGGCCCGCTCCCTTAAAATGGCGGCGGGCCCCGTTTCAGTGTCAGCTGCCCGTCCGCCGCCAAGCCGGTGGGGCCCGCCCACCATCCAAGGGCAAGATTCTGCCCATAGTCTCAATGATCGTGGTTGTGTGATGCATGCTTCGCAGCATTACCTTCTAAAGTGACTTCAAAATGGAAGTCCTGGGGGAGAAAGGAAAAAATAAAAACTCACATTTATATAGTGCCTTCCATGACAACAGGATGCCCCAGAGTGCCTTACAGTCAATGAAGTATCTTTGAAGAGTAGTCGCAATTTCAATGGAGGAGCCTAAGAGCCTATTTGCACACAGCAAGCTCCCAGAAACAGCAGTGCGATAATGACTAGATAATCTGTTTTTTTGCGATGTTCATTGAGGGAGAAATATTGGCAGGACAACAGGGATAATCCCTGGCTCTTCTTCAAATTAGCACCATGGGATCTTTTGCCTCCACCTGACAGGGCAGATGGGGGCCAAAGTTTAATGTCTTAGCTGAAAGACTTCTGACTGTGCTGGAAGTGTCAGCTTTGATTTTTGTGCACAGGTCCCGATGCAGGACCCACAACCTTTTGACTCTGAGGGGAGAGTGGTACCAATTGGTCCATCTGGGCAACAAGGGCATCAGAAAGAGCAGCAGCTACAGGCCAAAGAAGGCATGGTAGGAAACTGGTTGCCAGCTGCGAGAAGCATTCGTGCCAAAGGAAATTTCTTATGATTTTCACATTTAGTCATTGCATCCTGTACCATCGGGTTGGGCTGTGAGAAAATATCGAGCCAATGCATCAGTGTTTAGGGTCAGGATCACTACTGTTTCTGATTTAAAGCAATGATTTGAATTCAAAAACTTAAGGATAAAGGTTCAATTTTCTTTTAAATTGAGGGACAGTGTAATCGACGGAAGCAATCCAGAATTTCAATATGAGCTGGACAAGAAATGCAAATGCACAGGACAATCTCAGATGAAACTTAATGCAGCTGTGTGTGAAGGAAAAGTATGATATAGATCGGTTAAGTAAGTGGGCAGAGACCTGGCAAATGGACTACATTGTGGGAAAATGTGAAACCTGTGTGTCCTAGTGCATGAATCACCAAAGGATTGTATGCAGGCACAGCAAGTAATTAGGAAAGCTAATAGAATTTATTGTGAGGGGAATTGATTACAAAAGTAGGGAGGTTATGCTTCAGTTGTACAGGGGAATAGTGAGACCACAGCTGGAGTATTGTGTACAGTATTGGTCTCCTTATCTATTGAAAGATGTAAATGTATTTGAAGCAGCTCGGAGGAGGTTTACTAGACCAATACCAGGATTGGGCGGGTTGTCATATGAGGAAAGGTTGGACAGGTTAGGTTTGTATCCACTGGAGTTTAGAAGAGTAATAGGCAGCTTGATTGAAACATATAAGATCCTGAGGGGTCTCGACAAGGTGGATTTGGAGGGGATGTTGCCTTTCGTGCGAGAATCTAGAACTCGGATTCACTGTTTAAAAATAAGTTGTTGCTCATTTAAGACAGAGATGAAGAGAATGTCTTTCTCTCAGAGGGTCGTGAGTCTTTGGAACTCCCTTCCTCAAAGGGCAGTGAAAGCAGAGTTTTTGAATATTTTTAAGGCAGAGTTAGATAGATTCTTGATTAACAATGGAAGTAAGGTTATCGAGGCAGGAATGTGGGGCTGAGGTTATAATCAGATCATCCATGATCTTATTGAATGGCAGAGCAGACTCGAAGGGCCAAATGGCCTATTCCTGCTCCTAATCGTATGTTCGCATGTGCAATACACACAGTCTTTGAAAAGCATGAAATATTTAAAGGTGAAGTTGAATGAGACCTAGGAGCCTTGGGATATTCAATGTTCAATATGCACAACCAATGCACAGCGACAATTAATAAAACTAAAAGGCTGTTGAACTACATAACCAAAACAAGAGTAACTACAAACAAAAATAAAAATAGCTGGAAAAACTCAGCAGGTCTGACAGCATCTGCGGAAAGGAATACAGTTAACGTTTCGAGTCCGTATGACTCTTCATCAGAACTGAGGGAATATAGAAATGAGATGAAATATAAGCTGGTTGATGGGGATGGGACAGGTAGAGCTGGATAGAAGGCCAGTGATAGGTGGAGGCAAAGAAGAGATTGCCAAAGATGTCGTAGACAAAAGAACAAAGAAGTGTTGACAGTGGTGATATTAGCTAAGAAATGTGCTAATGGTGACATTAAGGGTAGAAAGCAGGATGAGCAAATGACAGATAGCCCTAGTGGGGGTGGGGTGGGGGGAGGGGATCGAAATAGGCTAAAAGGTGGAGATGAAACAATGGATGGAAATACATTTTAAAATAATGGAAATAGGTGGGAAAAAGAAAAATATATTAACAAATATAAATTATTGGGAAAAGGGGGAATGGAAAGGGGGTGGAGATGGAAGAGAGAGTTCATGATCTAAAGTTGTTGAACTCAATATTAAGTCCGGAAGGCTGTAAAGTGCCTAGTCGGAAGATGAGGTACTGTTCCTCCAGTTTCCGTTGAACTTCACTGGAACATTGCAGCAAGCCAAAGACAGACATGTGGGCATGAGAGCAGGGTGGAGCGTTGAAATGGCAAGCGACAGGGAGGTCTGGGCCATGTTTGCGGACAGACCAAAGATGTTCCGCAAAGCGATCACTCAGTCTGCGTTTGGTCTCTCCAATGTAGAGGAGACCGCATTGGGAGCAGCGAATGCAGTAGACTAAATTGAGGGAAGTGCAAGTGAAGCATGTTTGAAAGGAGTAAAGAATAACTACAACTTGGATTTATGCAGCTCTTTTTTATCTTGGAAAATATGCCCAGGCACTTCACAAAGGTGCCATCAGGCATGAATGGATGCTTAAGCAAAGAATTAGTTATTGGAGGGGGGATGACCAGAAGTTTGGTCAAGAGGTGGGTTAGAGGAAGAGAAGGATGCAGAGATGTGGAGGGTCAAAGTAGAGCATTGCTGAACATAGAACATTAAACTACACTAAACATTATCTGCATTTCAGTGGCTGAAGTTCTGGGGAAGAGATAAAAGAGGTAAGGTGAACTGAGGACATGAAGGGATTTAAACATGAGAATTTTAAATTGGAGGCATTAGGAATCAATGTAGGCCAATGGAAAAGTGATGTGTGCGTGGGATTTCATAAACACAGTTTTGATTAACTGGATTTTATGTATTGTGGATTATGTGAGACTGGCAAAAAGAACATCTATAAAGCTCTGTGCAGAAGAAGATCAGCTGCTTCTGTTTCCTTTTGACAACAGTAATTTTGTTGCAAATCTGGTTCTTTCTCAGACCGCCAGCTGTCATCTCTGGACTTTGCTGCAGCAAAAGTGATGCTTGTCCCTTTAAGGCATTTAAATGTTGCAGGAATGCACAGAGAGGGGGAATTGTACAGGTGAGTGGCCGGGATCAGTTGCCGGCGCGAGATTCAATAAGCAAAAACTGGAGCCACGTCAAGAAGCCAGCCCCAGCTTGTTGATTTCCAGGTTTTACTGGGATAAGAGGTGGACAGGCAATCCATGCCAAGACTGGCAGATGTCAGGCTTGTCGGTGAGCTGTCTATGGAGCTGCCTCTGGCCTACCCCTTCTGACAGAGGGATTGTTCCCTGTGCACAGTCTGCACCAGCTGTCTGGTTCTATCCAGTTTCCACCCCTTTGGGCAGAAATTTTCGCTCAGCTGGCGCGGGCCCGACCTGCTCGAGCGTGAAGTGAGGTCAACATGCAGTCGCGCGATAATTCGGTTGGCGGGCGCACGCCGGAGCTGGCAACACGCCCGCCAACAATTAAAAGACCTCTTAAGGCCATTAAGTAATCAATTAAATTAAAATTTTCACTGCCCATCCAGCCTAACAGTCAGCAGGTGGGCGAAAAGGCCAAGCGGCCTTTACATTTTTTTGGAAACCTCATGCCTGGGTGGGGTGAGGCTTCCAAAAGCAAATAAAAATAAAATTAAAACTTTAATTTTTCATTAATAACACGTCCCTGCTCATGTCACATAAGTGGACATTGTTATTTCTTTTATTAATTTCTTTCACAGCTTTATTATTTGATTTTTCAGATCCCTCCATCTCCCTGAGGCAGCTCTGTGCCTCGAGGAGATAATGAAGCCCTCACTCGGCCCACTCACATTCCCCACCACCGCCCCCACACCACCACTCCCCCACCCCACCCCCACCCCACCCCACACTGCACAGGCAGTGCCAGGGTGAAATCACGGTCCGGTGTCGATCGCGGGCAGCGAGTGTCTTCCCGACCACCCCCGCCTGCCCCCACCAAGCACCCCCACCAAGGTCAAAATTCTGCCCTACGTCTTTGTAATATTCATTGACAATAAAAGGGAGAATTAAGAATCTATTCAGCACTGCACTGCTTCAAAGATGTGGACCATCAGAGTCCCACCATTGGTCTCTACGTTAATTTATTATGCTCCCAGCTGCATCATGGGAAGGTGGTGGCATAGTGGGAATGTTACTGGACGAGTGATCTAGCAACCCAGACTAATGCTCGGGGGATAAAAGCAAAAAACTGCGGATGCCGGAAATCCAAAACAAAAATAAAAATACCTGGAAAAACTCAGCAGGTCTGGCAGCATCTGCGGAGAGGAACACAGTTAACGTTTCGAGGCAGAACGTTCTGTTGAAGAGTCATATGGACTCGAAACGTTAACTGTGTTCCTCTCCGCAGATGCTGCCAGACCTGCTGAGTTTTTCCAGCTATTTTTTATTTCTGTTTTTAATGCTCAGTGGATGTGGTTTCAAATCCCAAAATGGCAGCTGCTGGGATTTGAATGTAGTTAATAAATCTGGGATATAAAACCAGTCTTAGTAATGGTGACCATGAAACTGTTATTGGTTATTGTAAAAACCCAGCCTATCTGGTTCACTAACATCCTTTAGGGAAGGAAATCTTCCACCTGGCCTGGCCTACACGTGCCTCTGAAATAACCTAGCAAGGGCACCCACCATGTATAAATCTTTCACTCAGACTGACCTGATAATGGTTAGAACTCTTTTTTGGTGTGTGTATGCCATTGTTATATGGAAAATCTCAATAGTATCTGTCTTACCTTAAAAAATGAAGGATGCAGCTCATCACAAGATAGTATGCAGAATAATATAGGGCAGATTAGCTCAGCAAAGCACTGTAATAGTGTAAGTTCCTACAGAAGACAATCTCTCTCCCACGTCCCTCTGTCCACCCAGTCCTGCCTGTGAGATAATCATGATTTATATTTATAAACAGGCTGAACTTCATTCAGTGAACAAGGAAGACCACACCTGTACTAAATGATTAAGCAATGCCGCAATAAATAATTTATTTAATGTCTTGTTTCTAGCTATAGAATAGAATACAATATTCCTTCTGAAAAAGGTGTAAGATTGAAATTAAGCTAAAGCATGCTGCACCCGAAAGGGTTTTGTTTGACTAGCTGAGAGATTAGTACAAGATTGAGGTGAAATGTTTAGCTAATGCTGCCCCCAAAAGAGAGAAGTCTGAAAGTACAGTTAGTTCAAGATGATATCTATGATTAGGAGCTGGCAAATATTGGAAACCTTCTGTGGAAGACAACTAAGATGTCTGATAAACAGGGCGCGAGCCAGTCAGGGTAAAGTCCCTGTTAATTTACTGTTGCACAATTTAATACCAATTTTACAACAGTAATATTTTAGTCCTCTGCTTATATCCTGCTGCAGTAATAACTAAAATGCACATTATTAATGTACAATGAGACTGTACAGCAGATGGAGGGAAATTATGATCATGTCTGTTGAACAGTTTATTCAGTGATGAGGGAATAAAGCCTCCAGTGCCTGCCATGTGACACTCATGCCTTCAGGTTTAAAATTGTACACCAGCTTCGAGGTACATTTGAACCTCATTATAGTCTATCATAACTGCATGATTGAATTACAGTTGTGTAAAATATGCAAAATGAATTATTCTCCTCTAATGAGCAGTTAAATAAATCCTGCATTATTGTTGATCAATTGCCTGGCACTATATTTTTCCAGTTGAACCATTTGCCATTAATTGACTTAAATATATCACATTGTTACCATGGGCAGAATTTTCCAGTTGGCAGGGGCGGGCCCAACACGCCGACGCGTAAAATGATGCGCGGTGGCATCGGGCGTGCGTCCCGACGACATCGCGATATTTAATTCGGCGGGCGCGCACCAGAGTCAGCTGTGCACCCGCCGAAATGTAAATGGCCTATTAAGACCATTAAGAAATCAATTGAGCCACTTGAGAATGCTGCCATAAGGTTGGCGGGCAGGTGGAAAGCCCAAGCGGCCTTCACCACGAGCGGGATGAGGTTTCCTGAAGCTTTTATTAAATAAATAAGTAAATTTTCATAAATATAGAAACGTGTCCCCGTCCATGTGACACAGGCACATGAGGGGACGTGTTTAAGTAAGTTTTTAAATCAATTCTTTAATTATTTTAATATCCATTCAATCTCCCTGAGGCAGCTCTGTGCCCAGCCCGCCCGCCATAGGAAAAATCTTGGCCCATAAGCTAAAAAAAAAACGTATGGGGCAAAATTTTTAGCTCGGCGGGTGTGCGCCCAACCTGCTCGAGTGTAGAATGATGCGCGTCGATGTCGGGTGAGTGTCCCAAGTCAACGCACAGTCGGGCGATGTCTCAGTTGGCGGGCACGTGCCAGGTTCCGCAGTGTGCCCGCCAACAATTAAAAGGCCTGTCAAGGCCATTAAAGTATCGAATGACTGACATTTATCATTGCCCATCCAATCTTACAGTTGTCGGGCAGGCGAAAAGACCAAGCGGCCTTTTGCACTTTTTAGGAAACCTCATTCACGGGCGGGATGAGGTTTCCTAAAGCAAATAAAAATAAAATTAAAAAATTTAAAATTTAATTAATAACATGTCCCTGCTCATGTGACAGAGTCATATGAGGGGACATGTTTTATAACATTTTTAATGTTTTTATTATTTTGTTTATAACTCTTCATCTCCCTGCACAAAGTTTGCGCTCGCCCCACTCGCACTCCCTCCCGCCCTACCCACACAGGCAGCGCTGCTGCTCGCGTTTCACGCTGGGCGGGCCTTCATTGGCCCACCGGCATGAAATTGCCCTGATGGCAGGTGGCAGTCAGCTTCCCAACCGCCCCCGCTGAGCCTGCCCAACAAGGGCAAGATTCTGCCCATGATAAAGAAATTTCTGCGCAGTTAATCTGATTTGTTCCATCATTCAAGCCCTTTATCAGAACCAGTGTCTTTTTTAATCATTATCCCAGCTCAAAGTCTTCTTCCTGGTGAATCTGGAACTGATCCAATTCCCTTTCGAAGGGTTCAACAATGTGATTATTTACAGCACCAGGAGGCAGTCTATTCTGTTAATGGGTGACTCTCAGATGAGGAAGTTATCCCTCATGCAGTATACAGCTTACAGTTTCCTCATTTTGTTACCTGGTTCTTCTATTCTGTTTTGATGCATTTCTGTATTATCATGCCTAGAAGACATGAAGGAAAATTACACTGACAGAAGTCTGACTAGCTACAACACACACAAAAGGAACTTCTAGCCTTCAGAAAACAGCAAGGACTTCGTTATCTCTAAAGAGGTGCTAATGGCCCCTGTGACTGCAGAAATCAAATTCCAAGGAAATTCACAAAGACCCTTTACATTTCTCAGGCAGAGCTCAGACCAATGGAGACGATACATCTGCGAGGACAAAGGCACCCTGAAATCTCTGTTAAACTTATTAATGGACGAAATATTAACCCTCTCAGAATCCAGACCAGGAGCATACATACTTTGTCCAAACCGAGGGGAAGTGGGAGTTATGTTGCATGGCCTCCCCTGCCCCCCCTCCCACTCCCCCCTTTCCCCCCAAAACACAAAACCCTTCCCCAAACTTCGACATCCTATAATAAAAGCAAAATACTGCGGATGCTGGAAATCTGAAGCAAAAACAAAAATTGCTGGAAAAACTCAAAGAATCATACAGACTTGAAACGTTAACTCTGTCTTCCTTTCCACAGATGCTGTCAGGCCTGCTGAGTTTTTCCAGCAATTTTTGTTTTTGTTCTACATCCTATAATATTGCCTTATGGAGCTGAACAAAAGCAAACTGCCTTATTCCATCAACCAACCAGCAGTGGAACCAGAGCTCTGTCTGGGTTTAAGTTGCCTGGCCCTCGTCTACACTGTTGCTCCTGGAATGTCTGAACTCCTGTACCAGCGCCTACTACAAGATGAATTCACCTCTACGTACTTCTCCCATTGTGGAAGTCAGCATTACTGGAAAAGTGAATTACCCAGCATCAGCATCAGCCTGCTAACCCCTGAAAGAACACACTATTGGACTTTTGATTCTGGACTCTGGACTCATGTGAAACAACAATTTTTATTTTGTCTGTGGTCTTTGCCCTGTACCTCTTTCATTCTCTTATCCTTCTTTTATTGTGTGAATTCACCAGGGGTTCTGTGGCGTCATCCTCTCCCCATGTTTTTGAGTGAGTGCAAAATGAACTATCACTCAGGTCTTACTCTATCTAGAAGGACAAGGGCGGCAGGTACATGGGAACACCACCACCTGGAAGTTCCCCTCCAAGTCACTCACCACCCTACCATTCCTTCACTGTCGCTGGGTCAAAATCATGGAACTCCCTCCCTAACAGCACTGTGGGTGTACCTACACCACATGGACTGCAGCAGTTCGAGAAGGCAGCTCAGCACCACCTTCTCAAGGGCAACTAGGGATGGGCAATAAATGCAGGCCCAGCCAGCGAAACTCACATCCCATGAATGAATAAAAAAAAGTTTGCGGTGGGGTTATTAATAAAGAAAGTTGGGTCACAGCAAAAATGAGGGGGTTGGGAAATACGCCACTGCTTACAAAGCGGGAAATCAAAAATTGAAAACAACTTTCTGTTTATGGATGGGTGATGAGAGGAGAGATCACGGCTGTTTAACTTAAACCCCCCTCCTGTCCATAACAGTATCATGACATGAATCATCTTCCCTAAACAACATTCCACCAAAAGTAAAGCCAGCTTCTTGAGTTTGTCTTCATAATCCAATGAGATACAAACTGGAAGCATTGTTGGTCCCTTTTTTTGGCAAGACATGCAGAATAAAAAAGCACAGAAGGATGTGTTTGGATAGATGCCAGGAAGTGCTTCCTCTCAGACAGGATGACCAATAGCTAGGAAGGTTGGTAAAAAGGGTTGCTTAGACAAGAACACTGAGGCCTTTTAAGAAATAGGTAGTTGCTTGAATGGGAAGTGTGTTGATACTCTGGAAAGATAAGACTGTGAGCTGATCGACCTTCTCCATCCAAGCCCTATCTTGTGAATCTCATCCACTCTCTGCATATTTTCTATAGTGAGCGCCTTGATGCATTCTTCATCTTCTTGTTTTACCTGAGCTTGCTAAAGTGTCAGTACACTTCCTCAGGTTTGTATTCAATAGAACTAACTGCCCTCACTCCTGGACATCATAGCAACCCCTTAGGCTGTTGTTACTGGTCCATAGCCTGCCTTCGGACCTCTTCCTCATTCCTCTTAATCCAATTTATTGTGGGTTTTTTTTAGAAATGTGACAAACTCACCAAATAAGTAGCTTCAATCTTATCTCATTATAAGGAGCAATTTACCCTTCATACAGCTGTCCCTGCAGTCTATAGTAAACCACTGGGTTTTTATTGATGGGGTTACATTTCAGATCGCATCGCTGATGAAATTTTGCTTTTAATCTCTCATTGATATCGCTATTTTACTGAGCTCTCCAGCCTCCTCCACTTTCTATCATTACCTATGCATCACCAAGAAGGCAAGCAGGTCACCATTTCTAGGCCTCTGGAAATGGGAATGGAAATGCCCTGGAAGCGTTAGTAGGAGGTGGATGGAAGTGGCCCGAGATTTATTGCCTCATCTTCATGGCAGAATATGGGAGTACGCATCCAATAGCCATCTAAAAGATAGGGCAAATCTATATTGTCACATTGTTAGAATAAAATGATGAATCCTTTGAAACGGAGGGTGGAATTTTCCATGCCCGCTGGCGTCAGGCATCGTGGCAGACATGAGTGAGTGGACAATATGGCAAGAATGCCAAAAATGGGTTTCATGACATTGTGAAACCAGTTTGCAATCGTCCGCTCCACTCATCAATGGCGGGCTGCATTTCCCACTTCCGCATGTCGGGAACTTCATTGTAATACATTTGCACATCATTATAAGCCCAGCTCGCCGGAATCATCCCCACATGTTGGATCATCCAAGATCACACTGATGTGTTTCATCACTGAACATAAGTGACGTGCATCTGGTGAGCTGCACTTCACTCGGGACTTCGAGGCTTGTTTGCCTACCTGGCTTTGGGCAGCACTCATGGTCATCAGCGCCAGGCTTCGCAGGCAGCACCACATCACTTTTAGGGGGGCTCATGGTGTGGTTCCTGCATAATTAATGAGGCAGGACTTGAATGATACAGCATGAAGAGCTGCCATTGCGGCCAGCGGGTAAAACGTCTCTACCTACCAGGCCAGCTGCAAGGCAGGGTGGCTTTTCAATGGCTGAATGGTGAGAGCTTGCTCTGGGAAGGGGGTGAAGCGCCCTCAAGTAAGGAAAGAGGCTGCAGGGCGAGGGCATTACTGGGGAGGGGTGGGGGGTATCCAAGGGCGCGTGTGGGGGCACATGTTGAACCGTGCAAGTGGCCTCAAAATGGTGAGGCCTGAGGAGGCAGTCTCCAGAGGAGTTGAGGCCAGATGGAGATGTGAGGGTGTGTGTGAAAGAGTGGGCGGTGATGTCCCTTGAGCTGGCAGTGAGTGAGATTCCAGTGAATGTGTGATGGCCTTGTGCGTGTGTGAGTTTAGAGTGATGAGATGGTTGCTTTACCCTGGCAGCACATATGAGGTCATTCATCCTCTTTCTGCACTGGATGGCCAACCTTTTCTGAGCAGCGCTGGCACTGACCATTACTGCCACCGCCTCCCAAGCTGGCGTGGTGAGATTGCTGAGCCTCCTGCGGCCAGAGCGAGAATGGAGGACATCACAGCGGGCCTCCAAAACGCATTCCAGTTCTGGGTCACTGAATTCTTCTTGGCTTTCAGGGTCATGTCCTCACTGGAGCAGTCCTGGGCTGCAAGCATTGAGAACTGTGTGGGCAGCTGCAGTTTAGATATGGGATCCAGAGTGAGGAAATGGTGAGGTAATAGCGCGGTGGGCAATTCAGAGGCCGCCCACCAGCGAGATGGCGTGTTTCCTGTGGCTGTATAATTAATGAGGTGGGGTTGGGATGATACGGCGTGAAAAGCTGCAATTAATGCCAACGGGTAAAACATCCTTTTCCCTGCCCGCTATCACACTTAGCACAAGTCTGGGATGATTCTTCCCATTGTAAAATAAAATAATAAATAGGAAATAATATAAGAACATGTTACCACTTGGAGTGGTTCAGACGATCAGCAGAGATGCATTTAAGGGAACACTAAACAAGTACATGAGGGAGGAAGAGATAGGAGGATAAGGTGATGAAGTGAATTCAAGTAAGATAGCAGGAGGCTTTTATGGGACATAACCACCAGTAGTGGGTAGCATAGCTGAGCTGTAAAATTAAATGTAATTCTCTGTAAGATCATTTGACAATTGAACTTCCCTCTATCTCTCTTGGATGGAAGAATCTGTCCCTACCACTACTCAGCCTCCTCCCCCCACCCACACAGGGAGCACTCAGCGCTTCTGGGTGCGCGTCACGCTGGGCGGGCCTTAATTGGCCCGCCCACGTAAAATGGCTGCGCGCCCACCCACGCCCACTCCCGCTCAGCACCCCCCCCCCCGCCACTGACAGGGAGAAAATTCCCCCCATTGAGTTTGAAGTGTAAGCGCATGTTTAGTTGCTCCTGAGTGCTTTTGTAAATAAGCTAGGAGTTTCTACCTAAGAAGTGTCTGCTGACCAACTCTATCGATAGTACCAGCTTGGTTAGCACTCACAACAAGCGTGCGATGGGGGTCCACAGGATCCAACAGCCACAAAAAATGGCATGTTGTTAAACAGTGCAGAACTTGATCAAGGCAGCAAGCCAGACATCAAGTCAAGTTAATGTAGTGCAGAATATAGATGAGCCAGAAGTTACTGAGGCTGGCCTTTATTCTCTACACAATCTGAAGGCCAGGAAAACTGAACCAATCACTGTTACTCTTCAAGTAAATGGAAAGCTTCTGCTCATGGAGGTGGACACAAGAGCATTGACCACAGTGTGGGACAACACATCTTTAAATATCTCAGAGAAGATACTCAGCCATTGAGTTTGGAGAAAACCAGATGCTCGCATGACGGTATAGACTGTGATACAGAAAAAATGGTGAAACACTGTTTCCAGTGCCAGCAACAGCAGAAGTTGCCCGTTTTAGCCCCACTGCATCTGTGGGAATGGCCTGGTCGACGTTGGGTTAGACTACATATAGAAATGGACGTAGGTCCATTTCTAGGTACCATGTTTCTCATGATTATGGATGCACGTTCCAAATGAATAAGTGTGCTTGAAGTGAGATCACCTACATCGTCTGAAACCATTGAAAAACTGCACCAGAGTTTCAGTGTTCATGGGTATCCTGAAGTTATTGTGTCAGACAATGGCACGGCTTTCAATAGCACTGAATTCCAAAGATATGTGAACATAAATGGGATTAAACACATCAGAAAAGCATCGTAGCATCCCTTGTCTAATGGTTTGGCGGAAAGAACAGTACAAACCTTTAAAACAGGCATGAATAAACTATCAGAGGGAACATTAGAAACACAAATTTCAAATTTCCTGTTCAGCTATCGCACAACTCCTCATGCGACCACTGGATTAACACCTTCAGGATCATTAATGAAGCACCAAATTGTATGAGATTGAGTGAACTATTCCCTAATTTAGAGAGGAAGGTGGAGAAAAACCATGGGAGTCAGAAAGTAAATCACGATGTTCACAGTAAAAGTCGAGAGTTTACTGTGGGAGAGACAGTTTTTGTGCGAAATTTTGCACCTGGACTGAGATGGGTTCCTGGTACAATCGTCTCTGAAACAGGGGGCAGTATTTTATGGCCCTGTTTAGGCGGTCACGGGGCTGTAAAATGCAGCGGGGCCGTTATAAATCCCATTGACAACAGCGGGAACGTAAAATCCCGCTGTCATAAAATTCTGCCCAGGATCTTTATCATATCAGGTGGAAGTGGAAAACAGGATTGTGAGGAAACACAGAGATAAAAACAAAAAATTAGTGCGGATGCTGGAAATCCAAAACAATAACAGAATTACCTGGAAAAACTCATGACTGTTCTGTTGAAGGGTCATGAGGACTCGAAACGTCAACTCTTTTCTTCTCCGCCGATGCTGCCAGACCTGCTGAGTTTTTCCAGGTAATTCTGTTATTGTTAGGAAACACGTGGATCATCTTAGAAATCGAGAAACCCTCCAACAAGCAGTTAATCCACCTGAAATCGAAGTCGAAACTTTGACACCTGAGGTGCCAGATCAACAAAGAATAGGCGTACCTGATGTCTCTGCTGAAGTAAATAATTCTGATCTGCCATTGTCCAGTGATGTCTCCGAAGCTGCAGTTCCTGCACAAGTCATTCCGATGGACTAGCCTCCAGCTGTAGGGTTTCATTGCTCTACCCGAATCCGAAAACCTCCTCAAAGACTGAATATATAATGGCATGAATGTATATAATATGGGTTCAGATGTTTTGTAACTAAGAGGGTTAAACAAAGTAAAGGGGGAGGAATGTACTGATTGTGAATTAAACCATTTCTTACTGTTATGGGGATCATGTGACTGTATAGGCCAATCAGCCCTAAGTGTGGGGAATCATAGGGGTGGAGCTTTTTGGCCTTGGTCCCGGAACAAGCATGTAGTCCCCTTTGAAGTCTGTCAATAAAGTTTATTGTTTCTTACAAGAAACCAATCCTGCACTCCCCAAGATTATTACAGAGGGGAACTTCCAGGAGGTGGTGTTCCCATCTGTCTGCTGCCTTTGTCCTTCTAGATGGTAGTAGTTGTGGGTTTAGAAGGTGCTGTCTAAGGAGCCTTGGTGAATTCCTGCAGTGCATCTTGTAGATGGTACGCACTGCTGCTACTGTGCGTCGGTGATGGAGGGAGTGAATATTTGTGGATGCGTTGCCATAGAAGCGGGCTGCTTTGTCCTGGATGGTGTCAAGCTCCTTAAGTGTTGTTGGAGCTGCACTCATCCAGGCAAGGGGGAGTATTCCATCACACTCCTGACCTGTGCCTTGTAGATGGTGGACAGGCTTTGGGGAGTCAGGAGGTGAGTTACTAGCCACAGGATTTCTAGCCTCTGACCTGCTCTTGTAGCCACAGTATTTATATGGCTAGACAAGTTCAGTTTCTGGCTGTGGTTCACAATGCCTAAGCTGATTCTTTCAATGTTCATAAAATGAAAACGACCCTGTTACTCAGCAACTCTATGCACCAAGGCAGCAATTAAGAATGTAAAAACTCTGCATTTTCCAAGACAGCAGCTATGAGCTGGATCTGCACTGCCAGCTAAGGTGTTTACTCATTTTCTCATATTCACGAGCAAGAGTCATGATTTACAATACTTGACTTTGGCAATCTCACCTTGAAACCTGCATTCGGAACTTGAAAGCTATCAGAACAGGTCCAATGAGACTCTAACAGTAATCACACAGCTACAAATCACACTGTTCTATTGATCACAGAGTACAGGGTGTGAGGAAAAGCGTGAAGCACATCAGTAAAATGGAGAATCTAGTCAGGTTGACCTAAAAGCACACATTTAATAGTAAATATTTCTCCCCTTCATCTCCACCAATGCTTGTTGATTTCAATGCCAGGTATTGTCAAATTGAGATGGGACATTCGGGTTAAACAAGCACCTATGCTCCATAAATACCTTTGTAATTAATCTATTAGTCTTATCAAAGTAGATTCGCTGAGCATAAGAATTCTTTCTGAAAGAATTATATTTTAATGAAGTAATTTATCTAATATCTAAGCTTCTCAATGTGAGAACAGCTGCAAAGCTGAGAAACACTAGAGAATATTAATTTTCTTCAGTCTACTTTACTTTGGTCTCTAGTGTCAAGCAAATAATGTAGAGGAATTGAATGAATTACTGATTATGTGGCTGATGTAACAACGCCCTGAATAAAAGCCATCTCACTAACCTCTGCAAATGTGTACCTGGAGGACTTAGTCATTTGCTTCAGATTTGTAAGAGGCGTGCATATTTATTCCTTATTACAAATGGTTTTCCAGTGTTAAAATGAGGAATGTCTTACAATTTATCACTGGAATTTGGGTTCAGACAGCAGTCTCCTACCTCCTTCAATTTTTAATGTTTAACTTTCTAACTCATTATGGCCCCTTTCCCCCTTAAACCCTAATCTCAAGGTTGTTTGATAGTACAGAGCTTGAGCATTGCTGAAGAAAAGACATTTTTTTGTTGAAGCTTTTCATCTTGCTCTCATCAGGATCAGACAAAAAACCTCTCTTTTCTCAGCAATACTCAATCTCAAGAAGTTAGGGAGAGATAGGCTACTCAGGGGTCTAGCCATGGGGCTCTGAAACTATCCACTGGACCAAGGAATGCATGCTGATCCATAATCAGACTAACTACGGTGACAGACATAAAATCAACTACATAGAATTACAATGAACTTGCAGAACAGAATCAGTCCATTCAGCCCAACTGGTCTATGCCAGTCTTTATGCTCCCCGTGAGCCTTCTACCACAACATCATCTCATCCTAAAAGCATATCCTTCGATTCCTTTCTCCCTCCTTTGGTTATATAACTTCACCTTAAACAGATCTATATCATTGATCTTAAGTGCTCTTTGTAGCAATGAGTTCCCATCCTAATGTTTCTCTTGAATTCTTTAGTGAATTTATTAATGACTCTTACATTTATGACCCTTAGTTTTAGTCTCCCCCACAGATAGACAGATTGATTTTATGTTTATCCTATCAGACCCCTTCATAGTTTGAAAGAGCTCGATCAGGCTACCCCTTCTCTTTTCTATGGAAAAGCCTCCCAGCCTTTTCAGTCTTTCCTGATGGTTATCCAAATATGTAATCACAATTAAATAAGAATATTAAAGTGACAGATGGATAAACACCAGCTCATCTATCGATTTGTTCTGCACAGTCATGTAGCAACTAAGCTGCGTAACAACCTGGGAAAGGCAAAATAACAGAAAATTCCATGGGCAGCATTTACCCGTAGGCAAGCAGGGAGCGGGGTCCGCTCGCCGACGGGTAAAATGATGCGTGGTAACGTTGGGCGTGCGTCCTGCCGTCACCGCGCGTCATTTAGATTTTCACTTCGGTGGGCGCGCAGCCAAGTTGGCAGCAAGCCCGCCGAACTGTCAAAGGCCTATTAAGCCCTGTTAAAAACAAATTAAAACAATTAAGTGAGCTACCCGTCCAAGCTTAAGGTTGGCGGGCAGGCGAAGAGCCCAGGCGGCCTTTGAATATTTCATGGAACCTCATCCACGGGCAGGATGAGGCTTCGTGAAGTGTTTAAAAAATCAGTAAAAAATTTTCTAAAATTTCATTAACATGTCCCAGCTGATGTGACACTGTCACATGAGGGGACATGTTTCAAAACTTTAAAAATCCTTTATTTGAAAGTTTAACACTGAAACAAATCTCCTCCGCGCCTCAGGGAAATTGCGGCACTCTTTCGCGTGCATGCGCAAAAGAGTGCAGGGAACCACTCAGGGAATCCCTCCCCGCCTGTACCGGGCGAGCGTCACGATGGGCAGGCCTTAATTGGCCCGTCCACGTAAAATGCCAGCACGGACCCGATCGGGGGCACCGATTGGGTTCGTGCCCACCCCCGCACGACCCTCCCAATGTGGGGAAATTTCTGGCCCAGGATAATCAAGGAGAAAAAAAAATGGACACTAAGGCCTGAATTTTCCCGTCGGCGACTTGGGGGCGGGGCCCACTCACCGACGGGAAAATGACGCGGGATGACGTCGGGAGAAACCTCAGACGTCATCCCGGACCCTTTAAATTTTCAGGAAGGCGGGCGGACAGCGAAATCAGCTGTCCACCCGCCGACATGTCGATGGCCAATTGAGGCCATTTACAGGGTAATTAAAGGCCCTGCCCGTCCAACCTTAAGGCTGGCGGGCAGGCCAGGAGCCCCAACGGGCTTCTGATAATACATGAAACCTCATCCACTGTTGGGATGAGGTTTCATGTTCCTTTTTAAAAACTTTAATAAATGTAATGTGATATTTATTAACATGTCCCATCTCGTGTGACATTGTCACATGAGGGGGACATGTTAATAATATTTTTATTTTTCTATTTTTTAAGTTTTGTACACTGTCACTAATATCCCTGAGACAGCACTTAGTCTCAGGGAGCAGTGCGCTCTTTCACGTGCAAACACGAAAGAGCGCATTTTGACAGCTGGGGATTCCCTCCCCCCACCCCCGCACAGGAAGCACATAGCGCTTCCTGTCGGGCAGGCAGCTGGACGGGCCCACTCAAAATGACGGCAGGCCCTGTTTCGGCGGCGGGGGTCGGCTGTCCGCCTGTCGCTGAGCCGTTGGGGCCCGCACGTCCATCAAGGGCAAAATTCTGCCCTTAGAGTCGTTCCAAAGCGTCCTCCACCTTTGCTGGTTCAGACCTGCTGCAGTCCCAACAGAGGCCACTGTTCCTGGTGGCATTGCAGGGACTGAAGAGATTTCAGTCAGTCGATTGGCCGGCAGCTCTTGGGGGCAGGATCTGAGGACCATTAAATGCAATCAAGGTTTCCATGAATGGAGGAGGTGGGGTTGCCCATGGCTTTCCAGCTGGTGGACAGGGCCACTGCTGCACTGTAAAATCCCAGCCTATGACGCTTTCTCATCTATAATTTTTACAATGTGATATCAGTCCTAGCCAAAAACAAGCGTAGCACTCATTTGAATGTTTGTACTGAATCTGCATTCACTGCACAAACTGGCAACTTATTCCAAAAGTCAATGGTGTATTGTAAAAAGGATAACCTCTTGACATCTAAAGTATATCTTGATCTTGCTTCTCCCTAACAAAATCAAATAGCTTATCTTCATAGCACAATTTCCTTGAATTAAATTTTTTCTCAAGTAATAAGAGCCAGTACGTAAAGTCTTGTAGTAACTGTGGGCTTTTATAAAATACAAGAAATCTCCCAGGAATAATAGCAAACTAAGGGACTAGTGAGAATGAAGAAATGAAGGAAATTAGTATTAGTAAAAAAAAGTAGCATTGAAGAGATTAATGGGACTGAAAGTTGATAAATACCTGGGACCCGATGATCTACATCCCAGATTGTTGAAAGAGGTGGCTGTAGAGATAGTGGAAGCATTGGTGGTCATCTTCCAAAATTCTATAGACTCTGGAATGGTGCCTGCAGATTAGAAAGTGGCAAATGTTACCCCGCTGTTTAAGAAAGGAGGGAGAGAGAAAACAGGGAACTACAGACCTGTTAGCCTGACATCAGTCTCAGGGAAAATACTAGAATCTATTACAAAAGATGTGATTACAGGGCACTTAGAAAACAATAATCTGATTAGGCAGAGTCAACATGGATTTATGAAAGGGAAATCATGTTCGACAAACTTGTTGGAGCTTTATGAGGATGCTACTAGTAGAATAGATAACAGGGAAACCAGTAGATATGGTGTATTTGGATTTTCAGGGGGTAAAGTCCCACACAGTGGGCTGGATTTTACCGTCGGTGAGCGGGGGCGGGGCCCACTCGCCGATGCATAAAATGACGCTCGATGATGTCAGACGGAACTCCCGACGTCACCGCACCCCATTTAAATTTTCAGGAATGTGGGGGCGCAGCAAAATCAGTTGCACACCCGCCAACCTGTCATTGGCCAATTGAGGCCATTGACAGAGCAATTAAAGTAATTAGTGGACCTGCCCATCCAACCTTAAGGTTGGCGGGCAGGCCGGGAGCCCCGGCGCCAACTAGAAAAAGCATGAAACCTCATCCATGGGCAGGATGAGGTTTCATGTAGGGTTTTAAAAATTTTAATAAAGTTTTTTTGGAAATTACGAACATGCCCCAACTCATGTGACATTATCACATGAGGGGACATGTCAGGGAAATTTTATTTTTCTATTTTGAGCTTTTTCACATTTAGAGCCATTATCCCTGAGGCTACACTTAGCTTCAGGGAGATGAGTGTGCTCTTTCGTGCGCATGCGCGAAAGAGCGCAATCTTGATTTCAGGAATCGCCCCCTGCCCGCACAGGAAGTGCATAGCACTTCCCTGTGGATGTCATGCTGGGTGGGCCTTAATTGGCTCGCCCACGTAAAATGGCGCTGCGCCTCCGATCGGGGGGGGCTGATCGGAAGCGTGCCCATACGCGCCCGCCCATCAATTTCACCCCCATCGGGGGGAAAATTCAGCACAGTAAGTTAGTAAACAAAATTACAGCACATGGGATGGAGGGTAATATTCTGGCATGGATTGAGGGTTGGTTATCAGACAAAAAAACTGAGAGTAGGAATAAATGTGTCAATCTCAGATTGGCAGACTATGACTAGCGGGGTACTGCAAGGATCATATATTTGGGCCCCAGCTGTTCACAATCTATATCAATGATTTGAATGTGGGGGCTAAGGCTAATATTTCCAAGTTTGTGGATGACATAAAACTAGACGGGAATGTGAATTGTGAGGAGGATGCAAAGAGGTGTCAGGAAGAGATATTAATGCATATAATGTTATTGGAAATTATTTTTTTAAATAGAGGTTTAGCCTGTGTGTGTGTGTGTGTGCGTTAATTGGATTAAAGCTAGCTAGTCTGGGTGCTTTGATGTACAGTAGTTTTGAGATGTAAACAATTAAGGTAAAGGGTGCATTTGCATTTTGTTGAATAGAGCATTCAAGAGTAGGAGTGAAATCTTGCACCTAGCTAGGAGACACCAAGCAATGTTTATATTACTAATAAAATTGGTACTATGAAAGGGGTTCAAAGGGCCTGGTGATACAATGAGAATTTACATTCAAAGAGAAAGGCTGGGTAACAGAAAGGAGTTTGTGTGTAGGCCAGAGGCATGTAATACCTAAGCCTGTAAGCCTACAACTGTCTGCAAAGGAACAAAATTGAAAGGAATGTCATTTTGAATTTGTAAAGTGAAAATGCTTTGCCTGGTGACTGTTTAAGCCTATTGGTTTTTGTTGCCTTAATGGAGATTAATTTGGGAATTTGTTAAAAAGTCATTATTATAGCAATTTGTAGCCATGTGCATGTGTTTAATTTGTTGTAAATTAATAAATGTATCTTTTAGTTTGATATAAAAACCTCTTGATAACTGGTAGTCTTAGTCCTGAATTAGAGCTGCAATTCAAAACATACCAATTGAAAATATAGGTTATGACAACTGTTTTAAGTTTCCCTCTGGGATTTTAAATAACTCAGCCTTTACCAACTGCTGTGTCATAACAACTGGGAGCCCTTGACAGGATAATATTTATAATTCCTTGATTGGTTTGGAATTGGTGAATCTTAAGGTAACGAGTACGAGAAGCACTTTGAATTCAGGAGTTGGTGAGGTTTTATAGAAGTGGTGAGACTGCAAGGTGGCTTTGGCAATTGCTAAGACTTGTCTGGGAGTAGAAGATATAACTCTGATTGGGCTGCAACAAATAACCAAGAATACGTTAACAGAATTGGCAGACGAGTTAAAATTGGGGTTACCTGAGGGTGCCAGGAAATCAGATATAAATAAAAGTATAGCACTGCGTCTACAGTTGGAGGGGAAACCTGGCATTAGTGAGTCACTGCTGGAGGTAGTGAGACTTCAGTTACAAATGAAGGAGCTTGAGTTTGAATTAGAAGCAAAGGAAAGAGAACAGGCATTTCAAAGGGACCAGGTAGAAAGGCAGGAGAGAGAAAGAAAACAGGAAATGGAAGGAGAAATTGTGAGGAAAAAGATGGAGAAAAGAGAAAAAGAGAGAGAATTCTAACTGAAAATGTTGGCAGTTAAAAAAAGAGACGCCTGGAGGTGAGGAAGGAATGATCTCCAGACTAGAACCCAGTGGGGAGTTGTCTAAATTTGTACAAGCTCTTCCAAAGTTTGAGGAAAAAGATATTGAAGCATTCTTTAATTCATTTGAGAAGCTAGCTAAACAGATGAAATGGCCACAAGGAAATTGGGAGTTATTATTACAGTCTAAGTTAGTGGGTAGAGCACATGAGGTATATGCTTCTTTATCAGAAGAAATATTGGTGAATTATGATATGGTGCAAAAGGCTATCTTGAGTACATGTTAGTTGGTTCCTGAAGCATACAGGCAGAAATTTAGGAATATGAGAAACCAGCCCGGACAAACTTATATTGAGCTTGAAAGAGTAAAACTAAGTGATTTTGGCTGGTGGATACACACGTTAAAAATAGAGACAACATAAGCAGCTCTTAGGGGAGTAATTCTTTTGGAAGAGTTTAAAGACTCAATCCTTTCGGTAGTGAGAACTCATGTGGAGGAAGAGAGGGATGAAACTGTAAGACAAGCAGCAGCGATAGCTGATGATTATGAGGTAGTTCATAGAGCTAAACCTTTTTTTCATCACCCTTTCAAACTAGAAAAGGATAAAAAGTGGGAAGATGAAAGGGAGATAGGTAGTTAGGGAAGAGAAAGAGTGGCTGGAAGTTCCCAGGAAGTTTTTTCTCAGAATAAAAAGGAAGGTGCTGAAGGTAGAAGTGACGTTCAAAAATTGAGGTATTTTCATTTTAATAAAGTAAGGCTCACAAAGTCAGTGTGTTGGAAATTGCAGGGAAAATCTGTTGGAATTATTGGGGTACAGAAAAGCTCTGGAAGTAAAAGTACTGTGGGTTCTGAGGTTTAGGCATAGGAGAAACCAATGGTTTGTGTACAGGTGAAACAGGGCGCAGAATTTTCCGGTCGAAGAACGGGGGCAGATCCGACATCCAGATGCTTAAAATGACGCGTGATGACATCGAGCGTGCGTCCTGACATCATCGCGCACCATCGCAACATTTCATTCGGCGGGCGCGCACTGGAGTCAGCTGCACGCCTGCTGAAATGTAAATGGCCTATTAAGGCCATTAAGAAATCAATTGAGCCACTTGAGAACGCTACTCATCCAACCATAAGGTTGGCAGGCAGGTGGAAAGCCCAAGCAGCCTTCATATTTTTCAGGAAACCTCATCCATGAGTGGGATGAGATTTCCTGAGGCTTTTATAAAATAAATAAATAAATTTACATAAATATAAAAACAAGTGCCTAATTATTCTAATTCCATTTTCCAGCACTAGGCTCAGCTTTGTATACCATGGCATCGCAAGTGCATATCCAAATACTTCTTAAATGTTATGCGGGTTTCTGCCTCTACCACCCTTTCAGGCAGTGAGTTCCAGGTTCCCACCAACCTCTGGATGAAAAAAGTCTTCCTCATATCCCCTCTAAACCTCCTTCCCCTTACCTTAAATCTATGACCCCTGGTTATTGATCCCTCCACCAAGGGGAAAAGATCCTTCCTGTCTACCCTATCTATACCCCTCATAATTTTATACACCTCAATCATGTCCCCCCTCAATCTCCTCTGCTCCAGGGAAAATAACCCCAGTCTATCCAATCTCTCCTCAAAACTGAAACTCTCCAGCCCAGGCAACATCTTGGTAAATCTCCTCTGCACTCTCTAGTGCAATCACATCCTTCCGAGAATGCGGATTCCAGAACTGCATGCAATACTCCAGTTGCGACCTAACGAGTGCTTTATACAGTTTCAGCATAACCTCCCTGCTCTTATATTCTATGCCTCGGCTAATAAAGGCAAGTATCTGATATGCCTTCTTAATCACCTTATCTACCCATCCCGCTACTTTAAGGGACCGGTGGGCTTGCACACCAAGATCCCTCTGATCCTCGGTACTTCTGAGGGTCCCGCCATTCATCGTGTATTCCCATGCCTTGTTTGTCCAGCTCTAATGCATCACCTCACACTTATCCGGATTAAATTCCATTTGCCACTGATCAGCCCATCTGACCAGCCCGTCTATATCCTCCTGTAATCTAAGGCTACCCTCCTCACTATTTACCACACCACCAATTTATGTGTCATCCGCGAACTTGCTGATCAACCCTCTTACATTCAAGTCTAAATCATTTATATATACCACAAACAGCAAGGGACCCAACACCGATCCCTTTGGAACCCCACTGGACACAGGCATCCAGTCACAAAAACACCCCTCGACCATCACCCTCTGCTTCCTGCCACTCAGCCAATTCTGGATCCAATTTGCCAAATTGCCTTAGATCCCAAGGGTTCTTATCTTCATTATCAGCCTCCCATGCGGACCTTATAAAAAGACTTGCTGAAGTCCAAGTAGACAACGTCAAATGCATTGCCCTCATTTACACACCTGGTCACCTCTTCGAAAAATTCAATCAAATTGATCAGACATGACCTCCCCTTAACAAAACCATGCTGACTGTCCTTGATTAATCCCTGCCTCTCCAAGTGTAGATTAATTCTGTCCCTCAGAATTGTTTCCAATAGTTTCCCCACCACTGAGGTTAGACTGACTGGCCTGTAGTTCCCTGGTTTATCCCTTCCTCCCTTCTTGAATAACAGTACCACATTGGCTGTCCTCCAGTCCTCTGGCACCTCTCCTGTGGCCAGAGAGGTATTAAAAATGATTGCCAGCGCCCCTGCTATCTCCTCCCTTGCCTCACTCAACAGCCTGGGATACATTTCATCCGGGTCTGGAGATTTATCTACTTATAAGCCTGCCAGACCACTTAGAACCTCTTCCCTTTCTCTGCTAATTTCTTTAATTATATCACAGGCCTTCTGCCTGATTTCCATACCCACGTCATCCCTCTCACTTGTGAACACCAACACAAAGTATTCATTTAGAACCCTACCCACATCTTCCAGCTCCACACACAAATTACCACTATGGACATTAATGGGCCCTACTCTTTCCCTAGTTACCCTCTTAATCTTAATGCACTTGTAAAATAACTTTGGATTTTCCTTTATTTTACCTGCCAATGTTTTTTCATGCCCCTTTTTGCTCTCCTAATTTCCTTTTTAAGATCCCCCCTACACATTCTATACTCCTCTCAGGCTTCCGCTGTTTTGAACCCTCGGTATCTGCCATAAGCCTCCCTTTTTCTCTTTATCCAATCTTGTCTATACCTCGCCATCCAGGGTTCCCTGGATTTGTTGATCCCACCCTTTGTCTTTACTGTAATATGATGGCCCTGTACTCTCCCTATTTCCTTCTTGAATGAGTCCCACTGCTCTGATGCAGATTTACCTAAAAGTAGCTGCTCCCAGTCCACTCTGGCCAAATCATATCTGATCTTATTAAAATTGGCCTTCCCACAATTTAAAACTCTGATTTCTAGCTCATCCTTGCCCTTTTCCACAAGTTATGATCACTATCTGCAAAATGTTCCCCCACTGATACCTCTACCACTTGCCTGGCTTAATTCCCTAAAATTAAGTCCAGGACCGCCTTCTTGTAGGACCTTCTAGGTACTGGTTTAAAAAGCTCTCCTGGATTAATCCTGGAAGGCAGATAAGAAAGATAACACTTGCAGCTTGTTTCTGGAGAGAAAATACTAGTTTTGTTACCAGTACTAGGTGATTCATTAAATGCAAGATTTAGTGGGCTTTACAGGATTGAAAATAAATTGAGTGAAGTAAATTATTTAATAAATACTCCGGATAGAAGAAAGAAGCAGAGGGTGTGTCATGTAAATATGCTTAAAAAGTACTTTGACAGGGAAGAGGAACAAAAAGAGGTATTAGTGATGGTGGATGATGAGAAAGGTAGAAGTGCAGGACTCTGAAATTGATTTTCTTCGAATCAAATTGGTTAATGAGGGGATGCTTGAAAATTTAAATGAAATATTGAGTTACCTTCCAAGCAAGTGTCAAAGTAATTTGGAAAAGCTATGGCAGTCACTCAAATCTATTTGTGGAAATAACTTGTGGAAGACAGATTTAACTATACATGATAGCCAGGATTTTCCCCTCGGTGATAAAAACAAAAAGCTAAAAGCTACTGCGGATGCTGGAAATCCAAAACAAAATAAAAACAGAATTACCTGGAAAAACTCAGCAAGTCTGGCAGCATCGGCGGAGAAGAAATCAGTCAACGTTTCGAGCCCTCATGGCCCTTCAGCAGAAGGGCCATGAGGGCTCGAAACGTTGACTGATTTCTTCTCCGCCGATGCTGCCAGACTTGCTGAGTTTTTCCAGGTAATTCTGTTTTTATTTTGTTTTCCCCTCGGTGTTTTGGGGGTGGGGCCCTCTCGCCGAAGGGAAGATGATGCGGGATGATGTTGGGAGGAACCCCCGACGTCATCCCGGTCCCTTTAAATTTTTAGGAAGGCGGGCGGACAGCGAAATCAGCTGTCCGCCCGCCGACCTGTCAATGGCCAATTAAGGCCATTGACAGGCTAGTTAAGATAATTAAATACCTGCCAGTCCAAGCTTAAGGCTGGCGGGCAGGCCAGGAGCCCCAGCGGGCTCCAGATTATTCATGAAACTTCATCCACTGGCGGGATGAAGTTCATGCCCATTTTAAAAAAATTTAATAAACTTTATGTGTTTCTTATTAACATGTCCCATCTCGTGTGACAGTGGGGCCCACTCGCCCACCAAGGGCAAAATTCTGCCTAATGTCTCAATACAAGTTTCATTAAATCCAGCAAGGTTATCACAAGTACAAAAAGAAATTGATTTCATGCTTCAAAATGATATCATTGAGTCTAGTTGCAGGAAATGGAGTTCACCTATTGTACTGGTATCAAAACCTAATGGAACACAAAGACTGTGTGTGGACTATCGAAAGGTGAAAGGTGACTTACTAAAAGGATATTGGCAGGTACCGTTGTTGGAGATAGCAAAGGACATATCAGCTTTTGCAATGCCAAGTGGACTACATCAGTTTAAAGTTTTGTATGAAGAATGCATCTGCGGCATTTCAAAGACTGACAAACAAAGTAATTTCAGGTCTAAACAATTGTGCGGTTTATATTGATAATCTAATTGTTTTCAGTCAGATGTGAGAGGAGCATTTATAACATCTGTAAGAATTATTTACTCATCTACAAGAAGCTAATTTGGTGATGAACTTGGCTAAAAGTGAATTTGCAATTGTGCAAGTTACGTATCTAGGCCATACCATTGGACATGGTAACGTGGCTCCGAGAGATGCAAAAGTCAAGCCTGTCATGGATTTCCCAGCACCTACAGCAAAACGAGAAGTTTTGAGATTTCTGGGCATGAGTGGGTTTTACCAGAAATTTGTACCAAACTAATGGTTGTTCCCGGACTGAACTATTAAAAATAAACAAGAGGCAGAATTTTTCCGTCGGCGAGCTGGGGGCGGGGCCCACTCGCCGACACGAAAATGATGCGGGATGACGTCAGGAGGAACCCCCGACATCATCCCGCCCCGTTTAAATTTTCAGGAAGGCGGGCGGACAGCACAATCAGCTGTCCACCCGCCAACCTGTCAATGGCCAATTGAGGCCATTGACAAGGTAGTGAAACCAATTGAAGGCCCTGCCCGTCCAACCTTAAGGTTTTTGTGATATTTATTAACATGTTCCATCTCGTGTGACATTGTCACATGAGGGGGACATGTTAATAATTTTTTTATTTTTCTATTTTTAAAGTTTCAAACACTGTCACCGATCTCCCTGAGGCAGCACTTAGTATCAGGGAGATGTGCGCTCTTTCGCGCGCATGCGCAAAAGAGCGTACTCTGACAGTTGAGGAATCCCTCCCCCCCTGCATAGCGCTTCCCGTTGGGTGGCCTGCTGGGTGGGCCTTAATTGGCCTGCCCACTTAAAACGGTAGCAAGGCCCGTTTCGGCGGCGGCGATCGGCTGCCCACCCACTGCCGAGCCGGTGGGGCCCACCCGCCCATCAAGGGCAAAATTCTGCCCAAGAAGTTTCAATGGACACTGGAGTGTCAGAAGTCATTCGATAGTTTGAAAACTGTATTAACTACGACACCAACTTTGGCAGTACCCAATTATGCCAAGCAATTCAAGTTGGCTGTTGACGTAAGCGATATAGACATTGGGGCCGTACTGTTAAAAGACGACAATGGAATTTAAAAACCGATAGGGTATTTTTCACAGAAGCTGAATGTACAACACAGAAGACATTCAACGATCGAGAAAGAGACTTTGGGTTTGGTGTCAGCATTGCAGCATTTTGAAATATATGTTACAAACAATTCATCAGAAACAATTGTTTATACAAACCATAATCCTTTGAAGCTTTGGACAAATTTTGAGACAAAATTTCAGGTGGAGTCTGTTGTTACAACCATTTAATCTACAGGTTAAACATGTTGCTGGTACACAGAATCTGTTTGCAGGTGCTTTATCAAGAGGTTGAAGCTTAAAGGAAAATTGGACATTTAAAAAATCCTAGATGCTAAACTGGAGTGATTTCTGTTGATGCTAAGGACTTGTGTATATATATATTGCTATGTTATGCATGCATCTGGTAATGTATTAGGGTAATAAGTATAGGAGATAGTGTGAAAAGTGTGTGAATTGATAGTGTAAAAAGCGAAGATGTCTTTTAGAATTAGGTCAGTTCATTTTTCAATAGGAAGAGGTTGCAGGAAGACATATTAATGTATATAATGTTATTGGAAATTATTTTTAAAATACAGATTTAGCCTGTGTGCATGTTAATTGGATTAAAGCCAGCTAGTCTGGGTGCTTTGATGTGTAGTAGTTTTGAAATGTAAACAATTAAGGTAAAGGGTGCATTTGCATTTTGTTGAATAGAGCATCCAAGAGTAGGAGTGAAATCTTGCACCTAGCTAGGAGACACCAAGCAATGTTAAATTACTAATAAAATTGGTACTATGAAAGGGGTTCAAAGGGCCTGGTGATATAATGAGAATTTACATTCAAAGAGAAAGGCTGGGTATAACAGAAAGGAGTTTGTGTGTGCAGGTCAGAGGCATGTAATATCTCAGCCTGGAAGCCTACAACTGTCTACAAATGAACAATATTGAAAGGAATGTCATTTTAAATTTGTACGGTGAAAATGCTTTACCTGGTGTCAGTTTATCTTGGTGTCATTGTTGACTTAATGGAGATTAATTTGGGAATTTAAAAAGTTATGATAATAGTAATTTGTAGCCATGTGTATGTGTTTAATTTGTTGTAAATTAATAAATGTATCTTTTAGTTTGATATAAAAACCTCTCGAGAACTGGTAGTCTTATTCCTGAATTTAGAGCTGCAACTCAAAACATACCAATTGAAAATATAGATTATGACAGTTGTTTAAAGTTTCCCTCTGGAATTTTAAATAACTCAGCTTTTACAAACTACTGTGTCATAGCAGAGGCTTCAAGGGGATTTGGACAGGCTCAGAGAGTGGGCTAGAACATGGCAGCTGCAATATAATGTGGATAAGTATGAAGCTATCCACTTTGGAAGGAGGGATGGAGGTGCAGAGTATTTCCTAAATGATGAGAGGTTGAGAAGTGTTAATGTCCAAAGGAACCTGGGTGTCCTTGTTCAACAGTCAATTAGGATTGCAAATTGTATGTTGACCTTTATTACAAGAGGATTTGAGTTCAGGAGTAAAGATGTCTTTCTTCAATTGTATGGAGCCTTAGACCATACCTGGAGTTTTGTTTGCAGTTTTGGTCCCCTTGCCTAAGGAAGGATATACTTACCATAGTTGAAGTGCAGTAGAGGTTCACCAGACTAATTCCTGGTATGGTGGGACTGTCCTATGAGAAGAGATTAAGGAGACTTGATTTATATTAGAACCATAGAACCATAGAAAAGTTACAGCACAGAAGGAGGCCATTTGGCCCATCTTGTCCATGCCAGCCCGAGGAAACCCAGGTGCCCTTTTTAATCCCACCTTCCTGCACCCGGCCCATAACCCTGCAGCTTAGTTGCTGCCTCTACCACCAACTTGGGCAGTGAATTCCAGACACCCACTACCCTCTGCGTAAAAAAGTTCTTCCTTATGTCCCCCCTACACCTTCTGCCACTTATCTTGAATCTATGTCCCCTGGTTCTAGAATTCTCCACCAAGGGAAACAATTTTATCCTGTCCACTCTATCTATTCCCCACATAATTTTGTATACCTCAATCAAGTCACCTCTCAGCCTTCTTTGTTCTGAGGGAAAAAACCCCAACCTATCCAATCTCTCCTCATAGCTACACTTTTCTAACCCTGGCAATATTCTTGTAAACCTCCTCTGCAATCTCTCCAGAGCTATTACGTCATTCCTGTAATGTGGTGATCAGAACTGCATGCAATACTCCAGTTGTGGCCTCACCAGTGTTTTACACAATTCAAACATTATGTCCTTACTTTTATATTCTATACCTCTGCCAATGAAGGAGAGCATTCCATATGCTTTCTTTACAACCTTGTATACTTGAACTGCTGCCTTCAGGGACCTATGTACTTGTCCGCCAAGATCTCTCACTTCATCTACCCCTCTTAGTATATTCCTATTTATTGTGTAATCCCTGTAACTGTTTGGCCTCCCTAAATGTATGACCTCACATTTCTCTATGTTAAAATCCACCTGCCACTTTACAGCCCACTCCACCAACCCATCTATTCTCTAGGGTTTTGAAGAACGGGTGGTAATCTCATTGAAACTTATAAAATTCTTCAGGGGTTGGATAGGGTACTTGCAGAACGATGTTTCCCCCGGCTGGGGGGGTGAAGAGCTGAAATGGCGGAGCTGGCTTGAGGGGCTGAAAGGCTTTCTCCTGCTCCTATGTTCATATGTCCTCCAGGTACCAGTCCAGTGACCCTCCTCGGAACTTTTTCCAGAGCCTCTACGTCATCCAGCACGTGAGGAGGCCAAAACTAGATATTGGGCAGAATTTTACGAGTTGGCGAGCGGGGGCGGGGCCCGCTCACTGATATGTAAAGTGACACACGGTGATGTTGGGCGGAACTCCCGACGTCACTGCGCCCCATTTAAATTTTCAGGAAGGCGGAGGCGCAGTGAAGTCAGCTGTGTGCCCGCCGATCTGTCATTGGCTAATTGAAGCCATTGACAGGGCCAATTAAAGTAATTAAAGGACCTGCCCGTCCAACCCTAAGGTTGGTGGGTCGGCCAAGAGCCCCGGCGGGAAGTAGAAAAAACATGAAACCTCATCCACGAGCGGGATGAGGTTTCATGTAGGGTTTTAAAAATTTTAATAAAGTTTTTTTTGGAAATTATGAACATGTCCCAACTCATGTGACATTGTCACATGAGGGGACATGTAAGGGAATTTTTTTTCTTCTATTATTAATATTTTTGAAAATAGATGCAATCTCCCTGAGGCAGCACTTAGCCTCAGGGAGATGATTGCGCTCTTTCGTCCACATGCGCAAAAGAGCGCACTCTCGATTTTAGGCATTCCCCCCAACCGCATAGAGAGCGCATAGCGCTTCCCTGTGGACATCATGCTGGGTGGGGAGGGTGGGGGTGAGGGGGTGGGTGGGGCAGGTGAGGCGTGGCCTGTCCGATATGCAACTGTAAAACCAGCCCAGTGTTTCAGGTCAATGACTTGGGCCAGGGCAAGTCTTCAATACAATGATAGGATTTAAATGGTGACTGTGCGTTCAATAAAATAAGACCTTATGCTTTTGCATTTTAGAACATGAAGATAAGTCTAAATGTTTATAAATCTTCAGCCAGAAGTGCCGAGTGGATGATCCATCTCGGCCTCCTCTGGAAGTCCCCAACATCATAGATGCCAATCTTCAGCCAACTTGATTCACTCCACGCTATATCAAGAAGTGGCTGAAGGCACAGGATACTGCAAAGGCTATGGGCCCTGACAATATTCCGGCAATAGTACTGAAGACTTGTACTCCGGAAATTGCTGTGCCCCTAGCCAATCTGTTCCAGTACAGCTACAACACTGGCATTGTTAAGGAGAAATTAAAAATTCTAAAAGAGAATACAGTAAGAATTTACTGAAAAACCCCTAAAATCTCCAGGCAGACATGGCTGCTAAACATATTAAGAGTTGAAGATTACCAGATGAACATTGCACAGCCTTGAGAATCAGACTGGAGGCAATAGTATGACATAAATTAGGTTAAGTGTACTCCTCTCTCAGATAGGGAAGGGGCAGATGGTTTTAGCTTAGATATGGGAAGATGAACAATGGACAAAGAGGGGGCTTTGATGAAACAGAAACAGTCTTGAATTGTGAGAACCAAGGTCTTTGCGTACGTGTTTTAATTTTGATTGGATAATATAATTATGTATACATCCTTTAGAATAATTGGTTAGCAAAATCACATGTTTATGTACTCAATAGGATAGAGTTAGCATGGGACCGGTGTGTCGGTTACCGATTGGATGTATTCAAATGTACTCAAATGTATTATGATAAGAAAAAGTACAGAAGTAATGAAATGTAATCAGTCTGGGAGCTGGGTCTCTATTCTTAGGAATGATTGCGGCTCCCTTGCATATACTTGAATAAAACTGGTTAAAAGGAAGCCTGAGTCTCTGTGGTCATTGCGGGATTGGAGAGTGTACCAACTTCAGGCATCTACCCAGCTATGTGGAAAATTGCCCAGGTATGTCCTGTACACAAAAAGCAGGACAAATCCAACCCGGCCAATTGCCACCCCATGTCTACTCTCGATCATCAGTAAAGTGATGGAAGGGGTCAACAACGATGCTATCAAGCGACACTTGCTGAGCAATAACCTGCTCACTGAGGCTCAGTTTGTGTTCTGCCAGCGCCACTCAACTTCTGACCTCATTACAGCCTTGGTTCAAACATGGACAAAAGAGCTAAACTCCTGAGGTGAGGTGAAAATGACTGCTCTTCACATAAAGGCAGCATTTGACCAAGTGTGGCATCAAGGCGCCCTAGCAAAACTGGAGTCAATGGGAATCAGAAGGAAAACTCTCTGCTGGTTGGAGTCATACCTAGCACAAAGGAAGATGGTTGTGGTTGTTGGGGGTCAATCATCTCACTTCCAGGACATCACTGCAGGAATTCCTCAGGGTAGTGTCCTAGGCCCAACCATCTTCAGCTGCTTCATCAATGACTTCCTTCCATCATAAGGTCAGAAGTGGGGATGTTCGCTTTTACACAATGTTCAGCACCATTCATGACTCCTCAGATACTGAAGCAGTCCATGTTCATATGCAGCAAGACCTGGACAACATCCAGGCTTGGGCTGACAAGTGGCAAGTAACATTCATGCCACACAAGTGCCAGGCAATGACCATCTTCAACAAGAGTGAATCTAACCATCGCCCCTTGACATTCAGTGGCATTACCATCGCTGAATCCCCCACTATCATCATCCTGTGGGTTACTATTGACCAGAAACTGAGCTGGACTGGCCATTTCAATACTGTGGCTATAAAAGCAGGTCAGAGGCTAGGAATTCTACAGTGAGCAACTCACATGCTGACTCCCCAAAGCCTGTCCAACATCTGGAAGGCACAAGTCAGGAGCTTGATGGAATACTTTCCACTTGCGTGGATGAGTACAGCCCCAACAACGCTTAAGAAGATTGACACCATCCAGGACAAAACAGCCCACATGATTGGCACCCCATCCACAAGCATTCACTCCCTCCACCACCAACGCACAGTGGCAGCAGTATGTACCATCTACAAGATGCACAGCAGGAACTCTCCAAGCCTCCTTAGACAGCACCTTCCAAACCCATAAATGCTAACATCTATCAGGACAAGGGCAGCAGACATATGGGAACATCACGACCTGGAAATTCCCCTCCTCATCATCCTGACTTGGAAATATATCACCGTCCCTTCACTGTCACTGGGACAAAATCCTGGAGCTCCCTCCCTAACAGCACTGTGGGTGTACCTACACCACATGGACTGCAGCGGTTCAAGAAGGCAGCTCACCACCACCTTTTCAAGGGCAATTAGGGATGGGCAATAAATACTGGCCTAGCCAGTGATGCTCACATCCCATGAATGAATAAAAACAAAGCTGATTTCCAACTGCCACCACAGCGGGCAAGCTGCAAAGGGACTCCCACTTGGCTATTCCGCTGACTTTGTCCCTTTTTTTGACCAGTGCATGAAAATCCCCTCCTATCTTTTGCTGGGTGATGTTCCATTAAAGGGTGCAGTGCCCTCCCGAGTTACCCCTGACATCAGCTGCTTTGTGGGGGGAAATATAAAAATCAATCCCCGAATCAGAAGTAAATTAACATAATGACATGACTGAGTTAATTATTATTTCACATAGCTGGGGAAGCAGGTATAGTTTGATATCAAGGCTACCAATCCATTCTACAGTTTCAAGGAATGCAGTGTGAATGCTTGTGATGCGACCAGGAGGGGATCTGTCAGGGTAGAAGTTCAGCATGTGGACGATGGCCTCATTTGGATGGCCAAGGTCACAATTAGGGCTGTTCTTCATGTTCCACTTGTGTAGCAAGTGACCATATCTTCCTCAGCCTGTCCAGCTTTTCTGTGGAAGGTTATATACAAACATACGAGTCAGGAGCAGGAGTAGAGCCACTATGTCCTTCGAGCCTGCTCCGCCATTCAATAAATCCATGGCTGATCTGACTGTAAACTCCCACCTACCCCAGGTATCCTTTCAGCTCCCGATTTTTCAAGAATCTATTTACCTCTGCCTTAAAAATCTTCAAAGACTCTTCTTCCACCGCCTTTCTAAGGAAAGGTGCTCCAAAGGCCCACGACTCTCTGAGAGAAAAGTTTTCTCCTCCTCTCTGTCTTAAGTGGCCAACCCTTATTTTTAAGCAGTGACCCCTTGTTCTAGATTCTCCCAGAAGAGGAAACATCCTCTCCACCGCCAACCTGTCAAGGCCCCTCAGGATCTTATATGTTTCAATTAAGTCACCTCTTATACCTCTAAACTCCAGCAGATACAAGCCCAGCCTGTCCAATCTTTCCTCATAAGACAATGGGCGGAATTCTCCCTAAATGAAATTAAGCGCGGTGCCGGGTGGTTTCGGCAGCGCCCAGCCCGCTGTCCGTAATGGCGGCAACTCGCGCCCAATTCTGCGTTTGGAGCCTCATTAATTATGCAGAAGCGCGTTTCGCTCTGAATCACCTGGCGGGCGGGGAGTTGATTCATTCGCCCACTGTCAGCTAGCGGGTTCGAAGGTCTGGACACCAGCTCAACACACAATCTCCATCTCTCCAGCCCACCAGAGACGTCTGCAACTCATAAAAGAAAGGCCAAGAGCCTCAGGGCGAAGTCTGTACCCCGCCTCACCCACCAGGCCCTCCAAGCTGAGCAGAAACAATGGCACGTGCTCCAACCCACAGATGGCTGCAGGAAGCACAGCAGCCTCACCTCTCAGGCCTGGGGTGCCAAGCGGAGCAGGTCAGCACGGCTGACACCCTCCCCCGAAGTGCCACCCAGTGCAAGAAGGGGATGAATAATCTCATCCGCTTTGCCAGGGTAAGTCATCCTTCAACACTCTCCAACATCAAACCCTCATCGTGGCATCATGCACTCAAACAGCTACTCTCTTCAGGACTATCACACAACCATTGGCAGGACACACATATCAACACTCACTCCATCACCGAGACTTTCACATCATCACCATCCCGTCTATCATGTTGCTCACACTCCATCCTCTGGCCTTTCTGGGGAGGGCTCACCCCACACAGGGGACATGCATTTCTGCTCCATCCCTTCTCATCACATGCCTTTCTTTCTTCTTCATACAGGCCAAGCTGGCGCTCAATAAGCGCAAGAGAGCGCAGACCAGGGGAGGGACATCCGACATCCTCGCACTCAGTGAATTCAAGGAGGCTGGGGGTGACAGGGATTGCTCCTGTGGGGTAGGGGAGATCGGCCTCTCCGACCAACCTAGTATGAATCACAGCTCCATCACCTCATCAAATCCTAACAATCACATTGAGTCACGTGCAGTCTTATCTAGCTCATGCTCATTAACTGGAACTCTCTTTTCTATTTTCTATGCATAAGTATATCGAGGCCCCCAAGCCATTCTGGCATCAACAGTGCGAGACTCCGGAGCTCATCAAAGGTGGAAGCACCAGATGAACCATCATGTCACTCACACGCACCCTCCACCAGCTCAGAGACACACACGTTGGTGGGGCTCAGGTGTAGATTAGGCCCGGGCTCACTTTCCAGGGAACATCTCACTGACAGCAGCCGGAGGCAGAGACAGTCCAGATCTCTGGCACTCAGAGGGCTGCTGGAAACCAGCCACCCGCTTGGTCTGAGTCAGGTGATGAGCCTCTGGAAGCAGCCGCCAAATCAATGCTGGAGATGCAACGACAGGCAGCGCAAAATCAGGCAGAGATTCGGCAGTCACTCAGCAGGTTAGAAAGAAAGATGGAGGAGCCCGTCCGCGTGCTGTCTGATGTCATGGCTCTGACATGTGAGCGCCTCGAGGTCACCATGGGAAGGCTGGCGACCGCCCTGGAGACTTTGGTCTAACAGGTCTTGCCGGATTTGTGCTCGGCCCTGCACTCCATGGCTACACAACGTGGTGGGCACCATCAGGATGTAGGCGATATGGTGCCAACGTACCTTGACGTCTCTCTGGGTGCACTATCTCCTTCAGGAGTAAGGGCATGGCCCTCGGGCACTGATAGGGAGGATGAGCGTCAACTGGGCACCCCGGGAGTCTCCTCTCAGGTCTCCAAGGGTGTGCAGCCACTTACAGCCCCCTCTGCCAGTGACCCCATCTGCTCCAGCTTCTGCCCCTGAGCAGGTGACCCTTATCAGGGCAGGGCCCTCCAGGCCTCGGGCCACCAGAGGACGTCCGCCAAGGTCATCACATACATCAGGACATAGCAGTCAGGAGGCTGCCTCCACCCCTGCAGCGGATGTCATGGCTGCTCCCTGGTGTAGCGCTAGAGTTAGGAAAGTTAAGAAAAATTTATGTCACTTTTGGGTCACAGTTGTGTGAGACACGTAACTAAATTGAGCTTCTGTTAATACATTTGATGGTTATGTGAATGTTCCAGTCAACTGGAGGCATTGTGATTTTGTAATTTGGAGTCCTTTTATTTCGAGGTTTAGCCTTCCTCCCACTCAATGATAGTGTCCCACTGTGAGATTCATATTCCTGTGATGTCAACCTCAGTTGAACTAGTTTCCACCCCTTTGTGTGATGTCAGGGAGATATGTTTGAATCTTTATTGGAAGTGTGTGATGTAAGCGTTTCTCATCCTTCTTCCTCAAGGAACACCATTACGTGAGGGCAGCTCATCAGCATTGATATTCTCAAGGCATTTGTGTCTGCTCAGCGGTAGAAGAAGAAACATGCAATGGAGGAGGAGGTCACTTGGCATGTCCACATCTCAGTCACAGCAGTGTTTACATCATTAGATGGCGGTGAAGGCCTCAAGCCGTCTCTCACATCGCTCTTGTTCCTAAGTGCTCACTCACAGGGTCCCACGGACCAAAGCAAAGATCATGGCCTGGCGATTCATGGGGCAAGTGTGAATATGGGACATGTTCTCGCTGCAAGTGGGTAGACACCCCCTGAATTGATAGAAGGTCACATTGAGGGCTAGGAGAGATGTAACCATATTCCCTCACTTAACTTTACTCTTCCTGGAACCTGTCAGCGATTAATGTGTCATGGGCTCATCTCCCACGTCTTCATTCCTCCATGGCTTGATCACGCACATACTGACCCTCAGCAGCCTTCTGGGGTTCCTGGGCCTCCGGATCTTCATCCTCTGATGAGCTCTCAGGCTCCTCCAGGTCATCCTCTGGCAGAGGGTCACCTCCTGCATAGCCAGATTATGAGAGGCGTAACACACTGCGATGATGCGGGAATCCCTTAAACTACCTATGTCCCCTTGTAGCCTCCGTGCAGTCTCTTCACAACTTACTTTCCAATCTATCCTTGTATCATATGCAAATTTAGCAAACATACATTCTGTCCCTTCATCCAAGTTATTTATATAAATTTCAAAAAGTTGAGGCCCCAGCACTGGTCCCTGTGGCACACCACTTGTTGCATCCCTCCAACCAGAAAAACGCCCATTTGTGACTACCCTCTGTTTCTGTTAGCTAGCCAAATTCTATCCATGCCAATATGCTGCCCCCTACACAGGAAGTTTTATTTCCCGCAATAACCTTTGATGCGGCACCTTATCAAGTGTCTTCTGGAAATCTAAGTATAGTATATCCACCCGTTCCCCTTTATCCATAGCACACATAACTCCTCCAAAGAACTCCAATAAATTGGCTAAACATGATTTCCCCTCCAAAAAACCATGTTGACTCTGCCTGATTGCCTTGAATTTTTCTAAGTGCACTGCAATAGCATCTTTCATTACAGTTTCCAACATTTTCCCTATGACAGCCCTAACTGGCCTGTAGTTTGCTTTCTGTCTCCCTCCCTTTTTGGATAAAGGTGCATTTGCTATTTTCCAATCTAATGGCATCTTCCCCGAATCCAGAGAATTTTGGAAAATTAAAACCAGCGCATCAACTATCTCACTAGCTACTTCTTTTAAGACCCTAGGATGAAGTCCATCAGGACCCAGGGATTGGACAGCCCACAGCTCCTACAATTTGCTCGGTACAACTTCTCTGGTGATTGTAATTTCTGAGCTCCTCCCTCCTTTCCAATTCCTGATTTATAGCTATTTCTAAGGTGTTACTTGCATCTCTATACTGCAAACCAATGCAAAGTATGTGTCCAATTCAGCTGCCATCTCTTCATTTTCCATTAATAATTCCCCAGACTCACTTTCTATAAGACCAACGCCCACTTTGTTAATTTGTTTCTTATTTGAGCACCTATAGAAACTCTTATCATCTGTCTTTATATTTCTAACTGGCTTTCTCTCATACCCTATTTTTTCTCTCCTCAGTAATCTTTTTGTCAATCCTTGCTGTTCTTTATATTGTTGTGAATGCAGCCGATGTTGTTACAGAGCAAGCCAAATCCCAGAGGGATTTGTCTTACTGATCATAACCTTTTTTTATGTATCCTGAAAATGAGGGGAATTCATCTAATCTTGGAAGCATAGAATCCCAGTAACACTCTTAGGATTTTAAAATTAGAAGATTTATTAACAAGAAGAACAAAAAAATTAAACATACAAGATTAAAATTACACAGTTAAAACAGTCCTATAAAACATTGCTCAAAAAAAACTAATTTGGTCAGAACACACAAGTAAACTGCTTGGCAATAGCTCCCTTATAGATTTTAACCATAAAAATCCTGTAATATTACCCAAGGAAAAAATTGCTGCTACTTTAATAAAGTATACCACAAGACTTCTCAATATATTCCACTCAATCTGTGGAACCAAAGGAAGTTCAGAACCAGATTGCTTTCTGAAAACAAAGACTTTTCTGGCTTGAAACTGGATGGCTGCTTCAAATTCACAAATTTTCTTAGCACAGGACATCTCCCCCACACAGCCAACAACTCAACTAAACATCTCTCCTTAAATATCCTTTTCCCCTTTGATCTTAGACTCCATTGTTCTAAGAACCTCTCTGAACTCAACTTTTTCCAAAATATAAAAATCTTTCATGTTTTCCTATTGCCTCCACTTTTGTGTAAAATAAAATTTAATACCCTTCCCTTGTTTACCTATGAAACCTTTGTAAGTTGTAAAAGTCTCTTGTCACTTCTAAACTCCTTTTGAAATTTAACAGCTGTAAAGTCAAGTTCCTACTTATCTTATAATGTAAATTTCAAACTCAACCTATTTATTTGTACATAAAAACAAAAAACTGCGGATGCTGGAAATCCAAAACAAAAACAGAATTACCTGGAAAAACTCAGCAGGTCTGGCACCATCGGCGGAGAAGAAAAGAGTTGACGTTTTGAGTCCTCATGACCCTTCAACAGAACTGAGTAATATTAGGAGAGGGGTGAAATATAAGCTGGTTTAAGGTGGGGGGGGGGGGTGGGGGTGGAGGGAGAGAAGTTGCGGGGGGGGGGTGTTGTGGTTGTAGGGACAAGCAAGCAGTGATAGGAGCAGATAATCAAAAGATGTCACAGACAAAAGAACAAAGATGTGTTGAAGGCGGTGATATTATCTAAATGAATTTGCTAATTAAGAATGGATGGTAGGACACTCAAGGTACAGCTCTAGTGGGGGTGGGGTGGAAAGACTAACAGGGCATAAAAGGTATAGATTTAAAAATAATGGAAATAGGTAGGAAAAGAAAAATCTATATAAATTATTGGAAAAAACAAAAGGAAGGGGGAAGAAACGGAAAGGGGGTGGGGATGGAGGAGGGAGTTCAAGATCTAAAGTTGTTGAATTCAATATTCAGTCCGGAAGGCTGTAAAGTGCCTAGTCGGAAGATGAGGTGCTGTTCCTCCAGTTTGCGTTGGGCTTCACTGGAACAATGCAGCAAGCCAAGGACAGACATGTGGGCAAGAGAGCAGGGTGGAGTGTTAAAATGGCAAGTGACAGCGAGGTTTGGGCCTTTCTTGCGGACAGACCGCAGGTGTTCTGCAAAGTGGTCGCCCAGTTTAAGTTTGGTCTCTCCAATGTAGAGGAGACCGCATTTACTTGTACATTCAACTTCACCACAGCCTCTCATTGCAAATGCATGCATCTAGCTCCTTTATTTTTCAGTTCCTTGCTCCTGCAGATAACCTACCCCCAGTTTAATTACACACACGCAAAACTTACAGCTTTCTTTACAGAATATCACCATATTCCCCAAAATATTAAAAGAAATGTCCATCGTCACAATATTCTGTCCAATCTTTTGACCTGTCACCTGTCTTTGCGCAATGATATGTTTTTTTCTTTAAGATTGATACTGTCTTTAACATTTTTTAATTAACCAAGGATGGTGAATCCTCCCCTTGGAACTTTTCTTTCTTGTTGGAATGTACCCATTCTGTGTATTCTGAATCAGTCCTTTAAATGTCTGCCACTGCATCTCTATTGACCTATCACTTAACCTCATTTGCCAGTTCATTCCCATACAATTGCCTTTCTTTAAATTTAAAAGTCTAGTCTTGGATTCAGTCTTCTCTCCCTCAAACAGAATATAAAATTCAATCATATTATGATCACTGCTACCCAGGGATGCCTCACTATGAGGTTTTCAATTAACGCTATTGCATTGCACAACACCAGGTCCAGTATAGCTTGCTCTCTGGTTGGCTCCAGAATGTGCTGTTCTGGGATTTCACCAACAGGCTGTTATCAGGTTGTAGTTGGTGATGTTCGCAGTCAACCAGAATGTGCACCATTGAAAGGTGAGGCTGTCGTCAGTTTATAGGGGGTCGAGTGTATTCCAGGGGATGATGGGATTTCAGATGGGTGCCTGGAGTTTTTTCAAGGCCATGTGTCAATGGAAGTGCTTCGTTAGCTGTCAGCCGATGGTGTTCTTTGAAGAGAATGCTTTCTGTGTGGACATCAGGATGTTCAATGTGTGCTAGCCCAGGAAGCCACTCAAAATGTGTTGGTCTCAATGTTGCAGAAATAATCGTCATGACTTCCCGGTGGTGGGTATTTACCACGTTTGTGTGGCAGCTCCTGAGCCAGGTTGAGCAGCAATACTCTGCTGTTGGATAGACCAAGGCAAGTGAAGCAGTACGTAGTGCGCTGGCTCTGCTGCCCAGGTGGTACCCACCAGTTTGCAGATGAGATTCACTCCCATTTGAGCCATTGCTGCAGCGTAGGCAGCAACAGCCCAGAATCAATGCTGATTTGTTGCTTCACTGCTCCAAATAAACACAAAGATACTGACCAGTAGGTAAGGTGAGCAGATGGTAAAAGCAGCCCTGTCTCTCAAAATTGTCCCGGACTTCAAAAGGCCTTACAGATGACCAAGTGGACAGCACCCTGACAACAACCAAGTTAGGCAAAGCAGCAGGACTCAATGGGATTTACCCAGAATTCTTGAAGAACATCAGATTACAGGGAAGGAATTGGCTAGCAAAGCATTTTAGCCAAAATTCACAACACAGACACCATTCCAAATATCTGGCACTAATCCTAAGATAATGACCATTGCCAAGCCAGGGAAACCACTTGATGACCCACACAGCTACCAGCTCAATGCCCTGCTCTTGATAACATATAAGGTCCTGGAATGCCCCCTGTTAAACAGGCAGAGCCCCACCCTGGAAGCAGCGATGCCCCCAAATGCAGGTTTTTGCACAGGCTACAACTGCCCTGAGCAAGTCCTGACACTGAGCTCACATATTGAGGTTGGTTTCCAGAAAGGTCTGGAGACAGGAACCACCTTTGTTGACTTTTCTGTACCTATGACACAGTGTGGCAGACTGGCATGCTACAGAAACTCTTCAAAATTATCTGCTGTGTGAAAACCCTACAACTAATCAACTCCATGATCAGCAACTGACAATCCCATGTGCACCTTGGAGATCAAATCAACTGCCAACATTGCCGATGATGGGCTCCCTAGGGGATCTTCATGCGCCTTTTTCAAAATATATACCAGTGACTTCCTTCCCACAAAGCCATGGCTCTTTGCATGTGCTGATGGTTTGGCCCTGGCTTTCCAGGCTAAAGAACTCCAAGACATTGAGAAAACACTCACTGAAGATCTATGTTCCCTGGAAGTCTACTTCAGAAAATGGAGTCTTCAATCAAAGGCAGCCAAGTTTGTTGCTTCTGACTTCCACCTGAACAACTTGAAGGCCAGGGAGAAACATCATGTCCACTATTGCAGCTGACCACTCACCCACAACCCAACACCAAAAAACCTTGGCATCGCTCTTACCTTAAATTGATCCATCGGCAACACCTCCAGAACACTTGTTGATTAAGACAGGCCAATAAATACAGTGTACAAAGTAAGTACTGAACTACACATATTTCAGAGTTCCATAATTACCTGGAAAAACTCAGCAGGTCTGGCAGCATCAGCGGAGAAGAAAAGAGTCGATGTTTCGAGTCCTCATGACCCTTCAACAGAACTGAGTAATAGGATTAATTAGTATTACTCAGTTCTGTTGAAGGGTCATGAGGACTCGAAACATCGACTCTTTTCTTCTCCACCGATGCTGCCAGACCTGCTGAGTTTTTCCAGGTAATTCTGCTTTTGTTTTGGATTTCCAGAATCCGCAGTAGTTTTTTGTTTTTATTTCAGAGTTCCATGTTTAATGTAAATATACTTGTTTCATTCAGAAGCACAGATCTTGTTTCTTGACTTTGCACTCCCAGTAAGGTGCTGAGAAGGCATGTTATTTTCCAAACCTTGAAAATAGCAGTGCGAAAATCTTGTAAAATATATCAGAATTTTTATTGTGTATTCCTGGCAGTTGAGACTGTCCTCAGAAACAGAAACTGGATAAGCACAAGAGAAAGTAATAGAGGAAATGTTGATGGAGCTAGATGAAGAGGGTTGAAAGGTGGCTTGCATGGAGCATAAACACTGGTATGGACCTCTTGGGGTAAAAGGTCTGTTTCTGTGCTGTAAGCACTTTGCAATATTTACTAAATGCAAAATAGAAAAATGATATGTACATATTCCCATAAAACCAAATCACATACCAATTAAACCTTATGCAAATGCATTCCTTACACTGAAATGTATACCAAATTGTAACACACATCAGTAATATGCATTCAGGAGATGTACTTACTGTACAAAAAACACACATGTTTGTCGAGTTATTGGCATTTCCTGGCTGATTATCCATTTGATTGGCTCCCGGTGAGAAAGTTTTCCCAGACATCTGAAGCAGGGCCATGGAGAGAAATCATGGGCCTGGTGCTTCTCCTGTTTCCGTGCCCCTTGTTCCCCTTCCCCTCCCCCCTACACCGCCTTTAACCTGCCCCCTCACTTCCTTCGAGCACCCAGAATTGGGAACCATAGTCACAGTGGCATTGAACTGTTTTATATAGGGTTAGCAAAACTTCTTGGCTTTTGTACACAATGCCTCTATTTATAAAGCCTATCGAAAGCTCAGTTTTTAGTATGATGCACTTTACAACCATGGCTTTGTCAGACAATTACACACAACTTGGTCATTCATGTTATGCACCCAGCTCTGATTCTTTAAACCTGGCCCTATGGAATATCCAGGCCGTAACTTCCAGAAGACCTGAACAGCGCAAGCACTGCAAGCGACAAACCCATATACAAATAAGAATATCTTGAACTAACAGTGACATATTCTATTGGCGCACTTCCAAATTAAAAAATACAAATTAGCATCAACAATTCACCTACAATCATGTGTAATTTCTATCCACACAAGTGGGCTTTGTTAACAGAAAAATTACATTTTTCATTGAGTGATAAATATTTTCTCATTTTAAATTGAAACTAACCAGACTTACAAATGCTCAGTATGGAGCATAAGCCAGGAATTTCCCCCCATCGGGTGCGCAAATCTGAGCGGCGCCTCCCCAATCAGGTCCGTGCCGCCATTTTACGTGGGCGGGCAAATTAAGACCCACCCATTGTGACATGCGCCCGGAAGCGCTTAGCGCTGCCTGTGTGGGCTGGGCTGGGGAGGGATTCCCTGAGTGGTTCCCTGCGCTCTTTCATGCAAGAAAGAGCGCAGAGATCTCTCTGAGGCACCTCTGTGCCTCAGGGAGATTTGTTTTAGTGTCAAACTTTTAAATAAAGGATTTTTAAACTTTTAAAACATGTCCCCTCATGTGGCACTATCACATGAGCTGGGACATGCCAAAGGATAAATGTATAAATTTTTATTAGATTTTAAGACAGTTCATGAAACCTCATCCCGCCCGTGGATGAGGTTTCATGAAAAATGCGAAGGCCGCCTGGGCTCTTCGTCTGGTCTCCAACCTTAAGGTTGGACGGGCAGCTCATTAAATTGAATTAATTAGGTTTTAAATGGCTTTAATAGGCCTTTGACAGTTCGGCGGGTACACAGCCGACTCGGCTGTGCGCCCGCCAAACTGAAGATCTAAATGACGAGCGGTGACATCGGGGCGCCCGCCTGACGTCACCCTGCGTCATTTTACACGTCGGCGAACGGGCCCCGGGCCCCACCCCCCCGCTCACCGGCAGGAAAATACTGCCCATAGAATAGGGGAGCAAAGCGCTATAGATGCTGGAAATCTGAAATATAAACAGAAAATGCTGGAAATATTCCGAGGGCCAGGCAGCACCTGTGGAGAGAGAAACAAAGTTAACGCCTCAGGTGCAAGATACGCACTAGTTCTGACTAAAGATCACTGACATCTGTTTCTCTCCGCACAGATGCCACCAGAAAGACCAGCTTTAAAAAAAATCCAAGCTATCAGGCTGACTTTCCAAGTTTTTAAAGCCTATCTGCAGGGCCAGTTTCACTAGTCGTTGCGCTGCTGCTTCCGACCTTTGCGCAGCTTCGTGGTTCCAAGTGTTATTTTGAAAAGTCTGCCAGAAAACCACGAAGTTGCCCGGAGTTGAGGAACAGCTCAGCAACTGTGATGTAAGAGCTTTCGATTGACAAATGGTAAGTGAAATTCCTGTAATTTTAGAACCAATAGAATTATAGGAAGGATGTAATTGCACTGGAGGGGTGCAGAAGAGCTTCACCAGGATGTTGCCTGGGATGAAACATTTAAGTTATGAAGAGAGGTTGGATAGACTTGGGTTGTTTTCGTTGGAGCAGAGAAGACTGAGGGGCGACCTGATCGAGGTGTACAAGATTATGAGGGTCATGGAAAGGGTGGATAAGGAGCAGCTGTTCCACTTAGTTGAAGGGTCAGTCACGAGGGGACATAAGTTCAAGGTGAGGGGCAGGAGGTTTAGGGGGGATGTGAGGAAAAGCTCTTTTACCCAGAGGGTGGTGACGGTCTGGAATGTGCTGCCTGGGAGGGTGGTGGAGGCGGGTTGCCTCACATCCTTTAAAAAGTACCTGCATGAGCACTTGGCATGTCATAACATTCAAGGCTATGGGCCAAGTGCTGGTAAATAGGATTAGGTAGGTAGGTCAGGTGTTTCTCACGTGTTGGTGCAGACTTGATGGGCCGAAGGGCCTCTTCTGCACTGTGTGATTCTGTGATTCTGTGAATTGGATTCTGTGTGTGTGGGATATTGGGAAGGTTGTGGGGAGAGGTTTGGTGGCGGGGGGGCGGGGGAGGTGTAAGGTGGGCACTAAGAGTCCTTTGGGGGTGAGGATCCCCGATCATCCATTGTAACTTTGGCAAGAAAAATCCATCGAAAGTCCCAAGAAACAGCATAAAGGGCTTTATCATCAAGGGCCTTTTCCAATCCTATGACTTAAATGCTTCTAGCAATGTTATCTCTCAGGATTTTGCTGTCACACTTTTTTTGCTGTTGGAGTTTTTATTTATTAATTACATTTTTCCATTTAATTTGTCTGTTTCTTTCATACCTCAAACAACAATTAGAATGTTTTTTCAATACAAATTCACAGTGTACAACATAATTGTACAACAGTGGAGAAGTCTGAATGGTAAGGCTATACAGAGTTAAATTGTTTTGTAAATGTTGTGATTTCTTTGTAGCCACTTTCTGAACATGAGCTGATTGCGCTGAGCTTAATTATCCTTAGAGACTCAGATTGGGCCCTCAATTTCGCCATTGCTAGAGTCACTCTGCCTACTGCATGCAGGTGCAATGGGAGAAAGTCAAAACCTACATTGATACAGCACCTTTCACAATGTACCATGTCACTTTACTTTGAGTATTTTTGAGTTCTAGTCTCTAGTATAATGTAGGCAATGTTATCAAATGGTGCAGCAGGCTCGAGGTGCCGAATGGCCTACCTTTGTTCCTAATACACATGTTCACATGTCTTTCTGGATGGATGAGATGAGCTGGGCTAGGTGGACTTTGTCATCCATAACTACCTTGTGAACAGAGGGTGGAATCATGGCTGGAGTTCTGTTTATTTTGTTGCTAATGAAGGTTTACTGTGAGTAGGATTTGTGGAGTGAAATTGCCAGGACAGGAGTGCAAAATGGGTTCATAGTGAATCAATAATAATGCTTTATTCTGCACATGATTCTTAAAAGTCTTCTCCATTGAATTCAATCTTGTCCTTTTGTCAGCTTACCCGTTAACCCATTCTACCTTGGCAATTTTTATAATTTTTTGAGAAATTGAAATGTTATGATAAAGTTGTGTTGCATAGTAAATATTGAACATGTATTGTAGTGAGAAGCAGCAATCAGTAGAATATTCTGACTTGCTGATCAAGGAAACACAGATATAATTGTGAACCACTCAGACTTTGTCCTCTGGCCTCTTAAACATTGTGTGTCACAGAGATACCTGAGGGCTCCAACGCTTTTCACTGACAGCGAAGACTTATGTTGTTCAATCATTACACTTTATTGACCAGGAGCTATTTGGTCTTTCTACACTGTGAGATTACTGATAAAATAGAATCCAATTGCGCCCCATGTATGAAATAATTATATTAATAATATGCACCAAGGCAGAAGAAAGTCTTTTTCTACTTCTACAGAATGGAAAAGGTCTTGTGCAGTTTACCTGGGTTGCAAGTATTGAATATTTCCCCCAAATATGAATTTGCTGTCACCGTGCCTATATAGTGCCATGTGCAGAATATATTAATCAGGATTGAGGCAGTCACCAAAATCAGTATTATCGTCTGCACAGTGTTTTATATATATAACCAGTGAGATATTTCCCTGTCAAATTAACAATATTGCACAACGCTGTTGAAGTAAAACCTTTACTGTAGTTTGTTTAATAGTCGTGGTGGGGTCACCTATAGGGTGCTCATAAACAAACACTGCATTATATTGTTGCTACTCTTAATATTAATGACCCATGCTACATATATATTGGACAATATTTGTAACCAGATGCCACCAATGGGCGTTATTATTTTACTAGGACATTTCTATGATTGTTTGGTTAATCTTCAAAGGGGAAAAAAATATCATGCATGCTTGAAGAGGAGGATTAAAGTTGAGGGGGAGGGGGTGGAGGAGGGGGGTTGCAGTGGCATGGGTGGTGGAATAAGGGGCCTTGAAACAGGAGAAGCACTAGGGCTCATGATTTCTCTCCATGGCCCTGCTGGTGCATCCTACTCGACCAATAATTACTACTGTTCAGAACAACAGCAATTATTGGCCAAGTAGCCTGCCAATCAGGATGGTCTTCATGCCACATTGGTTGCATTGGACACTGCCACAACTGGCAGCGTCCAAGCAGCCAACTGGTGCGTAGACATCGTGATTGACAGGCTACTCAGCCAATGAGCTGAGGGCCTCCGTAAAGCATGGGCCCCAGTGATTTGTACTTTGTCCACCCCCCACCTTTCCCTGGCCCTATCTGAAGGACCTCAGGGGCAGTCTAAAACTGTATTTAGGGGAGGTGGTGATGTAGTGGTATTGTTGCTGGGCTAGTAATCCAGAAACCCAGGGTAATGCTCTGGGGACCTGGGCTAAAATCCAACCAAGGCAGATGGCGGAATTTGACTCCAATAAAAATCTGGAATTAAATGTCTAATGGTGACCATGAAACCATTCTCAATTGTTGTAAAATACCATTTGGTTCACTAAATCTGCTGTCCTTACCTTGTTGCTGTCCTAACCTGGTCTGGCCTACATGTGACTCCAGACCCACAGCAATGTGGTTGACTCTCTTAAATGCCCCCTGTGCAAGGGCAATTAAGGATGGGAAATAAATACTGGCCTAGCCAGCGACGCTCATCTCCCATGAATGAATAAAAAAAAAACAGCCCCACACATAAACACAGGCTGTTGCCCTTTGAAGAATGATAACTTGAAAGAGTTTAGCTCACAAATGCTCCTATGGAAATGCACAACCATGCAAGGCAGTGAACAACTTGGCACTAATCCTGGGATTTGTGATTGCAATGGGATTGTTCTACTGGTTACATATTTATATTGTCACATCTGCCAAATGAAGCATCTTAATGGACAGAGATTGCAGTAATTACATCATGGATATTTTGCTGCAGGATTCTTTAAAGTTCACTCTTAATGTTATTCTTTTCTATTTTGTGGTATAACGCACTATGCGCTGTTTCTAGGCAGTGACAGGGATTTAGTTTAGTAGGTATATGGTTGAAAATCAAAAACTGTCAGCAAGGGTGGCTTTTTGAAAATCAAAAGTCATACAAAGGAAGGAACCTGTGAGATAGCTAAGTGAAGACCCTCTAATGCCTTAACAGATCTTCTTTCAAGCTATCACTATTGATGAATTGATTCTGTGCAAACATAACAGGCCTCAAAGTTAGATGGTGACAGGGTTATGAAAATGGCTTGACAGTGCCATCAATAATTGTAAATAAAGAGGATCAAACCTTATACCGATGATCCTAGCTGGTGGAGCCATGAGGATTTTATCTGTGCTAACCATCCAGCTGTAATGCTGGATTAATGCTTAAAACTTTCCCCCTTTTTAGGTGTTCGATAATAATGTGTGTTTATATAGCATCATTCAAAATGTCCCAAGGCACCTCGCAGGATTGTTTTGGTACTAAGCCACATGAAGAGAAATTAGGACAGGTGACCAAAAGTATGGTCAAAGAGGTAGATTTTACAGAATGTCTTAACAGAGGAGAGGTAGAGAAGTGGAGACTAGGACTGAAATTCGATTTTGTAATCTTGCAAACTGATTTCCATTTTTCAGTTATTCAAAAGCGTCAGTTTGAATCTGTGCTCAGGTTCCAATCTAATTCTATCAAATATCCTGATTCCTCAGAATGCTGTCTCGCACTAATTGGACTCGGTATCAGTAGGACTATAACACTAATGTGCTGTCCAGAAAGATATAAAAGGTGTACAGGCAAGTCAGTAGAGAACCTGGGTGTGTTCTAAACTGGAACAAAGTTTATTCAGAATGACCGTAATTTTCCAGCCCCACATGCCAGCGGGATCTTACGTTCCTGCCGATGTGAGCAGAGATTTCAATGGCTCTCGAGGCCTGCCATGGGAGAGACCACCACGGCGGGGGGCTGGAAAATTCCAACCAATGCCTTCAATGTTAGCACTCGTGCAGTAACACCAACATTCAAAGTTTGCCAGCTGAGAGCAAAGCTTTGATAGCACTGATCTCTCTTGGTATCCAATGATTGATTGTAACTTGGGGAAACCTGGGTGTGATATGAAATGCAATATGAATCATTTATGATATCAACCTGGATGTGATATGGAAAATATTTCATAGACCATTGTTTGTCTCTCATCGTGATGAAACAAGAGGTCATGTGATACAGTGGTAATGTCCCTACCCCTGGGCCAGAAGCTCTAGGTTCAAGTCCCACCTCAGAACTTGATGGCTATGGAAGGTGCATTCGTAACATGGCCAGCCAGGTTGATTATCAGCATGTAAGTCTTTCCAATATATCCGATGGCAATTAGAAAGAGTGGAAGAGTTTCCTGGTAAGCTATGCTGCAGAGTGTAGGAACATAGAAAATAGGAGCAGGAGTAGGCCATTCGGCCCTTCGAGCCTGCTCCGCCATGCATTATGATCATGGCTGATCATCCAACTTGGTAACCTGCGCCCGCTTTCTCCCCATATCCTTCGATCCCTTTCGCCCAAAGAGCTATATCTAACTCCTTCTTGGAAACATACGGGGCAGAATTTTCTGCCTGGCGGGCCCGACCCAATATCCGGCGGGCAGGGAGCTGATCCCCGCCGGAGCAGCAGGCCCCTCCGCCATTTTAAGTGGGCAGGCCAATTAAGGCCCGCCCAGAGTGACCCCCGACGGGAAGCGCTATGCGCTTCCTGTGCAGGCGGGGGGGGATTCCCCAAAGGCGACAGTGCCCTCTTTCACGCACACGCACGACAGAGCACACATCTCCCTGAGGCTAAGTGCTGCCTCAGGGAGATCGCTGAAAGCTTTATAAACTTTAAAAATAGAAAAATAAAAAAATCCTTAACATGTCCTCCTCATGTAACAATGTCACACGAGATGGGACATGTTAATAAATTTCACTGAAACTTTAATAAACTTCTTTAAACCCTACATGAAACCTCATCCCACCGGTGGATGAGGTTTTATGCTTTCTCTATTTGCCGCTGGGGCTCCTGGCCTGCCCGCCAACCTTAAGTTTGGATGGGCAGGTCCTTTAATTGTTTTAATTATCCTGTCAATGGCCTCAATTGGCCATTGACAGGTCAGCGGGCGAACAGCTGATTTTGCTGCGCCCCCGCCTTCCTGAAAATTTAAATAGGGCGGGATGATGTCGGGGGTTCCCCCTAACATCATCCCGCATTGTTTTTGCGTCGGCGAGCGGGCCCCACCCCCTGCTCACCAACGGAAAAGTTTAGCCCATGATGTTTTGGCCTCAACTACTTTCTGTGTTAGCGAATTCCACAGGCTTACCACTCTCTGAGTGAAGAAATTTCTCCTCATCTCAGTCCTAAATGGTCTATCCCGTATCCTCAGACTGTGACCTTTGGTTCTGGACTCCCCCACCATCAGGAACATCCTTCCTGCATCTACCCTGTCTAGTCCTGTTAGAATTTTATAGGTTTCTATGAGATCCCCCCTCATTCTTCTGAACTCCAGCAAATGTAATCCTAACCAACTCAATCTCTCCTCATATATCAGTCCCGCCTTCCCAGGAATCACTCGGGTAAACCTTCGCTGCACTCCCTCTATAACAAGAACATCCTTCCTCAGATAAGGAGACCAAAACTGCACACAATATTCCAGGTGTGGTCTCACCAAGGCCCTGTATAATTGCAGCAAGGCATCCCTGCTCCTGTACTCGAACCCTCTTGCTATGAATGCCCACATACCATTTGCTTTCTTTACTGCCTGCTGCACCTCCATCTTTACCTTCAACGACTGGTGTACGAGGACACCCAGGTCTTGTTGCACATTCCCCTTTCTCAATTTATAACCATTCAGATAATAATCTGCCTTCCTGATTTTGCTACCAAAGTGGATAACCTCACATTATCCACATTATACTGCATCAGCCATGCATTTCCCCACTCACTCAGCTTGTCCAAATCACACTGAAGCATCTCTGCATCCTCCTCACAGCTCACCCTCCCACCCAGCTTTGTGTCATCTGCAAATTTGGAGATATTAGATATTTGAAGATTAGTTCTCTCATCTAAATCATTAATATATATTGTGAATAGCTCGGGTCCCAGCACCGATCCCTGCGGTACCCCACTAGTCATTGCCTGTCATTCGGAAAAAGACGCACTTATTCCTACTCTTTGTTTCCTGTCTGCCAGCCAGTTTTCTATCCATCTCAATACACTACCCCCAATCCCATGTGCTTTAATTTTACATGCTAATCTCTTATGTGGGACTTTTTCAAAAGCCTTCTGAAAGTCCAAATAAACCACATCCACTGGCTCCCCCTCATCAACTCTACTAGTTATATCCTCGAAAAATTCCAGTAGATTTGTCAAGCATGATTTCCCTTTCACAACTCCATGCTGACTCTGTCCGATTCTGCCACTGTTTTCCAAGTGCTCAGCTATTAAATCTTTTAAAACGGACTCTAGAATTTTCCCCACTACTGACGTCAGGCTGACTGGTCTATAATTCCCTGTTTTCTCTCTATCTCCCTTTTTAAATAGTGGGGTTACATTAGCTACCTTCCAATCTGTAGGAACTGTTCCAAAATCTATAGAATCTTGGAAGGTGACCACCAAAGCATCCACTATTTCTAGGGCCACTTCCTTAAGTACTCTGGGACATAGATTATCAGGCCCTGGGGATTTATCGGCCTTCGATCCCATCAATTTCCCTAACACCATTTCCCTACTAACACTGGTTTATTTCAGTTCCTCCCTCTCACTAAACCCTGTGTTCCCCAACATTTCTGGTATGTTATTAGTGTCCTTCTTTCTGAAGACAGAACCAAAGTATGGATTTAGTTGGTTAGCCATTTCTTTGTTCCCCATTATAAATTCCCCTGTTTCTGACTGTAAGGGACCTACATTTGTCTTCAGCAATCTTTATCTCTTCCCATACCTATAGAAACTTTTGAGAAACAGATTGGTGAAGACAAATGTAGGTAATGGCAAACCGTTACAGTAATTCGCAAAGTATAATCATAGACCAATCCAATGAAAATCATCAATGCCAGCTTTGCACCTGGTATCTGAAGGAGGAGGGGTGATAAAACCATACCACCTGTGTCTGATTGCCTCAGTGCTGGTGTATCTGAGTCAGAAGACTGGGGTTAAAGACTGTAATATAAGGATCTGGCACATACAGGGTTAATGTGGGACTGAGGGTGGGACTGTGGTGGTATTGTCACTGGACTAGTATTCCAGACACCCAGAGTAATGGTCTGGGGACCCGAGTTCGAATCCCTCCACAGCAGATGGTGAAATTTGAATTCAATAAAAATCTGTAATTAAAAGTCTGATGATGCCCACAAAACCATTGCCAATTATAATAAAAACCCATCTGGTTCACTAAAGTCCTTTAGGGAAGGAAATCTGCTGTCTTTACCTGGCCTGGCCTACATGTGACTCCAGACACCACAGCAATGTGGCTGACTCTTAAATGCCCTCTGAACAAGGGTAATTAGGGATGGGAAATAATGCTGACCTAGCCAGTGACACCCACATCCCATGACTGAATAAAAAAATACCACCCACACAGTGATATAAAAAGGCATATAACCAAGCCCTAGGGTCAGTATGGTGTTGAGCAGAGACCTAAGCATATTGATAGCTCCAAGCCTGTGCCCTTCACTGAACATATGTAAATAGTTCTACTTGTTAATTAAGATTTACAGTTATCCTACTGAAGACTTGTTTAAGTGACACTTTTCTTCAACCAACACAATCCCAACATGGTGGCAGATGTTTTTAAAAAACCTTAACCTTGCTAAAATGCCAAACCAAGCTGAGATGATGGAAGACTAAGGCAAAATTTCAATGAAATTCCTGACCTGAAAGAAACTCCCAACTGAACTGAAAACGCAGAGAAACTTCACCAGAAAATGCTCCAGCGAAAAGGCTTGGAAGCTGAAGGCAGAGATTTTTACTGCAGCAGAAGAATCTACTGAGTCTCCATTGGAAGTCCAGCTTGAGGGCACAGTATCTACAGAGCCTGCAAGGGTGAGCTCAATCTTTTAAGGTTTCAAGCTCCAGCTAGCCCTGAGAACCCTTTCCCTCATTCAGTGTCAGAGGCACGGTTGAAGGAAAACCAGATTTCCCAGTCAGAGCCCCAACATGTGGATTCTGAACTTGTAAAAAGAACTAATTATTTAAATCTCTCACGAACATCACAAATATCCAGCTCGGAAAACAGCAAGCATAACTTTAAATTTGAATGCATCGTTACCCATCACAACAAACCATGGAAAGAAAGAAGTTGGCAGGCAGCCAATTCAGTCAACCATTATTCATAGTCTTCTTCAAGAAGAGCTACATCGCAATTTTGTGGAGCCTGCGAAAACCAGCAAGTGCGGGAAATCCATTTGTCTCAGAGTCAAGGGTGACAGTATCTTGAACGCCTGTAAGCTATTAAAGCTGTAAAAAAGCAGAGAGAAAAATAGTTACTGCACAGACATTCTTAAAGGGGCAACATCATTTAAAGCTGTGACTGCATACAAATATTAAATGGCTATGAATCAAAAATGTAACTTACCAGATCAATTTGGACTCATCCCAGGACCAAGCCTTATGAACAATTGGGTGCGCTGCAGATGGGATTTTTTAAGCTACTGGAGGACAGCAGATCTCAGTCAGAAATCAGAAGAAGCCCTGATTAATACCTTTTCAAATTCACTCGGTGAACATACTGACAAAGTAATCCTTATGCAGTGCATAAGTTTCTCCTCAACTAGCTTTGATGAAATATTAAATGCCATTGAGGAATATTTTAATCTTCCAGTTCTAGGACTCACAGCCCTCTAAAAAGGAATAGAAAACTCCCTGTAAAGCTACAAGAGGGTAAAATACATTACCTCAGCAAACCATATAAGGGCACCTGAGAGGCAAAGAACATTCCAGAAGTCCCGGGAACATATATTTTTGGGAAGCCTGAGACATTACCTGAACTGCAACAGTATGTGGCAATGCAGACCAACCAGCTGACTGTGAATGATGAAAATATGACTGGTGAAATCCAAAATAAACAATCCCTGCAGAATGAAAATGAGATAAGGTTCAAAAATGTCTGTATCAGAGCTGAACTGGAAGATTTGAAGCACAAGATTCAAGCTGAGTATATACATTTGAAAACATACGATAAACTAAAGTCTTCAATGAACCAAATGGTTCAAGATCTGAACAATCAAACCTCAGAGATGTCACAGGGATACCAGAAGGAAATAACATCCCTCAATTCCACGGTTGGCAAATCGAAGCTGGAGTTGGGAAAACAAAATCAGCTGCATAGCCAGGCACAACAGCAGGCAGAAAAGGCACTCAAAGAAGTGGAAGCCCTGAAAGATTCTTTGAAGAAGCAATACATGCCCCTGAAAAAACATGAGGAGTTTTAAAAAATCAGATGAAGCTGGATTGGAGCTATCAGTAGTGACAAAGCAATACACTGAAACACAGAGTGAGAAGACAAGAGCTGAAAAAGAAACTAAACAGTTGAAAGAACAGCTTCAGGATCAAATTCAACAACAGTACATAACCCTTCAGCAACATGATGGAAAAAAGACTACCTTAAGCAGCAGAACAGCAGAACCAACTCAATGGGATTGTTAAATTGCAGGAAAACTCAAGATTAAGGCATTAAGCTTCGCAATGAAAAGGAAAGCCCTTTGAAGGACCTTCACATGTTGCAAGGATCCTTCAGGTCAGAGCTTGTTCCTCTGGAAGCGAAACAAAATGAATTTAATACCACTCTGAAAGAACCAAAGAGCCAGTTGGCAGAGAAGACTCAAGAATGTTCTATATTCTGGGAGGAAGCCGAGAGTTAAAATAAAGAGACTGCAGTGCTAAAGGAAACCCTTGAGTATTTGAAAGGAACCCTGGAAAAACATTACATTTCCAAGGAGATATACAGAGAGATTGAAATCAAGAATATAGAATGGCCAGCGAAGGCAGAAGTTCCCACTAAGGATCCTGAGGTGTCTTAAAAACAATTAGCAAAAATGCAATTACAGAATGTGGACTTGATGGAGAGTTTAGAAGAACTATACTCCGCCAAGGAAAAACTGATCAGTGTCAAGAATCAACTTTCATGTACAAAAGCTAAGTTTATTAAGGAAAAGGGAGAGCTGATGAGAACATTGGAATGTCACTCACAGGAAGCAGAACACTTGGAAAAAGGACTTGAAATGTTTAAATGATGAACTTGTGCAATCAAATTCAACTGAGTTAAATATTCAGTTAAAACTTGTTGGACTTCAAGTATCAGATGTCTCTCAGAAACATCGTGAAAAATGCCTGGAAGAGGAGAAGGAATTGCTGAAGAATCAGAACAGTTACTTGAATGCAGAATTAATAACCGAAACAGATGAAATTGCTGAACTCCGATCCAACCTGAACAACATGATGGACCCGATGCGAGTGTGGAAGAGCAAATCCTGACTTTGAAAGCAGAGAGGGAGAATTCTAAGAAACATACTGAGCATGTAATGAGTGAACTGAAGGAGTCAGTGACCAGGCTAGGAGCCTTCCAAGCAGAACTGAATGCCCAGGTGAAGTGGTCAAACTTATGTAAGAGTTCAGCAGATAAATTTGAAATAAAGGCAACTCAACTTACCCGAGTATTTGCCAAGCCGAATGAAAAGGTTCATAAGCTCAATAAACAACTGAAAAAGAGGAAAGTAATTAAAAATTTGGCTAAAATTGTGAAACAGATGTGAATGAAAGTTCCATTGTTGAAATATGAATATCCATATACATCGAGATGGCCCACATGACGAAAGAGGAGAAAGACGTGCCAAAGAGATAATTACAATGTTCATCTACCACACCAGAAACAACTTAGAGTAGCAGCAACCACTGATCAACGCAAAAGCCAAACCGACCAAGTGCAGTTCAACACAGGGGGATGGAAGAAAAGAATGAAAGCATACCCAAATGCTGGTCCAACCTCCAAGACAACAGGAAGAACCAGAACCAACAAAGCCTAACACTCCTCTGACAGAATGGTGAAAGAGATATGGAAGGTATATAAGGCCTACAGACCACTTGAACCTGTAAATTAAAGGACTTGAAGGGGAGCGATTGGGTAGTGAGAATGTTGTAATAATGTTGATACAATAATAGTGACAATGTAGTAATAGCAATAATACCATAACCAAAATTTCCACTTAGATTAGGAGAAATAAACACGAGAGGACATGGCTTTAGGGTGAAAGGGGAAAGGTTTAGGGGGAAAACAAAAACAGAATTACCTGGAAAAACTCAGCAGGTCTGGCAGCATCGGTGGAGAAGAAATCAGTTGACATCTTCTCCACCGAGGCTGCCAGCCCTGCTGAGTTTTTCCAGGTAGTTCTGTTTTTGTTTTGGATTTCCAGCATCCGCGGTAGCTTTTAGCTTTTTGTTTTTATCTAAGGTTTAGGGGGAACTTCTTCACTCAGAGAGTGGTGAGAGTGTGGAGCGAGCTACCATCTGACGTGGTAAATGCGGGCTCACTCTTAAGTTTTAAGAATAAATTAGATAGATACATGGATGGGAGAGGTCTGGAGGGTTATGGACGAGGTGCAGGTCAATGGGACTAGCGGAATAATATTTCGGCACAGACTAGAAGGGCTGAATGGCCTGTTTTCTGTGCTGTAGTGTTCTGTGGTTCTATGGTTCTAAAATGTAAATGCATGAGACTGATAACATTGTAAGATATAAAGTAAACTAATGTAACTCTAAAAGCATTGGGTAAAGACTCGGGGGGTGGGGGGGAGGGGTGCGGGGGTTGTAGGATAAGGGTCTGGCACATACAGGGTTAATGTGGGACTGGGTACAGTACCACCCACAGATTGATGTAAGAAGGCACATGGCCCAGGGTCAGTGTGGTGTTGAGCAGAAACAATTAAAACCTAAGCATGAAGATAGCTCCTAGCCTTTACCCTTGATTGTATATTTGTAAATAGCTCTGCTTGTTAATTAAATACAATTATCCTACTGATGACTACAAAGACTTGTTTAAGAGATGCTGTTCTGTAACCAGCGCCTTCCCAACAAAGACCCACTTCGGAATGCATATTGTAAGTGCAGATTCCAATGTGTCACTGAATTGTGAGAGGCGCTCGTGCTGTTAAACATGTTAAAACTAAGCTTATCTAAATGTTCTCCTGGATTTTGTGACATGAGTGTAAAGAAGATCATGGAGATTTTCCGTGTGCCCTAGCCAATGTGCTTCTCTCAGCCAAAACAGATTAGTTCTTCAATCATTTCATTGCTTTTTTGTTGAAACTTGCGATACAAAAATTGGCAACTACATTTGCCTATATAACAGGCGTTATCATATTTTATTGTGTATGAGGAGCTTGGGGAGTTTCTGAGAGATATGATAAGGTGCTGTATAAACACAAGTCTTTCAATTTTGCTTCATAACATGGTTCCAGCTTGATGCTTACAGCCCACTCATAATACACAAACAGCCTGCTCCCTATAAGCATGCCGGATTTTTCAGTAAATCCTATCTGCTATGGCCTGTGTGCAAATTCATTTCTTAAAAAGTTGCACATGAAGCGTCAAACTAATCCTCAATGGAAAGTTAAGTTCCATTTGCCTAAGCACAGTGTGCCTCCATCATCAGTTTACCTGTGTTTTTTCCCCTTTCTCTGCGTGTTAATGTTTTTTCCTTCTCTGATGTTTTTACTCAATCGTCAGGAAACCATAATACACAGTCTTTTCTGAGCACTTGATTTAACAGCAAAGTATTTAATAGATGTTGAACAAAGGCAATCTGGAAACTGATTAAACCACATGTGGTAATTGCTTCCGATTTTGTTCAATAAGCTAAAAACTCCATCTGAGATTTTATGTTCTTCCATTGCTTAGTTGGGAGAGGATTGCTGTATCATTTAAAGCCTGTACCTCAAAGAAATGCAATGACAGCAACAATAGTATTATGAAATAGTTGTGTAGCAGAATTGCATGTTTACCCCAGTTATGGAACATTTCTACCCAATTGTAGGGTGTTTATCCACATTCCACCTTTGCCATTTTGAATTAAAACACCATCTTGAGATTGGGTTCTTCAAATACTCACTATATTAAAGAACTATTAACCCACTAAAATATGGTAATGTGTCCATTAAAACAGCAGACAGTTTTTTTTTATTTGTTCATGGAATCTCAGCACCTCTGGCAAGGACAGCATGCATTGTCCATCTCTATGTTGACCGCACAAAGCTAAATACTGTGGACACTGGATATCTGAAATTAAAACAGAAAATGCTGAAAATACTCAGCAGGTCTGGGTGCATCTGTGGAGAGAGCAGCAGAGTTAACATGTCAGGTCATTGATCTTGCATTAGAACATTTTATAGAGGTTTGTACACTGATAAAGAGCCCAATTTCAAGGCAGCCTCAAATCCAGTCCAGCTTGATGCACTAAAAGTTTCTCCCATGTACTGACTGTATGGGTTCAATACAAAATAAGCTGGAGTAGACTCAATTCAGTCTTGATGCAAAGTTTTTGGCTCTGAGTCAGAAAGTTCTGGGTTTAAACTCGGCTCTTAACAGTCATAGTAAGTGGAGACTAGAGCTCTGGTTCTAACTTCTGAATTGATATCAAATGGGATACTGATGGATGACAGTGAAAGTATGGATGATCCCCCTCATTGTAGGGCTACATAAAATTATCCTGTCATGTATGTCTAAACACCCTGCCAATTGGCAGAAAAATGGTTATGTCATGTCACAGCCTAATCAGCTTGTGAACCCTTCCACTACCTAATGCTATTCTCTCAGAGAAGAGTGTAAAGGTATAAATTACAAAAATAATCCCATTCTTAATGGGCACACACCCTTCCTAGTTCTCCAGGATTGTATTTGGCAATCTCACTCAAGGCTACAGGATATTTGCTGTGGGAAATGAGCGGCATTTTGCACAAGATGTTTTTGAGGTTGAGGCTGAGGTAAAACGTGGGGAATGATTAAAGGGACTTTTCTTTTGCATCAATGGTTCACTTTGAAGTATTTGGTGGTGATGCTTAGTGCTTGAAGTGGAAAGTCACAAAGCCACTCAAGGCTGTTAACACAACCCTCCCAGTCTCAACATCAGAGAGCTCTAAGGAGCTGTCACTAGCACCATCGCTGAACTGTGGAGATGAAGCTGAATGGTTGCAGTCAAGAGTAGTTAGCAAATTGACCATAGAGCTAAACTTCAAAGAGTCTGCAGAGACCGTAGAATGTCATTTAACATTTCAACAAAAGCAAAACACTGTGCCTGCTGGAAATGTGAAATATGAATAGAAAATGCGAGAAAATTCAGACAACACCAATGGCAAGAGAAACAGAGTTGATGTTTCAGGTTGATGACCTTTTTTTGGAACTAGAACAAAATATGTTAGAGTTGAACAGATTTTGAGCAGGTACAGAACCATGGAAAAGTTGGGTGGGGATGTAAGGAATAAAGGGGAAGGTTTGTGATAGTATGGAAGGGAGGAGTGGTTAATTGACAAAAGGATTGATAATGCATGACAAAAGGGAATGGCAATGGGACAACTAATGAAATAAAAGCTGTGCCCGGTGGAGGTGTAAAGTTGCAAAAGCAGCCTGTAATAGGAGGCACTTATCGTTATTCATTATCTCAAATGGTTGGGTGGGTTAAGATGGCTGATGAGGAAACTCCATGACCTTTTAGGTTGATTTGTTGCTCCATGTAGTGCAGGTCCTCTGAATGTTCTAAACCGAAGACAAGGCCCTCTGGAGAATCTCAGAATTGAGGTGACAGCTTTCTTGCCTTGTTTCCTATGTCAAAATGATGTGAATATATAAATGATGCGCAGGGCTTCAGGGAGGTTGTATGTATTTCGAAAGTGCTTTTAGATGTACTCTCCATAAGTCGGTCACACTCAAAATTATATTTATCAAACCGACCATCATTTATTTTCCACAGTGCTCTTATGGACAGGAAACATATTTGCCATTACACTATAGATGTACATGTTGAACAACTAGTGAAACTTGGTAGAAAAATCAAAAATGCTGGAAGTATTCAGCAAGTCAGGCAGAGCATCTCTGGAGAGAGAAACCAAGTTAAAAGTTCAGTTCTGAACAGATCACTATCATCATAGGTATTTTACTTTTGTTTTCGTCAAACTTGCTACTGGGCTGGAAGATCTGACCCAATATTTAAAGGTATATAACTCAGGCCTGAATTTTCCCGTCGGCGATTTGGGGGCGGAGCCCGCTCACTGACGGGAAAATGTCACGGGATGACGTTGGGAGGAACCCCCGACCTCATCCAGGTCCCTTTAAATTTTTAGGAAGGTGGGCGGACAGCGAAATCAGCTGTCCACCCGCCGACCTGTCAATGGCCAATTGAGGCCATTGACAGGCTAATTAAGATCATTAAAGACCTGCCCGTCCAAGCTTAAGGCTGGTGGGCAGACCAGGAGCTGATAATACATGAAACCTCATTCACTGGCAGGATGAGGTTGCATGTCCGTTTTTAAAAAGTCTAATAAAGTTTATGTCCTTTTTATTAATATGTGCCATCTCGTGTGACATTGTCACATGAAGGGGACATGTTAATAATTTTTTAATTTTTCTATTTTTTTGACTTTTCTTACCTGTCAGTAATCTCCCTAAGACAGGACTTTGCCTCAGGGAGCAGTGCGCTCTTTCACGTGCATGCACGAGAGAGCGAACTTTGACAGATGGGGATCCCTCCACCCCCCGCACAGGAAGTACATAGCACTTGCTGTCGGGCAGGCCACTGGGCAGGCCTTAATTGGCCCGCCCACTCAAAATGGCAGCGGGCCCCGTTTTGGTGGCGGAGGTCGGCTGTCTGCCCGCCGCCGAGCCGGTGGGGTCTGCCTGCCATCCGAGGGCAAAATTCTGCCCTGTGTACATTAATGCCATGGTATTCTGAGCAAGGCGGAATGCTTCAACTCAATCACCTGGCACAGTCTGGACTGAGAATTTGTCACCTAATCATCTGGAGCCTGTGCAGCCTTTTTGCATTGAACACATCAGAACCTGAAATACATGATCATCTGCTCGACATAGAAGCAAAGTCATTAGGTTAAGCACAGTGATTCCCGAGGCTAATGAAGGGGTTGCCTTATGAGGAAAGATTGACCAGGTTGGGCCCAAACCCATTGGAGTTTAGAAGAATGAGAGGTGATCTAATTGAAACATAATCGATTCTGAGGGAGGTTGAGAGGGCAGATGCTGAGAGGACGTTGCCTCATGGAGTGATCTAGAATGAGGGGGCACAGTTCAAAACAGAGATGAAGAGGAATTTTTCTCTCTCAAAGGGTCAGCAGCACAAGGACAAGAGCAAGGTTAGAAGACTGAAGGGATCAAATAACAAAAGAGTTAGTCTTATGGGTCAAAGGGGCTGGTGATGGGGCAAGAAAAGAAACAAGAAACAAAAGATGTACTTAAAGCAGCAGTGCTACTGTCTGAAGGTGATAATAAGAGAAAAGCTGAAGTATGCAAAGACAAAGAAACAAAATGGAAGTAAGAGATTACATTCTGAAATTGTTGAACTAAAGGAGCCTGGAAGGCGTGTGGCGACCTTTGACCTGGAAGCAGTGCAGTGAGGAAAATTTGTAATTTATTTAAAATGTCTGTGGAACCTGTAATTATTTTTAAGAATGTTTGAAATGAACTTTTAAGAGTTTGCATCCATTGTAAAGGGATCTATTGTAATTTCCTTGGATAATAGGAATACTGGCCTGACGATCCTTGACCTGGAAGCAGTACCAACAGGAAAGTAGTTAAGATATGGACACATTGTGGCCAGGCGCAAAGGAGAGTTACAGGCAGAGGAGCTGGAGGGTGATGGTTCAGATGTAGTCACAAAGGGAAAGCATAAAAACATAGAAAATAGGAGCAGGAGCAGGTCATTTGGCCCTCCGAGCCTGCCTCATTATTCAATATGATCATGACTGATCCTCTATTTCAATGCCATACTCCCGCTCTCTCCCCATACCCCGGGACACCTTTAGAGTCTAGAAATCTATCTGTTCCCTTCTTAAATATATTCAGTGACTTGGCCTCCAAAGCCTTCTGTGGAAGAGAATTCCATAGGTTCACTGCCCTCTGAGCGAAGAAGTTTCCCCTCATCTCAGTCTTAAATGGCCTACCCCGTATCCTGAGATTGTGAACCTTTGTTGTATACTCCGACTCCCCAACCCTCCCCAGCCAGAGGAAACATCATTCCTGCGTCCAGTCTGTCCATCGTTAGAATTTTATATGTTTCAATGAGATCCCCTCTCATTTTTTTAAAACTCCAATGAATACAGGCCTAGTCGACGCAATCTCTACTTATATGACAATCTTGCCATCCCATGAATCAGTCTGGTGAACCTCCACTGCCATTTGCTTTTTTAACTGCTTGCTGCACCTGCTTGCTTGTATTCAGTGATCGGTGTACAAGGACACCAGGGTCCTTTTGTACATTAGCATTTCCCAATCTTACACCATTTAAATAAGACTCTGCTATTCTGTTTTTCCTATCGACATTTACACTTATCCACGTTATACTGCATCTGCCATGTATTTGCCCACTCACTGGGCGGAATTTTCCCAGAATTGCAATGTGTGGTAGCGGACGGGTAAAATCGACAAAATTGGTGGGTTTTCACACCGTATCTTCCCAAGCCCACCTCATTATTTATCCATTCCTGGGAAACACACAGTTTCCATGGTGGGCGGAGCCTCATTCGCCCACTCGCAATCATCCCGTTGTTGCATCATGCTGGCCGCCATCTTTAAAGTCAGCCATCAGCAAAACTCTTATCGCCACTAATTCACCGCCGCTGCCCAGGAGGCATAACCAGCAAAGGAAAAAAGACTGCAGCCTCCCGCTTCAACGACGGGTCCCTCGAGTGACTGCTAGACGCTGTGGAGGCCCACCGGGATGAGCTCCACGCCCGCTCTGGCTGCAGGATGGGCAGCAAAGTCGCCAACCCGGCTTGGGAGGCAATGGCAGTGGTGGTCAACGCAAACGCCCTGCCACAGAAGGATGAATGATCTCCTCCATTCTGCCAGGGTAAGCCACTTTTTTCATCAAACCCAACTCACACACTCACAAACCCATCACACATCCACAGGGCCCTCACTCCCTGCCAATGCAAGGGACATCACCATTCACTCCTTCACACACACCGTCATTGTCCTCATCATGTCCATGGGACCACTCACCACTCACACAGGCCAGACATAGTTATCATCTGGCCCGGCAGGAGTCCTGATACCACCCCATCTCTATCCATGCAGGGCAAACTGGCGAGCAACAGGAGGGAAAGGTCGCAGACAGGTGGAGGGACGCTGGAGATCAAAGTCCTGATGGAATTTGAAAACAGAGCTATCCAGCTGGTGGGCGATGACCGGGACCGTTCCTGTGCTGACGGTGAGGTCGGCACTGCTCTACCAAGTGAGGATCCAGCAGTGCAGCATCCACCAGACAACCATGCCGTGAGTGAGGTGTCCTCTTTCACAGGCCACTGCGATGCGCTAATTATCTCCCCTTGCCTTCCCAGGCACATCTCCCAAACAACCGACAGAGTCCATGACATAAGGTCCCCAGTCAAGCTCCGAAGAAACCTCTGTAGAGGAATCTGAAGGCACCCTCCCTGAAGCCCTGTCACAGTGCTCATTCACACCCTCCACCAGCGCAGAGACACACACCTCGGTGGGACTTAGCTTTAGAATAGCCTCGGGATCACAATCTGGAGAGCGCATCACACTTTCTGATCCACAGCAGGCGGAGACAGGGACTTTCCAGGTCCCTGGCACTCAGAGGACTGCAGGAGGCCAGAACATTGCTGAGTGCGAGTCAGATAATGAGCCTCTGGACTCGGTCATGTCACAATTGCTGGAGCTGCAAAGGCAAGCTAGGAAATATCAGGAATGGATGTCCGCTGCACTCCTCAGGTTGCAAGGCATGATGGAGGAGTCCATCCACCTTCAGGCTGAGGTGATAGCACCGGCATGCCAGTGCACCAAGGTCAACACTGGTAGGATGGCGGCCACCATGAAGACCTTGGTTCAGACACCCCTCATGCGCTGCAGTGCGGGCTTAACTCCATCGCTGATCCCATAAATGGCCTCCAACAGTATGTATGTCAGAGGGGTGCTGGGCAGCTCAATCTCACTCCAGCTACCCCTTCTCCTCAAGGAGTCAGCCTGGGGCCCTCGGGCACCCATGGGAAGGAGGATCAGCAGGTGCACACTCCAGGCCCATCCACCCAGGTGACTCTGGGAGTGACCGGCCCATCTGACTCCCCTCTTCCTGTGACCTCCGCAGATCCAGCTTCACAGGCCGAGGTAGGTGCCACTGCAACACAGCAGGACCCCGAAAGCAGGCTGGAACCCTCCAAGTTTCGGGCCTCCATAGGACTTCCTCTTCACAGCCAAGCCAAAGTCTTCACAGACTGGGCGTCACAGTCAGCAGGCTGCCTCCACCTCTGCTGTGGATGTCCGGGGAGCCTCAAAACACAGATGCAGGGTTAGGAAAGTTACATAAAAGTAGTTGCACAGCCTGGCCAAGGGTATTGATCACTTGTACATACTGTTCACTATTGTCAATATACTCCTAAGAATGTCTTCCTGCCTATGGCTCTTTGTTCTGATGAGCAGTGTTCTTGTCACTCAGATGTGAAACAAGATAAAGGCAGGTGTCTCAGTCCAGAGCCTCTTCCCTGTGCTCTAAACAGCCTTCAGACCCCAGTGATGGTCTAGCCTCACACTCCCTGGAAACATTACAGTGCTGGTCATTGCTGCCAGAATGTAGTGGGCAGGCGTCACAGAGTTCTCTCATACTCTCTGTGTGCTCTCAGCACCTTTAACGTGGGGCTGGCCCCCACCATACCAACATCTGCGACCAATGATGCTGTGCACCAGCTCCTGAAGGGCTGAGGTTCTGAAGGCGGACACAGCATCAGATGCGTTTACAGTTTCACGGCTGCGTCTCTGAGATGGCCCTGATCACAGAGCGCAAGCGAGCTACCCTCGGCCAGACAGGAGTCAGACATTCTCAGATACTGTGTGAAGATCTATGGAGTGTCCTCAATGCATGGTGTATCATCCTCCTGCAATCGAGTGACTATTAGGGCCTCCACTGTGTCTCCATGTGAGGCGCATTCTCACAGGGGGCATTGGTGCTGCCATAAGCCAAACTGGAGTCAAACATTCACAACTGTGATGTGAGGATCTATGGGGGCACCTCACTACATGCGGTCATCATCCTCCACAAATCTTGCAGCTATGAGGGCCTCCCGAGCATGCCTGCCTCATCTAGCCAGTGCGAGGGCCTCATCCCTGTCATCGTCACCACCGCGGACCCCCTCACCTTCATCCCCGTTGGCGGCCTTCTCATCGGAGGAGACGTGCAGCTCCTCCATCTTTGTGGCTCAGTTCATAGCACCCTCGCCTTTGAATCAGAGGGTTGTGGGTTCATGTCCCACTCCCGGAAACCAAGAACTGTGATTGTACTCAAAAGAGTTGCAATCTGTGACTGTTGATAACTCGAAAGAGTTTCCCCTCAGCCAGCTCCTCACCCCGTTGCAGCGCCAGGTTGTAAAGGGTGCAGCAGATGATGACGATGCGTGGCACCCTCTGCAGACTGTATTGCAGTTCTCCACCAGACTGGTCCAGGCACCGGAATTGCATCTTCAGCATCCCGATGGTCTGCTGCGCTAAGTTGCAAGCTGCTGCATGAGCCTCATTATAGCGCCGCTCTGCAGCAGTCTGAGGCTGCCGCATGGGTATCATCAGCCATGCCCTCTGCAGGTAGTCCTTGTCCCCGAGGAGCCATCCCTGCAGCCTCTGTGCACCCCAGAAAACTGCAGGGGTCTGTGAGCGACTCAGGATGTAGGCATCATGCACACTCCCTGGAAACCGTGCGCATACCTGCAGGATTCGTTTCTGGTGGTCGCAAATCAGCTCCACCTCCAGTGAGTGGAAGCCCCTGTGGTTGATGAAGTCCACTGAGTGTAGCGATGGAGACCTAAGTGCCACATGAGTGCAGCCCTGCACCTGTGGGAATCCCGAGATCAGGGCGAATCCAATGGCCCTTACGTCCTGACTGCCATGAAGCTATTATTGTATATAATATTTTGGAAAATGATTTTATTTTAAAATAGAGGTTTAGTCTGTAGGTGTGTCTTAATTGGATTAAAGCCAGCTAGTCTGGGTGCTTTGATGGGTACTAGTTTTGATATGTAAGAAAGATAGCGTGCAATTGCATCTTTTGAATAGAGCATTCAAGAAATGGGGTGAAAACTGATGCCTTCCTAGCAACTACCAAGCAATATGATTATTTTACTAATAAAGTTGGTACTATGAAAGAGGTCTTATTGTTAGAGAAGTTTAGTTCAGAGGTTGTTGATGCAATGAGAATTAACATTCAATGGGGCTGGTAGATATAATTTCAATAGTTTTCGGGTGTGCAGAGCAGACACAATATGAGATCAAAAGACAGCTGCAAGCCTCCAACTGGTTCCATGGGAACCAAGTGAAAGAACCTCATTTCTAATTTGTAAGGTGAAAATGTTTTGCCTGGTGTTTGGTTAAGTCTATGGGTTGTTGTTGCCTTACTGGAGATTAGTTTGGGAATTTGTTAAAAGCTATGATGGTAGTAGTTTGTAGCCATGTATTTTAACCTGTGCAAATTAATAAAATGTTTCATTTTATTTAATGTAAAGCCTTGAGAACTCATGGTCTGATTCCTGAATTTAGAGTCACATCTCAAACATAACACTTAAAATTATAAGTTATGACATTTGGATAAAAGTTCCCTCTGGGTTTTTAAAATCAGTCCATTTTACCAACTGCATTGGTCATAACAGTGGCTGTCCCGGTGAAATCCCACAGAGGTCACCTGTGGAGCCCTGAAAGGAGCCACTGGCATAGAAATTGAGCGCCGCTGTCACTTTCACAACCACTGGCTGTGGATGCCCTCCATGTCCCCTTGGCGCCAAGTCCTGCAGCAAGTGGCAGATGTGAGCAACCAGGTCCCTAGTCATGTGCAGTCATCAGCAACACTAGTTCCCAGTCATCTGCAGGAATGGCAGGCGGCGCCTATAAACCCTGGGTGTCGCTAGGTGGCGACCAGCAACACTGGTTATCATGGCTGTACTTAGAACCTTTCTTGGCCCTGTATGACCGCTCCTGAGTATACTGGTCACCCCCTAATGGCTGCCCTGTCAACCTGCGACATGGGGGAAGACTGCTCCTAACCAGGATGCTGAGATTGCAAGGGGCTGCTAGCAATTCCAGCAGTGACTGCTACATGGCCGGCATTGGCGAGGGGATTGTACAACATGCGCAGTCCAACTGGTCCGCGGTCCAATAAAGTGGTGGTGGACTCGAAGTCTGTGCCGGAGGGTGGCGGGGGTTCGGGGGGCGGGTAGGGTATGGAGTGCTTGGTGGCCCTTTGTTGTGTCTGCTTTGCTTGCATGGGCAGGCAGGCTAGGAGCCTGACCCCAATTACATCACCGTGGCTGCGCCTGATCTGTCTCAGTTGCAGAGGCATGGCCAGTTTATACAGGTGTCCCTAATGCGTGGCCACTTCCCTTGCTTACCCTGCCCCCCGCCTCGATTGCCTGTGCGTGGGATGCAGCACCAGGGCAGCACTTGACCCCCCCCAATGACAATGGTCGCCTCCGAGACTGGTCAGCAATTGCCCCCCGGACAATCCCCTCAGCAGCCACCTCCAAGGCTGGCCAGCACTTGCCCCTGGACATCCCCTCCCCGCCCACACCCACCCCCTTCAGCAGTCGCATCTGGGGCCAAGCATCAGTTGCCCCCACCACCCCGGTGTCCTGGAGGCCTGTAAACAACAGCCGAGCTGTGGAGAACACTGCTGCTCACTCACCTCTGTTCCCCCAAGTGTACACGTTGGCGTGCTTTCCTGCCAGCGATGGACGATACTGCGGCGTTCCAAGAGCCTGGCAGGATGGCCTTTTAATTATATGCTGGTGTATTACAATTAGTTCCCTACTGACTGACTGGGAGACGCAGCCTGACGTTGGCAGGCTGAGTGGACGATTGCGGCCTGCCTTCACGCCGTCGTGAATCATGTTGCGCCATATATTCTGTGCATGCCACCTATCACGCCCACTGTCAGCGGGCTTGGAAAATTCTGCCCTCTCAGTCTGTCTAAATCACCTCGAAGTCTCTTAACACCCTCCACACTGCTCACATTCCCACCAAGCTTCATGTCATCAGCACACTTGGAAATATTACATTTGGTTCCCCCATTCAAATCATTGATATGTATTGTGAATAGCTGGGGCCCAAGCACTGACTCCTGCTGTACCCCACTAGTCACCACCTGCCACTCTTAAAAAGAGCCGTTTATTCCTACTCTCTGTTTCCTGTCTGTTAACCAATTCGCGATCCATGCCAATATATTAATCCCAATCGCATGTACTTTAATTTCACACACTAACCTTTTATGTGGGACTTTATCAAAAGCTATCTGAAAATTCAAATCCACTGGTTCTCCCTTGTTTATTCTGCTAATTAAGTCCTTAAAAAACACCAGTAGGCTTGTCAAACATGATTTTCCTGTCATAAATCCATGTTCATTTTGTCTAATCCCATTGATACTTTCTATGTGTCCTGTAATCACACCCTTTATAATAGATTTTAGCATTTCCCCTACTACTGATGTTAGGCTAACCGGTCTGTTTTTTTTTTCTCCATTCCTCCTTTTTTAACTAATGGGATTACATTTGCCACTCTCCAATCTGCCCGGACTGTTCCAGAATCTACAGAATTTTGGAAGATGACAACCAATGCATTCACCATTTCCATGGCCTTTAGTACCTCCTTTAGTACCCTGATATGTAGATTATCAGGCCTTGGAGATTTATGGGCTTTCAGTCCCATTAATTTCTCCAGCACTATTGTTTTAGTAACACTAATTTCCTTCAATTCCTCCTTTTCACTCAACCCTTGGTTCACTAATGTTTCTGGGAAGGTATTTGTGTCTTCCTCAGTGAAGACAAACTAAAGTAGTTGTTTAATTGCTCTGCCATTTCCTTGTTCTCTATTATAAATTCTCCTGTTTCAGACTGTAAGGGACCTACACTTACCTTCACTAATCTTTTCCTTTTTATATACTTATAGAAGTTTTACAATCCGCTTTTATGTTCCTTGCATGTTTACTCTCATACTCTACTTTTCCCCTCTTAATCAAACTCTTGGTTCTCCTTTGCTGAATTCTAAACTGTTTCCAATCCTCAGGCTTGCTACTTTTTCTAGAAACTTTATATGACTCCTCTTTGGATCTAATACTATCTTTAATTTCTTTTGTTAGCCATGCTTGGGACACTTTTCCTTTTGTGTTTTTGCGCCAGAAATGAATGTATAACTGTTGCAATGCACACATACATTCCTTAATTAGCCATTTTCTATCTATTGTCATGCTTTTTAATGAAATTCTCCAATCTATCTTAGCCAACTCACGCCTCATACCTTCATAGTTTCCTTTGTTTAGATTTAGGATGCTAGTTTCAGATCGGACTACTTCACTCTCCATCCTAATGAAGAAACCTATCATGTTATGGTCACTGTTCCCTAAAGGACCCCGTACAACAAGATTATTAATTAACCCCTTCTCATTGCACATACAGAGACAGAAAGAAGAACACACTGAACTCTTAAAAAGAGAAGCAGTAAATCACTCTTGGTAAGAGGTTAATTTTTCTGTTTGGCAGAAAAGGAGACAGACGCTCTTAGAGGCAATGTGTAAGCTGGCTAATAAAGCCCTAAAACCTGGAAAACTGTATGAATCGCCTGAAGACACTGTTGGGTATTTTCCTAGAAGTGGCCAAACCGTGAACTGGTGCATTATTGGTTGGCCAGTTGAAAAGGGACTATGGAAAGTTGCATCATCAGGACTATTGTGCCCTGAGTGAGAAAAGATCAGTAGAAGTGTGTGCCTTGCCGGTGATAATTGTAGCTGTGAAACTCAAAGGTGAAAGCTGTGGATGGGATTCCTGACCTACCCTGCATGAGCAAAGAACACCATATTATGGAATGGCGTAGCTATATTTGTGCTGGGAGTGATGCCGTGCCTGTGGTTGTGTAAGATGTATCTGTTGTATCAACTATTTAAGGTGGAATTTACTTTTTTATTTGACGTATCATTTTTCTGTTAATTCATGTTTAATTTGTATTGGTTCTGATTCGTGTAAAAATGAAACCTGCAAAAAGTGGAATCATGTTGGTAACTCCTTCTTTGGGGGCCATTTAGTAAACTTGGTTATTTTGCTTTACTGTTCCCCCATAAGGATTGTAACGGGCTGTGTTGTGTCTAATCGAAAGATGAGATGCTGTTCCTCAAGCTTACTTTGAGCCTCACCAGGACAGTGCAGCAGGCCATAAACTCTGCTTGTTATTTCCTGGTGTGCTGTCTGTGAGAATTCTTCAATGCGGTTGGCTGCCCAGCCTGCTTGATGACATAAAAACAGAAAATGTTGGAAAAACTCAGCAGGCCGGACAGCATCTGAGAGAAACAGAGTTAATGTCTCAAGTCTTTATGGCCCTGCTTCAGACTTGCTGAGTTTTTCCAGCAGTTTCTGTTTTTATTTCGGATTTCCAGCATCCGCAGTACTTTGCTTTTATCTGCTTGATGAATCTCAGAATCACAGTGCATCGAGTCTGCACCGACACACAGTTGCTGGAAACTGGAGATCTCCTATAGCTGGGGCAAAAATGAACTTAAGATTTTTGTCAGCAGTTTCTTCTAGGTCAGCAACGAGCATTGTCACTCCATCACTGACTTCAAAATCTGGGCCAGCAGTTTACTGCACTGTTACACTCCCCAATAATTTTTAACACACTGTTTGTGTTTTTACACTGGTTGAGAGTTGTAAAATATTACTGCACTCCATTTCTTAAAGAACAACATGGGAAAAGCTCACAATGGAAGAATTGCTCAGTGCAGTAAAATCATAAATGCGTTTTGTTTGGACATGTTTACAACTTTGCTGAAATAGTGGAAACATTCATGAAAACACTTTCAATGTTGCATCAAACATTTCCCAGAATATTTCAAACCATTTCAATATAAGACCACGCATGCCACACACTACAGGGACTACATGCCATGTCAATAATTGCACAGGTTTCTTACCAGTGGTGTTTACAGAGAACTGGCTGATAACATACTACAGATGCAAATACAAACTTCAGTATTGCCTTACGACTGGCAGCAATGAAACTGCCTTCTAGGGACAATGGGAATATCATTGCTGATAGATTGAAAGATTGCAGCGATTACAGCAGTAAGGAAACAGTTTATATTTTGGAAATAAATCTTTGACACAATGGAGTTGATTTTAGCTTTCTGCAGTGCCAGGAAGCAGACAGTCATGAATCAGCTGCCCATTATACACCCAGTGGAAAGAGAGATCAGGGGCTGAATAATACACAGTGAAAATGGGCCTGTACCACACCCGTGCTGCCTTATCATTAGGCACGCTGATGTCGGGTCGTGTTCCGGACATCATTGCAATAATATGCAAGGCAGGTGGCCCGAGAAATCGGGAGCCTACCCACATTTTCAAACTGATTTTTAGGGCTGAATTTCCCCCCCCCCCAGTCGAGAGGGAAGTTGATGGGCGGGTGCGTGCGGGCGCACTTCTGATCGGCGCCCCCAATCGGAGGCACGGTGCCATTTTACGTGGGCGGACCAATTAAGGCCCACCCAGCGTGACGTCTGCAGGGAAGAACTATGCATGCGGGGTGGGGGGGAAGCCTAAAATCGAGTGTGTGCTCTTTCACGCATGAAAGAGCGCATTCATCTCCCTGAGGCTAAGTACTGCCTCAGGGAGATTACGTCTACTTTCAAAAATATTAAAAATAGAAGAAAAAAAATTTCCCTTATATGTCCCCTCATGTGACAATGTCACATGAGTTGGGACATGTTCATAATTTCCAAAAAAACTTCATTACAATTTTTAAAAACCTACATAAAACCTCATCCCATCCGTGGATGAGGTTTCATGTTTTTTATCCTTCCCGCCGGGGCTCCTGGCCGACCCACCAACCTTAAGGTTGGACGGGCAGGTCCACTAATTACTTTAATTGCTCTCTCAATGGCCTCAATTGGCCATTGACAGGTCGGCGGGCAGGCAGCTGATTTTGCTGCTCTCCCACCTCCCTGAAAATTTAAATGGGGCACGGTGGCGTTGGGAGTTCCACCCAACATCACCGCGTGTCACTTTACGCGTCAGCGAGCGGGCCCCGCCCCCACTCGCCGACGGTAAAATCCAGCCCATAAAGTTTTGTTAAGCTTTTTAAAGGTGCAGTTGACAATAATAATACATGCTGGGAGCAATAAAGCCTTTAGACAGTGTGAAGCACACCACCTGGTGATCTCATTTTTTTTGCACTGTGTGATTGTAAGCGAGAGTTAAAAGTCAGCAACTGGATCCTTTGTTTGGCCTCAGCAGTTCGGGCTGCTGTGAGTGCTGTAATGATTTGCTATTAGAAGCTGTGGTTCAAGGAGGCTGCTGATCTGCTTGTCCCCTTGCTTTACTTTGGTGGGCATCCCTCTGTGGTTCATGGGTATAGCATTGCTATTTAAAGGTTTGAATGAGACTGCAGAAATGTGCAGTTGCAGCCTGTTTGGCTGTTAGTACATGGGAATAGTGGCCTCCATGGGAGTCACATCTTTCAGTGAGGAGGAGAGGAGGAGAGGGAGATTGAGAGGGAGAAGGTGAAGGGCTGATGGTTAGGGGCAGGATGCACTGGTGATGCATGAGGTTGGTGCAAGTAGCTTATAGAGGCATGATGCTGCAATGATGGAGGTACAGAGCAAGGACTTATGCTGCCAATCAAGTGTATAGGCAGAGACTGAGTTACCTTCAAATGTCTGAGACATAGTGCTGGAGGAGACTCAGGCTCTCCAGAGCCACAGTGCCCTCTCTCTGTTGGATTCTGGCAAGGGAGATAGCTTCCAACTGCGTGGATGGTCCCCCAATACCAGTCACCATCAAGGTGACTGTGGTGCCGAATCTCTTTGTCACTGGGTCCTTTCAGGTAGCTTGTGGAGTCCTCAGTGACATTACACAGCCTGCTGCCCACCACTGCTGAAGAGCATGTCAGTACAAAGCATTTTCAATGGACCACCACAGTCAACTTGAATGAGCCAGAAGCTTTGCAGTGATCGCATGTTTCCCTAGGGTCAGGGAGCAATAGACTTCACTCACATTATCATAAAGGCTCGAGCAGACCAGCCTTGTGCATTTATTGACACTATCACTCCTTAAATGTCCAGTTGCTATGTGACCACCATCAAAGAATTTTGCACTTCTGTGCTAGGTACCTGGACAGGAGCCACAACTCCTCCAGAACTCCCAGATTCCAAACATGTTTAATGGACCTGATGCCCTGGACAGTTGGCTTCTGGGTGACAAGGGGTACCCTTTGAAGAAATGGCTCATGATGCCAATGAAGCCTCCTAGAACAGGTGCGGAGAGGATCATTAATGAAAGCCATGGCAGCGCCAGGGTCATCATGGAGCAGACAATTGGGCTGCTAAAGATGAGGTTCCGATGCTTGGGTAGATCAGGTCGAGCATTGCAGTACGCGCCATCCAGGGTTTCACTGATGGTTGTGCACTGCGCTCTGTATAACCTCGCCATTCAGAGAGGGGATGCCCTGGAGGAAGAGGAGATGAGAGATAGCGGGCATTCCTCTGATGATGAGGATGATGACAAGATGAGGGGGCAGCCTGATGTAGAAGTGCAAGGGTCTGCAGGTGAGCGCATGAATAGTCATGACACACAGGAGACCTTAATACGGCAGAGTTTCCAGTAGGTCAGACATTCTTGGCCTTTGAGCTGCGTGTACTGCCTGTGTCTGAAAGTCATTCCATCTACACTGTGAGTTCACTGAGAAAGTCCTGTCAGCACACTCTCCATCTTGACACCTTAAGCATTGTCGCATCTTGACCAACGTTCACTACTAAAAGTGCATGATGTTTTTTTTCTGAACATTTCACAAATCATTTATAGATAATCTCAACCTTGTATGAGGGATAATACATAGAAGGTTCAATAACAAATGTCTAATGGCCCATCCAATGAAAACATCTACAGATGCACCCATGTTGCCTGGTTTGTAACCACTGCAAAGTTTCCTTAATTCTTTTCCATGTGCTCCAGTGCAGTGTTATTGCACTGGGGCAGAAGCTGCTGATCTGCTTGCCCCCTTGCCCTGGATGACTTTGGCGGGCATCTTCTGTGCGGCTGAGGCTTTGAGGGCCCCACCACATTAGAAGACTCCTGCTGAGTGGCAGGAGGACGTTCTGTTGCCGTAGTAATTGAGGTTGACTGTGCCAATGGCAGAGGGGTGGGGGAGAGGCTGCACCCATCAGAAGTGCTCTGACAGGTACTTCCAGTTGGCAGCAGCTGCTACTCACCCTCCATCATGAGGACCGATTGGGCCTCCCTGCCTTCCTGTGGGGTCCCAGGAGCAGGCTCAGGGTCAAGGCTCTGAAACCCCTTGTGGTCCTGGCTCTGGGCCCCTGAGCCCAGGGTCAGGGTGGTGGTGTCCACATCAGAACACAAGCCCACAATTGCCACTGCAATTCTGTGGATTTACCCATCGAGGACAATCACAAGTCTGTCCATGGAAGAAGCTTGGCGCTCTGAAGAGTGGGTGATCATAGTGCACAAGGTCTGGATGGACACCTCCACAGTCCGTGCCAGAGCATGCAAACCCTATGGTATATCCGCCAAATCTCCATGCATCTAGCGCAGGACATCCAGCCTCTGCTGCCTCACGGATGACTGTAGATGCTCATTATCTGACTGAGACTCAGCCTCTGGATCACCTCGAACACCGCTGCAACTGCCCGAAGGCTGCTTTACTACACACTCTCCGGCAGCTGCATGCGCAAGTGTGAAGTGGCCTCACCAGATTGTGCTTGCCCCAATCCTCCTGTGCTAATCCCTGCTAAGATTCCAGTATCTGAGCTGGTGGTTGGTGCAGGGAGAGGATGTGACGCTGCACCCTCCGAGGCTTCCTCTTCCTCCTCAGAGGCTACTGTGGGTACCTCAGGCCTAGCGGGATCAGCAGACGATGGTTCACCTGTGCAGGACACACAAGGAAAGGGCATTAATTGGCCTTTCACAACCTTCCTGGGGTGTGCAAAAACACAAGGTTCAACATCATTCGTACTATCTGGATTATGAGATATGAGACTTAGCAACCATTAAACCACCGATAACATCCTCAAAAGGTTTCAACCGGTAAGTTTCCCAGCCTTTGAATGCATAAAGCACAAATTCACAATTCATGTAACCATGCCAGGCATCATTCACCCTCCCCTTAGCCCTCTCTCCATGTGCCCCAAAATTGGATAAAACCCCTTCCAATCTCACGAGCCCAAGGCCTTCTTGCCAATGGAGTAGCTCCATTCCATGGAGGAGAACAGTACAACCTCCTCCTCCAGCAAAATGAGGGTTAGCAGCTCGAGCACCCCACCTCCAGTGCTTTTCCTACAAATGAGGTGTCACAGTGCTATAATGTTTATTCTCAGGTACATTAATTTCAACACACATCCAAGCTCTGTGAGGAATGCATAATTTTCACAATGATTATCAGCCAATATGCTGTGTACCTTCCTCAAGCCTAAGGCCAACACCCTCCTCCTCCCACCCCTCTGGAACCACAAAGACATCTTGACAGAGGCACCTGGGGTATGAAGAGTGTCATTAGTACATAATATTGCCTGGGATTTCTGAGGTGATCACAAGGCTCAAGCCTCATTGAGCCTTCCCTGTATTTTCCATGTACCCTGATAGGCAAAGAGCAGACTTACCTACTCTTGCAGATCTCAGAAGGTCATTTATCCTCTTCTGGCATTGCCTTCAGCTTCGAGGCACCACACCAATGCTGCTGACCTCTTTGGCCACCTCCGTCCAGGCAACTCGGGTCATTAAGCTCAGATACAGTAATAAGGAGAAGAGCAGACATTTCCTTATTGCAATCTGATGTGTCCAATAAACCTCTCATCAGTCAATTTAAAATAACATGGTTGATCTGTAGCTCAGTTTACTCCTTGTTACTTCACATCAAAGATAGAGGGAGGGGTGAAGTATGCATACAGACTGATTCAGTAGGTGGTTCTTGAGTGTGATTTTTTTTTTAAATGACACACTACTGCATACAGGACTGGCCTGCTAACCCAAATAGAGAAATTGAGAATCATGGTGAAGGGATATGTGCAGATTTGTGGGATTTTGGATCATGTATAAGAGGATTGAAATCAACTGATGTTAGATTGCGTGTGAGAAGGCCTCTTCTCCCTGTCCGCTGGCATGAGAACCTCACGCTTGGTGGGCACAGCCTGGAAGAGGGCATGAGGGGAATCATCATCAAAACATTGGGTGGTTCTGGGCCTTCTTCCTTCCTCTCCTCTCTCTCTCTTCTCTCAGCCACCTATGGAGGAATACATGTTGTGACAATTCAGCTACATGATATTCAGATCTTAACATTAAGTAGATGATTGGAATACATGCCATGTGTGTTCCCTGCCGAAAATACTTAATTCTAAGCCTCTGCAGAATTTCAAACATTATTCATTAATAATAAAATTTACTTCAGCCAATGCTTAACGATCTTGCAGAAATCAAAACGTCCTTTTTGCTTTTGACTGCAGTAAATCGCAGGGGCACACTGTCCTGCGCCAGGTACCCCTTTAAATTAGTGGCTCTGACCACCTTCCGGGTCACAGCCTGTAAATGCGGCTGCCGGACAGCCCGCCCTCCATCCCGGATTGGGCAGGGGAATGACAATTCAGCCTCGTCGCGGGCTGAAAACCCGCCCTGCAGCCATCAATTGGATGATTGCTGTGTTATACGGCGGAAGACGATGGCGGGGGTGGGAATCAGCCATCCACCCATACCTGGCGCGTGTGCTGCACGCCGTAATATTCAGCCCCAAGTGTATAATCAGCAGCTAACCCACAACCACAGAGGTGGTGGTGTAGTGGTATTGTCACTGGACTTGTTGTCTAGAGATCCAGTGTAATGCTTTGGGGACCTGGGTTCAAATTCCATCATGGGCAAATTTAAATTCAATAAAAAATCTGGAACTATAGCCATTGTTGACTGTCATAAAAACCTATCTGGTTCACTAATGTTCTTTAGGGAAGGAAATCTGCTGGTCTGGCCTACAGATTCATAGCTATGTGGTTGACTCTGAAATGGCCTAGCAAGCCATTCAGTTCTCAAGGGCAATTAGGGATGAGCAATAAAGTCTGGCCTAGCCAGTGATGTTCCCACCCCATGAATGAATCAGAAAAAGCAAGAGAGGAAAATCAGAATATGTTGGCAATTTAAAAATAAAAGCATCTTTGAATGTATTATATATTTTGAGGCTTAGAATCCATATCTTACAACATAATGTATTTACGTCAAACTCTTTATGTGGAGGAAGATGTGTCGGGCCATTTTATAATAAGGAAGGGAAGCCTATGGTTGCCACCAAATATGGAGAAATGGAATATATTGAGAGCTGATGGGAGGGTAATCCTCTGATTCCTGCATTCAACCCTTTCCCTTCAAGCAGGACCTCTTGTGCAGAAGAACAGTGTACTTTACAATAAAATTACTTTCCCAAAATTACTGCTCTTTTCCCTTTAAGTACATGTTCTCAATACATATTCTTAGTGTTCTCAAGACTCACTACTCAGCACATTGAAACCTATGTGATTTTTGTCACCAGGTTAGCCGGTGTTAACAAATCGTGTTCTTCATAAAGTTATTTTAGGTCTTGAAAACCCATGGATCATGGTTACATCAGCATCATATTCACCGGTTGCCCTCCAGTATTGGCCCACATAGAGTTTGCAGAGTCAGCAGGAGGGCCCCTAATATATATGGAGCCATGGACACCAAAACAACAATGGGTATGTTGCCATGAGCCATGCGGTTAAAAAACCCCTGCTTCTCTGCAGCCAGCACCCAGATTTTTCCTGTCTCTCCCCACCACCTCCAAAAGCCCCGGGTATGTATTTCTTTAGTTCCCTCTGTCATGTGGCTAATCCAAGTTTTTAGGGAGGAAACCTGTTTTGTTCACCTGCCCCCACCACCCCAAGTGGCTTCCACCTGAACTGATCTGAAGGCATATGTGCCATATTTTACTCGATGTGCCAGTCTCCAGTGCCAAACAAGCTCCCTGCTTCTGGTCCCGGGTTCCCTGGCCAGGGAACTCCTCTCAAGAGTTACAGCATGAGTCCAGCAGAATGCTTGAGGAATTTCAAGCCTTATTGTCTTATTAACATGTCAAAAATAATCAGCAAAACAATTATTTTGATTGTTTGGCTATTCAGGTATAGCTTCTCCTGCTCGGGTGCATGAAGATGTGTTATCAAATCGTGTGGAAAATGAAGGAATGTTGCTAACGGTTTCAACAATATCGGTCTAAGTGCGTTACAGTTTTCAGCTCTCTGAAATAGAACTTGTTAGCAGCAATGTCCTTGTGTTATTTTAATATAAGCTACTTGATAATAACAGTTAAAAGCTTGTTAGTGGTCCTTAATGCCAAATGATACTGTTTGATGACCATGAATGTCATCCAATTAAATATTGGGAAGACCAAAGCCATTGGCTTTAGACACCATCCCAAAATTTGTTTGCCTAGCCACTGACTCCATCCCTCTCCCTAAGCAATGTCTCAGGCTGAACTAGACTATCTACAACATTTGCATTCTATTTGACTCTGTGAGTTGCTGACCCTATAACCTCTCCATAACCAAGACTGCCTGTTCCCACCTTTGTAACATTGCCCAACCTCATCCCTGTCTCAGCTCACCTGCTGCTGAAACACCCATTCATGCCTTTATTACCTCTGGATTCAACTATTCCGATGCTTTGGCTGGTCACCAACTCCTATAACCTTCAGCTCATGCAAAAGTTTGCTGCATGTATCCTAACTTGTACCTAGTCCTGTTCACCTGTCATCCCTGTGCTTGCTGGTCCATGTTGGATCAAGATCCAACAATGCCTCAATTTAGCAATTACTATGTTAAAGGTGCTATATAAATACAAGTTATTGCTGCTATTTCCATTTCCTGAATTTCCATTCCCATAATCCTGACTTGAGTTCAGTGGCGTGCACAATTGTCCAAACCTGAGCCTGCTGTCCCGAGTGTCAACTTACTTGCAGGCAACTGCAAAGCATGAAGAACACCTTCCAAACCCACTGTGATGGGGAGGGATGTGAAATATTATATTGCTACAGGATGTAAACACCTGCAGCAACTGTAAGAGGTAAAATAGTTTGAAAATTGAAAGGCAACAAATGTGGAAGGAGTGTATTGGGACTGTAGAAATTCTGTTATAAGATGTAAATCAGAGAAAAGAGCCCGCTTCAGGACTGAGCACCCACAGCCCCCCAAGTAGAGAAATCCTGGGAGATGAAATGTAGGATTAGATCCAAGATAAGCAAGAAAGAAATCATGCAACCAGATTGTCCATTAACTATGAACTAGATATGATTGTTAGTGATATTAATTAAGAACACATTTGTATGGAATTCATTTGTCTATTATTTTAATGAAAGCATTAATCAGTTTATTCTAAATTTGACAACACCTCATTAATATAATGGATAGAGGATGTCATATCAGCTTTTAAATGTTACTTCACTAATATCCCTGGGGGCATTCTCCAGGTTCATATTCCCAAGAAGCCTAAACAGTTTCTTATTTTGGAGGACAGGCTGTAAAAAATATTTCACCTTAAAATGAAATGTTATACACTTCAAAGTGCAATATCACCACACCACAAACCAAATGCCCAAGGTTATAACAAATAGCTCTTGGGTAATTGTAGGCTTCTCCTGAATTTTCTACTTGATTGTTTGGGGGGAATGACTGCAAAGATTTGAAGTCCACTGACATCTCTTTCTGTCCTTCTCTTTCTCCGCTAATTCACCAATTTTGTTATGTGGTATTGCTGTCAAGAAACAATAAAGACGGTGATGTGAGTGGAAGATCCTTCTAAAGCCACCCCTTATAAAGTGAGAAGATTGATTGCCCATTTAACTTTCATGATTCCAGTTCACAGTAAAGGTAGCCAATGGACCTTAAAGGTCATTTTTTATCATTACTTGTTATCTAGCTCATCTTCGGTCTCTGCATTTGCAGCAGTACATTGGCGTGTATACCACATAAGCCTCCTTACAGAGTGCTATTTTTATTTTATTATTTGTTCATGAGATGTGAGCATTGTGAGCAGGGCCAGGATCTGTTGCCCATCCCTAATTGCCCTTGAGAGTGACACCTTCTTGAACTTTTGTAGTCTGCGTGATGTAGGTACACGGTATTGTTAGGCAGAGGGTTCCATGATTTTGACCCAATGACGATGAAGGAATAGCATTATATTTAGAAGTCAGGATGTTGTGTGACTTGAAGGGGAACCTGCAGCCTGTGGATCCCATGCGCCTCCTGCCCTTGTTCCTACTTGTGGCAGAGTTCACATGTTTGGGAGGTCTGCTGAAGACGACTTAGAAAATTGCTGCAATGCATGCACAGTGTGTGCACACTGCTGCCATTGGGGGTGAAGGGACTGAATGTGTGAAGCATCTTGGGTGAGTGCTGAACAAGAGAGCAGCTTTGTACTGGATGGTGCTGAGCATCCTGAATGTTGTTGGAGCTGCACTCATTCAGGTTACAGGAAAGTTATTCCCTTCCTGACTTGTAAATGGTGGAAAAGCTTTGAGGAGTCAGGAGGTGAGTTACTCACTGCACACTATCTCGTTTCTGTCTTACTCTTGCAGCTACAGTACTTATGTGGCTGATCAAGTTAAGTTTGTGATCAATGGTTGGGCATCCTGAATGTCATTAAGGACATAAGAAACAGAAGCAGGAGTAGACCATATGGCCCTTCAAGCCTGCTCTGCCATTCAAAATGATCATGGGTGATCTTTGGCTTCAATTCCACTTTCCCGGCCTCTCCCCATATCCTTTGATTCCCTGACAGACCAAATATCTGTATATCCCAGCCATAAATGTATTAAACGATGGAGCATCCATAGCTCTCTGGGGTAGAGAATTCCAAAGATTCACAACCCTTTAAGTGAAGAAATTTCTCTTCATCTCAGTCTTAAATGATCACCCTCTCTTCACTCATTCCTCTCTATCCGGGCATCTCCTCACATTTCCATCTGAGCAGCCAAGACTCATACTTACCCTCGTTTTGCACCATCTCGTACAGAGCGTGCAGCTCTGCATAAGTGCATCATTCAGGGTAGCGGAAAGTCATCACCTTCTCGACTTGTAAATGGTGGAAAAGCTTTGTGGAGTCAGGCGGTGAGTTACTCACTGCAGAATATCTCATTTCTGACCTAATCTTGCAGCTACAGTGCTTATGTGGCTGAGCAAGTTAAGTTTCTGATCAATGGTAACCTCCAGGCTTCTGTTGGTGGGGGATTCAGCAATAGCAATGCCTTTGAATGTCGAGGGGAAATGTTTAGATTCTGTTGTTGGAGATGTTCGTTGCCTGGCACTTCTCCGGCATGTTTGAGAACAATATATTAGCATGGATTAAGGATTGGTGGATGGCAGAATACAGAGAGTAGGAATAAATTGGCATTTTCAGGTTGGCAGGCTGAAACTAGGGGGCTACCACAAGGATCTCAGCCATGTACATGGAACAAGAGGAATAGCTCAAATTGTGACTATGGCCATCCAAGTCAGACCATCACCCACATACTGAACGTCTGACCTGAGAGATCCATTCCCGGTGGCATCACAACCATTCACATTGTTCAGCTGAAGCTGTTGAATGCATTGTTAACCTCGACATCAAACTATAACTGCTTCCCAGCCATACAAAGGAAAAGAAATGCTATTTACAATCCATATTAGATGAGGGGACTGAGTATAATGTATTCAAGATTGTTGATGATGTAAAGTTAGGTGGGAAAGTAACCAGCGAAGAGGGTACAAAGAGGCTGCAGAGGGATATAGACAGGGTGGACATACAATATGTAGAGTGTAGAATAAAATGTGGTGAAATTGAGTAGACGAGGGCTATATTCTCAGAGGTCCAGAAGAATGAATAAAATAAAATTCTTAAGTGGCGTGACAGGGTGGATACTTAGGAAATATTTTCCCAGCTGAGGAATGTAGATCATGGGGACACAGTGTCAGGAGAAAGGGTCAGCCATTTAGGACTGAGATGAGGAGAAATTTCTTCACACAAAGGTTTGTGGGTCTTTCTAATTCACTATCCAGAGAGCTGTGAATGCTCAGTTGTTCAGTATATTCAATACAGAGGTTGATCGATTTTTGGGTTCTAAGGGAACTAAGGGATATAGGAATTGTGCACAAAGGTGGATTTGAGGTAGACATCAGCTATGATCTTTGTGAATGGCAGAGTAAGCTCAAAAGGCCAAATCGCTTATCCCAGCTTCTATTTCTTTGGGCTTTTTTCCCCCAAACATATGACCACTACCATCTAGAAGGACAAAGGCAGCAGATGCATGGGAACACCACTACCCAGAAGTTCCCCTCCAAGCCACTCACCATCCTAACTTGGAAACATATCACTGGTCCCTTCACTGTCACTGGGTCAAAATCCTGGAACTCCCTCCCTAACAGCACTGTGTACCTATGCCACAGGGACTGCAGCGGTTCAAGAAAACAGCTCACCACCACCTTCTCAAGGGCAGTTAGGGATGGGCAATAAATGCTGGCACAGCCAGCGAAGCCCACATCCCATGAATGAATAAAAAAGAACATTATCATCCCAAGATTGAGTGTTATCCAGGTCTTGTTGCATAAGGCCATGAACTGCTTCATTACCTGAGGAGATGTAAATGGAACTGAACATTGCACAATCATCAGTGACCATTCCAACTTCTGACTTTATGATTGAGGGAATGTCATTGATGAAGCCGGGCTGCTGTCAGGCTCCCCAGCCATTTCTGTATCCAGTGCATTCATCCATTTCTTGGTGTCATGCGGAGAGAATTGAATAGGTCTTCTGTGATGCTGAGGACATCAGGAGGAGGCTGAGATGGATCCTGGCACTTCTGGCGGAAGGTCTACTATAAACACTTCTGCCTTGTCTTTTGCATTGTCAATCTGGGCTCTGCCATCAGTGAAGATGGGAATGTTCATGAAGCCTCCTCCTCGTCCATGTTTAATTGTCCACAGTCATTCACGACTGGATATGGCAGGCTGTAGAGCTTTAGTCTGATCCATTGGTTGTGAGATTGCCTGTAGCATGCTGCTTTGGATGTTTAGCGATCATGTGGCTCAGTGTTGTAGACTCAGCAAGGGGGGACAGTTCATTTTCATAGATTGTTATGATCTCTATTATAAATGCTTTCACATTAATTTCTGCTTCTCTTTTGTAGAAGACACTTTACTTCCTCCTCATTATTTATTTGCATGTAACTCAGTTATTGTGTTACAATCTCCCCATATTCCTTGGTTCCCTGAGAGACCTAAAATTGCCTGTCCCAGCCTTAAATGTATTGAACAATGGAGCATCCACAATCCTCTGGGTTAGAGAATTCCAAAGATTCACAAAACTTTGAGCGAAGAAATTTTGTCTCTTCTCAGTCCTAAATGATCGGCCTATTTCCCTGAGACTTTGCCAGTGTTCTAGATTCTCAAACCAAGGGCAACAACACCTCAGTGAGTTAAAAATGTCAACAAGCTTATAGAGTCATAGAGGTCTACAGCACAGATAAAGGCCCTTTGGCCCATCAAGTCTGCGCCGGTCAAATAAGTACCTAACTATTCTAACCCCATTTTCCAGCACTAGGCCCATAGCCTTGTATGCTATGGCATCACAATTGCACATCCAAATACTTCTTAAATGTTATGAGGGTTTCTGCCTCTACCACCCTTTCAGTCAGTGAGTTCCAGATTCCCACCACTCTGGATGAAAAAATTCTTCCTCACATCCCCCCTAAACCTCCTGCCCCTTACCTTAAATCTATGCCCCTGGTTATTAATCCCTCCACCAAGGGGAAAAGTTCCTTCTTGTCTGCCCTATCTGTACCCCTCATAATTTTATACACCTCAATCATGCCCCCCTCAATCTCCTCTGCTCCAGGGAAAATAATCCCAGTCTATCCAACCTCTCCTCATAACTAAAACTCTCCAGCCCATGCAACATCCTGGTAAATCTCTGCACTCTCTCTAGTGCAATCACATCCTTCCTATAATGCGGATTCCAGAACTGCACGCAATACTCTAGCTGTGGCCTAACCAGAGTTTTATAGAGCTCCAGCATAACCTCCTTGCTCTTATATTCTATGCCTTGGCTAATAAAGGCAAGTATCCCATATGCCTTCTTAACCACCTTATCTACCTGTCTCACTACCTTAAGGGACCGGTGGACATGCACACCAAGGTCCCTCTGATCCTCGGTACTTCCCAGGGTCCTACCATTCATCATGTATTCCTGTGCCTTGTTTGTCCTGCCCAAGTGCATCACCTCACACTTATCCGGATTAAATTCCATTTGCCACTGATCAGCCCATCTGACCAGCCTGTCTATATCCTCCTGTAATCTAAGGCTATCCTCCTCGCTATTTACCACCCCACCAATTTTCATGCTATCTGCGAACTTACTGATCAACCCTCTTACATTCAAGTCTAAGTCGTTTATATTTACCACAAACAGCAAGTAACCCAACACCGATCCCTTTGTAACCCCACTAGACACAGGCATCCAGTCACAAAAACACCCCTTGACCATCATCCTCTGCTTCCTGCCACTCAGCCAATTCTGATCCAATTTGCCAAATAGCCTTGGGTCCCATGGACTCTTAATGCAAACTGGAGGAACAGCACCTCATCTTCCTACTCGGCACTTTACAGCCTTCCGGGCTGAATAATGAGTTCAACAATTTTAGATCATGAACTCTCTCCTCCATCCCCAACCCCTTTCTGATTTTTCCCCCTCCTTTTTGTTTTTTCCAATAATTTATATAGATTTGTCTTTTCCCACCTATTTCCATTATTTTTAAATGTATTTCCATCCATTGTTTTATCTCTACCTTTTAGCCTTTTTCGATTCCTTCACCCCACCCCACCCCCACTAGGGCTATCTGTACCTTGCTTGTCCTGCTTTCTACCCTTAATTAGCACATTCCTTTAGATAATATCACCACCTTCAACACCTCTTTGTCCTTTTGTCTGTGACATCTTTTGGTTATCTCCACCTATCACTGGCCCTCTATCCAGCTCTCTTGTCCCAACCCCACCCCCTCCCTTTAACCAGTTTATATTTCACCCCTTTTCTATTTTTCCTTAGTTCTGTTAAAGAGTCATGCGGACTCGAAACATTAACTGTGCTCCCTTCCACAGATGCTGCCAGACCTGCTGAGTATTTTTGTTTTTGTTTTCGATTTCCAGCATCCGCAGTTTTTTGCTTTTATCTTAGTGTTTAATTGACTGCCACTTCTCTTCAAGGAATGCCTACCTTGAAGAAGTTTTGCTCTTCTCTCCGTCAGGATTTTTGTATCTCTCTTTTGCCTTGTTCACCTTCATTGCTTTCCATTTCTCTCCTGGTGTTTGACAAGGTGTTCACTAAAACCCACTTTCACAGCCATATTTCCTTTCTCAGTGACTGTCTCCGTCTCTGACTTAACTATGTTATCACTCTCCCATGTGGGACCTTATCAAAAGTTTTGCTGAGGTCCAAGTAGACTACGTCAAATGCATTGCCCTCATCTACACACCTGGTCACCTCTTCGAAAAATTCAATCAAATTGGTCAGACATGACCTCCCCTTAACAAAACAACGCTGACTGCCCTTGATTAATCCCTGCCTCTCCAAGTGTAGATTAATTCTGGCCCTCAGAATTGTTTCCAATAGTTTCCCCACCACTGAGGTTAGACTGACTGGCCTGTAGTTCCCTGGTTTATCCCTTCCTCCCTTCTTGATCAATGGTACCACATTGGCTGTCCTCCAGTCCCCTGGCACCTGTCCTTGAAAAGGCACCAGTTGAGTAAATGTCAAATGATTGCTGTGTCAAGTGCTTTAGTCCAATAAACACAGTGCAAAACAGATACTAAATAAAAGGTAGAAAGACTAATTGTGCTCAGGGGTAATACAGTATCACCAGGACTAAGGTAGCTGCTGTAATATTTGCCCTAGGGCACACTGGCCCAGGTAGAATGTATTTTTTTATTTATTCCTTCATGGGCTGTGGGCATCACTGGCAAGACCAGCATTTATTTCCCATCCCTAATTGTTGTTGCCGAGGATGTTGAATGTGCTGTCCTGGTTACATCGGAATGGATAAAGCATTTCTAAATAGAAAAAAAGACTTATGTTTATAGAGAACTTTTCACATCCAAAAGAGGCCCCAAAAAACTCCACGAGTTTTCTCTTGAAGGTTAGTCACTGTTGTAATGTAGTAAACGTGGCAGTCAATTCATGCACAGCAAGCTCCCACAAACAGCAATGTGATGATGTTTGTTTTTGTGATGTTGATTGAGGAATAAATACTGGCAAGGACACTGGGAATAACTTCCCTGCTCTTCTTTAAAGTAGTGCAACGGGATTTGTTTTCATCCACCTGAGGGCGCGTAGGGCTTCAAATTAACATTTCATCTGAAAGACACGATGAAAGTGCAGCACTCCTTCAGTGCAGGAGTGTCAGCCTTGAGATTTATGTGCTCAAGTTCTGCAGTGGGTCTTGAATCTAAAACCTTCTGACTCAGAGGTGCTGCCCATTGAGCCACAGCTGACACAGAAGGGACTGCAATCTAATTTAGAACCTGAAGAGTGCCCTGAGCACAAATACAGTCGTGACTGTGCATTTTTTGCTGGGTTGTGCATCTTTCTGCTCTTTGAAAAAAAAAGTATGAATATAAATGCAGCCTTTGTTTGTCATAAATTGGAATTTTGAGATGGTTTTCCATGTGGATTATGTGCAGTGTCAAACCCGTGTTGATCAATTTATCAATAAGCCCAAGACCTTCTTGACATGCCACCGCAAATAAGCGTCAGTATTCTTCAGAAATGTAATTAAGTATATCAATGGATGAATATCTGTTGGGTTACACAGTTGGCGAGCGATTTATCTGCCATTATAGTGCCCAGATGGTGAAGTTGAAAATGATTCCCATTGACTCTGCCTGTGCCCACACCATCCAGTCCCATATGTGCTTTGAACATCTGACAGGGGTAATTTATCCTTCTTAGAGGAAGACCACATTTGTACATTTCACAATAAATCATTTTCATAAATTGTTAAGTGCATAGTATCAACGTACATAAAGCCCAATAGATAAATCTACGTATCTCTGAAGGTATATTTTTAGCCATTGGCTGGGATTTTCCAGCCCTGTTGTGGGTGGGACCTGCCGCAAGGGAGGCTGCGCCCCAGCCAGAAGTCCATTGACTTGCGGCGGGACCAGAAGATCGCGGCGACAGGTGGGTGTGGAAAATCCCGCCCATTGATGCTATAGAGTGAAGAAAAAGATATCTGTAAAATAGTATCATCTCCAGAAGAATTGCATTTTTTAATTATTATATTATTGTTGTCTTCACAGGCCTAAAAGGATCTGGTTAGTTGTTGGGTGCATTTTGGTGGCCTTGTGCTCTAGAATCAATTTTTAGATCGAGAAATGCCGAAATTTTAGGTTTGCCTAAGAGAGAGAGAGAGGAGAGAAAGGGAGAGAGGGAAAGAAAGAAAGAAAGAAAGAAAGACTTGCATTTATATCATGCTTTGCATGACCACTGGAAGTCTCAAAGCTCTGGAGAGTCAATGGAGCATTTTTTCAAGTGTAGTCACCGTTGTAATGAAGGAAACATGACAGTTAATTTGCACACAGTGAGCTCCCACAAACAGTAAGGTGATCATGACCAGATAACCTGATTTTTGTGCTGTTGAGTGTGGGATAAATATTGGCCAGAACACTGCCTGCTCTTACATACAAACATATGAGTTAAGAGCAGGAGTAGGCCACTCAGCCACCTTAAGCTGCTCTGCCAGTCAATAACATTTTGGCTGATCTGAATGTAACCTCAACCCCACATTTCTACGTACCCCTGATAACTTTTCACCCCATTGTTAATCAAGAATCTATCCAGCTCTGCCTTAAAAATATTCAAAGACTCTGCTTCCACTGCTTTTTGAGGAAGAGAGTTCCAAAGACTCCTTACCCTCTGAAAGAAAAAAATTCTCTTCATCTCTGGCTTAAATGAGCAACCCCTTATTTTTAAACAGTCACTCCTAGTTCTAGAGAGTTCCAGTTCTTCGAAAGAGCGTCATTGGATCTTTTACTTCCAACAGAGTCCTTGGTTCAACCTCTCATCCAAAAGACAGCAACTCTGACAGTGCAGCAATCCCTCCGTACTGCACTGGTGTGACAGTGTAGATTTTCGTGTTCAAACTCCTGGATGGAGTTTGGAAGAAAAACTCACTGTTTACCACCACTGTGCAAGAAAAACAATCAACAACTTTTCAGAAGAGGTGTCAGGGTGGTGCTGTTCCCTTTGTTAGAAGTGAACAGTGAATAAACAATTCATTGCTCTCCAAATCATTTTTTCCTGAGTGTACCAAAATCGAAAAGTATGATTTGATCAACAAGCTTATTTAGGCGTGTAACTGTAGAAGACAAAAATATTGTCGGAGTAATGTTCCAAATTTGACCTGCTGATCCAAAAACATTGAACATTTAATCCATTTTATACAGGCTTGTGAAATTAACTCCAGTTTTTTCAGAGCCAGGCAAGCTGTGTATGATACACATAGATTGCTCCTGAACTTAAGAATTTGCAACAGCTCTTTGCACAAGATCCAGAGCTAATGATGTTTTGTTTCTTAGATGCTTGTTAAATTGCAGTTAACGTGTAATATGCATTCATTCCCACATAGCATAGTTTTCCCTGGGTAAAGCTGCAGTTGGGCACTAGAGGAAGGCTGGCAGTGTTTAAGTATCAAGCAGAGCTTCAGAAATAACCTAAAATAGGAGTTTTTTGGAGCAACTGTGCAGCAAGGGTTTATCAGCAAGGATCTCACTGCTAGAGGGAGAAGCCAGAATGGTGAGACAAATGAGACAACAAAAGCAGGCTATTAGCATTTGGGACTACCTGATGCAGTGTGAATACCTCTGATTTGTTACTTGCTGAAAATCCAAGCAAGGAATAGTGTATAAGGCTACTATGTCCTGACATCTATCAGCTTCTATAACCTTCTACATATCTACAACCAACCTCTGCCAGCTCTCTGAGTGCAATGAAAGAGATGATAGTACTAAGCATCTAGGGAAATCAATGCATCCAGCGGCAGCAGGAGATATCATCAGAGCCGTCAGTGGGCGAATCATTGCTGCATTACTAAAGTAACAGTTACCCTCTCCTGCAGCATAATGAAGCTTGACAGTAATGTACAGCACCGGTTGGAGAGGCAGTTGCAATATTACTAGTAATGTAGCATTCCCTAAGAACAAACTACTACTGGTTATATCTGAGCTGCTGTTTATGCAGTCAGAAAGATCTACTGTCCCCTTAATGCTGAGATGGTAAAACATTATGGAACTTACTTCATCATCCTCCTCCTTCCCCAGCAGTCAAGTAATCTCCCCTGGGAGAAAGAATTTTTAACAACTGAGTAAAAACCTTTGACTGATTTGAGAAAAACTCTGGGAGGTTCCTCTCTGTCACCCAAAAATCATCAAACAAGGCTCAGTAGGCCATTTTAATTAGTGACACTAGGCCCCAATGAATCACGTAGGCTTTCTTCATAAGCCTGAATTTTTCAGGCGGTGGGCAGGCTTGGCGGGAGTGGGCAGGGGCGGGCACGGAGCTGATCACCACCCGCGATCGGCTCCTTGCCGCCATTTCACATGGGCAGGCCAGTTAAGGCCCGCCCAGGGTAAGACGTGAGCAGTGTTGCTCAGCGCTACCTGTGCAGGCTGGGGGGAGGAAAGATAAGTTGGGGCCAGCGCTCTTTCGTGCATGCGTGCGAAAGAGCGCTTCGCTCTCCCTAAGACACGGAGCTGCCTCAGGGAGATTGACTCACTACTGAAAATATTAAATACATGGATTAAAAAATTATTTCAACATGTCCCCTCAAGTGACTGTGTCACATGAGATGGGACATGTTTTTATACTTAGGATTTTTTTTTATTTTTAAATTAATAAAAGCTTTAGGAACCTCATCCCGCTCGTGGATGAGGTTTCCTAAAAAACGCAAAGGCCGCTTGGCCTTTTCGCTTGCCCACCAACCTTAAGGTTGGATGGACAGCGGTAACAATTCCCTTAATCACTTCCTTAATGGCCTTAATAGGCTGTTTAAATATCGGCGGGTGCGCAGCCGACTCTGGTGCGTGCCCGCCGAACGAAACGTCACGAGACAGCGCAATGACGTCGGGACGCACGCAGGACATCATCACACATCATTTTATGCGTCGGTGTGTCAGGCCTGTCCCCGCACATCGACTGAAAAATCCTGCCCATGGAGTTGTTTGACCTTCACAAGAACTTGTCAAATTCACTTTTAAATGCTTGCCGTGAGCATATCGCTTCTAACTGGGCGGGTAAAGTTTATATCTAATGAGCACTGGATCCTGTGCAATTGGAACATCTATCAGGAACAATACTGCCTTTAACAACCTCTGATCAGGTTATAAATTTTATAGAAATACACAGAATGCTCGTGTTTATGTTGCACGCAAACCCCAAATACACCTCACCATGTCAACATATCCTTCTATTTCTTACTCCTGCAACCACTTATCTAGCTTCTGTTTGAAAGTATTTATGCTAACCACCTGAAACAAGTCCCAGATTCTCATCACTCTCTGAAGTCTGAAGAATCCATTGTTTTATACTTTCTTATCCTCCTGGTTTAATGTGGGCACAGTATTGTCTGACAGTCATATTGTTTAAATGACAGCAAACTGTTGTAATATGGGTTCTTTAGATGTTTCAATTATGAGGTCTTGAGACTTGCAAATTTAAACATGCCATTTATTGTTAATCTTTAATTACTTACAGATCTCAGGTTACAGTCATGCATGGCGCTGTTACCTCTATGCAGGCTAGTTCCCGAGTGTTCTCTCTAGACTATTTTCTCAGTCCATTACCATGTGACTCTATACATCATACCATGGGTGGTGCTGTTCTCCAGTCCCACATTAACCCTTGCTCTTCCAAGCACCTTTACATTACAATGGCATTCAGGCACATCATACAACATCATGCACACAAACCACGTTTATATTTGTGTTTGACTACACGTTCTCTTTTCCCTTTTATCTATTTGCAGGAACAATGATCCATCAATTTTCAAGTCTGCCATTAGATGATGTTCTACTGCATTCAAAACCATCAGATCATACTGATCCTGTGATTACAATGGATTCTCTAAGGAAATCACCAAGGTGCCTTGCTACAGTGTAAATGAAAAAACAATACCAACCCTGAAGATTGCACTTCTTTTTAAATTGCTATGAATTGACAAATGCTAACTTTCACAAAGCAAATGATCACGCTGTGATCAAATGCTTTGTTAGGATGTCAGCCTTTTAAAACTTAAGCCCCCACTCATAATAATGCTGGCTGTCAGGGACATTCCTTGTGAGCAACATTGCTAGCACCACAAATGAAAACAGATCATCTTTGGATATATCCCCATTATTGGCATTACTCAACAATACACCTATTAATATACCTGGCAGAATTTCAGATAAGTGCAAGAGGATTGTGATCCAGGTCTCTGACTCATTTCACAGCCCTACCACCCAGTTAACTTGTAAACTTAACAACAGTCGAGCAAATATGTGACCCTGTTGTCCACCTGGTGGTGTCCATCTTTTCAGATGCTGGCATTCCCATTACGGACGTCTAACATTTACTATTTTCATTTCAGAGTTTCAGGTTGTTCCTTATAACGGATGTTTATCCATCATGCAAATCATTGCAATGCAAATTAAGAAACTCCTTGCAGTTAGAGCTGGATACAAAGAGATTAATGATGCCCAATGTTCTTATAATATACGGTGAAGCAGACTTAGTAAAGTGATGTGCATTCTTATGTCTTTGTAATGCAAATCCTTGGTTGAAGCTTTGGTCACGCGCCTGCATTCATAATACATGGACAGTCACAGAATGATTGCCAAATGTTATTTTCTGTTTATCCTTTCAAGCACGGAGAATGAAAATAAAAATACAATTTTGTGGCCATGTTCTCTTTATATGAGGGGAACTGAAGCATCAAATCAAAAGCAGATGCTATTTAAAGAAGCAGAACAGCACCAAAGAAAGCACGACTCATCTTTTCAGCTGTTATTATTGCGGATTTCCACCCAGACCCTATCAGAACTGGCAAAGAAGGCTCAGAGTATAAGAGGGTGACTGAAATGACAGCTGGCATACTAATCTTGCCTGCTTTCTTGTCAGCAACAGCTAGGCCCAACAGTACCTGATGGGAATGGAGTTAATAAAAATGTACAAACACATGGGTTTTCCTCTCGCACCTAAACTTGGAATAAATCATTTCCATCTTTGAATTTTTCAGACATATGCTCTTGATACCAGTACAACCCTTATCTAATTTGGCGAGTGGCACGCTTCCAGTCTGAAATGTGCCCGCTTGCTTCCTGCCCATCATATTAGGTACTTCGTGAGCTGGTTAGTAAAAAGGTCATTGTCAGGAAATAAGGGAGATGAAAATATGTGAAAATTCTCCCAATTCTGTGCTGTTTTTTTGCTCGAAAAGCCACGGAAACCCCAGGAATATCAAAGTTACAGTATACCAATCAGGAGAATATTGGTGGAAATCCACATCCAGAGTGTTATAGTGTGTTAGCCCAGATATCGGGGAGCAGAAATCCGCTGTCAGGGAAACTTATAAACATAGAAAATAGGAGCAGGAGTAGGCCATTCGGCCCTTCGTGTCTGCTCCGCCATTCATTATGATCATGGCTGATCATCCAATTCAATAGCTTGCCCCAGCTTTCTCCCCATATCCTTCGATCCCTTTCACCCCAAGAGCTATATCTAACTCCTTCTTGATAACGTACAATCTTTTGGCCTCAACTACTTTCTGTGGTAGCGAATTCCGCAGGCCAACCGCTCTCTGGGTGAAGAAATTTCTCCTCATCTCAGTCCTAAATGGTTTACCCCATATCCTCAGATTGTGACCCCTGGTTCTGGACTCCCCCACCATCGGGAACATCCTTCCTGCATCTACCCTGTCTAGTCCTGTTAGGATTTTATAGGTTTCAATGAGATTCCCCCTCATTCTTCAAAACTCCAGCGAATATAATCCTAACCGACTCAATCTCTCCTCATATGTCAGTCCCGCCATCCCAGGAATCAGTCAGGTAAACCTTCGCTGCATTCCCTCCATAGCAAGAACATCCTTCCTCAGATAAGGAGACCAAAACTGCACACAATATTCCAGGTGTGGTCTCACCAAGGCCCTATATAATTGCAGCAAGACATCCCTGCTCCTATACACAAATCGTCTTGCTATAAATGCCAACATACCATTTGTCTTCTTTACCGCCTGCTGCACTTGCATTCTTACCTTCAGTGACTGGTGTATGAGGACACCCAGGTCTCGTTGCACATTCCCCTCTCTCATTCATTTGCCCATTCACTCAGCTTGTCCAAATCACTCTGAAACATCTTTGCATCCTCCTCACAGCTCACCCTCCCACCCAGCTTTGTGTCATCTTCAAATTTGGAGATATTACATTTAGTTCCCTCATCTAAATCATTAATATATATTGTGAATAGCTGGGGTCCCAGCACTGATCCATGCGGTACCCCACTAGTCACTGCCTGCCATCCGGAAAAAGACCCACTTATTCCTACTCGTTGTTTCCTGTCTTCCAACCAGTTTTCTATCCATCTGAATGCACTACCCCCAATCCCATGAGCTTTAATTTTACATGCCAATCTCTTATGTGGGACTTTGTCGAAAGCCTTCTGAAAGTCCAAATAACCACATCCACTGGCTCCCCCTCATCAACTCTACTAGTTACATCCTCGAAAAATTCCAGTAAATTTGTCAAGCATGATTTCCCTTTCGAAAATCCACGCTGACTCCGTCCGATTCTGCTATTGTTTTCCAAGCGCTCAGCTATTAAATCTTTTATAATGGACTCTAGAATTTTCCCCACTACCAACGTCAGGCTGACTGGTCTATAATTCCCCATTTTCTCTCTACCTTCCTTTTTAAATAATGGGGTTACATTAGCTACCCTACAATCTGTAGGAACTGTTCCAGAGTCTATAGAATCTCGGAAGATGACCACCAAAGCATCCATTATTTCTAGGGCCACTTCCTTAAGTACTCTGGGATGTAGATTATCAGGCCCTGGGGGTTTATCGGCCTTCAATCCCATCAATTTCTCCAACACCATTTCCCTACTAATACTGATTTCTTTCAGTTCTTCCCTCTCACTAAACCCCGTGTTTCCCAACATTTCTGGTATGTTATTTGTGTCCTCCTTTGTGAATACGGAATCAAAGTATGTATTTAGTTGGTCAGCCATTTCTTTGTTCCCCATTATAAATTCCCCTGTTTCTGACTGTAAGGGACCTACATTTGTCTTCACCAATCTTTTTCTCTTCACATACCTATAGAAACTTTTACAGTCAGTTTTTATGTTCCCTGCAAGCTTACTCTCATACTTTATTTTCCCCTTCTTAATCAATTCCTTGGTCCTTCTTTGTTGAATTCTAAACTGCTCCCAATTCTCAGGTCTGTTTTATTTTTTAGCCAGTTTGTATGCCTCTTCCTTGGATCTAATACTATTTCTAATTCCCCTTGTAAGCCATGGTTTGGCCATCTTTCCTGTTTTACTTTAGTGCCAGACAGGAATAAACAATTGTTGCAGTTCAGCCACATGATTTTTGAATGTTTGCCATTGCCTATCCACTGTCATCCCTTTAAGTAATGTTTCCCAATCCATCATAACCAACTCGCGCCTCATACCACCGTAGTTTCCTTTATTAAGATTCAGGACTCTAGTCTCAGAATCAACTACGTCACTCTCTTTCTTGATGAAGAATTCTATCATATTATGGTCGCTCATCCCAAGGGGCCTCGCACAACTAGATTGCCAATTATTCCTTTCTCATCACACAATACCCAATCTAGGATGGCCTGTTCTCTAGCTGGTTCCTCAATGTATTGGTCCAGAAAGCCATCCCTATGCACTCTAGGAATTCCTGCTCTACAGTATTGTCACTAATTTGATTTGCCCAATCTTTATGCAGATTAAAGTCATCCATAATTACACATGTTCTTTTATTGCATGCATCTCTAATTTCCTGTTTAATGCCATTTCAACATCACCACTACAGTTTGGGGGTCTATATACAATTCCCACTAACGTTTTTTGCCTCTTAATGTTTCTCAGTCCTACCCATAAAAATTTCACATTGCCTGAGCTAATATCTTTCCTCACTATTGCATTAATTTCCTCTTTAACCAGCAATGCAATTCCACCACCTTTTCCTTTTTGTCTGTCCTTCCTAAATACTGAATACCCCTGGATGTTCAGTTCCCATCCCTGGTCACCCTGCAGCCATGTCTCCGTAATCCCGACTATATCATACCTGTTTACATCTATTTGAGAATGCTCCTCGCATTAAGGCACAAAGCTTGTCTTTAAGGCTTGGCTTTTTAACATTACCTGCCTTTCCTGTTATTTTTCACTGAGGCCCTGTTTGATTCTGGCCCTTGATTTCTCTGCCTATCACTTTTCTTGTCTTTTGTTCTTGCCCTTGATTCCCCTTCCTCTCACTCCTTGCATAGGTTTCTATGCCCCTGCCATTTTAGATTAAACCCTCCCCAACCACTCTAGCAAATATTCCCCCTAGGACATCAGTCCTGGTCCTGCCCAGTGTAACCTGTCCAGTTTGTACTGGTCCCACCTCCCCCAGAACCAGTCCCAATGTCCCTGGAATCTGAAACCCCACATGTTTTTACATAGCAACATGAAGTGAGAGTTATGCCACTGTGCTGACCCTCAAACCTGCACAGTTTGTTTTGTACGTTAAATTTCTGATATATTTTTTCAATCCTAACTCCAAAATAGAAGTACTCCTGTAAAGGATCCTAGTTGAACCTAGCAATTGCTAAGTAACATAATTTAAATACAAGCTTTCAAAGCTGGCAATATTTATTTGTGGGTATTGCAGTTTAAGCTTAGCTGTTTGGCATGCTCGCATTGTTGTATCCTTGCCAGAGTATTAGTTTAGCCTCCAATACAAATACCAAGCAAGAAACATGTTATTGCTGGACTGCAATTACAGTAACCTTTGGGCTTATCTTCTCTGATTATCCAATTTAGTGTTGCTGATGGAAGCCACAAATATGGCCATCACAGCGAAACTCACATTGAACCAAATCATTAGAGGATGTCTTCAGATGACTCATCCACTCTGATCTTTTCGATTTCTGTTTTGTGTGGACTAGTGAGAACCATGGCAGCAAATGAGGTCATTATTGATCCTCTCGTCATTCTTAGGCCATGGAGAAAACGCTCAGTCTTCCACATCAAAACACGAAAGAATACCTGGAGTGCAATAAAAACTCTGCTCCAATCTTCTTCTTAGCCACATAATAAATTGCATTTAATGAAACAAATATCAAAGTACACCACTGTCTGGGATGAGGTAGCACTGTCAGTGTTTTCAAGAACCTTTATATATGCAGATGTTTGCTGCAAATTGTGTTGTTCTTTACCTCAGCAAGGCATTGTTTTCAATGTATTTTTACAACTCAGTGACATTTTAAGTCTCTCAAAAATAAGCCTGTAAATTTGGCCACGCAGTGCTTGTTTCTCTGACACCAACACACCCACAAAATGGCCGGCAGGAAGCGCTCACACATTTGCATCTGGAATTGCCCCACCCACCACATTGAGAAAGGAAGGACATCCTTTAGCATGCCTGAAGCAGGTTCTGGTCCCACTTCAATTGCAACAACTTGCATTTATATAGCACCTTCAACATCATATAATGATCCAAGGCATTTCATTGGAGTGTTATCAAACAAGATCTGATATCGAACACATTAAGAGATAATTATAGGGCAGATTGGTCAAAGAGATAGATTTTAAGAAGTTTTTTTTTAAAGGGGTAAAGCGAGGAGAGAAGTGGAAAGGCTTAAGGAGGGAGTTCCAATGCTTAGGACCTTGGCATCTGAAGGCATGGCTACCAATGCTAAGATTGGGGAAACAAAGGAAGCCAGGAGTGGAGGAGCACAGATATCTTGGAGGCCGACTGAGATAGGGAGGGATGAGGTCATGGAGGGATTTGAAAAGGATGAAAGTGTTAAACGTGAACATTAAATGTGAACTTTTAACAAAGATGTTGCTATTGAGAAAAACCCAGCAGCAGTGACACGGTACACAGGTACTTAAGTGTCACAGAGTACCGTAAAGCAACTCTTAAAACCATTTTGTAGCTTAAGTCCTTGTTCACCCTTAAAACATAACTTCCTTGTACAAAATTTCTTTATACTGATTTAAAACAGATTAACAGAATTATCAAAGAGTAATTATAAGTATAGAAAAACATGAATTAAACTGTCACAGAGTTAAAGGAACCAAGGGCGGAATTATCCCATATTTGCACTAAGTGCGATAGCGGGTGGGAAAAATGACATTTTACCTTCCAGCCGCAATGGCGGCTTCTCACGCCGTATCGTCCCAATCCCACCGTATCAATTATGCATCCCCAGGAAACACGCCATTTTGATGGCGGGTGGGCTCAGACTCGCCTGCCACGCCATCGCCTCGCTGCTTCATCACGCTGGGCACCACATTTAAAGTGCAGCCGTGCACACACGCCTCGTGTTTCTAGCCCCGGACTGCTGCAAAGAAGACATGGTCCCAAAAGGCAAGAAGACTGCAGCCCCCGGGTTTAGTGATGCATCCCTCAAATGCCTTTTGGACACCGTGGAGGCCCGCCATGATATCCTCTACCCCCGCTCTGGCCGCAGCAGGGGCAGCTACATTATCACTCCGGCTTGGTAGGCAATGGCAATGGTGATCAGTGCCAATGCTGCATCCAATGCAAATAGAGGATGAATGATCTCATCCATGCTTCCAGGGTAAGGCAACCATCTCATCACTCTAAACTCACACACTCAAGCCCATCACACACTCACTGGCATCTCACTCACTGCCAGCTCAAGGGACATCACCACCTATTCTCTCACACACACCCTCACATGTCCATCCCCTCTGGAGACTACCTCCTCAGCCCTCACCATCTTGAGGCCACTTGCACAGATCGAGGAAGGAAGATTCACGGGAAAAGAAGGAGGCCTTGTTTCCCAGGGATAGCAGCTGGAGGCCAAGGTGGTCTGGAGGGAGGTGGCAGTGCATGTCAGCGGCTATGGGCCCACAGTAGAACCTGGGTGCAGTGCAGGAAGAGGATGAATGATCTGCTGCACGTTGTGAGGCTAAGTGGCACTTACTTTTCACTGTAAGCTGGCACTCATGAGGGCAGGAAGCACTGTTGATGTGCAAGTGCAGGGATGTCAGGCAGGAGTTAGGGCTGTAGACCTCAACATCAGATGGGAAAAGTGGACTGAATGTATGGGAGTCACTTCATGCTTTGCAAGGTACGCTAGTTGCAGGACGGTTTGTGTGTGTGTGTGTCTGTCTGTAACGCTTATTAGGGTGGGTGCAGGAGGACACACGTCATAGGCATGTATGCTCATTTACCAATTATGGACCCTTTGGGATAACACCCAATCCTTCTGACTGTCTGCAGGAGAAAACGGCTCACAATCGGCGTCAGCAAGAGAAGACTGGAGGAGGGTTCCCTGACCTCAGACTCCTCACCCTCTGGCGAGGAGGCCACAGAACTGGCAGGGGAGGACCATGGCCGAGAGTGCGCTGATGTCTCCACACGGTCCAGTGAGGATGCCTCGAGTCTTGTGCTGACCAATGCATGTGCATTATTAACACAGGAAAGTTATATGGGCAAAGAGATCGTGCTTAACCATGAGCCAATTCTTTGAGTTCTCCACTGCAGCTTCTGGAATCAAGACCAAGAAAAAGAACCAGAGAGAGCCTACCCTCAGCTCTACCACCACTCTGAGAGTGAGAACTCCGAATCCTCAGAGGATGCACCATCACGAAATGTTGCTGCACCCTCCACCAGCACAGAGACATTCACACCATGGGTTCACAGTCTACATTAGGCTCAGTCACAATCTGGTGAGCACATCACAGCCACACACCCACAGCTCATGGGCAATGTAACAGCTGAAGTTCCTGGCACACAGAGGACTGCTGGAGACCAGGCCCATGCTAAGCCCCATGCAGATAACAAGCACTTGGATTCAGCCATAAGAGACCCAATGAAGAAGCAGAGGCAGGCAGGGGAACATCAGGCAGAGATGCCAGAGACCATGTACAGACTTGAGCGAAAGCTGGAGGAGTTTCCCATGTTATAAGTACTGTTATGGCTCAGACATGCCTCAATGGAAAGGGTGTTGGCTGCCTTGGAGACGCAGGTCCAGCAGAACACACAATGGCTGCCGGATATGCGCTCAGACCTGCACTCTATCGCTTTAGCCAAGGCGGCAGTGCAGCAGTGTCTAGACAAGAGGGGGTTGGGATACCTCGACCTCCCTCCAGGTGCTCCTTCTCCTCAAGGAGTTCAGGAGGTGCAATTGTGCACCAATAGGGAGGAAGAGAACTAGCTTGGCGCCCAGGCACTTTATCCCAGGATACTCCAAGGATACCCTGCTGTTCTACCTCCCTTGTGCCAGTAACCCCAGCACCTCCAGCAGGTCAGGCTGAGGAAGTTGCATTCCCGCCTGTGCAGGAGACCATCAATAGGCCAGCGCCTCGAGGCATCAGACCACCTGGGGACAGCTGCCAAGTCATCTTGGGCAGCAGTGCATGTCAGGGCTGCACCGAGGCGTAGTAATAGAAAGTGAAAGATTGAGAAATTATAAGGGCACAAAAGTGGCACAGGTGTCTATTTTCTGTATATATAAAATAAACTTGTAAATATATATTTAATTGTGCTTTATTCATGTCTGTTCTATTTTTATTTTCTGCTGCTAGTTGCTGCTGTGATCGTGTGCATTTAAGGATGTTGATCTTTGTTTGTGATCGGTCTCGGATGATGTGGCCCGATGGATATACCATTTATTGTGGCACATCTTCACTGGAATCTCTGAGTATTCTGACGCTGGGTAGGTTTAAATTTTGGGCATCATTTTTACAGTCGGGGGTTTGGAATGCAGCTGGAAACCCAGCGTTCACCTGAAGATCATCCCGCTGAGCATGCTGTCCGAGCGGCATCTGCAGCCGAGTCATTACACATATTGGTGATGTCCGTGTGACAGAGCTCTTAAAGGCAGTGCCCACATTTGGAGAATGTGTCAGTGAGACATGCGTGACTCCCTGCCAACTTAGAGATGCATGTGGCTTCCAATATAGTATCATATGGGGTCACGTGTGCCAAAGGCTTGCAGCATTTTTCCTACAGGTGCCAGAGGTCAGGGGAATATGCAGTGTTATACAGGCAGTGTTGCGTTCCTGTGGGCATAGCATCGCAGTGCTGTTGGAGCAGTATTGTGTGCAAGCGAGATGTGTTTCATTTCAGATTGGCTCATACACAGGATCACAATACCAGCAGTTTTAATGATAAAATATAACATTTAATGCAGCCACCAGAACATAAGAATAATGAAATGAAATAAAAACATCTGCGCCATCCAGGGAACCCCAGCCTCACAGACAACAGAGGATTCGAATCTGCACTGTAGTATAGATGTATCAGTGCCTCACGCGGCCTGGAATCTGATGGTGATAAGATTGTCACTGGCCTGTCTGTCACGTCACACCTTCGCCCTGGCATCTACTGCTGCATTCACAAAATCCACTCCCTCATCAGCAGCAGCGTCTTCCCCTCCCTCCTCGTCAGAGGAGACAACTGACTCCTCCAGCTCAGCCTCTGTAAAATCATCCCCTCCATTTCTGCGGGAGGTTGTGCAGGGCACACAGATCACAATGATCCAGGTTGCACTTCCTGGCGAGAGCTGTAATGCTCCGCCTCAGCAATCCAAGCAGCAGCACCTCATTTTTAACAGTCCTATTGCCTGCTGCCTGTCTCCAAGTCCTCCTCTCTTCCACTCTTTTAGGTGCTGCTGCCTGTCTCTGGGTCTTCTCTGACTCTCTCCAAGGTATCTTGCTAACTCTTGATGCCAAGTCAAGCCTTTCAACCAAACATCTAATTAGTTCAGAGAACATTTTAAAATTGTTTTTGTTTAATTCTATTCTCCAAAAGCAAGTAAGACCGTGGTGAGTGTCTTACCTTGACAGCTCTGCTTAGGTTTTTGCATTTTTCAGGGACAAAGCTTGTGGCACCCCACCCACCACCTTAAACATTCACTCCCTCCGCCACCAATGTACAATGGCAGCAGTGTGTACCATCTGTAAGATGCACTGCAGCAACTCACCAAAGCTCCTTTGACAGCACCTTCCAAACCCGTGACCTCTACCAGCTAGAGGAACAAGCACAGCAGACACATTAGAACACCATCATCCAAGCCACGCGCCATCCTGAATTGGAATTATTCCTTCAGCATCGCTGGATCAAACAGTGGTACACAGTCGGGAGGGAGTTACCCTGGGAGTCCTCAACATCGATTCTGGACCCCATGAAGTCTCATGGCATCAGGTCTAACATGGCATGGAAACCCACCTGCTAATTACCATGTACCACCCTCCCTCAGCTGATCACAGGATCTTAACAGCACAGAAGGAGGCCATTCAGCCCATCATGTCTGCACCAGCTCCCCAAATGAGCATTATGACCTAGTGCCTTTGCCCTGCCTTTTCCCTGTATCCCTGCACATTGATTCTATTCAAATTCTATTCTTAATGCCCTCAGTTGAACCTGCCTCCTCCACACTTCCAGGTAGTGCATTCCAGACCCAGCATTGATGAATCAGTGTTCCTCCATGTTGAACACAACTTGGAGGAAGCACTGAGGGTGGCAAGGGTGACTTCAATTTCCATTACCAAGAGTAGCTCAGTAGCATCATTACTGACCGAGCTGGCCAAGTCCTAAAGGGCATAGCTGCTAGACTGAGTCTGTGGCAGGTAGTGCAGGAAGTAACAAGAGGGAAAAACATACTTGACCTCATCCTCACCAACCTGCCTGCCAAGATGCATCTGTCCATGACAGTATCGGTAGGACTAACCACTGCACAGTCGTTGTGGAGATGAAGTCCCTTTTTCGCATTGAGGATACCCTCCATTATGTTGTGTGGCACTACCAACATGCTAAATGGGCTAGATTTCAAACAGATCTAGCAACTCAAGACTGGGCATCCATGAAGAACTGTGGGCCATCAGCAGCAGCAGAATTGTACATGAACACAATCTGTAACCTCATGGCCTGTCATATCCCCTATTCTACCATTACCATCAAGCCAGGGGTTCAACCCTGGTTCAATGAAGAGTACAGGGAGGCATGCCAGGAGCAGCACCAGGCAAGCCTAAAAATAAGGTGTCAATCTGATAAAGCTACAACACAGGATTACTTGTGTGCCAAACAGCATAAGCAGCAAGTGATGGACAGAGCTAAGCGATCCCATAGCCAACAGGTCAGATCTAAGCTCTGCAGTCCTGCCACATCCAGTCGTGAATGGTGGTGGACAATTAAACAACTCATTGGAGGAGGAGGCTCCACAAATATCCTCGTCCTCAATGATGGGAGAGCCCAGCACATCAGTGCAAAAGATAAGCCTGAAGCATTTACTACAATTTTCAGCCAGAAGTGTTGAGTGGATGATCTATCTCGGCCTCCTCCAGAGGTCCACAGCATCATGGATCCCAGTCTTCAGCCAATTCAATTCACTCCACATGATATCAGGAAACAGCTGAAGGCACTAGATACTGCAAACATTATGGGCCCTGACAATATTCCAGCAATAGTACTGAAGACTTATGCTCCAGTACTTGGCGTGCCCCTAGCCAAGCTGTCCCAGTACAGCTACAACACTGGCATCTACCCGGCCATGTGGAAAATTGCCCAGGTATGTTCTGTACACAAAAAGAAGGACAAATCCAACCCGGCCAATTACTGCTTGTTATGATCCAAACTGAGGTTACCCCTGGACTTTTGACATTTTCTTAGCTTGGGACTTGATATCTGTCCCCTTTTAGGCTGCTTTGACTTCACAGCTGCTTTCAAACCAACTGAACTCAAACAGCTTTCAAAACAAACTGCTGTCTTTCTTCTTCTGCGTGTGTGTCTGCGGGAGGAACCTGCTTATCTGGCCCCCTGTTACGAGGCAAGAGCACTGTTCTTCCTGCTTTACAGGGATCGTAAACATCTCATTGGAAATTCAAGCAGTCTTTTAAAGTGAAACGAAAACTCCATTTGAACTTGCTAAGCAAGAGATACAGAAATACAGATAAAACTTAAACTTTAAAGCTAAAGCTCATTCCTAACACCCACAAATATAAATATAACTTACTTAAGCTATCTCTATTTCCTAACACCGCCTCATCAGTAAAGTAATGAAAGGGGTCAACAACAGTGCTATCAAGCAGCACTTGCTTAGCAATAACCTACTTACTGGCATTCAGTCTGGGTTCCACCAGGGCCACTCAGCTCCTGACCTCATTACAGCCTTGGTTCAAACATGGACAAAAGAACTGAACTCCCGAAGTGAGGTGAGAGCGACTGCCCTTGAAATCAAGGATGCATTTGACTGAGTGTGGCATCAAAGAGCCCTAGCAAAACTGCAGTCAATAGGAATCAGGGGAAAGCTCTCTGCTGGTTGGAGTCATGCCTAGCACAAAGGAAGATGGTTGGGGTTGTTGGAAGTCAATCATCTCAGTTCCAGGACATCACTACAGGAGTTCCTCAGGGTAGTGTCCTCAGCTCAACCATCGTTAGCAGCTTCATCAATGACCTTCCTTCCATCATAAGGTCAAAAGTGGGGATGTTTGCTGATGATTGCATGATGTTCAGCACCATTCACGACCCCTCAGATACTGAAGCAGCCCATGTCCAAATGCAGCAAGACCTGTAAAATATGCAGGTTTGGGGTGACAAGTGGCAAGTAACATTCGCGTCACACAAGTGCCAGGCAATGCCCATCTCCAACAAGAGAGAATCTAACCATTGCCCCTTGATGTTCAATAGCATTACTGTCACTGAATGCCCCGCTTTCAACATCCTGGGGGTTACCATTGACCAGAAACAGAACTGGACTAGCCATATAAATACTCTGGCTACAACAGCAGGTCAGAGGGTAGGAATCCTGCGTTGAGCAACTCACCTCCTGACTCCCTAAAGCCTGTCCACCATCTACAAGGCAAAAGTCAGGAGTGTGATGGAATACTCCCCACTTGCCTGGATGAGTACTGCTCCCACAACACTCAAGAAGCTTAACACTGTCCAGGACAAAGCAGCCCACTTGATAGGCACCACATCCACAAACATTCACTCCCTCCCCAACTGATGCACAGTAGCAGCAGTGTGTGCCATCTACAATATGCACTGCAGGAACTCACCAAGGCTCCTTAGACAGCACCTTCCAAACCCACAGCCACTACCATCTAGAAGAACAAGGGCAGCAGATGCATGGGAACAACACCACCTGGAAGTTCCCCTCCAAGTCACTCACTATCCTGACTTGGAAACATATCGCCGTTCCTTCATTGTCGCTGAGTCAAAATCCTGGAACTCCCTCTCGAACAGCACTGTGGGTGTACCTACACCACATAGAATGCAGTGATTCAAGAAGGCAGCTCACCACCACCTTCTCAAGGGCAACTAGGGTTGGGCAATAAATGCTGGCCCAGCTGGTGAAGCCCACATCCCATGAATGAATAAAAAAAAATCTTGGAACTCCCATTTAAGAAATACTCTGCATTTCTGTTTTTCCTACCAAAGTGAATGTCTTCACATTTTTCCACATTATGTTTCATCTGCCATATTATTACTCATTCATTTAGCCTATTTCCACCTCCTTGAAGCTCTCTTTGCATCCTCCTCAAAACTCACACTCCGACCAAGTTTTGTGTCAAGAGCAAACTTGTAAATATTATATTTGGTCCTCACATCCAAATCATTGATATTGATTGTGAATAGCTGGGGTCCAAGGGCACTGATCCTTGCAGTACCACTACTCACAGCCTGCCAACATGAGAATGATCCATTTATCCTCACCCTCTGTTTTCTGTCCATTGGCCAATCCTTAATCTGTGCCAGTGTATTTCCCCCAATTATCTCCCATACGCTCTAATTTTGCTTTATCAACCCCTTGTGTTTGACCCTATCAAAATCCTTCTGAAAATCCAAATACACCACATCCCTGGTTCCCCCTTCTCTGTTCTGCTAATAACATCCTCAAAAAACTCCAACAGGTTTGTCAAACATGATTTCCCTTTCATAAATCCATGTTGACTCTGCCCAATCTCACCATTATTTCCCAAATATACAGTTATCACACCCTTTAGAATAGATTCTAGCATTTTCCGCACTATTGATGTCAAGCTAACAGGGAATGTGCAGATTGTTCTTGGGGCTACAATGAATAGGATTAAATTGGGAAAAAAAAATTGTTCAGCAGCAATATGTGTCAAGTATTGAATTCACAATGTTTCGCATCAATCTTTCTGCCTAAACATCAATTCTCTACATGTCGCTCTCTTGCTCTTGCTATTCCTCAATCCCCACCTTCTATACCTACAGATGCACAGCTCTCCTCCACATCCTGTTGCGTGCTCATACCTTTTTGGATGGCAAAATGCAGCAGATGGTGTTGCTTTCAGAAACATTTCAGAAACTGTCGTGCAACACCCCCGCCGGCATAGTCCAAACAGCTGAACAGTTACTTCAGCATTTCTGAGGTATACTCAACCATAACTTGAATGGCTGTGTGCATCTTGTTGTGTGGGATTCCTAATTGGAGCCAACTAAGCCACCAAGGGTAGCTCTTGGCTCTCAACAGGTATCCTTTCATACACAAGAACACAAAAAGATAGGGGCAGGACTGGACTACATGGCCCGTCGAGGCTGTTCCACCATTCATTATGGTCATGGCTGATCTTGGGCTTCAAATCCACATTCCCGCCTGCTCCACATATCCTTGAATCCATGAGAGACCTATATTCTGTTTTTCTCAGCCATAACTAATCAACGATGAAGCATCATCAATCCTCTGAGGTAGAGAATTTCAAAGATTCACAACCCCTTGAGTGAAGAGATTTCTCCTCAGCTGAGTCCTAAGTGATTGACCCCTTATCCTGAGACTGTGGTCCAGAGTTCTAAATTCCCCAGACAACAGGAACAACCTCTTGGCGTCTACACTGCCCAGGCTCGTTCAGCATTTGATATGTTTCAATGAGACCACTTCTCATTCTTCTAGATTTCAGATAATATAGGCCAAATCTACTCAGCCTCTCATCTCAGGACAGCTCTGTCATCCCAGGAACTAAGCTGGTGAACTTCGCTGTACTGCCTCCATAGCAACCACATCCTTCCTTAAGTGTGGAGACAAAAATGCACATAGTATTCCAGGTGTGGTCTCACCAAAATCTTGCAAAACTACTGCAAGATTTCTTTACTCTTGTACTCAAATCCCCATGCAACAAAGGCCAACATGCCATTTGCCATAGCAATTGTTTGCCGTACCGGCATGCTAAGTTCCTGAGTTTCTTGTGCAAGTACGCACAAGTCTCTCTGAACATCAACAGTTTCATTCCTTTCAAATAATATTCTGTTCTTCTTTTCTTCCAACCAATGTTAATAACCTTACACTACCCCACATTATACTCCACCTGCCATCTTGTTGCCCACCTACTTAACCTGTCCAAAACTCCCTTCAGCCTCTCTGTGTCCTCCTCACAACTTACATTTCCAGTTAGCTTTGTATGATCAACAAACTGAGATACATTACTCTCTGGCTTGTTTTTATTCTTTCATAGGATGTGAGCAATGCTGGCTGGGAAGCATTTGTTGCTCATCCTTAATTGCCCATGAGAAAGTGGTGGTGAGGCGCCTTCTTGAACTGCTGCAGTCCATGTGGTGTAGGTACACTCACAGCACTGTTGGGAAGGGAGTTCCAGGATTTTGACCGAGCGCCAGTGAAGGAAGGTCAATATAGCACCAAAGCAACAGTGTGTGCCAGCTACAAGATGCACTGTAGCAATTCACCCAAGGCTCCTTTGACAACACCTTCCAAACTCATGAATTCTGCCATCTGGACAGTCCAGGGCAGCAGATGCATTGGAACACCACCAGATGCAAGTTCCCCTCAAAGAAATACAACGTCCAGGCTTAGATCTATATCACTGTTCCTTCACTGTCGTTGGGTCAAAATCCTGGAACTCCCTTCCTAATAGCACTGTGGGTGTGCCTACACCACATGGACTACAGTGGTTCTTCTTCTTAAGGGACATTAAAGATGGGCAATAAATGCTGGCCTAGCCCACATCCCGTGAAAGAATTTTTAAAAAGTTAGGACGGTGTGTTACTTGGAGGGGAATTTGCAAGCGATGGTGTTCCCATGCATCTGCTGCCCTTGCCTTTATAGATGGTAGAGGTCAGGCGTTTGAGAAGGTGCTGTCGATGGACCCTTGATGGGTTGCTGCCATGCATCTTGTATATATTACACACTGCTGTCGCTGTAAATCGGTGGTGTAAGGAGTGACTATTTAAGGTGATGGCTAGGATGCCAATCACGCAGTCTGTCTTGTCCTGGATGGTGTCAAGCTTCTTGAGTGTTGTGGGAGCTGCACTCATCCGGGCAAGTGGGGAGTATTCCATCACATTCCCGACTTGTGTCTTGTAGATGCTGGACAGGCTTTGGGGTGAGGAGGGGAGTTACCCGCTGCAGGATTCCTAGCCTCTGATCTGCTGTGGTGGCCACAGTATTTATGCAAATTGGTCCAGTTCAATTTCTGATCAATAGTAACCCCAAGATGCTGATAATTGAGGGATCAGCAATGGAAATGCCATTTAATGTCAAGGGGAGATGGTCAGATTCACTTGTGTTGGAGATGGTCATTGCCTGGCACTTGTGTTGTGCAAGTATTACTTGCCACTATCAGCTCAAACTTGCATATTGTCCAGGTCCTGCTGCATGGACTGCTTCAGTACCTGGGGAGTTGCGAATGGTGCTGAACATTGTGCAATCACCAGCAAACATCCCCACTTTTGACCTTATGATGAAGCAGCTGAAGATGGTTGGGCCTAGGACACTACTCTGAGGAACTCCTGAAGTAGTGGCCTGGGATTGAGATGATTGACCTCCAACAATCACAACCATCTTCCTTTGCGCTAGGTATGACTCCAACCAGTGGAGAGTTTTCCCCTTGTTGCCTATGACTCAGTTTTACTAGGGCTCCTAGATGCCGCACTCAGTCAAATGCTGCCTTGATGTCAAGGGCAGTCACTCTCATGTTACCTTCTGAGTTCAGCTCTTTTGTCCATGTTTGGACCAAGGCTGTCATGAAGCTAGGAGCTGAGTGGCCCTGGTGGAACCCAAACTGAGCATCAATGAGCAGGTTATTGCTGTGTAAGTACCACTTGATAGCCCTGTCAACAACACCATCCATCACATTGCTGATGATCGATAGTAGACTGATGGGGTGGTAATTGGTTGGGCTGGGTTTGTCCTGCTTTTTGTGGACAGGACATACCTGTGCAATTTTCCACTTGCCAAATAGGCATCAGTGTTGCAGTTGTACTGGAGCAGCTTGGCTAGTGGTGCGGCTAGTTCTGGAGCAGAAGTCTCCAATACTACTGCCAGAATGTTGTCAGGGCCGATAGCCTTTGCAGCGTCCAGGGCTTTCAGCTGTTTCTTGATGTTACGTGGAGTGAATAAAATTGACTGAAGACTGGCACATGTGATATTGGGACCTCAGGATGAGCCTGAGTTGGATCATCCACTTGGCACTTCTGGCTGAAGATGGTTGCAAATAATTCAGCCTTGTCTTTTGTACTGATTTTCTGGGCTCCACCATCATTGAGGATGGGGATATTTGTGAAGCCTCTTCCTCCAGTGAGTTGTTTAATTGTCCACCACCATTCATGAGTGGATCTGGCAGTTCTTCAGAGCTTAGATATGATCTGTTGGTTGTGGAATTGCTTAGCTCTGCCTTTCACATGCTGCTTCCACTGTTTGTTGGGAGATGATCTCATTGGGACATTCAAGATTGACAGGGTAGATATTTCAGATACTGGTGGCATGGTTGCTAGCTTCTGGTATGCATGGTCTATCTTATCTAGACAGACCGTAGCCTTGCTCTGGCAGTCACTTCAAACTGGTTTATATATAAGAGATTACAGAGCAGGTATGCCTCTCATGAGTACAACCTGGTCCATCCTGACTCCTGAGTGTCTAGCACATGACGGCTGATGTCACTGTTACATCATGGCTTACATCACTCATTACCATAACTATTCTATTAACCCAATACATTACATCACCCCCAAGTACTCTATCACCTTCCTAACAATGACGTTAAACTATGTTCTAAACTATTTACATTGCAGTTCTGTAACTCCCTTTTATTGCTGCAGATCCTACCCAACTCCTACTCCTAACCTTCACCCCCTCCCCTCCAGTCACAGTTATGAGGGATTCAGTCTCCCACAGTGTCTTGGCTCCTGAGGAAGGTGCCCTGGAGACATGCAGGCATTCATCTCTCCCTTGAAGGACATCAGCAACAGTGAAATGGGAGCAACAGCTTTGCAATATTGCTGGTAATCAGAGTGTAGACTGTAGAACTGCTGAACTGTAAGGACCATACAGCCTTTTCAAAGATAGGCCAACCCAAAAGAGAAGACTGAAGGGCATCAACACCTCAGCTCCCTTGAATGAGAAGAGAAGAAATTAGGACTCATGCAGGAAACTTCTGCTCCCTCAAAGCACACGAGAGAGAGACCCAAGAAGACAAAGGACCTTCAACTCCAATGAAGACTCTCACAGCGTATCAGTCACTGCTGCATTGAGGATGAAAAAGATATTGAAATTCTGAGATTCTAATGAATCTGGACGAAGAAGAAGAATGACATAATTCCTGTAGACAATGCAGGAAACAGTGAAGAGATGATTTCCCTGATGACATTTCAGAGAGGGCATTCTCTTTCTATAGGCAGTGATAACACTGCCACACTTTCCTCTGTGTAAAGCTGATCCAATATGGGCAATGGGAAGAATTTTGGTGGATAAGAAGATAAGACACCATTTTCTACAATGGAATGAATCTCTAGGATGATATGAAGACAAGATTCTGGAGTTGTAGAAGCCCTGAAGATTCTGCCTTAGCCTCTGTGCTGAAGGACATCTCTAGTGGGAAGAAGATTTTCAGCTGAGACTGAAGTGTAGGCATAAATTTACTTTCTCCCAAGGTAACAGGCACTACTAACTCTCTGGCAGTACAATGCTCTATGGACTCAAGCATGGAATCAAGCATGTTGTTCTCCCTGGACAACTCTTCATGGTTAACCAGTGATATACAAGGCATTATGTTGGTAGGTTCAGTGGGATGAAGATCTGAATCCTGCTCTGCCACAGTAAACACAGATGATTCCTCAACAAAACAGCAGAGACTTCAGCTTTAGTGTTACAATCTTCTCATTCAAGGGAGCCAAGATGTTGTTGTCCTTCAGTCTTCTTCTCTTGGATCAGTCTATCTACGTTAACACTAGACAAGTCTGACCCCAGGTTGAAACCTGGCTTGATAAATCCTAACATTTTCTTTGAAACTGGACAAAAGTTACTGAACAAATTCACAAGTGTCTGCTGATGAACTTTTAACACAAAGAATAAAATATTTATTAAACAAGAAAAATGAATTATATTATACCAGACAAAAAGATTGGAAAGATCTCAATGCAAACATACATAAAATGATTCAAATATTCACAATTCCTTCACCCCAGCTAAATCTTTACAGACATATATCAATTAGGAAAGATAAAAAACAATTTACCATATCTATCTTGTACTCTAATATTCAGGGTAAGTATAAGGTACATGTGAAGTAATAGGAGAACTGTAGTCAGACCCCTACACTTCAAAGCAAATGACAGATGCGACCAAAGCAGATTCCACAGATTTCTCAACAACCCACCCAGAAGCTGTCACACTGTGAGCCAGCCAGCCTCAATGAAATTTTGTCTTGCTCATGAAGGCTTCCAATCTTCACGTTTGAAAAACTCACCTTGGAATTCTCTCCAAACATCACTCCCACTCAGACAGCTTCAACAAGGATGCACCTCCAGGGTATCAATCTCGCCTTCTAAGGTCCCTTTCCTCTGGATCTCTGAGTACGCTCAAGCTTCACCTTCCATGCACAATTTCGGATTTTCAGCCAAGCCAAGTAAAACACCACTACTCCAAAGGGGCACTTTTGCCCTTACGGCCTGCAGCATGAAGTCATCAACATTAGGCTACACTCTCAGATCTTCTGGGCTTCTCTTGAGCCCACTTTGCTTCAAGTCTGCCCCTCGCAGCTCTTTCTCTTTAACTCGGAGCCTATTTCCCTTTTCCTTTCTCTCAACTTTACTTAACAAGATATGTTTCTGATCTCTGACCTTGCCCTTTGCCTGGGACAGTCTTCTGGCGCCTCCTTCTGTCCCACTGTCTGGTTTGGGACCTTCTCCCTGCCCTCGTCCTGATGTCCTGCTCCCTGGGACACCTTCCTCCTAATGGCACTCCGCTTCAGTTCACCTGACCTGCCATTTGAGCCACTTCACTTCTTTGCTTCTTTTTCTTCTGCGCAGATGTGCAGGGCCAGTTCCCAGCTAAAGGAACATAGAAAGATATCAACTGCGCACGTGCGGCTATTTCCCAGCCGGTGCATGCACTGAAGTCCCGAAGCCCACCGTGAACTGTAGTTCCCAAATTGTGACTGACGATTCAAAACCAAGGCAAGTATTGGATTTCATTATAGGGGGTCGCGGATATGCTATCATTGAATATATATATGGAGGTCTGAGATAGACAGATCTTTGGTTTCTCAGAAAGTCAAGGGGCATAGGGAATGGGTGAGAAATTAGAGCTGAAGCCCAAGATCAGGCTTGATCATATTGAATGATGGAGTAGGCTCGGTAGACCATCTGGTCTACTCCTGCTCCTATCTCTTATGTTTGTGCTTTTATGTTGCAGCTACGTTGGATAGTGATGGTCTTCTGATGGTCCCCCTCTACCCATTCCACACCCCACCATTATCTAGTTTCTGCTTACACCTAATTCAGGTGGACATGTAGCAGGCCAATGAATTAGTTGATCACAGCCTGGTTCATGTAGTCTGGATTCCTTTGGACTACAGAGAGAGAAGAAAAACTCATATAGGTTCATGCTACTGAATCTATTGGGAAACGTGTGCATGAGGATAGCTGTGAGCCAGACAGGATCCAGCTCAGCGGTGCTGATGTGCTGCATGATGCGATAGTCCATCCACATTAGATCCAACAGAGGGCGCTGGTGAGAAGTGACAGAAGCATTCTGGGATAAGTCACCACAGCCAAAGCGACTCAGGAGGGAATCGAGGAGAAGGACTCTTGCACTCAACAGGAGGAAGAGCATCCAACAGAGGGCACTGGTGTGAAGTGACTGAAGCATTCTGGGAGAAGTCACCTCAGCCACCGCGACTCAGGAGGGAATCGAGGAGGACCCACTGTCAAAGAATGGAATAGCCCCAAACATTACGTTGCTGTAGTGTTTCCATCCCTCCCTCCTCCTCAAACCTAAAAAAAAAGAGAGGAAGAGGCAGTGCCTTCAGAAGTGCACCAGACCTGCGAGGGACACTCTTCTGAAAGTGAATTTTAAAGAAAAAGCAGCTGATTGGTGAGTAAATCCTGGTAGCAGACTCGGATGGAGGAGCACCGGAGCGGTGAGTATAAATCTAGCTTACCGCGGGGATTCGCGGCCTTGTCTCCAGGGAGCAGACTCGGAGGGAGGAGCGCTGGAGTGGTGAGTATAAATCCAGCTTACCTCGGGGATTCGCGGCCTTGTCTCCAGGGAGCAGACTCGGAGGGAGGAGCACCGGAGCGGTGAATATAAATCTAGCTTACTTCTGGGATTCACGGCCTTGCACACAGGGTGCAGAATCAGAGGGAGGAGCACCGGAGCGGTGACCTTGGGCCACAAAGTAACTGAAGCCAAAACTGAAAAAGTGACATCACAGGAAAGCTGTGACCTGATTGGTTGGTAGGAAATCTGCACCAAATTTGAAAAAAAATACACTACAAAGCTAATTAATAAATTAATTATCTAAGTCGAGATGGCTGGGCAGGTGATGTGCTGCAGCTGTATGATGTGGGAGCTGGCAGATCCCATTGCGAGCCGCAGTGACCACATCTGCAGCAAGTGTTGGTTGCTGGAGGAACTCCAGCTCAGAATAGATGAGCTGGAGTCCGACTTCCAGACGCTGCGGAACATCCGGGGGGGTGAGAGTTACCTGGACGCTTTGTTTCAGGAGGCGGTCACACCCAGTAGATTAAGTAGCTTAAATTTGGTCAGTGGTCAGGGTTAGCAGGGTGTGACTGCAAGTGAGGCAGGTAGAGGGATCCTGTGTTCATGAACAGAGGAGCCTCAGCTCTTGATCTTGTCCAACAGGTACGAGGTGCTTGCTCCCTGTGTGGATGAGGAACAGGGCTGTAGAGAGGATGAGCCAGCTGACCACGGCACCATGGCACAGGAGGCCATTCAAGAGAGGGGAGCAAAAAGACAAGTGGTAGTTGTAGGGGATTCTATAATTAGGGGAATTGATAGCTTTCTTTGTAAACAGGATCGAGAGTCGCGCATGGTATGTTGCCTGCCCGGTGCCAGGGTGAGGGACATCTCTGATCGGCTTGAAAGGATATTGGAGAGGGAGGGGGAGGATCCAGTTGTTGTGGTCCACGTCTGGACAAATAACATAGGTAAGACTAGGAAAGAGGACCTGTTTGGGGAATATCAGGAACTAGGAACTAAATTAAAGAATACGCGCTCAAGGGTTATAATCTCCGGATTACTACCCAAGCCACGTGCAAATTGGCAAAGGGACGCGAGAATAAGGGAAGTAAACACATGGCTAAAGGAGTGGTGCGGGAAAGAGGGGTTCCATTTCGTGGGGCACTGGCATCAGTATTGGAACAGGAGGGATCTGTACCATTGGGACGGTCTCCACCTGAACCGACCTGGGACCAATGTTCTAGCGAAAAGGGTAAATAGGATGGTCAACAGGACTTTAAAGTAGGGCGGAAGGGAAGGGTAAAACTCCAAGAAGTATGACTAATGGGAAACAAAGCAGCAGGTTACCATGTTGGGGGGTAGATTCAACTTCATGGAAAATTATGAAAAAACTGAAAAGAAAGGAAAGCCCAGGAGAGGCTATTAAAGTCTCCAGAACACAAAATAGGACAGAGTGTTTGGAAAGGTCTAGGAATCTAACTTCAAGCACATCAGATAAAGGGACAACAATGAGAAAGTGGACGGGAAATATAGGACTGAAGGTGTTGTATCTGAATGCACGCAGTATACGAAATAAGGTAAATGAGCTTGTGGTGCAGATTGAAATTGGCAGGTATGATGTGGTGGGCATCACGGAGACATGGCTGCAAGGGGACAGGACTGGGAGCTAAATATCCAAGGATATTCATCCTATCGAAAAGATAGACAGGTTGGCAGAGGGGGTGGGGTTGCTTTGTTAGTAAGAAATGAAATTAAATCGATAGCAAGAAATGACGTAGGCTCAGATGATGTAGAATCTGTGTGGGTAGAGTTGAGGAACCGCAAAGGTAAAAAAACCATAATGGGAGTTATGTACAGGCCTCTGAACAGTAGTCAGGATGTGGGGCACAAGATACACCTGGAGATAGAAAAGGCATGTAAGAAAGGCAAGGTTACAGTGATCATGGGGGGTTTCAATATGCAGGTAGACTGGGAAAATCAGGTTGGTAGTGGATCCCAAGAAAAGGAATTTGTGGAATGTCTACGAGATGGCTTTTTGGAGCAGCTTGTGGTGGGGCCCACTAGGGAACAGGCAATTCTAGATATAGTGATGTGTAATGAGGCAGATTTGAAAAGGGAGCTTAAGGTGAAGGAACCCTTAGGAGGAAGTGACCATAATATGATAGAATTTACCCTGCAATTTGAGAGGAAAAAGCTGGAATCAGATGTAACGGTATTACAGTTGAATAAAGGCAACTACAGAGGCATTAGGGTGGAGCTGGCCAGAATTGGGAGATGAGCCTAGCAGGAAAGACAGTGGAACAGCAATGGCAGAAGTTTCTGGGAGTAATTTGGGAGACACAGCAAAAATTCATCCCTAGGAAGAAGAAGCATACTGAAGGGAGGACGAGACAACCATGGCTGACAAGGGAAGTCAGGGACAGCATAAAAGCTAAAGAGAAAGCATACAATACGGCCAAGAGCAGTGAGAAACCAGGGGATTGGGAAGCCTACAAAGACCAACAGAGGACAACTAAAAAAGAAATAAGGAGGGAGAAGATTAAATATGAGGATAAACTAGCCAGTAATATAAAAGAAGATTGCAAGAGTTTTTTTAGATATATAAAGGGTAAGAGAGAGGCAAAAGTGGACATAGGGCCGCTGGAAAATGACGCTGGAGAAGTAGTAGTGGGGAACAAAGAAATGGTGGAGGAACTGAAGAGGTACTTTGCGTCAGTCTTCACGGTGGAAGGTACGAGTAACACGCCCAAAGTTCAAGAGAGTTGGGGGCAGAGGTGAGTATGGTGGCCATTACCAAGGAGAAGGTGCTAGGAAAACTGAAAGGTCTGAAGGTGGATAAATCACCTGGACCAGATGGATTACACCCCAGAGTTCTGAAGGAGATAGCTGAAGAGATAGTGGAGGCGTTAGTGGTGATCTTTCAGGAATCACTGGAGTCAGGGAGGGTCCCAGAGGACTGGAAAATCGCTAATGTAACCCCCCTGTTTAAGAAGGGAGTGAGGCAAAAGATGGGAAATTACAGGTCAATTAGCCTGACCTCGGTCGTTGGTAAGATTTTAGAGTCCATTATTAAGGATGAGATTTCAGAATACTTGGAAGTGCATGGTAAAATAGGGCAAAGTCAGCATGGTTTCATCAAGGGGAGGTCATGCCTGACAAATCTGTTAGAATTCTTTGAGGAGGTAACGAGTAGGTTAGACAAAGGAGAGCCAATGGATGTTATCTACTTGGACTTCCAGAAGGCCTTTGACAAGGTGCCGCACAGGAGGCCGCTCAATAAGATAAGAGCCCATGGTGTTAGAGGCAAGGTACTAGCATGGATAGAAGATTGGCTGTCTGGCAGGAGGCAGAGAGTGGGGATAAGGGGGTCCTTCTCAGGATGGCAGCCAATGACTAGTGGAGTTCCACAGGAGTCAGTGTTGGGACCACAACTTTTCACTTTATACATTAATGATCTAGATGAAGGAACTGAGGGCATCCTGGCTAAGTTTGCAGATGATACAAAGATAGGTGGAGGGGCAGGTAGTATTGAGGAGGCGGGGAGGCTGCAGAAGGATTTGGAGTGGTTAGGAGAATGGGCAAAGAAGTGGCAGATGGAATACAACGTGGGGAAGTGTGAGGTCATGCACTTTGGTAGGAAGAATAGAGGCATAGACTATTTTCTAAATGGGGAGAGAATTCAGAAATCTGGAGTGCAAAGGGACTTGGGAGTTCTAATCCAGGATTCTCTTAAGGTTAACTTGCAGGTTGAGTCGGTAGTTAGGAAGGCAAATGCAATGTTGGCATTTATTTTGAGAGGACTAGAATATAAAAGCAGGGATGTGCTGCTGAGGCTTTATAAGGCTCTGGTCAGACCACATATAGAATATTGTGAGCAATTTTGGGCCCTGTATCTCAAGAAGAATGTGTTGGCCCTGGAGAGGGTCCAGAGGAGGTTCACGAGAACGATCCCAGGAATGAAAGGCTTAACATATGAGGAATGTTTGAGGACTCTGGGTCTATACTCGATGGAGTTTAGAAGGATGAGGGGGGATCTGATTGAAACATACAGAATACTGAAAGGCCTGGTTAGAATGGACATGGGGAAGATGTTTCCATTAGTAGGAAAAACTAGGACCCGAGAGCACAGCCTCAGAGTAAAGGGATGAGGAGAAACTTCTTTAGCCAGAGAGTGGTGAATCTATGGAATTCATTGCCACAGAAGGCTGTGGAGGCCAGGTCATTGAGTGTATTTAAGACCGAGATAGATAGGTTCTTGATTGGTAAGGGGATCAAAGGTTACGGAGAGAAGGTGGGAGAATGGGGTTGAGAAACTTATCAGCCATGATTGAATGGCGGAGCAGACTCGATGGGCCGAATGGCCTAATTTCTGCTCCTATGTGTTATGGTCTTATGGTCACATTCCTTTTTTAAAGCATTTTCATGTCCAAGCCACTTTATTTGGTAATAGAATGGCACCAGCATTCATGTCAACATTCCCCTGGGTGAGTCAATACCTTCAAGACACCAGAAGGACATTGAAGTGGCAGAAAATAATTCTAAAAAAAATGAAAAGAAAAATATTCAAATATACTGTGACAGTCAGCACTTTTCTGTCAACAATCAATTTTCTCGAAAGAGACCATGCTGAGGTAAATCTGTTAATTGAAGAGACATTTTAGTAGAAGATAACCCTTGAACAAAAATGAACCAGACATTGACTTTATACTGTAGATATTGCTGGAGGGCAAATACCCTCTTTGTGAGCTTGGAAATCTGACAGACTTATTTTCCTTCTCTTGAAGAGAGGGAAATATCTGATTTGCTATTGATGGGAGATGATTTTTCTGACAATTCAAAATTTCTACAAATCTCCGTTGCAAAGGGATGTTTCCAACAGTGATTATTTAGTGGTTCCTCTGCTTTCCTTTGTTTGCTTTCTTCTGGTGCTTCTTTATCAAGAATAGTTTTGGATTATATAATATATCCTTTTGGTCTTTGCTGAGGATGTATGTATCCCTGCATCATTCAGTAAGCTCTCCTCTTGTAACCTAGGCTCCCACTCAACACTTCCCCTTCTTCCAACATAGGCACCCTGCACAAAATATCTTCCTTTTCCAACATCAACATCCAACTCAACACTACCTCAATTCCAACCTGAGCGCATACTCAATACTCTGCTTCCCACTATCACAACATGAACACTCCACTCAGCTCTTTCCCTATTACTATATCGGCTTCCACTCAACACTTCTCCTTGTTCCAACACTAATACCCTAGTCCCATCTGTAGTAGTGATCTGTCCAATGGCATACCTGTAGTATAAGGACCTAGCACATAAAGGGTTAACGTGGGACTGAGTACAGTACCGCCCACACAATGGTGTAAGAGAACACATGACCCGCAACTAGAGTTAGTGTAGTGTTGCACAGAGCCATATGTAGAAACAAGCACAGACACAGCTCCTAGCTTGGACCTTAACTGTACCTATGTATATAGTTTCTAGTAGTTAACTAATACTTACTGTTGAACTACCTAAGACCACGGATACCTTAATAAAACCAACCAAACTACATCCAACACCTTACAACATGGTGGCAGTGAATAAAACAACTCAAAACCTGACAGAGACCATGGAAGAAAATTAAAATCCTCAAAAACTGAAAGAAAAAAAATCAAAGAAACATTCTGACTTAAAGAATAGCGCAAGAAGCAAAGGCACAGAAGGAAATAGCCAGATAAAAGCTCCAAAGAAAGGCTTGGAAGCTAAAGGCAGGAATTAAATTCCTCACTTTAGCAGAAGACTCAATTGAATCCCATGGAAGTCCAGCTTCCATGCCCAGAGTGTGCAGAGTCAGCAGACCTAGCAGGGGTGAGCTAAAAATTTAAAATTCCTGGACAACACAAGTCCTGAAAAAAGTTAAAGTTAACGTTTCTGCAATGGTCAGAAATTGCCATTTAAATCACAGTCTGATAAAAAAAATTGATTCCCAAGTCAAACCATGAACATGTGGTGGCTGAGCTCTCTCTGAACAAAGAAGGAAAAAGTAATTAAAAGTTAATCGCGACTGAGTAGGTAGCTTTAAAAACCCAGAAAAAGCAAAGATTCAATGCTTCCAAGGCCCAAGACCATTGTGCTAAAGCAGGGAAGGTTCTAATCATCAATCCAGGCAGCCATTGTTGAAAAAATTTAAATGCTGAGATCGCGAATGCCATCACAGCAGGAGACCACCAAATCTGGCAAGCGGAGGAAAGCCCTTTGTGCAGGAGCGTATGGTGGTGCCCTTTTGGAATTTCAGAAACCTCTTAAAATTGAACCTGCAATTTAAAAATTTTAACTATGGGTCAGAAACCCACTCTTCCAGAACAACGTTGACATGGCCCAAAGCAATCACAAAATTGGGGACTTTGGAGAGATTCCTTAGATACATGATTTATTTCAGGCCTGGATAGAAAGACGGAAGCTGAACAAGTTAACACACTGCTTTATTCAGTAGGCCCAATAGCCAATAAGGAATCAATGAATTATCTGCAAAATTTGATGAAGGTTTAAAATCATTCAACACTTACTTTAACCTCAGAAGTAACAAAATACATGAAAGGGCTAAATTTAATAAATGTATCCAGGAGAACCTGTCCACTCCTTCATTAATGAGCTGCTCAGAATGGCTGGAGACTATGATTATGGTGATCTGAAATCTGCGCTAATCAGGGATAGAATAGTTGTAGGAGTCGCAGACGATGCACTCTCAGACATGCTTTAAGCGAGGGAAGATCTAACCCTTGTGAAATCCATCCAAATTGTCAGGCAATCTGAAATCCGTTAGAAGCAAAGATCCATATTAAGGGGAGAAAACAAGCCATGTTACAAAGTAAATACCACTGTCCAGCATGTGAAAGAGCACAGAAACAGAGACACTCTAGGCCAAGGGAAGTAATCTTCTAACTGACCAGTGGAGCAACCAGGCAAAAGCGCCCCCGCAGGCATGATCAATGTCTGGCAATTTCAGCCCAATACTTTCAATGTAACTGAATAGGACACTTTGGGAAGCTGTACAATGCCAAAACATCGAAATGCACACAAGATCCCATGAGGATTCACAAGGTCAAGACAGCACACCAAGAGGACACACAACCATGTTTCTTGGGTGAGGTAAAAAGATCCTGGAGTTTCCTTCTTGAATGCGACATCTCGATGAATGACCATCTCACAAATTTGAAATTGGACATGGGAGCCATTGTTACAATCCTAATGGACAAAGAGCTGTGGCTGACAGACCCCTGGCTACAAACAATCGCCACACAAGCTGTTGGGCCTGGAGGAATCAGGCTTCTGGTCATAGGCATGATTCTGGAACCATTAAGGTATGGTGGCAAACAAATCTTCAAGCTAATGTAAGTCATCCATAAGTAGTCTTGTTCTCTCTTCAAGAGAGATGCCTGTGTAGTCCCGAATCTCCAAAAAAACAGCAGAAGATGTCAAGATACCAACTGTCATAAATTATACAGAACTGCAAGTTCCTGAAAGCTCCAACAAGAAAGGTTCTCTTAACTGGGGCTTTAGCTCTGAATTGCCTTCTCTCTTCACAAAGCGGGGTTGTCCACTTTTGTTACAGGCACCAGCAGCCCCCCGTTGGCCAGACCAGCCAACCACTCAGATGGTTACCATGACTCCTCGAGTAGATGACAGTCAAGAGAGGAACCAGCAATGAGAAGAGATTCAACCTCTGGCCCTGACGCCAGTAAGGAAGATAAACCCTGAGCCCACAGAGCAGGTGTTACAATCCCCAGCCAGCATGACAGTGTCACAAACAATGCAGGAACCAATAGCAGCCACCCATTGATGACAGCACACAACACAGCCAAGTGCAAAGGTCAGGTTACTACCAAGTGACACCCTCACAACAAGAAGAGCCATTTTCCATCCCAGCATGTGTCACAATGAACCACACGAAGGAAGAAGAGAAAAATCACTATAGAGATGAACTCAGAGTTCGTCTGCCCCAAGAAGAGCGGATAAACCAACCGCCATCTATCACTACAACTGGGGAATCGAGCGATTCAATGTCAGAGAATGGGAAAAGAGGATTAAAAGGTAACTAAATGCCAGAACAACCTCTGATACAACAGCATTTAACTGCTGTGACAGAACCTACCACTCCTCTGACAATAGTGAGAACAAGATAGGTTTATAAGGCCTCCAGACCACCTGAACCAATAAACTCAGAGACTTGAGGGGAGACATGGGGTAGTAGTAATGATGTGATACATGGGGTAAACTGGGATAACTTGTAAATACGTTGGATAAAGACTTGGGGGGGGCGGTGGGGGGTGGTAGTATAAGGGTCCGGCACATGAAGGGTTAACGTGGGACTGAATACAGTACGGCCCACACTTGATGTGTGACCTGCACCTAGGGCCCAGCATAGTATTGAACAGAACTGTGTGCAGAAGCATACATAGAGACAAATCTTAGCTTGGACCTTTTACTGTACCTATGTATACAGTTTCTAGTAGTTAATAAATACTTACTGTTAAACAATCTAAGACTATGAATACCTCAATTAGACCTACAAAACTATGCGCAACACCTTACAACAATGCCCTTTCCCATTTCTCCATGCATTGCAGCCTTGTGTTTTCTTCTTTAGTTGCCTGTAAGAGCCTTCCATTTCCAACTGCAATGAGCATTAAGCAATATGACTAGAGAAACGATTACATTTCTTTCTGATATATGCTGAAAAGAAACACAAATCCTCTTTCCAAAGGATACCCCGCCTGTAAGCAGCCCTTGTCCCTCAAGGTTGTAGCTCTACTGACGTCACCACTGAAAATTTGCTTCTTCCACTGTTGGCCATGGCTTGCAACCCAGAGAATGGGACCCTTACCTGGGCCTGGAGTGAAAGGGCAGTTACGACCACACTCTGATGTCCCAAATGACCCTGTTACTGTATATATATATATACATATATTTCTCACCCTTAATATGATTCATTGAACAAGCATCCATTTCTTCCTAACTTTCAACCAATTTATCCTCTGCATCCAGATTTTATCTCAAATCCTCACGGTTTTAGGCTGGTCATTCCAGTTTACTCCTGCTGCATTTTGTATGAATAACCAGAAATTAGAATGGGGCCCTGCTGCCCTTGCAATAAAGTTGGACCCAGATCTTCAAGCAGGCGTTCTTCACTGCTCCCACACTGTGCATTATTCCATATATGACTTCCTCACTTAAAAAGTTTCAATTCTGCTCTTGGTTTCAACACATCTCACACCATTTCCTGCTGATGGAATCTCTAATCCCACCTTCTGGAAGCCACAAGGGATCACCTTATTCTGATTGCACTCATTGATAACGGTTAATATTTATCTGATTGGTTATCTTGTTTTTATGTAAGGAAAAATATTGATCTGCTGACAGAAATGTTACCATCTTTGTAGTTGGCAAGATGGAAAGGAACAGCAGATGACACCCCGTTTCTTCCCCCTCCCTTTTGTTTTTTTCAATAATTTATATAGATTTTTCTTTTCCCACCTATTTCCATTATTTTTAAATCTACAACTGTAATACCTTGTCAGAGGTATTCTTATTCTTATTCATCCATTCTTAATTAGCACATTTTCTTAGATAATATCACCACCTTCAACACCTTTGTTCCTTTTGTCTGTGACATCTTTTGATTATCTGCTCCTATCACTGCTTGCTTGTCCCTACAACCACCCCCACCCCCCCAACTTCTCTCCCCCAATCACCACCCCCCCCCCCACCACCTTAAACCAGCTTATATTTCACCCCTCTCCTAACTATACTCAGTTCTGCTGAAGGGTCATGAGGACTCGAAACGTCAACTCTTTTCTTCTCCGCCAATGCTGCCAGACCTGCTGAGTTTTTCCAGGTAATTCTGTTTTTGTTGTAGCGGATGACTTTATTTTCTTGTGGCCCTTACATGTGCCAGCTAAATAATTCTAGCAACTGACTGATCAAATTCATTACTAGAAGCAACTTTATTCATGTTAATCCTGAACATGCAGATAATATTCTGTCACAGACAATATTTAGGTGTTCTCTTATTTCTGCTGATCAGTGCTATGTAATGAAGGAGGTGTATGTTTTCTTACCCTCAGAATGTTTATCCCAATTAAATAATTCCAGCAATACGTTTTTGTTAATTTTAAAATAAAGAAGGTTATTTATTCTCACACATTTACCTCACAGAGACTCTCACACGCATAACAGTTAAGTACAGGTGAAGGGAATGTACTTTTATAGTTTACAATTATCTTAGCCTCTGATTTATGACCTTCAGCTCCTGTTTGGCAGGCCTGTTTGTTGGGTAATTGTAATGCTTTATAATTGAAGTAAGGGTGTGATAAAGCGAAGGATTCTCAGAACACTGCAATATTTTTTTTAAATTAATTTACAGGATGTAGGTGTTGCTGGCTAGGCCAACATTTATTGCCCATCCCTAAATGTCCTTGAGAAGGTGGCGGTGAGCTGCCCTCTTGAACCACTGCAGTCCCTGTGGTGTAGGTACACCCAGAGTGCTGTTAGGGAGGGAGTTCTAGGAGTTTGGCCCAGAGACAGTGAAGGAACGATGATATATTTCCAAGTCAGGATGGCGAGTAGATTGAAGGGGAACTTCCAGTTGCTGTTGCTTCCATGTATCTGCTGTCCTTGTCCTTCTCGATTGTAACAGTCGTAGGTTTGGAAGGTGCTGACTAAAGAGCCTTGGTGAGTGTCTGCACTACATCTTGTAGGCGGTACACACTGCTGTCACTGTTCGTTGGTGGTAGAGGGAGTGAATGTTTGTGGATGGGGTGCCAATCAAGCGGGCTGCTTTGTCCTGGATGGTGTCAAGCTCCTTGAGAATTGTTGGAGCTGCACTCATCCATGCAAGTGGAGAGTGTTCCACCACACTCCTGACTTGTGCCTTGTAGATGGTGGACAGGCTTTGGGGAGCCAGGAGGTGAGTAACTTGCCACAGGATTCCTAGCCTCTGACCTGCTTTTGTAGCCACAGTATTTATATGGCTAGTCCAGTTCAGCTTCTGGTCAATGATAACTCCCAGGATGTTGATAGTGGAGGATTCAGTGATGGTAATGCCATTGAACATCAAGGGGTGATGGTTAGATTCTCTCTTGTTGGAGAGGGTCATTGGCTGGCACTTGTGTGGTTTGAATGTTACTTCCCAAGCCTAGATATTGTCCAGGTCTTGCTGCATTTGGACATGTGCTGCTCCAGTATCAGAGGAGCCACGAATGGTGCTGAACATTGTGCAATCATCAGTGAATATTCCCACTTCTGACCTTATGATGAAAGGAAGGTCATTGATGAAGCAGCTGAAGATAGTTGGGTCTAGGACACTACCCTGAGGAAATGCCGCAATGATGTCCTGGAGCTGAGATGATTGTCCTCCAACAACCACACTATCTTCCTTTTTGCTAGGTATGGCTCCAACCAGCCGAGAGTTATCCCCCTGATTCCTATTAATCCCAGTTTTGCTAGGGCTCCTTGATGCCACACTCAATCAAATGCTGCCTTGGCGTCAAGGGCAGTCACTCTCAACTCACTTCTGGAGTTCAGCTCTTTTGTTCATGTTTGAACCAAGGCTGCAATTTGGTCAGAAGCTGAGTGACCCTGGCAGAACCTAAACAGAGCATCAGTGAGCAGGCTATTGCTAAGTAAGTGCCACTTGCTAGCACTGTTGATGACCCCTTCCATCACATTACTGATGATGGAGAGCAGACTGATGGGGCAGTAATTGCCTGATTTGGATTTGTCCTGCTTTTCATGTACAGGGCATGTCTGGGCAATTTTCCACATTGTCGGGTAGATGGCAGTGTTGTAGCTGTACTGGAACAGCTTAGCTAGGGGCACAGCAAGTTCTGGAGCACAAGTCTTCAGCGCTATTGCCGGAATATTGTCAGAGACTGTAGCCTTTGCAGTATCCAGTGCCTTCAGCCTTTTCTTGATATCATGTGGGGTGAATCGAGTTGGGGGAAGACTGGCATCTTTGATGTTGGGGACCTCCAGAGGAGGCCAAGATGATTCATCCACTCGGCACTTCTGGCTGAAGACTGTTGCAAATGCTTCAGCTTTTGCACTCCTGTGCTAGGCTCCTCCACCATTGAGGATGGGGATATTTGTGGAGCCTCCTCCTCCAGCGAGTTGTTTAATTGTCCACCATCATTCACAACTGGATGTGGCTGCAGTGCAGATCTTAGATCTGATCCGTTGAATGTGGAATGGCTTAGGTCTGTTGATCACTTGCTGCTTATGCTGTTTGGCACACAAGTAGTCCTGTGTTGTAGCTTATACAGATGGACACTTCATTTTAGGTATGCCTGGTGCTGCTCCTGGCATGCTGTCCTGCACTCTTCATGGAACCAGGGTTGATCTCTGTCCTGGTGGTAATTGTAGAGTAGGGGATATGCCAGGCCACGAGATTACAGATTGTGGTTGAGTACAATTCTGCTGCTGCTGATGGCCCACAATGCCTCATGGATGCCCCGTCTTGAGTTGCTAGATCTATTTGAAATCTATCCCATTTAGCATGGTGGTAGTGCCACACAACATGATGGACCGTATCCTCATTGTAAAAGCGGGACTTTGTCTCTGCATGGACGATGCGGTGGTCATGCCCACCCATGCCGTCATGGATAGATGCATCTGCAGCCGGCAGTTTTGGTGAAGATGAGGTCAACTATGTTTTTCTCTCTTTTTGGTTCCCTCACCACCTACCGCAGACCCACTGTAGCAGCTATGTCCTTCAGGATTTAGCCAGCTAGGTCAGTAGTTGTGCTACCAAGCCACTTTTAGTGATGGACATTGAAGTCCCCCACCCAGAGTACATTCTGCGGCCTTGCAATCCTCAGTGCTTCCTCCAAGTTGCATTCAACATGGAGGAGCACTGATTCATCAGCTGAGAGGGGCAGGGTTCATGGTAACCAGCAAGAGGTTTCATTGCCCATGTTTGACCTGATGCCATGAGACTTCACGTGGTCCGGAGTCAATGCTGAGGACTGACTCCCAGGGCAAATCCCTCCTGACTGTATACCACTGTGCCGCCACCTCTGCTGGGCCTGTCCTGTCAGTGGGAGAGGACATACCTAGGGATGGTGATGGTGGAGTCTGGGATATGATCTGTAAGGTATGATTCTGTGAGGATGACTATGTCAGGCTGTTGCTTGACTAGCCTGTGAGACAGCTCTCCCAATTTTGGCATAAGCTGCCAGATGTTAGTAAGGGGGACTTTGCAGGGTCGACAGGGCTGAGATTGCCGTTGTTGTTTCCGTTGCCTAGGTCAATGCCGAGTGGTCCGTCCATTTAATTACTTTTTATTAACTTTTTAGTGGTTTTGATACAACTGAGTGGCTCACTAGATCATTTCAGAGGGCATTTAAGAGTCAATCCCGCTACTGTGGGTCTGGAGTCACATGTAGATCAGACCAGGTGAGGACTATAGATTTCCTTCCCTAAATCGACAATGGTCATCATTAGGCTTTTAAATCCAGATTTTATTGAATTCAAATTCCACCATCTGCCATAGTGGGATTCAAACCTGGGTCCCCAAAGCGTTCACCTGGGTCTCTGGGTTACTAGTCCAGCAACAATACCACTACACCGCTGCCTTTCTAGGAGGTTTGTTCTCAGGTGAACTTGAAGTTTGAACATGTTGGGGGATCCTTCTCTTTGCTGGGGTCTCCCACTTACATGGTATTGCTGTTAATCACCTTAGCTACTTGAATTATTTGTAGCTAGTTTGATGGCTTTTGGTGAAACTTCTAGCTGATTTTAAAAGCAGACAACAACATGACTCCCTCATCATGTGATTTGTTTTCCCCAAGTACACAGTCTTTTCCAAATAAGGCAGTGGTGTTCATATTGATTCTAACATCCTGTGTTGTGGCTTTAACACCTAGAAGGTTTGAGACAGTCAATGTCTTTGAATATGAATGACCCATTCAATTTGATTAAACGCTTTTGGATTGGCTTCAGGAAAGGGCATTGATTCATAACAGTCTGAAATGTTCCTTTTGTTTCCCCTTGAAACAGGAGCATGGTTTCAATCCATAAAAGAAGTCAGGTGACATTCAGGTGGCCCTCTTCTTCAGTCATTTGTTCCAGTTTTAAAATATAAATGCAGTGACTGTAACTTCATAATATACTGGGGCATGATAATGTATCTTTATAAATGTTTTTCAAGCTCACTTTTGATCCAGCATTATCTTTGCTCCCCTGTATGCTATAGAACTATTTGATTGACAGTGTTAGGAAATAGAGACCGTTTAAGTAAGTTGTATTTGTATTTGTGGGTGTTACGAATGAGTTTTAGCTTTAAAGTTTAAGTTTGATTTGTGTTTCTGTATTTGAGTGTTAAGAAAAGGTCAAATTGAGTTTTAGTTTCACTTTAAAAGGTAAAACCTGGGACCTAATTTCATCTTGAGTAGAGACAGCAGATCTGAAGCTGTTTGTATACCTGCATTTCTAATGAGTTTTCTGACTTCTGAAGAGAAATTATAGCAAATACAAGAGTAGGAGACACACACACACACACACACAGACACACACACACACAAGAACAGTAGTTTGAGTGCAGTTAGAAGAAGGTGCCAAGACGGGCATGACATGAAAAGGGGCAGAAAGCAAGCCCCCAGCTAAAGAGGAAAGTTCCCAAATCCAGGGGAGTGGAACAGGAGAAAGTCCCAAGACCTTCCAGTCAAATGAAGGACAGGAACCTGGAAAAGGTCCTGTTATGTGAAATTAAGTTGAGGAGCAGAGGAAGGCTCCAAGCTTCAAGCTTAAAGGAAGAAAATCTGCAGGAAACAGTTTTAAAGCAGGAGGCCAGAAGGTCCAAAAAGGCAGCTAAAGGCACAAAGCACTTTGTTATGGGCATTAGAAGCAGTTGTGTACAGTTGAAGACTGAGTCAGTGAGAGAGAGTGCATGGAAGAAAGCTTGAATGCATGTGGTGACCAAGGGAAGAGGAACATCGGAAGGAGAGTTCAAAACCTTGCAGATGGACCCTTGCAGAAGGCGTCTGAGAGAAAGCGTTGATTTGAGAGAAGATTGCAAAGCGAGTTCTTGGACAATGGAGATTGGAAACCCTCATGTGAAAGACGGAGTTCAGTGAGACTGGTTGGCTCATGGTGTGACAAGCGTCTGGAGGGAGTTGAGGACAGATCCGTAGCATCTGTCTGCAGTGGTATCTGTCACTTGGTTTCAGAGTGCAGTGTCTGACCACAGGTTGCCTATTGGCTTACATAGACTGTGTACTGCCTGTGAACATTAGGACATAAGATAGCTTTTGTAACTTGTGTTATCCTTACAAATCTGTATATATCCAGAAAGGTACCGTTCTGGGTGAAGGAGTAATGTAATATAGTTCATCTTTTCTTGTTTAGTAAATACTTTGTTCTTTTGTTAAAAGTTCATCAGCTGACTCCTGTGACTCTGTTCAGTAGCCACTCTCCATGTATCTAAAAAAAAATAAAAGCTAGGATCTATCAAGCCGGGTTCCAACCTGGGATCAGGCTTGTCCTGTATCAACATCAGCTGGGATCATAATGACAGCTTTCAGAGCTGGGAATACTGAGTGAGACATCACACAGTTGCAGAAAAATGGAGGTAACAGAGGTTATGGCACACTTGTGTTTGTTAAAACAATTGGCCTAGATCTTTGAGTCAGCGTCAGAGAGGGTTCACCCAATGCTAGCTTCGACTTAATCTGCCCATTTACCATTTTATGCTGGAGCCTTCCGGCACTTTCCAATGCTGGCTCTACCAGGGATGCAGAGCCGAATACAGTCGGGAGGCCAATCGTCGGGCGTAATTCCAGAGCAGCCACGCTCCTTTTTCTCGTTGTGAGCTGAAGACATGCCCTTTAAGGTCGGTCTCCAGTTCATTGACTTACAGTGTTTTAAATGGAGCTATGAACCTCTGAAACGGCACAGCCTCACCCCAGCTACAGTGTTAACCCCACCTCACCCCCGACAATGCACACCACCTCACTCATCGCCAACTATATTCACCCAACTCTCTCACTCCTGATACTGTTCACCCACCTCTCTCCTTGCCAAAATTGTTCACCAACCTGCTCACCCCTTGACAATGTTAACCCACCTCACCCCTCCACAATGCACCCACCCACCCCCGACAATGGTCTCACCCCTATCAGCTCCAACAGTGTTCAGCCGCTTCCCTCACCCTTGACAGTGTTCACCCTCCCCTACCTACTCTTACACCATAAAAATACAAAAATGCTCAATGTCCATCTTCCCCCAGGGCATAGGAGGGGGTAAGCGCTGTTCAGGGGTTGGAGAGCACTCTCTGGGGGTGCTAATGAGCCAGGAGGGAGAAGCATTGTCCAGAGTGCAAGAGGGCGTGAGCACTATCTGTGGGTTGGCAATGAGCAGTATCTGGGATGCAGGAGGGGGTGAGCACTGCCTTGGGAGCAGGAAGGGGTGAGTTCTGTCTGGGGATCGGGAGCGGGGGGTAGATGAAAATTGCCGGAAGGGGGGTGGCTGAGGTGTACATTGCCACATTGCTGGGATGGGCTGAATATTGCTGTGGGTGCTGAAATGCTTTGACACTCCAGCTGATTTACCCAAGATTTTCATTTGTTTTATACCTGCTAGGAAAAGTTCTTAACTAAATCTGTATAAAAACCATGGTAAGTATAGTGCAAACAGCCCAAGTTGCCATGGTTCTAGGCATCTGATCCCACTGTTGTTAGAATCATCGAGCAGCCTGGCCAGGGTAAAACCAGCAATCAGAATTTTAAACTTGCCATGTAAGTACTGCGGATGTACATACATCAGGACTTCCTCGGGGTCCCAAGGTGCACCAGCAACATAAGTTGAGTTGGAGGCTACACCCCATATTGGACTATTTGGGCCATTGCACAAGTAATTCCAATAATGCTGTTAGACACCTTCTAATCAAGACTAATTAACTTATAAACAATTTATTTACATGAATTATTTTCCTTATGTGTTTCATAAGCCTTATTACAAGGTACTAACATTTCAATAACTAATTTGTTAAGAGTTCTGTTACCTTTAAACCCCTGGTAAGGGCAAATGTTCCTTTTCAACTTATTGCTAAATTAAAACCTCAACTAAAAATAAATTCTATAATATCGTAAGAGCTTAATCAGCTATGCTAGATAGCAAATTGGTCTTATGATAAAATGTCCTCTCTTCCAAGAGTTTTCAAGCTAAACAGAATTATCTCAGGAAGAACATGTGCCTATATTGTACCAGACCTGTCTCTCTTAGAGTCTCCTCTATCAGAACTTAGAATCTTATAATTAAGAATTATGGAAGAGTTATTTGGTTTGTAAGGTTGCAGACGGAGACTACAACCTTTTTAATGGTTGCCAAAAAGCTTTATTATAAGTTTAAATCTTGGATTACATTACAATATTATTTTGAATACTGCAAAGTGTAAATGCCACATATCTAAACAAATAACAAACTAGTTCTATACTTACAATCCAAAGTATAAAGCGTAGCTTTTGCTGTATTTATCTCAGTTTATGGGGAGATCTAATAAGACTTCAACCCTATGTCTGTGGAGATCTGACTTCCACACAGAGTTTGCAGATCTAACAACTTGTTAACCTAAGTTTCCAATATAAAGAAAGTCCGTTGCTTTAAAATAAGACCCTTATTGTATGTTACATTTCTGAGGCAATGGAGGAAAGAGAAAAGGAAATGGAAAGAGGGTATCAGCTTAAAAGGCTGGAAGTTAAAACAGATACTTCAGATGCTGAGGAAAGTTCTGATATGGAAACAACCGCTTTTCACCAAAGCCGAGTGGGGAGATGTTTAAATTTGTGTAGGCTCTTCCAAAGTTTGAGGAAAGGGATGTAGAGGCATTCTTTATTTCGGTTGAGAAGATAGTTAAGCAAATGAAATGGCCAGAAGAAATCTGGACATCGGTTTTACAGTCTAGGTTGGTAGGTAGAGATCCTGGCTTCAGTACACAAGCCTTCTTGTAATAAATACAAATTGCAAAATTGCAGTGATAATGTGGCCAAGTTTCCCTTGTGGATTTGGTCAGCCTGGCAAACACCACCTGCCATATCATAGCAGCTGGTCAAATTATTTTCATATTCATTTTTTATTTAGCTATGCTATGAAGTTGAGCAGCCATTTCAAATAAAAACTGTTTGGATTTCACTAGGGTTGATGCATCAGTTTCACGAACCATGAAAAATAGCTTTCATCAAATCCAGTGTTTTCCTCTAAGCGCAAAGTACCACTGATTTATGAATGTGAAGGCATCGCTGGCCATGGATGTGAAATAAATAAAATAGGGTTGACCCAATAATCCCTTATGCACGTTATCTTGTTTTCCCATTAACAGTGTCTCTTGAAAGAACCAAGTTCGTAACACCTGGAGATTTGTAACTTATTCTTTGTGGAAGATTGCTCAGCTTTTTTCAATCAAAGCATCCAGGCTGATACTTACACCAGCAGGAAATAACAAGTGAACAGGTCCATTGTTTACAAATTTGTTCATTTGGGTTGCATACCTGAAAATAAAGTTTGTATTTCCTCCCATGTAATGTTATTGGCCACACTTAGCACATAATGGGCTGGCAAAATTCTTAAAACTCCTTTAGGTTGTTTTTCAAAAATAGATCTTTTCCAGGAGACTTATGGTTAATTGTAATGTCTGAATACCACATAGAGAATTCATTAGAGATTATAGATACTGTACAATGTAATTTTCTAAAATCACAATCCCAGCGGGAAAATCGTACAAAAGATGTCGAAATTTTCGGCATGCATTTCCATCACACAAGATCACTTACTGCGAGCCCGAAGTTTGAAAATTATCCTTTCATTTTTAATGATGATGAAGCAATACACAAGGACACCATACTGCTCATAATTGCAGCTCTAGAAGCATTAGAGGGGAAATTGGGTAGCTAGATATTGATCTGTCACTTCTGTGGTTGGGTCCAACCTAGCTCTGACTCACAGCAGGCAAGTCTTCTCTTTGTAAGAATTGACTGCAAGAATGAATTTGACAGTCTTAATTCAATAGTCAAACACATCTAAGGAGACCAATAATGCTCCCCTGTGACTGCTTCAAGCAAGGATAACTCAAAAGGTTTAATTCCTCTGGCGATTTAACATCGGGGAGAATGGCTCACCTGCTAGTTGGGGAAGACTCATGGAGAAGTTCAGAGACTACAATGGAATTTGCAGGCAAAACCCACGGCCGCTATAATTTTAAAGACAATTTCAGCCTTAATTGGAATCTATTCAGCAGCGAATGGAAAATAAGGGCCAGTGGGCCCAAAGTCTCTCAGTTATTCCCCATGAATGCACTTCACACTGGGAAGGTCAAATCATGGAATCAGTCTAATAATCATTTGTACTTCAGCAACAAAGCAGAAAGTGTTTCACAGCCAAAAAGATTGTGGTCGTTTTCACTGGAGCTCCCAACATGGAGTATAAGGGAGGTTAGCTCTTCTCAATTTCCAATCATTAGTTTTAACTGAACAATTTTTTCACTATTTTGTTAAACACTTGGAAAGCCTAGTTAGGTGTACAGGGTGGTGGATTTAGATCCCCAAAACAAGAAACAATGGTCAAATAGCACATTGTGGCCATTTTGAAGATAAACTAGTGGTACCTCCCTTAGCAAAGTAGTTAATTCCTTTCACATCTGGGAGGTGGAAGAAGGCAATAAATACGTTGGAAACTTTAGGCCAAGCGCCATGGCTGTTGCGTCCCAGTGACTTCCAAAGAGCATCATTCTGTTCCATCATTGTGAACATAAACTTGAACAGAGATCTGTCATGAAATGAAGTACATTAAGTGACAGAGTGATTGCAGGGTAAACGGTAGTGCTCAGTAACAAAATGCTCCTTACATCTCATCCCCTTATTATCACATTTAGAAACATGAGATGACAACATGCCTGAGGTCCCCAGCATGTCTCAATCTAAGTGGAGAGCATAAAGAGGACTTAGAGCCTGTGTACAAAAGTAGGCTGATTTTTTTTTTTCAATTTATTCATTCATAAGATGTTGGCATCGCTGGATAAACCAGCATTTATTGCCCATCCCTAATTTCCCTTGAGCAGGTGGTGCTGTGCCTTCTTGAACTGCCACAGTCCATCTGGTGTAGATACATCTACCTTGCTGTTAGGGAGGGGCAAACAAAACAAAACAGACTGCCTACCTGTCGTGCACTAGGTAAATTCACTTTCCTGCCAGAAATCGAGTGCCACCCCAGTGGGTAGCTGCAGCCATTCTGTAGTAATCTGAGGTGCAATACATCTTAATGAAAATGTAAGCATATCGACCACGTGATTGTATTACTCAATTGCTGTGTAGCGCGGGCTACAATGTTAATCACTAGTTTAGAATAAGGTCTGGTTTGAGAAGCACACATTGTGTTGGTGCTCTGTTACTTGTGTTAATAAACAGCATGTGCTTCACCTTACATTGGTCTCTGCGTCTGCAGTATATTGTTTGCCAACTCACCCGCCAGTAGATAGGTGTGCAACCGCATTCGCTTAGCAAAGCGACCCGACAGAAGAAACGTAACAACTGGTGACGAGGCAAATCACGACCAGCCGATGACATCAAAGAAAGCCACAGAAATTCCATAGAATTCCACAGAGGTAAGTCAGCCGTACTTTACAAGGTGATTGTAAGTACAGCCTTCATCATAGTCGTCAGGGTTATCTCCCTCCAGTATGCCACAGTTTGGCCTTATCGAGCCATTTGATCAGACCACAGATGACTAGTCACATTATATTGAAGGCCTCATGTTCTTCCTTTTGGTCAACGACATATCGGGGGAGGAAAAGAGGTCTTATTGACATGTGGCGGTAAAACATATGGCCTAATTCGTAATCTAATGGCATCCAACACCCCAGATTCCAAGAGCTTTGGTGAGTTGGTAAATATTGTGAAAAGTCACTTTCAGCTGAAATCCTCGGTAACAACGCAGTGTCGTAAATTTAATTTGAGGTGTCGCGTCCCTGGAGAGACAGCCGCTTGCTATGTATCAGCATTAAAAAGACTGAGCGCTGTGAGCTCAGAACATCGATTAGCGACATGGTAAGAGACTGATTAATATGTGGGATTAATGAAGATGCCATTCAATAAAGGTTATTGTCAGAAACAAATTTAGATTTCAGCAAGGGGCTGGAGTCGGCGCTCACAATGGAGAGCGCAGTCAGAGGTTCAGAAGCAATCAAGGGAGCACAAAATGGCGCCGTCCTTCACGTCGGGAGGGAAGCACCGGTTAGAAATGGCGTGGAAGTGCAGGGCTCCGCAGAGAAGCAGGAAACAGCCTCCATTAACAGACCAGCAAAAAGCAATGGGTTAACGAAGAGAACCTACAATAATAACAGCAGAAATGGAATCGGACAGCACGCGAGCAAACAGCAATTTAAAAGAGTCGAGTGTTTTTTCTGCCATCGTAATGGGCACATTATGCGATATTGTAAAGACAGAGTAAGGTGAAACTTTAAGCAGAAAGGTAGAGATCGTGAAATTGAAATAATAGAGGGTAACCAGAAGCCACAGAGTCAGATATTTACTCACTATACAACTTAAAAATAGGAAAAACAGAGCCAATCTACATGACAATGAAAGTCAACGAGAAACCCATCCAAATGGAGGTGAATACAGGGGCACCCACGACAGTTATAGGGGAACTTCCTATTGGTGAATGTCACATTGCAGCCATCCAGATGGCTGTCTAAAACTGGCATTAGGGTCATAGCACTTGTTTTAGGCCTACTTGTAAGAATTGGTCTGGATTCAGCAGAGAATCTGCAAGGCCTACTCCCCCACAGTTTTCCAGCAACTGCCTATTTTCCTGTGGAAGTAGGATATTTAAAAAATCATAACTCAATCAGGCAGAGTCAACATGGTTTTATGAAAGGGAAATCATGTTTGACAAATTTATCAGACTTCTTTGAGGGTATACTAAGCAGGGTGGGTAAAGGAGAACCAGTAGATGTAGTGTATTTGGATGTCCAAAAGGCATTCGATTGGGTGCTACAAGATAATTGTTCATGATGTTGGGAGTGACATATTAGCATGGAATGAGGATTGGCTAACTAACAGGAAACAAAGAGAAAGGACAAATGGGTCTCTTTCAGGTTGCTAAACTGTAACCTGTGGATTGCCACAGGGATCAGTTCTGGAGCCTCAACTGTTTAGGATCTATATTAATAAAATGGATGAAGGGGTCCAATGTTTTGTAGCCAAATTTGCTGATGATACTAAGATAGGTAGGAAAGCGAGGTGTGAACAGGACACAAACAGCCTGCAAAGGGAAATAGATAGATTAAGTGAGTGGGTAAACATTTTGCAGGTGGAGTGTAGTGTGAGAATATGTGAGGTTGTCTACTTTGCTAGGAAGAATAGAAAAGCAGAATATTATTTAAATGGAGAGAGGCTGCAAAATGCTGTGGTATAGATGGACCTGGATGAATCATAATTACATGAATCATAAAAGTTAGTACTTTTCTATTCATTCACTGGGTGTGGGCTTTGCTGGCTGGGCTAGCATTTATTGCCCAACCCTAGTTGCCCTTGAGAAGGTGGTAGTGAGCTACCTTCTCGAACCGCTGCAGTCCATGTGGTGTAGGTACACCCACAGTGCTGTTAGGGAGGGAGTTCCAGGATTTTGACCCAGTGACAGTGAAGGAACAGTGACATATTTCCAAGTCAGGGTGGTGAGTGACTTGGAGGGGAGCTTCCATGTGGTGGTGTTCCTATCTGTCTGCTGCCCTTGTCCTTCTAGATGGTAGTGGTCGTGGATTTGGGAAGTGCTGTTGAAGGAGCCTTGGTGAATTCCTGCAGTGCATCTTGTAGATGGTACACACTGCTGCTACTGTGCGTTGGTGGCGGAGGGAGTGAATGTTTGTGGGTGCAGTGTCAATCAAGCGGGCTGCTTTGTCCTGGATGGTGTAAAGCTTCTTGAGTATTGTAGGAGCTGCACTCATCCAGGCAAGTGGGGAGTATTCCATCACAATCCTGACTTGTGTCTTGTAAGTTGGGGACAGACTTTGGGGAGTCAGGAGGTGAGTTATTCATCACACAATTCCTGGCCTCTGACCTGCTCTTGTAGCCACAGTATTTATATGGCTAGTCCAGTTCAGTTTCTCGTCAATGGTAGCCCCCAGGATGTCGATAGTGGGGATTAAGTAATGGTAATGCCATTGAATGTCAAAGGGCGATGGTTGGATTCTCTCTTGTTGAAGATGGTCATTGCCTGGCACTTGTGTGGCACAAATGTTACATGCCACTTGTCAGCCCAAGCCTGGATATTGTCCAGGTCTTGCTGCATTTGGACATGGGCTGCTTCAGTATCTGAGGAGTCACAAATGGTGCTGAACATTGTGCAATCATCAGTGAACATCCCCACTTCTGACATTATGATGCAAGGAAGGTCATTGATGAAGAAGCTGAAGATGGTTGGGAGGAAGGCACTACCCTGATGAACTCCTGCAGTGATGCCCTGGAGCTGAGATGACTGACATCCAACAACCACAACCATCTTCCTTTGTGCTGGGGTATGACTCAAACCAGCGGAGAGTTTCCTCCCTGCTTCCCATTGACTCCAGTTTTGCTTGGGCTCCTTGATGCCACACTCGGTCAAATGTGGACTTGGTGTCAAGTGCAGTCACCCTCATCTCACCTCAGTAGTTCAGGTCTTTCGTCTATGTTTGATCCAAGGCTGTAATGATGTCAGGAGCTGAGTGGCCTGGAAGAACCCAAACTGGGCATCAGTGAGCAGGTCATTGCTAAACAATGCCGCTTGATAGCACTGTTGATGACTCCTTCCATTAGTTTACTGATGATCGAGAGTAGACTGATGGGGCGGTAATTGGCCAAGTTGGATTTGTCCTGCTTTTTATGTACAGGACATACCTGGGCAATTTTCCACATAGCCAGTAGATGTCAGTGTTGTAGCTGTCCTGGAACAGCTTGGCTGGGGGTGCAGATAGTTCTAGAGCACAAGACCTCAGTATTATTGCTGGAATGTTGTCAGGGCCCATAGCCTTTGCAGTATCTAGTACCTTCAGCCATTTCTTGATATTACGTGGAATGAATCAACTTGGCTGAAAACTGGCATCTGTGATGCTGGGGACCTCCAGAGGAGGCCAAAATGGAACATCCACTCGGCACTTCTAGTTGAAGATTGTTGCAAATGCTTCAGTCTTATCTTTTGCACCGATGTGCTGTGCTCCCCCATCATTGAGGATGGGGATATTTGTGGAGCCTCCTCCTCCAGTGAGTTGTTTAATTGTCCACCGTCATTCACGACTGGATGTGGCAGGACTGCAGAGCTACGCAGAGCTGTGCAGGTACAGCAAGTTACTAGGAGTTCTTGTGGTGCAATGGATAATATCCCTGCCTCTGAGCCAGACGATCTGGGGTTAAAGTACCACTCCAGGGCTTGATGACTAAGAAAAATGCCATGGCCAATTTTCACCCCATGACACAAAAATGTGTTTCAAAACAATTGATGACTTATTCTGAAGTGGTAATGAAGAAAATAGCTGAAGTTTGATCAAATCTTCCCTGCCATGGCTTGGAGAATCTGCCATGTTATAGTCAATCCTCATCACAACACCTAAGACTCCTACTCATCTGCAGCTTTTCAGACTTGCCACGGTGTGTCACACGGTGTTACCTGTTTGATTCCCACTACTAATATTTTACATTTGCTTCTAAATCCCATTGCTAAAGTTTAGTCGCATTTTCTTTTGTTTAGCAAGTACAAAGCTTGATGTCGTCCGGTGATTTGGATTTACTCGTGGAATTATTGAAGAAACCTCCGAGGTTTGGAAAGTATCCGTGGATCATGGTTAATCTAACAAGACATTTTTGTTCTCTCTGTTGACTAGACCTCACTTTATCTGAGCCTGGTACAGACAATTATTGTTGATTCAGTGTGCTGTTCCCTGACATGTTTTGCAGTCAGGCTGATAACCGTACGCAAACTGCCACTAATGAATACAGAGCTTAATTTGGCTTGAAATATTTTCATTCACTTGCATAAATAGCCAAGGTTTACTGTCAAAATAAAGAAAAGCCAATAGGGATATACCAAGCAGGGAACAAGCTCATTAAGAAGCCCTGAATACAAAGAGACCCTTAACAGTAGAAGGAACACACTAATGAATAAATGTAACAAAAGCCTCACTTTGCTGCATAATACACTGATAAACATATCAACTTTCAATAGGGTTTTACTAATGATACAGATGCCAGTCGATTTTAGGGTCACAGCCATTGGAATAATTTTGCTGCATTCTCTGAACTTCCCTGAAGAGCAGTTCCCAAGGAATCTCCTGATCACTCCACCCTAGAATAACACCTGGGAGTTGAACATAAAACCAGTATCATACGATTATGTAGTTTTAACCCCAGTTCTGTGGAATAATAATACTCAGAGTGCGCCAAAGCAATCTATGTCACAGGACGGTCAGCTGTGGCTCTTGCCCGAGAAGGTTGTTGGTTTATGTAGTAATTATGGTTTTATTTAGTGTGTAATGTACCTTTAAGAATAATACTTGTTAAGGAAGATCACATGACCAGTAGTAACCAGTAGGTGAGTAGCTTAGGCTACCTCAGGGGCAGAAATTTCTGCCTACCAGGCGGGTGGGCCCGACCCAATCTCTGGCGGGCAGGGAGCCAATCCCCGCCGGAGAAGCGGGCCCTGCTGCCATTTTAAGTGGGCGGGCCAATTAAGGCCCGCCCAGCGTGACGTCCAGCGGGAAGTGCTATGCGCTTCCTATGCGGGTGGGGGGGGATTCCCCAAATGCGAGAGTGTGCTCTTTCACGCATGCGCACAAAAGAGCGCACAGCTCCCTGAGGCTAAGCGCTGCCTCAGGGAGATAGCTGACAGTTGTAAAAACAGTAAAAATAGAAAGAAAAAAAAATCCTTAACATGTCCCCCTCATGTGACAATGTCACATGAGATGGGACATGTTCATAAATTTCACTAAAACTTTATTGAACTTTTTAAATCTCCTCATGAAACCTCATCCTGCCGGTGGATGAGGTTTCATGTTTTTTTTACTCCCTTAAGGTTGGACAGGCAGGTCCTTTAATTGTTTTAATGATCCTGTCAATGGCCTCATTTGCGTTGAGCTTCACTGGAACATTGCAGCAGGCCAAGGACGGACATGTGGGCATGAGAGCAGGGTGATGTGTTGAAATGGCAAGCGACAGGGAGGTCTGGGTCATGCTTGCGGACAGACCGAAGTTGTTCTGCAAAGCGGTCACCCAGTCTGCGTTTGGTCTCTTCAATGTAGAGGAAACCGCATTGGGAGTAGCGAATGCGGTAGACCAAATTAAGGGAAGTGCAAGTGAAATGCTGCTTCACTTGAAAGGAGTGTTTGGGCCCTTGGACAGTGAGGAGGAGGGAAGTAAAGGGGCAGGTGTTGCACAACTTCAGATCATGAACTCTCTCCTCCATCCCCACCCCCTTTCCGATCCCCCTTTTCCCAATAAATTATAATTTTTTAATACATTTTTCTTTTCCCACCTATTTCCATTATTTTTAAATGTATTTCCATCCATTGTTTATCTCCACCTTTTAGCCTATTTCGATCCCTTCCCCACACCCCACCCCCACTAGGGCTATCTGTTACTTCCTCTTCCTGCTTTCTATCCTTAATATCACCATTAGCACATTCCTTAGCTAATATTGCCACCATGAACACCCCTTTGTCCTTTTGTCTATGACATCTTTGGCAATCTCTTCTTTGCCTCCACCTATCACTGGCTCTCTATCCAGCTCTACTTGTCCCAAACCCCCTCAACCAGCTTATATTTCACCTCATTTCTATTTTTCCTCAGTTCTGATGAAGGGTCATACGGACTCGAAACATTAACTGTGCTCCTCTCCGCAGATGCTGTCAGACCTGCTGAGTTTTTCCAGCTATTTTTATTTATGCTCAGAGATCGTTTAGAGTGTGGTGTGAAAGAGGACCCTATTCAGGAAAGATTATTGTCCGAAGTGAATCTGGATTTCAGGAAGGTGCTAGAAATAGCGTTGGCCATGGAAAGCGCATTGAGAGATTCAAAAGCAAAACAAAGTGTGCAAAATGGCACCGTCCTCCACAATGGGCAGGAAACCTTAACCAAAAGTGGCGCGTAAAAGCAAGACTCTGCTGAGAAGCGGGAAACAGTCCCCGCTAGCCGAAGAATAAAAAAAATTAACTTAGCAGCGAAACCAAAGAATAATTTCAATAGTGGTGGAAACAATCAGTCTTTTAGCGATTCGCAGTTTAAAAAAATTGAATGTTACTACTGTCATGAGGGCAATGCAAGGAAAGATTCAAGCAGGCTTGTAAACAAAAGAAGAAGCCCAATGAAATTTACAATGTTGAAGAGCCTGAAACAAATTCAGACATTTACTCATTGTTTAATCTGAAAGTTGGAAAGACAGAACCAATACTTGTCACAGAGAAGGTAAATGGTAAACCTGTTAGAATGGAAGTTGACAGAGGAGCTTCCATTACAGTAATTGGGGAACAAACCTTCAGACATTTGAATAATGGTGAACATCAATTAAGTTTAGAAGAAACAGACATAAAGCTAAAAACTTATAAGGGTGAAGACATTCAAGTAAAAGGCATAAGCAGAGTAACTGTCCATTAGGGAAGCCAATCGGCAAAGCTACCCTTGATGGTGGAAGCAGGTGGAGGGCCAATCCTCCTGGGGCGAAATTGGTTAAAGGAAATTAAGTTAGAATGGGCTGCAATTTTTCAGTTGAGAGCAAGTGGGCCACCAGAGCTACTTAGAAAATACACCACCATCTTCAAGGACGAACTGGGGAAAATCCAGGACCTGCAGGCCAAGACATGTGGATCTGGAAACAACCTCTCGCTTCATGAAGGCGAGACTGGTGCCATATGCACTGCGAGAAAAAGTCGACATTGAACTGAACAGACTAGAGAGACTGGTCATTATACAACCTGTGCAGTTCTCAGAATGGGCAGCACCCATCGTCCCCATCCTTAAACCCAACCAAAGCACCTGAATTTGTGGAAACTACAAACTGATGGTTAATAAAGTAGCTAAACGAGGCAAGCACCCCATTCCGAAAATCAAAGACCTGTATATCAAGCTGGCAGGAGGGACAATGACATGAATCCTGCTTTAGAGTTGGATAATGCCTCCCGGGAATTTGTCACAATTAATACACAAAGGGTTGTACCAATATACACGATTGTCTTTCAGTGTCTCCTCAGCTTGTGCCATCTTTCAGGGAACAATGGAAAGCTTACTGCAGGGACTGCCCCAGGTTGTAGTCTATTCAGGTGGTGTATTTGTGACAGGATTCACTTAAAAAGAGCAAATAGGACAAACATAAAAGAAGTCTTAAAGCTGGAGTGCGTTTAAACAAAGATAAGTGCACCTTCCAAGCGAGGGAGGTAATCTATTTGAGTCACCGGGTAGATTCACAGGGCCTCCACCTGGTTAGGAGAAAGTGAGAGTCATAAGGGAGGCGCCTGCGCCGAAGAACACCTCAGAGCTCAAATCATTCCTAGGAATGATCAATTATTATGGGCAGTTCTTAACCAATTTGTCCACAATGTGGGCCCCCCTGCATTCTCTACTCAAGAAGAACCAACACTGGTCTTGGGAGGTGCCCCAGAAAGAAGCTTTCATAAAGGTGAAACAATTGTTGCACTCATCCAATCTATTAGTGCATTATGAGGAGACAAAAGAATTGGAGCTGACATGAGATGCGTCTCCCTATGGAGTAGGAGCAGTGCTCTCTCATCGGATGAATGACGGCACAGAATAGCCAATAGGGTACATATCAAGAACGCTCATCACAGCGGAAAAGGGGATACTCACAGATAGAAAAAGGCCTGTCCATCATCTTTAGTGTCAAGAAATTTCACCAGTACATACACAGCCACCATTTTACAATCATTTCAGACCACAAACCATTGCTAGGATTATTTAGTGAGGTCAAAGCTATACCACCCATAGCCTCAGCAAGAATACAACGATGGGCTTTAATTCTGGTAGCATATGAATACACTTTTGTACATAGGCCTGTCAATCAGATGGCAAACACTGAAGCCCTTAGTCATTTGCCTTTACAGGAAAATGATGAGCATGTCTCAGTTCCACAGAAGTTTCAACTGTTTATCAGACTCAACAGTATCACTCATGTGAAAACTGCACCATACCACCCTCCCTCAAATGGACAGGCCAAAAGGGCAGTTCAAACGTTCAAGGCAGGCATGAAAAAGCTAAAAGGTGATTTATAGATACATAGAAAATAGGAGCAGGAGTGGGCCATTCGGCCCTTCAAGCCTGCTCCGCCATTCATTATGATCATGATTGATCATCCAACTCAATAGCCTGCTCCCGCTTACTCCCCATATCCTTTGATCCCTTTCACCCCAAGAGCTATATCTAACTCCTTCTTGAAAACATACAATGTTTTGGCCTCAACTACTTTCTGTGGTAGTGAATTCCACAGGCTCACCACTCTGAGTGAAGAATTTTCTCCTCATCTCAGTCCTAAATGGTCCACCCCGTATCTTCAGGCTGTGACCTTGGTTCTGGACTCTCCCACCATCAGGAACATCCTTCCTGCATCTACCCTGTCTAGTCCTGTTAGAATTTTATAGGTTTCTATGAGATTCCCCTTCATTCCTCTGAACTCCAGCGGATATAATCCTAACCGACTCAATCTCTTCTCATATGTCAGTCCTGCCATCCCAGGAATCAGTCTGGTAAACCTTCGCTGCACTCCCTCTATAGCAAGAACATCCTTCCTCAGATATGGAGATCAAAACTGCACACAATATTCCAGGTGTGGTATAATTGCAGAAAGACATCCCTGCTCCTAGACTTGAATCCTCTCACTATGAAGGCCAACATACCATTTGCCTTCTTTACCACCTGCTGCACCTGCATCCCTACCTTCAGCGACTGGTGTATGAGGACACCCAGGTCTCGTTGCACATTCCCCTCTCTCAATTTATAGCCATTCAGATAATAATCTGCCTTCCTGTTTTTGCTACCAAAGTCAATAACCTCACATTTATCCACATTATACTGCATCTGCCATGCATTTGCCCACTCACTCAGCTTGTCCAAATCACACTGAAGCATCTCTGCATCCTCCTCACAGCTCACCCTCCCACCCAGCTTTGTGTCATCTGCAAATTTGGAGATAATACATTTAGTTCCCTCATCTAAATCATTAATATATATTGTGAATAGCTGGGATCCCAGCACCGATCCCTGCAGTACCCCGCTAGTCGCTGCCTGCCATTCAGAAAAAGACCACTTTATTCCTACTCTTTGTTTCCTGTCTTCCAACCAGTTTTCTATCCATCTCAATACACTACCACCAATCCCATGCGCTTTAATTTTACACACTAATCTCTTACGTGGGGCTTTGTCGAAAGCCTTCTGAAAGTCCAAATAAACCACAACCACGGGGTCCCCTCATCAACTTTACTAGTTACATCCTCGAAAAATTCCAGTAGATTTGTCAAGCATGATTTCCCTTTTGTAAATCCATGCTGACTCTGTCTGATTCTGCCACTGTTATCCAAGTGCTCAGCTATTAAATCTTTTGAAATGGACTCTAGAATTTTCCCCACTACCGACGTCAGGCTGATTGGTCTATATTCCCTGTTTTCTCTCTGCGTCCCTTTTTAAATAGTGGGGTTACATTAGCTACCCTCCAATCTTCAGGAACTGTTCCAGAGCCTATAGGATCTCCTTGGATTCCTTGGCAACCAAGCTACCAACATTTCTTTTTCATTACAAGGCTACCCCTCACACAACAACAGGTGTCACACCTGCCAAGTTATTGTTGAAACACCATCTCAGGACAAGATTGAGCTGCATAATGCTGAATTTAGAGGGAAAGGTGGGAAAGAGTCAGGGAAGTCAGAAAACTAGACATGGCTGGCATAGTCGTGAGAGGAAATTTACCGTGGGAGAGCTGGTATATGTGAAAAACTTGGGGGAAGGGCCAAAGTGGTTACCAGGTGAAATAAGTGCGATGACTGGACCGCCACCTTACCACGTGGAGGTGGAAGGCTGCATTATCCAGAAACATGTGGACCATTTAAGGAAGAGAGAGACAAATCATCAAGATTTGGTTCCACCAATGATCATGACTGGGTCTGCGTTTCTTGTTGAGAATACTCAACCCAGGACAGACATGTCTGATGTTCCTGTAAGAGTTGAGGATACAGAACTGCAAGTGCCCACTGAAGTACCTGATCTTCAGGCAACTCCGGGAAAGGAGATTCCTGACAAAGAATCTGAAGTTGTGGAGCTGCGACATTCCACACAAGACCAGGAAACTACCTGAAAGACTGAACTTGTAAATTCCTTACCCAGATTAAATATTACGTTGTCTTGAAAAATATGTAAGTGTTGATATAATATGTGCAGCTGAGTTAAAGAGGAAGGAATGTAGCAATTATGGTTTTATTTATTGTGTAATGTACCTTTAAGAATAATGCTTGTTAAGGGAGATGGTAGTAACCAATAGAAGAGTAGCTTGGGCTACCTGAGGAGTCAGTGCAGAGATAGAGTTGGAGTTGAAAGCACATGTGTAGTTGCTGCTGAGTATATTGTAAATAAACTTAAAAGTGTCCACCTGCAGACCAACTCTATCATTAATAGCACAACTCGGCCATCCCGCAACAGTTTACAGTTCCACTCAAGCTACTAGAGCACATGATGATCTTTGAAAAGTGTGCATGAGATCAAAATTGGCAGCAAGAATCAATGATAGCAAGAAAAACCTGCTCATTTTTTCAGTGTGAATGATCATAGTGAGAGGATTTTTAAATCTCTATTCTCAGACCTCATATCACCAATCTTAACACTATTAATTAGTCAGAAGCTGTACTAATTTTGTGACAAAGTCCCTTGGTTAAAATTCCCAGCTTGATCTGTTAATCGCTTCCTCGCCATCTGCAATAAACACCAGTTACAAACTCAATATGTCCACTTCAAAAGGATGGAAACTAAAGTGCCAAAAGTCAACCTAAAATTGAGGCGGGGGGGAGGAATTTTAACAAAGCTTCTGTTTGATTAAAAGGCATAGGTGCACTATTCTCTTTATCGTGATTTGTTCTGAAGTCAACAGATGGATTAACCAACAAATACATTAAACAAACGATTCAGCTGAGCGAACAAACAGCTTGAGGTGACATTAGCTACATATGCCCCATATTGTGCAAAAGAAAACAAATAATAGCACGGTTTTATCCTATCCCTTCTGGCACAGTTTAAGAAGCTGAGCAATATCATTGCATCTATCAACTCTCCTGGCCTGGTGAATACTAAAGTCATGTAACAACATAATATGTGATAACCATAATCTAGAGATAACCTCAAAATAAAAAGCATATGACCATTTAGGAGCGCATTATGGGTTTCCTTTACATTTATTGAGTGAGTCTTAAGGTGTCCAAATGCTTTATTGGACTATAACTCTCTGCCTTCTTCGGAGAGAGTACTTTACTCATGATTCTTTGTGCAATGATAAGTGAATGAGATCAAGGGCGGAATTGTCTCAGATTTGCACGAAGTGCATAGCGGGGTGGTAAAACGATGTTTTACCCACCAGCTGCGATGGCTGGTGTTCACGCCGCATCGTCCCAAACCCGCCACGTTATTTATGCATCCCTGGGAAACACGCCATTGCCATGGCGAGCAGGCTGTCATTCGCCCGCCTACCATCACCTCACCGCTTCATCAGGCCGAACGCCATATTTAAAGTTCAGCTGCGCGCACACATCTCAGAGCTTCCAGGCCACGACTGCTGCAGAGAAGGCATGGCCCTGAAAGGCAAAAAGACTCCAGCCTCCAGGTTCAGCAACGCATCACTGGAACGCCTTTTCGATGCCGTGGAGTTCCATCGAGATGTCCTCAACCCTGGTCTGGCCACAGGATGGGCAGTGGCATGACCAACCAGGCTTGGGAGGCAGTGGCAATGGTGGTCGGCACCAATGCCCTTTAAAGAGGACAGCCCCCCCAGTGCCGCAAGAGGATGAATGATCTCCATTCCACCAGGGTAAGTCACTCTCCTCATCACCTTCAACTCACACACTCACAAACCCATCGAACATCCACAGTGATCTCACTCACTGCTGGTTGAAGGGACATCACCAGTCACTCTCTCACACGCACTGTCATTGTCCTCATCCTGCCCATGGGAACCACTCACCACCTACACATGCCAGGCATACTTATCCTCTGGCCTGGCAGGGGTCCTGCTTACACTTTCTCCATCTCTATTCATGCAAGATAAGCTGGCACACAACAGGGAGAGGCCGCAGACTGGTAGAGGAATGCTTTGAAATCAAGATCCTCAAGGTATTTGAAAACAGAGCCATCCAGCTGGCCGGCGACGATCTGGGCCGGTCCTGTGCTGACGGTGAGGTCAGCGGTGCTCTACGAAATGAGGGCCCAGCAGTGCAACATAAATAAGACAACCATGCTGTGATGTGTCCTATTTCACAGGCCGCTGTCATGCACTAATTACCTCCCCTTGTTTCCGGGAAACAGCCGACAGAGTCCATGACCCAGGGCCTCCAATCAAGCCCCGAAGAAACCTCTGAAGAGGAACCTGAAGGCATCCTCGCTGAAGTCCCACACCCACACACTTCACCAGCACAGAGACACACACCTCAGTGGGGCCTATCTTTAGAATAACCTCGGGATCACGATTTGGTGAGCATTTCACACTGTCTGATCCGTAGTAGATGGCAGCAGGGACTTCCCTGGTATCCAGCGCTCAGAGGACTGCTGGAGGCCAGAAATTTGCTGAGTCCGAGTCAGATGATGAGCCTCTGGACTCGGTCATGTCACAGCTGCTGGAGCTGCAAAGGCAAGCTCGGGAACATCAGGGAGAGATGTCCGCTGCACTCCTCAGATTGCAAGGTACAATGGAGGAGTCTGTCCACCTTCACTGCTGGCATGCCAATGCACCGCGGTCAACACTGGTAGGATGGCAGCCACCATAGAGACCTTGATTCAGGACATCCCACCTGCACTGGAGCACAGGCTCAACTCCCTCTCAGCGGCCATAGTTGGCCTTCAACAGTGTGTCCGCGTGAGGGGTACCGGGCAGCTCGATCTCACTCCAGCTATCCCTTCTCTTCAAGGAGTCAGCCTGGGGCCCTCGGGCACCCATAGGGAGGAGGATCAGCAGGTGCACACACTGGGGCCATCCATCCAGGTGACTCCGAGAGTGTCCGACCCATCCGAATCCCCTCTTCCTGTGACCTCAGCAGCTCCAGCTCCACAGGCCGAGGAGGGTGTCACTGCCACACAGCAGGACACTGAAAGAGGGCCGGGACCCTCCAAGTCTTGGCCCTGCACAGGACGCCCGTTAAGGTCATCACAGACAAGTCGTTTCAGTCACCCAACTCCACTGTGGATGTCTAGGGAGCGCCAAGACGTAGGGACATGGTAGGAAAGTTTAGTGAGAATTAGTTGCACAGCCTGAGCAAGGGTGTTAATCACTTGTACATACTGTTCACTATTGTCAATAAACTCCAAGAATGTATCCCTGCCTATAGCTCCTTGCTCTAATGAGCAGTGTTCTTTATAGCGTCACTCTGCTGCAGTCTCAGGCCGCCACACAGGTGTAATCAGCCATGGCCTCTGTGGGTAGCCTTTGTCCCCGAGGAGCCAACCCTGCAGATTCTGTGGACCCTGGATGACTCCGGGGATCTGTGACCGACTGAGGATGTAGGAGTCGTGCACACTCCCTGGTCATTGTGCACAAGATAAAGGCAGGAATGTCAGTCCAGGGCCTCTTCCCTGTGCTCTGTGCAACCTTCAAACCAAAGTGATGGTCCAGCCTCTCGCTCCCTGGAAACATTACTGATGCCTGCACCTCGGCGATGCTTGGCTTTGCTGCCAGAATGTAGTGGGCAGGCACCACAGAGTTCTCTCATACTCTCTGTGTGCTCTCAGCACCTTTAAGGTGGGGTTGGCCCCCATCTCTGTGACCACTGACACTGTGCTCCTGAAGGATTCAGGTATTGAAGACAGACAAAAGATCAGATGCTTCTAAAGTTTCATGGCTGTGTCTCTATGATATGACCCTAATCACAGAGCACAAGTGAGCTGCCCTCGGCCAGACAGGAGTCAGACGTTCTCAGAGGCTATGTGAAGATTTATGGAGTCATCATCCTCCTGCAATCGAGCGACTATTAGGGCCTCCACTGCGTCTCCATGGCAAGAGCATTATCACAGAGCGTATTCGCGCTGACATAAGTAAGACTTGAGTCAAACATTCACAGATGCAATGTAAGGATCTATAGGGTCACCTCAATGCATGTCATCATCATCCTCCACTAATCTAGCAGCTATGAGGGCCTCCCAAGCGTGATTGCCTCATCTGGCCAGGGCAAGGGCCTCATCCCCATCATCGTCGCCTCCGAGGACCTCCTCACCCTCATCCCCATCGGTGTCCTCTTCATCAGAGGAGACGTCCAGCTCCTCCTCTCCCCGCTGTAAAGGGCGCAGCAGATGATGACAATGCGTGGCACTCTCTGTGGACTGTATTGCAGGGTCCCACCAGACCGGTCCAGGCACCAGAGCCTCATCTTCAGCATCCCGATGGTTTGCTCCACTAAGTTGCGATCTGCAGCATGAACTTCATTATAGCGCCACTCTGCTGCAGTCTGAGACCGCCACATCAGCCACGCCCTCTGCGGGTAGCCCTTATCCCCGAGGAGCCATCACTGCAGCTTCTGTGGACCCTGGAAGTCTCCAGGGATCTGTGACCGACTGAGGGTGTTGGCCTCGTGCACACTCCGTGGAAACAGTGTGCACACCTACAGGATGCACTTCTGGTGGTCGCATACCAGCTGCACATTCAGCGAATGGAAGCCCTTGCGTTGGACATAGTTCACCATGCGTTGCAACAGAGATCTGAGCAGTCGATCACACCCTGCACCTGTGGGAAACTCGAGATCTGGGAGAATGCAATCACTATTGCACCCTGGCTGACCTGGTCCTGGGCAGAATGCACAAAGTTGTGTGCCCTCGCAAAGATGGCATCCATGACCTCATGGATGCACTTGTGTGTGGAGGTTTGTGAGATCCCACAGAGGTCACCTGTGGAGCCCTGAAAGGAGCCACGGGCATAAAAATTGAGCACCACTGTCAGTTTCACAGCCACTGGTAGTGGATGCCCTCCATGTCCCCATGGTGCCAAATACTGCAGCAGCTGGCAGGTGTGACCGAACAGTTCCCTAGATACGCGCAGTCTTCTCGGTCATTTGCCTACATGTGACTCCAGACCCACAGCGCTGACTCTTAAAATGCCCTCTGAACAAGGGCAATTGGGAATGGGCAATAAATGCTGGCTTAACCAGTGACGCTTGCATCCCGTGAATGAATAATAAAATACATAAGTTTTGCTTTTGTCTTAATGGCCTGAGTATGCTTCACTTGCTTTGTAGGTGCAGGTTCAGTATCTCATGCTGGACATGAGTGGTTCTAAACTTTATTGCACAGGTTCCATGTGGACTTTGGGTTCAATTGAAAGGATCATTTCAAACATCCAGGATGGAGGCAGCACCCCTGGCATGAGGTGGAAGCAGATCTTTGGTAGCCTAGCTGAAAGAGCGTTGGATCAAGGCATCCCTGGTGTTCCTGCCTCCCTGGAGGATACAGAGGTCTGCCTCCACATCCTCGCCATGCTCCTCGTCTTGCTCCTCACCGGGCTCCTTTTCTGATTAACCACCGTATTCATCCCCTGTGGCCTGTGGAGCTGCCTCAAGATCCTCTTCCTCCACTGCGTCCACCCCCCACCATCCAGAGCCAGATTGTGAAGAGCGCAGAATGCAACCACTATCAGAGACACCCGCTCTGGAGGGTATTGTAGTGCACCCCCTGAAACGTCCAGGGATCGGAAGCACATCTTCAGAAGGCCTATGGTCCTCTCTATCACTGCCCTTGTGGAGGCATGATTCATGTTGTAACGCTGCACTGCCTCTGTTATTGGGCGGCAGAGAATCACCTTTTCAACAGATAGCCCTTGTCACCCAGCAGCCATCCATCCAGTCGGGTTGGAGCACTGAATAGCCTCGGCACCTGTGAGTGTCTCAGGATATAAGCATCGTGGGAGCTGCCAGGGTACCTTGCACAGACTTGCAGAATCTGTGTCTTGTGGTCACAAACTATCTGGAAGCTCATCAAGTGGAAGCCCTTCCTGTTGACAAAGGCACCCGGCTGACCAGCTACTGCCTTGATGGCCACATGTGTTGATGGCACCCTGGGTGCGGGTGAACCCAGCAATTGCTGCAAACCCTCTGGCTCACGCAGCCTGGTTGGCCTCATCTGTATGGAAACGAATAAATGTCATTACCTGACTGAACAGAGCTTCTGTCAACAGCTTGATGCAACTGTGGACAGCTGATTGGGACACTCCATGCAGATTCCACACTGAGCCCTGGAAAGAACTGGAGACATAGAAGTTGAGGGCCACTGTGACCTTCAGAGCCACTGAAGTGTCCACCCACACAGTCGGAGCTGATTCCAGGCCCAGTCATATGACAAATGGAGGTCACTGTCTCCCTGGAGAGGCGGTGCCTCCTTTGACATTGTGCCTCAAACATATTGAGGGAGATGCATCGCCGCCTGTAAACTCTGGCAGCAGGATGTTGGCATCTTCTGTGGCCCCTTCCACCTTGGACTGTCTGCTGGCCCTGCGCCCTTTGTGCCTGTGCCTCTTGCTCCCCTGGAAGTTGCACAGGGAGACCTGGCCTCCTCTCTGTTCTGCCCCTCTTTTCCCCCACAGAGGAGATGTCACCAGCGGAGACCACAATCCCCATTACCAGGGTAACAAAAGGCTGTCTGGTGCCTGGAAGGGTTCACACAATCTGAATCCTCTGGGGGCCTTGAAGAGATCAATGAGTCCTTAAATGAAGCCTGGAAGTGCTAAGAATGAAGCTCTGAACAGAGATGAAGCTGTCAAGTTCAAATAAACAACCAGCAGCAAACTATCTCCTAAACTCCTCATTACTCACACTGGCAAAGCTGCAGACCCTTTTTATCCCACCCTTGGATGAGGTTTCTTTAAAAGTGGACTGCCCGCCTGTCCATTTAGCCTGTGCGACGAGTGTGAAATCACACGGGCAACTTAAAATCGGGATCAATTGCCTTTTTAATGGCTTTAAGTGACCTTTTAATTGTTGGCGGGCGCGGCTCCGACATCTGTGTGCATCCACCGACCTGAAAATTGCTCGGGTCCGGGATGACATCAGGATGCTCATCCGACGTTATTTTGCACTATTCCGCGTCCATTCGGGTCAGGCGCACGGCCGCCCACAAAACATAAAATTCTGGCCTAAGAGTTACTGTCAGAGTTTCTCCATTTCACTATTACTTTTTTACAAAAAATGGCAAATGCAATTTGATTAACTGCATTGAATGGTGTGAAGCTGCTGTACAGTGCTTGCACTGTAGGTGTGAACTAAACACGCCACAGAAAGTTAAGCCTTGACATTACAAGGCTAAGTACTTTTATAATAATGCTATAATTGTTAATTACTGCCAATTAACCTTTCTGGCAACGAAATTTAGCCATTGACAATTGTGGAGTTTCATTCCTTTAGTTTTTAATTGTTGGTGGAGATTTAAAAAAACATAACATGTAAAATTAAAAACTTTTTTGTAACATATCCCGCCTGTCACTTCTTTCTCTCTTTCTTAATCCGGTATTTGTCTGCCTCCCTTTCTTTCTCTTCCTGTACCTGGTTTGACATTCAATTCGCCCGGTGGACCACTGTCATCTGCCGTACAGTAGCAACGGGTAGCACGCCAATAGAGCTTTCAGAAAGCACTGTAAAAAGGTAAAAGCTTGGTGGATATGATCAAGATAATTTTAGGGGAGGCAACGGGAACAAAATCAATTCAGATTTGCAAGGCCTTTAAAAATTATTCATAGCATATTAAATTTGTGAACTAATTTCTCTCTCTCCCTCTCCTCCTTTCACACAATCCCTTTCTCTCTCCTACCCTAGTCCTTAAAGAGACCTTCTCGCCTTCTAGTTAAAATCTAAAAGATTAATTCAATTCACTTCCTTTCAGATATAGGCAGCGTCAGCTTTATACTTCCAGCATTTGCCTTCTTCATATTGGTTTTCCATGCATTACAGATTTGCACTTTTTATCTCCATATCTCTCACTCCAAGTACCAAAAATATCAGGTCACCACATCTTAAGAATGTGTTTAGGAAATTTGACTGTAGTGAGGGTACCAAGACTAGTCTAAGCTAGCTCCTTTATTTCAGATTCAATTATCCATTACTTTAAAAGATGAAATCATGTAGTCTTCCTCATTACAGTTTATTGGTCTTAATGGCTTGTACTGCCAAACGGCAAGCAAGGGTTCTCTTTGGGCAGCAAGACTTTGATCCAGGGTGAGAGGGTGAGATAGTCTGATTCTGGACACACAGCATGACAGTCATCTAGTATGTAATGGATATGGTAGCCTAGTAGTGACAATATTGGATTAGCAACCAATAAGTTGTGACTTTAAATTGTTTCAATAAATCTGCATTACATAAGAACATGAGAAACAGGGGCAGGAGTAGACTATATGGCTCATCGGGCCTGCTGGTCATGGTTGATCTAATTGGGCTGTAACTCCACTTTCCTGTCCACACACCCCCATTCCCCTTGATTCTGCAAGAGACCAAAAATCTGCCTTAAGTTCAGCTTAATTAAGAAATTTCTCCTCAGCTCAGCCCTAAATGCTTAGACTCTTATCCTGAAAGTGTGCCCCCATGTTCTAGATTTCCCAACCAGGGGAAACGATCTCTGGGCATCTACCCTGTCAAGCCCCTTCTGAATCTTGATTAGCGCTAGAAAGTGACCATGGAAATTGCTGGATTGTGAAAATCCAGCTGATTCATTAATATCATTAAGGAAACTCTTTCGAGTTACCAACAGTCACAGATTGCAACTTCTTTCGAGTACAATCACAGTTCTTGGTTTTCCAGGAGTGGGACATGAACCCACAACCCTCTGATTCAAAGGCGAGGGTGCTATGGACTGAGCCACAGCTGACACCTCAATATCATTAAGGAATGAGAACCCAATCCAGGCTGGGTCTACATGTGACTCTAGTCATTAGTGAAAAACTTATACGTGGTTGATTACCCTTAGGCAAACCAAAGATAAGTACTGGCCGGAATTTTCCAGCCCCTCACGTCAACGGGATCTTCCGGTCCCGCCGATGTGAACGGAGGTTTCAATGGCTTACCGGCCCCATCACGGGGGGAACCCGCTGCTGAGGCCGGGGCTGGAAAATTCCGGCCAGTGTCTCATTAGCATTGCTCACATTCCCAGAACAAATCCCTAAAAAACAAAGTTGTGACCTGGTCGCACAATCTCTCTAGTCATATTATTCACCTACATGCATCTGAACTGTGACAGTAAAACAAAAACAAAATACTGCGGATGCTGGAAATGTTTTGCAGATTGAAGTTTATTTTCTAACAGCATCAGTGAATAGGCTCTGCACATGTTGAAGTGCATAAGCACATAATTCAATTTTACCTGAGTACGGATTAGGCCATTAATTGCCGCGCAATTTATGTGCAGTATATCTAAAGCATTAATTAACTGAACAACCTGTTTGAAGTAAATTGGTTGGCATCTGAACTTTCAAAGATACCCATTGCTCAATTCACAGTGTGATCAGATTTCACAACAAGGTAAACATTTTCATAAAAGAATTTCTGTTCCAAAAGCACCTCAGACATTTAACCTGTTCCTTGTTCCAAGACTGAATTAATCAGGGAGTGAAACATTTCTCTGTAATTTGAAGCAGTTATTAACACTCTTTTTGCATCTCACCCTTACTTCTAAGTTGTATTCTTAATTAAGGCTGCATTGCATCTTTCTTTGGCAAACTCTCATGTCTTAACGTCAATAAAAGCAATTAAAAAGTCTTATCTTTTGAGCCCACTTAAAGGAAAAGAGATAAACTGTACAGTCGTGTAGTGCTTATGTTGCTGGACTAATAATCCCCATTGATGTGAACTCAAATCTTACCTCAGCTATTTGAGAAACTGAATTTGGTTTAACAAAAATTGGAAATATAATAGCTGGTAAAAACCTGTATAAGAATAGCCTTGAAGTTGTCAGAATGTAATAAAAATCCAACCAGTTCCAAAAATTTCCTTTGTGGAAGGAAACTGGGTCTGACCCAACTGTGACTCCAATCCCACATTAACACGACTGAATCTTAGCTGATCTGAAGTGTCTGAACAATAAATGCTTTGTTTGGCAGCATGTGCCGAGAACCTGAGAATGAGTAAAAAAAAAAGCCATTTACCATGTTTTTATTATGCTCGTCCAAAATTGACTTATCATCAAAGAAATGAATATGAATTTATGAAATTGAAGTCTTTAAAATAATGAAAGACATGCAAAATTAAAGCAAGTCACTTAAATTAAGTTGTGATAATCACAGAACATGAGGGCACAAATACAACATTGGAAAGCCTCAAGCAAGTCTAGAAATTAGAATTTTATTTTTCCCTGAGGAGTGTACATATAGAATGTTGCTAATAATTAAATAATCTTCTCAAAACAGTTGAGGCAAATTATCACTCTAGCTCTGGGCTTTGTTGTCTTCAACAGTAAGCTCCCTTTTCAGAGGTGCAAGATTAATCTTGAAATATAAAATTCTGTTTATAGAATGTTATATTAAGGATTCTATTGTGCTCAGGAATACTTGGATCATCTTGAACAAGGCTTTACAGTAGCTAATACCCACATGTCCTCTTATCCAGATGGTGCTGGTGCACACACACAGTGCTTCAAGTATGATAGCGGAAGGTTGAGGAGGCTATTGCAACAAGTCTCGAAGGCTGTGTTTCCTGCCCGGTGCCAGGGTTAAGGACATCTCCTCTGGACTCAGTCATGTCACAGTTTCTGGAGCTGCAAAGGTAAGCTAGGGAACAATAAGAAGGGATGTCCGCTGCACTCCTCAGATTGCAAGGCACGATAGAGGAGTCCGTCCGTGGTCAGGCTGAGGTAATAGCGCCGGCATTTAAACGCACTGAGATCAACACTGGCAGGATGGTGGCTGCCATGGAGACCTTGGTCCAGAACGTCACTCTTGCACTGCAGCACGGGCTTAACTCCATCGCTGATGCCATGGTTGGCCTCCAACAGTATATACGCGAGAGGGGTGCTGGGCAGCTCAATCTCACTCCAGCTACCCCTTCTCCTCAAGGAGTCAGCCTGGGGCCCCCTGGCACCCTTAGGGAGGAGGATCAGCAGGTGCACACTCCGGGCCCATCCACCCAGGTGGCTCTGGGAGTGACCGGCCCATCTGACTCCCCTCTTCCTGTGACCTCCGCAGATCCAGCTTCACAGGCCAACGAGGGTGCCACTGCCACACAGCAGACCGGGGCCCTCCGAGTCTCGGTCCTCCAGAGGATGCCCACCAAAGTCATCACAGATAGCGCATCACAGTCAGCAGGCTGCCTCCACCTCTGCTGTGGATGTCTGGGGATCAGCAAGATGTAACGGCAGGGTTAGGAAAGTTAGGTAAAAGTAGTTGCACAGCCTGGCCACGAGTGTTGATCACTTGAACATACTGTTCACTATTCTCAATAAATTCCTAAGAATGTCTCCCTGCCTGTGGCTCCTTGTCCTGATGAGCAGTGTTCCTGTCACTCAGATATAAAACCTTTCTGCACAAGATAAAAGACAGATGTCTCAGTCCAAGGCCTCACTCCTGTGCTCTGTGTGGCCTTCAGACCACAGTGATGGTCCAACCTCACACTCCCTGGAAATATTACTGATGCCTGTACCTCGGCAGTCCTGGTCCTTGCTGCCAGAGTGTAGTGGGCAGGCGCCACAGAGTTCCCTCCTACTCTCTGTGTGCTCTCAGTACCTTTAAGGTGGGGCTGGTCCCCATCACACCAGCATCTGCAACCAGTGATACTGTGCACCAGCTCCCAAAGGGCTGAGGTGCTGAAGGTGGACATAGCATCAGATGCGTCTAAAGTTTCATAGCTGCGTCCCTGTGATGGCCCTGATCATGCAGTGCAAGCGAGCTGCCTTCGGCCAGACAGGAGTCAGACATTCTCAGAGGCCATGTGAAGATCTATGGAGTGTCCTCACTGCATGTTGTCATCATCCTCCTGTGATCAAGTGACTATTAGGGCTTCCACTGCATTTCCATGACAGGAGCATTCTCACAGTCAAATGTTCACAACTGTGATGTGAGGATCTACGATGACACCTCACTCGTCATCATCCTCCACAAATCTGGCAGCTATGAGGGCCTCCCAAATGCACCTGCCTCATCTAGCCAGTGCAAGAACTTCATTCCCGTCATTGTCACCACCAAGGACCCCCTCACCTCATCTCCGTCAGCGTCTCCCTCATTGGAGGAGACGTGCAGCTCCTCCATCTCCTCCTCAGCCAGCTCCTCACCCTGTTGCAGCACCAGGTTGTAAAGGACACAGCAGAGGATGACGATGCGAGACACCCTCTGCGGACTGTATTGCTGGGCTCCACCAGACTCGTCCAGGCACCGGAACCCCATCTTCAGCATCCCGATGTTTTGCTCCACCAAGTTGCGAGCTGCAGCCTGAGCCTCATTATAGCGTCGCTCTGCTGCAGTCTGAGGCTGCCGCATGGGTGTCATCAGCCACGACCTCTGCGGGTAACCCTTGTCCCCGAGGAGCCAACCCTGCAGCCTCTGTGGACCCTGGAAGACTGCAGGGATCTGCAAGTGACTCAGGATGTAGGCATTTTGCACACTCCCTGGAAAACATTCGCACACCTGCAGGATGCATTTCTGGTGGTCACATACCAGCTGCAGGTTCAGTGAGTGGAAGCCCTTGTGGTTGATGAAGTCCACTGAGTGTAGCGATGGAGACCTGAGCGCCACATGAGTGCAGTCAATCGTACCCTGCACCTGTGGGAATCCCGAGATCAGGATGAATCCAGTGACCCTTGCATCCTGGCTGTCCCGGTCCTGGGCGAAATGCACAAAGTTGTGTGCCATGGAGAAGATGGCATCCGTGACATCATGGATGCAATTGTGGGCGGTAGATTGTGAAATCCCACAGAGGTCACCTGTGGAGTCCTGAAAGGAACCACTAGCATAAAAATTAAGTGCCGTGGTCACTTTCAGATCCACTGGCAGTGGATGCCCTCCATGTCCCCTTGGCACCAAGTCCTGCAGTAAGTGGCAGATGTGAGTCACCAGATCCCTAGATATGCGCAGTCGTCGGCCACACTGGTTCTCAGTCATCTGCAGAAATGGCAGGCAGCATCTATGGGCCCTGGGTGTCGCTAGGCGCCGACCACTCATGGCTCGCTGTTGCTCCTGGGCAGCGTGTGCAGGAGCCCCTGCTGCCCCTTCTTCATGAGGTTGCTGCTTCTGCCTTTGTGCAGCCAGGAGCCTCAGTCACTCTCTCCTCCATCTTCTACAGTCTCTGTAGGCCATCAGGCATACAGCTAGGTCACCAGAATCCATGATCCTGACATGGTTCTCCTGAAGCATGAAAGAGAGAGAGAGAGAGAGAGACGTGGTTATCATGGCTGTACTTAACACCTTTCCTGGTACTGTGTTACCGCCCCTTAATACTTCGGGGAGAGTGCTGGCCACCCCTTGGGTGACCTGGAATGAGTACGCTGCGTGGGTGCCCTGTCAACCTGCGACAAGGGGGACACTGGCCCAAACCAGGGCGCTGAGATTGCAAGGAGCTCTGAGCGCCTCCAGCAGTGACTGCTACATGGCCAGCGTTGGCAAGGAAATTGTATAACATATGCAGTCCAACTGCTGCACGGTCCAATAAAGTGGTAGCGGACTCGAAGTCTGTACCGGGGAGGTTGGGGGTGGGGTGGGGGGGGTTGGTGGTGTTGGTAAGGTATGGAGCGCTTGGTGGCCATTTGGTGCCTCCGTGTTACTTGCATGGGCGATCAGGCTAGGAGCCTGACCCCAATCGTATCACTGTGGCTGCGTCTGATCTGTCTTAGTGAGTTTATACAGGTGTCCCTAATGCATGGTCACTCCCCTTGCTTACCCTGCCCTCCACCTTGACTGCCTGTGCACAGGATGCAATGCCAGGGCAGCACTTGGCACTCCCCACCAGCAGTCGCCTCTGAGGCTGGCCAGCACTTGCCCCTGGACAACCATCCCCACAGCAGTTGACTCCGAGGCTGGTCAGTACTTGCCCCCAGAAACCCCACCACCCCTCAGCAGTCGCCTGTGAGGCCAGGCATCAGTTTCCCCCTCCCCCCGGCCCCCCTTAGGTCCGTAAACAACAGGCGAGCTGTGGAGAACGCTGATGCTCACTCACCCCAGTTCCCCCAAAGTGAAGGCCGCCAAGTGCATGTTGCCTGCGTGCTGTTGATGGGCGATACGGCAGGGTTCCAAGAGCCTGGCAGGATGACCTTTTAATTATATGCTAATGTATTACAATTAGTTCCCCGCCGACCGATGGCGGGAAACGCGGCCCGCCGTCGGTGGGCTGAGCGGAAGATCGCAACCTGCCTTCACATCATCGTGAGGTGGGTCCCGCCATATTTTACACGCACGGCACCTATCACACCTGCCGCCAGCGGGCTAGGAAAATTCCACCCTTAGTCCAGAAACAACTGTGCTGAACTTAAATAAAGGTAATTACAAAGGAATAAGGGCAGAGTTGGCTGGAGTGGACCGGGAAAGGAGTTTAGCAGACAGATGGCTGATGAACAATGGCCAACGTTTAAGAAAATTGTTCATGACTCACAACAAAGATATATTCCAGTGAGGAAGAAGGATTGTAGGAAGGGCATAAACCAACGATGGTTAACCAAGGAAGTTAAGGATAGTATCAAAGTGAAAGAAAAAACATACAATGTGGCAAAGATTAGTGGTAAGCCAGAGGGTTGGGAAAGTTTTAAAAACCAACAGAAGGTGATGAAAAAAATAAAGAGGGAGAAAATAAACTTTGAGGGTAAACTGGTAAGTAACATAAAAGTGGACAGTAAGAGCTTATTTAAATATGAAAAAGGAAGGAAGGGGCCAAAGTCATCATAGGCCCCTTAGAGATGGGGAAATAATAATGGGGAACCAGGAAATGGCAGAGGAGTTGAATAAATACTTTGCATCAGTCTTCACGGTAGAAGATACTAATAGCATTCCAAAAATACTAAATAATCATGGGAAAATAATACAATAACTATCACTAGAGAAAAAGTACTAGGGGAACTAATGGGGCTAAAGGCCGATAAGTCCCTTGGGCCTGATGGGTTGCATCCTAGGATATTAAAGGAAATAGCTGCAGAGATAGTGGATGTACTGGTAGTAATCTCCTAAGAGTCCTTAGATTCTGGGAAAGTCCCGGAGGTTTGGAAAAGTGCCAACACCCTTATTCTAAAAGGGAGGGAGACAAAAAAAACAGGTAACTGTTAGCCAGTTAGTTTAACATCTGTCACTGGGAAAAATGCTAGAGTCTATTATAAAGGATGTAATAGCAGAGCATTTAGAAATGCGTAATCTAATCAAGCAGAGTCAGCATGAAGGGGAAATCATGCCTGACAAATTTATTAGAATTCTTTGAGGACATAACAAGTAGGATAGATAAAGGGGAACCAGTAGATGTAATATATTTGGATTTCCAAAAGGCTTTCAATAAGGTACCACACATAAGGCTACTTAATAAGGCCATGGTGTTGGGGGTACCACATTAACACGGATAGAGGACTGGCTAACTAATAGAAGACAGAGAGTTGGAATACGGGGGGCATTTTCAGGATGGCAACCTGTAGCTAGTGGAGTGCCACAAGGATCAGTGCTGGGGCCACAATTATTTACAATGTACATTAATGACTTGGATGAGAGAAATGAATCTACTATCGCCAAGTTTGCCGATGACAGAAAAATAGGTGGGAAGGCAAGTGGTGAGGATGACAGGTCTACAGAGGGATATAGACAGGTTAAGTGAGTGGGAAAAAACATGGCAGATGGAATATAATGTGGGAAAGTGTGATGTTATGCACTTTGGCAGAAAGAATAGAGGAGCTGAATATTATTTAAATGAAGGAAGACTGAAGAAAGCTGCAGCACAGAGGGATTTGGGGGTCCTTGTGCATGAATCCCAAAAAACTAGCATACAAGTTCAGCAGGTAATAAGTAAGGCAAATGGAATGTTGGCCTTCATTTCAAAGTGAATGGAGTATAAAAATAGGGAAATCTTGCTAAAACTATACAAGGCACTAGTTAGACCACACCTAGAATACTGTGAACAGTTTTGGTCCCCTTAGCTAAGAAAAGGACCAACTGGCATTGGAAGCAGTCCAGAGAAGGTTCACTAGGTTGATCCTGGGGATGAAGGGATTTTCTTATGAGGAGTGGTTGAGTAGATTGGGCCTGTTCTCACTGGAGTTTAGAAGAATGAGAGGCGACCTTATTGAAACATATAAGATTCTTAGGGGGCTTGACAGGGTAGATGCTGAGAGGTTGTTTCCTCTTGTGGAAGAGCCGAGGATCAGAGGACATAATCTTAGAGTAAAGGGGGCGCCCATTTAAAACAGAGATGAGGAGGAATTTCTTCTCTCAGAGGGTAGTCAATCTGTGGAATTCCTTACCGCAGAGGGCTGTAGATGCTGGGTCATTAAGTATATTCAAGGCTGAGATAGACAGATTTTTAATCAGTAAGGGAATCAAGGGTTATGGGGAAAAGGTATGATGGTGTTGCCACTGGACTAGTATTCCCGAAGCCCAGGGTAATGCTCTGGGGACCTGGGTTCAAATCCCACCACAGCAGATGATGCAATTTGAATTCAATAAAAATCTGGAATTAAAAGTCTGATAATGGCCACAAAACCATTGCCAATTGTTATAAAAACCCATCTGGTTCACTAATGCCCTTTAGAGAAGAAAATCTGCTGTCTTTACCTGATCTGGCCTACACATGGCTCCAGACCCACAGCAATGTGGTTGACTCTTAAATACCCTCTGATCAAGGGCAGTTAGGGATGGGATATGAATGCTGGCCTAGCCAGTGACGCCCCATGAATGAATTTTTAAAAAAATCTATGATATAGCTGCAAGGTAGAAACACAAAACAACATCAGGTGTCACATGGGGTGAGGGGTACATGGACTCAAGGAGGAGTGAGGGAAGATGATAGTCAAAGGGATAGATTTTCTAACAATTGATGACACCTACAAAACTGGAGCTGAATGCATCAAACTGGTGTTTTGTCATAGTTAGTGGCTTCCAAGATAAGTTCTGAAAACTGTAGTGTTCTCATCTGTCCACAAATTGTTTAATTTGCATGAGCATTTTTAGCATTTTGGGGCGAAATGATGTCATTCATTCCCAGAGTTAATTCCAGTAGTTTTTAAACTTCATTCTGTTTTATTCAATTGTTTTTTCGGAAGAAACATTGGTATTGCTCAAGTCATCAGCTCACAGGACAAGACTTTTGTTATGTCAGTTATAAATAAAATATAAATGTGCCAGCAGAGGAAATACTGTTGAACCGTAACAAGCATCTCAGGCCTATTCCTTGGCAGAAGCTTCCATTAAATCAAACCTTTGGTTCAATTTCAACAGCAATTTAAAAAGTGTTTCTTTTTAAAAAAAATCAATACACTTTTTCCATGAGAAGCTGATGTTGATGCATAGAGCAGAAAGCTGGATAATAAAGATGTATTCTTAGTCACTGTGCTAAGCCTGTTGATCCATGCAGGTTAAGGGAAGCAGTAAAAATATTCAATTGAACAAAGGGCAGAATTCTCCGTCCCTGTTGACATCGGGTGTCATGGCTGGTGTGAGCGGACAATACGGCGTGAAGGCCAGTCATGAGGCCAGTTTGCAATCGTCCTCTCCGCCCATCAATGGCGGGCCGCCTTTCCTGCTGCCACATGTCGGGAGCTTTGTTTTAATACATCTGCATCTTATTACAAGCCCCGCTCACCTGTATCGTCCCCCCACGTCAAATTTACCACCCACGTCGGCAGGAAAACACGCCTTGACAAGTGTCAGGTGCAGAAGTCAGAACTTACCATTCGGGCCTTGCTCAGATCACAGAAATCTGAGGGATGGAAGATGCTGGAGCCCTACACCAACCGGCCCCTGCAGGAATGTCCATCACGTGCTGGGTGGATTCTCATGGACACAGCTCCGCCGTGAAGCAGTTCACGGAAGATGGAAGGTCACCGTCGATGTCTGGGGTCTGCTTCAGGACATCAGAGTCTTGGCCATGGTCTGCTACAGATGACCGTTGAGAGGGTGGAGAGCAAGGCCCAGCTGTGAGTGGGAGAGGGAGGTGTACCGGTGGGGAGATAAGGATGGGAGGGTGGGAATGAAGGCGTCAGAGGGCGAGGTGGGGAGGAGAGGAGGGTGTTACAGCATTGCCGCATTCTCCCCTGTTTGCTTTGGCTGTCCTCCTGTGGGCCAGCTGCTCCTTCTGTGGCGACAGAGGACGAGGTTGAGGGGGATCACAGGCAAAAGGTCTGGGAGGGAGAGGACAGGCTCTGAAATTCCTGAGTGAATGACCCAGGGGTGTCCAGCTGCCGCTCCTCCTTGCTTGGGGTGTGCTAGGGCCCCAGCCTGGCTCCTTGAGGGGGATGGGCACCTGGGGGGAAGTCAAGTGCCCCATTTCCCTCTCATGTTGCCACTTCAGGAAATCACCCATGGCTACCACAATGGAGTGCAGGCCTGCACGCATCTATGTGTTCTGCTGGACTAGTGTCTCCAAGGCATCTGCCATCCTCCCCATGGAGACTCCATGTGCACATATGTGAGCACTACTTCATCAGAGAGAAGGCGGACACACTTCTCCAACTTGCCTGCTACTCTGTTGAGGAGTTCCAGCAGCTCTGCATGATGTTCCCCCGCCTTCTGCTGACTCTCTACAATGAGCTGGAAGACCGAATCCAGATTCTTGTCACCTGACTCAGACCTCACAGATGCTTCTTCCCCAGCAGTCCTCTGAGTGCTGGGGAGCTCGGCTGAACCAGCCTCCTCCTGCTGCAGACATGTATCCGTGCAGTGACCACCAGATTGTGAGCCCGAGCCTGCTCGAGATCTAGGACTCACCGAGGTGTGTGTCTCTGCTCTGGTGCAGGGTGTGTGTAAGCGCTGGGATGGGTCTTCCAGGCTAGTTATTTCCAGCTCTTCAATGGAGGTGGCGTCCTCTTGGCTGGAGGGGAGGATTTGGATGGAGCTGAGGGACTGGCTAGCTGAGGGTACCGTTGCTTCATGGATCTCCTTGTGAACCAAAGTACAGATGATTAGTGCAAGGCAGCAGAGTCCAAAGCAGGAGAGAGAGCAATCACAGTTGTGTTGAGAGGGGTATGATGTGGTGCAGGATCCTCACGTGGGTGTTCGCCGCCGATGTCACTGTCGTTGCAGGCACAGTCCACGTCCTCACCAGGCAGCGCAATGGCACGCTCCTCAAAGTGAGTGAGGGGCCTAATGTGGGCCACTCCACCCTTGGTCTGGGACCTCTCCCTGCTGTTGTGAGCCAGCTTCTCCTGCATGAAAAGAGATGGAGAGAGTGTGAGCAGGATGCATGGTGCTGCATGGAATGTTTGTGTGGTGAGTGGAGACATGGACAGGATGATGACTTGAGCTTCAGGGGATATGAGCCTGATGGAGATGTGAGGGTGAGTGTGAGAGTTAGTGGCGTTGACCCTTGAGGTGTGAGATCTATGTGGCTGTGTGATCAGTTTGGGAGTATGTGAGTTGGGTGTGATGAGAAGAGTGTCTTACCTTGGTGGAACATATGAGACCTTTCATCCTATTTCAGCACTGGGTGTCTGTCCTGTTTTGCAGGGCGTTGGTGCTGACCACCGCTGTCACTGCCTCCCATGCTGGATTGGCGACTTTGCTTGCAGCTTCCTATCCCTTGAAGAGTGCTGGGTCCTGGCAGGGGCAGCCTTTAAATATGGCACCCGGTTTACTGAAGGACTCAGGGTGATGGCGTGGCGGGCGAATCAGAGGCTGCCTCCTCAGTGACCCGGGTGTGTTTCCCGGGAATGCACGTTAAATGAGGCAGGATTGGGTCGATACGGTGCGAACACCCGTCATTGCGGCCAGCAGGTAAAACGTTCTTTTTCCAGCCCATACTGCACCTAGTGCAAATCTGGGACGATTCTGGCCAAAGATTGAGCTAGATTTCTCTCCAATGGGCAGCTCGCAAGTAAGGCAGAGCTTCCATCCACTCATAAGGAACTCAAAGCATTTTCCTGGGGCAGAATTTTTCATTCCGCAGGCACCCGACCCGAATGGGAGTGAGATAGTGCACGGTAACACCGGGTGAGTGTCCCGACATCATCGCACACTCTCCTGACATTTCGCTCGGCAGGCACTCGCCAGAGGAGGCAGTGCACCCGCCGACAATTAAAAGGCCCATTAAGTCCCTTAATCAATTAAGTAAATTATATTTTTCGCTGCCTGTCCAACCATTTGGCTGGCGGGCAGGCGAATAGGCCGGGCGGCCTTTGCATTTTCAACAAATCCTCATCCACGGGTGGGATAAGGTTTCGGACAGTAATTTAAAAAAAAAAATTAACTCATTTTTAACATGGCCCTGCTCATGTGATGGAGTCACACGAGGAGACATGTTTTCCTTATGTTTTAAATTTTTATTTTTAATGTTAAGAATCTTCAGCTCCCTGAGGCAGCTCTGTGCCTTTGGGGAGCTTTCTCTGAGCGCACCCCCCGTGTATGCACACACTTGTGCGCCCACGCTCCTTCCACCCCCGCCCCAGGGGTGCTGGGGTTATCAGCGTGCGTTTCGCGTTGGCTGGCCGCTAATTGGCCAACCAGCATGAAATGGAGGTCGGGGCTGGATCGCGGGTGGTGGACCATTGCACGGCCGCTCCTGGGACTGCCCGCTGCGCCCATCCGACGAGGTAAAAATTCTGCCCCTGGAAGAAGCCTTGTTGGACATACGGGGTGGGTTTGTAGTGATATCCCGACTAACAGGCAAATTCAGCAAAAACAGATGTGCTGGTCATTAATCACATTATAGTAACAGCAGCTTGCATTTATAGAGAGCCTTCAACAGAGTACAAGATTAAAGGGACAATTTAAGCCACATAAAGCAAACTTAGCTCAGGTGAGTTGGGTTAAAGAAACGGGAGGCAATTTTAACTTCACTTGCAAGATAGGGAATCCATCGGATTGAGCGGAACACTGATTTTACACTCTGCCCAATATTATTCATTGATGTCCATCTAGAGTGAAACCAGAAAGAGCAACAGAAAATTCTGGAAAATCTCAGCAGGTCTGGCAGCATCTATGGAGAGGGAAACCGAGTTAATGTTTCAAGCCCGTATGACTCTCCTTCAGAGCTGGCACTCTTAAAGCGAAACCAGGCCTGGTGCAAAATCAACATTGCACCCAATCAGTTTCCCGTCAGTTTCCCGACGGCTGGAAAGGGTTAAAATTGCCCCCAATAGGCAATTTCACTTTTAAGGAACGGCGTGAAGGAGAAGAAAGAGGTGGAGAGGCTGAAAGGTTAGGGGAGGGAATTCAAGATCGGGGACTAAGCAACTGAAGGTAAGGCCGCCAAAGTGGAGTAATGAAAATTGGGGGTGCAAGAGGCCAGAATTGGAGGAAAGCAGAAATATTTGAGTGTTGTAGGGGTGGAGGAGGTTACAGGGATAGGGACGGGAACTTTGTTGTGTGAAACCCCATAACAGCAGGGATTGTACTTCAAAGTAGCCTGTCATAAATTAAGTGAAGCATTAAGGGATGTCCTGAGAGAGCTGATGAGATGCCACATAGCCACAAGTTCTTCCTATAGGTTTGTTAGTGTCAACAAATGGGGAAAGACTCTGATCCTAAATGAAAGTCAAAATTACAGATAAAAAATAGAATTGAATGATATTTTAAAAGGGGATTTCTGGAACTTTAACATGTTCAAGTTGCATGAACTTTAGAAGGTTAAAACTATTCTCATGGAGATTGAGTAATATTGTGTAATGAATCATTTCAATGTCGACAGATGGTAACATTCTTGATGGCATGAGCCCCCTTTACCAGGAAATCTGATTATTTTGACAGATTTCTTTGAAAAGCCATTTATTTTGACACCTATATGCAAAACCTCTAATGTATTGAGTAGCGACTAGTTGAATGGATTCTACATTGGAAAGACTATCAATGCTGAAATGGAGAGTCAAAACATCTTCCCATCCATAATAGGAACATCTGGATAATGTTTCCAATGATTATTTCTGAACAGTTCCATGATGAAATAGAATTAATTTTCAGTATAACAATGTTTAAGAGCAGGTAAGTGATTGCGGGCAGCAAATTGAGTTCATTTCGCTGAATTATTTGACGGTATTCTCTACTTCATCACCAGGATCAATTATATTTTCCATGGAGAATCCGTGAAATATGCCGCGAACTAAAGAAATAAATTCTGCCTGAAAGCAGTAAATGCTGTATTAATTAACAATTAATTATCAACATTAATTAAAAAAAAGGAGCTATTTAAGAGCAAGATCAAAGGTTAAAATGACAAATAGAAATCAAGCGAGAGGTGGAGCATAGTGATTCCTCAGCAGCTGGAGCTTTGGAACTGTCATGACTATAAGACAAGGATATAACAGCCTATAAGGTCAAGGATGGAGAAGGCAAGATTAGGACATATATTCTAGAGTGGCTGTTTAATTTACCTCCCTGCGCAACCTGTTCTCAGGAGATTAGAAGAGTTGCGTAGAGAGTAGGTTTGAGCAGCTTGTGCCTTTTCTTTCATATTCTCACTTAGTAATCTTCTCAAATCACAATTAAAATGCATGTGTATATATTTGTTTTGACCTTTGCTCATCCGTTATTTCAAGTAAGTCTATTTATTATTAACTGTGGTCACAATATTACTTTGGAGTCTTTGCACAAGTCCCTGTTTGTGGATGGCATTTCCATAGAAACGCAATACGTCAACACTAGTGTATAACTTGCCCTTCTATATTTAGAGAACATTAAAACATGCATGAAGATGCAAAACTAATTCATCAGGAGCTGTTTTAACAGAAAGAGCTGTGGAGGCAAATATTTGAGCAGGTTGAAAGCTGGGGAGTTAGATTTCGTTAGACTCGCTGCTACTCATTTTATGAAGTTTAAAAAAAGTGGGCAAAATAGAATGTTTTTAAAAAAAATAAAATCTGCTAGTAATTGTCAAGTTGTAGTGTTTTGCCCTAATCAGTATGGCTATGGCAAGTGTTCACTATTCTGACCTATTCAGCTGTAGCTATTTCAGCCATATTGTTGCTGTGACGTGGAAGGAACATCAACACTGATGGTATGAATGCTCAGGGGCAGAGATGTCACGCATAAAGAGTTGAGGTGGGGGTAGAGAGAGGTTACATAGTCATAACAACTGTGTGAATAATAGCAGAGTCGAGTTCTGGGCTTTATTTAAATCTCTATATAACATAGAGATGAAATGGTGATCTAAATCAGATATTTACGATGTTAAAAGAGTTCAATCGGGTAGATAGCACGAAAGTCTTTCCTCTAGTGGGACAGTGAATAACCTTAAAATTAGAATTAAAATTAAAATTAGAGTTGGACCATTCGCACAAAGGGTAGTGGAAATATGTAACTCTCTCACTCAAAAAGTTGTTGCAAATTTCAAAACTGAGATTGTTAGATTTTTGTTAGGCAAGGATATTAAGTGTTACGGAACCAAGGAATGCAGATTGAGTTAAGTCACAATCAGCCATCATCTAATTGAATGCTGAAACAGGATCAAGGGGCTGAATCACCTACCCCTGTTCTTACATTCTATCTAACATAATCACCAACCAGGCGGGTCAAAATAGTTAATTTAATGAGGTAGTTGGAAGGACTCAAATTGAGTATTCCTATCAATCTCAATCTTAAATAAAATAGTTGACATATTGATTGATTTTATATGTGAAGTTATTACCCAGTGAAATGGAGCAACTGTAGTAAAAGCTGGCAAAACGTATTCCAATCCTCAACTGTTGGGATAGTTCAATGTTGAGTCTTCTTCCAGCTTCTGGCTGTAATGCGGGCCCTCATTGCTGAGTTCAAATCCTTGATCCCTAATCTATCTCTCTGGGCTGTCCCAGATTTAAAAAATCAAAATATGGAAACCAGGGCTTAAGGTGGGACTGATGAGGAATGGAATAGATCAATAGCTGATCGAAACCAGCAGCGAATGGGTAGATATTCAGCAAATTACTGCACTTAGCTGCAAAATAAAATGCAACACACATCAGCTTGCCTGCAAAAGAAAGCAAGTGTGGATTGCCACCCACTGCAGTCAAATGTCAAGCTGGCCTAGAGGCCGAATGTCAGGTCTTGTAGTAAGGTCACGCTGAGGAGGGAATGATAAGGACAAGGGATACTTTTGCCACATTGGCAAGGGTGGATTCCATTTCCTCAACAGTGGGGAGAAAAAAAAACCTCAAAACTCAAAAACAATCTCACTCCAACCCAAACCAGCCAGAAGGCCTGACGCTACCACTCTCCTCTGTGGAAATTTCCTGCACTCAAGTTTCACCAGAGCGGAAGTTGTTGGGGGGAAAGTAATGGACAGAGGTTCAGTGACTGTTATCTCCGACTAATTTCAAACCCCTACTGAGCTGACTGCGGCATTAGCTATCAAAAGATTACTGCTGTACTGCTCCCATGGAAACACAGTCATTTCTTTGACCTTCTATAATGAGACACTTATAACAACAATTAACAGTAGATGCCCTTTCAAATAACATTGGTTAAGAATGCAGAGCATGAAGAATAAGTACTAATAATATTCTTTATGGGCAATGCACAGGCAGAGTTTCAAATATTTTCATCTGTAATTGGAAAGAATTCACTGATACTAATTTTACCAAAGATTGGTGATATCTGTTGATTAATTGCAATTAACTATCACATGTACTAATGAACGTCCTGTGGCATTTCTCACAAGTTAATGATAGCCCTGAATTTAAGCTAAGTTGGGGTTATGAAAATCATGCAATCTTGACCTGCTTCCAACCAGTCTCTGCCTCTCTTTTTTTTAACATTCAAAAAATTAATACGGAGGTCATGGTTAGTGCCTCTTGTACTATCTTGCTCCTATCTCACCACTTCAGCAACACCCAGTCCTTCATGCTTAAAGTAGCTGGAACTTGTGGTATGGATGGCATCACCCAATACCAATCCTGCTACTTCCATCCCCTCTGCCTCCAGTGAAGGTGTCTTTGCATTGCCAAGATGCCAGGCTGGCTAAAGTGGTGCCGACAATTCTGATTTTTCCAACATATGGGGAAATTTTGATTTTATTCCCCAAACTCAGTGTGCTTCATACTTCTAAGGGAAGATAGAGAGCAGCCTTGAAACACTCCCAAAGTGCTGCTGTGACGCAAAAAATGGGCAGCAAAAAGCTCCAGATCACGAAGCACAAATTGTTGGGCGTTTAAGGTTAGTCGGAAATGTTTGTAGCGGTCCTGTCCTAAATTCTGTCCCATCCCTTGTTGGGATTTGCACAGACAATTGCTTAATTTAGGGACTAAAGCTTCACCTTTGGAGGACCAGAGTGAAGTAAAACCACTTCTTTAGTGGTTTGCATTTATATAGCAATTTCCACAGCTTTAGGACATCCCAAAGTATTTCAGTATTTACTGCTGAAATATAATTATTGCTGTCTTGCCAGCTAATGCTTTAACTAATTTCAACACTGCAAGGGCCCATATACATAAATAAACAGATAATCTGTTTATCTGAGGGATAAATATTGGCCAGGACACTGGGATCACTCCTATGCTCTTCTTTGAGTGGTGCTATGTTGTCTTTTACATTCAGCAGAGGGAGCATTTGCAAAAGTTCACATCTGACAATGTACCACTCCCTCAGTGCAGCATTAAACTATCAGACATGGATCATCATGCTCAAGTTTTATGAAGTGATGCTTGTGTATGCAACCATAGCTGTTGCTGCTTTTATTGTGTCATCCATTGTCATCCATTCATGGCATACCCAGCTTAAAGGGTTAAATTATAGAGACAGGTTGCTTAAACTAGGCAGGTATTGAATATTGAAAATTTAGAGATGATCTAATTAGGTTGTTTAAAAGATCAAAGGAGGACAAAGGAAGAAGCTATTTTTTTCCTGGTTGGGGAAGGAGGCATGATCTTAAAATTAGGGTTAGACCATTCAGGAATAATGTCAGAATGCATTTCTTTACATAAAGGTGTTTGAAATCTGGAACTTTAATCTTCAAAAAAAAGGCTAGTTTGTGTTTTGTGCCTCAGAGATATGCAGAGATGACTCTCACCGGGTTCTATGTGGGAACAGCAGCTTTATTACAAAGCTTTGAAAATGTCTGCAGTCACAAGTTTACAGCTAGCTTACACAATATACAGCACCATTCATGACTCCTCAAATTCTGAAGCAGTCCATGCCAATATGCAGCAAGACCTGGACAACATTCAGGCTGAAGCTGATAAGTGGCAAGTAACGTTTGCATCACACAAATGCCAGACAATGGCCATCTCCTACAAGGCAGAATAAAACCATCTTCCCTTGACATTCAATGGCATTACCATTGCTGAATCTCCCACTATCAACATTCTGGGCTTACCATTGACCAGAAACTAAGTTAGACCAGCCATGTAAAATACTGTGGCTACAAGATCAGGTCAGAGGCTGGGAATTCTGCAGAGAATAACTCACCTCCTGACTTCCCAAAGCCTGTCCACCATCTACAAGGCATGGAATGTTCTCCACTTGCCTGGATGACTGCGGCTCCAACAGCACTAAAGAAGCTTGACACCATCCAGGACAAAGGAGCCTACTAGATTGGCATCCCATTCACCAACTTAAACATTCATTCCCTCCACCACCAACGCACAGTAGCAGCAGTCTGTACCATCTACAAGATGCACTGGAGCAATTCACCAAGTTGGATAGCACCTTTCAAGCCTGTGACCTCTACCAACTAGGAAAGAGGTAAAATAGAGGCATGGGAAAACCACCAGCTGCAAGTTCCTTCCAAGCCAAACATCACCCTGACTTGGAACTATATCAACATCTCTTTACTGTTGCTGGATCAAAATCCTGAAACTCATTTCCTAACAGCTCTATGGTTGCACGTACAACAGATGGGCTGCAGCGGTTCAAGAAGGCGGCTCACCACCACCTCTCAAGGGCAATTAGGGATGGGAAACAAATGCTCGCCTAGCCAGCCACGCCTTCATCCCGTGAAAGAATTTTAAAAATTGAATGGCAGAACAAGCTCAAGGTGCTAAATGGCCTATTCCTGTTCCTATGGTCAGGATTTTTCATTGGTCGGGCAGGCTCGGTGGGAGCGGGCGAGGGTGGTCACGGAGCTGACCACCATCCACGATCACCTCTGCACCGCCAATTAAGGCCCACCCAGCGTGGAACACGAGCAGTAGCGCTGCTACCTGTGCGGGCGGGGGGAGGAGGGAGAGTCGGGTCCAGCGCTCCTTCACGCATGCACGTGAAAGGACGCTTCAATCTCTCTGAGGCACGGAATAGAATAAATGCAGTAAAAATGTAATGAAACATATCCCCTCGTGACTGCGTCACATGAGATGGGACATGTTTTCATTTTTCAAAGAAAGTTTTTATTTAAGTCGTAATAGCTTTAGGAAACCTCATCCCGCTCGTGGATGAGGGTTCCTAAAAAACATTAAGGCCTTTAGGTTGGACGGGCATCGTAAATTTGAAATTAATTTGTTCGTTAATTGCCTTAATGGGCCTTTCAATTATCGGCGGGCGCACCGAACAAAATATCGCAAGGCAGCGCGATGACATCGGGACGCACGTCCGACCTCATCGTGCGTCATTTTACGTTCTAGCGTGTCAGGCCTGCCCCCACACGCCAAATGTAAAATTCTGCCCTATGTTACCATAGGGCAGAATCTTCTGCCTTTCGGTCGGACCGGTCGGGACAGGCGCGGAGCCAATTGCCGCCCGTGATCGGCTGCATGCCGCCATTTTAAGTGGGCGGGCCAATTAAGGCCTGCCCAGCGTGCTGCATGCCTGGTAGAGCTCAGCGCAGCCTGGTCAGGCGGGGGGAGGAGCGAGAGTCGGGGCCTGCGCTCTTTTGCGCATGCGTGCGAAAGAGCGTTTCAGTCTCCCTGAGGCAGGGAGCTGCTTCAGGGAGATTACATTCAAAATGAAAGTTTCAAATAAAAAAAGAATAAAATTATTTAGACATGCCCCCTCATGTGACAGTGCCACATGAGCTGGGACATGTTTATGAATTGTGTGAAAAATATTTATTAGTTTAACAAAACCTTCATAAAACCTCATCCCACACGTGGATGAGGTTTCATGCAAAACACAAAGGCCACTTGGGCTCTTCGCCTGCTCTCCAACCTTAAGGTTGGACGGGCAGTCCTGTCAATTGCCTAAATTGGTCTATTAATGGCCATAACAGGCCTTTGACAGTTCGGCGGGCGCGCAGCCGCCTCCAGCGTGCGCCCACCGAATGAAAGATCGGAAGTTTGCGCGGTGGCATCGGGACGCACGCCCAATGTCATTCTATGCGTCGGCTTGCAGGGCCCACCCCCACACGCCGACGGGAACATTCTGCCCATGGTGTACAATACCATTCAACACGCCTTGTCTTATTTTCTCAAATTCTTCTTTAATGAATAATGAGGAAACAAAGAATGTGAGAAAATAACAAACAAGGTTAAAAGCAGGATATGGAAAGCTGAGAGAGTATGGGTAAAACTTTGTTCTTCTTAATTTTTTTTTTAAAGTTTTAAAAAAAACTATTTTCACCTATACCAATAAATTGGGAATTGTTACAAATGAGAGAGGATTCTGAGATGCGAGCACTAGTAACTTGCTGATGAGAATCAAGAAGTTACTGATATTTTGTAGATATTTCCTATTGGTCTTTATTAAAGGAAAGGCTATCAGAGAGCAGATGATAGTTGTGATGATTGATCACAAGTTGAGCAATATTCTGATGGATAAAAACATGTTTTATATGTTTGTCAGGCGGGGGGGTAAAAATTGCAGAGGGCCGAGAAATTATTTGGGACAATTTTAACATAAATCACCCATTGGCAAATAGATAGAATTATGAGCAGAATCTTCAGGTCGGTGTGCGGGGGAGGGCCCCGCTCGCCAACACGTAAAGTGACACTCGATGTTGGGCGTGCATCCCGATGTCACCGTGGGTCACTCCGATCTTCAGTTCGGCCAGCGGGTGCCGGAGTTAGCTGCGTGCCCGCCGAACTGTCAACGGCCTGTTAATGAACTAATTGAAGTAATTCTCAGGGCTGCCCGTCCAACCTTAAGGTTGGAGAGCAGGTGAAGAGCCCAGGCAGCCTTTGCATTTTTCATGAAACCTCATCTACAGGTGGGATGAGGTTTCTTGAAAGATTTATTCATGAAATAAAACTTTTTTCCAAAATTTATAAACATGCCCCAGCTCATGAGACACCGTCACATGAGGGGACATATCTGAATAATTTTTAAAATTTTCTTTTTCACTTTTCATAATGAAATTAATCACACGCATGTGCGAAAGAGTGCAGGCCCCGACTCTCCCTCCTCCCCCGGCCCACATAGGTTACGCTGAGCGCTTCCGGGTGCGCATCACGCTGGGGGGGCCTTAATTGGCCCACCCACGTGAAATGGCAGCGCGCAGCCGATCGCGGGCGGCGATCGGCTCCACGCCCACCCGCACCTGTTCCTGACTGACCTGCCCGACAGGGAGAAAATTCTCCCCTACGGGTAACACTGATTTCCACCCTACCCATTCTGGATTGAAGTTTCTGGAGAGTAATATTGGGCAGAGTGTGAAAGCAGCATTGCACTTGATTTTGCCCAGTGAGTTAGGTCAAAGCTGGCAGCTATATTTCAGGGCTTTATGTAGTGTGACCACGTTCTAGAAGACTGGAGAGTCACCAATAGGATATACATTTTTAAGAAGGAAGACAGACCTTTGGACAATTATAGCCTAGTTGGCTTAACATTTCTAATGAAGATATCTAGATAAGAGTAAATAGCTAGAAGCAGCCAGCACAGGCTTTAAAGTGATGCTTGTCAAGCCTCATAGAATTCTTTGATGAGATACCAGATGTGATAAATAGGGGAAATGCAATGGATACAGGACACATGTACTTTTGGAATGCCTTTGACAAGGTACAACACAGAAGATCAATAGACAACTTTTAAGGGGTATGAAATTGAGGGAGAAATGGCTAGAAGGCAGAGAATAGAGTGGGAGTTAAGGGCAGTTTTCTAGACTGGTTGGAATTGGGTAGTGATGTTTTGCTTGGTTCCGTTCTGGGACAGCTTCTGGCCACTGTGTATAGAAATGGTTTGGTTATAGTTCTAGTGGGAGCAGTGTATTAATTTGCAGATGATACCAAAATAAGAGGTGTAGTTAACTCTTCAGAAAACCAAACTGCAAAAGAAAATTGATAAGTTGCATTAATGGACTAAAAAGTGGTAAATGGAATTCAATGTAAATGTGAAATAATATATTTAGGTGAAATGATAACAGCAGAAATTATACTCTAGCTGATGTATCCTCAGTCCTGTAGAAAAGTTGAGATTGGAGGGTTAGACAAGTTAATGGAATTCTATCCTGTAGGTATAGAATAAAATTCAAGAGACAATGTTGAGCCGAGACAAAACCTTTCAAAGATCACAGTTAGAGTATCATGTGCACAATTGACCTTCGCATCAAAGGAAGAATATTGAGGCTTTAGAGGGCAGGCAATGCAGATTCACAAGGATGCTACCTGATATGAAGAAATACAGATGCAAAGATACAATTGAAAATCATTCTTTAGAACAATGCAGATAATGGGGAGATATAACAGAAATGTTTAAAATAATGAAAGGTTGATACAGGCTAGTTAAAAGCAGACTGCTTCCAGTTTTTGAGGAGTCAACAGGCCTATAGTGTAATTTATAATGCATGGATCTCATTGTAATGTTGATCATCTAGGGTCCTTGTAAAAGACAGGTGTCTTCAGCTGGGGCTGTAGGGAATAGCCTTGATTTCTTGGCCTTCTTATTCAAAAAGTTTATCTTCAAGCCTCAAGAAAAATAATCACTTTAACAGGAGGCTGACTACTGCCTGGTGAACAGTACTCCAGCAGAGCAGTCAAAAGCTTCACAAGAGGAAAGGAGAATGGAGGGGGAGTGAAGGGCACACAACTAAAGAAAAAGAAGAGACTATTTGAATATGAGAGTAATTTTTGGAAAGGGTTCACTCTTGATGCAGAATCCCAGTTGATATAAATTGTGTACTCTGACAGTGTGCCTCATTCTCAAGGCTGCTGATTTTCTGGCAATTAAAATACTCAGATTAAAATCTCACAAATATTACCTTGTACAGGAAGGAATTGAACAACCAATAATCTTTTCCAAAAGAGTTCTTTTATAAGTGGTTCATACAGTTGCATTTCCCTTTGCATGTCAGGTTATATGAATTAAATTTCACTGTAATTGTTTTCTACAGCTTCTTTTGATAGATTCATCAATTAAATCCCTTGCCATAAACTTTCAGCTTGATGAGCATGGTGTTAGCACAAAGCATCAAGTGCACTTATCACAAAGACACATAGCGAGCCTTTGATTTTTTTAGTCCTGATCCATTTATCTCACAGGAGCATCTCAAAGCAAAGGTAACAGCAAGGACTAGAGTGGCATTATATTATTGACATAAAGCATGGACATGTGTCGCAATAAAACCAGATACAAACTTGGGACGTGTTCTTAAGAGTGAAAATAACAAGCTGCCACTCTGACTGTGTAAAAGTCAATCATAAATGTTCGAAATTCAGGTGCATCAAAATTTAGAGAGGGAACAGACAAATTAACATATTAGCTTCACCATAGCCTAGCAAAGGCTGCTTTCACAGATTCAGGTCTGCTGTGAATACTGCCTCAGTTTTGGTGCTGTCACTCTCTCCCATAAGTGGTCTAACAGTCATTCTTTCAATGGCAAAAGAATCCATAGGCTGGATTTTGCATGCCCCCGCGGGATGTGTTTTCGGTGGGGAAGAGGCATGAAAAGAGCCCACTCACCCCCGAGCTCACCCCCAGAACATGAGAGGTGGGCGCACGCCAAAATCGGCAACCCGGCCCCCATATGTAAATAAATAATTAAGGATTACTTGAGCTCGTTGCCAGTCAATTGACCTTGATATTATGCTGCCCGTGCCATAATACGGTTGGCGTGGGCAAGCTGGAGACAGTGGGCAGCCCATTTTTAAAAATAAGTTATAGGAGGACAAGAAGGAAAAGGGGTTACTATTGTCTGGGAGTGCCCTTTGTGCTTCGGGGCAGCCCTCCTAAGATAGCACCTCCCGTTCCTTTCCTACCCACCTGCTCTCCAAAACCCATTCTCCACTCACCAGCCTGCCTCCCTCCCTAAGTTAGCCAGACCTTGCCCGCCCAATGCCTTACTCCGGGTTCCAATAGGCCCTCTTCTTGGCGCTGCTGAGACTGCTGGAGCTGCCGGCAAACCTGATGAGGGGCGGAAGTCCCAATGTGAGCCAACTTAGCCCTCCTGCCCTCAGCGCCCTGTGGCTGCAGGCCAGGCTTGCATGGAGCAAGGAAGCTTCTGGCTGGCTTTTCTTCTGGGGTAGGGGTTTGTGGAGGCGCTCAAGCCATCCACGTCCCTGCAAAATGCAGCCCCATATCTATTTACGTAATCAATGGGAAGAGTATAAAAATGAAACCCTGTGCAATCTGGACCTATCGCCACATCTTTTGCACACATATTTTTTCAATCCCTCTGACGGCAGACCTTATATGAGATGGAGGTTGCTTTGAATTATTAAACTTCTTTATTTCACAGTAATGTGAAAAAGCACAAAGCGTTAGCTCTCAGGGACTATCAGATCAGATTTAGGGTAGGTAGCGGTGCAGCGGTATTATCATCGCTACGGCCTAATGGTATTGAGACCGAGGGTAATGTTCTTCAGACTCACGTTCAGATCCCACCATGGCAGATGGTGAAGTTTGAATTCAATAAAAATCTGGGATTAAAGTTCCAATGATGACATAAGAACTAGGAACAGGAGTAGGCAATTCAGTCCCTCGAGCCTGCCCCGCCATTCAATACAATCATGGCTGATCTCATTTCTGCCTCAACTCCAATTTCCTGCCCTCGCCCCATAACCTTTCAACCCATTACTAATTAAAAATCTGTCCAGCTCCTCCTTAAATTTATTCAGCATCCCAGCATTCACTGCACTCTGAGGTCGTGAACTCCACAGATTCACGACCCTTTGAGAAAAGTAGTTCCTCCTCATCTCTGATTTAAATCTACCGCCCCTTAGCCTAAAACTATGGCCTCTCGTTCTAGAATGCCCCACAAGGGGAAACATCCGCTCCACTTCTACTTTGTCTATCTCCTTTAGCATCTTATATGCCTCAATTAGATCTCCTCTCATCCTTCTAAACTCTAGCAAGTATAGGCCTAAACTGCTCAATTTCTCCTCATAAGACAAGCCCCGCATCTCTGGAATCAATCTAGTGAACTTCCTCTGAACCGTCTCCAATGCAACTACATCCTTCCCCAAGTAAGGGGACTAAAACTGTGCACAGTACTCCAGGTGCGGTCTCACCAGTGCCTTGTACAGTTGCAACAACACTTCCCTATTTTTATACTCTATTCCTTTAACAAAAAATGCCAAAATTCCATTTGCCCTCCTTATTACCAGCTGTACCTGCATACTAGCTTTCAGCGATTCATGCACGAGGACACCCAGATCCCTCTGCACTGAAACATTCTGAAGTTTCTCTCCATTGAAATAATAAGTCGCCTTTTTATTCTTCCGACCAAACTGGATAACCTCACACTTATCCACGTTAAACTCCATCTGCCAAATTTTGGCCCATTCATCTAACCTGTCCATATCCACTTGTAAATTTCTTATTTCTTCGTTGCAACTTACTTTCCCACCTATTTTGGTGTCATCTGCAAATTTAGCCACAGTACCTTCTATCCCTGAACCCAAGTCATTAATATAGATTGTAAATAGTTGGGACCCAAGGACCGAGCCCTGTGGCACCCCCACTAATTACCATGAAACTATTGTCATGAAAACCCATTAGGGAAGGAAATCTGCCATCCTTACCTAATCTACCCTACATGTAACTCCAGATTCACAGCAATATGGTTGACTTAAGTGCCCTCTGAAATGGCCTAGCAAACCATTCAGTTGTATCAAACTGCTAAAAAGTCAATAATAAGGAATAAAACCGGACGGACCACCTGACATCAATCTAGGCACCGGAACGACAATGGCAAGCTCATGTCAACCCTGCAAATGTCAACCCTGCAAAGTCCTCCTTACTAACATCTGGGGGCTTGTGCCAAAATTGGGAGAGATGTCTCACAGACTAGTCAAGCAACAGCCTAACATAGTCATACTCATGGAATCATACCTTACAGGCCATGTCCCAGACACCACCATCACCATCCCTAGATATGTTCTGTTCCAGAGGTGGCAGCACAGTGGTATACAGTCAGGAAAGAGTTGCCCTGGGAGTCCTCAACAATGACTCAGGTTCTGATGTCTCGTAGCATCAGGTCAAAAAGGGGCGAGTAAACCTCCTGCCACAATCTGTAACCTCATGGCCTGTTATATTCCCCACTCTATTATTATCACTGAGCCAGGGGATCAACCATGGTTCAATGAAGAGTGCATGAGGGCATGCCAGGATCAGCACCAGGCATACATAAAAATGTACTTTCAACCTGGTGGAGCTTCAACACAGGACTACTAACATGCCAAAGGGCATAAGCAGCAAGGGATTGACAGAGCTAAGCAATCCCAAAACCAGCGGATCAGATCTAAGCTCTGCAGTCCTGCCACATCCAGTTGTGAAAGGTGGTGGACAACTAAACAACTCACTGGAGGAGGAGGCTCCACAAATACCCACATCCTCAATGACAGGGGAGCCCAGCACATCCTCGGCCAAACCATCTTCAGCTGCTTCATCAATGACCTTCCCTCCATCATAAAGTCGGAAGTGGGGATGTTCGCTGATGATTGCACAATGTTCAGCATTATTCACGACTCCTCAGATACTGAAGCCACCTGTGCCCACATGCAGTAAGACCTGGACAATATCCAGGCCTGGGCTGATAAGTGGCAAGTAACATTCACAGCACACAGGTGCCTGGCAATGAACAGTTCCAGCAAGACAGAATCTAACCATTGCCCCTTGACATTCCCTTCACTGAACTCCCACCATCATGATCCTTGGGGTTACCATTGACCAGAACCTTAACCAGCCATATAAATACTGTGGCTACAAAAGCAGGTCAAAAGTTGGGAAATCTATGGTGAGTAACTGAACTCCTGACTCCCAAAGGCTGTCCGCCATCTACAAGCCATATTTCAGGAGTATGATAGAGGACTCTTCACTTGCCTGGATGAGTGCAACACTGACAACACTCAAGAAGCTTGATACCATCCAGAACAAAGCAACCCACTGGATTGGCATTCCCATCCATCACTTTAAATATTCACTCACTCCACCACCAGCATATAGTGCATGCACCACCTACAAAATGCACTGCAGCAACTTGCCAAGCCTCCTTTACAGCACCTTCCAAACCCACCTAGAAGGACAAGGGCAGCAGACATATGAAAACACCATCATCTCCAAGTTCCTCTCCAAGCCACTCACCATCCTAATTTGGAACTATATCACTGTTCCTTCACTGTCGCTGGGAAATCCTGGAACTCCCTACTTAACAGCACTGTAGATGTTCCTACACCACATGAACAGTAGTGGTTCAAGTAGGCAGCTCACTTCCCTCTTCTCAAGGGCAGTTAGGGATGAGCAACAAATGCTGGCCTAGCCAGCGACGCCCACATCCTGTGAAATATATATTTTTTTAAATTGAATTAAAATGTTCAATACACAATACAAGACAATGGAGGTGGAAATTGGACCATTGGCTACATCTTTCGCTAACAGGGATGTCACATATCAATAAGTTTTTTTTAAATTCAATTATTCATAGAATAGTACAATTGCAATTGTACAATAGTACAAACACAAGAATTTTTTTTATGGGTCTCTGATGCTCATCCTAGTCATGCCCCTCATGGGTAATTGCAAATGCTTCTTTCATTTTGAAGAACTGCTGTAGGCTGAGGGCCTGTATTGTGCAGTTCTATTGTTTAGCGATGATATTGTAGTCTGAACCAAACAGATAATTCCCAAAGTAGTTATCTTCTTGCAGAAGGATTCGTAATTTTGTTGAATTTTTAAAACCAAAACTGCAGGCATAGCTGGTTATCAGCATAATTTCAGTCAATATTTAAGTCAAGAAAGCTTCAGGCTCGTTTCCTCATGATAGATCAAGGGGTAGAAATTTGCTCACACCCACCTACCAGTGCAGTTGGGGTGGAAGGATCAAATCTTGAACATAGGTAGGCTCAATGCTCAGCTGATATTGGGTCTAGGACGTTATTTAAATTACTGTGGTGACTCAAAAATTGGACTGCTGTGATGCCAGAATGGCCCTCAGGTAAGTGGTTAAGGCAAATCAGGAAGGGGAGTGACCAGGGTGGATGGAGATTGGGAAAGGTGTTTGATCAGTTCAGGAAGGGGTATGATGGAGTCAGTTGGGAGGGAAGAGACCGGCATTTTGGGTGCTTAGGGGTGGGGTAGTTGATGGGCTTGGTGGTTTTAGTGGTTGTCAGCAATGGCACATGTGGATTTGACGTGTTATTGGGCAGTGCACTTCTAGAGGCTTCACATTCAGGTAAACATTTTTTGAACACTTTGTGGGTGATCCTTCCGTTCAAAAAAGCCTCCAAGGTTAGGTCTTGAGATGAAATTACTGTTAAGCTCCCAGTTACCACTAGATGCCATCTTGGAAAGGAAGTTGAAGCTTGTGCTAGGAAACGGCCATCCAGAGGATCATTAAAAGGTTGATGTCCACTTAAGTTCCCCACTAGCACTTATTAAGATGCAGCAGAACTGTTCCCTCGCACTAGTCAATGGAATGAGAAGGGATAAAGTTTAATCATCCTCTTCATTACAAGTTCTCACACATTAACTTTGCAGTTCCAGGTTGTAAATACTAAACATCAATGAATGAGAATATATCTTGCTAATTTTGGCATTTTAGAATATAGTGCTTGACTTAACATCCTCTCTTAACAGAGCCAGCTGATGGTGGTTAAAGAAATTGCCACTGAGGGATTTCAAATGCTACTGCACAATGTTGCGTATGAATTTCAGTGCCAGTGCAATGTCAGGTACACAGGCTGTACATCCCAAAGATTGGCTGATCGAATGAAATAGCATGTTCCTTCTGTTGTTCGTGACAAGCAGAGTACAGACAGTACTCAACCACCCCACTTGCAAGATCCAAAATGAAACATATACTGTTAGATGTGTTTCCGCGATTGGGCAGCACTTGCTGAACAATCCTGAGTGTGCCAATTGCTACACTAACAACCAATTTGAGATAATCTGTTGAGCTCATAATGGTTCACTTATGACTGCTAGAAGCAATAAACATTCATGCAGAAAAACCTATTCCCTACAAACAAATGGAAAATGTTCAAGCCTTCAGCCTTTATTGAATTCCTTGGATGTTGGGGAGCCTATAGTACTTCATTGCTTTCTCCATGGCAATACCTCAGTCAATCAGAAAACTTGCCAACCAATCAGCACCCTTTTCTCCTATATTATAAATTGTTGTAAACATTTGAAATTTGGCATTCTTGTGTTTGTCCTGGTGAGTATAAGGTGAAAAGCTTCAGCAACACGTCTCTCATTTCAGTAATATTCAAGTTCTACACTACCAAGTGACATGATAATGTCTTGAAATCCTAAAAGGCAATTTTATGCTGGAGAATAGCAGGTGTTTTGCTCACAGCAATTGACATTCCCCAAGGAAAATCTTCTATACAGTCATTACGACTGATTTGAATATTTGTAAATTGGTATTGTTTTGATCATGTAGAAGCTCTTCTACAAAATGCAAATAACAAATCTAATTACATTTCCACTTAAAAAAAATAAATCACGATTTTACTTTTATCTAGTTGTTGTTGAAATTCTTGACTATGGGCAGAAACTTCTGTTCTTCGAATCTTCGTAAAATGACGCTCAGTGACTTTGGGCTTGCATCCCGATGTCACCACGCATCATTCTGATCTGTCATTCGGCGGGTATGCATCGGAGTCAGCTGCGCGCCCGCTGAACTGTCAAAGGCCTGTTAAGTCCATGAATACACTAATTAACCTAATTGTCAGGGCTGCCCGTCCAACCTGAGGGACATGTGTGAGTGATTTTTAACTTTTTTTATTTTGATGTTTCACATTGACTATAATCTCCCTGAGGCAGCTCCGTGCCTCAGGGAGATTTCTACACTGCCCCAACTCTCCCTCCTCCCCCTGCCCGCACAGGTAGAGCTGAGTGCTACCGGATGCACGTCACACATAAAATGGCGGCACGCAGCCGATCGTGGGCTGCAATCGGCTCCACACCTGCCCGCGCCCGCTCCCAACTAGCCCGCCCGATGGGGAGAAAATTCTCCCCTAATATTTTCTCTTCCTCTTCCAATCGACAGATTTTTTGGCCTGGATTTTCACTGAGTCGGGATGGCTCAGAAGCCCTTTAAAAATGGCGGGCAGGTCCTGATTCTGGGATTCCCGACACCATTCTCAGGTTATCTAATTTTTGGGAGTGCCTTTAAAGGTTGTGGGCTGGTTCCTGTCAAAAGCCCGCATCTAGCACTCCTGACCTGGCCAGTTCCATTGCGTGATAGGCACCTCCAATCTCTTCAATTTTCATGGAGTGAGGCCAGGTTTTCAAAGTGTCCTGGATCATGGCCCCCAAAGGAGTCATAGACTCTAGTCTGCATGAGGGATAAGTTCAAAAGTTGACAGAGCTGTCAACTCTGCCCTTCCCCCCACGCCCTATGGCCCCTCATGCCTCCGATGCCAAGCTCTGCGTTCCACCAACAACATGGTCCCTCATGTGCCCTATGCCTTAGCTGTGGCACATCCATGCCCATTGACTCACTATACACTGTCTAGAACCAATGAACCCTATGGTGGTAGGTGTACAAAAAAGCTTTGAGAAAGGATAATTCATTCATAACTTCCTCTTATGTTGAAAGAAGTCATTTCACTACAAGCTATATTTTTTATTCATTCATGGGATATATTTCCAAGTCAGGATAGTAAGGGCCTTGGAGGGGAACTTCCAGGTGATGGTGTTCCCATCTGTCCGCTACCCTCGTCTTTCTAGATGGTAGTGGTCGTGGGTTTGGAAGGTATAGCCTAAGTAGGCTTGATAATAAGAATAGTGTCAATCTTCCAGACCCTTTAAAGTGTCAGTGACAAAAACCACAAACCCTTAAAACCACTTCATGTTGTGTATACCAACATTGTGAAATTTACAACGGAGATCAGGGCACCTGAGCTGTCAGTGAAACACCATTTTCTCTGGGGCACAAGTGTTTTAGTACTCTAATGGATGCCTGGAATCCCAGCCAAGCATGCATAATGTGAGACCCCAGACAACAATTAGAGTACTAAAGCAACTGCACCCAGAGAAAACATTGTTTCATTGACAGCACGGGTGCTCTGATCTCTGCTGTCAATTTCACAATGTTTGTTTACACAACATTAAGTGGTTTCAAGGGTCTGTGGATTTTGTTATTGATACTTTAAAGAGCCTGGTTGCTTGGCACTTCTATTAGCTGTAGTGAAATGACATGTTTTCAACATAGGAGAACATTATGAATGAATTATGTTTTTTAAAAGTTTTTTGTACACATTTCACTATACATTACAGGATTAATTGGTTCTACGCAGCATATAGTGGGTCAATGGACATGGAAGTGCCATAGCTTGGCATAGGGTGCATGAGGGGCCATAGGGATGGGTGGAAGAGCAGAGCTTGCATAGGGTACATGAGGGGTCATAGGGTTCAGTGGAAGGGCAGAGCTAGGCATAGGGGGCATGAGGAGCCGTGGGGGTGGGTGGGGGCATGGATGGGGCATGGGGAGTGTCTGGAGGGTGATAGAATGTAAGATGTGAGGGCTGAAGGGCCTTTGTGATTTTATTTTAACTAGGACAATGTCCCACTACGTTGAGGCTGGCCTTTTAACCAGCCCACCTCCAGACCCTCTTTGTGGGCATTTTCTTCCAAGGTGAATGGGCTGGGCTGAGCATTTTCCTGACTCCTGCTACCCTCCTTGAGGATGAAAATCCTAGCCTTTGAAACCAAAGCTCACTGTCACCTAATAATTACTTCTTGTTTTACCTCATTCTTATCCTTTTGAACTTCAGTGCTGTGCACCATGACCCCCCTACATGTCAGATTTTCCAATTTAAAAAAATGAAGAAAATCACAAAGCTGTGGGAAAAAGGCAGGAGAGTGTTGCTCTTGCAGAGAGTCAGTACAAATATGACAGGCCAAATGGCCTCCTTCAACGCTGCAAGGATCCTTTGATCTTATGATTCTAAATTTGGAGTGATATATAAAAAACACAAATCTTTCTTGTTGATCAGAAGAACATGTTGCAACAAAACATAAAAACAGTAAAACACACCAAATTAATAAAGTAAATTCCACAATATTGTACGATACAACTCACTTAGAAACCACAATTCAATACATTGCAATGTAATGGGACAGCAGTCAATTCAGGGTAAAATGCCAATCACATTTCAGAAAAGCATTTTGGAAGCCAGTTCACGATGGAAATGTTCCAATGATCCTCAAAATGGCTAAGACTGCAGAACCATAGAAGGAGTCATTAACATAACTGATTGAATGAACTAGGTGTACCTGAAAGAATGCACTTACAAAAACAATGACATAAGCATGAATTTGCACGTCCAATAGAAATGGTTAGCATCGTAAAGCAACAGAATATGATAGATCGGGAAAAACTGACCCCAAAACTTATCTCAGAACGGAATAGAAGCAACAAGAACATAATGCCCTATTTGCTGAAAAATGACTTCATTCTGTGATTTTGGGTTATAGCTCAGTGGTCTTTCATTCAAAATGAATCTTCACTTGCAAACTAACCTATGAGGCAATGCTGTTTCATACTTTTTGTGTTGCACAATTTTGCTTTTTCCATTTCATTTTTAATTTTCATCTTTTACAACCTCTCTAAGTTAACCTACTCAAAATCCCTGGCACTTTATAAAAGATAATTCAAACTGATTGACTTGGTGAATTAGTTTCAATTGGCATTAGCTGCAATTTAGAGCCAAGTTACATGCTTGCAATTTTACTAAGCAATTGTTCTCCTTGCAATTTGAACTCCTTCTAAAATTACAAGATCCTCTTTAACCCTTTAACTGCCGCTGAGTAAAAGCAAGATGATTTCTCGCACTCTAACATGAAAGACTTGCATTTACATAGCACCTTTCCAAAGTATTCCACAGCCAGGGTACTTTTGAAGTGTTGAGATTGCTGTAATTGAGGAAGCCGATCTGTGCACAGCAAGATCCCAAAAGGCACTACAATGATAATGTGCAGATCATCTGTTTTTGTAGTGTTGGTCAGACATAAGATAACTCCCATGCTATTCTTCAAAATAGTGCCATGGGATATTTTATGTCCACCTGAGAGGGCAGACTGGGCCTCAGTTTGGCGTCTTATCTGAAAACTGGTACCTTCGACAGTGCAGCAGACCCTCAGTACTACACTGGAATTTCGGTTTATGCTCAAGACCAGGGATGGGGCTCAAACCCAGAACTGTCGGACTCAGAGGCAAGAGTGCTACCAGCCGAGCCACAGCAGCATGTTTAGATTTAAATACCCATTGTTCTTGAGTATGGTTTTTCGTACACTGAGAATTGTCAGTTTGAGTATGTCCTTTTGAGCTTGAACGCGGTTTTAAAATTAAAAGCAAAACACTGTGGAAGCTGGAAATCTGAAATATAAACAAGAAATGCTGGAAAAACTCAGCAGGTCTGGCAGCATCTTCTGTGGAGAGAGAAACAGAAGCCGGGGATTTCCGGCCCCGTTGCGGGTGGGACCCATCACGGGCGAGGCGATGCCCCGGCCAGAAGCCCATTGACTTGTGGCGGGACCGGACGATCGCGGCAGCGGGCGGGTATGGAAAATACCGCCCAGAGTTAATGTTTCAAGTCTGTGTTGTTCCCCTTCTGATATAAACTCTCTATATATAAGCTCTACCCACCGCCCCCACAGCCCTTTATAGGCCCTATGCCAACTTATGCCAACCCACGAGCCCCCCCCCAACTCATCTTCATGGCCCTTTAAAGCCAACTTAGGGCCAAATTTTCGCTCCTGAATTTTCTTGATTCCGTGTACCTGACTCAGAAGAAACTGCCGAATTTTCATTCAGGGGACAGGCGGCAGGGTGGGGGGTGTTGGAGAGAGCTGGGGGAGGGGGGGAATTTGGGTGCTAACTGCAGTTGGGCCCACCAACTCCGGAAACAGTGCAGAGGCAGCCACAGAGGCTGCCGGGTGCCAAGGCTGGCTGTTTAGAAGGCTCACCTCCATTCTCTGGGACTTCGTCTCAGTTGTGTTAAAAGAAGGAAAACAAAAAACAGCCCTCTAACCTTCACCCTCACATTCCATCATGCTCCACACACTCCCAACGCCCCATCCATGCCAATTCATGTCACCTCATGCCCCCCCCACCCACTCCCATGCCTCCTCATGGCCTCCATGTTAACCCATGCCCCTTCACCCACCCTTCATGGCTCTTTATATCCCCATGCCAACTTAGTGCCAACTCGTACAAACTAATGCTCCCCACCCACCACCCTATGTCCTTACCCAGTATCCACCATGGCCAAATCTCAGGAAACATGTGAGATGGAATAAAGAAAAGTACTATGTATTTATTAAAGACTTCACTATATCATAAAAACACTCTCATTCATAAAAGTCCATTCAATACATTTAAATCCATTCAAGTACTAAAACCCTTAAAGCAAACATTTGTATTCACTGTCCCACATCAAACACAGTTAATATCTTTATAACCGCTTGGAGTTGTCAGTCAAACTGTGAACTTACAGGCCCTCTACTATGATAATAATAGGCTGTGAAAGCAGTATGAATACTAATGTTAGGCTTCAGGCTTATATCAATAAACAGCTAGTGAAATTATATGCAACCAATATTTTCAACTGCAGGCTGTTTTCTTTTCAAGAATTTAAAGAACTGGGGATGTGACAGCTTGACACTTCTACAGACCTTATCCACCTTTTATGCACATTTTTGTCTACTCTTAACAATTCCAAAGTGGTACCTGACCTCTCCCAAAGTGGGGCTTGACCTCTCCCAAAGTGTACCTTACTTCTGCAAAGAACTCCAGCAGGTTTTGGACCTTTTCCTCAAATGTCTAAAGCTCACGAGTTCGATTTCAGAAACCCAGGTGACCAAAATTGCTTCTGAGTGAAGGCAATTGCACTTTTAAATTTGAAGCTGCCTCTGTGAACTGCAGATGGGCAAAATACATCCTGCCCCTGTACAGCTCCCCCCAGTGAAAAATGGATTCAGTGGTGGGCCTCCCAGAATTGGAGATCTGGTACCATTTGTGCTGAGGCAGAGAGTCATTCCAATTCAGCAAAAATTCAGACCTACATTACTTAGGTACTGCATTTGCACTGAAGGACTTTGTGATATCCTGGGGTTAGGAAAAGCACAATATAAATGCAAGTCTTTCTCTGGTGAGAAACTGGGGATTTTATTTGGCAGTGGGGTCAGGACTGTTCTCCCAATGAATATGCTGTTACACCACCAAAGAAGGTGCCACTACCTGACTTGCTGGCGGGTAATGAAATGAAGCAAAAAAGATAATCCAATGCAGAGGGGAAAGTTGGGGAAGTGATCAACACAATCTAATTCTGACCCTTGCTCGAACAGAAAGGAAAAAGACAACTGACTTGGAAAAAGGGCAAAATAGAACGTGCCCAGATTAAACAGGTAGAAAGAGGTTGATCACAATGGGAAATTTTTAAACAGGAGATGGAGAAGGTGCAAATTCAGTACATTCGGGTGAGGGGAGTAGGGAGCATATTGAAAGCTGGTGTCCTGTGGATGATTTAAAAAGTTAGATTAAGTTTGTAACTAAAAATAAGACCAGTTAGTGCTTACAATTCAAATAAAAAAGAAAGCCAGAACAAACATAAAGACAATAGGAAAGTTACAATGAGGGAGGTTAGAAAAACTAAAAGATCTTAACATGCGTCTTCACCCAAGAGAATGAGGATGAAGGTATCGAACTTGGGGAGAGAGACTGCGAGGTTCTGGAGCAAATTGATATAGGGAGTGACAAGGTATTGGACATGTTGGCATGCTTAAAAGTGGACAAATCTCCAGGTCTGAATGATTTGTGTCCCAGACTGCTGAGGGGGGCAAGGGAGCAGATTGCAGGGGCTCTGACCCAAATTTTGAATTCCTCTCTGGCCACGGGGGAGGTGCCAGAGGACTGGAGAACAGCTAATGTGGTTCCGCTATTTAAGAAGGGTTGTAGAGAGAAGCCAGGGAACTACAGGCCAGTGAGTCCCACATCGGTGATAGGGAAACTATTGGAGAAAATTCTGAAGGAGCGAATCTATCTCCACTTGGAGAGGCAAGGTTTGATCAGGGATAGTCAGCATGGCTTTGTCAGAGGGAGGTCATGCCTAACAAATTTGATTGATTTTTTTGAGGTGGTGTCCAGGTGTGTAGATGAGGGTAGCGCAGTTGATGTAGTTTATATGGATTTCAGCAAAGCCTTTGACAAGGTCCCACATGGGAGACTTATAAAGAAGGCAAATGCACATGGGATACAGGGTAATTTGATAAGGTGGATTCAAAATTGGCTTAGTTGTAGGAGACAGAGGGTGATGACAGAAGGATGCTTTAGTGACTGGAAGCCAGTGTCCAGTGGCTTACCACAGGGATCTGTGCTGAATCCCCTATTATTCGTCATTTATATAAACGACATAGATGACTATGTGGGGGGTAGGATTAGTAAGTTTGCGGATGACACAAAGGTTGGCCGGGTGGTTAACAGTGAGGCTGAGTGTCTTGGGCTACAGGAAGATATAGATGGGATGGTCAAATGGGCAGATAAATGGCAGATGGAATTTAACCCTGAAAAGTGTGAGGTGATACACTTTGGAAGGAGTAATTTGACAAGGAAGTATTCAATGAATGGCATGACACTAGGAAGTTCTGAGGAACAAAGGGACCTTGGCATGTGTATCCATAGATCTCTGAAGGCGGAGAGGCATGTTAGTGGGGTGGTGAAAAAGGCATATGGGACACTTGCCTTTATCAGTCGAGGCATAGATTACAAAAGTAGGGAGGTCATGTTGGAGTTGTATAGAACCTTGGTGAGGCCACAGCTGGAGTACTGTCACCACATTATAGGAAGGATGTGATTGCACTGGAGGGGGTGCAGAGGATATTCACCAGGATGTTGCCTGAGATAAAATATTTAAGTTATGAAGAGAGGTTGGATAGACTTGGGTTGTTTTCGTTGGAGCAGAGAAGACTAAGGGGTGACCTGATCGAGTTATACAAGATTATGAGGGGCATGAAGAGGGTGGATAGGGAGCAGCTGTTCTCCTTAGTTGAAGGGTCATTCATGAGGGGACATAAGTTCAAGGTGAGGGGCAGGAGGTTTAGGGGGGGATATGAGGAAAAACTTTTTTACCCAGAGGGTGGTGATAGTCTGGAATGCGCTGCCTGGGAGGGTGGTGGAGGCGGGTTGCCTCACATCCTTTAAAAAGTACCTGGATGAGCACCTGGCACGTCATAACATTCAAGGCTATGGGCCAAGTGCTGGTAAATGGGATTAGGTAGGTAGGTCAGGTGTTTCTCATGTGTCGGTGCAGACTCGATGGGCCGAAGGGCCTCTTCTGCACTGTGTGATTCTGTGATCTTAAGAGAAAACAGAAATTGAGTATTGCTGAAAAAAAGAGCTTTTTTGTTGAAGGTTTTCATCTTGTACTCATCAGGGCAATTGGCAAGAAAATACCAAGTTTTTCCAGGTATTTTTATTTTTGTTTTGGATTTCCAGCACCCGCAGTTTTTTTGCTTTTAAGAAAATACCAATGTCTGGGGAATAAACAACTTTATACTATATGAGAAGAGAGTGCTGATTTGTTGGCAAGTAGACTCTGATTGGTAGAGGTGTTGCTATGGAGAATGCACCAGTTAATGGTGACTGACAGTTAACTGCCAAGCATTGTTTGAATTTTAAACCAGGCAGATTGATCCTGACAGTCACTTATTGTTCAGCTGAAACAGGTGCTATGTGTGTACATGTTCTTTCCGTCTGCAAAGAACAGGGCCCTGTGTATTAATATATGTAGCTTCCTGTACACACTGCGAGCCCGGCTGATAGTCTTAAATTGGTTGTTAGTGTAATTTTTCGCATACTGAGGATTATTTAGTAAATGTTGCCCAATCGCAGAATCACATCTAATGTTGTTTTGAGTTTTGCAAGCACTTCAAGCCAAAAAGACATTCTGCCTATCACACAAATGAATAATGTGGTATATGAATTTCAGTGCCAGTGTGATGCTAGGCATGTAGGCCAAATGCCCTGAAAACTGGTGGATTGTATCAAACAGCACATCCCTTTGCTGGTCACAATGGGCAAGGTATAGACCATACCCAACCAGCACATGCTTGCAGTGCAGAGCATTTGCATGTACTGGAAGCTACATATATTAATACCCAGGGCCCTGTTCTTTGCAGACAGAAAGAACATGTACACACATTGCGCCTGTTTCAGCTAAATAAAATGTGACAGCCATTCGCTGGTTCATTCCCTAGGGCAATGATTTGACCAATCACAGTCATTCTCCCTGGTTTAAATTTCAAACAGTGTTTGCCAGTTAACTATCAGTCTCCATTAACTGGTGCATTCTCCATTGCAATGCCTCTAACTATCAGAGTCCGCTTGCCAACCAATCAGCACTCTCTTCTCATGCAGTATATATATGTTGTTTCCCCCGACATTGAGTTATTTTCTTGCGAATTGTCTTGATAAGTGCAAGACAAAAAGTTTTGACAAAAATGTCTCCTTCAGCAATACTCAAGTTCTGTACTATCAAATGACTATTAGAAAACAGAAGCATAAACTGGAAAACTGTAATAAAAGTTAATAAAGCAACAGAAAATGGTCAATGTAAAAGTAGGGCTCCTACGTGCCATGTAAGCTTACCAGCTTAAGGTTGCTGTACGAGTAAAGGACTTGAAGATTATAGTTAACAAAATATTGAAGGTCCTCGAACATTGTTATAAGGCTGTTCAGAAAGTGAATCAGTATTGCCAGTCGAATTAAATATATTGTCACATCTCCAACTTCCCTATCCTCTCCAAACTCCTTGAACATCTTGTTGCCTCCTGAATCCACATGTCCATTTTTCCCACAACCTCTTGCCTGGATCTCTCCGATCAGGATTCCACTGCTGCCACAGCACTGAAACCTCATGAATTACAGTCACAAACCACATCCAATGTAACTGTGGTGCAATTTCTCTCCTCATCTTTCTCCACATTTGTGCAGCCTTTGACATGATCTACCACATTCCCTCTTCTCATATCTCTCTATTGTCACTGGGATTGTCTTCTCTTGGTCCTACAGCATCTCCAGAAATGCTCTCTCCCTCCCAGACCAGACACAGATGACAGACTTAGTGAATCAGGAGGGTTTTTATGACAAGCGATGATAGTTTCATGGTCACCATTACTGAGACTAGCTTTCAATTCCAGACTTTGTTAATTGAATTTAAATTCCACCATGTGCTGTGGCGGGATTTGAACCCATGAACAAAGCCTTGGTCTTTGGACTATTAAACCAGTCATGCCACAGTCTCCTTCCCTTTGGATTACCCTTCTGAGTCACCTCAGGGTTTTCTCTATTTTAAAGGTACTGCATAATTGTGAGTTGTTGTAGTAGTTATATGTTGATAGCTAGGTTAATGTAAAATGATCAACATGGTGCAGCTCATGTCTCTCTCGTTTTCTCCTCAGTAAATGTTGCCTGTTTCTAATTGACCAACAGCTCATTAGACAGAAACAAATACAGATTCTCCCCTCACTCAATATATTGGCCAGGTTATGCACTTGTGGGATTTCTCATTCCCTGAGTTATTCTACTGAGTTAGTGGTTTACTAATCACAGCTGATAGGTGGGATCTCTGGGGCATTTGAATAAAATTTTCTTGTCAGTACACATTTTGCTGAGGAATAATCAACACACTGACGCTTTTCTGTTTGATTTTCTGAAATTGTAAACCCTGGTGAAAAATTGGACATCTTAACACCAGCATTATAGGTCCTCCATGACTGCCAGATGTTTCAAAATGCAGTGCAAAATAAGGACATGCATTTCTGCCAGGAGTGGACAGAGCACCATCTTGGAAAAGTGGCACAAAATGACTGACAGCAGCTCCACAGCCAATGCACATTGTGCACAGCTGAACACGGTGTTAAATGAATTAAGAACCATCCTGCACCCACCCCCTACATCACCTCCACCCCACCAACCCCCCCCCCCCACCCAACCCCCACCACCAGCGCAATTTCAAAGCATCATGAAGTACTAAGATAAAAGCAAAATACTGCGGATGAAGTACTTATGGGTTAGTTGCTGGACTTTTTTTTCCTGGCTGCTGGTGTTTCTGGGGGCTTCCGATACTTGGCGAAAGTTTTAGTACTCTACAGGAAGTGGCCTTGGGCTGGTCTTGCACTCTTTCTTCCTGTCATTTAGAATATTCCAGGCATGAGCAGCCTGATCCATCTGCTGGGGTTTGCATGTGACTGTAAGAATAAAGGGAAGTCAAGCTCGGTAGGGTAAGCTGCTAGAGGACGGAGAAGAAAGGGTGGTGGGGGGGTGCAATTAACAGAAGGCCATATATGAACAATCAAACATACAAATTCAGAGGAGGTGTAGGCCATTCGGCCCTTTGAACCTGCTCCGCCATTCAATAAGATCATGGTTGATCTGATTGTGGCCTCAACTCCACTCTCCTTCCCGCCTATTCCTTTGACCCACTTGTCGATCAAGAATCTATCTAACTCAGCCTTAAAAAATATTCAATGACCCTGTCTCCACTGTTCTCTGGGGAACAGAGTTCCACAGACTCACAGCTTTGAGAGAAAAAAATTCTCCTCATCTCTGTCCTAAATGGCGGACACCTTTTTAAACTGTATCCTCTAGTTCTGGTCTCTCCCACAAGTGTCCTTTCAGCACCTACCATGTCAAGTTCCCTCAGGATCTTACATGTTTCAATAAGATCACCTCTCAATCTTCTAAACTCCAATGGATACAGGCCCAACGTGTCCAACCTTTCTTTGTGAGGTAACACCCCCACACCCCAGGAACCAGTCAAGTGAGCCTTCGCTGAACTGCTTCTAATATAATTATGTCCTTTCTTAAATAAGGAGACCAAAACTGTGCACAGTACTCTAGATGTAGTCTCACCAATGCCCTATACAACCGTAGCAAAAGATCCCTACTTCTATATTCCATTCCACTTGCAATAAACGGCAACGTTCCATTTGCCTCCTATCAAGAGTCTTTAGGGAGCAATTCTCTTACTTCAACATTAATGAAGACCAAAGCTGGAGACATTTTGGGGTCATGAAAGAGGTTGTGACTGGAATTTATCTACAGCTGCAGCCAAAGCTGCAGCGAAAGGATTGGATTGCCTATGGCTATCAAGGTGACAGAGGCTCTTAATCTTTATGCATTGGTTCCTTTCAGCTGGCTGCTGGAGATATAAGCAACAGCTTACAATTTACAGTACAGCCTATAGCTATAGCCTGGAAGGCCCACCTTTAGCCTGGACCTCAGCAGTCTGGGTTTCCTGGCTGACAGCAAGGGTACTGACAGAGTGGCGGAGTGAGGGCATGAATGCTGTTACCCTGAGAGAGGGCAGCAGGATTGTGCCCTGTGAAGCCACTGCCACTCTCCTGGGTCATCGCCTCAGTGATCTTACTGATGTTGGAGAACTCCCCTATGGTCCTTGACATTGTGGCTGGAATTTTACATGGAGTTGATGGCCTCGTCCTCCCACCTCCCCCACCCCCACCTCCTCACCTCTGCTTGGCTGGCTCACCCTGCATTTTATGGCCAACATTGATTGTTGACTCAAGACAGAAATTCTGCTGGCCAATCAAATGATCAACAACTCTCTAGCCCCAGCAGAGTCATCAGGAGCAGTGGCCACTCCTGCTCATTTATGGTGGTGTCTCGTCATGTGTAGATCCCTTCTCTCTCTATCCTATCCTCCAAAGTAGACGCCATGTCAGTCTCTGAGGCTGGGGCTGTGAGTGCAAGATCCCTGTCTCCTTCCTCTGACTGGGATTATTACAGTTCTTGGGGTATCTGAAATGAAGGATGGACAGGAGTTGAGTTCTGGTGAGGGAAGAGGAGAAGATAAGAAGTGCACGCTTATACCATCAGCAGCTTGTGAGTCAGAAAATATTGGTGGATAACTAAGAAGGGACAGAAAAGAATAAGACTGGAGAGGCCCTCATCGTTAATTGATGTAGTTTCACCAGTGACCACAGTTTCAACAATGTCCCTTTTGATGATGGTTAGCACAGTCTCTTCCATGCAGGTGCATTTGTCCTCCAGTTTTTTGCTGGCGCCTCCTGTTCTATCCTGCAGTATATCCCGCAAGGGAATGGTAAATGTGTTAGGGGGTGTCTTGCAATATGTTGGGTGATATGGCTATCAAGGTTGAATAGCTGCCATCATCTGTGAGCTGTGCACTATAAGCATGCAGCCTGCAACAGTGCTAAACAGGTGAGAGTCAGATAAAGCCTACGAGTTCAAGAGTTGACAACTGATTGATAGGGGACGTTGGTAGATGGGTAATGTGGATGTAGTGAATTGAGCAGAGGAAGAGGCTGATGGAGCAATGGGTAAGATGTGTCATTTGAAGATTGAATTCACTGTCCTTGACAACTCGTGTCAAATCATTAAACTTCTTCCTGCACTACATCCCTGTTTTTGGAGATATGCATCTGGCATTGACCTCCACCATTACTTCCACCGATTGTTTCCTGATATCTAAGATAGTCTTACATAAGAACATAAGAAATAGGAGCAGGAGTAGGCCATTCAGCCTCTCAAGCCTGCCCTGCCATTCAATAAGATCATGCCTGATCTGCCCAAGGCCTCAACTCCCTTTTTGTGCCAGCTCCTCATAGCCCTCAGCTCCCCGATATTTCAAAAATCTACCTACCTCCTCTTTAAATACTTTGATCTAGCCTCCACAACTCTCTGGAGTAGAAAATTTCAGACAAGTCACTACCCTCTGAGAGAAGAAATTCCTTCGCATCTCAGTTTTAAATGAGTGCCCCCTTATATCCCCTAGTTCGAGATTCCTGTCAAGCCCCATCAGAATCTTGTACGTTTCAATAAGATCACCCCTCATTCGTCTAAACTCTAATGAATAAAGGTCTAACTTGTTTTGCTGCTTCAACCGCTTCATCCCAGGAATCAGCCTAGTGAATCTCATTTGAACTACCTCCAATGCCAGTGTATCCTTTCTTAAATGCGGGGACCAAAACTGTACACAGTACTCCAGGTGTGGCTTCACCAACACCCTACACAGTTGTAACAAGACTTCCCTATTTTTAAACTCGAACCCCCTAGCAATACAGGCCAAAATTCCATTTGACTTCTTAATTCCTTGCTACACCTGCATGCTAACTTTGTTTCATGCACAAGAACACCCAGATCCCTCTGTGCTGCACTTTTTTGGAGTCTCTCTCCATTTAGATAACAGTCTGCCTTTTGATTTCTCCTACCAAAGTGCATGACCTCACACTCTCCTACATTAAACTCCATCTGCCAAGTTTTTGCCCACTCACTCAACCTATCTTCCCTTGCCTTATGTCCTCATCACAACATGCCCTCCCACCTAATTTTGTATCGTTAGCAAATTTGGATGCGTCACACTCTGCCCCCTCCTCCGAGTCATTAATATAGATAGTAAACAATCGAGGCCCAAGAACTGCTTTTTGTGGCACTTCACTAGTTACGTCTTTCCAACCTGAAAAAGACCCATTCATCCCGACTCTGTCTTTGTGCTAACCAATCCTCAATCCTTGCTAATACATTACCCCCAATACCATGAGCTCCTATCTTGTACAATAACCTTTTATGTGGCACCTCATTGAATGCTTTCTGGAAATCCAAATACACTACATCTACTGGTTCCCCTTTATCAACTCTGCTTGTTATATCTTCAAAGAACTCGAGCAAATTTTCAAACATGATTTCCCTTTCACAAAGCCATGTTGACTCTGTTTGATTGCGTTAAGATTTTCTAAATGTCCTGCTATTTGTTCCTTAATAATGGACCCTAGCATTTTCCCAATGACAGATGCTAGGCTGACTGGGCGACACTTTCCTGCTGTTTGTCTCCCTCCCTTCTTGAACAGGGGCGTTGGAACATTTCCAATCTGCTGGGACCCTCCCGGAATCCACTGAGTCCTAGAATATTTCGACCAATGGCTCCACTATCTCTGCAGCCACTTCCTTTAAAACCCTTGGATACAGGCCATCAGGTCCTGGCGACTTGTCTGCCTTTAGTCCCATTAGTTTGTCAAATACTTTGTCCCCCATGATAGAGACTGTTATAAGATCTTTCCTCCCATTAGCTCCTTGCTTACTTGATATCTTTGGAATGCTTATAGTGTCCTCCACCATGAAGACCGATGCAAATATTAGTTTAAATTATGTGCTATTTCCCTGTTCCCCATTATTAATTCTCCAGTTGCATCCTCCAAGGGTCCCATGCTCACTTTAGCTACTCTCTTTCCTTTTATATACCCGTAGAAGCTCTTGATGTTTGTTTTTATATTTCTTGCCAATTTACTGTCATAATCAATTTTCTCTCTCTTTATTAACTTTTTAGTCATCTGCTGCTGGTTCCTAAAAAACTTTCAATTCTCTGGCCTACCATTAGTTTTCACCATTTTGTATGCCTTAGTTTTTGACTGGATACTCTCCTTGACCACTTTTGTTAATCATGGGTGGTTTATCCTTCTCATCAAGTCCTTCTTTTTGACTGGAATAAATTTTTGCTGAGCTTTATAAAACATCTGCTTAAATGTCTGTCACTGATCACCCATTGACCTTCCCCTAAGTCTATTTTCCCAGCTCATTTTAGATAACTCTTTCTTCATACCCATGTAATTGCCCTTATTTAAGTTGAGGACACTGGTTTGTGACCCGAGTTGCTCGCCCTCAAACTGAATTTGAAATTCTACCATGCTGTGATCGCTACCGCCTAGAGGATCCTTAACTATGAGATCTCTTATTGATCCAACCTCATTACACATTACTAGATCTAAAATAGCCTGTTCCTGGGCAGGTTCTGCAACATATTGCTCTAAGAAACAATCCCTGATGCACTCAACAAATTCATCTTCCATCTTACCCCTGCCAATCTGATTTGTCTAGTCAATATGCAGATTAAAATCACCCATGATAATTGTAGCGCCCTTCTTGCATGCCTCCCGATTTACACTTTGTCCTACAGTGAGGCAACTCTTCAGAAGCACATAGACAACTCCCACCCGTGACCTTTTCCCCTTGCTATTCCTTATTTCTACCCAAACTGGCTCCATATCACAATCTATCGTACCTATATCACTACTCACCAACACACTGATACCTTCCTTTATTAACAAAGCTACCCCACCTCCTTTTCCTTTTTGCCTATTTTTCCAGAATGTCGACTATCCTTAAATATTGAGTCTTTGTCACCCTGCAACCACTTCTCTGTAACAGCTATCAAGTCATATCCATATATTTATATTTGTGTCATCAACTCAACTATCTTGTTACAAATGCTGCATGCATTCAGATAAAGAGGCTTAAGCTTTGACTTTTTAGCATTATCACTCAATCTGGTTCTAATTTCTGCTGCACTCTTCTGCTTATATTTTCTGCCCCTTCCTGTCACACTTTGATTATCATTCGCCTCTTCACTACCCTGGACATCTGCTCTCTCATTTCTTTTTCATTTTGTAAACTTCCTTTCAATTGAACCCGCCACCCCAACTAATTAGTTTAAAGTCCTATCTACAAGTTATATGATTCACCAGGACACTGGTCCCAGCATGGTTCAAATGCAGCCCATCCCAACAGAACAGGTTTCTCCTTCCTCAGTACTGGTGTCAATGCCCCATGAATCAAAACCCATTTCTCCCACACCAATCTTTGAGCCACTCATTTACTTCTCTAATCTTATTTACCCTATGCCAATTTGCACGTGGCTCATATAGTAATCGGAGATTATTACCTTTGTGGTTCTGCTTTTTAATTTAGTCCTGAGCTACTTGTGGTCCCTCAGTAGAATCCCTTTCCTAGTCCTACCTATGCCATTGGTACCTACATAGACCACAACAATTGGATCCTTTCCACCCTACTCCAAGTTTCTCTCCAGCCCAGAAGTGATGTCTTTAACCTTGGCACCAGGTAGGCAACACGGCCTTCGGGACTCTGTCTTTGCTGCAGAGGACAATATCTGTTCCCCTAACTATGCTATCCCCTATTACTACTACATTTCTCTTTTCTCCCCCCACTTGAATGGTGCACTGTACCACGGTGCTGTGGTCAGTTCACTCATTTTCCCTGCAGTCTGTGCCCTCGTCCATACTGGGGACAAGAACCTCGTACCTATTGGACAAGGGCACCGGCTGAGACTCCTTCAAAGCTAAATTCTGGATCTCCATACCTGCCTCACTCAAAGTCACACCCTCCTGTCCCTGACCATGGACCAAATTTGATGTAATTAATCTAAGGGGTGTGACTGCCTCCTGAAACATTGTCCAGGTAATTCTCCCCCTCCCTGATGTGTCACAGTGTCCACAGCTTGTGCTCCAGCTCATCAGCTCCGAGCAGAAGTTCCTCGACCAGCCAACACTTGCTGCAGATGTGGTCACCGTGGATCACACCAGCGTCTGCCAGCTCCCACATACTACAGCTGCAACACATCACCTGCCCAGCCATCTCTACTTTATTTAATTAATTAATTTGGATGTTAAATATCTTAAAAGTGAATTTCTTAACTGTACTCTTCAGCTGTAATAATGTCTCCTGATTTAAACCACTTGGCCAATCAAAGGAGACACGGAAGAGATACCCACCTACTTGTTTTCCTGTGACATCACACACTGGCTCTGATAGGTAAAAACAGGTTGAAGGGGCTCTCTGCCGCCGGTTTTTATCTCCAGCCATCATTTTCCTTCTCACCCGGGTCCTCTCGTTGTGTGCTCCTGGCTCTCCTCTCGCTGTTTCTACCCTCTTTGGATATAGGATGCCTTTCCACCTGTCCATCATTTCCAACAAGGCCTCCAGCACATTATCAGAGAACAGCAGTGCATGCCCTCTCGCATGTTCAGCCATTCCTCAAAGTTTTGTAACACAGATTCAGTTTTCCGATGAGTCCCACCATTTTCTTGAAGCAATCACGAAGCTCTCTTTAAGAGGTGAAGGTTTCCTTTAGCAAATACTCATGATATTGGGTAGCCGTGAAAAGGGAAGATAGTACTGGCTGCATGCAACCACAATGTAAAACAAATTTAATGTGTAATGAATGGACCTGGGTTAATTACATACTGTGATCCCCAAAGGCACTTTCAGGGATTATTCAATTTAACCCTCAAGTCTTACAGTGACACCTGCTGGCAAGTTCATGTAAATTCCTGACAGATGACAAACTGATCAGACTTACATTGTAAAACCTTCCACTGTTGAAGAGCCTGTTGAATATACTATAGAGGTCTGCATGTTACATGCACAATGAACAGCTTGCGACATCTATCGATAAATATCAGTGCAGACACAAAGCTTTTGATTTCCATGAGGTCATGCTATGAAACACCTCACCTCATTTCAACAACAACAACAATTTGCATTTATATAACACGTTAACATAGTAAAAGGTCCCAAGGCACTTCACAGAAACATTATCAGACAAAATTTGACACTATTCTACGTAAGGAGATATTGGGACAAGTGACAAAGAGCTTAGGCAAAGCGATAGGTTTTAAGGAGTGTCTTAAAGAAGAAGGGAGAGGTAGAGATACAGAAGGAGGGAATTCCAGAACTTAGGGTCCTAGGCAGCTGAAGGCATGGTGGCCAGGAGGGTGGAGAAATTAAAATTGAAAATGCTCAAGAAAACAGAAATGGAGGAGCTCAGAAATCTTGGAGGATTGTAGAGCTGAAGGGAAGCAAACGTAGGGTTGATGGGTGCACAGGGGTTCAGTGAGGGTTAGAACATGGGCAGAAGCATTTTAGGTGAGTTTATGGAGGGATTAAGACAGGAGGCTGGCCAACTGAGCATTGGAATAATCAAGTCCAAAGCATGGATGGGGGTTTTAGCGATGGGTGAGCTGAGTGGGAGCAAAGTCAAGTGATGTTACAGAGGTGGAAATCTTGCTCTTGGTGTAGTCAGAGGCTCATTTTGGGATCAAATAAAGCACCAAGGTTGCACACAATCTGGTTCCGCCTCAGACAGTTGCCAGGGTAAGGGATGGAGTCGGTGGCTAAGGAATGGAGCTTGTGGCAGGGGCTGAAGGCAACGGGTTTGGCCTTCCCAATACTTTATGGAGGAAATGTCTGCTAATGAAGTACTGGATATCAGACAAGCAACGCTATAAATTTAGATACAGTTCCCCCTTGCAGGCACTACTAAAGTACTCAGCTCCCATGCTTGGAGGAGTAGTAACTAGTTTTTAATAGGAAAGTAAAGAGCTAAATGGGGACCAAAGAAGGAAACAAAGAGAGAGAGAAGGAGAAATTAGAGTCACATAATGAAAATAAATCAAAACCAGAACAAATATCAATCCAAACTAACGTCACCATCAGATACTCACAACTCCTCTGGAGGAAAGATGGGAAATACAAAACAGAAGAAGTGATGCTTCAGTTGTGTTGAGTTTTGGACAGAAACCATCTAGTGCTCTGTTTAATTTTGGTGACCAAATCTCAGGAAGGGGGAGAGTGTGGAGCTCACCAGATGGTACAAAGAAGCTATTTCCTCTGGTCGGGGAATCCAGAACAAGAGAACAGCATCTGAAAATAAGAGCCCTGACATTTAAGAGTGAGCTCAGGAGGAACCTTCTTCATATGACTTTATTTTGGGAGAAGTAGCACCTTTCCAAACCTTTATTTTACCCCCACAATTGTTGGAGAGGGAGAAAGCCAAGTTGCATAATTCAACTGCATTCTGGTGACAACAGAAGCTTTCAGGAAATAAAACAATTCATTTTGGTGCAGTTGAGCTGATAATTGCCATATAATTAAAAGTTAATTAATTTACCACAGTGTGATTAAAAATGTTAATTGCAATGATGAAAAAGTGTGAATAATATTAATTCCAATGTGCCTCAAATCAATAATTCAGGGCAATGTGGACAATTAAAACAACAGCTCAAATGCAAAGCTGCTTCTCAAAAGCTTCAGATGCACTCAGAATCAGATTGAATCTCTTGCACAGCTGTGCCCATCTCCACTTTACAGTAATCTGCCCACCAAGCAAAGAAGCAATGTGTTGTTGTCTGTGCCTGGGAAAAAATCATTCAGCTGCAATTATGGAAAGTTTAAATACACATTGACAAATTCAGAGAAGTGGAAACTGGGCCCCCCCCAAAAAGCAGACACCTGCTGCTGGAGCGCATTGATTGCCAGGGCATCTACTGTAGCTTAGAAAAACTTAACCATTTGTTGTTGCAATTTCAAAAGGCTTCATTGTTTACATTTCCAAGGGTTTATTTTGACAGGTGGGCCCATTATAAATGCTTGGCTGAGATTCAAAAGCTTGAGAACCATTTACCCCAGTGGGGACTGTGTTCACATTTTGACTGATATTTTTAAGTTGTTATTAAAGGATTAACTGTTGTTAATGAAGTAGATGTTTGTTTTTGTTGCAATATTAGATACTTGTACCTCTAAGGGGGCATATCTTAGGCTGCCATCAATCACTACCACCTTGATAGGATGTGATGTCTTAGTCCCATGAGTTGTATTTAGTCTACAAGCAGCAGTAGTAAGGTCAGATGAACTATACACATAGTCTCCGAGTTAACTACATTTATATATAGTCTTACCTTCAAATAAAGAACTCAAATTATTGTTCCACATATCCTTGTCGTGTGATTTGTACATTTATGTCAAAGAGAAGAATGTAACAGTTTTTATAACAGATTGATCACTTGAAAGGATTTAAATTTTTTGACTTTTTTTTTCTGGAATTAGGGTTTTTTTTAGTTTGGTGTCTTTGAACTGGAGCTCTATTGATTGTTTCTGAACCTGTTTCTGGAGGCAGTGGGCCTGAACCCACTCTGCCCCTGTCTCCCTGGAAAAAAACATAGTGGACGGCGGCATTTTTAAAGGAGCCGGGTCTATCGGGTTGGAACAACCTTCCCAACTCGATCTTCCCACCTCTTCCATGAAAATCCGGCTCCATGTTTTTTTTAACTTTTTCAAAATTGGAGATTTAATTAGAGCACTTGAATTTCAAGTTAATTTTATAGCTTGGCTTGTCTTCCCCTGATACTCTCTGTTCAGATCACACATGAAAAACGGTCATTTGGAGGAAGTTGCAGAGGACCATTATTTCAAGAGAGAAAAGAGAAGAAAATGAGAAGATAAGGTGTTGACGTTGAATAGTGAGCTGATCATTTTCTGAAAGAGAAAGCGTGGCTACATCAAACTGTTAATCTTTCATCATAATTCCCAACTCAAATGTTAATCTAACTTTCTCATGTAGGTTTATACCTGAGACACTAACCTATTAATTTTTTCTTAGATACTGATTACCCAGATGTGTATTGGAAGATTTTCTGCTCTGACTTCAGATGGACGTGACCAGACGGACTGCAACGGTTCAAGAAGGCAGCTCACCACCACCATCTCAAGGGCAATTAGGGATGGACAATAAATGCTAGTCTTGTCAGCAACACCCACATCCCAAGAACCAAACAAAATTTCCATGGCAGAATCATCAAACACAAGAAAGTTATTCAGCCTAGCATCCAGCCTTTGAAAGAGCTTTCCAATTAGTCTCATTCACCAGACTGTTCCCCTTGGCCTTATAAATTTTTTCCCCTTCAAGTATTTATCCTATTCCATTTTGAAGTCTATAATTGAATCTAGTTTCACCACCCTTTCAGGCATTACATTCCAGATTATGACAACACACACAAAACAAAAATCTCCCCATTTCATCATTGATACTTCTGACAATTATCTTAACTCTGTGTTGTCTAGTTGACAACCCTCCTGCTAGTGGAATCAATTGCTCCTTGTTAGCTTTATGAAAAACCTTCATTTTGAACATCTGCTTTGAACACCAATTGAATTTGTTTCTTCTCCTGATTTTTTTACAATGTGACACTTTTTTTTTCTTTTAAGGACATATGGGTGACAATAAGATGGGTACTTATGGTAGCAATAAGGATCTAGTGTAAGGATGGATTCAAAAGAAAATCATGCATCAAAATAGCAGCATTGGATGGGTAATGCTTTGAGCGAGACATTGATTGATCATTCACTGTCTAGAAAACAAAATCGTCACTATTTATTGACTTTTCTCGTGGGCTGCAGGAGTTCATAGGGGTAGAGGCATGAAATGTAAATAAAAAATATTCCTTAACCATAAACAAGCTAATTGGAACCAATTGTACGACTGATCACATACCCTTAATTATTGCATCTGCTTAAAAATTGTTGCTATATGTTTGTGTCATGAAGCTATTAATGTATATAATATTATTGGAAAATATTTTTCTTTGAAAATAGAGGTTTTGTCTGTGGGCATGTCTTAATTGGATTAAAGCCAGTTGGTGTGGGTGCTTTAATGTGCGTTAGCTTTGATATGTAAGAGAGATAGCGTGCATTTGCATTTTTTTGAATGGAGCATTCAAGGAGTGAGGTGAAAATTGACACCTATCTAGCAGATATCAAGCAATTTGTTTATATTACTAATAAAATTGGTACTATGAAAGGGGTTTTATTGTTAGAAGAGGCTGGTGATACAATGAGGAGTTACATTCAATGGGCAGTGGTAGGCTTAACTTCAGCAGTTTTCAGGTGTGCAGAGCAGAGGCAATGTAAGATCAAAGCCTGTAAGCCCACCACGGTGTCTGCAAGGAACGCCCGACGTCATCCCGCGTCATTTGACGTGTTGGCGAGCAGGGCATCCCCTGATCGCCGATGGCAAAATTCTGCCCGATGGGTTACTGTTGCCTTAATGGAGATTAGTTTGGGAAATTGTTAAAAGTTATGATCGTAGTAATTTTTAGCCATGTGTACATATATTTTAACCTGTGTAGATGAATAACATGTTTCATTTAGTTTAATGTAAAACCTTGAGAACTGGTGGTCTGATTCCTGAATTTAGAGTCACATCTCAAACATAACACCTAAAATTATAGGTTATGAACGTTGTTTAAAGTTTCCCTCTGGGATTTTTAAATAACTCCGCTGTACCAACTGCATCAGTCATAACAATTGCAAAGTTATCTTGACAAAAGCAGAATTGGTGTTATGGCAGATATAGGGCCATAATGTGGATGCACACAGCTCTGAACTTGATTAAATTCAACAATGCATCAGTGCTCAGCAAACAACATGACAAAAGAATACAATCCTCAAAGTACATTGCCACAGAGCTCACAGCACAGTTGCGGTAGAAAGCAGTCTAATTTATATTTTCAGCATTTTAGGGTTTATAATATATGGTTGCAACTGAGTCAGGACAAGCACAGCGAAGTATCAAAAGGGCCTACCTTGTTACATTTGTTTACTGGTGCATTCAGTTGACAGATGTTAATCTATACTGAGAATTCTTCCACATACATTTGACAGCTTAATTGAATGTTAAGAGATAATTTAAAGCTGCAGAGATTTGTGGTTAATCATAATTCTCCAGCAAAGTATTCAAAATTACCTAATTGTTGTGCAATTTTGTTCATGAAAGGAATGTTTATTGTGTCTCTCCAATAGTGCATTTTGGGAATTCTGATACCACTGTGCACACTGTGCCTTTAATAATAAATACTAATTCTGTAGGAAATTAAGTAGCTCGAGATATTTAATGAAGAAATGATTCAAAATGTTAGTTGTTATCAAAACATGCCATTCCCTTTAAAAAATCAAAGGTGTTGTAACGCCAAGAGTTAAACGTTTCTAGATCTCTAGGTTGTAAGACACAGGATATCTTCCACTTTCATGGCTTGGTGTTGAAATCTTTTAGTGAAGCTATTTAAATAGTAGCAGAAGTTGAGAAGTTTGAAGGAAAGCATTGGCTAGCAGAAAAATAAATCTCAAAAATGAAGAAAAAAACTAGGAAGTATAACAAAGCAAGCGCTCTTCATTGATAAGTGAGTTATTAACCTACTGAAACAAGATAAGCTCCAGGATTCTTAATGCCCCTATTTTAAACGGGTGAAATGGGCAATCATAGAATCAATAAGGATATAGTGCAAGGATGGATTCAGAAGAAAATCATGCAACAAAATTGCAGCGTTGGTTGGGTAAGGATTTGAGCTCATTTGGCTCATTATGACCGTGCTATCCAATTGGATGTTGTGAATGCAGCATCAGCCAAAAACAGGAAAGTTAACATTAGACCTGATCATGTGGAATCCTTACGTGCTCGAATTAAATAAGTCTGTGCCTCTTTGGGTTTTGAAACACAATCATTACTACAGGTCCTATCTGGCTGGCTGTAGTCATGTGACCCCTGCCATGAGGCATACGGCTGGGCAAGCCATCTTACATTCAATTCAATAAAGACATTACACTAGAAACACTGTAATCTTTGAGCTTGTAACATGGTCAGAAGTGGAGCTGAGATTGTGTTTTGAAAAGCTGAAAGTGCTGGAGGGAAGCCATAGCTACTAAAAAAGGCACACAGAAATGTTCAAACCTGCTAAAAGCTGCTGGAAAAAGCCACTGACAAGGAAATGCAAACACAAAGCGAAGGCTGCAAGTGAAACTCTGAGTGAGTCAAAAGGCTATAAATTTTCCTCCACCAGTCCCTGTTGGAACGAAAGACGATATGTGGCAGAACCAGCAGCTTTTCCCACTTGCAATGGCAAAACTACAAAACTGTAACAGATTTAATTAACAAGCCATAATTGATATGAATAGCAACACTTTTAACACTGCTTGGGAGAGACTGCTACACCTCTGAATTCTGCTGTCATTCTTCATTTAGGTAATACTGTGCTTTTTTATTCTTCCTGCTAAATAGAACAATTTCACATTTTCCTACATTATCCTCCATGTGCCAGACTTTTGCCCACTCACTCAACTTATCTATGTCTGCCTGTAAACTCCCTATGTCCTCTTCACAACATACTTTCCTGCCTATCTTTGTGTCATCTGCAAATTTAGCTACCATGCATTCACTCCCCTCATCTAAGTCATTGATCTAAATTGTAAAAATTTGAGGCCCCAGCACAGACCCATGCGGGACCCCACTAGTCACATCCTGCCTATCAGACAAAGACCCATTTGTGCATGCTCTCTGTTTTCTGCAGGCCAGCCAATCCTCTATCCAGGCTAATATGCTACCCCTTATAACATGAGCTTTTACCATGACCCAAAGCACACATTACTCCTTCAAAGAACTTTAGTAAATTGGTTAAACTTGATTTCCCTTCCACAAAACCATGCTGACTCTTCCCAATTACCTGAAGTTTCTCTAAGTGCCCAGCTAAAGCCTCTTTACCGATTGACTGTAGCACCTTCCCCGTGACAGACATCAAGCTAACTGGCCTATAGTTTCCTGTTTTCTGCTTCCCTCCTTTCTTGAAAAGAAAGGTTATATTTGCTACTTTCCAGTCTGATGGAACCTTTCCAGAATCTAGAGAATTTTGGAAAATTAACACCAGTGCATCTGCTGCCTCATCAGCCACCTTTTTTAAGGCCCTAGGATCCTTCTGGACCCGGAAACTTGTCCGCCCGCAGCTCCATCAGTTTGCTCAGTACCACTTTCCTAGTGATTGTAATTTCACCAAGGCCAGAATCTTCAGGTCAGCGAGTGGGGCACACGTAAAATGACACGCTCTGATGTCAGGTGTGTGTCCCAATGTCACCGAGTGCCATTCAGATCATCAGTTCAGCGGGCGCACACCGGAGTCGGCTTTGCACCCACCGAACTGTCAAAGGCATATTAAGTCCATTTAAATTCCAGTAAAATAATTAACTGAGCTGCCCGTCCAACCTTAAGGTTGGCGGGCAGGCGAAGAGCCTGGGTGGCCTTTGCATTTATCATGAAACCTTATCCAGGGGCGGGATGAGGTTTCATGAAGGTTTTTAAACTTTAATAAAAATGTTGAATAAAATTCATAGACATGTCCCAGCTCATGGAGGGGACATGTCTTAATTTTGTTTTTCCTTTATTTAAATTTTTAAAAATCAAACTAGTCTCCCTGAGGCAGCTCTGTGCCTCAGGGAGATTTCTGCATTCTTTCACACACATGCATGAAAGTGCGCAGGCCCCAACTCATCCTACTCCCCCGCACGCTCACAGGGAGCACTCAGCGCTTCTGGGTGCGCGTCACACTGGGTGGGCCTTAATTGGCCCGCCCACATAAAATGGCTGCACGCAGCCGATCACAGGCAATCAGCTGCACACCCGCTCCCGCCCAATACCCCCAACAGGGAGAAAATTCTCCCCCAAGTTCCTCTCTCCCCGCCACCTCCTGATTTATAGCTATTACTGGAATGTTTTTTATATCCTCTATGGTGAAGACAGAAGCAAAATATTTGTTCATTTTATCTGCCATTTCCTTATTAGCTACAATTAACTCTCCATTCTCACTCTCTAGAGGACCAACGCTCCCTTCACCTACTCTTTTCCTGTTTAAATACCTACAGAAGCTCTTGCTATATGTTTTTACATTTCGAGCTAGCTTCTCCTCTAATTTCTTTCTCCTGCTTAACCTTTTAATCGATCTCTGTCATTCTTTATATTCTCACCAATCATTTGACATGCCACTCATCTTTGCACTGTTATATGCTTTTTTCTTAAGTTTTAGTTAACCACAAATGGTGGGTCCTCCCTTCAGAATTTTTCTTTATAGTAGGAATATACTTGTTCTGAGTATTCTGAAGAATCCCCTTAAATGTCTGCCACTGTTTCTCTATTGGACTATCCCCTAGCCTATTGTTCCAGTTAACTTCAGCTAGCTCATCTTTCATGCCCACATGGTTGCCCCATTTTTAGTTTAAAATACTAGTCTTAGACCCACTCTTCTCCCTGTCAAACTGGATGTGAAATTCAATCATATTGTGGTCCCTGCTACCTAGGGATGTCTTTATCCTGAGGTCATTATTAATCCCGTCACATTACACAATACCAAGCCTAATATAACCTGCTCTTGGGTTGGTTCCAGAAGGTGCTGCTCTAAGAAACTATCTTGAAGGCATTATATGAACTCCTCATCCAGGCTATTACTGCCAATCTGATTTTTCCAGTTTATATGTAGATTAAAGCCTCCCATGATTATTGCCTTCCCTTGGCAGAAGGCACAATACTCATGCCGAGAGGACAAATAAATCTGGAAGTCCAATGCAATGGCAAGAATGAAGATCTGGAGTTCCAGATCATCGACAGTATGCAAAAGCCATTCACCTTAGCCAGGGCAAGACTAAAGTTTGGTTTGGTAACCCCAAATGTGCCAAAAAAGATTTACAACGTGTTGCAGCACACTAAACTATTGACCACTGAACACATCCTAGAGGAGTACAAATACAGCATTTGGATGTCTACCTGGAGGCTATCATCTCAAAAGGGATGAGAGTGTAAGACCAATTCAGCATCTGCCAAGAAGTTCCAGCTGCCCTCAAGTCCAGCCTAAAAACCAAGATAGAAAAGCTGGAAAAAAAGGGAGTAATCAAGAAAGTTATAACTCCTACAGACTGGATTAGCAGCATGGTAGCAGTGAACAACCTGGAAAGCTGCGATTATGTGTAGACACAAATAAAGCATTGAAGAGATCTCACTACCCCATGCCAACCACCGAAGGAATTTTACCATAACTTGCCAAGGCAAAAATCTTTACTACCCTAGATGCACAGGATGGTTACTGTCAAGTGAACTGGATGAAAGCAGCTACTTTCCAACTGCATCCTGGATACCGCTCAGGAGATAAAGATGGTTGCGTGTGCCAGTGACATTTCCACGGCTCCAGGAGAATATCAATGTAGACAGTATGAGGTAGTCAGTGATCTTCCCAGAGTGGAAGCCAAAGTGGATGGTCTACTAGTCCATGGATGTGGAGATATAATGGAAGAAGCCATAGCTGACCACAATCAGGGTCAGCAACTGCAAGAGAGAGCTCGCCAGACCAACCTGAAGCTGAACAAGAAAAAATTGCATCTCTAGATGCCTGAAGTCAAGTACATAGGTCATGTACTGACAGCAAAAGGTCTTCACCTAGATCCTGATAAGGTGAGAGTTGCAGTAGCTATGCAGTGACCAACAGATGTGAAAGCAGTGTAACAATTTGTTGGATTCTTGAACTATCTAGCAAAATGTTTGCCTAATTTGTCATGGACCATTATGCAAGCTCACTGCCAAGGAAGTGCAGTGTTACTGGGACACAGAACTAGAAGTAGCGTTCACTAAAATCAAACAACACGTGATGGCAACACCAGTGTTGAAGTGCTATGATGTCAATGATGAAGTAACTTTGCAGTGTGATGCCAGTGAGCCAGGGCTTGGAGCAACCCTAATGCAGCAAGGACAACCAGTCGCATTTGCATCCAGGGCATTAACGCAAACTGAACAATGCTATGCTCAGACCGAGAAAGGGTGCCTGGCTATTGTTTTTGCTTGTGAATGTTTTCATCAATAGCTGCTTGGGCGTGACAAAGGCCGGGATTTTCCGACCCTATTGTGGCAGGACCCGCGGTAGGGGATATGGCGCCACAGCCAAAAGTCCATTGACTTTTGGCAGGATTGAACGATCCTGGCAGCGGACAGGACCAGAAAATTCCGCCCAACGTAACAATGGATTCTGACAACAAGCCACTTCAAAGCATTTTTCTCAAACCACTACAATCTGCTCCAAAGTTTCTGCAAAGAATGTTACTTCATTTACAGGGACATAATCTGGAGGTGACATGCAAGCAAGTGAAACAAATATACATCGCTAATGTGCTGTCGAAAGTAGCACTCCCTATGAAGAAAGTTGAAGATGCTACAACAGAATGTGAAATCTTCCAGATTCAAAGTGAAGCAGCAGCTCAACATGCCCTGGAAGTCATCAACCCAGCAGAAACATTGAACCTGACAGACAAGCACCTCACTCAAATCAAGCGAACTACCCAACAAGAAGGAACTCTCCAAGCGCTGCAAGAAGTAATGATGAAAGGATGGCCTGAGAGGCATCAAGGACAGGTCTGCAGTCACAAGAGCGTATTGGACAAGAATTGAGAGCCCAAGATGGTATCTCGCACAAAGGAAATAGAGCCATTACCCCTAAGAGGATGAGAGGAGAGATGCTGAAGCACATCTATGCAATCCATCGAGGAATTGAATTGAGTCTGAGGGAGACAAGAGAAGTGCTCTATTAGCCAAACTTGAGCAACAAAATTAAGGATCACATCAGCATGTGGTGCGTGTTACAAGTATCAAGCTAAGAAAGATAGAGAGCCGTTGATGACGCATGACATCTCAGACAGACCATGGATGAAGCTGGAGTAGATCTCTTCACTCTAGTAGGAACTGATTATCTTCTCACTGTAGACTACTAATCTGACTACTGGGAAATAGGCCAGTTGACTTCAATGAAGACCAGTGTGATAGTAGAATACCTGAATGCACACTTCAGTTGTTAAGGCATTCCAGACATTGTGATGAGTGACAATGGACCTCAGCTCACGAGTGAAGAATTCCACCGCTACACAAAGGATTGGGAAATTCAACACTGTACATCATCTCCGCACTATCCCCAGTCGAATGGAAAGGCTGAGGTGGCAGTGAAAATCGCCAAAGGAATCATTAAGGAATCAAGCAACTCTGGCACAGATGTATACAAGGCAGCCCTGGAGTGGAGCACAGGGCTGGGGGGAGCCATCTTACATTCAGTTCATTCAGACTGAAGGCATGGAAAGCAGCCCAGTCCAAAGACTAATGTCACGCTACACACAAACTACTCTTCCAATAGCAAAACAGCTACTGAAGCCAGAAGTAGTAACAGGTGTGAGTGAAGAAATCAAGGTGAAATGGCAGAAAACCAAATTTTATCTTAATGGCCAAGCCATTACCAGAGTTGAGCATTGTAGAGCCCGTCAGGGTACAAGCCTTCAAGGCTCTAAACAGGAGTCAGTCCACATGGCAACTTGGGATATGCGTAGAGCAGTTGTCAATCCGATTGTATGCGGTAGAAGTGAAGGACCAAAGACATTGGTGCAACCACAGGCATATATGACCAACTAGAGAAGATATTCCTTCACTGCAGGCAGCCAATCAGGAAGATCGGATCTCACCAGCTGCACAGAGTACAGAATGATCATCACTCCCAGAAGTCCACCGGTCCCCAACAACGGAAATAGACCAACAACAACAGTTACCAAGGCAACAACACGTGACACGGGAATGATGCTTCCTGGAGAAGGAACTTCACCCAGACGACCAGCAAGCGACAATGCATGCGTGTGCCATTAAGAGACCTGCATGATTTAATGACTATGTATGCAATGCATGTGCAGAGACTGATGAGAATAATGAAACAGTATTTTAATGCATAACTTCAATAACCCACAGTTACACATGATAATGCACGCAAATTTGTCTGTTGCTGGTTATGAAAAGGAGGAAGTTTGGGTTTTGAAATGCAATCATTATTACAAGTATTACCTGTCTTGCTGTAGTAATTTGACCTCTGCCATGAGGCACAGGGCTGGGGGGAACCATCTTACATTCATTTCAAAAAAGACATTGCACTAGAAGCACTGTCGTCTTTCACTAGTAACAGTGCATTCTGCAAGTGCCAACACTTGACAAACTCAATAAAAGATTTGGGTCTATTGAGGTCAGAGACCAAAATTTGTCCAATCCATATATAGTGCCAGTAAGCTTTCCTAAAGTAGGGCTCAGAAGCATTGAATGAGCAATTGCCTGTGTTGACTACAGGGGAAGTCATCCAGGACTAGGAACTGTGCTGGTTGGAGGTGACCATCAAGGGAACTAACCCAACACAGATTGGGTGAATAATTCCAACTCCCCCTGGCTGAGTAGAACGTTCCTTGTTGCTTGGGATTGTTTATCAGGAGAAGGTCATTTCTGGAGGCCCATTCTAGGAGCTGCTCACCATCACTGTTTGGTGTTGAGTAACCCCAGTCTGTGTGTGGCTGTTGAAGACTCCTACATAGGTAGCAGCATGGACAGTATTGGCAGGACTTGCTGTTCCCAGCTGGCACTTGGAGGCTTGTACACGTTTGTAATATGGACCAAACAGAATTGTGTCACAACACATGGTTGATGACAGGGTGGCTGCATCAGCAATGTCAGATTGGACAAAAGAGGCATGGCCGTGTTTAGCTTGAGGAGAGTTGTGCAGTAGGTCATAGCCTTTGACATAATAGCAACCTGCTTCTTCCAGGTCGGAACCTGCTAGTTCCAATATGGGGCTCTTGTAGACAAATGATGTCAATGGAGTGCTGGGTGGCAAGGCATCCAATAAGGTTTCACTTGGCGGCTGATAGTCCCTCAACCTTAAGCTGTAGGATTCAGAGGGCATGTGCTATTGCCATAAAGCCAGAGGGCTGTTCAATGTTGAGAATGGCGGTTCTGGGGGGATTCCACAAGGGGGCTCTTGCGGAGTCCTTTGATTTTCTCTTGGAATTCAGTCTGCTGATAGGATCATTAGCTTCCCCAGGGGCACGTGGGTACTGATGGGGGGATGTGACGCGAACACAGATCCATTGACGCTATTGTCTTCCAGTTATTACAGTGCGATGGAACTTCTATAAAACAGATTGGCCAAAATGTAGTGAGACCATGGACCGCATCATTGTAACCCTACCAATTCATAATCTACCTGTGGACTAATCATATAAGCACTTTTGTGGTGCCATTTACAAAGCTGATTTCACAGCCATCCCTCATGGTTATCGACCCATCTACATCCTATGTCTTGATGCAGAGAGAGCAGCACCACTGAAGGAATGTGAATCATCTGGTCATCCTGATATAGCGGACCACCTCATCGAGTCTCTCAATGCTGCATTTTGCACAAGTTTTTTTCCTTTTTTTTTATTCGTTCATGGGATATGGGCATTGTTGGCTGGGCCAGCACTAATTTCCATCCCTAATTGCCCTTGAGAAGGTGGTGGTGAACTGCCTTCTTGAACCGCTGCAGTCCCTGTGGTGTAGGTACCCCCACAGCGTTGTTAGGGAGAGAGTTCCAGGATTTTGACCCAGCGACAGTGAAGGAACAGCAATATAATTCCAAGTCAGGATGGTGAGTGGCTTGGAGGGGAACTTCCAGGAGGTGGTGTCTCCATCTATCTGCTGCCCTTGTCCTTCTAGAATTTGGCAGTCATGGGTTTGGAAGGTGCTGTCAAAGGAGCCTTGGTGAATTTCTGCAGTGTATCTTGTAGATGGTACACACTGCTGCTACTGTGCGTCAGGGGTGGAGGGAGTGAATGTTTGTGGATAGGGTGTCAAGCTTCTTGAGTGTTATGGGAGCTATCCTCATCCAGGCAAATGGGGAGTATTACAACACACTCCTAACATGCACCTTGCAGATGGTGAACAGGCTTTGGGTAGTCAGGAAGTGAGTTGCTTGTCACAGGATTCCTAGCCTCTGAAATGCTTTTATAGCCACAGTATTTATATGACTAGTCCAGTTCAGCTTCTGGCCAACCATAACCCCCCAGGATGTTGATAGTGGGGGATTCAGCAATGGTAATGCCATTGAACATCAAGGGTCGATGTAAGATTCTCTGTCATTGGAGATGGTCATTGCCTGGCAGCTGTGTGGTGTAAATGTTACTTGCCACTTGTCAGCCCAAGCCTGGATATTGTCCAGGTCTTCCTGCATTTTGACGTCGACTGCTTCAGTATGTGAGGAGTTGCGAATGGTGCTGGACATTGTGCAATCATCAGTGAACATCCCACATCTGACCTTATGATGGAAGGAAGGCCTTTGATGAAGCAGTTGAAAATGGTTGGATCGAGGAGACTACCCTGAGGAACTCCACCAGCGATGTCCTGGAAATGAGATGATTGACCTCCAACAACCACAACCATCTTCTTTTGTGCCAGGTATGACTCTAATCAGTGGAGAGTTTTCCCTCTGATTCCCATTGACTCCAGTTTTGCTAGGACTCCTTGATGCCACACTCGGTCAATTGCCTGCTTGATGTCAAAGGCAATCACTCTAACCTCACCCCTGGAGTTCACTCTTTGGTCCATGTTTGAACCAAGGCTGCAATGGCGTCAGGTGCTGAGTGATCCTGGCAGAACCCAAACTGAATGTCAGTGAGCAGGTTATTGCTAAGCAAGTGCCATTTGATAGCACTGTTGATGATCTGTTCCATCATTTCACTGACACGTCATTTACCACATTTATACTCATTACTGTCATGGACAGATGCATCTGCGGCAGGCAGGCTGGTGAGGATGAGGTCAAATATGTTTTTTCCCTCTTGTTGGTTCCCTCGCCACCTGCTGCACACCCAGTCTAGTAGTTATGTCCTTGAGGACTTGGCCAGCTTGGACTGTGTTGATGCCACCAAGTCACTCATTGTGATAGACTTGAAGTCCCCCACCCAGAGTACATGCTGCACCCTTACCCCCCTCAGTGCTTTTTTCAAGTGATGTTCAACATGGAGGAGCATGGATTCATCAGCTGAGAGAGGGCGGTACGTGGTAATCAGCAGGAGGATTCTTTGCCCATGTTTGACCTGAATCCATGAGACTGAATGGGGTCCGAAGTTGATGTTGAGGACTCCCAGGACAACTCCTTTCCGACTGTATACCACTGTGTTGCCACCTCTTCTGGATCTGTCCTGCCGCTGGAAAAGGACATACCCATGGATGGTGATGGTGGTGTCTGGGACATTATCTGTAAGTTACGATTCCGTGAGGATGACAATGTCAGGCTGTGGCTTGACTAGTCTGTGAGACAGCTCTCCCAGTTGTGGCACAAGCCCCCATATGTTAGCCATTTGATGTCATTGTTTCTGGTGCCTATGTCGATGCCCGGTGGTCCGTTCAGTTTCATTCCTTATAGACTTTCTAGTGGTTTGATATAACTGAGTGGCTTGCTGGCCATTTCAGAGGGCATTAAAGAGTCAGCCACATTGTTGTGAATCTAGAGTCACATGTCAGCTAGACCAGGTAGGAATGGCCGATTTCCTTCCAATGGGAGGAAATGATAGCAGTGCTCAATTTTACTCATTCCAATCAGAAGTGCTGGAGCATGGTTTTTCCCCCTTGAAGCAGCGCAAAAAATCACCTACATTAGATCGCCTATCAGTCACCAAGTTGCCAGCCATCTGCTCCATGTAGCAAGGATACCGTTGGAAAATAAAATAAGACAGATCACCTAGGATGAGCTGAAAAATGCCAGCCACAAGCAGCACATGGCAGTCCTAATCCCTTCAAAATCACAGAACTGGATAATGCATTAAGGAGCCTGAAATGTAGCAAAACAGCGCAATATGACAAGATCTCACCAGAAATCCTGAAATATCTTGACCTCGTGCTTGTGCCTGGCTGACTCAGTTCTACACAAGATTCATCCACTCAAACTCACTCCTGAAGGTGTGACATATGGCAAAAATCATTGGCATTCCAAAACCAGGAAAAAATCCACATTGGCGGCCAGCTATTGACTCGATTTCACTAATTTCTGTGCGCTTTTAGGTCTTCGAATGTCTTATCCTGCAACACATATCTCCAGAAGTAGAGACCATCCTTAATGTTGACCAAGCTGATGTCAATAAGGGACACAACACATATGATCAAGTTCTGGCACTCACCACCAACATCAAAAATGGCTTCCAAAAGATACTGAAGGCAGGCATGGTGCTACTGGACCTCACAGCTTCCTATGATAAAATGTGGCACACTGGCCTGCTCTTAAAGATGCCCAGAATTCTTCCAACCTGGGTTGGGACAGTTGTTGAAACATCTCTTTGCAGCAGATGATTCAGAGTCCACCTTGGGCAAGGGAGTAATGCATGGAGAAGGCAGGCCAATGGACTACCACAGGGTTCAGTGCTCGCCCCAAACCTGTTCAACATATATGTAAATGACCTGCCAACAATCAAGTCGCACAAGTTCATCAATGCTGATGATATCTGTTGTGCTATCCAAAGCTCCATCCTTCTGCACTCTGGGCCAGACCCTTAACAAAGACATTACAAAGTTGATGGACTACTGCAGCACATGGCATCCCACGTTGTATCCCTCTAAAACCATATCCAGTGCATTCTACCTCCACAATGCCAGTGCCAAAGAGGAATTGCATATCCACATGGATAGTCAGAGGTTAAAGCATGATCCCTATCCAACATACTTGGGAGTGACTCTAGATAGGGTTCTGTCCTTCCAGGAACATTTGAAGAAGACAGCAGCAAGGGTCCAAACCAGAAACAAACTGCTAACCAAACATATTGGATCTACTTGGGGTGCTGCTGCCACAACACTCCAGACCTCAGTACTTGCCCTATCCTACTGCATGGCAGAGTACTGTGCACCTGTCTGGCAAAGGTCATCACACACACATCTTGTTGTCACACAATTGAATGCAACAATGCACATCATAACTGGAACTCTCCGCTCAACAACCCTCCCCTGGCTCCCTGTCCTTGCAAACATCACTCCCCCAAACATCCGCTGACTGACAAAAACCACAAACTGGTTGAAACCACCTGGGATGCACCTCGCTCATCACTCCATAATGCCTGTTCAACCCACCTTCCATCTCAGTGCCCCATATGGAGCACCCTTCCGGATCAAGTTCTATCAGCAGAGATCCTTTGGATCAAGGAAAGGGAAACACAGGAAGTCCGAACCAAGCACCTGTGACAAACCTCATCTGTCGAATGGCAGGCTTTGAACTGCCACAGTGATGGTGGGCCTTACTAAATAGGCTCAGGACAGGCCACGGCCCCTGCACAGCCAATCCCCACCACTGGGGGCTCAGTACAAACCTTTTGTGCACTCGAGGAAAGGCACAAACAGTGCTGCACATTATCGAGGAGTGTACCCTCTATGGACTAAATGGCAGACTAATCACCTTAAACTCAGCAAATGAGAAGGCTATCACTTGGCTTCAGGGATTTGCATTCACTAAATAAATAAGACAAGTATCAAAATTGTTGTGAAGCCAATCTGGTGACCAAAATAACCTATTCTTATGATCGAGGTGTTGAAACAGCTTTTCATTCACTACACTGCCACATTAGTAAGAGATGATGCTGTTGCAAGGATTTGACTTTGTAGGTAGAGATAACGTTTGTTGTTTTACATATGCATGAATCAATACAATTGAGCATAAACTATTGAAATAGATCAGGTGGGGAATTACTGAGTTGCTACTGAGAATCTCGCAATTTCCCATTATAATTACTACATGATGGCAGAAATCCCAAAGAAAGGGTGTAGATGATGGTAGATCAGTCTGGCGGAATAATAGTGTGATGGTGCATCAAGAGGAAGGAGGGCTACCAGCCCGTCTAGCAGTAGAAGTGGGGCCTATCTGGGGGCGTCAATACCTATAGACCAACAATGCCAGAGTAATTTGGCAGCTAAAATCTAGTTCCTCAAGAGGTTTGCTAATGTTGCACCTTTGTTTAAAAAGGGAGTGAGGGATAGACCAAATAATTACAGGGTAGTCAGTTTGGCTTCGATCGTGGGAAACTCATTGAAATCAATTCTGAGGGACAGGATAAACTGTCATTAGAAATGCATGAATTAATCAAGGACAATCAACATGGATTTGTTTAGGGAAGGTTATGTCTGACTAATTTGATTGATTTTTTTGAGGAAGCAAGAAGGAGGATTGATGAGGGAATCTCAGTTGATTTGGTCTACATGGATTCTAGTAAGGCTTTTGACAAGGTCCCAAATGGAAGACTGGTTAAAAAAAAATAAAAGCCCATGGGACCCAGGGGAATGTAGTGAGCTGAATACAAAATTGGACAAAATTGGCTCAGCGGCAGGAAACAAAGGGTAATTGTTGACGGGTGTTTTTGCAACTGGAAGGCTGTTTCCAGTGGGGTTTCACAGGGCTCAGTACTAGGTCCCCTGCTTTTTGTGGTATTTTTTAATAATTTGGACATGAATGTAGGGGGATCAAGAAGTTTGCAGCCGACACAAAAATTGGCTGCACAGTTGATAGCTAGGAGGGTTGCTGTAGACTGCAAGAAGATATCAATGGACTGGTCAGGTGGGAATAAAGTGGTAAATGGAATTCAACCCAGAGAAGTGTGAGGTGATGCATTTGGTGAGGTCAAACAAGGCAAAAGATTGCATAATAAATAGGAGGATAATAAGAAGTGTAGAGGAAGTGAGGACCTTGGAGTGAATGTCCATAGATCCCTGAAGGTAGCAGAGCAGGTTGATAAGGTGATTAAGAAGGCACATGGAATCCTTTCCTTTATTAGCCAAGGGATAGAATATAAGAGCAGAGAGGTTATGTTGGAAATATATAAAACATTAGTCAGACCAAACTTGAATACTGTATGCAGTTCTGGTCAGCTCATTACTGAAAGGATGTAATTGCATTAGAGAGAGTACAGAGGAGATTTACGAGGATGTTGCCAGGACTGGAAAATTGCAGCTATGAGGAAAGATTGGATAGGCTGGGGTTGTTCTCCTTGGAACTGAGGAGGCCGAGGGGGGATTTGATTGAGATGTACAAAATCGTGAGGGGCCTGGATAAAATGGATGAGAAGGTGTGTTTACTTTAGCAGAGAGGTCAGTGACTAGGGGGCATAGATTTAAAGTGATTGGTAGAAAGATTAGAGGGGAGATGAGGAAAATGTTTTCACCCAGAGGGTTGTGGGGTTCAGGATCTCTGAAAGGATAGTAGAGGCAGAAACCATTTAAAAGGTGTCTGGATATGCATCTCAAGTGCCTTAACCTGCAGGGCTACAGACAAAATGCTGGAAAGTTGCATTAGGCCGGGTGGTTCGGTTTTGGGGCACTGCAGACATGATAGACCAAGTGGCCTCTTTCTGTGCTGTAAACGTTCTATGATTCTATGAGGGTAAAAGGGTGCATGTAGTTGCCTTGGCTGCATTCACCCTCCCACGCCACTAGCTTCCCTGCAGTTCCCATTCTATGACATTGGTGCCCTCCAACACTATCTAACAAAGGTGCATTTTAATTCCTTAAAAATGCAGCTGTCACCAGCAAGTCCAGAATTTATTGTCCATCCCTAGTTGCCCTTGAGAAGATGGTACAGTTTGATACAATTGAATGTCGTGCCGGGCCAATTCTGAGGACAGTTAAGAGTTGATTGGATTGGTGTAGGGCTGAATGATATATAAACCATAACAGGTAAGGGTGGCAAGTTCCTTTCCCTGAAGAAGATTGGTGAACCAGTTTTGTTAATATGACAATTCCACAGTTTAATACTCTTCTTGATATCAGCTTTCTATAATGAATTCAAATTCTGAAACTACCATGGTGTGATTTAAACTCAAGCTCCTTGAATTACTGAGTAACATAACTGCTATGCTACAGTATTTGTACGTGCTAACTTTGGCAGCGTCAGTACCAGAGGTCATTGGAAGGTGCCTGCTGACATTTACACCAAGATCAAAGTCCTACAGACTTTCACTCAGTCTCTTCACAATATCTTTCCCTTTTATAAGCTCTTCTTTAGAACGTCCTTGGACTTCTGCTTTCACAGCAATAGCGCACCAGAATTCATTTTGTGGCCTATTTTCCCTCTATAACTCAGTCAATTTTCTTATTGTTTATGACTCCATTTGTAGCTTTTTCTCTACACTCTGTGCTGAGGATGCATACAGAAACAACTGACTGCGATCAAGGTGGCTTTTCTCTGAGTGAATCACCTGACATCTGACCCATATTATCATGCATCATTGCCTGCATCTCCTACACTGGAAAGCAGAGGAGCTGTTATCTCAAACAGTCTTAAACGTGTTTTACTAAAAACAGAGTTGTCTACATGGTATAAATAAGGTGCATAACTCAGGGGTGTAAGTTTATCTAAAATGGATGTACTTAATTCCACGTTGAAGAGGGAACTATTAAAATGCAATGTTATCGAAGGACATCTTTTGACTATACACTGGTATTGCAGGTCTTTGAAAAGACCTTGGTGAAGCAGCAGGGCACACCTGCCTGTAGGTAGCTATGGCCCAGACCTTCCACGAAATGGCAATCACCATCGGTTTGCCGCTCCGACCGTACTTTTCTATGCCCCAATTCTGGCTGGGTCTCCCAAGCCAGCTTCTCCAGAAATGCAAGCACAGTCCATCGAAGAGCACCATTAGTGTGCTGTAGCTTTGGGAGCAAGACAAGCCTTTTTTATGGCACTATCTGCCATGAGGGAAATGTAATTGTCCAATGCGATTGTTAGTAAATGGGTAAGTGGATGGATGAGTGAATGTGTAGTTTGGTAGGGTGGGTAGGTGGATGAGGGTAGTGGGATGTGGGTAGGGTGAGTGAGATAAGTGGGTAGGGTGGCAGGTGAGTATGCTGGTAGGTAGGTGAGGTGGCAGGTGGATAGGTTAGCCTGGCAAACCCCCGCTCCACCATTACTCCACCAGGGGATAAATCCTGGTTAAATAAAGAGTGTAGGAGTGTATGCCAGGAGCAGCATCAGGCATACCTAAGGAAAACGAGCTGTCAAACTGGTGAAGCTACAATACTCGCATGCCAAATAGTGGAAGTAGCTTGTGGTAGACAGAGCTAAGCAATACCACAGCTAACGAATCAGATCTAAGCTCTTCCATCCTGCCACATCTAGTCACGAATGGTAGTGGATAATTAAACAACTAATGGGAGGAGGAGGCTCCACAAATATCCCCATCCTCAATGATGGGGGGGAGGGGGGGGAGCCCAGAACATCAGTGCAAAAGATAAGGCTGAAACATTTGCAACAATCTTCAGCCAGAAGTGCCGAGTGGATGATCCATCTCGGCCTCATCCTGAGGTCCCCAACATCACAGATGCCACACTGTAGCCAATTTGATTCACTCCACATGATATTAGGAAGCAGCTGAAGGCACTGGATAGTGCAAAGGCAATGGGCCCTGAGAACATTCTGCAATAGTAATAAAGACTTGTGCTCCAGAACTTGCAATACCCCTGGCCAAGCTGTTCTAGTACAGATAAAATACTGGCGCCTATCTGGCTATGTAGAAAATTGCTTAGGTATGTCCTGTACACAGAAAACAGGACAAATCCAACCCGGCCAATTACTGCCCAATCATTAGTAAAGTGATGGAAAGGGGTCATCAACAGTGCTATCTAGCGGCACTTGCTTAGCAATAATCTGCTCACTGATGCACAGCTTGGGTTTCACCAGGGCTACGCAGCTCCTGACCTCATTACAGCTTTGGTCCAAATATGCAGAAAAGAGCTGAACTCCCGAGGTGAGGTAAGAGTGACTGCCCATGAGCAAGTCAGAGGTTGGGAATTCTGTGGCGAGTAACTCACCTCCTGATTTCCGGTCTATCATTTACAAGGCACAAGTCAGGGGTGTGATGGAATACTCTCCACTTACCTGGATGAGTGCAGCTCCAACAACATTCAAGAAGCTTGACACTGTCCAGGACAAAGCAGCCTGCTTGATTGGCACCACATCTGCCACCCTCAACTTATACTGCCTCCACCTCCGATGCACAGTGGCAGTAGTGTGTACCACCTACAATGTGCACTGCAGCAATTCACTATGTCACCTTCAGCAACACCTTCCAAACCCATGACCGCTTCCATCTAGAAGGACAAGGACAGCAGATACATGGGAACACCACCGCCTGGAAGTTCCCCTCCAAACCACTCACCATCCTGACTTGGAAATATGTCACCATTCCTTCACTGTGGCTGGGTCAAAATCCTGGAACTCCCTTCCTAACAGCACTGTGGGTGTACCTACACCACATGGACTGCAGCGGTTCAAGAAGGCAGCTCATCAGGGAGGAGGATCAGTAGGTGGACAGCCCAGGGCCATCCACCCAGGTGACTTCAGGAGTGTCAGGCCCATCCAAATCCCCTCTTCCCAACAGCTCCAGCTCCACAGGCCGAGGAGATGCCACTGCCACACAGCAAGACCCCGAAAGAAAGCTGGGGCCCTCCAGGTCTCGGCCCTCCAGACAGGGCGTAGCAGGCTGCCTCCACCTCCTCTGTGGATGCTGGGGGAGCACCAAGATGTAGTGGCAGGGTTAGGAAAGTTAAGAAGATGTAGTTGCACAGCCTGAGAACTGGTGTTAATCACTTGTACATAATGTTCACTATTGTAAATACACTCCCAAGAATGTCTCCCTGCCTATGGCTCCTTGTTATGATGAGCAGTGTTCATAGTGTCATTCGGATGTGGAATCTTGGTTCCTGCACAAGATAAAGGCAGGTGTCTCAGTCCAGGGCCTCCTCCTTGTGCTTTGTGCAACCTTCCCAGCATACTGATGGTGCGCCTACACTGTCGCTGGACACGTCAGTCATGCCTGCACCTCAATGGGGCTTATCATTGCTGCCAGAATGCCCTGGGTCGGCTGCACAGATTTTCATCATTTTCTCTGTGTGCTCCCAGCACCTTTGAGGTGCAGATGGGCCTCCCCACCTCCCACAACCCGCCCCATCTCATCACCATCTGTGTCCGGTGACAATGTGGTCCTGAAGGTTTCAACTCATGAAGGATGCCATAGGATCAGGAGAAGTTAAAGTTTCCCCGCTGCACCTCCACGCCCTGTTCACAGAGCACACGCGATCTGCCATCAGCCAAACAGGAGTCAGACATTCACGTAAGTTATGTGAGGATCTGTGGAGTGTCCCCAGTGCATGTCGTCATCATCCTCCTGGACCATGGGCATCCACTGCCTCTCCATGACAGGAGCTTTATCACAGAGAGTATGGGCACTGCCATCAGCCAGACAGGAGTCAAACATTCACAGATGAAATGTGAGAATCTATGGACTATCCTCACTGCATGTTGTCACCATCCTCCATGAAACTAGCGGCTATGAGGGCCACCCAAGCACGCTTGCCTCCTCTGGACAATTCGATGGCCTCATCGCCATCATCCTTGCCTTCGAGGACCTCATCACCCTCATCCCCGTCAATATCCTCCTCATCAGAGGAAACGTGCAGTTCCTCTAACTCCTCCTCAGACAGCTTCTCCTCCTGTTGCAGTGCCAGGTAGTAAAGGGCGCAGCAGATGACAACGATGTGTGACAGCCTCTGTGGACTGTATTGCAGAGCTCCACCTGACCAGCCCAGGCACCAGAACCTCATTTTCAACATCCCAATGGTTTGCTTCACCAAAGTGTGAGTTGCAGCATGAGACTCTTTGCACCTTCTTTCTGCTGCACTTTGAAGGGTGTCATCAGCCACATCCTCTGTGGGTAGCCCTTGCCTCTGAGCTTGAAGCCTCTATTGACCCTGGAATACATCACAGATCTGAGACCAACTGAGAATTTAGGAGTCATGGGGACTCCGCAGACCTGTAGGATGTGTTTGTGCTGGTCACACACCAGCTGAACATTCAGCGAGTAGAACTCCTTGAGGTTGTGTAGTTGACTGCTTGTTGCCACAGAGATGGCACGCTGCACTTGTGGGAAACCTGAGATCTGCGCAAATCCCAGTGCTCTTGCTTCCTGGCTTTCCTGATCCTGGGCAAAACGCATAAAGTTGTGTGCCTTCGTGAAGAGGGTATCTGTGCCCTCATGGCTGCACTTGTGTGTGGAGGTTTGCGAGATCCCACATAGGTCACCTGTGGAGCTCTGAAAGGAGCCATTGGCATAAAATTTGAAAGCCGCAGTCACTTTTACAGCCACTGGCAGTGGATGCCCACCATGTCCCCATGGCGCCAAATCCTGCAGCAGTTGGCAGATCTGACCGACCAGTTCCCTAGACACGCGCAGTCTTTGACGACACTGGTTCTCAATCATCTGCATTAATGACAAGTGCCATCTGTAGACCCTGGGGACTAGCTAGGCGCCGACCTGTGATGGCTTACCATGACTCTTCAGTGGCTTGTGCAGGAGCCCTAGCCGCCCCTTCTTCTTGAGGGTGCTGCTCCTCCCTCTGCCCAGCCCAGCACCTCCGTCGCTCTCTGCTCAGTCGTCTCTGCTCTCTGTAAGCCATGAGGCATACAACTAGTTCATCAGGCTCCATGCTCCAGATGTACTCCTCCTGCAGGATGAAAGAGAGAGACACGTGGATTAGCATGGGTGTACTAAGAACCTCTCTTGGTTAAATCTGAAGGCCCCTTAACGCATCCCGGAGAGTGCTGACCACCACTTGGATGGCCAGTGTTTAGTGCACTGCATGGCTGCCCGAAACCCCACCCTCCTCTGCCCCACTCCACCTGACCGATCGGCAGCAGCTTTGCCCATTGGACAGCATGCTGTGCTCTCAGCTCAGGCACAAGCATTCGCCTAACCCATGCTGCAAGGCTGCACTGTTAGCTTGAACTCTGACGGAGACTGGTCCAAACCAGGACATTGCAAGGGGCTGTGAGCGCCTCCACCATTGACTACTCCTTGGCCAGCTTTAGCAAGGAGATTGTACAACTTGCCCAGTCATCTAATTGTTCTGTCGTCCACTAAAACGCTCATTAGTTTGCAGTCTGTGCCCGAAGGGTGAAAAGTTCAGGAGTATTTGGTGGCGCTTTCATGCCTCTGCGTTTCTTGACTGGGCAGACAAGCTAGAGGCCCGACTCCAAGCATGGCAATGTAGCAATGTAACCAGGCCTGAACTGTCTCAGCTGTGGAAAAATGCTCAGTTTGCACAAGGTTTCCCTAATGCATGGCCACTTCCCTCCCCACCTCCCAACCCTACCTGTGCTTGTGCACTACCATCAGATGGTGCTGCCTTGCCTCCCAAAGTCGCCCCAAGCGCAATGCAGCATTACTCTGTTACCGCACTGTCAGCCGTGAAAAAGCGACTTGCCTGTGCCCTTACCTGAATGCCCCTTCCTTGAGCTCAAATGGGCAACCCTTGTGAACACTGTGCAACATTAGTGTATACTCATGTGTACAGAGCACAAATTTGATTTTGTTTGATAAACTCTGTACACTCACTGCAAAGAGTATCAATGGCTAATTGTTTCTGTAATATAGGATTTTTTTGCTTAGTCTTACTCACAGATCAGTAGCCTCCTACTTTTAGGTCAATTTAGCCTAGTTGGTTCCACCAGGTGTTAAACTCCCATAGGAATAAGCCCCATGAATAGGTGCATGCAAACCTTCCCACCAGGGCAACGTTCATTCCCTAAAGAAGGAGAACAAGAGTTATGAATGTCAATGTACACAGCAAATCACAGCGTGGAAACACCTAAGGGTCTTTTTAATCTAACCCACCTGGCGGAATCAGACTAACCACCCGTTTTACTCTCCATCCAATTATATTTTCCATCAAAATCAACAGAAAGTAAAATCAGGTAGGCTGTAAAATGGAAGCGTGGAACAATCCGACTGTGTCACTTCTAGGTTGGGTTAAAATAACCCTTTCCCATTACCCGCTTCTTAGTTTGAATATTCAGCAGATTTGGGTTTGTGAATCTGCTAGCCTAAAATTGCCTCTCATTATGGGACCAGTTATAGACTCGTAAATATAAACATCAACTGTGGAGAACCCAAAAGCAAGAGGAAAACCAGGGAATAGAGACCAGTTTCCCTAACATTTGTTGACAGGAAATTACTGGAGTCTATATTTAAGGATAGAGTGACTGAACAGCTTTAAAAGTTTCAGCTGATTGGAGAGAGAGCCTGCATAGATTTGTAAAGGCTAGGGCATACCTGGCAAACCTGACTGAACATTTTGTAGAAATGACTAAAGTGGTGGACAGGGGAATGTCGAAGGATTTTATTTATATGGATTACCAGAAGCCACTTGATAAATCCCCTCATTAGAAACTATCAGATAAAGTTGAAGTCCATGGAACTGAAGGCAAATTATTGACCTGGTTAGGAAATTCACTGAGCCATAGGAGAAAGAGAGTGGGGATAAATGGGCAGGTACTCTAATTGGCAGGATGCAACCGTGGTGTATAAATTAGGTCATTGTCAATGAATGGCGGAACAGGTTTGAAAGGCTAAATGGCCTACCCCTGTTCCTATGCTTCTATGTCTCTAAGTCAGGAGCGTCATGATGACTTCCACTTCCCTGGCCTAATTTATTGACTCCTGATGGCACTAACTCTTGCGCTTCTATAGCAATTAGCAACACTGTGGAAGCTCTTCGAAGTAGCCAGTTTACAGATAGTGTACTAGGGCGAGTGTGCTGGTCAACAATTTATAATGGAAGGGATCAAAATTGACCTAATCCTACCCACCCCCAGCATTTACATCTGCTAAGATTCCAACAGCCTTGTTTATTATCACGAATGGAACCCTGATTGAGCTTTTTTGTGTCCAAAACCCAGATGCCATAAGGCTAATTGCAACTATGAACTCAACGAGGATCAGTTAAATCAGTACAACCAGTGTTGGAATGAGCTGAATGACACAGCACATTTACACACTCAGGTATCAAGGGATTATCACCATACTTTCAAACAACAATACACATTCGCTGTTAAAACCCTAGCCCAGTAAGACTCAACACTGTCCAAGGGCTGTCCAATTACAGGAATCTCCTGAGGAAAGTGCATACTCACAAACAAGATGTACCAGTCGATGACACTCTGCTCCATTTCTCCCTAACCTCCAAGGGTAGTTGAGAGAAAGCTTTTAGATATCCATCTAATATTATAATCCACATCCTTAACAACAGCTGCATTCCCAGGGTCCAAACAGGACTGAGATCAAAGTGTCCTGTATATTATAGCATTGTCTCTGGCTGTAAGCAGCTTGATATCCAAGACTTAAATATGAGTTTGCACATTTCTCCATTTTGTATATTCGAACAAGTCCAGATACACACAGCATGATCAAGCTACAACAACAGCTTGCATTTATATAGCACTTTAACATAATAAAATGCTCCAATTCACTTCACATGATCATTATAAAAGAACATTTAACACCAAATATCATATTAGAATAGATGACCAAAAACATGGTCAAAGAGGTAGGTTTTGAGCTACCTCCTCAGTAGGAAAGAAAGTTAACCAGCTGGAGAGGTTAGGGAGGGAATTAGAGCCTTGCCAGTTGAATGCACAGTCACCACTGGCGGAGGAATTAAAATTGGGAATGCTCAAGATGCCAGAATTAGAGGAATGCAGATACTGCGGAGCGTAGTAGGGCTGCTGAAGTTTACTGTGATAGGGAGAAGCAAAGCCATGGAGCAGTAGAAATACAGGGAAGTATCCAATATTACCCTGATTTTCCTGAGTAGTGATGTAATGTTCTTTGCTCCCTTTCGAATCCAAACTCTTTCTGCAACTTGTTAAGAAAAGCTGAGCTGTTTCTCAGGAATACTGTTATGGTATGGCAGGAGTTATTGTGGACAAGACCCCCCGCCCAGAAAGGAAGTACTTCCTTCAAAACAACAGATGGGAACTGTTTTTCATCCAGTCTTCATTTTCTCAAAATAATCTTGGCTATCTGTTTCACAATGTATCCATGAAAATACACAAATAATACAGCCTGTGGTTACAGCAAACAAAGCAATTAAACCACATTGTTAGCTAAATGACACTTTAAACCCTAAGGCATCCTGGCAATGAACAACTGTTAGATATTTCACGATGTAAAAAGAAGCCAACAGCTTCAATCGTATAAGACTACAAGCAAATACTAAACCTTTGTGCACACAATTGGGGTATCGTGTGTATATCCCAATAACACTCAAACATAACCCAAAGTGTGATTATTATAAAGTCCTGATCATTATTACACAGGGCAATGTTACTTTGCAATTCAATGAATAAAATTCCAATTGTGTATTGAACAACGTTACCCTTTTGATTCAGGTGCTTAATATTAAGCATTAGCTGCCTTTTCTTCTGGTTAGATTCTGGTTCTGATTGAAATGAAATGAATCAGACATGTCGGACAAGATAAATTTCTAGTGAGCAAACTGATTGAAATGAAAATTGCATAAAACATTAAAAGTAAAGGACTTTTGAAAAGTGTCTTTCAAAAAAGTCTATGAATATATGAGTGTTCTTTTCTGAATATTTCAATGCATGAAGAAAGACACGTCCACTTGAAAGGGCATTATCTTTATGTAAATGTGGTTGGCAAACATTTTTTTCTTTGAACTGAAGAGTTAGAATCAGCATGAATAATTTTCACTGACACATTCTGAAATTAGGACTCCCAGGTGTTTTTATATTGTGTGATAGGGGCCATCAAAAAGATTAGGTCAAATTGCGCGCAAGAATAGAATCATAGAATCATGGAATGGTCACAGCATGAATAGGATCATTCTGCCCATTGTGTCCTGGCCAGTTCTCTGGAAGAGCAACTCAGCTAGTTCCACTCCCACGCCCTTTCCCCATATATCAGTACGTTCTTTCTCCTCAAGTACTTATCTAATTCTATTTTGAAAGCCATGATTGAATCTGCCTCCACCAAACTCTCAGGCAGCGCATTCCAAGTCCTAAACACTCACTCCATAACAAGACGGATGCTGGAACCTCTGAAGAAGAGTCAAACAGACTCGGAACGTTAACTCTGTTCCTCTCTCCACAGATGCTCCTGTCCTGCGGAGTTTTTCCAGCATCTTCTGTGTTTGACTATAAAAAGGTTTGTCTTCATAGCATTATTGGTTCTTCTGCTAATTACCTTAAATTGGTGTCCTCTAGTTGTCAACTCTTCTGGCAATGGGAACACTTTCTTTCCATCTACTCTTTCTGGATGTCTCATTTTTGAACATGAATCAAATTTCCTTTCAACCGTCTCTTCTCAAAGGAGAACAACCCCAGCTTCTCCAATCTATCCACATAACTGAAGTACCTCACCTCTGGAGCCATTCTCGTTAATATTTACTGCACCCTCTCTAAAGTATTCATATCCTTCCTGAAGTGAAATGCCCAGAATTAGACATTATACAGCAGTTGAGGTCAAAACAGTTTTTATAAATATTCATCATAACTTCCTTGTTTTTGTACTCTATGCCCCTATTTATAAGGCCCTCCTCTGGAAGGCCTCAGCATCACAGCTGTCAGTCTTCAGCTAATTCAGTTCACTCCACATGATATCAAAAAATGGCTGAAGGCACTGGATAGTGCAAAGGCTATGGGCCCTGACAATATTCCAGCAATAGTACTGAAGACTTGTGCTCCTAGCACAAGTCCAGAACTTTCCGCGCCCCTAGCCAAGCTGTTCCAGTACAGTTACAACACAGGCATCCACCCAGCAATGCGGAAAATTGCCCAGGTATGTCCCGTACACAAAAAGCAGGACAAATCCAACCCGGCCAATTACCGCCCCATCAGTCTACTGTCAATCATCAGTAAAGTGATGGAAGGGGTCATCAATAGTGCTATCGAGCAGCACTTGCTTAGCAATAACCTGCTCACTGACATTCAGTTTGGGTTCTGCCAGGGTCACCCAGGTTCTGACTTTATTACAGCCTTGGTTCAAACATGGACAAAGGAGCTGAACTCCAGAGGTGAGGTGAGAGTTACTGCCCTTGACATCCAAGGCAGCATTTGACCGGGTGTAGCATCAAGGAGTCCTAACAAAACTGGAGCTAATGGAAATCAGGGAGAAAACTCTCCGCTGGTTGGGGTCATACCTAGCACAAAGGAAGATGGTTGTCATTGTTGCAGGTTGATCATCTCAGTTCCAGGACATCACTGCAGGAGTTCCTCAGGGTAGTGTCCTTGGCCCAAACATCTTCAGCTGCTTCATCAATGACCTTCCTTCCATCATAAGGTCAGAAGCGGGGATGTTTGCTGTTAATTGTACAATGTTCAGCACCATTCACGACTCCTCAGATACTGAAGCAGTTCAAGTCGAAATGCAGCAAAACCTGTACAATATCCAGGCTTAGGCTGACAACATTTGTGCCACACAAGTGCCAGGCAATGACCATCTCCAACAAGAGAGAGACTAACCATCGCCTTTTGACATTCAATGGCATTACCATCGCTGAATCCCACACTATCAATGTCCTGGGGTTACCACTGACCTGAAACTGAACTGGAACAGCCATAGAAATACTGTAACAACAAGAGCAGGTCAGTGGCTAGGAATCTGGTGGTGAGTAACTCACCTCCTGACTCCCCAAAGCCTATCCACCATCTACAAGGCACAAGTCAGGAGTGTGATAGAATACTCCCCACTTGCCTGGATGAGTGCAGCTCCTACAACACTCAGAAATTTTGACACAATCCAAGACAAAGCAGCCTGCTTGATTGGTACCCCTTCCACAAACATTCACTCTCTCCACCACCGATGCACAGCAGCAGCAGTGTGTACCATCTACAAGATGCACTGCAGAAACTCACTAAGGTTCCTTAGGCAGCACCTTCCAAACCCACTTCCACTACCATAGAAACATACAAACATACAAACTAGGAGCAGGAGTAGGCCATTCGGCCCTTCGAGCCTGCTCCACCATTCATCATGATCATGGCTGATCATCCAACTCAATAGCCTGCTCCCACTTTCTCCCCATATCTTTTGATCCCTTTCGCCTCAAGAGCTATATCTAACTCCTTCTTGGAAACATACAATGTTTTGGTCTCAACTACTTTCTGTGGCAACGAATTCCACAGGCTCTCCACTCTCTGGGTGAAGAAATTTCTCCTCATTTCAGTCCTAAATGGTATACCCCATAACTTCAGACTGTGACCCCTGGTTCTGTATCCCCCACCATCGGGAACATCCTTCCTGCATCTACCCTGTCTAGTCCTGTTAGAATTTTATAGGTTTCTATGAGATCCCCCCTCATTCTTCTGAACTCCAATTAATATAATCCTAATCAACTCAATCTCTCCTCATATGTCAGTCCTGCCATTCCAGGAATCAGTCGGGTAAACCTTCGCTGCACTCCCTCTATAGCAAGTACATCCTTCCTCAGATAAGGAGACCAAAACTGCACACAATATTCCAGGTGTGGTCTCACCATTTGCACTGTTCCTGTACTCGAATCCTCTGGCTATGAATGCCAACATACCATTTGCCTTCTTTACCGCCTGCTGCACTGCATGCTTACCTTCAGCGACTGGTGTACAAGGACACCCAGGTCTCGTTGCACATCCCCTCTCTCAATTTATAGCCATTCAGATAATAATCTGCCTTCCTGTTCTTGCTACCAAAATGGATAACCTCACATTTATCCACATTATACTGCATCTGCCATGCATTTGCCCACTCACTCAGCTTGTCCAAATCACACTGAAGCACCTCTGCATCCTCCTCACAGCTCACCACCTAGAAGGGCAAGGGCAGCAGATGCATGGGAACACCACCACCTGGAAAATCCCGCACAAGCCATGCACCATCCTGACTTGGAAATATATCGTCGTCCCCTCACCATCGCTGGGTCAAAATCCTGGAACTCCCTTCCTAACAGCATTGTGGGTGTGCCTACACCAGATGGACTGCAGCGGTCCAAGGAGGCAGCTCACCACCACCTTCTCACGGGCAAATAGGGGTGGGCAATAAATGTTGACCTAACCAGCGAACCCCACATCCCATAAATGAATAAAGAAAAAACAAACCCTGTGTGCCTTTTTAGCCACTTTCTCAATCTGTCTACCTTCAATGATTTTTGCACGATTTGTGCAGATATAATGCCAGGGGCTGGATTTTACAGGGAGCTGGGAGGGTAAAGGAGGAGCACACTGCTTGTGTCCCCGGAAGAAATGTTGATTCTAAACTGGCTATAAATAAGGCTGCCCTCCAGCAATAACACACTGCCAATGCCTAAACAAGCTCATTGTTGGACTTCCACTCATTGGTGGGAGAAAATCCTGCCAATCTAATTGGCCGGCAGCTCCAGCAATCCCAGCAGCATCAGAACTGAGTAGTGGGTGCTGCTGGGACTGCAAGCAGGCCCTGGGATGATCAGCACATGGCCAATGGCGAGATGCAAGTCTGCTGTTTTGGGCGGAGAGCCATCAGGAAGCCTAGGGAGGGGAGTAAGGCGGTGGTGAGGGGTGGGTTTTGGAGGCTTGGAAGAGAGGAACAAAGGGGAGGGGTAACATCTTCGGGGGGAGAGGGGACCCGATACGCACAGGGCAACCCTCAAGTCATGTGCGCCTCCTTCCATCAGCAAAAATGTTTAAAAAATGGGTTTCCCACTCTCGCCCGCCTACCGCTGCTCAGCATATTATGGCAGTGGAGGTGAATTGAGGGCCTTAAATGGGAAACAATTCGCTAGTTAAGGCCCAAGACCAGACAAGACAAGGAGCACCTTACCCACCCTTCGTGTTATGGGGACTGGGTCAGAGGTGGGTGAGAAGGTGGTGGGCTGGCTACCAGGCATATTTAACGTGCCCCCTAGCCACAACTGAAAACATGCTGGTGAGGGGAACCATAATATCCAACCCCAGGTCTCTTTGTTCCTGCGCCTCCTTTAGAATTGTGTGATCAAATTGTGGGATCAAATCCATGAGGGAAACTTGATCCTGCTATCACAATGGTTTTGCAATTTGTATTTATTTTGAGATGCGTGCATTGAATTCAGAAGTAACAGGCCCACTGGGACCTTTAGAGATTTTTTTAAAAACTAAATGAAAATATTTATTAACAAAAGAAAAGACGTCAAACACATGCATAAGTTTCCAGTTACTTAATACTATTTTAAACACTAAAATTCCTACCTAACCTGACTCCCAAATGCACCCCATTGTAAGGCAACAGTCTAAACTAGACTTTAAAGTTAAAAACCAAGCCAGCACAATTATCACCTTTAAGGGCTGGATGCAGAAGACTCATGCAGACATTGCTTGAGGCATTTCTGAGGCTGTTTTGCAAGCTGCTGCTAGATGTCACAGGGCCCCCCTCAACATAGCCTTTCATTCTCCTTTATATACATTTCCTCTCTTTTTAATCTGTAAATTCCATTGTCCCATATTTCTTTGAAAATGCACTTTCCATAATGTAAACTTTTTATGGTGCTAATATTGTCAGTGGACCTTTGGGAAAAATAAACACACTGTTTAGCCTAGCTTCTGTGGCTCGCTGTAAACATCCTACAATTTCTTTGAAACTCAAACTGTCCTGGTTAATCTAAAAATGCAATTCTCCTCACAACTTACATTCTAAGACTTCAGCCATGTTTACGTATTTAGCATTTCAAACCCCTCATTACCTAACTTCTTTTGACATTTCCAATTGGAGCTGTCTCCAATTCAATTAAATCACACCCACACCCATACAAAGTTGGAAACTATCCAATTCCCACTATTAGTCTACTTTTACAATAAAGCACAATACTATTATGAAGATTATTGTACTTTCGTATCAGGAAGGATAACTATATCTCTTCCTAAAGAATTCGCCCAACACACACATAGACACAGACACACAGACAAACAAAGGACAAACAGATAGAGTCTCTCTGCAGAAATGGGCTTTGGAGGATTGGCATTATAAAGTAAATGCTAAAGTCCGCAGGGTCTCGACACTGTTGACCTGGGGCGATGAGGTTGGGCATGCGTCCTGACATCATCGCGCAGGCCCGCGATATTTCGTTCGGCGAGCGTGCGCTGGAGTCGGCTGCACGCCCGCCGATATATAAAGGAGAATGAAAGGCTATGTTGAGGGGGGCCCTGTGACATCTAGGCCATTAAGAAAGCAATTCATGTAATTAGTAACGCTGCCCGTCCAACCATAAGGTTGGCGGCAGGCGAAAACCCCAAGCACCTTCGCATTTTTTAGGAAATCTCATCCACGTGATAAATTCTAAAGCTTTTACTTCATAATTTTAAAAGTTTTCATAAAAATAAAAACATGCCCCTTCCCATGTGTCACAGTCACATGGGAGGGCGTGTTCAAATGAATTTTTAAGTCATCTATTTAATTATTTTAATATCCATTCAACCTCCATGCCTCAGGGAGATTGTTGTGTGCGCGAAAGAGCATGGCCCTAACTCTCCCTCCTCCCCCCGCCCACACAGGTAACGCTGAGTGCTACCGATTGCGCATTACGCTGGTCAGGCCTTAATAGGCCCACCCACGTAAAATGGCGGCGTGGAGCTGATCGCGGGCGGCAATCGGCTCTGCGTCCACCCCCGCCCACTCCCGCCCAGCCCGCCCGCCATATGAAAAACCCTGCCCCTGGAGTTCTCTCGTGTGCAGAGGGGCCGTTGGTCCCGGTCGATGCCTGGAATTTCTCACCAGCTGATCTCAGCTTTGCAGGTCCTAATGCAAACTGGTTGCACTCTGATGAGCATTCTCTGGCTACAGGTTGATAGCCACACACAATTTTAGGTGGGGTGGAAAGAGGGAGCCTTCTTTCCTCAGCTTGTTCTCCAACAAGACTGCCTTCAAAAACGTAGGTTCACAACTTAAATTTTTGTCCCTCTCTCTGATGCGATTGCCTTTTTTGTCTCCCAGCTTCATTAATTAAAGTGTTTTGCAGCTCAACACAATCAAAACAACCCCTTCTCAAGTACTGTATAGGTCAGGTGATTTCTTGGAAGAGGCCTGCTTGCTGACAGTTCCGAGGTCAACTTATGATATTCTTTTAAAAAAACTCAGGTTAGCATCCAATTGTCCAGATCATGTCGTGTCCTTGCATTTTGTAAAAGAAAAATTCAGTCACGAGAGATAGAAGTCTAATGGGAGATTTAAATGGCTCGCCACTTCCTCTGGGGGAGTCACAGCACAGTGGGGCCATAAAGTCCTGGCCCAGGTCTTGCGCATATGGACACAGGCTGCTTCAGTTTCTGAATAGTCGCAAATGGTGCTGAACAGTGTGCTATCGATCGTGAACATCCCCACTCTGACCTTCTGATGGGGGGAAGGTCATTGATGAAGCAGCTGAAGATGGTTGGGCCTAGGACACTACCCTGAGGAACTCCTGCAGTGATGTCCTGGAGCTGAGATGACTGACCTCCAACAACCACAACCATCTTCCTTTGTGCTAGGTATGACTCCAACCAGTGGAGGGTTTTCCCCCTGATTCCCATTGACTCCAGTTTTGCTAGGGCTCCTTGATGCCACACTTAGTCAAATGCTGCCCTCATGTCAAGGGCAGTCACTCTCACCTCACCTCGGGAGTTCAGTTCTTTTGTCCATGTTTGGACCAAGGCTGTAATGAGGTCAGGAGCTGAGTGGCCCTGGCGAAACCCAAACTGAACATCAGTGAGTAGGTTATTGCTAAGTGCGTTTGATAGTACTGTCAGCAACACCTTCCATTACTTTGCTGATGATGGAGAATAGATTGATAGTCCAGTGATTGGCTGGGTTAGATTTGTCCTGCTTTTGTGTACAGGACATACCCGGGCAATTTTCCACATTGCCATGTAATGGCAGTGTTGTAGCTGTACTGAAACAGCTTGGCTAGAGGCGCGGCTAGTTCTGGAACACAAGTCTTCCATATTATTTCCAGAATGTTGTCAGGGCCCACAAGCTTTTCAGTCATTTCTTGATGTCACATGGAGTGAATCGAATTGACTGAAGACTGGCATCTGTGATGCTGGGCAACCTCAGGAGGAGGCCAAGATAGATCAGCCACTCAACACTTCTGGCTGAAGATAGGTGAAAATGCTTCAGTCTTATATTTTGCCTTTAACAAACCTGTACTGGCTTTTCTTAATTAATCCACACACTACATGACTGCTAGTTTTGTCCTGGATTATCATTTCTAAAACCTTTCCCATCACCATGATTAAATTGACTGATCTATAGTGGTTGGATTTATCCTTACACCCTCTTTTGAATATGAGTATAATGTTTAGAATTCTTCAGTCTTCTGGCAGCACCCCTATTTCTAAGGAGGATTGGAAGATTATGGTCAGCGTCTCCACAATTACTTCCTCAGTATCCTGGGATTCATTCCATTCGGTCCTGGTGATTAATCACTTTAAGTAAAGCTAGCCTTTCTAATAAATCCTCTTTATCAATTTCTGTACCATCCTGTATCTACCTCCTCTTTTACTATGACTTTGACAGCATCTTCTTCTTTGGTATAGCCAAATATAAATTATGCATTTAGTACCTCAGCCATGCCCACCGCCTCCATGCAATCCCCCTTTTAGTCCTTAATTGGCCAACTTCCTCTTACTGCCCTTTAACTATTTACACATCAGTAGAAAACGTTCAGATTTATTTTTTGTTAGCTGCCAGTCTCTTCTCTTACTCTCTTTTTTGCCTCTCTCATTTCCTTTTTCACTTCATTGAGAGGAAGAAAAAAGGAATGGACAGGCTTATCAAATTAAATTGATTTTCTTTAAATAGAAATATCATATTAATATTTTATTTAATGGGATGTGGGTGTCACCAACAAAGCCAGCATTTGTTGCCCATCCCTAATTGCCCTTGAACTGAGCCTAGCTAGGCCATTTCAAAGGGCAGTTAAGAGTTACATATGACTCCAAATTCATAGCAATGTAGGTCAGGCCAGATAAAAATGGCACATTTTCTTCCTTAAAGGGCATTACTAAACCAGATGGGCTTTTAATTGTCTCATGGCTACCATTACTGAGACCATCTTTCAATCAACTTCGGATTTATTGATTGAATTTAAATTCTACTAGCTGCTATGCTGAGGTTTGAACCCATGTCTCAAGAGCATTAGTCTGAGTCTCTGGATTACCAGTCCAGGGACATTACCACTACACCACCATCTGGCTTCAGTTCAAAGTTAAACAGCAAACTTTCAAATAATATTGATAAATATATTCCCAAACTAACAGTGGCTATGGCTTCTCCTGCAACCTGTCCTGGTGTCAGGGTAAGGGGCATTGGAAGCAGGTAGAAAAACATCTGAACAGGGAGGGGAACACATGATCCATGTTGCAACCAATGGCATAACAAAAGGGTGTGGTGAAGGTCATACAGAGAGGTTTTGAGTTAAGTTCTAAATTTTAAGTTCAGGTCCCTCAAAGATAGTTGTCTATAGTTAGAATTTGAAGTTCAAAATCAGGCCATTCAGTCCAAGTGGTCCATGCCAGAGGTTGTGCTACATACCTTGAGCTTACTGATACAATGTATTGAACACATTTGGGATAAAAAGACGAGACATCTCATTGAAACACGTAAGGACCCTGATAGAGTAGATGTCAGTAGGATGTTTCCCTTAGCTGGGGAGCCCGCAGCTAGGAGCCATGGTCTCAGGATAAGGGGTTGGCCATTTAGGACTGAAATAAGGAAAATATTCTTCACTCAAAGGATTGAAAATCTATTAAATTCTTTACCACAGAGAACTACAGATGCTCAGTCGCTAAGCGTATTCAAGTCAGAGATCAATAGATTTTTGAGTACTAAGGGAATTAAGGGATATGGATGTTGTGCGGGAAAGTGGAGTTGAGGTAGAAGATCAGCCATGATCTTGTTGAATGATGGTGAAGACCTGCAGGGCCAAGTGGTCTACTTCATCTCCAATTTTCTACACTTTTATGTTTGAGGTGGTCGCCATGAATACGTCTAGATGAGTTGAGAGGCTTATGGAGGACACAAGGGTAATGAAATGAATGGGGCCTCAGCATAATTGTACAGGGATCACAGGAAGTTGGCATGGAGATACAGCAAGGAATTAGGAAAGCAAATGGCATCTTAGTCTTTATTAAAACAAGATTAGAGATAAGAGTACATGGCCTTGGTGAGACCACACTTGGAATTCTGTACACAGTTTTGGTCCCCTTACATAAGAAATAGATATAGTTATCTCAGAGGGAATGCAGCATAGGTTTACTAGCCTGATTCCTCACGCACCCTGCTTTCTAAAAGGACCTCCATTCCATTCTCCAAGTTTCTCCATCTCCATCGCGTCTGTTCCGATGATGCTACCTTCCACAATGATGCTTCCGACATATCATCTTTTTTCCTCAAGCATAGACTTCACCCCCACTGTGGGTGACAGGGCCCTCAACCCTTCCCACCCCTCCCAGAACCATAATAGGGTTCCCCTTGTCCTCACTTTCCACTCCAGCAGTCGCTGTGTTCAAAGGACTATCCACCGCTATTTCCATCAACTCCAGCATGATGTCACCACCAAACACATCTTCCCCTCACTCCCTCTGTCAGCATCCTGAAGGGACTGTTCCCTCTGGGACACCCTGGTCCACTCCTCTATCACCTACAGCACCTCATCCCCTTCCCAAAGCACCTTCCCATGCAATCATGGAGGTGTAACACTTGCCCCTTTACCTCCTCCCTCCTCACATTCCAAGGCTCCAAACATTTCTTCCAGGTGAAGCAGTGATTTACGCGTACTTCTATCAATTTAGTCGGCTGTATTCACTGCCCACAATGTGGTCTCCTTTACACTGGGGAGATCAAACTCAGACTGGGTGGCTGAATACCTCTGTTCAGTCTGCAAACATGACCCCAAACCCCTGATCACTTGCAATTTCAATTCACCTCCTTGCTCTCATGCTCACATTTCTGTCCTCGGCCTGCTGCAATGTGAAGTCCAACACAAGCTTGAGGAACAGCACGTCATCTTCTGCTTAGACACGTTACAGCCTTCTGGACTCAACACTGAGTTCAAGAAATTCAGACCATGAATTCTGTCCTCCATTTTGTTTTGTTTTTCCCCCGAGTGCCAATCTATATCTTGTTCTCATGTTTTGTTTCCAGCTAGCACTGACCTTCATTCTGCTATTAACATCTAATATGGGCCAACACTTTGTTCCTTTATTACTACCATTTCCACTCTCTTTGCCTTTTGTTCCATGACATCTTGTAATTTAATCTCCTCCACCTAACAAACCTATCCTTGACGTTCCGTTTTTGCAGATGCTGGAAACCTGAAGTAAAAACAGAAATTGCTGGAAAAACTCAGCAGGCCTGACAGCATCTGTGGAGAGAGAAACAGAGTTAACATTTCAAGTCTGTATGACCCTTCTTCAGAGCTAAAGACATCCTTTCAAAGCTAAAACCCATCATATGTCTGCCTCGCTTTAGTTCCGAAGCAGAGTCATATTGGACTCGAAACATTAACTCTGTTTCTCTTCCCATAGAAGCTGTTTTTTCTAGCACTTCCTGTTTTTATACCTGGGATGAGGGAATTGTCCTCCGAGGAGAGATTGAGAAGAATAGGCCTATAGTCTTTAGAATTAAAACAGAAAATTCTGGAAACATTCAGGTTTGCAGCTTCTGTGGAGAGAGAAACAGAGTTAGCATTTCAGGCCGATGACTTTCATCAGTCCTGAGGCAAGGAGAAATTTATTCGCTCAACGAGTTGTGAACCTATGTAATTCTCTGCCCCAGAGAGCTGTGGAAGCTCCATCATTGAGTATAGTCAAGTCATACTTGGCTAAATTTTTGAATGCTAAAGGAACCAATGGAAATATGGGATAGTGTGAGAAGATGGAGTTGGGGTAGAAAATCAGTCATGATCTTATTAAATGGCAGAGCAGACTCAAAGGCCCGAATGGTCTACTCCTGCTCCTATTTCTTATGTTCTGAGGCTATTTCTGTACTGATGCAACTGATGTCTCAGAAGTTAAGAAGTGTTAATTCTGCCTGAATGATAAAGTGCATTCAAATTTCCTGGGTCAGCTAATTTTCATCATTAGTTGTAAATTTAGCTGCAGACCAAGTCATGTGTGAAGAAATCCAGTCGTGAAAGGAGTGTGAAATTGTTGATTGCAGATAGGGATTACTTCATAGGAAAGACAAACTGGGAGGAAGTTTGAACTTTTTTTGTGAAAGGGAACTTGATTAAAACAGAGATTAACCCATCCAGTCCAGTTGGAAACCCTTTGGATTGTATGAGGGGAGGGAAACCAATTATAAGCATCTGATACAGCCCACCAGCTCAGGAGTAGAAATTAAACCTTTATTTTAAAAAAGGGGGGGAAATGTGTACAGGGACAGATGTAGTTAGTGTGGATGACTTCAATTTATGAGCAATATGCTAGAAAATCTATAATAGGAGCGAAAATATGATCTTGGACACATTATTGTGTTGTTGTAAGGAACAATTGAGGAAAACAGTTATTGTATCCATTTCTGGGCACCGCACTTTAGGAAAGATTTGAAGGCATTGGAAAGAGTGCAGAAAAGATTCACAAGAATTGTTCCAGGGATGAGGAACTTCAGTTATGAAGATAGATTTGAGTGGCTGGGACTGTTTTCCTTGGAGAAGAGAAGGCTGAGAGGAGACTTGATAGAGGTATTCAAAATCATGAGGGGTCTAGACAGAGTAGACAGGGAGAAACTGTTCCCACTCGTGAAAGGATCGAGGACGAGGGGGCACAGATTTAAAATTATTAGCAAAAGAAGCAAAAGCATCATGAGAAAAAACTTTTTCATACAGCAAGTGGTTAATGCACTGCCTGAGAGCGGAGGTTCAATCAAGGCATTCAAAAGGGAATTGGGCTGTTATCTGAAAAGGAAGAGTGTGCAGGGTTATGGGGAGAAGGTGTGGGAACGGCACTAGGTGAATTGCTCATTTGGAGAGCTGGCACAGACACACTGGGTCGAGTGACCTCCTTCTGCAATGTGACAATTCTGTGTGATGATGTGATTGGACATGCTATTAAATGTGATATAATGTAACAACTAGAAACTGTGGAAGGGGCCAGAGTCAGTGAAATATATGGTGATCACGCAAAGGTAGATCCCAAACTGCTGCATCCTTGGAGCGCTTCCTGGGCAGATGTAGCTGCATGCAGCACCCACCTGGAACTGCTAAGCAAAAAGGGACATTTCAGGTAACTACAAACTGCCTTCATTTTGAAAATTGCATTTTCCCCTTGTACTGATTGGTGGAAGAGTTTAAACAAAGGAAAGTCACCAGGGCCAACTGACTTAGTACAAGGGAATCCAAAGACTAATTTGGTCGTCATTGTGCTGCTATCTTTAAGCAATTATTATAATTGAGAGTAGCATTGAAGGAGTGGAAGAAGAAGCTATCATGCTAATAATCATATGGCGCTATCTTTTAAAGCAAATTTTTAAAAATGTTCTAAAGTGCTGCCCAGTTGTATCACGACAGGTTTTGATTGGAAACATGAGGTAAACTAAACACCTCTCAAAACTAGCGCCATGTGTAACCGCATTGATACTGTTGCAAACATCATGGCAATTTACAATCATACAGTGCAGTAGGAGGCCACTAAGTCCATCCTGCTCCTGCTGGTCTCTTTGGAAGTGCTAACCAATTCTTCATTATAATTTTCACTTCAAATAATAACCTACCTTTCCCTTGTAAGTTTATACCTGAGACCTTAACTTATTTTTGTCCTTTCGCTGCTGACTACCCAGATTTATACTGGCAGGATTTGTTGTGATATGCCTTTAAGGGATTGCAGCATGAATCACTAGAAAGGAAGTGTGTCAAGCGACCCAGTTTTTGTTTCACTTCTGCTTTCAGGAGAGCACACGCACAAACACACACACAGCTCTGCAGCTCTGTTGTCTTCAAGTTTTCTGTCCACATATAACTGTTCACGTGTGTCTAGAATTAATAAATGAACCCACAACGTGTGTACCCAATCCCTTATGAGTGATTGGTGCCTTTATATCATTATAAAAACATGACAGGATTTACTATTTTTACTTTAGAGATCCACATAGAACCATATGACACAAAAGGAGGTTATTCGACCCATTGTGTCTAAGTCAGCTCTTTGAAAGGGCTATCCAATTAATCTTCTCTCCTGCTCTTTGCCCAAGCCCGACAATATATTCCACATTGTGCATCTATCCCCTTTGAAAGTTACTGTGGTATCTGCTTCCACCACTTTTTCAGGAAGTGATTTCTAAATCATAATTAATCATTGCATTAAAAAAATGTTCTCCACATTTTCCTTCTGGGTTTTTCCAATTAGCTTAAGTTTGTATTTTGGTTACTGATCTTCTGGCCATTGGAAATGGTTTCTCCCTAGTTAATCTATCAAAAAGCCTCGTAATTTTGAATCTTTAAATCTCCCCTTACCCTTCTCTACTCTGTAGTTAATAATCCCAGCAACTCTAATCTCTATAAGACCATAAGACCATAAGACATAGGAGCAGAAATTAGGCCATTCGGCCCATCGAGTCTGCTCCGCCATTCAATCATGGCTGATAAGTTTCTCAACCCCATTCTCCCGCCTTCTCCCCATAACCTTTGATCCCCTTACCAATCAAGAACCTATCTATCTCGGTCTTAAATACACTCAATGACCTGGCCTCCACAGCCTTGTGTGGCAAAGAATTCCATAGATTCACCACTCTCTGGCTAAAGAAGTTTCTCCTCATCTCTGTTCTAAAAGGTCTTCCCTTTACTCTCAGGCTGTGGCCTTGGGTCCTAGTCTCTCCTACTAATCGAAACATCTTCCCCATGTCCACTCTATCCAGGCCTTTCAGTATTCTGTAAGTTTCAATCAGATCACCCCTCATCCTTCTAAACTCCATCGAGTATAGACCCAGAGTCCTCAAACGTTCCTCATATGTTAAGCCTTTCATTCCTGGGATCATTCTCGTGAACCTCCTCTGGACCCTCTCCAGGGCCAGCACATCCTTCCTGAGATACGGGGCCCAAAATTACTCACAATATTCTATATGTGGTCTGACCAGAGCTTGAAAAAGCCTCAGCAGCACATCTCTGCTTTTATATTCTAGTCCTCTCGAAATAAATGCCAACATTGCATTTGCCTTCCTAACTACCGCGTCAACCTGCAAGTTAACCTTAAGAGAATCCTGGACTAGGACTCCCAAGTCCCTTTGCACTCCAGATTTCTGAATTCTCTCCCCATTTAGAAAATAGTCTATGCCTCTATTCTTCCTACCGAAGTGCATGACCTCACACTTCCCCACGTTGTATTCCATCTGCCACTTTTTTGCCCATTCTCCTAACCCGTCCAAATCCTTCTGCAGCCTCCCCGCCTCCTCAATACTACCTGTCCCTCCACCTATCTTTGTATCATCTGCAAACTTAGCCAGGATGCCCTCAGTTCCTTCATCTAGATCATTAATGTATAAAGTGAAAAGTTGTGGTCCCAATACTGACCCCTGCAGAACTCCACTAGTCACCGGCCGCCATCCTGAGAAGGACCCCCTTATCCCCACTCTCTGCCTCCTGCCAGACAGTCAATCTTCTATCCATGCTAGTACCTTGCCTCTAACACCATGGGCTCTTATCTTACTGAGCAGCCTCCTGTGCGACACCTTGTCAAAGGCCTTCTGGAAGACCAAGTAGATAACATCCATTGGCTCTCCTTTGTCTAACCTACTCATTACCTCCTCAAAGAATTCTAACAGATTTGTCAGGCATGACCTCCCCTCGATGAAACCATGCTGACTTTGCCCGATTTTACCATGCACTTCCAAGTATTCTGAAATCTCACCCTTAATAATGGACCCTAAAATCTTACCAACGACCGAAGTAAGGCTAATCAGCCTGTAATTTCCCGTCTTTTGTCTCACTCCCTTCTTAAACAGGGGGGTTACATTAACAATTTTCCAGTCCTCTGGGACCCTCCCTGCCTGCAGTGATTCCTGAAAGATCGCTACTAACGCCTCCACTATCTCTTGAGCTATCTCCTTCAGAACTCTTAGGTGTAATCCATCTGGTCCAGGTGATTTATCCACCTTCAGACCTTTCAGTTTTCCTAGCACCTTCTCCTTGGTAATGGCCACCATACTCACCTCTGCCCCCGACTCTCTCGAACTTTGGGGATGTCACTCGTGTCTTCCACTGTGAAGACTGACGCAAAGTACCTATTCAGTTCCTCTGCCATTTCTTTGTTCCCCACTACTACTTCTCCAGCGTTATTTTCCAGTGGCCCAATGTCCACTTTTACCTCTCTCTTACCCTTTATATATCTAAAAATACTCTTGAAATCTTCTTTTATATTACTGGCTAGTTTACCCTAATATTTAATCTTCTCCCTCCTTATTTCTTTTTTAGTTGTCCTCTGTTGGTCTTTGTAGGCTTCCCAATCCCCTGGTTTCCCACTGCTCTTCGACGCATTGTATGCTTTCTCTTTAACTTTTATGCTGTCCCTGACTTCCCTTGTCAGCCATGGTTGCCTCGTCCTACCTTTAGTATGCTTCTTCTTCCTAGGGATGAATTTTTGCTGTGTCTCCCAAATTACTCCCAGAAACTCCTGCCATTGCTGTTCCACTGTCTTCCCTGCTAGACTCATCTCCCAGTCAATTCTGGCCAGCTCCTCCCTCATGCCTCTGTAGTTGCCTTTATTCAACTGTAATACCGTTACATCTGATTCCAGCTTTTTCCTCTCAAATTGCAGGGTAAATTCTATCATATTATGGTCACTTCCTCCTAAGGGTTCCTTCACCTTAAGCTCCCTTATCAAATCTGCCTCATTACACATCACTAAATCTAGAATTGCTTGTCCCCTAGTGGGCTCCACCACAAGCTGCTCCAAAAAGCCATCTCGTAGACATTCCACAAATTCCTTTTCTTGGGATCCACTACCAATCTGATTTTCCCAGTCTACCTGCATATTGAAATCCCCCATGATCACTATAACCTTGCCTTTCTTACACATCTTTTCTATCTCCTGGTGTATCTTGTGCCCCACATCCTGACTACTGTTCGGAGGCCTGTACATAACTCCCATTATGGTTTTTTTACATTTGCGGTTCCTCAACTCTACTCACACAGATTCTAAATCATCTGACCCTACATCATTTCTGGCTATCGATTTAATTTCATTTCTTACTAACAAAGCAACGCCACCCACTCTGCCAATCTGCCTATCTTTTCGATAGGATGTATATCCTTGGATATTTAGCTCCCAGTCCTGGCCCCCTTGCAGCCATGTCTCCGTAATGCCCACCACACCTCTCCATATAACTGAAGTAAATTCATTTCATGTAGCATAGCAAAGAAAATTATTATAAATGGGACCCTGACTACTAAGAGGCAGGTGAATTCCATCCCATTAGATTCAAACTCAGTCCTCAAGGTAAAAGGACAATGTCCTGTGAAGGAATGCAGCTGCAAATACAAAGTTATAAAATATTCCAGCCATAATTATGGGGTAATAAAATTAAAACAGTGATTCTCCTATGAAGTAGGAATTAAAAATTAAAAGTAGAGTTCAAATTAAAAGCAAAGTTCATCTGCTGGACAAAAGGAAAGGGTTTAAGGAGTTTGTAAACATGCCTGGGTATAATTGTATAGCAATATCCTGTGGTATACCCTTTAACACAAGACAATTTTGAAAAATGGGAACCTGGCCTTTACATCAGCTCAGCAAGTTATTGATAAATTGTAAGATACTACAGTATGGATAACCTTAACAATGACCCCTAAATAATTTGTCAACTGAATTTTGGAAACTGGGGGCAAAACTTTCCCCCCTACCAGGGGGGACGTGCGGGAATGTGCGTGCGTAGGTAGCCCTCCGACCGGCACCCCTGATTGGGGGCGTGCCGCCATTTTTAGTGGGCGGGCCAATTAAGGCCCGCCCAACGTGACGTCCGCAGGGAAGCCCTATCCGCTTCCTGTGTGGGCGGGGGGGAGAGATTCCTAAAATCGGAAGTGCGCTCCGAACTCCCTGAGACTAAATACTGCCTCAGGGAGATCAGTTCCCAAAGTAAAAAAGTTACTGCAATGAAAATTTCATTCACCATCCGTGTCCCCTCATGTGACAATGTCACAGGAGTTGCGACATGGACATAACGTTAATTAAGTGTCTCTTAATTTTTTGATTCAGCAATGAAACTGCATCCCGCCCATGGATGAGGTTTCATGCTTTGTCAGGTGGCCGCCAGCACCCCCGACCTGCCCGCCAACCTTAAGTTTAGACGGGTAGGACCACTAATGAGCTTAATTGTTTTTTGAATGGCCTAAATAGGCCGTTGACAGGTCGGCGGGCGCGCAGCCGACTAAGATGCGTGCCCGCCGAACTGACAATCTAAATGACGCGGGGTGACGTCGGCACACACGCCCAGCGTCACCCCGCATCATTTTATGCATCAGCGAGTGGGCCCTGCCCCTGCTCGCCGACTGGAAGATGCGGGCCTGGGTGTTGCATGGCAGTGATCATTATCTGCACCTTTCAGTATCCTGTTTGTTTTAAGGGTGGTGATTAAAATGAAGGATATTGACAAGAACAAAGGATGTTGTCCAGTGTGAGTGTTCAACAGGCTTCCTGCTGGTTTAATTCTTTTCGGGTATAAATATTGGAACTACGCAGTAGGAGTTTTAGATTCCTTGGATTCATTTTGGCATGTCTCAAGGTAAATGTAGCTGCTGCTGTGTAGCAATGATAGTTATCCCCTTAATTGGGACAGAGGTATCTTTGCTAGACTTGGTAGCTTTCTACTCGGGGATTTAAGGTAAATACTACTTTAAATATTGATGGATATCTCAAATATCATTCTATAACACTTAGATTTAAGACCTTGGTTCTCTATTAGAAACAAAATTATACTTACTTTTCCTAGAACTGTCAAGGTTGTGATTGAATTACCATCAAAAGTGAACTGCATGTTCAGTTCTTTAGTAAACTTTTACATAATTCAGAAAGTATATTGTCTCATATGGTCTTCTGTATCCAAACTCGAGATCCCATCCTTGCACACTCTTCAGTGGAGAGGTGCATTATTGAGGAGAGGTGCCCAGACCTTGATAACATCTGGGTTGTTATAATCTATCTTAAACTTGTTTAAAAGGCTATCTGGAGGATGGTAATATTCTCTGGTGGTTCTTTTTATTTGAAGAGAGTTAGGTCAGTTCTTCAGGCCCATTTAAGTGTCTGTGAGGCCTGTCTTTCTTAACCTTAAGTGAAAATGATCATCCAAGGAATACGCCTGATCTGCAATAGTCCCAAAAAGGGTCTAGGATTACAATCGACTAGTCCAGCCTACTGAATTATCTACCAGAAGCTTTTCCATGCTGCCAATAAAACTCCAAGAGAAAGTGCTGATTGGGTTCCAATGCAGGAGGATTATGACAGATTGCTCGTACTCTACCCTGTAAATGTCCTTAATAGTTATACAAATTAAAGAGCTGGATTGAAATTTTAAACACGTTTCCCACACGAAAAGAATAATTAAGTCACAGATTGGTCGACACATTCCTATAACCCCAAGAGCACCATTTTGGTTACCTTTACATTTTGGGGGTCCCAGCAACATTACAGGGCAATGAGAAATGGAGATAAAAGATTTACTTTAGAAGAAAAAATCTACAGATAGGAAATGCTCCTCAGGAAAGTATAATTTGTAATGCTAATTTGTAAATGCTTAGGGGCTGCCAGTGAGATTCTCTGTTCTCCGAGCTCTAATGGAAAAAACTTCCCTGATGAGCATAACATAAAGAACAGTGGAATGTACTTTGCTTTTTAATCAGTTAGAAGAGTTAATTTTGGATGTTAGTTTTGATAAATCACTTTTGTCTACATTTCAGACATCATCATGAAACAGTATCCAACAGTTAAGAATAATTTAAGGCATTAACCAATGTACTAAAATACAGCAGGGAGATCGTTAGAGATTAAGCTGCAGAATGCAGCAGTGAAAATCAGGAATCTAATCCTAAAGGGTTGGCAGTAAAGTTAGAAAAATATTCAAGAGCTTTGTAAAGAGAATTCAGCCTATACCATGCCCAGCTTAACAAGTGAAACAGTATCCCTTCTGTCGACACGTAAATTAAGAGCTCATTTGCGTCTTGGCATTTGAGACATAGTGGTATAACCATAATTTTTGCTCTAAAATTTGACAGTAATTACAACATTGACCTATTTACTGTCAGTTTGCGTTCTTCACTGTGTACTAAACACAAGCAGTGATTCCGACCGCCAGGCTAATTGACAACCCCTTGAGACCTTGATGAGAGGACATTATGGCAGTAAATATGTCATCCACATAGCATTCCATGATTAATTCCAGTTACAATTCCTCATGGTTTTCAGAACAAGCTAAAGCTAATTTAAATTACACCAAAGAGCGTAATGAACACAGGAAGAGGAGAAAGTACCATTCAAACTGGATGCGCAGAGCCAATATTAATTACCTAGCTCCTGCTTGGTACTTTAAATTTAGTAGAGAAGGCCATGATTGGCAGGTTAGTCTAAAATCTCATTCCCTTAATGCTATAGCTTCACCAATAGCAGATGACTTATCCCATTAACAGTACCTTATTCCCTATTCGAGATTCTTCCAGTTATTGTCAGCAAGTTGCATTAATGGAGCTTTGTAACCCACATCACTGACAGACTTAAAACCTACGCCACCTCCTGCATTTTGGATTCAACTGCTATGGCTATTGCCACTCCATAACATCATTCAGGAGTTTTTTTTGTCAGCCTCTTTCATTTTGCTGTCTTAGGATCGTCCAATCCCTTGGCCTCGTTTTGCAGTACGATGGAGAGGCTCTCCATTGTATTGAAGATGCCTGGAAATCATGCCCGGAATACCATTTCCATGGGGGCAGGAATGGACCCGGGTCAGGGTATGCGCATGCGTGTTTTACGGAGGCAGCTACCCCATATAAATCAGCAGCAAGTCAGCTTTTAGGTTCACAGGGATCTGACAAGCACAGACTAGGCCTGGTAGGAGCGTGCCTGAAATGTGTACATTTCTCTGGATAGCCAGGGTACCAAGAATAGTAGCAGATGAGTGCCTTGCACCCAGCTGGCATGTTTGAGTTGCACCTGCTGACCTGCATCTGTTTGTGGAGTCTGATCATCGAGCCTCCCTTCAAGTCAGGTTTGGATGGGCAATGAATGATGCAAGGAGCATCTCAGCGCTTGAGCCTTTGAACACTGGATTCTTATGTGATAGACCAGAGAAGAAAGAAGCCCACCAATGCTTCACAAATATGGTCACACCCTTGCTTCTGATGACTTCAACTCGAGATGAACCTCAGCATGCCACCTTCATTATCACTGATAAGATGCCCTTCATAATGTTACCATTCCTTTGGAGTTCTGTAGTGTACAAACACAGACCAAGTTAGATACGAATGTATGTACAGTAAATATGTTCCGAAAGTGCTCAAATGTACTATACAAAGCTGGTTCCGCAGCCACTCCAAGATGCACTGCATCAATAAATATTTCTCTCTGACTGTAGCCAGAGGAATGAATTAAACTTGGTCACAATGGCAGCCATGTGGCACAGTTTGTGTCAGGTGGAAAGTAAATCCTCCATGTATGATTGATGCTGCACTGGCGTGCTTCCCTTTATGCAGCACTCCTGAGATCCATCATCAACAAGCTGCAGAGCCAAGGACTGACTTTCCTGAACAATCACACAGGAATCTATGGGTTTTCTTCCAACCCCATATTGTCTATCTTCCTCTTGTACTCTGATTTACTACCTGTGGCACTTCCTTTCCTATGATTCTAGCATCATTGCCCTTCCCTGTACCTCCTTCAGTTTTTCTGCTGCTGAAACTCTAATGCCTTGAGACTTCACCATTCAAGTGCTCTCCTGGCTGATGTCCCAACTTGCACCATGCATAAACTTGAGCTCATTCAAAATTCTGCTCCCCTTATCTTAGCTCTCAGCAAATCCCGTTCACCCACCACCACCGTGTTCGCTGACCAATATTGGATCCCCAAATCTGGCATTGCCTTGATTTCAACATTTTCATCTTTGTTTTCAAATTGCTCCATGACCATTATTGCCCCTCTCTACCTCTGCGATCTCCTCCAGCCCCATAACCCTCCGAGATATCTGGACTCCTCCAATTCCAACTTCTTCAACATCCCCAACTTAAATTGATCCACCAAAGGAGGCTGTGCCTTCCATTGCCTACGTCTTATGTTTTGGGATTCCATCCCTAGTCCTCTCCATCTCTCTCTCCTCTTTTGAATCCTACCTTTTTGACAAAGTTTTTGGTCACCTCTCCTTATATCTCCTTGTGACTCAGCATCAAATGTTGTTTGACCCCAGTCCTGTGAAGCGTCTTGGAAAGTCTTACTATGTTAAAGGTGCTGTATAAATACCAGTTGCTGTGGCTCTACTGGCCATCATGTACCTTCCACTCCTACTATTGTAATCCACACCTCACTCCCTTCCCTCTCCTCTCATCTCTTCTCCTCCCTCTCTGCCCCATTTCGTCCCCTGCCCTCTCCTCTCCCCCCTCTCTTCCCCATCTCATTCCCTCCCCTATCCTCTCCTCCTTCTCCTCCCCATCTCATCCCCTTCCCTCTCCTCTCCTCCCTCTGTTCCCCATCTCATAATCTCCCCTATCCTCTCCTCGTTCTCCTCCCCATCTCTTCCCTTCCCCTCACCTTTCCTCCCTCTCCTCATCTCATCCTCTTCCCGCTCCTCTCCTCCCTCTCCTCCCTCTCCTCCCCATCACACCCCTTCCCTTCCTCTCCGCCCTCTTTTCCCCATCTCATCATCTCCCCTATCCGCTCTTCCTTCTCCTCCCCATCTCATCATTTCCCCAACCCACTCCTCCTCTCCTCCCCATCTTGTCCTCTCCCCTCTCCTCTCCTCCCCATCTCATTCCCCTCCCCCTCCTCTCCTCCCTCTCCTCCCCATCTCATCCCCTCCCCTCTCTTCTCCCCCCATTCCTCCCCATTTCATCATCTCACCTATCCACTCCTCCCTCTCCTCCCCATCACGTCCTCTCCACAAACCCTGTGCCTGAAATTAAGAAGAACCTTTGTCACACTCTGAGAAGTTTGCTCATTGCTTCTGTTGGAACCATATTGTCACATTTCTGCTTGCTCTTTTAGTTTATTAAGAGCATCCCTGTTGTAGTTCCATGGTTGACGTGCGCTGTACATGTTTCAGGGCCTCCCAGGTACAGTGCGCCAATTATTGATGAAACTAATGCTTTTGCTTCTCCCAACAATATTCTAATGAGCTGACCTGAGTGTCTCTTTTTTGGGGTCACTGTAGGGTGATTGAGCGGGTGGAAGGCCAGCCCCACTGTACATCGGTTGGCTGATCTTGGGTGCCTGGGCGCAAATCATCATTATCTAATTAGAATTTATACAATCTGGAATACCCAGGAGAAAATGTAAGAAGTATTCCCAATAGCTGAACATGGAGATTAAAATAAATGTAAAGGCTCCTGAGGTTTTGTTGAAAGGCAAAAAAACCATGATGGCTATACTTAAAGAAGAAGCTGAAAAAAATAGTATTAGACAGTGCAAGACATGAGTGCACAGCAAATTGGTAGGTAGTAGCTGGTATGTTCCAGAAAGCCAGTAGGTGAAGGGTAGAACTTAAGCAAATCTTTATACTTTTATAGGCACTTGTTTACAAGAGTTACACATTAAACCATGCACCTCCTAACTCAGCTTTCGCAGTTTCAGTCCGTGCCTATTTATAGGGACACAAGTGAATCTGCAGTTAATGCCCATCACCTGCACGCAATTAGATGCAATTAATATACAATTAACTGCGGCAAGAGAAAGGACATTGTCTTCACGAGAGAAACAGGTATTAAGAGACCAAGTAGGCTCTTTCACATTAGGAATATTGTGAAGGATTGGGAGATGGTTGTTGTTTTAAATGGATCACAGGTGTCCTTACTATAAACATTAGACAGGCCAGACCTGTAATGTATGAAGAAATAGAGGTAAAGCGAGTGACATTTTTTTTAAAATAAGCATGTATTTTCAAAGGCAGGCTCTCAGCACAGAGCCTCGGACACTACAAACACATATCTGGAAATCATGGCACAATTTTCACAGGTGCACTTGCGATTTTCTGATATATGTGCACACAGGCAAGGCTCATTGTCAGGGGCATTTGTAAGCTTCACTCCTTCGTGTCTAGGGGCAGAATATGCTGTTGATGTGCGGGAGCAGGCCCGAAACACCAACACGTAAAATGACGTATGATGACGTCAAGTGCGTCATTTCGATATTTCGATCAGCGGGCGCTCGCCGTAGGCGGCTGCGCACCCACCAAACTGTCAACGGCCTATTAAGACCATTAATAAAGCAATTAAAGTAGTTGACAACGCAGCCTGTCCAACCTTAAGGTTGACGGGCATGCGAAGAGCCCAAGCAGCCTTCCCGCTTTTCAGGAAACCTTATCCACAGACGGTTTTATAAAATAACTAATTATAAAATAACATGTCTCAGGTCATGTGACACTGTCAGGGCACATACGCGAAAGAGCACAAGCCCCGATTCTCCATCCTCCCCCCGCTCACACAGGTAGCGCTGAGCGCTGCCAGCCAAGCGTTACACTGGGTGGGCCTTAATTGGCCCATCTGCATAAAATGGCGGCACGCAGCCGATCGCGCACGGCAATCGGCTCCACGGCTGCCCCCACCCGCTCCCGCCCAGCCCGCCCAACATAGGTAAGATTCTACCCTAGAAGTATATAAATATTAAAGCCAGGGCAAATATTTTCAAAACCTCAAATTCAGGGATGTACTGAATGTCCTAATGAAATTCCTCAGCATGCTATTTGCAACACTCTCACATTTACAGCAAAAGAGCGTGAGAGAAACAGCGTGGCCATTTACAGCAAGAGTGTGAGAGAAACAGCAGGGTCATTTACAGCAAGAGAGTGAGAGAGAAACAGTGTGGTCACTTACAGAGACCGAGTGCGAGAGGAGCAGGGCCTTTAACAATGAGAGAGTGAGAGAAGAATGAGAGACCATTAAAGAGCGCGAGGGGGAAAAGAGCATGGAGAGCAGCTGATTGGTGAGTATTCCTAGTCTTTAATGTAAAGTAAGGTCTTTAGTTTGTGTTTAGGTCTCTAGTCTTTTTTTACCTCTTTTTCTTAAAGATAGCTTGTTAAGTATAAGATCTATACTGGTTTGTATAAAAATAAAGTTAATTAAGTGTAAAGAGTGGAGTTACTAGAGTAGTTAATTAATTAATTGAATAAAATACGATAGTGATGGCAGGACGGGTGATGTGTTGCTTCTGCAGCATGTGGGACCTGCTGGGCACCAAGGTGATCCAGAGCGAGCACATCTGTACAAACAAGTGTTTGCAGCTCGAGGAAATTTGGATCCAAGTTAAGGAACTAGAGTCCGAGCTGCAGACGTTGCACCACATCAGGGAGGGGGAAAGCTACCTGGACACTTTGCTCCAGGAGGCGGTACCACCTCTCAGGTTAGGTCATTCAAATTTGTTATGTGATCGGGGAAAGGAGGGTGTGACTGCAGGTGAAGCAGGTTTGGGGACTGAGAGGGTAGTGTTTGAGGAGCCTCGACCCCTGCAACCGTCCAGATTCTTGCAAGCTGTGTGGATGACAGCAGGGACCACAGGGAGGATGAGCGAACATGGCACCGTGGTACAGGGAGTCATTCAAATGGGGAGGGAAATGAGTGCATAGTAGTGGTAGGGGACAGTATAATTAGGGGAATAGATATTGTTCTCTGCAGCCATGAGCGTGAATCCCGAAGGCTGTGTTGCCTGCCCGGTGCCAGGGTTAAGGACATCTCCTCAGGGCTGGGAGGGAACTTGGAGTGGGAGGGGGAGGATCCAGTTGTCATCGTCCACATTGGTACCAACAACATTGATAGGACTAGAAAGGGGGTTCTGCTGAAAGAATTTGAACAGTTAGGAGCTAAATTAAAAAGCAGAGCCTCCAAGGTAATAATCTTGGGATCATTATCTGAACCACAGGAAAACTGGCATAGGGTAAATAAAGTTAAGGAGTTAAATGCGTGGCTCAGAGATTGGTGTGGGAGGAATGGGTTTCAGTTCATGGGACACTGGCACCAGTACTGGGGTAGAAGGGAGCTGTTCCAGTGGGATGGGCTTCACTTGAACAGTGCTGGAACCAGTGTCCTGGTGAACCAAATAACCAGGGCTGTAGAAAGGGCTTTAAACTAAATAGATGGGAGGAGGGTTCTGGAGATGGGATACGTACGCTTACAAAGCAAAAGGACATGGCAACCTTGCAGGGCAGCTATTTAGGTAATGATACCCAGAGTGTGACAGGAAGGGACAGAGTAAACATAAAAACAACAGCAAATAAGGTCAAAGGGGGAAAAATAGTAAAAAGGCAAAATAAATAACCCTTTACTTAAATGCACATAGTATTTGGAACAAAATAAATGAATTAACAGCACAAATAGAGGTTAATGGGTGTGATTTTATAGCGATTACGGAGATATGGTTACAAGGAGATCAAAGCTGGGAACTAAATATTCAGGGGATGTGACTTTTCAAAAGGGCAGGCAGGAAGGAAAGGGTGGTGGGGTATCTTTGTTAGTACAAGATGGAATAAGTACGATAACAAGAAATGATCTTGGATCAGAAGATGTGGAATCCATATGGGTGGAGGTAAAAAATAACAAGGGGAAGAAGACACTGATGGGAGTAGCCTATAGGCCCCCTGACAGTAACTATTCTGTAGGACAGAGAATAAATCAGGAGATAATGAGGGCATGTAAAAAAGGCAGTACATTAATCATGGGTGACTTTAATCTTCATGTAGATTGGGAAAATCAAAGTGGCAGAGGAAGCCACGAGCAAGAATTCATAGAGTGTATTCGGGACAGTTTCTTAGAATAATATGTTGTGAATCCAACCAGGGATCAGGCTATATTAGATCTGGTGACGTGTAATAAGGTGGGTTTAATAAATGGTTTCAGAGTAAAATATCCCCGAGGAAACAGTGACCATAAAGAAAAGACCTTTGATGAACAATGGCAGATGTTTAAATAAATAGTTCATGACTCTCAACAAAGATATAACCCAGTGAGGAAGATGGATTCAAGGGAAGGGGTAAACCAACCCTGGTTAACCAGGGGAATTAAGGATAGTATCAAATTGAAATAAAAAATGTACAATGGCAACGGTTAGTGGTAAGTCAGAGGATTGGGGAAGTTTTAAAAACCAACAGAAGATGACCAAAAAATAAATAAAGACGGAGAAAATAAAATTTGAGGAATTTAAAAATAGTAATATAAAAACAGACAGTAAGAGCCTCTTTAAAGATATACAAAGGAAGAGAGAGGCCAAAGTCAATATAGGTCCCTTAGAGAATGTGGCTGGGGAAATAATAATGGGGAACCAGGAAACGGCAGAGGAGTTGAAAAAAATACTTTGCTTCAGTCTTCATGGTAGAAGGTACTAATAGCATGCCAAAAGTACTAAATAATCAAGGGGCAAGAGTAGGGGGAGGAAATAAATACAATACTTATCACTAGAGAAAAAGTACTAGGGAAACTAATGGAGCTAAATGTCGATAAGTCCCCTGGACCTGATGGGTCACATTCTAGGATATTAAAGGAAGTAGCTATGGAGATAATGGATGTACTGTTAATAATCTTCCAATAATCCTTAGATTCCGGAAAAGTCCCAGAGGATTGGAGAATAGCCAATGTAACATCCTTATTCAAAAAAGGGGAGAGACAAAAAAAACAGTTAACTATAGGTCAGTTAACTATCTGTCATTGGGAAAATGTTGGAGTCTACTATAAAGGATGTAATAGCAGAGCATTTAGAAATACATAATCTAATCAAGCAGAGTCAGCATGGCTTCATGAAGTGGAAATCATGCCTAGCAAATTTATTAGAATTCTTTGAGGAGGTAACAAGCAGGATAGATAAAGGGACACCAGTAGATATAATATATTTGGATTTCCAAAAGGCGTTCATTAAGGTACCTTACATAAGGCTGCTTAATAAGATAAGACCCATGGTGTTGGGGGTAGTATATTAGCATGAATAGAGCTAACTAGTAGAAGACAGAGAGTTGGGATAAGGGGGGCATTTTTGGGATGGCAACCTGTAACTAGTTGAGTGCCACAGGAATCAGTGCTGGGGCCTCAATTATTTACAATATATATTAATGACTTAGATGAGGGAAGTGAATGCACTATCACCAAGTTTGCGGACGACGCAAAAATAGATGGGAAGGCAAGTGGTGAGGGTGACACAAGGACCATTCAGAGGGACATAGACAGGTTAAGTGAGTGGGCAAAAAAGTGGCAGATGGAATATAATATGGGAAAATGTGAGGTTATGCATTTTGGCAAGAAGAATAGAAGAGCTGAATATTATTTAACTGGAGAAAGACTGCAGAAGGCTGCAGCACAGAGGTATTTGGGAGTCCTTGTGCATGAATCCCAAAAAGCTAGCATACAACTTCAACAGGTAATAGGGAAGGCAAATGGAATGTTGGCCTTTATTTCAAAGTGAATGGAGTATAAAAATAGGGAAGTCTTGCTAAAAAAAACTATACAAGGCACTAGTTAGACCACACCTAGAGTACAGTGAACATTTTTGGTCCCCTTGTCTAAGGAAAGATATACTGGCATTGGAGGCAGTCCAGAGAAGGTTCACTAGGTTGATCCTGGGTATGGAGGGATTTTCTTATGAGGAGTGGTTGAGTAGGTTGGGCCTGTACTCATAGGAGTTTAGAAGAATGAGAGGTGACCTTATTGAAACATGAAAGATTCTTCGGAGGCTTGACAGGTTAAATGCTGATAGGTTGTTTCCCCTTGTGGAAGAGTCTAGGACCAGTGTGCATAATCTCAGAGTAAGGTGGTGCCCATTTAAAACAGAGATGAGGAAGAATTTCTTCTCTCAGATGGTAGTTAATCTGTGGAATTCTTTACCACAGATGGCTGTAGAGGCTGGGTCATTATGTATACTCAAGGCTGAGGTAGACAAGTTTTTAATCGGTAAGGGAATCAAGCGTTATGGGCAAAAGGCAGGAAAGTGGAGCTGAGGATTATCAGATCAGCCATGATCTCATTGACTGGCGGAGCAGACTTGATGGGCCGAATGGCCTACTTCTGCTCCTACATTTTATGGTCTTATGGTCTTATATGATGTTGTAAAATTCCTGTGATCACTATTTAGCAAAGTAATTAATCCAGCGATATAAGAACAGAAATGCTGGAAACACTCAGCAGACCTAGCTGTATCTATAGGCTGATAAATTTCTCTCTCCGCAGGTGCTGAAGACCTGTTGAGAATTTCCAGCATTTTCTGTTTTTACTTCATATTTTCAGCATCCACAATACAGAGCTCCTAAATTAATCCAGTGAATGGGTTAACACCCCTGGTTAAAATAAGATACAGGAATTGTATGCAAATATCTTAGTTTGAACACTGTAAAATAGCACACTGCAGAATTTTAATCCCCTGAAGTTAGTGGTTGTTAATTAATATTCCGAGAATGAGGAAGATATAAATCATGAAATTATGGGCTGCATTTACATTACATCTGCGCCATTATTTTAAAGTGGTTCCAATCCGCTCTGATGCTAAGAAATTGCACTGTGAATATAAACACAAGGAATAGAAGCAGAATGAGGCCATATAGCACCCCTCCCCCACTCTACCACAGCGCACCGAGAGACTGGGAACTGTTTAGAGCCCCTCGGGCTGTACAGATCAAAATGAAAGGCTGTAAATGATTGTAATATTGTTTGTACTGATGCACCTGGTGATACATTTTGTAAAAGTTTAACCTGGATTGTACCCTTGTAATGTTGTTTTTGAAATTGTTTGGAATGTGATTGAAGATATTTTATGAATAAAGTATATTTTTACAAAAAAAAAAACCCCTCCCCCACTCCGCACCCCTGCCCCAATGCCCCCACACCCCCCCAACCACCTTTCAAGAAGATCATGGTTGATCTTCTACCTCAACTCGACTTTCCTGCCCTATCTCCACATCCCTTAATTACCATAGTATCAAAATATCTATCAATCTCAGTCTTGAACATTCGCAATAACAAAACATCTGTGGTGGAGAATCCAGAAGCAGAGATAACCCTAACTCTGAGGAACACTTTTTAAAAATGTATTCTTTCGTGAGATGTGGGCTTTATTGGCTAAGCTAGCGTTTGTTGCCCATCCCTCACTGCTCTTGAACTGAGTGGTTTGCTAGGCCATTTCAGAGGGTAGTTAAGAGACAACCACATTGCTGTGGGTCTGGAGTCACATGTAGGCCAGACCAGATGAGGATGGCAGATTTCGTTTCATGAAGGACATTAGCAGACTAGATGGGTTTTGACAGCAATCAATAGCAGTTGATATGGTCATCATTACTGAGACTTGCTTTCAATTCCAGATTTTACGGATTGAAATTAAATTCCGCCAGCTGCCATGGTGGGATTTGAATCCATGGGAGGAATTTTCCATGCCCGCTGGCATCGGGTGTGTTTGGCGGCATGAATGGACAATATGGAAAGAAGACATCGTGAAACCAGTTTACAATCATCCGCTCTGCTCGTCAATGGTGGGCCACGTTTCCTGCCCTCGGATGTCGGGAGCCTCATTGTAATCTGTCTGCATATCGTTATAAGCCCACCCGGCCGGATTCATCCCCCCACGCTGGATAATCCGAGCACTTCGGTGGGAAAACACGCTGGTGCAGGACGCATCTTGACAAGTGTGACGTGCAGAAGTCAGATGGACAACTGAAAGAGAACCCCAGCAGGCAGCATTGAAAACGCTCGGGACATCGAGATGAGTGAGATGCGGGAAGGATCCGCGTGATTGGGAGAGTGTTTTCACGAGGCTCCAAACGGCCCTGCCTCAGACGCACACTTCTCCCTCCAAAATCACTCATGGGGCAGAATTTTGCCCTTGATGGGCGGGCAGGCAGCCAATCACCACCGTCGAAATGGGCTCCGCTGCCATTTTAAGTGGGCGGGCCAATTAAGGCCCGCCCAGCGTGTCGCCCAATGGGAAGCGCTATGTGCTTCCTGTGCAGGCAGGGGATTCCCCAACTGCCAGAGTGCGCTCTTTCGCGCATGCGCACGAAAGAGTGCACATCTCCCTGAGGCTAAGTGCTGCCTCAGGGAGATCGCTGACACTTATAAAAATATTAAATATAGAGAAAAAAAAATTCCCTAACATGTCCCCCTCAAGTGAAAATGTCACACGAGATGGGACATGTTAGTGAAGAACACAAAGACTTTATGAAAAGTTTTTAAACCCGATATCAAACCTCATCTCACCACTGGATGAGGTTTGTAAAAGAATCACTTACCCGCCCACCCGTTGGGCCCATGCGCCGACCCGTAGTTCGCACAGGCCCCTCAAAATCCTAGTTGATTGGAGAGTTAATGGCCTTAACAAGGCCTTTAATTAATGGCGGGCACGCGTCCCACTGCATAGCGCACCCGCTGACCGAAATATCGCGATGCCGTGTGCTGATGTCGGGACACCCGCGCGATGTCAGCGCGCGACATTTTAAGCGCTGGCTTGCGGACTCCGCCACCCGCACGCCAGCCAGAAGATTCTGCCCATGGTTTGGCTCTGTGCAGCTGAACTGCTAGAGGGGGCGGGGCATGGGATGCAGTGGGAGGACTCGCAAAGCCGCTCAATGAAGCTGAAAGACACCATTACACATTATTCAGTGAAAGTGAATATATTTTCAGATTATAAAGTGACAAAATGTGTTCACCTGTGTAACCACTTGCGATCAGGATTTCTTAACTTTTGAACACCTTAGACTTCTAGGTGTTGCCCTGACATCCTTAGCAGGGGAGACAGTCTGTACAATAGTTGGCCCTGTTGCCTCTGACAGCTTTGGCGTGAGTCTTCTGGAGAGCCAAGGCCTTGGGGGCCCCGGCTAGCTTTGGCTGTCTTCCTGTGGGCCAGCTGCTCTCTCTGTGGTGACAAGGAACGAGGTTGAGGAGGGGGGGTCACAATCAAAGGGGACTCTGAGGAAGAAGACAGCCTCTGAGATTCCTGAGTGGATGACCCCAGGGTGTCCAGATGCTGTTCTTCCTCCCCTCAGGTGCCCAAGGGACCCGACCTGACTCCTTGAGGGGAAGGAGCACCAGGGGGACATCGAGGTGCCCCATTTCCCTTTCACATTGCCAATGAAAGAACTCACCCATGGCTACCATGATGGAGTTTAGGTTTGCGCGCATCTCTGCATTCTGCTGGACCAGGGTCTCCATGGTGTCCACCATCCTCCCCATGGTGACCTCAATGCACGCACATGTGGGCACCTCTTTCTCAGGGAGCAGGAAGACGCACTCCTCTGATTCGTGTGCCACTCTTTTGGGGGCTTCCAACAGCTCTGTGTGATGTTCCCCTGCCTTCTGCTGACTCGCCACAATGAGTTGGAAGGCCAAATCCGGAGGCTTATCATCTGACTTGGACCTCACAGGTGCCACTTCCTCTGTAGTCCTCCTAGTGCCGGAGAACTTGGCTGAACCTGCCTCCTCCTGCTGCAGACACGTGTCCATGCGGTGACCACCAGATTGTGAACCCGAGCCTGCTCTAGATCTAGGTCCCACCAAGGTGTGTGTCTCTGCGCTGGTGGAGTGTATGGGTAAGTGCTCTTCAATGTAAGAGGAGTCCTCTTGGCTGAGAATGAGGGCGTGGATGGAGCTGAGGGAATGGCTGGCTGAGGGTCACTTGGTGGAGCTCCCTGTGAACCAAAGTCGAGATAATTAGTGTATGGCAACAGAGTCAAAACTCACATTTGCATTGAGAAAGGGATGATGTGCTGCAGGATACTCACTTGGGTGTTCACCGCCGACCTCACCGTCGCCACAGGTATGATCCATGTCTCACCAGCCAGCATGGTGGCACACTCCTGAAAGTGAGTGAGGGGCCTAATTTGGGCCACTCCACCCATGATCTGGGATCTCTCCCTGCTGTTGTGAGCAGGCTTCTCCTGCATGAAAACAGATGGAGAGATTGTGAACAGGACACATGGCACTGTGTGGAATGTTTGTGTGGTGAGGGGAGCCATGGATGGGATGAGGACGTGAGCTTGAGAGAATATAAGCCTGATGGAAATATGTGTGAGAGTTAGTGGTGTTGTCCCTTGAGGTGTGAGACCCATGTGGATCTGAGATGGGTTTGTGAGTGTGTGAGTTGAGAGAGATGGGAAGAGTTACTTACCCTGGAGGAACAGAGGAGATCATTCATCCTCTTGTGACACTCGGTGGCTGTCCTCTTTTGTAGGACATTGGCACCAGCCACCACTACCACTGCCTAACATGCTGGATTGGTGATGTTGCTGCCCCTTCTGCGGCCAGAGCGGGTGTAGAGGACATCATGACGGTCCTCCACTTCATCCAAAATGTGCTCAAGGGTCGCATCATTAAACCAGGGGGTTCGTGCCTTTCCGGGCCATGTCTTCTTTGCTGCAGTCCTTGTCTGGAGGCACTGAGAGGTGTTCGCTTGGCTGCACTATAAATATGGCACCCGAGGTGATGGCGTGGTGGGCGAATGAGAGCCTGCCCACCATTGGAACAGCGTGTTTCTGGGAATGCATTGTTAACGAGGCAGGATTGGGACGATACGATGTGAAAAGCCGCCAATGCGGCTGGCATTCAATCCTGCCCGCTACCGCACATAGTGCAAATCTGGGATAATTCCGCCCCATGTCACTCGAGCATTAGCCTGGCCCTCTGGATTACAGCAAGTGACATTAGCACTACACTGCCATCGCTCCTTTGTAAAAGTGCAACACTGCAGTGAAAATCAAGACCAAATTTTGATCGCTTACCAGCACTTGTGAGAAAATGCTCAACAAACAGGAGATGCTATTAAGGATCATTTTAAGGTCTCAGATTCAGTAAGAAATAATCAGGATTGATTTCGAAACAGTATCCCATGCCTCATAAATTTATTGGAATTTTTTGAGAAAAATCTATCAATGAGTGAAATGTAGTTGGGATTTCATTGGTCATTTTATTAAACTTCCGCATGAGACTTTTAATAAGTATCAAAACTAATTAGCCAGCTGCTACATTAGCATAACAATAGGAAACAAAACATGTTGATTGATTAGACATGGGCCTGGTAGATGATAATGTTTAATAGATTTAATAGGTTTCTGGAGGAATCTGTTCAAAGTTTCCTACTATATATGAATGATGTGAGGATACCGCTGTAATATTGTAGCATACTGTTAACACCAAGTTATTTTTCTGTATGACCAGTATAAAGAAGACTGATGTCGGTCAGAGACCTGTAAATAAATGGTAGATAGATTCAAAGGGAAATAGGAGCATGAAATGGATGGCTATCCTTAAGTAAAGGTGAAATTTACATGTGATTATTGAACATTGAGAGTAACTAATCAATGTGAAACCATTAAGATAAAAGCAAAAGATGCTGGAAATCTAGAACAAAAACAAAAATACCTGGAAAAACTCAGCAGGTCTGACAGCATCTGCGGCGAGGGATACAGTTAACGTTTCGAGTCCGAAAAATGTGAAACCATTAATAGGTTTAATCTGGTACTAAATGCAGGGAATCAACATTTGAAAGTGAGTCTTTACAACTTATTATAACTGGGTCAGAGGTTGTGGTTTAAGTACAAAAATTCAGGCTGACCTTCCAGTGCAGTGCTGATGGAGTGCAGTACTGTTGGAAATGGCATCTTTTGGATCAGATATTAAATTGAGTTTGCCCTCTCAAGTAAATGTAAAAGATCCCATAGCGTTAGTTCAAGGAAGATCAGGGGGCATTGCTCCCAGTGTCCCTGCCAACATTTATCCCTCAATCAACATCACAGAAACAGATTATCTGATCATTGCCACCAGTGATGGGAGCTTGCTGTGTGCAAACTGGCTGCTGTGTTTTCTAAACAACAGTGACTACACTTTAGAAGTTTCTCATTGGCAGTCAAGTGCTTTCGGATATCTAGTGGTCATGAAAGGTGCTATAGAAATGCAAGTTTCTCTCAGCTCTAAGGGCCAGTTTTTTCAAAGCTCCATTTGTAGTGCGGAGGCCCACCATAACCAGATGCAGGGGAAAAATCAAGCAAGCAACTTTCTAAGTCTGATTTTACAATGCATGATTTTTGGGGAGCATAATGAGGCCTGTGTACAAGAATATATGAACCTCATTATCATGCTATTTTTACTTAAATAATATGCCATGCCAATTTTCATGACTTGGGACTGGACTCTGCCCCCAGATGCATTGCACCCTTAAAAAACAGGTACATGACCACTGCATGGCTCTGGCCAGCTTTGGAGTGTTTCTTTTTGCAGCTCTTTCAATTGCTAGTCATGTTTCGTTTGTTAGCCGTGAGCAGTTTTCCATTGTTACGACCTCCATGGAGACTGATAACTTTTGAAAAGAGAATCAAACTTCCAGTTACCAGCTGAAAGAATAAAAAAGCAGATTTCGCATTCTTAAAACTTTTACTGTAACAAATAACTAAGAAAACTCTGGTAGCTAAACAGTATTTTCTTTCTGTAGGAAGTTTACACTTTAATCTACTGAAAGTGGCGATCTCCTTGTATACCTCTCACCGGTTGCATTCCCAATGGAATTAGTCTTTTAGTACACAATCCACTGTTTCTCCTAGCTTCCAATGGGTTTCCCTATCTCCGTTTCACAATTAGTAACTTTGAACGACTGTTTCCAGGTATTTTCCTCAGCTTTTCAAGAGTTTTTTTAAAAATCCACAGCCAGCAGTAATGTCTGTTCCGATGTTCCCATCTCTCCGTGGTCATGGCTGGATGAATCTCCCCAGCCCTGAGATGGCTGAAGGGTGCATCTCTTCACCCAGAGACTGTCTCCCTCCCGCATCTGGCAGTGGTAGCTCGGGAAGACAAGTAGGCGCTTCTCTTTGTTGACCACACACAACTACTACTGTTGTCTGTCTGAGATTCATTGATATACAGGGTAGCCAAAAAGTGGCTTCCTCTACCCTCTTCCCCATGGCAATGTGAAACACATTAACCTTGTGTTCAGGTAGAAATGCTAATTAGCTATCCTTGATCCCAACTCCTTTTCGTCTTAATGGATGAAGTGAGGCTCCACACTACAAATGGAGCTTTGAAAATCTGGCCCTTAGAGATGAGAGAAACTTGCATTTCTATAGCACCTTTCATGACCACCAGATATCCGAAAGCACTTGACTGCCAATGAAAAACTTCTGAAGGGTAGTCACTGTTGTGTAGAAAACACAGCAGCAAGTTGCACACAGCAAGCTCCCACCACCGGTGACAATGATCAGATAATCTGTTTTTGTGATGTTGACTGAGGGATAAATATTGGCAAGGACACTGGGAGCTATGCCCCCTGATCTTCCTTGAACTAATGCTATGGGATCTTTTACATTCACTTAATAGACAGTTTGCAGCACAATTGTTTACAATCCAGACCACAACTCCTTAGGGACTTTTGGAGACTCAGAGTCTACTCGTGGTAAACTCAGAACCAGCACCATTGTTTCCAAGCATAACCTTCTTCCCAGTAAAATAATTTAACTCTTTCTTTGATCTCTAACAGTCAGACCACCCACACCCCCGCCCCCGGGTTTATTGTCAGGCAGACTCCAGAACAGATTATACAATCCCCTTCATTTACCCTAAATGTAACACTTGTCCAGTGTTCAGTGTCTTACATAATTATTTCACATTGTCAGCAGAAACTGCAGGCTTGTAATTCCGACAATCTGAAGGCACACCTAAAAACAGTCCAATCTTTTTCATTCTGTTGACATGCTTATAGGCTGACTAGATCTCTCTTCTTCCATTCCTGCCAAACCACTTATCCTTCTTTTCATGTGACTTGTTATTTACCCAGTGCACTTCCCTCAAAATCACTCCCTAAATTCTTCGGGATAAAGGATGATGGTCTATGCATGGGTCAACGGTGACACCTTAATCTTGCCTCATCTTACGAAGAACTTAAAGCAAGAGACATAGCTTACTCTATTGACTTGCTCATCACCTTTTTCCAATTAGCTTTCACAGGAGGGAATCATACTGCCCCAAAAATAAGCTTTTGCTAACATGCCCAGGATAATGAGCAGAACACTCCTTCCTTTAATTATTTTACCTACTAGACTTATCCTCTGCCTGCATGAAAACTTTCTCTTATCTTGGGTATGTAGTAAAGCATCACAAATCAGACTTCATTCTTGGTTGTAAATGTTAAATACATTTCTTGAATAATAGATGAAGCAGGAAATAAACAGAAATATAATTCATGTATATCTATATTTGTGGTAACCATCCTTCTATCAAGCTCCTCAAAAGGAAAACAATAAAAGGTCACAATCTAAAACCAAAGTCATTCTTTTGTAAATAACTTGCATACACATGCTCTGTAGCATCTGCGTTCTTTTGTAGAGTCATAGAGTTATACAGCACAGAAACAGGCCCTTCGGCCCATCGTGTCCATACCGGCCATCAAGCACCTATCTCTTCTAATCCCACTTTCATCACTGAGAGAATTACTCTGTCTGAATCCTATATTCTTCTAGTTCTAGTTCTAGGGCAGATGCTGAGAGGCCTTTCCACCCTTGCTGGAGAGGCTAGAATAGTCAGAGGGTAGAATTTTACATTCGGCAAGTGGGGGTGGGCCCGACATGCCAGAATGTAAAATGACGTGCGATTATGTCAGGCGTGTGTCCTGATGTCATTGCGCTGTCTCGCGATATTTCGTTCGGCGGGCCGGAGTTGGCTGCGCGCCAGCCGATAATTGAAAGGCCTATTAAGACCATTAGTGAACTAATTAATTCCAAATTTACACTGCCCGTCCAACAGTTGGCCAAGCAGCCTTTACGTTTTTTAGGAAACCTCATCCAAGAACGGGATGAGGTTTCCTAAAGCTAATACTGATTATATAAGAACTTTATTTTGAAAATAAAAACACACCCCATCTCATGTCACATGTTTCACTAATTTTTTAATGTTTTTAACTGTTTCTTTAGAAAGCGCTTCAATCTCCCTGAGGCAGCTCCGTGCCTCAGGGAGATTGAAGCACTCTTTCACCCGCATGCGCAAAAGAACTTTGGTCCCGACTCTCCTTCCTCCCCCTGCCTGCACAGGTAGCGCTCAGCGCTACCGCTCATGATCCACACTGGACAGGCCTTAATTGGCCGCCTACGTGAAATGACGGTGCAGAGCCGATCGTGGGCGGCAGGCGGCTCTGCGACCACCCTCGCCCGCTCCCGCCAAGCCTGCCCGGCCAATGTAAAATCCTGGCCATAGTCTCAGACTAAAGGGTCAGCAATTTGGATTTAGATGAGGAGAAATTTCTTCACTCAGAGGAACTCTTAACATGGAGGACTGTGGACGCTGAGTATATTCAAGACTGAGGTTGATAGATTGTCAGAATCTAAGGTATCTATGGATAGGGAAAGAAAGTGGAGTTGAGCTTCAAAATCAGCCATGATCATATTGAATGGCAGAGCAGGCTCGAGGGGCCATATAACCTGCGCCAGCTCCGACTTCTTGTTCTAAACGGACTCAGGAATTTAAACAGCAACAGCTCCTTAAATGCCCCCCAAGAACAGTTCCCAGGATCTGCTAGACTTGAGTAGCTGCTGACCATATTCAAAAGTAGTGATTGTAAGACATGTATCTTAAAAAAAGCACCCACTCAGTCTGCGTTTGTTCCAAAGTTGCTTAGCTACTCTGTCAAACTTTGTAGGCAACTGATGAAACTCTTAGCATTTATACCAAATTAAAGTGGGGATTGTTGTGCGGTGTTGGAGACATTTGGTAGGTCTTAATGAAGTCTTGCTAGTCTTAAGTAGGTTAACAGTATGGGTGGGGTTGTCCCAGATTTGTACAAAGTGTGGTGGCGGACGGGAAAAAAGTTGTTTTAGCCGCCGGATGCAATGGTGGGTTTTTGTGCCGTATCATCCCATTCCCATCTCATTAATTTTGCAGTTACAGGAAACTCACCATCTTGCTAACAAGCGGCTTCTGATTTGCCCGCCACACCGTTACCTCACCGCTTCCTCACGCAGGACGCCATATTTAAACTGAAGCCCCGGGCACATTTCTCAATGCTTGTAGCCCAGGACTGCTCCGGTGAAGACATTGCCCCAAAAGCCAAGAGGAGTGGAGCCTCCCGATTCAGTGACGCATCCCTGGGGCACCTTCGGGACACCGTGGAGATCCGCTGCGATGTCCTCTACCCCCCCACTCTGGCCTCAGGAGGCCCAACAGTCTCACCACTCTGGCTTGGGAGGCGGTGACAGAGTTGGTCAATGCCAATGGTGCACACAAGAGGTCGGACATCCAGTGCAGAAAACAGATGTATGATCTCATCTGTGCCACCAGGGTAAGGCAAACATTTTGTCACTCTAAAATCATACACACAAGGCCATCACACATTCACTAGCATCCCTGTCCATTCACTGCCAACTCAAAGGACATCACCACTCACACACATCCTTACATCTCCATCTAACCTCTGGAGACTGACTCCTCAGCTCTCACCATATTGAGGCCACTTGTACAGATCGCCATGTGCCCCCCCCCACACACCCTGGGATATGCCCGTTCCCCAACCCTCTCCCTGCAGCCTCTTCCCTTGCCTGAAGCTACTTCTCCCCCCTCCCCAAGCAAGTCCAGCCCTGCTGCCATCGAAAAGCCACCCCCGCTTTACGGCTAGTCTGGTAAGTGAGCCTGCCCGTGTGCCCCCCTAAAAAAGTGATGTGGTGCGGCCTGCGAAGCCTGGCCCTTTTGACCACGAGTGCCGCCCAAAGCAAGGTAGGCAAACAAACCTCGAAGTTCCGAGCGAAGTGCAGCTCACCAGGCACATGATGTTTAAGTAGAGTTGCAAAACACGTCAAGCGTGCAACCACAGGGGAATGATTCCAGCGAGCAGGGCTTATAATTAGATGCAAATGTATTAAAATGACATTCCCGACGTGTGGTGGTGGGAAACGCAACCCGCCAATGAAGGGTGGACCAGACAATCGCAAATGGTTTCACAACGGCATGAAACCAATTTTCAGCCTTCTTGCCATATCGTTTCTCCCCCGTCCGCCATGTTGCCCGACACCAACGGGGCTGGAAAATTCCGGCCTAAGTATTTATTAACTACAAGAACTATGTACACATATAGGGCTGAATTTTACCCCCGTTGGGGGGGGAAGTTGATGGGCAGGCGCATACGGGCGCGCTTCCGATCGGTGCCCCTGATCGGAGGCGCAGCGTCATTTTACGTGGGCGGATCAATTATGGCCCACACAGCGTGACGTCCACACGGAAGTGCTATGCGCTTCCTGTGTGGGCGGGGGTGGGGGAAATCCCAAAATCGAGAGTGTGCTGTATCGCGCATGCTCACGAAAGAGCGCACTTATCTCCCTGAGGCTAAGTGCAGCCTCAGAGAGATCGTCTATAAATGTAAAAATGACAAAAATAGAAAAATAAAATTTCCCTTACATGTCCCCTCTTGTGACAATGTCACATGAGTTGAGACATGTCCAAAATTTTTACACAATCTGTATTAAAAAATTTTAAAGTCTATATGAAACCTCATCCCACCCGTGGATGAGGGTTCATGTTTTATCTCGTACCCGCCGGAGCTCCTGGCCTGTCCGCCAACCTTAAGGTTGGATGGGCAGGTCCTTTAATTGTTTAAATGACCTTGTCAATGGCCTCAATTAGCCATTGACAGGTCAGCGGGCCCGCAGCTGATTTTGCTGCACTCCCGCCTTCCTGAAAATTTAAATCGGGCGCGGTGACGTTGGGAGTTCCCCCCCGACATCACCACGTGACATTTTGCGTGTCGGCGTGTCGGGTCCCGCCTCCGCTCTCCGACTCGTAAAATTCAGCCCATAGAGTAAGGGGTTCAAGCTAGGAGCTGTCTCCATGCTTGCTTGTGCACACGGCTCTGTCGAATGCTGGACTGACCCCTAGGTGCAGGTTATATTTTCTCTTATATCACTGTGTGGGCAGTACTGTACTCATTCCCACGTTAACCCTATATGTGTCAGGCCCTTACACTACAGGGACCAAACTTTCGACTCTAATTAGTTTTTATTTTAAACTTTTTATGATAAATGGATGAATTAAAGGAACCTCTAGAGACCTACAAGAATTTGTGGTTGCAAAGGAGGCCATTCTGCCCATTCTATCTGTGCAAGCCCTTCATTACAGTAATTCAAAATTAAGCAATTTTCGTCCACTTTCTTCCTACAGCCCTCTGCTTCAAACATTTTAACTGAAACCACACAAAATTTTGTTTTTGTCACAATATTTCTAATCCCCACGGACAACAATCCATGCAAATGCACCACACAATAAATAAAATTATTAATATAAGTGGTTCCACAATGTTGATGGTTTTAAAAAAAAGTCTTGAGGGCCATCTGCAGTAGGTAGAAGTTATTTTGTTCACTTGTGGAATGACACAAGCTGGTTGGTGCCTAAGGCATATAAAAATTATGCCATGCACCTAATTTGTATAATTAATCCACTTTCAATGCATTGCTGCCAAATATCTTCCATTTGCAAAATAAATGCTCCAGCTGTGCAATATTGTCAACTTGCTTTAAAAAAAGGCCATTGCCAAAGTTCTGATACCACATCATTAATGTCTCTGAGAGAGATTTCATACATTGTTTTTTATTGCTCTTTTATGCATAGAAATGTACAGAGAGATATGTGGGTACGATGCTCAGCACCACCAATTCTGTAATAACCTTTCTAACGCCATTTCTCATTTACTTTCAACATTTGCGTATATTTCTTTATTTGAGTTATGCACTTTATTTGAAGCTGCTTAGGTTCATTGTACCTAAAATAATGTTTCATCATCACTGGTCTTGCGTATCTCAGTGCAATTTAATAATTCATAAGCTTTATGAATAGCTTGTTGACATGATGGATAACAGTATAGGGAAATGGGATATTTTTCAACTCCGAAGCAAGCAAAAGCAAATCAGTCAAAGTTGAGGTTGTAGTAAGATTCAAATGAAATGCAAGGCTTTAAATGGCTTCTTGATGTATCATGTCCAAAAAGGCACATACTGATTTCTTTCTGTCTCCGTACCCATTGCTCCCTTATTCTCTTTCTTTCGATTATTTTTTTTTTCTCTACCCTGTCTTTCTTTTCTCTCCTTTCTCACACATTTTTCTTCTGTCTTCTCTCTCCCATTTACTTTGTTGGATTTCTATTCTTTCTTTCCCCCAACATCCTTCATTTGCTGACCTTGTGGGCCTATCACTCCACAAGCTAACTTCCTTTTCTGTTTCCTCCCCCACTTTTGTTATTTAATCATCCAAAGTGAAAGAATTGGGATTCAGTGAGGCAGCACTGGAGGCAACATGAACAAAATTCCTTCGAACACCAACATTGCTTTTTCTGGCTAGCCATGGATCTCATGGAGTTAGGTTAGGAACATCATGAAGCAAACACTTCCAGCTTGCAGCACAACCTATTTATGCGTGGCTCCAGTGCTGTCATGGAAAATGCATGAGCTATTTATGCAATGATGAAAAAGCTCATTTCAGGTTATGTGTCTCCAGCAAGAGGTCTGTCACGGTATGTATATTTTGTCCTGTCATGTGAAGATGACAAGGTGATATATTGAGCTGGGGGATGCATACATTACCTCAATGGCTTTAATTTAAATACCAGTGTCTAAATGGAGATAATACACTTGAAATATGGCTGGTAGATTGCACTGATTTACCAGATGTACCCTTGTATAGGTGAGTCCCTGCAGACATCTGGTAGAGAAATTAACAGCTGGCATCTTTTCTATGCTTTGTTTCAGCTGCTGTTAAAGGCAGCCTGGGCTCCTTGGAACTGAATTAATCTTTCTCCTAATTCTGAGTTGCTGAATCAACAAAGTAAATGCACATGTTTGAAAAGTACAAAGGCTTAGCAGATAGTGAGTATAGGGCTTTACTGCTGGATAACTACTAGTTGATGTTGTAGTAACAGTGGCGAAGTTGTTTAAGATAAATAAAGAGCTTGAAAAACTAGATAGGGATGAGCTATTTCCTCTGGTGAGGGAGTCCTCACCTCACCTCAACCTTAAAATTAGACCTCGGAGGTTCTTGGGCAATATCAGAAAGCACGTAGAATCGTAGGGTTGAGTTTAGTGAGGGCGGCGGGGGCCTGATGTCCACCACCAAAACTGGCGGCATCCCCGCCAACCTGACCTCGCCGAGTCTCGTGGACATTATCTCCCTAATTGACAGTGGGAACCCTGCCGTCGGGCATCCCGGCTCCACGGGGGTCAATTAATTGCTACATTTCCCCCATTAGGGCAGAAATCCCACCCCCAAGAATTATAGGATGATTTACAGCGCAGAAGGAGGCTATTTGACCCATTGAGCCCATGCCAACTCTCCGCAGAGCAAACCAGTCAACCCCACTCTGCACACAAACTGTAAATCTGGAACTCTCTCTGCAAGAAGCTATTGAGGCTGTCAGTCGAAAATTTCCAAACTGAGCTTGACAGATATTTGTTAGGCTAGTTTTATTAAGGAGAGAATTTTCCCCCCATTGGGGGAGGGGGGAATTGTGCGGAGGCGCCATTTTACGTTGGCCGGCTAATTACCGAGGTGTCTCAGGGAGATAAGTTTTAAATTTTAAAAATTTTAATGAAGAAAAAAGAATTTAAGCCATTTCCCCAAATGTGACAGTGTCACATGAGCTGGGACATGTCAATGAACTTTAATGAAAAAAATTTATTTAATTTATAAACCCTTCATGAAACCTCATCCCCCACCCCGTGGATGAGGTTCCATGAAAAATGCGAAGGCCGCCTGGGCTCTTCGCCTGCCCGCCAACCTTAAGTTTGGAGGGGCAGCTCGGTTTATTGGTTTAATTAGTTTTTAAATGGCCTTAATAGGCCTTTGACAGTGCGGCGGGTGCACAGAAGCAACAGCAAAGCAAACTATGGATTGATAAACAGTCTAAGTACAGGAATAGTTTACTTAGGGCAGAATTTTCTGCTTGATGTGTGGTGGTGGTGGGTGGGGGGGGGGGGGGGGGGTGAGGTGGGGGGGTGGGTGGGGGCAGACCCTGCACGTCAGCGCATAAAATGACGCACGGTAACGTCAGGCGAGCGTCACGATGCCACCGCACGCATCGCGATATTTTGTTGGGTGTGTGCATGATGAAGTTCGAAGCGCACCCACATTAATTAACGGGCTAGTTAAGGCCCTTAAATCGGCAATCGATGCTGATTTTCAGGCACCCGTGCGATCTTCGGGTCAGCGCACGGGCGCGACGGGCAGACGGGTAAGAGACTTTTTAATAAAACTCACCCACGGGCAGGATAGGAGGGCTCACTGGGGTTGTCAATCTGGTCTGAGTATTTATTGCAGAAAGTTTTTTAAACTTGCCTGTGTGATCTGCAGCAGTTCGGAATGAATTCCAGCAGCTTTCTGTGTACTTTGAACTTTCAGGTCAGCACTCTGCAGTCAGGAATCTTTATCGGGCCTGCAGCCTCCCTTTAGCCTGGGTATGGGTTCTGACATGTCCACTGGAGGCAGCTCCTCTGAGAAGGGAGGGAGAGCTAGAATAAGGAGGAGGCCACAAGTGCGCAATCAGCCTACAGGGGAGCTAACTTTGGGAGTACAAGCGCAGGCACCAGGGGCGCTGGGCCAAGAGGTAGTCCAAGGTGGAAGGGGCTGCAGAAGATGCCACTATCCTGCTGCCAGGGTATACAGGCGGCGAAGCAGCTACCTCAATATGTCTGAGGTGCAGTGCCAAAGGAGGCTCCGACTGTCAAGGGAGACAGTCAACTACATCTGTCAGATGATTGGCCCTGAGATCTCTCCTAACTGTGCGGGTGGACACCCCATGCCTGCGGCTCTGAAGCTCACAGCTGCCCTCAACTTCTATGCCTCTGGCTCCTTCCAGGGCTCAGTGGGTGATCTTTGCAGTGTCTCCCAATCAGCTGTCCACACTTGTGTCAAGCAGGTTACAGACGCTCTGTTCAGGTGTGCACTGACCTTCATCCACTACCACTGTGACCAGGAAAGCTAGGCACAATCAGCCAGATGCTTCGCAGCCATTGCTGGCTTCCCCCATGTCCAGGGTGCTATAGACTGTACATATGTGGCCATCAAGGCGCCAGCAGGTGAGCCCGGTGCCTTCGTCAACAGGAAGGGCTTCCACTCCATGAACGTGCAGATAGTGTGTGATCACAGGATGCAGATCCTGTAAGTTTGTGCAAGGTATTCAGGCAGCTCCCACGGCGCCTACATCCTCAGACACTCCCAGGTGCCGGGGCTCTTCAGCGCTCCAGCCCAGCTAGATGGATGGCTGCTGGGTGACAAGGGCTATCCCCTCAGAAGGTGTCTCATGATGCCTCTCCACCATCCAAGAACAGAAGCTGAGCAGCGGTACAATAGGAGCCACAGCACCACAAGGGCTGTGGTGGAGAGAGCATCGCTCTTAAGATGCGCTTCCGTTGCCTGGACCACTCAGGGGGCGCACTCCAGTACCCCCCAGGTCGTGTCTCGGTGATAGTGGTTGCATGCTGCGCTCTCCACAATCTTGCGCTGGAAAGGGGGGATGCAGTGGACGATGAAGACGTTGACGCAGTGGATACGGCTGCACACGATGAGTCCAGCACTGAGGATGAGGATGAGGAACCACAGCGGAATGATGAGGGGCTAAACGCTGACCCGGGACTACACCAAGGAGGCAGGGACACCCGGGAGACTTTAATCCCATGAACCTTCAGCTAGCTCCCCACAAATGGATCAGGAGGACCAGCCGTGCCTGGCGCTTCCACACTCAGCACTTAAATGCTAAATCTGCCAGGTCATCAGCTGCAGCTAAGGGCTTTGGACAATGTCCACTCAAACACTCATGACATGACTGTAAAACATACAAATGCAGCACAAAGGAGCCACCCTCAGCCATGGTAACGCATCTGGGTTTAATTTTTTCCATCATATGGTCAAACAAAATGAAAGCAAAATGTTTTTCAAATATCAAGAAATAATAATTCCCTAATCTAGGGTCAACACAGTGAGAAACCCGTGGTGTGCCTAAAGTGCCTTATGTTTACGTTTCCGGGCGCTACGTCTTGGTGCCGCCCCATTGCTGGGAGTGGCATCTGAGACAGCCTGCTGACTCTGCTGTCCTGTTGGCCCCGATGACCTTGGTGGTCATCCTCTGGCCCATGGAGCCTGTGCTGGCCCTGCCTGGGAGGGATCTGCCGGGTCCACAGCTGGCATCCCCCCAGTCGTCGCAGCCTCACCGGATGAAGCGATCACTGGGAGGGGGCGGAGCAGCTGTTGCCCTCATCCGGAGTGCCATGAGAGGAGCCCGTGGATACAACAGGCAGCTGCTCCGCCGACGTGAGGTCGCCCTGGACCTCCCTGCTCACCATCGATGGATGAGCAACAAGCTGGGACACTTGGTGCCAAGACCATCTCCCACATTGGCAATGACCAGTTGTGGCCACTGGCGCTGTGAGGGCTTGCAGGTCCGAGTGTAACCCCAGGATAAGCTGCTTGTTCTCCTGGAAGCCCCTCTCCAGGAGAGTCACCACTCTCTCCATGGAAGAAGCATGACGCTCTGACATGAGGCTCATGGTATCACTCATGCTCCGCGTGGACTCTTCCACCACGGACACCAAGTGAAGCATAGTCTCATGCAACACTCCCCGATGCTCCCGCACACCCGGCTGCATTTCCTGCAGCTGCTGCGTCGCGGACGACTCCAGAGGCACATCATCAGGCACCAACTGAGCATGTGCCTGATCCCCTGCTGTTCTCCAGCTGCTGGCACCATGGACACTCTCTGTCTCTGCCAGCTCCCCCAGCGATTGTGAAGTGTCCTCTCCACTGTGCCCCGGGACACTAGCCAAAGTTGCAATGCCTACCGATGTGCTAGTATCTGCGCTGGTGCCTGCCTCGCAGAAATGATGTGATGCAGGTGACAGTTGAGGGCCCTCAGGTGTGAGAGGGGGCATCTGCAATCGACCCTGGTCAACAGGCTCTGATGATGCTGAAAATAACAACAAGGACAGTGGAGCAGTTAGCGTCCACACAGTGACACACTTCATCCCTTTCCCCCAGGCTCATTATGTGCTCAACCTTCCAGAACCTATGGAGACAAATATTAGTGGGGTGGCAAATAGTCAGGCGGAGGCCCAAACATTACAGGCGGATACAGACAGGCTGGTCAGATGGCCTAAGGAATGCCAAATGGAATGTCATGTGGATAAGTGTGAGGTGATGCACTTGGGCAGGAGACACAAGGTACAGGAATACACGAGGAATGGTAGGACCGTGCAAAGTAAGCAGGATCAGAGGGACCTTGCTGGGCATGTCGACAGGCCCGTTAAGGTAGCGGATCAGGTACACAAGGCATTTAAGAAGGTAAATGCCATACTTGCCTTTATTAGCCGAGGAATAGAACATAGGAACAGGGAGGTCATGTTGCAAGTGCAGAAAATGCTGCCGAGGCCACAGCTATAGTTCTGCGTGCAGTTGTGATATGCGCTTCATTGGAGGGATGTGATTGGAGTGGAGAGAGTGCAGAGGTCGCTGACTAGGATGCTGGCTGGGCTGGAGAATTGGAATTATGAGGAGACATGGCATAGACTGGGGTTATTTCCCCTGGAGCAGAGGAGATTGAGGGGTGACATTATTGAGCTTTATAACATTATGGGGGGCATAGATAGAAAGGAACATTTCCCCTTGGCAGAGGGATGAGTAACCTGGTGGCATTGACTTAAGGTAGGGGGCATGAGGTTGACAGGTGAGGTGATGAGGAACTTTTGCACACAGTAATGTGGGACACACTGCCTGAAAGTGCGGTGGATGCAGGAATCCTCCGAACATGTAATAAGTACTTGGATGTGCAGTTGTGATACCATGGCATACAAGGCCATGGGGATAGTGGTCAGAAATGGGATAAGGCGACCTTGGAAGGTGCCGGACATGCGCATCTTCGAAGGGCCGAGGGCCCTTTGTCTATGACCCACACCTCTGACTCTATCAGTCTGTGAATGAGCAATGTTGCTACAGTAACAGTTCAAACAATCATCAGTGCTTTGGATGGTGGGAAGACAGAGCGGATGTCACTGTGACCCTCAAATACCTGGCCACTCCACCCCAGCATCACCGACACCAGTGGACCTGGGCGCATGGGGCCTTTCAAGCTCCAGGGCCTCCTGCTCGAAATGGCTCAATATCACTAACTGGGCCTGGCCACCTCCAGTCTGCAAACACTCAGAGGGACTGTGAGCATTTTTCTCCTGAAAAACAGAGAAGACCATTCATTGTGGCTAATCGCACACGTACTCTGCACACACAAGCCGCACCCTGACCACAGTGGCCCATATCAGGCCTCCAGTGCCTCCTCTCCACGCTACTGCTGATCAGTCACAAAAATATAGTACAACTGCTCCCAACCGCCTCCCCAACGGCCACCTTGGGCACATTCTGCGTCCATCGCTTTTAGAAACACACGGTCTTAGCTCCCATGGCAAAGAGGTGCAACTCGGTGTGTCGAGAGCAGCAGATGGCTCTTGGCCACGAGACCTTGAGGCTCCCCTTCCACAATCTCATCACTGTGAATAGAACATGTATTGGAGTTCTGAGTATGCGCCTAGCTGTATCTCCTGCAGGTTGCCCCCAGACTAGTCATGTGCAACAAAGAGTAACACATGGAGAGGGGGAGAACCCATCTCCTCATGAACCACTGAGGCTGATGTAAGCATGGTCGCTATCTGCTTGCCCACCCAGCGTACGACAAATGCCCAACACGATTCAATTCAGTCATGACAGTGAGACTTGGGGTGGGGGGGTGGGCCTCAAAGGCTAAGGCTACCTGCTGGGTTAAATGCCCAACACCTTTCCAGAGCGCAACAAATTGTTGAAGCACTTACGGCACTGAACCTAGGTGCGCTGCACCACGTCGTGGGAGCTCACCACCTCCTCCCAGGCACACTTCATCATGTTTGGGGGAGGGTCCTCCTCCCATCCTGGGGAACCAGCACCTCCCACTATGCTGCCACGTCCTCAAGAAGGGCAGCAAGGCAATCATCAGAAAAGTAAGGGGCACATTGGCCCCCCCACTGGCCTACTCTGCAGCCTGCCCTGCTCCAGTGCCAGACCCTGCAGCCTGCCCCGCTCCTCTGCCCTTCCCTCCAGATTGCCCTACTGTGCAGACCCCTTGCGGTTGGATCTCCAGGTGGCCATTGTGAGCAGCCTACAGGAGGCTGCCAGGCCTTCTTTTAAACAGACTGCCGGGTCGCCATTGGACCCAGCGGTCTGTGCACGCCCACTGCAAACTGCACACTCCCGCCATCCACGGGAGTCAGAAATGCACTGGGCGGGCCTTAATTGACCCACCCGCTCAAAATGGCGGCGTGGCCCCGATCGTGGGCGCCGATCGGGTTTGCGCCTGCCCGCGTCCGCCCGCCTGCCAAACGGAAAATTTTGGCTGTGGTTTCCTGCCAGCGTCTTAAAAACAATTCCAAAACAATAAACACATTGTATGCGTAGCAGTTTTCTATAATTGTAATTTGACCCGTGCACCCTTGATGAATGACTTTAACGTGAAAAAGTCACTCAATGAATGCCTATAGCATTTGATCTGTATAGTGGTACTGAGGGAAAGGGACTGAGATTGCCAGCCTAATTATTTGCTTCTTTTCAATCGTTATAAATATACATGCTGCAAACAGCTTTATATTTAGCTCAACTGGGCTAAGCAACTGGTCCACTTGTTGCAGTTTATAGAGGAAAGAGAAGCTACAATTCAATGTGAAATTCAGCAAATACTTTCTGTTGAATTAAGCTGTAACAGCTGTGGCATAAGTTGTAGCACTCTCACCTCGGAGTTAGAAGGTTGTGTGTTCAAGTTGCACACCACGTTTGAACATAAAAAATAGATCGACACTCTCGTGCAGTCCTGAAGGAGTGCCGCACTATTGGAGGAGCATTTTTTTTGGGGGTGCGACGTTAAACCAAGGCCCATCTGGCCTCTCAGCTGGATGTAAAATATCCCATGGCATTATTCTGAAGAACAGCAGGGGAGTCATCTCCAGTGTGCTAGCCAATATTTAACCCTCGATCAAAACCACAGAAACAAATGATCTGGTCTTTATCACATAGCTGTTTGTCGGAGTACGCTGTGTGTAAATTGAGCTGCTGCGTGTCCTACATTACAACAATAGTGACTTCACTCCAAAAATACTTCATTGGCTGTAAAGTGCTTTGGGGCTTATGGTGATCATGAAAGGCGATAAGCAAATGCAAGTCTTTCCTTTCTTTTTTTCTACATGTATAGATTTTAGAAAAGGAATCTTTGTGGTTAATCCAGGTTTCAATGCTTCACAGCTGGAGTGCAGAAATAGGCCAGTGGCTAAGTCTCAAACAAAAACGTAACATTATACAGAAGGGACATGAGGCCAGCTGTCCTCTATCCTTAATGTGACTAATGATCGGATTAGACAACCTTCCCTGGTTGATGCAGACTGACCTTCTCTAGTCACGCCTTAGAAACCTTAAAACAGGAATGAATATGTCCATTTTACTAGCTGATCCACAGTCATACACGTTTCCTCAAATGTACTAGAAATATCAGAGAAGAAGGGAAATCCATAGTTACTTAATTTAAATCCTTTGTTTAAGGGATCTGGTTGTCCTAATCTAAGCAACCAGATAACTATTTCACATCCTTCTCCATACGGGGAAACAACATCTGCAGCCACAAGCAATAATTTGAAAATTGATACAAGACTAGCACTCAAAAAATCCTAACAAAAATGATGGTGAGGTGATCAATGTTCACACGGAGCTTGTTTACCTGGTCGGAGGGATGTGTAATTCATTCATCTAGCCCATTATAGTAAGGCAGACATGTGGCCACAATGTTTATTTGCTGCGCAGCCATTTCTGGGAGTGGGCAATTGGCTTTGCGGGCATCACTTAAAGGCAGCTAGCACTTTGTAAATGGGGAGGTGCCTTTCCTGCAGACAGCAGGGAAACATTTTGAAACAATTATTCTCTCCTCACAAGTGGACCACTTGCAGTGTCACCAGTTACAGCACTACCCTTCCACTACTCCCCTTCACACCCTTACAATCCCTGCGCTGCACTTCACGCCAGGTGAACAAGCTCCCTGTGCACCCACTTTCAGTCTTGATCAAATTTCTAGGCTATAATATTTTCATGTCCCTTCTTTTATGTGGTCAGAGTAAAATAGCTGAGTACCCCCTACCCTCCCAGTTACCATTGGAAATATTGGAAATAATTTTACATGCAGATGATAAAAGTGTATATTAATTGGTGATGCCAGATTGGGTGGAATTTCCTCATCATAAATTGCTATTTTTATTTTAGATCTGAAGTAGTTGTCCAGATATCAGTATAACCTTACAGAGTTCTGTACCTTCCACTGCATAGCTCATAAATGCTAATTACCTAAGTTTTTATGTGGACAAGGAAGAAATTCTTTTGTGTCTACCCCAATTCACTGGGTCAGGCAGCAGATCAATTTCTCCCTCTTAGTATTTCAAGTACAGAGTCCGCTTTTTCAATAAAAATCATTGCCATCAGGAAAAAACTTCCACACCAACCCATGTTCCACCACCAGCGCTCCCCCCTCCCCCACCCCATGGCCCTTTATAACCTCCATGCCAACTCACCAAATATCCACCATGGGCAGAGCACAGGAGCCATGTTGAGATGAAGTAATATAAAGCTCCAAAAATCGAATACAGCCATCACTATATTTATAAAAAGATCTCATTCTTGAAAGCCTATTCAAATCTTTTAAATCTAAAGTGGTTAATCTCTTATAAAAACAAAGATGTTTCTGTTCATGCCATATCAAAAGCAACTAAACCTTTAATAGTTTCTTTAAGTTGTCAATCAAAGAGTGAAACCCGAATCCATGCTGAGATGATTGGGTTTTTTGGAAGTCAGCCAAACATTCATAAACAACCTTAGGAAAATGTTGACAAACAATTATTGAAAGGGCTTGGACAGTTGCTACACTGTCTGGCAGGCTGCTTTTTAACCCTCACGGACTGCTGCTGAGCCTAAAGAGCTGGGGATTTAAAAACTTCAGATAATGACAGTTAAATAGAATTTATCCATCCTTCAAGACTATTTATGTCTCCTCCATAAATTTATGATTCCTATACTATGGGTTAAGGCCCTGCAGCAGTCAAAATATGATCTGTTTAAATGCAGAATTGTCCCACACCCTTTCCTCTCCTGGCAAAAATGGGATCTGTCGGAAATGGTGGTGGGACTTCCACACCCAGGTTCTCCACCCTGCCATTTTTGAAGGCCTTTGGAATCTTTCTGATGACACAAAGATCTGGCCCATAGCGTTGCAATCAGTTCTCAAAGCTAATCAAGAAGGAATTCTAACTGCGGATTCCTTTGGAGCAGCTGATGGTAAAAGAGAAACCAGTTAAAGGAGATAACTATGAATCAGTATGTGAAGAATTTATGGGAGACATTGACGGTGGGAAAAAGGGAAAACTAGAGGGAATTTTTGTTGTCCATGAGTCATTGCACACATTGGCCATAACCATTTCCGAGAGGCACTGATTGTGCGTTAAATGTATGACAAATGAAGCTGGGTTACAGAAGGATGGAAGTACCTGAAAAGCCCAGTACTACAATCTGACAAGAATAGTAAACTTGTTGAAGGAAACAGACATGTGTTTTGTTGGAGGAAGTTTTGAACTGAGGAGCAAGGAGTCTATGTATGTGAGAAGATTTTTGTAGATGCGTGTAGTGTGATTGTTAGCCCAATGGGAACTAAACATCAGAACCTGACACAAACAGCCATGTCCCAGGGAAATAGGTTTCAAAGATCAATAATGTTCCACTTCAACTGGAGGACTAGTGAATGGGTTGACCACTGTCCCCACCTATGTGGTGATGTATCATGATATCCATCATGAAACATTAGGCAGGATTTTATGTTCACCGGGCGGGCGTGTGGGAGAGGCAGCAGCGCGCCCTCCAGCAATTAAGAGGCCTATTAAGGCTCTTAAGCAAGTAATTAATTTGTATTTTATGCTGCCCAACCGACCGTTCAATTGGCGGGCGGGTGAGTAGGCCGGGCGGCCATTTACATTTTTCACAAAACCTCATCCACGGGCGGGATAAGGTTTCAAATGGCAAATATAAAACCAGTAAAAAAAAATTGCCATCATTTCAAACAAGTCCCTCTCCACGTGACTGAGTCACATGTGGGGACATGTTTATTTCATCTTTAAAACCTTTATTGGTCAATGTCCAATTCTTCAGCCCCCTGAGGCAGCTCTGTGCCCTCAGGGAGCTGTCAGTGCGCACTCCCCCACATACGCGCAGACTTCCGTGCTCGGCCTCCTCCCGCCCCCACCCCAGTGGCGCTGAGCATTTCAGCGTGCCTTCCACGCCGACTGGCCGTTAATCGGCCAACAAGCATGATTTTGTGGTTAGGGCCCGATCGCGGGCGGTGGTCGGTTTTGTGGCCGGTCCCAGGCCCACCCAATGATGGGAAAATCCTGCCCATTAACTTTGTTTCTCTCCACAGGATGCTGCCATCACTGCTGAGATTTTCCAGCACCCTCTGCACTTATTTTTAACTTGACGATGTTGGGTTTGACCTTGTACTTTCCTGTGGTTTCCAATGGGGAGAAGCCCACTTTGGTGTCCTGTTTAGAGAACATTAGAGTGATACAGGGGAAGATACATGTATAGTATAGTCAACACTACATTTACCTTGTAAATTTTCATGGTACATTGACAGGAACTGAGTTCAAGGGTTGTAAAAGCCATGGGCAGACGATCATCTATCCCCATGGAATTGTGTGCCAGAGTAGCACTTTATGGGCAGAATTTTCCTGTTGGTGTGCGGGGGTGTCAGGCGAGCGTCCTGATGTCACCGCGCTCCATCGCGATATTTCGGTGGCCGGGCGCGCGATGATCTCCGATGCGCGCCCGCCATTAATTAACGGCCCAATTATGGTCCTTGAGGCGCCAATTGACAGTGATTTTTCGGGTCATGTGCGATCTTCAGGTCGTCGCACGGGTGCAGCGGGCAGGTGGGTAGGACACATTTATGTAAACCTCATCCACGGGTGGGACAAGAGGGTTCAGTGGGGTTGCGAATGTGCTCTGTCAGATATTTAATTTGGAAAGTTACTGATACTTGCCTGTATGAGCAGAAATTCTTCAAAACTCATACCAGCTGCGTGGACAGGACTTACAACCTTCAGGTCAGCACTCTACAGTGAAGATCCTTTTTGGGGCCTGCAGGTTTCAGGAAGCCTTCCCTTAGCCTGGAAATGGGAGTTGTGCTCTCCACTGGAGGCACCTCCTGTGAGGAGGAGGGGAGGGCCAGACGAGGGAGGAGGCCAGGAGTGCACATTCAGCCTCCAGGGGAGTCACCTAAGGGAGGGCAGGTGCAGGCACAAGGGGCACAGGGCAAACAGGAAGTCCAAAATGGAAGGGGCCGCAGAAGACACCACTATCCTGCTGCCAGGGTATACAGGCAGTGAAGCAGCTACCTCAATATGTCTGAGGTGCAGTGCCAAAGGAGGGTCCGTCTCTCAAGGGAGACAGTCAAACCTATCTGTCAGATGATAGGCCCTGAGATCTCCACTAACTGTGTGGGTGGACACCCCATGCCAGTGGCTCTAAAGGTCACAGCTGACCTCAACTTCTATGCTTCTGGCTCTTTCCAGGGATCAGTGGGTGATCTTTGCGATGTCTCCCAATCAGCTGTTCACACTTGTGTCAAGCAGGTTACAGACGCTCTGTTCAGGCGTGCATTGACCTTCATCCACTACCACTAGGACCAGGCCAGCCAGACAGAGCGAGCCAGAGGCTTCGTGGCCATTGCTGGCTTCCTCCGTGTCCAGGGTGCAATAGACTGGGTACAAGTGGCCATCAAGGCGCCAGCAGGTGAGCCCGGTGTCTACATCAACATGAAGGGATTCCACTCCATGAACGTGCAGATAGTGTGTGATCACAGGATGCAGATTCTACAAGTCTATGCAAGGTACCCAGGCAGCTCCCATGATGCCTACATCCTCAGACACTCCCAGGTGCCGGGGCTCTTCAGTGCTCCAGCCCGACTGGATGGATGGCTGCTGGGTGACAAGCACTATCCCCTCAGAAGTTGGCTCATGACACCTCTCCACCATCCAAGAACAGAGGCTGAGCAGTGCTACAAGAGGAGCCACGCCTTCACCAGGGCTGTGGTAGAGAGAACCATCGCTCTTCTCAAAATGTGCTTCCGATGTCTGGACCATTCAGAGGGCGCACTCCAGTACCCCCCAGATCGTGTGTCGCTGATAGTGGTTGCATGCGACGTTCTCCACAATCTTGCATGGACAACGCAGTGGACAAAGAAGATGTAGACGCAGTTGTAGCTGCACATGATGAGCCCAGCAGTGAGGCCGAGGATGAGCATGCACAGGGAAATACTGAGGGGTTAGACACTGACCCGGGCATACTCCAGGGAGGCAGGGACACCCGGGAGGCTTTCATCCAACGAACCTTCAGCTAGAACACCACAGATGGACCACCAACAAAAGTCTTTGCTGCAGGCTCCATACTCGATACCTGAGTGTCACATCTGCCTGGATAGGAACTTTAACTAAGGGCCAAGTCAATAAAGCTCAATGTGACACAACCCACTCATAACATCATGGGTAAGCATCCACCTGCAGTGGAAAAGAGGCACCCTAAGCCATGGCCACATATCTAAATGTAATGATATAACAAAATGATCTTAAGTAAACAAAATGGCAAAGCTGTTAAACACCACATCAACTAATCATGACCTCTTTGCGGGACAACAAAAAAGCACCAGTGAGAAACCCGTGGTGTGCCGAGGGTGCCTTAAATTTACGCTTACAGGTGCTACGTCTAGGTGCTGTCCCCTTGCTGGCACTGGCATCTGAGACAGCCTGCTCACTGTGCTGTCCTGTTGGCCTCGATGACCTTGGCAGATGTCCTCTGGCCCATGGAGCCTGTGCTGGCCCCGCCTGGGAGGGAGCAGCCAGTTCCACAGCTGGCATCTCCCCTGTCGTCGCAGCTACAGTCACTGGCAGTGGGGTGGAGGAGCCCGCAGAGATGACAGGCAGCTGCTGCGCCAACATGAGGTCGCTTCGGACTTCCCTGCTCACCATAGATGGATGGGCACCGAGCTGGGAAACCTGGTGCCCAGACCATCTCCCACACTGCCACTGACCAGCTGAGGCCAATGCCGCTGTGAGGGCTTGCAGGTCCCAGCGCATCCCCAGGAAGCACTGATTGGTCTCCTGGAGGAGCCTCTTCATGAGAGTCGCCACTCTCTCCATGGAGGAAGCATGGCGCTCGGCCATGAGGCTCATTGCGTCAGCGATAGTCCGCGTGGACTCCTCCAACACGGACACCAAGCCAAGCTTAGCCTCATGTATCTCCACCAGATCCTCCTGCAGATCCTGCTGGACTTCCAGTGTTTGCTGCCTCATGGATGACTCCAGAGGCACATCATCATCAGCCACTGACTGAGCACGTACCTGGTCCCCAACAGTTTTCCAAGTGCTGGCGCCATGGGCACTCTCTGTCTCTGCCAGCTCCTCCAGCGACTGTGAAGTGCCCTCACCGCTGTGCCCCAGGACACTAGCCAATGATTTAATCCCCACCGAGGTGCTAGTATCTGTGCTGGTGTCTGCCTGGCAGACATAGTGTGATGCTGGTGGGTCAGAGACTTCAGAGCCCTCAGGTGTGAGAGGGGTTCCCTGTGCCACCTCCTCCTGGCCCTGATCCAGTGATGCTGAAAGGAAGAACAAGGACATTTGGTTAGTTAATGTGGAGACAATGTCAACGTGCATCCCCGTCCCCCGGATCATTATGCGCTCATCCTTCCATAAACAATGGCCAAGCCATGTTGCAAACTTCAATCACTGAACATTCAGCAGTGTCATGGCTGCTGCTGGGACACTAATGGGCTAGGCTAACATACCTGCCCGTGGCACCTCAGCCTCACCGACACTGGTGGACCGGGGCGCATGGCGCCTCTCCAGATCAAGGGCCTCCTACTTGAGCCTGGAAATGATGGCCAACTGGGCCGGCCCTCCACCAGTCCTCACCCGTTCGGCAGCATTATGAGCATTCTTCTCCTGAAAAGGAGAGAAGAGCATTGATTAGTGCAACTTGTACCTGGAATCTCTTCACTGCCATCCCACCCCAGCCAGAGTGGAACATTGCAGGGCTCCAGTGCCCCCTCACCCCACAGCTGCCACACACTGACACAAAGATGCCAGACCTGTTCCCCCACCCACCCCTTGGCCAAATGCAACCTACATCATAGTTGGCATTACACGGTCCAAGCTTGCAAAGCAAGGAGATGCAAGCACATGGAACGCAAGGGGAAACAGATGCATCAGTGCCCCACCACCTGGAAGCTCCTCTCCCAGCATGTCAGCACCCTGACTTTGACATGTTTTGCAGCTGCTGGACTGCACCTAGGTGCTGATCCTCCAGGTTGCCCCCAAAACAGTAATGTGGGTGTCACTGTACCACATGCTGTGGGTGCAGAGCCTATCTCATCAACACCCTCTCAGGGTGACCTCGGCATGGGCAATATCTGCTGGCCCACCCAGCGAAGGACACATGCCATCAATGATTCAATGCAGTAACCACACTCAGACTTGGGTAAGGGGGTGGGTGCACGGCTGGGGGGAAAGCCTACCTTCTGGGTTAAGTGACTGATGCCAACATGGTACTTACCCTTCCAGAGCACAAAAGGTCCTTGAAACGCTTGCGGCACTAGATCCAGGTGCGTCGCACCACGTAACGGGGACTCACTACCTCCGCCACCTCCTCCCAGGCATCTTTGGTCAAGTGGGGGGCCTCCTCCTCCCGTCCCTCAGAATGAGGACCTCTTGCCGTGCTTCCACCTCCTTGAGGAGGAAAGCAAGGCAATGGTCTGAGAAACGAGGGGCACAGCGGCTCCCCTGCCCTACACTCCTGCCTGGCCTGCTCACCAGCAGCGCACCGGGGAGCCCTTCTGCTGGCCGAGGCTGCAGGAGGACTTTTAAACAGGCCGCCGGGTCGCCATTGGACCCGGCGATCATAGCACCACCCACCCACTCCTGCTGGCCTCGGGAGCTGCGTTTCACGCTGGGCGGGCCTTAATTGGCCCACCCGCGTAAAATGGCGGCACGGACTCGATTGCGGGCAGCAATTGGGTGCATAACTGCCTGCGCCGCTCCTGCACGGCCCGCCCAGCAGGCAGAAAATTCTGCCCAATGTCTTTTTTTATTCATTCATGGGATGTTGGCATTGCTGGCTGGGTCAGCATTTATTTCCCAACCCTAACTGCCCTTGAGAAGGCGGTGGTGAGCTGGCTTCTTGAACCGCTTCAGGCCATGTGGTGTAGGTAACCCACAGCGCTGTTAGGAAGGGAGTTCCAGGATTTTGACCCAGCGACATTGAAGGAATGGCAATATATTTCAAAGTCAGGATGGTGAGTGGCTTGGAGAGGAACGTCGAGGTGGCAGTGTTCCCATTTGCCTGCTGCCCTTGTTCTTCTGGGTGTTGGTGTTTATGGGTTTGGAAGGTGCTGTCTAAGGAGCCTTGGTGAATTCCTGCATTGTATCTTGCAGATGGTACTCACTGCTGCTACTGTGTGACAGTGATGGAGGGCGTGAATGTTTGTGTATGAGGTGCTAATCAAGCGGGCTGCTTTGTCCTGGATGGTGTCGAGCTTCTTGAGTGTTGTTGGAGCTGCGCTCATCCAGGCAAGTGGAGAGTATTCCATCACACTCCTGACTTGCGCCTTGTAGATGGTGAACAGACTTTGGGGACTCAGGAGGTGAGTTACTCGGCGCAGGATCCCTCGCCTCTGACCTGCTCTTGTAGCCGCAGTATTTACATGGCTAGTCCTGTTCAGCTTCTGGTCAATGGTAACTCCCTGGATGTTGATAGGGGGGCAATTCAGCATTCACAAAGCAGAAACTGTCAGAAATTGCATTGGTTTAGAAACTTTTGATGGGCAGAATTTCACTGTGTATTACTCATTCTGCTAAACCATCATATTGTATGGTTAATTACACCTAAATTTCTCATTTGCTGCACAGAAAACGTTGAGAGATAAAGCTCTATAAAATTAACGAACTTTCCATTGGAATTTCCATTTACGCGGCCCAGAAAAAAATCATAATAGTGCTCAGCCCTCTAAAGAATTAAGTAATATACCATAGAAGTATTTGTGCAACACAGCATGGCCAATACAAAGCAATCTGCAGCTCTGACAAAAAGCCATTTCTCCCTTTAATCTCTTACAGTATTCACATTGTTGACAGGGTGAAAAGGCCAACTGTTTCAGAAAGAACATCTTGAAATGAGCAGGAACACATCAGGAAGTTGGCATAATGATGATATTTATTAACTTTGTCCAATTAATGCTTCTCTAAGCTTGGTGTGGTGGGTTGTAGCATATACTGGGAACTCAGAATACACCATTGCTGACAACAGATAGCAAATTAAAAAATACATTGCCAAAAAATCCCTCTGCCGTATTTTATATTTTATATATATTGTATATATTTTAGCAACATTAATGAGCTCAATAAATAGGAGTGGAAGTAGACTTAAAACACTGCGAGGAAATCGTCAGAAACATTGGTGATTTTAACCCTTGAAGGTAATAAAACACTGAGGGAACAAGAGAGTATGTTGGGCTGTACTTTATAAATTTAGGGCCACTAGTCTGATGTGGTTTTATTGACACTAAGTTTGTGGAGATTCATTTTGGTAGCAAGGCATGAACTACCTGCAAAGTAAAGCTGAGTAACATTCCCTCCCCAGGGAGTCTTACTTTGCTTCACTCTGAATTGTATCAGATCCTGACTCTAGATTCAATAGCTGCTACATAGTGTGCAAAGTGAAATCTCTGCACTGACCTCAAGAGTGTGCAGGCATCCATAACCCAGACCGGAATTTCAACTCACACGCTCTAGATCCTATATTTCACCACTTGAAATGCCCTATTGTAAAAAAAAAAATTACAGGTCATTATCACTTTACCTTTTAAAGTCTACTCATTTTTACCGGAATGATTTTGTAGATGTGAAGCAAAGGAGAGAAGGTCCAATTCTTTCCTTTGTGATTCTATCAAAGAGGATTTCACAACAATACAGGGCACCATGGAGCAAGAGGTAGCACCTGAAATTTCTCCAAGCATCCTACAGAACACCATCATCATCCTAGGGGTTCACATTGACCAGAAACTTCACTGGATCAGCCATATAAATACCGTGGTTACAAGAGCAGGCCAGAGGCTGGGAATCCTGCAGATAATACTGATGATTTGTCACAGGAGGAGACCCTGAACAGCCCTGATCCCATTGAATGGCGGAACAGATTCGATTGGCCGAATGGCCTACTTCTGCCGCTATGTCTTATGGTCTTATGAACATTGTTTTACTTTCTGAAGACAGTGTGGATGATGACAATGACAGCCCAGATTCCTCCGCTAAGAGGCATCAGCATATTATTGAAGAAGGTGATAAAGAGGCACACCCGTCTGTTCCTTTTGCTGAAAGAACTAATGACAAACACCAACAACCTGATGCAGCAACTGTTTTGTACAATGAAGAACCGAGACCGGAAGTTCTTACTATTGCCACTGTAACCAATGTGGAACAAATCTCTGCTATCGTTGAATCTCAAGCCAAGTTAAAAAAACCATCGAGGTGCTTCCTACAGATCTTACTGACACCATAGGTGTACAAGAAAGTGTAATTTTTCTGCCTCTGCATGTTTCTTTCACTGCTGATGTCGGTGACAGCATTCATTCCGATGAAGTTCCAGAGGCGTTCAGGCCTGTTGAGGAGCAAACTCACACTGAAGAGTGTGTGCGAGCTGAACCACTATCTACCAGAAAAATAAATTCCTACAGTATTAGCAGGACAATCATCATTTTTTCTTCAGGATACTCTTCGTCCTTCTCTTTGTCCTCCTCATGGATGAGGTATTACACAATACTTCATTTGTTGCAGCAGTAGAGGTTTGGAGACCCTCTACAGCTGTACTAAATCTTCACAGGAGCTGAGCGAGCTTCATTCTTTCAAGCAAGAGCCACTGGCCGTCCATCCTTACCCCAAAGAAGAAGGGAAAGAGAAAAGGGAAGAAAATGAAAATCTCTGTTCATTGCCTTGATACTGCAGGCCTGAAGCAGAAATCGCTGTCTGTGAAGGTTGGTGCCTTCCAAGGGGAAGATTGTTGAGAGCATACATCCTACACATCCTCAAAGAGAGCAGAGAACACAGTTGGAGATTGATGCCACCAGCAAAAGAGACTGTGAGGGGGGGACAGGGGGTGGGGGGGAGTAGAAGTAGGGTGAATGTGTAAATAGTTAATGTTAATGAGTAGAACAAAAAACTTGAAGGGAAATGAAGTATAAAGGGTTAATAACTACTTTGCTAATAGCTAGAATACATTATCAGTGATGTCAGATGATGTCAGATCACAAGTAATTGAAACTTGCGGGAAGAAGGTTCTAATGAAGTCCTGCTAAAATCCGCCTCTGTAAATTATGTAAATAGTCAATAAATGTTCACAAGTTGGCAACAGCATGATTTCTAACTGTCTTCTATCGAAGACCCCCAGATCCTGGTCATGATACTAATACAGAAATGACAGAATTTAGAATGTATGCTCATTATTTTCAGCCACAGGCTGTTTAATCTGATAACTATTTGAGAATTCTCATCGCTTCTCTCATGAGATTCCCACAGATTGAAAAATCATTTAATGGGCATGCCTGGATTGCATAGGAACATGGGAGCAAGAGTAGGCCATTTAGGCCCTCGATCCGATTCGACCATTCAATGCAATCAATGCTGATCTGCCGCATAACTGCAGATTGCTCCAATTCCCTTAATAGATTTTTGTTAACCAAAGATTCCAGTCTCAGGTTTAAAATTAACAATTGATCTAGCAGCAATGCAGTCGAATCTCCTCTGTGTTAGCTCCATACCATAGTAACCCAGAGGTAACATAGCCACACTTCCCATAGCCCTACATCCTCCCCACTTCAATAATTATTTTTCCATATTGTTTATGCCTGAACCATTCCCTACGGCAAAACAAACAATTCTCGACGTAAAGAAGTTTTTCCTAACCTGTCTGCCCACACCCTTAGCGGCAATTTTATATTGGAGACCCCGAGTTCAGTGACATTCCAAACAGAAGAAATAGCTTTTTCCCCATTTATCCCATCATTATAATTTTTCATAATTGCATAAATTTACTTAAAATTACATAGTACTTACAGTGTGAAAACAAGCCATTCGGTTTAACTGATGTAGGCTGATATGTATGCTCCAAATGAGCCTCCTCACATCCTACTCCACCTAACCCTGTCAGTATATCCCCCATTCCTTTCTCCCTCATGCAGCAAGAATTTTCCGGGTTGCCGTGGCTCCCGCCCTCCCTGCTGAAAACTTGACGGGGAGCCTGGCTGCTGGACGGACAGCTGCCCTGCTGTCTTTCAATGGCTAAAAGCTGGAGGCGGGATTTCTGCCCCTTGGCTACAGGAAGTCCCACCTCAGGGAGCTGACGGGCAATTGAATGGCCGGCAACCCTTTAGTCCCAGCAGTTCCAGGCCGGAGCCGGGGCCGCTGCTGGGACTACAGGCAGTCCCCAATGGAGATCATCGCTGGAGCTGGACACCAAAGTAAGTGGGGGTGATTTAATTGGGGGCAGGCCTTGGCAAGGAGGGAGCGGGGGGGGTGGTGAGGGGGGATGGAGGGCCATGTTTGAGTTGAGATGCCCGGGGTGGGGGGGGAGAGTAAAGGAGAACATGTGACCTTGTGGGTGTGGGGGGTGGTGAGGGTGTGGACTCTGATGGGTGCAGGGAACCTACAAAGAGATCCCTTCCCCTTGCCTGACACCAGCCCGTGCAGCTGAAGCTGCCGAGCTACCTGCTTGGTGTGGGCCTCCCCCTGCCTTGGGTAAAAAAGCAGCCCGGGGTGGAAAGAGGCTCTTAAATGACCAATAATTGGCCGCCTAAAGGCCTCATTAGGCCCAGCCAAGGGTAGGCCTCCAAATGCTTCCACATAAAATTTCATACAGGTCAGGGCGGGTGGGTAGGTGGCAGGAAGGCCACGTGCTGGATTTTACAAGATCTCCACCTGCAAACCTACTGGTGGGGAAGCGTAAAATCCAGCCCACGTCCTTATCTAGCCACCCCTTAAATGCATCTATGGTGTCCGTCTCAACTACTGTACATTGGAAATTCCACTTTCTAATTATATTCTAGGTAAAGAGGTTATAAAGACCTGTTAAAGCATCTTAATGCACAGAAGCAAGTTAAATTTTCAAAGAAAACATTCTTGCTCTGATAACATAGCCATTTCCTGAACCAGAATAACAAAACAGTCAGATTAAACTGAATCAGCGAATAGGGTTTTTACGTTTGCCAATGTCTCTGTGCTCAGCAAGGTCTGCCTTGGAAATGTGAATGAATTGAGCGCACTGCAAATGTATCCAAAACACTCTGAATTTATCACAGCCTCTGGGACATCGCTGGATGCAGAACTGTCACTCAAATAGTCTCAATGATAAAATGCAGCATCTTGAGCAGAAACCTTCTTGCTGGGCGAATGTTCATATCTCATGCAATTAATGCTTTAATGAGACAAAATCAGAATAGCCTTGTGAATTGCTGCTCAGAAACCTCTGGCTCCACTTCAGTCGCAGGCTCCTAGGACTGGATCCCCTGGGAAGAGGCGGCTGTGGGTAGGTCAGAGGACACCCTTGTGGGCCTGCTGCCCAGCCCGGTCAAGTTGGTCGGATCAGGTCGGATGTGATTCGTGGCAGTGGTCACTCCAGCTGTCTGCCTCTCTTCAATGACCTTTTCCCACACCCAGGCGCCTCTGACCCAAGGGCCGGTATTTTCCTGCCCCATCGTGGCGGGACCCGCCGCTGGAGATTCGGCGGCCCAGCCAAAAGTCCATTGACTTTCAGGGGGACTGGACAACCCCAGCAGTGGGTGGGGCCAGAAAATTCTGCCCAAGGTATTCTTGAAACTTTCTGCGGCCAGGGGGCACCACAGCAACTGGGTGGCATAGCGGGCACCGCTGACAAACTATTATCTAATGTTAATAGTTTGCTTTGTTTTATGGTTTAGTTTTATATTAGTCATGCCCCTCTAGAAAGGTGCCCATTTTTAAAAAGATTTTCGTTTGGTGACACTGAACCAGACCCCTTATCGTACAATCAAGAAAAGTTATACTGGCTAAATTTGAATCAAAGAACTAAGCTCCTCATGCCCATCATTGCAGCTGCAATATACATTGTAACCAACAAGGCAAGGCACCTAAAGCTAGTCAGTTGAAAAGTTTGCATTTTAGTACATATATTTAAAGATATAAAAGGAATATGTAGGTAATGCTTCATTCATATAATGTGCAGGAGAATGGTACTTATCTTACAAACTAACATCAAAAAGATATTTCGAGTGAAAAGGAAAACAATAGTCGTCTCTTCTAATCCTGTATATTCCTATGTTCTCACATTATGCTATCTTTAAAGTGTCAAGATTAACTCCACTCTCAGCAGTACAAATCTCGTACAAAACAGTGACCCCCGGGTCATAAGTTTTCTCTATTATCTTTACTCGTATTATCAGTGAATTAGTGGGTACAATAACAGCAACATGCCCTGATAGAGTGCCTTTAATGTAGTGAAGCCACTCGAGGCACTTGTGAGGAGAAATCTTTTCACCCAGAGGGTGGTGGGAGTCTGGAACTCCCTGCCCAAAAGGGTGGTTGAGTCAGAAACTCCCGTAACATTTAAGAAGTGTTTAGATATTCACTTGTGTTGTCATAGCCTCCAGGGCTATGGGCCAAGTGCTGGAAAATGGGATTAGTGTAGTCAGATCTTTGTTGACCGGAGCGGACACAATGGGCCAAATGGCCTCCTTCTGTGCTGTAAACACAAAAAAATACACATTTTTTAAAAGCATTATATTTTAAAAAAATTTTATTTTGATAATTCATATTTTATCCTCATCCCATGCGTATGTCCCAATCATTCATTTCACTCTCTGCAAAATTTCAATTAAAAGTTCATTCTGCTTCCTGGCTTGCTGTTTGTGAGAATATTTAAATATGATTGGCTGTTTATTGTGCTTGGTGAGATCACTGTTGCTAGATACCCGGCATCAGATTTATACTGACATCGAGAAAGGGGAAATCCATGCCAAAGTGATGGTCAACTTTTTGTGAGCAGCTTCCTTGGAGATCAGTGGTGGATACCGTCACCTGGCAGCTGACTGAAGAATTCGGGCTAGGGCCTTGATGAACTGGGCCTATCCCAGCTCAACAAGCACAGGGCAAATGGGTGAATGGGACTTTGCACATTATCTTATGTTGTACTTATGGGAGTCACTAATCACCCTTGGAGGTCTCCAGGAAACAGGGGAATGCCAGTATGGTGGTTTACAGGCATTGTGATTTTTATACACGATATTCTTTATTTATTCTTTTTCATGGGATGTGGGTGCCACTGGCAAGGCCAGCATTTATTGTTCATTTCTAGTTGCCATTGAGAAGGTTGATCTGAGATCTGCAGCAATGCAAACAATGCTGGTATCTGGCCTGAAGTTTAATGTGGTTGCTTTGGTGTGATGGAATATCAATGAGTATCGTCAGAAAGCTGTTTCGTTAAAAACCTGAACATGATCTCTTTGCCTGCAAAGCCATCGTGCTCTGCAGCCAAAGCGGGAAACATTTTAAACCCCTCTCCCCCATCTCTCGCCAGCCACCCAGCCACAGGGCATGTGGGATAGGGAGTGGAGAGAGTTAAAACAAAATGCAGGAAACCTTACCCCAAACCAGTCCAACCTGGCCACTTCTGATTCTAATGGGGTGGGGGGGGAGGGGCGGTGATGGGCTGCGTAGGTGACCAATCTGCTCTCAGATGGGTGGGTCAGTCAATAAAATAATTTAAAGGGGCTGCATGCCTCCATTTTAGCTAATGTTTTAGTCTGAACTTCCACAAGGCAGGTAAACCTGAGAGATGAAAGGAGGCAGGAAGGGCGCATTCCCTGAAGTAAATATTTTCATTGCTTTGTTTATGTGGGGCAGAAGGAGCAAGTGCTTCCCCCACCTCCCCCCTCCTCCCACCAGCCCACCAGGTTTACCAGTTAAACACCCCATGGGCAGCTAATAGCTGTTGCTCTCATTCTTACCCTCAACATGGTGTCCGGTTCTTCCCCCAGTAATGTCGGATTTAGTTGCTGCCTGCTCCCCGCTCATTTTGCCTGACAGCTGGTTAGCCTGTCGATGTCCCTGCCTGCCTGGCAGGGAACCTGATGCAATAATTTCTAATAGGTCCTACCATTAGATTCAGCATGGCGTGTTGGAAACCTTAAACTTCCTGATTTCCTGTCTGCAAATCCTTTCTCCCACTCTCTTCCCAGATAAGAATTATGATTGGGTCTAGCACATTTTCATTCTCCTCTATTATCTCTCTTTTTCCTTCAGAGCAGAGTGTAACACATTTTTGGATATATATATTGGGCTCCTGTTTAAATCACATTTATTTGGGACCCTCAGCAGCTGTCAGTTAAAACCTACTCTACAAGCCCTCTGGACATTGAGCAGGTTCACTGTATAGCAGCATCTCATCCAGTGTCAGAAGCAACAGTTCTAATCTCTTCTGTTGTTATGGCAACTAACAAAATGATACTTGGTTCCTTGGGTAGCACTAGTTTTACATTTAATAGACACATCATATTAAATTAACCGATGTTCTCTCCAAATTCCCATCATTCCTCTATCAATGAAAAACACTAGAACTGATTTTCAGACATTTATGCTTTGATATTATTCAAGATCCTTCTCTTTAGAAAGAAGTGCTTGATGCTTGTTTTGAGGTCAGTGTTTTGGAAGAGAGCATTCTCTGTGTTGTACATTTTATACCAGCATAAGCACTTCCAGGTCAAACAGTGGAGTAAACCTTCTGCTTTTGTTTTGAGTAATGTGCCGTAATCTCAACTAATGCGGCCGTGTATTTTCTACATAGTCCATTCTGCGTCCATTCATGGCAAAATGACTAAGTTCATATAAAATGGTGCTAGGTTATTGTCCATTATATGAAATCAAATACACTAGAATAAGATTTAGACTTCCTGTGTAGGATCCTTAGAGCCATTGGAGAAAGAAAGCTCAAAATTACTCTGTGGAGCATCCATCTGAAATTAACCATAGGTTAAAATTGAGTTAACTGCGGGTCAACATCTCTACAAATATTGCCAAGGACAAGTTCAGAAGCAACATGATGAAAAGCCTTTTCATGCAGCGAGTGGTTAAGGGTCTGGAATGCATTGCCTGAGAGTGTGGTGGAGGGCAGGTTCAATCGAAGCATGCAAAAGGAAGTTAGACAGTTATCCAAAAAGGAAGAATGCGCAGTTTTATGAAGGCGAGAGAATGGGACTGAGTGAATTGCTCATTTGGACAGCCAGTGCAGACAGGATGGGCCAAATGGCCTCCTTCTATGCTGTAGCAATACTGTGATTGCATAAGTTAATCATTCGTCCAGTAGTATCCTAGATTACACCCCATTTTGTATCACTTATCTGGGCTGTATTTGAAACTGGTTTCTGGAGAGGTATTAAAATTTCCCATATCTTCCCGTCCCTCACTGACAATCATTCCGATTGGGGCACAGTAACTGTGAAAAGTCCCCCTTGGGCACTTTGGGTGGAATTTCCTGTGCCTGCTGGCGGTGGGCGTGATCGGTGGCATGAGCAGGCAATATGGCGCGATCGGTTTTACAACGGTGGGAAACCAGTTTGCGATCGTCCACTCAGCCCACCAACAGCCGGCCGCATTTCCCGCCATCACACATCAGCATATTATTATCAGGCCAGCCCGCCAGAACTGCCCACCCACCGCACCCCACCCCCACGGTCAGATCGCCTGTCCATGTCGGCATGCTTTCCCGCCTCACAACAGCACAAAAGCGACGTGCACTTGGTGGTCTGCACTGTGAGGGGAACTCGGAGGTGAGTACACAGTAACAATATGCAGAGTTCGCCGGGGTCACCTGTTGGACTTCAAGCTTCAGGGGCGCTGGGGGGGTCGGGGTGAAGGGCAGCCCTAGCGTTGAGGCGACTTGTGAAGCTGGGGGGTGGGGGGGTGCGAGGGCAGTCCTGCCTTTGAGGCAACTCGTGGAGGGTAGAGGCAAGGGCAGTCCTGCCGTAGAGGTGACTTGTGGGTGGGGGGGGCACAGGACTGCCATTGAATATAGCACACAAGCATGAGGGAGAGGGTGGGCGAGGGAAGTGGCCATGCATTAGGGAAACCTGTATAAAGTGACCTTTCTCTGCAACTCAGACAGTTCGCAGCCACATTGATATGATTGGAGTCGGGCCTCTAGCTTATCTGCCCACTCAAGAAATGCAGAGGCATCAAAGGATCACCAAGTGCTCCAAAGCTTTTCAACCCCACTCCCCATCTCTGCCAGCACGGACTGCAAGGTCATGAGCATTTTCGTGGATGGCAGCACCATTGAACAATGTTCTGGCCTCTAGCAGTCCTCCGAGTGCTGGACAGCTAGATGGCCTGCCGCCACCTGCTATAGATTAGACAGTGCGATGTGCTCACCAGATTGTGACCCCAAGACTACTCTAAAGCTAGGTCCCACCGAGGCATGTGTCTCTGCACTGGTGGAGGGTGTGGGTGAGCGCTGTGACAGGACTTCAGGGAGGGTGCCTTCAGATTCCTCTTCAGAGGTTTCTTCGGGGCTTGACTGGAGGCCCTGGGTCATGGACTCTGTGGGCTGTCGACTGTTTGGCAGATGTGCGAGATAATTATTGCACGGCAATGGCCTGCGAAACAGGACACATCACTCACAGCATGGTTGTCTGATAGATGTTGCACTGCTGGATCCTTACTTGGTAGAGCAGCGCCAACCTCACTGTCAGCACAGGAACAGTCCAGATCATTGCCAGCCAGCTGGATGACTTTGTTTTCAAAGTCCGTGAGGACCGTGATTTCAGGCATTCTGCCACTGATCTGCGATCTTGCTCTCTTGTTGTGTGCCAGCTTGTCCTGCATGGATAGAAATGGAGAAAGTGTAAGCAGGATGCCTGCCAGGCATATAAGTATGCCTGATAAAAGCAAAAAACTGCAGATGCTGGAAATCCAAAACAAAAACAAAAATACCTGGGAAAAGCTCTAGCAGGTCTGGCAGCATCTGTGGAGAGGATGACTCTAAGAGTCATGCGGACTCGAAACGTTAACTGTGCTCCTCTCCACAGATGCTGCCAGACTTGCTGAGTTTTTCCAGGTATTTTTGTTTTTGTTTTGGATATAAGTATACCTGGCCTGTGTGGGTGGTGAGTGGTCCCATGGACAGATGAGGACAATGACAGTGAGTGTGAGAGAGTGAATGGTGATATCCCTTGAACCGCAGTGAGTGAGGATCCTGTGGATGTGTGATGGGTTTGTGAGTGTGTGAGTTGAGGGTGATGAGAAAAGTGAATTACCCTGGTGGAACGAAGGAGATCATTCATCCTCTTGCAGCACTGGGTGGCTGTCCTCTTCTGAAGGGCGTTGGCACTGACCACTGCCACCGCCTCCCAAGCTGGATTGGTCACATTGCTGCCCATCCTGCAGTGAGAGCGGGGGTAGAGGACATCCTAGTTGGCCTCCACAACATTCAAAAGATGCTTGAGGGATGCATTGCTGTAGTCTTCTTCAGTTTCAGGGCCATATGTCCGGTGCAGCAGTGGTGGTCTGGAAGCACTGAGATGTGTGCTTGCGGCTGGACTTTAAAAAGGGTGCCCGTCGTGATGCAGCAGCAGGGTGATGGCGGGGGATGGAGTGAATGAGAGCCTGTTCGCCATGGAAACGGTGCGTTTCCCAGGAGTGCATAAATAATGTGGCGGGTTTGGGGCGGTACGCTATGAAAACCCACCATAGCGGCCTGTGGGTAAAATATCGTTTTACCCGCCTGCTACCGCACTTAGTGCAACTCTGGGACAATTCCGCCCCTTATCTTCGCTTTATAATTTGTGGAAGGCTCACCTCCATGGTTTTATCCCAGAACATATTATCTCTGGGAAATTATTTAACGTTAAAAGTGAAAAAATTGAAAAGGTTTTAGAGTGCGCATTAATTGTAGGCTGGCAAAATGATGAACTTTGCCTTGATCCAGTGACACATTTAAAACAAATTTTAAATATAAGAAAGTTGATTTTAATTCATGTTTTATCGGATTCTATCTTAAAATCTAGGTTCCTGTAGGATTGTAGAACTTTGTTAAGTGATGCTTTCTCTTTATTATATTGCCTACACCAATGGACTAACTATTCCACCTTAACCTGTGCTATTGGAAAGAGGGAGAGATTCAGGTCATTGCTCATAGCAACAGAAAGCAAGGGAGATAAGAAATAAAATCCTCCCTTCAATGAGGTCACCTCTCATTCTTCTAAACTCTAGGGAGTGCTTATATTATGATTATATTGAGGACATTTTTTTTAGTGCGGCATCTCTACTTAAATAAGAGCAACAGAGGATAGACTGTAATTTCACAAAAATACCAACGTACCTCATTTGAGCATTCAATGGCAATAGGAGATGTTTGAGACACTCAATGGATGAATTTTTTGATTGATATACAAAGTAAAATTATAAATAAAAGCACATAAAGAGAAAATCGCACTTGGTCTTTTGTTCTGTCATTAAGAAGTGAGTCACGTTAATGGTTCAAACCTGCAGAGAAGTGAGTGGAAAATTGATGGATTTCCCTCCACGCTGATACAGCACGGATAGAGCTCTCCACTATGCTGTGAAATAGAGCAATTTAAACTGCATTAACAATGTGTCTGTAAAATTTCTACATCAAACCTCAGTCCAGTAAAAAGAAAATAGAAAAGGTTCAGATGGCTTTTAAACTATTAAGGTAAACTGTGTTCCTGCTGGATCTTAAAGTCCATCATATACCACCACCACTTATGATCCTCTTAGTGTCTCAGCTGGGAATTAAAGCATCAACCTGATTCACAGGGCCACTGTTTGCCATCCAAGATATGTTTGATATTTAATGGACTACGATGGAAATAAATGTTCTAAATCCCAAAGATCAATAGTGTGAAAGCCTCAATTTTCCACTCCAGTTACGTCACACCCCGCAGCCTAGGTAACTCAGGTGGATTATAGTGGAAAACTTCTTTGGGACCCCTTCTGCTGGTGTCAATATTTCAAGGATCCCAGAGATCAGCAGCCATGCAGCCCTGCACCAACCACAGCCAGACGGAGGAAAGTTGAAATTCATGCTGCAGCATGTCCTGACCTTCTACCCACTGTACCGGATATCCCTCCTCTTCTAGAAAACCTCCATCAGGACCTCCAGTTCCCCATCCGAGAACCGATGCGGCCTCTCACTCGGTCCATGAGCCATCCTGAAACCTGCTGCTGTTTCAGCCAGCGCACTCCGCACGTTCAGTGGAAGTGGGTGTGTGCAGGTTATGCACACAGTTCAGGCAAAGTTATGCCTAATCAGCATTTGAGTGCTAAACCTGCAGCTGTTGGGCTCAATGCCCAAGGGCATGTTTAAATCACAATAATCATCAATTAGCCCAAAATTGCATGCTAAATCCAGACTTTCAAACTGACATGTCTTAATAGCAAGGGATCTATTTAGCACTTGTTTTCAACATTTGGGCAAAATAACCCCTGCTGATTGTTGAACTATTTTAACAACTTATGCTCCCAGCAGCAAAATCAATTGCGACAAAAATATTTTAGAATTCTTCCTAATGTCCTGGTCTGCCTTTGTGCTCCACCAAGCAAAGTCCTTCATTTGGTCAGTTCAGTTGTTTTGAGTTTGTTTTCTCTTGGTTGATCACTTGTCCTTCATCCATGGTGAGTGCAAGTATGCATTTTATATCACTTTCATCAAGATAGTTAGAGTCAAAGAATTCCAAAAGCCAAGATTTAAAATCTCATTGTGGACCGAGTTGCTGGGGCAGTTCTGGCCAGCTTCACTGTCAGCAGATACAGTGTTTTTTTTTAAATATACTTTATTCATAAAATATCTGGAAGAATATTACAAAACATTTCAAAATCGCCATCACAAAAAGTACAATCAGATTCAACTTTTACACATGGGTCACGAGGTGCTTCAATACAATCAATGAATATTACAATCATTTCAATATGGTCATTACAGACAATCAGACAATGGTATTGGAGTTATCAACATACATCATGTTGCACTCTGAGGTGCTTCAATACAATTATAATACAATTAGTATTCAATGCATACATTCATTGTGAGCTGTACAGCCTGAGGGGCTCTATACAATTCCCAGCCCCTCGGTGCACTGTTGCAGAAAGGTCTTAGACAGCGACCTTTCCCCATTGCGCCTTTGCGGCGGCTGCCCCAAGCTTTAGTGCATCTCTCAGCACGTAGTCCTGGACCTTGGAATGTGCCAGTCTGCAACACTCAGTCAGGGACAACTCTTTGCGCTGGAAGACCAACAAGTTTCGGGCAGACCAAAGAGCGTCTTTTACCGAGTTGATGATTCTCCAGCTGCAGTTGATGTCTGTCTTGGTGTGTGTCCCTGGGAACAGCCCATAGAGCACAGAGCCCTGTGACACAGAACTGCTCGGGATGAACCTCGACAGAAACCACTGCATCTCTCTCCAGACCTTCTTTGCAAAGGCACAATCCACAAGGAGGTGAACAACTGTCTCTTCCTCACCACAGCCACCTCAAGGGCAACGTGCAGAGGGGTTGAGACTCCTGATGTGTTGGAAGGATCTGACGGGGAGGGCCTTTCTCACCACCAGCCAAGCTACATCTTGGTGCTTGTTGGAAAGTTCTGGCGATGAGGCATTCTGCCAAATGACTTTGACAGTCTGCTCGGGGAACCATCCCACAGGATCCACCCTCTCTTTTTCTCACAGGGCCTCTAAGACGTTACGTGCCGACCACTGCCTGATGGACTTGTGGTCAAAGGTGTTTTTCTGCATAAATTTTTCCACCAGGGACAGGTGGTACGGCACGGTCCAACTACTCGGAGCGTTCCGCGGCAGCGTGGCCAGACCCATCCTTCACAACACCGGGGACAGGTAGAACCTCAGCACGTAGTGACATTTGGTGTTTGCGTAACGAGGGTCTACACACCGCTTGATGCAGCCACACACAAAGGTGGCCATCAATATGAGGGCGATGTTGGGCATATTTTTTTCCCCCTTATCTAGAGGCTTGTACATCGCGTCCCTGTGGACACGATCCATTTTCGACCTCCAGACAAAGCGAAAGATGTCTTGGGTGATCGCCACTGCGCAGGAGTCTGGAATGGGCCAGACCTGCGCCACGTACAGCAACAGCGAGAGTGCCTCACACCTGATGACCAGGTTCTTACCAGCAATGGAGAGGGATCGTCGCTCCCAAATGCCCAGTTTTCTTTGCACCATAGACATTCGCTCCTTCCAGTTTCTAATGCATGCCCCGGTCCCTCCGAACCATATCCCCAGCACCTTCAGGCCGTCAGTCCTGACGGTGAAGGGGACAAAGGATCGGTCAGCCCAGTTCCCAAAGAATATGGCCTCGCTCTTCCCATGATTTACCTTAACTCCGGAGGCCAGTTCGAATTGGTCGCAGATGTGGATCAGAGCAGAAGACGGCGACATCGTCTATGTACAGGGAGGCTTTGACCTGAGTGCCTCCACTGCCTGGGATCGTCACTCCTCTTATGCCTGGATCCTTCCTGATGGACTCAGCAAAGGGTTCTATGCAACACACAAACAGGACAGGGGAGAGAGAGCAGCCCTGCCTGACTCCAGATTTAATAGGAAAGCTATCTGATTCCCACCCATTGATTGAGACTGCACTACTGATGTTAGTGTAGAGCAGTTGGATCCGATTGCGAATTCCCTCCCCAAACCCCATTTTGGAGAGCACATCCACCATGTAGGTCTGTGATATTCTGTCTAAGGCCTTCTCCTGATCCAGGCTGATGAGGCAGGTGTCCACACCCATGTCCTGCACATAGGCAATCGTATCCCTGAGCAGCGCAAGGCTGTCAGAGATCTTCCTGCCGGGCACAGTGCAGGTCTGGTCAGGGTGGATCACCAACTCCAGAGCAGACTTGACCCGATTGGCGATGACCTTGGACAGAATCTTATAGTCCACATTCAACAGTGAAATGGGTCGCCAATTTCTAATTTCCTCCCTTTCCCCCTTGTGCTTGTAGATGAAGGTGATGATGCTTTTCCTCATGGATTCTGACATGCTGCCGGCCAGAAGCACACTCTCGTACGCGTCTAGCAGGTCTGGGCCGCTCCAGTCCCACAGAGCCGAATACAACTCAGCCGGCAAGCCGGCGCTTCTGGGAGTCTTACTCTTCTCGAAGGACTCAAGGGCCTTAGTCAGTTCATCCAGAGTTAGCGGTTTGTCCAAGCTCTTCTGCGTAATGTCGTCTAAGACCTCCGTGATAGAGGACAGCAAGGACTGGGAGGCCGTGCTGTCTGTGGGCTTCATGTCATACAATCTGGCATAAAAGGATTTGCTGATCCTCAAAATGTCAGACTGCGATGACTTTACTGAGCCGTCTTCTTCCTTCAGGCTGCTGATCACAGAGCTCTCTCTGTGTACCTTTTGGAAGAAGAAACGTGAGCACTTCTCATCCTGCTCCACGGAGCGGACTCTGGAACGGAAGATGACCTTGGAGGCCTCCGAGGCAAAGAGCGAGGCTTCCTGGTTCTTCACCTCTTGGAGTTCCTCCTCGACATCGACCCACATCGACTGCAGCCCGAGCAGGTCCTGCATCTTTTTCTGGAGTCAGGACATTTCCCTCTGTTCCTTTCTAGCTTTCTGGATGCCTTTGAGAATGAAAAACCTCTTGATGTTTTCCTTGATCACTTCCCACCAGTGTGTCAGGGACTCAAAGAGAGGTTTCACGGTTCTCCAACCTTTGTAATCCCTCTTGAGCTCCTCAATATTCTCTGGGGTCAGCAGTTGCACATTCAGCTTCCATGCCTCCTTGCCAACCCTCTGGTCTTCCTCTAAGTGACAGTCAGCCAGAAGCAGGCAGTGGTCAGAGAAGAACACTGGCTTGACGTCGGTGGATCTGACTGCGAACGCATGGGACACAGACAGGAAGTCTATCCTGGAACGGATGGACCTGTCTGGCCGCGACCAGGTGTATCTACGCTGTGCTCCATCTGCAGGGTTGCTGAAGACATCGTGCAGTTTGGCATCCTTTACTGTTTCCATCAGGCATCTGGACGTAGCGTCCAATCTGCTGTCGGCCCTGCCGGATCGTCCAGCCGCATCGATGATGCAGTTGAAGTCACCGCCCAGAATGACCGGCCTGGAGGTCGCCAGCAGCAGTGGGAGCTGCTCGCCCTTTTGTGCCGGGGCGTACACGTTAATTAACCGGAGTGGAGCATTCTTGTAAATTACGTCTGCTACGAGGAGGCGCCCGCCCACCACCTCCTTAACCTCAGAGACGGTGATGTTGCCTCCCCGCAGCAGAATACCCAGGCTGGAGGAACGAGAGTTGTTTCCTCCTGACCAGATTGATGGCCCATGGGACCATGACTTCATTGTCAGCAGATACAGTGTTGGTACAGGTACTGTGATCAATTGGTTTTGTGTAGTTTTGCTAACTTCTTGTTTTGAGCAAACAGGCTTGAGTTTGTTCACATTTAACTTCCTGGGTGCTTTTTGGCCCTGGGGCCTCTGAGGAGATTTAATGTGAATGCTGAGTTTTGTGTGAACGAGGTGATAGTCTGACCAGCATCCAATACCTCTCATTGCTTTGGTGACCATGCCACCAGTGACCAGGATGGAATCAAACAAGTGCCACACACCCTTAAATCTGTAATAATCAAATTTTAAAGACTAGGACACTGTCCAAGAATCTCATTTGTATTTGGCCTTTTTGGCAACTAGCAAAAATTGCAATGAATTGAAGTTGTCAACAGTTCAGAAAATTGTCAGTAGGAAGTCATTTCAATACACTGGAAGGAAAGCTGACATTGCCTGGCGTTTGGATTTCATGGACAAGTGCTTTCAAATCAGCCTTGGAAATTGTGCACCTGTTCTACGCAGCAGGCCCGGCAGAAAGATCCACACTCTTTACTGACATATCTCATTATGCTTGCTCAGTTGAATCCAGTTTGCTGGCAGCCCCCACAGTGTATCATTATCATTTTCTGTCCCTCACTGGTGATGACTGGTCCTGCCGGGTGCCCCTGACACTGCTGACAGGCTCAACATGCTCTCATTGAGTCTGCTCCAGGCACGCAGCTTGTTATATTACATGGAATTGCATGGAATTTACTGCAAAGGAACAGGCCATTCAGCCAAACTGACCTACGTCCGTATTTATGCCCATATTTACTCAATTAGAATTTTCCCAAATTTAAAATAAACGTCACATTGGTGAAAACTAAGCAAATAGCAAAGGTCTGCCTACATCATCCTCACATCACAGAGCTCCCTCCACAATGCTTTGCCATTACAGGGCTACCTCTGCATGCCCTATAGTATAGAAGTCCTTCTGTATGCCCTGTAATACAAACCTTCCTCCATCTTATTTCAAAGCAACAGTGCCTTACCATCCAGGGTGCAAAAACCTTGATTAAAGCAGTCATCTTTAGGCAGGAACTGAGCTGGATGCTGTAACCATGGTCATAGATTTAAAATACACTTTATCATGTTTCAGTACAGAGCAGTGAGCAAGGATGAATTGGGGGAGGTAATTTTACCTGTCATACCATAATTTTGGAAAGATCTGAGCATGAATTTTATGAGTAAACATATTGGGGCCAAATTTACACAGTAGGATGCTAGTACGCTCACACTGAAAGCATATCTATATTAAAAGTGGCATCAGTTCAATTAAAATGAATGAAAGTGGAAATGGCAGTGAAATTGCAGATGGACAAGCTAGTATTGCACAGTTAATTTCATAGCCATTCTTTATCCAAATCTAACTTCATTTTAGCTTCTTTCAAAGTTTGGCTACTTTTCAGCTAGAATTCCCTTGAGTGCTGCTTTAAGCACGCTTGTTAACATATTCGTATGAGAATCCTTGTGCATTACTTTTTAACACGCCTATTATAATGGCATACCAAATTCCCATGTGATATTTAAATAAAATTTTTTGTTCATAAAACAGGTCAATAACTTTGTCAAGATATTACCAAACATTGTACTAAGTGCATCACACAGAGGAATTTCAGCCTCCTTGGTTTATTTATACAATGTTTATTGCCCTATGCTCTGTACATCTCTTTCTCTAACTAAACTGGGACCTGTTTCTGTGGCTGGAATTTTCCAGCCCCATTGACGTTGGGCGTCATGGCGGGTGGGGGGGTGGGGGTGGCGGGCAATATGTGGGAAGGCCAAAAATTGGTTTTAATCCCTTGTGAAACTAGTTTGCGATAGTCTGCTGCACCTGTCAATAGGGGGCCACATTTCCCCCTGCCACACGTCGGGAGCGTCATTTTAATGCATTTGCATCTAAGTATAAGCCCGTTTGCCGGAATCATTCTCCCGTGTCAAATTTTCTGCCCACGTTGCCGGGGCTTCAGAGCGGAATGCTTCACGACTGCCTTTAAGAGGCGTGCACCTGGCGACCTGAACTACGAGGGGAACTCAAAGGCGAGTGCACACAATCTTGGACACAGCTCATGAGTATCACCTGTAGGACATCAAGGAAGAGGCGCTGCACATTCCGGAGGGGAGGGCACAGGGGACTCACTTTTTCCTGGCTGGCTTTCAGTGCAGTGCCAGGACAAGGGTTCCAGTGCAGGTCAGGCTGGGGTGGGGTGTATTGGAGGTGGGGGTTGGGGTGGGGTGGGGGGTGGGGGAGGGGGAGAGGCAAGGCAGCTCAGATGGACTGAAGGAAATACTCAAGCACATGCTGGGGGTGGTGGGCGTGGGGGGAGTGGGGGTGAGGGAGGCGGCTATGCACTTGGAAAATCTTGTCAAAAATTAGCAATGCTCCACAGCTGAGACCATTCAGCTGCATCTCCATTGGCATGCTTAGAGTCAGGCCTCTGAATCTTTTCTGCTCACTCAAACAAAGCAAAAGCCTGAAAGTGCCACTAAAGAACCTTTCACCCCTCGGGCGCAGACTGCAAGTTAATGTGTGTTTTAGGGGGCAGCAGAGCAATTGGCCAACTGGGCAAGTTGTAGAATCCCCTTGCGAAAGCTGGTCATGGCGCAGTCACTGGTGGAGGCGCTCACAGCCCCTTGCAATGTCAAAGGTGCTGACAGCACACAGAGAGAATGATGGGACTCTGTGATGCCTGCCAACAACATTCTGGCAGCAATGATAAGCACCATCAAGGTGCAGGTATCACCAGTTTGTCCAGTGAGTGTGAAGCCGGACCATCACTTTGGTCTGAAGGTTACACATTACACAGGGAAGAGACCCTGGACTGAGACACCTGCCTTTATCTTGTGCAGGAACCAAGGTTTCACATCTGAGTGACATGAACACTGCTCATCACAACAAGGAACCATTGGCATGGAGATATTCTTGGGAGCATATTTACAATAGTGATCATTAAGTACACGTGATTACCACCAAAGCCCAGGCTGTGCAAATACATCTTTTTAATGATTTGATTTGATATTGGTAAGTTTCCTTTGCATTTTATCTTTTATTTTTGCAGTTTCCCTTTAAGGAGCTGCTTTTACTTTGTCCCTGATTTTGTTAATTTAGTTTAATTGTTTTGACTCAAAAGGGTTACATCTTCTTAACCTTCCATGACATCCACAGCGGAGGTGGAGGCAGCCTGCTGACTGCAACATCCTGTCTCTGATGACTTTGGCAGGTGTCCTCTGGAGGGCCAAGACCTGGATGACCCCGGCCTGCTTTCAGGGTCCTGCTGTGTGACAGTGTCGCCCTCCTTGGCCTGTGGAACTGGAGCTGCCAAGGTCACAGGAAGTTTGGATTTGGATGGACCAGGCACCCCCAGATTCACCTGGTTGGATGGCCCCGGGGTGTGCACCTGCTGATCCTCCAACCTATGGGTGCCCGAGGGTCCCTGGCTGACTCCTTGAGGAGAAGAGGAAAGCTGGAGTGAGATCTAGCTGCCCTGCACTCCTCTCATGTTGACACTATTGGAGGCCAACTATGGCATCAGTGATGGAGTTCAGCCCGCGCAGCAGTGCAGGTCCAATGCCCTGGACCAAGGTCTCCATTGGCGGCTGCCGTCCTACCAGTGTTGACCTTGATGCGTTGACATGCTGTCGCTATCACCTCAGACTGAAGGCGAACAGAGTCCTCCATCGTGCCTTGTAATCTGAGGAGTGCAGCGGACATCCCTTCCTGATGTTCCCGGCTGGAGCCTTTGTAGCTCCAGCAACTGAGGTATGACCGAGTCCAGAGGCTCCTCATCTGACTTGGACTCAGCATATTTCTGGCCTCCAGCATCCCTCCAAGTGCCAGAAACCTGGGAAGTCCCTGCCGCCGCCTGCTGTGGATCAGACAATGCGATGTGCTCACCTGATTGTGACCCCGAGGCTGCTCTAGAACTAGGTCCCACCGAGGTGTGTGGTTCTGCGCTGGTGGAGGTGTGGGTGAATGTTGTGATGGGTCTTCAATTAGGGTGTCATCAGATTCCTCTTCTGAGGCGTCTTGAGTCGAGGACTTGGGTCGTGGACCTCTTCGGCTGTTTGACAGTGAAAGCATGGAAAGATAATTAGTACGTGGCAGGGGACAGTGGAACAGGGGAACTGACTCACAGCATGGTTGTCTGATGGATATTGCACTGCTGGATCCTTACTTGGTAGAGCACTGCCGACCTCACCATCAGCACAGGAATAGTCTAGATCATCGTTGGCCAGCTGGATGACTCTATTTTCAAAGTCTGCAAGGACCTTGATGTCAGGTATTCCGCTCCCAGTCTGCGACATCTCCCTATTGTGGTGTGCCAGCTTGTCCTGCATGAATAGAGATGGAGGGAGTGTAAGCAGGACGCTTGCCAGGCCAGATGATTAGGGTACCTGGAGTGTGTGGGTGGTGAGTGGTGCTATGGATGGGATGAGGACATGATCCGCAGGGCAGAAGAAGTTATGTGTATGAGACTGAATGGTGGTGTCCCTTGAACAGGCAGTGAGTGAGATCCCTGTGGATGTGTGATGGATTTGAGTGTGTGAGTTGAAAGTGATGAGAAGACTGATTTACCCTGGTGAAATGGAGGAGATCATTCATCCTCTTTCGGCACTGGGTAGCTGTCCTCTTTTGCGGGGAGTTAGCGCTGACCATGCTGCCACCACCTCCCATGCTGGATTTTTCACCTTGCTTGCAGATCTTCACCCAAAGTGGGGGTAAAGGACTTTACAGCCTGCCTCCACTGCATCCAGTAGGTTCCCGATGAAGTGTTGCTAAATTTGGGGACAACATGTTTCCTCCCCTTGGTAGCCATAATTTTGCAACAGCTTCTGGTGCCTTAGAGAGTGTTAAATCTGTGCATGGGCACCCTTTAAGTATGGTGCCCGAATTCCTGAAGGCCTGACATGACGGCAGGGTGGGTGAATCGGGTGCCCCCCCTGCCAGCGATCCGGTATGTTTCCCAGGAAAGCATTATTAAAGAGACAGGGATGTGATGATATGATGCAAAAAGAGCATTTTCCCTGCCTGCTACCGCACTTTGTGTAAATCTGGGACGATTTTGCCTTGTTTCTTTTTTCTTTGTGACACTTGTTGGCTGACAGACTGCCTCAAACTGACTGCCTCAAGAAGAGTGGTTCACTGGCCCATTAAGTGGACTTGAGGACCTATCCAAGCACTCGCAGAGGGTCCCACCCTTGTTATTAGGCAGGAACCAATGTAACAAGCATTGGAGCATCCTGCACCTGAAATGTTACAACCTCCACAGATTGCGAATTTAGCATCCAGGGACACAAAGATCAATGCAGTTTATAACAAATGCCTCAAATGACTCTGCCTCCACCACACTCTCAGGCAGTGCATTCCAGCCCTTAATCATTCACTGCGTGGAAAAGCTTTTCCTCATGTCAATTTTGCTTCTTTTTCAAATTACTTTAAATCTGTGCCTTCTCATTCTCAATCCTTTCAGGTGTGGGAGCAGTTTCTCCCTATCTACTCTTATGCAGACCCCTTATGATTTTGAATACCTCTATGATATCTCCCCACAGCCCTTTCTTCTCCAAGGAAAACAATCCCAACTTCTCCAATCTATCTTCAAAACTGAAGTTCCTCATCCTGGGAACCATTCTCATGAATCTTTTTTGCAGTCTGTCCAATGCCTTCACATCTTCCCTAAAGTGTGGCACCTGGAACTGGATACAATACTCCTGCTGAAGCTGAACTAGTGTCTTAAACTAGTTCAGCATAACCTCCTTGCTCTTGTACTTTATGCCCTTATTAATAAAGCCTAGGATACTGTCTACATTATTAACCACGCTCTAAACCAGTTCTGCTACCTTCAATGACTCACTCACATATACATCTAGGTCGCTCTGCTCCTGCACTCTCTTCAGTGTTGTATCCTTTATTTAGTATTGTCTCTCCATGCTCTTCCTACCAAAATGAATTATTTCAAATTTCTCCACATTGAACTTCATCTATCACTTGTCCGCCCATTCTTCCAACTTGCCCACGTCCTTTTGAAGTTCTACACCATCTTCCTCACAGTTCACAATGGAACCAAGTTTCATATCACCTGCAAATTTTGAAGTTGCCCTGTACACCAGGTCATTCATATATGTCAGGAAAAGCAAGGGTCCCAAAACTGACCACTGGGGAACTCCACTATAAACCTTCCTCCAGCCCGAAAAATATCCATTAACCACTTCTCTTTGCTTCCTGTCACTCAGCCAATTTTATATCCTTGTTGCTACTTCCCTTTTATTCCATGAGCTACAACTTTGCTCACAAGTCTGATGTGCAGCATTGTATCAAATGCCTTTTAGGAGTCCATGTACACCACATCAACAGCATTTCCCTCATCAACCCTCGCCATCACCTCTTCAGAAAACTCCAAGTTGGTTAAACTTTCTCATAAGAAATCCATGCTGGCTTTTCTTAATTAACCCACATTTGTCCTTGAGACCATTAATTTTGTCCTCAATTATTGTTCCTAGAAGTTTCTCCATCGAAGTTAAGTCATGCTTCTACTTGCTGCTCCTAATCCAAACGTTATTTCAGCAGAATGAACAAGCTAACTTTCAAACTCCACGAACTGAACCCTTCCAATATTGCACCATATTCCCTCAACAACGTTCCCCAGTTCATGTTCTGCCTATCCTGAAACTATGGCATTCCTGAGTAAAGGCTCATCATCCACCATTATTCTCATGCGAGCTTTATAGTGAGCAGAACACTCTTTCATGGGGATAGCACAGTAGACTGATCCAGGCCAAATGGCCTCCTGCTGCACTGTAAAGTTACTGTCATACTGTGAACATCCACACACATATACCCCCAACATAGGTTGCTCGACAGCAATCGTCAGAAGCAACCCTGGTCAGTTATCCCCTCTTTCCTAAGCTGCGGCGCTGAATACAAACACTGAGATTATTCACCTGTCCCAGCTGAAGCCAGCTAAGTGAGCACAACATGTATGGCACAGTTGGTCACTGTATAAGCTCACTGACATTGAGGAAATGCCCCCGCCCCCCCCCCCACTGTCCACTGTACTTTTAAATGGCACTTCAGATGATGAATACTCAAATTACACATAGGAAAGGTAATATCAAACTGCGACTCCGATTTTGTCCAGTTGCATTAATTGGATTAGCAGATGTCGCGCATTCGCCGCAACATTTAATTTCTTTACTGGTTTGTTTTACAAAGCTGAGTAGAATTAAGTCTGGGACATTTGTGCTTTTGCAGTGTCAATTTGGGTCAGTAGTATAGTTTGCGGATCTCCACTGCTGCCTTCCAATATTCACCCTTGGACATTTGGCTCTTTTCAGAACTGAGAAGTAAAGAACAGTGTTAGCACATAAAGTGCTCATGGCCCTGAAACAATCTCTACTGGGAAAAGTTTTGGTAATGGTGTTACAATGTTATGCTCCTTTATTTTTGAAAATATGATTTTTCGACTTGTAACTGATTGGAAATTTTGCAATTTGAACTGAGACAGCGCAAACTGCCAAAATGCAAGACCACCTTCCAAGGTGAAGGTGAGAAACGAACAAATTACCCTCGGGGGTATATGAAGAGAGAGACATTTTCTATAATCCAAAAATAGAAATGAGGTGAAATATAAGCTGGTTGAGGGAGGTCGGACAGGTAGAGCTGGATAGAGGGCCAGTGATAGGTGGAGGCAAAGAAGAGATTGCCAAAGATGTCATAGACAAAAGGACAAAGGGGTGTTGACGGTGGTGATATTAGCTAAGGAATATGCTAATGGTGACATTAAGGGTAGAAAGCAGGACGAGCAAGTGACAGGTGGCCCTAGTGGGGGTGGGGTAGGGAGGAGGGATCGAAATGGGCTAAAAGGTGGAGATAAAACAATGGATGGAAATAAATTTTAAAATAATAGAAATGGGTGGGAAAAGAAAAATATATATATTTTTTTAATTATAAGTTATTAGAAAAAATCTACACCTATCACTGGCCCTCTATCCAGCTCTACCTGTCCCACCTCCCCTCAAACAGCTTATATTTCACCTCATTTCTATTTCTCTTTAGTTCTGATGAAGAGTCAGACAGACTTGAAACATTAATTGTATTCCTCTCTGCAGATGCTGTCAGACCTGCTGAGTTTTTCCAGCTATTTTTGTTTTTGTTTCAGATTTCCAGCATCCGCAGTAGTTTGCTTTTTCCCTATTGTCCAGATACCCATTGACACTCACAACTGTCCAAGGAAGAGATATTAATAATGCAAAACACTGGATATCGAAACAATGGCTGCCACAGACAGACGTGCGCAAAACTGCTTGGAAATACGCAATGGGTGAAATATTTCAAGGCAAGGCTGCTAGCCACGAGAGACCGATTATAAGTAACACAGACGGTGTCAAGAAAGTCTTCAGCAGAAGGAAACAAGCTAAGGGCTCCTCTCTCTCCATTTTTCTCTCTTTTGGAATAAGAGTGTTGCCTGATTCAAGAAGCCAACTCTATCTAGCAGCGAACCGAGATCTCGTAATAATTGTAACATCTTCTACATCTGATGGCATCCATGAAACCAGCTAACCCAATTTGGCTGCAGCACTTAAAATCTATGCCTCAGGGACAATCAAGGACACTTCATGTATATTAATTTATAATTTTCATACTGGAGTCTAACTCCCCTTATTTCTGATACCTGTGTGTGTTTGTGTGTATGCACCCTAATGACTGCATGAGGCCCAAATGCTTGACGTCGCAATTTTATTATTTTTCTCGGGTTTAATAGTTAATAAATTTTCTCTTTCTTTGACTCAAGAAAACCTTGTTTGATTGGCTCCTTATTGCTCACAGGTTAAATAGTTAAATACATTCTGATTTGGAAAAGGCACATCCTTGTGAAGGGGAAACTTAAAACCTTTGCCGTGACCAACCGAGTAGGCTGAATAGAGGGGAGCCAATTCACCCCTTCTCACCTAGTCATAACAATGGTACTGTATATTATGGTAGTATATAGTATCATGGGACAAGGGGCAGCAGGGGCCATTGTGTTAAGTTGCACTGCAACAATATAAGGGACAGGCTAAATGGATTAATTGGTCTTTTGCTGTCTGCCGTTTTTGCATGTTTGTATGTTTGACTGATTGAATGTGACTTCTGCCTCCCCATACATTGTTCATTTTACGATTAAGGCCAGGTAACTGAGAAAAGCACCACACAGAGGCCAGATACTTGCCAATAGAGAACCTGACCTGTGTAAGCTCCAAGCAGCTGGTTACACACCATTGATAGAGAAGATAAAATAGTTTAAACTAATGAATTTCTTCTTGGGTATATACCAATATTATAGGAATAGTGCCATGAAATCAAACAGCCTCACCTGCTGGGTGCAAATATCCGGAATTCGGACACATTTTGGCAGCAGAGCCTCCTATCGTCAACTCTATATTTGCAGCCTTAGAAACTTTTAAAAGATGCTGGGGGTTATTTTTAAAATTTGCACTTGCAACAAAGAATCCCAATGATTAGTTGTATAAATTGAGAACCTGGGTCTATATTCCAGACAGACTTCTGTCCAGTAAGATCTGTTTAAAAAATGAGAGACTTGCATTTATATATCGCCATTCATGACCTCAGGGCATTGCAAAGTGCTTTTTGGCCTTACAAACAATGGTGTACTTTTTGAATGTAGTAATATAGGAAACATGGTAGCCTATTTTCACATAGCAAACTCCCATAGACAGCAATGTGATAATGACCAAACAATCTGTTTTTGAGGCATTGTTTGAGAGGCATATTTCAGCCAGGGTACCAGGGACAGCTCCTTTTCTGTGAGATAGTATCATGGGAATTTTTAAGTCCTCCTGAGAGGGCAGATGACACTCATATTAAGGTCTCATCTGGACGGTGGCACCACTCTCAGCACTACACTCCCAACTGCAGATGGACGTGAAATCATGGGGAGCAACCCCCACTATCCACCCACTGCCCCCAAGTCCCAAATCTCTGTTCCCAACAGATGAGGCTCTCCTTTGATCATAAAATGACTCCTTATGCTTCTTCAGGTCCTGTCCACTGTGGCAGGTTATATTAATTACACAACCTTCAGTGAATTATCCTATAAGACCATAAGACCATAAGACGTAGGAGCAGAAGTAGGCCATTCGGCCCATCAAGTCTGCTCCACCATTCAATGAGATCATGGTTGATCTGATAATCCACAACTCCACTTTACTGCCTTTTACCCATAGCCCTTGATTTTCTTACTGATTAAAAATCTGTCCATCTCAATCTTGAAAATATTGAACAACCCAGCCTCTACAGACCTCTGCGGTAAAAAAAATCCACAGATTCACCACCTTCTGAGAGAAGAAATTTGTCCTAATTTCTTTCTTAAATGGGTGACCTCTTCCTCTGAGATTATGCCCTCTGGTCCTAGACCAGATCCACAAGGGGAAACAACGTCTCAGCATCTATCCTGTCAAGCCCCCTAAGAATCTTATATGTATCAATAAGGCCGCCTCTCATTCTTCTGAACCCCAATGAGTACAGGTCCAACCTACTCAACCTCTCCTCATAAGAAAATCCCTCCATACCCGGGATCAATCTAATGAATCTTTAGGCTGCCTCCAATGCCAGTGTATCTTTCCTTAGATAAGGGGACCAAAACTGTTCACAGTATTCTAGGTGTTGCCTAACTAGTGCCTTGTATAGTTTTAGCAAGACTTCCCTATTTTTATATTCCATTCCCTTTGAAATAAAGGCCAACATTCTATTTACCTTCCCTATTACCTACTGAACTTGTATGCTAGTTTTTTGTGAATCATGCACGAGGGCCCCCAAATCCCTCTGTGCTGCTACTTCCTGCAGTCTTTCTGCATTTAAATAATATTCAGCTCCTCTATTCTTCCTGCCAAAGTGCATAACTTCACATTTTCCTACATTATATTCCATTTGCCAAGTTTTTGCCCGTTCACTTAACTTGTCTATATCCCTCTGTAGACTCTTTGTGTCATCCTCACCACTTGCTTTCCCACCTATTTTTCTGTCATCCACAAACTTGATGATAGTACATTTACTTCCCTCATCCAAGCCATTAATATATATTGTAAATAATTGTGGCCCCAGCACTGATCCCTGTGGCACTCCACTAGTTACAGGTTGCCATTCTGAAAATGCCCCCCTTATCCCAACTCTCTGCCTCATATTAGTTAGCTAATCCTCTATCCATGCTTATATACTACCCCAACACCATGGGCTCTTATCTTTTTAAATAGCCTTATGTGTGGTACCTTACTGAACGCCTTTTTGAAATCCAAATATATTACATCTGCTTGTTCCCCTTTACCTATCCTGCTTGTTACCTCTCAAAGAATTCTAATAAATTTGTCAGGCATGATTTCCCCTTCATGAAGCCATGCTGACTCTGCTTGATTATATTATGCATTTCTAAATGCTCTGCTATTACATCCTTTATAATAGACTCTAACATTTTCCTAATGATGGATGTTAAGCTAATTGTCCTATAGTTAACAGTTTTTTGTCTCCCTCCCTTATTGAATAAGGGTGTTGCATTGGCAGTTTTCCAACCCTCTGTGACTTTTCCAGAATCTAAGGATTCTTGGAAGATTACCACCTATGCATCCACTATATCTGTAGATACTTCCTTTAATATCCTAGGATGCAACCGATCAGGTCCAGGGGACTTAATGGCCTTTAGCCCCATCAGTTTCCCTAGTTCTTTTTCTCTAGTGAAAGTTTTTGTATTTATTTCCTCCCCGTCTTTGGCCCCTTGATTATTTAGTATTTTTGGAATGCTATTCGTGTCTTCTGCCATGAAGACTGATGGAAAGTATTTATTCAACTCCTCTGCCATTTCCTGGTTCCTCATTATTATTTTTCCAGCCTCATTCTCTAAGAGGCCTACGTTCACTTTGGCCTCTCTCTTCTTTTTCACATATTTAAAGAAGCTCTTACTGTCCATTTTTATATTACTTGCTAGTTTACCCTCAAAATTTATTTTCTCCCACTTTTTTTTTGGTCATCTTTTGTTGTTTTTTAAAACTTTCCCAAACTTCTGGCTTACCACATTGTACATTTTTTATTTCAGTTTGATAGTGTCCTTAACTTCCTTGGTTAACCATTGTTGGTTGATCCCCTTCCTAGAATCCTTCTTCCTCACTGGGATATATCTTTGTTGTGATTAACTATTTTCTTAAATGTTTGCCATTGTTCATCAGCCATCTTGTCTGCTAAACTCCTTTCCCAGTCCACTCCAGCCAACTCTGCCCTCATTTATTTCTAATTACCCTTATTTAAGTTTGGCACAGTTGTTTCCAACCCAAGTTTCTCACTCTTAAACTGAATGCTTAATTCTACCATGTTATGGACACTGTATCCTAGGGGTTCTATTTGCTGAGATCATTTATTAAACCTGCCTCATTACACATTACCAGATCCAAAATAGCCTGATCCCTGGCTGGATCCATAACATATTGTTCTAGGAAATTGTCCCAAATAGACTCTATGAATTCTTGCTCGTGGCTTCCTCTGCCAATTTGATTTTCCCAATCTATATGAAGAATAAAGTCACCCATGATTTATGTACTGCATTTTTTACATGCCCTCATTATCTCTTGATTTATTCTCTGTCCTACAGTATAACTACTGTCAGGAGGCCTATAGATTACTCCCACCAGTGTCTTCTTTCCCTTGTTATTTCTTACCTCCACCCATATGGATTCTACATCTTCTGATCCATCATTTCTTGCTATCGTACTTATTCCACCCATACTAACAAAGGTGACCCTGCCACACTGTCCTTCCTGCCTGTCCTTTCAAAAAGTCACATACCCCTGAATATTTAGTTCCCAGCTTTGATCTCCTTGTAACCATGTCTCCGTAATGGCTATAAGATCATACCCATTAACCTCTATTTGTGCCATTAATTTGTTTATTTTCTTTCAAATACTTTGTGTGTTTATGTACAGAGCCATTTTGCCTTTTTACCATTTTTTCCCTCTTTGACCCTATATGCTGCTGTTTTTTTTTACGTTTGTACACTCTGTTCCTTCCTGTCACACTCTGGGTATCATTACCTAAATACTTACCCTGCAAAGCTGCCATATCATTTTGCTTTGTAAAGCTAGGTACCCCCTCTCCAGAACCCACACCCCACTCTATTTAGTTTAAAACCCTCTCTACAGTCCTAATGCTTCAAATCACCAGGACACTGGTCCCAGCACGGTTCAAGTGAAGACTGTCCCACTGGAACAGCTCCTGTCTACCCCAGTACTGGTGCCAGTGCCCATGAACTGAAACCCATTCCTCCCACATCAACCTTTGAGCCAAGCATTTAACTCCTTGACTTTATTTACCCTATGCCAGTTTGCCCGTGCCTCAAGTAGTAATCCTGAGATTACTACCTTGGAGGTTCTGCTTTTTAATTTAGCTCCTAATGGTTCAGATTCTTTAAGCAGAACCTTCTTTCTAGTCCTATTAATGTCATTGATACCAACATGAATGACCACAACTGGATCCCTCCGCTCCCACTTCAAGTTCCTCTCCAGCCCTGAGGAGATGTCCTTAACCCTGGCACCGGGACAGGCAACACAGCCTTCGGAATTCGTGTTCACGGCTGCAGAGAACGGTGTCTATTCCACTGACTATACTGTCCCCTACCACGGCTACGTTCCTACTTCCTCCCCACACTTGAATGGCTCCCTGTACCACAGTGCCGTGGTCAGTTCGCTCATCCTCCCTGCAGTTCCCGCTCTCATCCACACAGCTTGCCAGGACCTTGTAACTGACATTTGCAGGGGCTGAGGCTCCTCGAACACTACACCCTGGGTCCCCATGCCTGCCTCATCTGCAGTCACACCCTCCTGTCCCTGATCACAGACCAAATTTGAATTACCTAATCTATGGGGTGTGACCGACTCCTGGAGAAAAGTGCCCAGATAACTTTCCCCCTCCCTGATGTGGCGCAATGTCTGCAGCTTGGACTTCAGCTCCTTAACTCGGACCCGAATTTCCTCGAGCTGCAAACACTTACTACAGATGTGTTCGCTCTGGATCACCTTGGTGTCCAGCAGAACCCACATGCTGCAGCAGCGACACATCACCCGTCCTGCCATCGCTATTGTATTTAATTTAATTTATTAATTAATTACTCTAGTATCCCTGCTCGTTACACTTGAAGAATCGCCCGCCCTTTACAATTTATTGTAATTAATGTTTACACCAGTATCGATCTTATGCTTAACAAGCTATTTTTAGGAAAGAAAAAATAAAGGGCAGAATTTTCTCGCTGGCGTGTGGGCCCCACCCCCGCATGCCGATGCATAAAATGACATGCGGTGACATCCGGTGAGCGTCCCGACGTCACCGCGCGCCATTGCGATATTTAGGTGGGCGGGTGCGCGTTGTTCTCCATTGCACGCCCGCCATTAATTAATTACCCAGTTAATCACCCTTGAGGCAGCAATTAACTGCAATTTTCCTGGGCCCATGTGATCTTCAGGATGTCGCACACCCTACCCGGGTAGGGCACATTTGTACAAACCTCATCCGTGGGCGGGATAAGAGGGGTGAATGGGGTGGCGAGTGTTATCTGTTGGATATTTAATTGTGAAAGTTACTGACACTTGCCTGCGTGAATAGGAATACTTCAAAACTCTTCACAGCTGCTTGGGAAAGAGTAACAGCCTTCAGGTCAGCACTCTACAGTAAAGATCATTTTTGGGACCTGCAGGTTTCAGGAAGCCTTCCCTTGGCCTGGAAATGGGAGTTGTGCTCTCCACCAGAGGCACCTCCTCTAAGGAGGAAGGGAGGGCCAGAAGGGGGAGGAGTTCACATTCAGCCTCCAGGGGAGTCACCTTTGGGAGAAGAGGCACAGGCACAAGGGGTGCAGGGCCAACAGAGAGTCCAAGGTGGAAGGGGCTGCAGAAAACGCCACTATCCTGGTGCCAGCGTATACAGGCAGCAAAGCAACTACCTCAATATGCCAGAGGTGCAGTGCCGAAGGAGGCTCCATCTCTCAAGGGAGACAGTCACCTCCATCTGTCAGAAGATAGGACCTGAGATCTGCGCTAACTGTGTGGGTAGGCACCCCGTGCCAGTGGCACTGAAGGTCGCGGTTGCCCTCAACTTCTCTGCCTCCGGCTCTTTCCAGGGGTGATCTTTGTGGAGTCTCCCAATCAGCTGTCCATAGTTGTGTTAAGCTGGTGACAGACGCTCTGTTCAAGCCTGCATTGACTTTCATTCACTACCGCTGGGATGAGGCCAGCCAGACAGAGCGAGCCAGATGCTTCGCAACCATTGCTGGCTTCCCCAGTGTCCAGGGTGCTATAGACTGTACACATGTGGCCATCAAGGCGCCAGCAGGTGAGCCCGGTGCCTTCGTCAACAGGAAGGGCTTCCACTCCATGAATGTGCAGATAGTGTGTGATCACAAGATGCTGATTCTACAAGTCTGTGCCAGGTACCCAGGCAGCTTCCATGACACCTACATCTTCAGACACTCCCAGGTGCCGGGGCTCTTCAGTGCTCCAGCCCGACTGGATGGATGGCTGCTGGGGGACAAGGGCTATCCCCTCAGAAGGTGTCTCATGATGCCTCTCCACCATCCAAGAACAGAGGCTGAGCAGCGGTACAATAGGAGCCACGGCACCACAAGGGTTGTGGTGGAGAGAACCATCGGTCTTCTCAAGGTATGCTTCCTGGACCGCTCAGGGGGCGCACTCCTGTACCACGCAGACCGTATGTCGCTGATAGTGGTTGCATGCTGCACTCTCCACAATCTTGCGCTGGAAAGGGGGGATGCAGTGGACGATGAAGACGTCGATGCAGTGTCTGCCGCTGCACTCGATGAGTCCAGCAGTGAGTCCGAGGATGAGCATGCACAGGGAAATGCTGAGGGGGTTGACGCTGACCCGGGCGTACTCCAGGGAGGCAGGGACACCCGGGAGGCTTTAACCAAATGAACCTTCAGCTAGCCCACCACAGATGGACCTCCAACACACACCAGGGCTGCAGGCTCCATACTCGATACCTGAGTGCAAAATCTGCCTGGATAGGAACATTAGCTAGGGACCTTGTCAATAAAGCTCAATGTCAAACAACTCACTCATAACATCATGGCTTCCCATACACCTGCAGAAGTAAGGAATCACCCTGAGCCATGCTCACATATCAAAATTTAATGATATAACAAAATGAAGTTCTGGAAAATAAAGGTGTTGCAAATCACACCAAGTGGTCATGAACAAACAGCGGGGCAACATAAGAGCACCAGCAAGAAACCCGTGGTGCGCCTAAGGTGCCTTAAATTTACGCTTTCAGGTGCTACGTCTAGGTGCTGTCCCCTCGCTGGCACTGGCATCTGAGACAGCCTGCTCACTGTGCTGTCCTGTTGGCCTCGGTGACCTTGGCGGACGTCCTCTGGCCCGTGGAGCCTTTGATGGCCCCGCCCGGGAGGGAGTGGCCAGTTCCACAGCTGGCACCTCCCCAGTCGTCGCAGCCTCATCGGATGCCACGGTCACTGGCAGAGGGGCGGAGAAGCTGCTGTCCTCATCCGGAGCGCCCGGAGAGGAGCCCGCAGAGACAACAGGCAGCTGTTGCACCGAGGTGAGGTCGCTTCGGACCTCCCTGCTCACCGTAGATGGATGGGCACCGAGCTGGGACACTTGGTGCCCAATCTCCCACATTGGCACTGACCAGCTGAAGTCAAGGCTGCTGTGAGGGCTTGCAGGTACGAGCGCAACCCCAGGATGCCCTGATTGGTCTCCTGGAGGAGCCTCTCCATGAGAGTGCCATTCCCTGCATGGAGTATGCATGGCGCTCAGCCATGAGGCTCATTGCATCGGTGATGCTCCGCGTGGACTCCTCCAGCATGGGGACCATGCCACGCATTGCCTCATGTATCTCCGCCAGATCATCCCGCAGACCCTGCTGCACTTCCAGTGTTTGCTGCCTCATGGACGATTCCAGAGGCACATCATCATCAGCCACTAACTGAGCATGTACCTGGTCCCCTGCAGTCCTCCAACTGCCAGCGCCATGGGCACTTTCTGTCTCCTCCCGCACCTCAAGCGAGTGTGGAGTGCCCTCACCGTTGTGCTCCGGGACACCAGTCAATGATCTAATTCACTAAGGTACTGGTATCTGCACTGGTGCCTGCCTGGCTGAGATGGTGTGATGCTGGTGAGTCAAAATGTTCAGAGCCCTCAGGTTTGAGAGATGGCAGAGAGGCTGCCTCCTCCTCCCGGCCCTGCTCCAATGATGCTGAAAGGAAGAATAAGGGCATTTGACTAGTTAAAGTGGAGACAATGTCAATTTGCATCCCTTTTCCCTGGATCATTATGCGCTCATCTTTCCATAATCAATGGTCAACCCATGTTGCAAACTTCAATCACTGAGCATTCAGCAGTGCCATGGTTGCTGGGACACACATGGTGACCCCAGTGCTCGGCAAACATACCTCCCCGTGGGACCCCAGCCTCACCGCCAATGGTGGACCCGGGCACATGGCGCATCTCCACATCTATGGCCTGCTGCTCGAATGGAGTCACGATGGCCAACTGGGTCAGTCCGCATCCGCTCAGTGGAATTGTATGCAGTCTTCTCCTGAAAAGGAGAGAGGAGCATTGATTAGTCCAGCCTGTACCTGGATTCCCATTGCATCCCTGCCAACCCAGCCAGAGTGGGACATTGCAGGGCTCCAGTTCTTCATCACCCCACAGCTGCTGCACACTCACACAAAGAAGCCAGGGCTGACCCCACCCCCCACCCTCCCCCCCCTTGCCCAAATGCTGCCTCCATCACATTTGGCACCACACGGTCTAACCTTGCTAAGCAAAGATGCACAAGCACGTGGAACGCAAAGGCTAGCAGATGGATTGGTGCCCCGCCACCTGGAAGCTCCTCTCCCAGCGTGTTAGCACCCTGACTTTGACATGCTTCCCAGTTCCAGCACTCTGCCTAGGTGCAGACTCTTGACTTTCACCCCCATTCTATACTCTGGGTGTCAGTGTCACACATGCTGCGGGTGCAGAACACACATCAGCAGTACCCTCACAGGGTGAACTAGGCATGGACAATATGTGCTGGCTCACCTAGTGAGGGAAACATGCCTCCCCTCACTCTCCACGCTAGTTTTAAAATGAGGGAGACTCACTCTCACCCTGTCGCTGGGTGCTCTATTCTTCAGTGCAGAAAGGCGGAAGATAGAACTTGCTCTTCAAAATTTTGGTTGCTCTCAAACTATCTCTCTGCCTCATGCCTTCATTCCTCTCCTGCTTTTTCCAGCAGGCAGCCAGCCTGACCATTTTACAGTGAGGAGACAGGCCTCCATGAACCACCACATCCCGCACAGGATTGAACCCACCTGTTGGCATTACTCTGTGTCACACTCTAGTCATCTAAACTAACTGACCCCCACATTGTATAGTAAAGGAAGAGAAAGAGCTGGGGTTACTGTCAGGATACTGCTGACGCGGAGAAACCAAGAAAAGAATTTATCAGCAAGCAGGAAATTGGGACCTGTGACTGGAGCGTTAACTGACAACACAGCAAGAATGTCTGTGTCTGTATCCAGGTGGTTTTCTAACTAGTTTAAGCTGCCTTGGCTTCCGATGCATGAAAAGTGGGCTTAACTGATCTTAGTTCACAGCTCACGCCATATGACTCAGTGGAATTTACAATCCTCCCAAGATCTTATAACATTGTACAACCATAGGAGAGAGTAGCTGCATCTTGTGGGAAAAGAGAATAGCAATGATAGAATGAATCTTAGGATGCACTTTGGATATTGTGTGGAATTAAGGGATAGTAACTAAATCCAATAGGCAAATACAAACTCACAGGAAATTGAGTACAATCCCTATCCACGGTGAATATTTCAGAGGCCAGTCTGGTTAAAATTCAGGGTAATCGTCCGCCTTCAAGTGTAGAACAGTGCCCTCTGGTGCTTTTAGAAATGAGGATGCTTGCAGCTGTTAATAGAAGGAAGGTTCATTTCCTATAACATTTTTAGTTGGAAAAGAAATAGACCATTAGATAGAAATTGAATATGCTTGACAAGATTTCTAGTCTCATCACATTTCACAAACTAATCACTTATTCGCACAATGTAGTCAGGGATTATTCTACTTCTGAAACCTGATATGTTAGAATTGAATGTCCTTCAGAATTGAACATAGGAATTAGGAGCAGGAGTCAGCCATCTCCAAATGAAATTTGGACAGGACTGTGCGCTAAGCAGGTTCTACAGTTCCGCTTGACAAAGATTAGCTCATCTGTTCATGTCAAAGTGCAGCACTGAAACCTCCAGAAGGATATCAACGGTAGGAATGCAAGAGATTTCAGCACATTGCGATTTCTGTTTGAGATACACTTTGTTCCATTATAATGGCCCAAATCTTTTGGTCCCCAAATTGTCAGAGATTGGACGTAAATTGTGGGATGTGAATCAGAATCCTGCAGAAGTCCTGATGCACACACATGCGCTGAAACTGCCCGGGAAGTTTAAACTTCCAATGGGCTGATTCCCGCTGTGGGGGAGGGGGAGGCGGGATGTCTGACCACACTAGACCTTGCGCTGATCAGCTTATTATCTGTGCAACAATGCAGAGCATGGCAAATATGGTGAATCTCGTGGGGTCAAAAGTCTTGATGCCATATTTAAAGTCTCCTGGCCAGCCATTTACTCGCTGCATACCAGGAGCTTCAGTCTGGCTGCCCTTAATGCCCCAGAGAAGAAATCAATGTGTGGCCCCAACCCTCCCTCCAGGCTGTTCAGTAAAGGCGGGTGGAGCTGTTTACCCAGGATGGTAGCAGGAGGCCCTCCCGTCTGACCATGCCAGCCTGGACGGAGGTCACATCACAGCGGAGGTTAGCGCCCATGGGGCCCCGCACAGAAATGTCCAGCAGTACAGGAAGAGGAAGGGTCATCTGCTGCGCTCCGCCAGGGTAAATGCATCATTTACCCTCACTGCAAGCTGACACTCATAGCGGCATCAGGCAGTCTCAGTGCGCAGCTGCCCGGGGTTAACAGCCAGGGGTTTGGGTTGCTGCATTCACTAGCAGCTCGGACGTCTGCATTGAATGTGTGTCAGTCACTTCATTCTCTCAACCTTCTATCAGTTGAAGGACATCCTGCTTCTTAATCACTTCACCAGCTGCCATAGGCATGCATCTTCTTGAATTCAACCATTGGGATGACAATCAATCCTCCTGTCCTTCTGCAGGAGAAAAATGCCCACAACAAGCACGAGCGCTCCCAGATTGGAGGTGGAATTCCAAACATTCAAGGCCAAACATTCAAGCCAGATGAGAAGTAGGCCTCAGAGGCAGCCGGGGAGGGGCAGGACCATACCTGTGCTGAGGGCGAGATAGGACTCTCCCAGGAAGCCAGTGAGGATGCCTCCAGTTTGCAATTGTCAGCTGTGCCCAAAAGATGAGACAGTGATTCAGTTAAGGACCCTGCTTAGTCAATCACTAAATCTTTATTTTCTCTACCAGCATTCCCTCAGGTTCTTCTTTCCATCCACACAGTGTATTATTCTTCAGGCTTTCAGGCTTCTTTCTTCTTTTTTGAATTTTACTCAGCCTTTTGTGATCTGACTTAGTTCCTTGCCTCTGCATTCACTCAGTCTGGCAATGGACTTCCACATGCTCTAGTGGAGTCCTTCAGCCTCCACATCTGCAATGGAGCTTCTTTCTACGTGATCTCCAACTGTGGCCGGGATATTCCGTGCCCGGCAGCGTTGGGCGTGTTTGGTGGCGTGAGCGGACAATACGGCGTGATCGGTTTCACGATGGCGTGAAACCAGTTTGGGATCCTCCACTCAGCCTGCCAATGGCGGGCCACATTTCCCAACATTGGAGTGCATATCATCATTAGGCCAGCCTGCCAGAATCATCCCCTGCCGCCCCTCATTGGATCATCCTCCGCACATGCCAAGGTGTTTCACAACAGCATATAAAAGGTGTGCACTTGGCAGGCTGCACCTCCAACAACCACAACCATCTTCCTTTGTGCTAGGTATGACTCCAACCAGTGGAGAATTTGCCCCCTGATTCCCATTGACTCCAGTTTTGCTAGGGCTCCTTGATGCCACACTTAGTCAAATGCAGCCTTGATGTCAAGGGCAGTCACCCTCACCTCACCTCTGGAGTTCAGCTCTTTTGTCCATGTTTGAACCAAGGCTGTAATGAGGCCAGGACCTGAGTGTCCCTAGTGGAACCCAAACTGGGCATCTGTGAGCAGGTTATTGCTAAGTAAGTGCCACTTGATAGCAATGGCATTTGATGACCCCTTCCATTACTTTGATAATCGAGAGTCGACTGATGGGGTGGTAATTGGCCGGGTTGGATTTGTCCTGCTTTTTTGTACAGGACATACCTGGGCAATTTTCCACATAGCCGGGTTGATGCCAGTGTTGTAGCTGAACTGGAACAGCTTGGCTAGGGGCACGACAAGTTCTGGAGCACAAGTCTTCAGTACTATTGCTGGAATATTGTCAGGGACCATAGCCTTTGCTGTATCCAGTGCCTTCAGCTGTTTCTCGATATCAGTTGAAATGAATCGAATTGGCTGAAGACTGGCATCTGTGATGCTGGGGACCTCTGGAGGAGGCCAAGATGGATCATCCACTCGGCACTTCTGGCTGAAGGTTCCTGCAAATGCTTATCTTGTGCACTGATGTGCTGGGCTCCCCCATCATTGAGGATGAGGATATTTGTGGAGCCTCCTCCTCCAGTGAGTTGTTTAATTGCCCACCACCATTTACAACTGGATGTGGCAGGACTGCAGAACTCAGACCTGATCCATTGATTGTAGGATCGCTTAGCTGTGTCTATCACTTGCTGCTTATGCTGTTTGGCCCACAAGTAGTCCTGCATTATAGCTTCCCCAGGTTGACACCTCATGGTCCTGCCATGCCCTCATGCATTCTTCATTGAACATCTGATTTAACCTGCATTGCTGACTTTGCACTGCAGGGCTGGATTTCTCAGGCTTCAGGAAGCCCAAAAGCTCAAGGGAGGCGAGGGCAGATTTGGGGAGACGGATAAGTGTTTTGCAGCATAGCTTGTGGGGTAGAAGGAGCAGGAGTGCTTCCCCCCACCCCCCACCCCCAGCTCCTGAAGCTGCCCCCACACAAAGACCACCAGGATTGAATCACTGGAACCTGACCTCTACCCCTGCAGCTTATGGATTTAGCATACCTGCCCCTGTGACCTGCTCCACAGTATTCCCAGCTGGAAGCTGCGCCTGTCAATCAGACAATTTTCCAGGTTTCCCATCAGAACTCCACTTCTCCCCTCTGTTGTAAGGTTGTTTGGTGTCTCATTAAGAGGCCTGGAGACTTATATGCTCAAACATAAACCATTATTAACAACTCATAACTATATACACCTCCAAGGTACTACCTGCATGGGTGCTGTCTTCTGCTAGACTTTACTGTGCACACAGTCTACCATCATGTGACTTTCTGCATCATGCAATGGGCGGTACTATTTTCCCAGTCCCACATTAACCCTTGCCCGAACACTGTTATACTACGCCTCCCCTAAGGCCTTACCCAAATATATTTACAATATAATCTTGTATGCTTCCATACTACCCCTTCTCCCCTACTCAAGTGTCTGACTTTACAAATTTAAATGTTCTCGAGTCTTGACAGTTCTTCCAGATCACATTCTTGTCATGTTTGGAGAAGTGCTAGTCTCAGTTGCTTTGGGTTGACTTTGTCAGTTTGGCATTGAAATTGTAGTACTCTGTGTTCCTGGCACTTGATTGTCTCTATTTGATTCACTTTTTGCACTCATTTGAGTTGAATTTCTCTTTATTGAAAACCCAGCTGCTTTGCTCGGACACCATGGGCAGAATCTTCTGCCTGTGGGGTAGGCTAGTTGGGAGCGGGCGTGGGCGGGCACGGAGCCGATCGCGTGAAAGAGCACAGAAATCTCCCTTGAGGCAGCTCCATGCCTCAGGGAGATTCAGTTCAGATTGAAAGTTTGAAAAAAAGAAAGATTAAAATTATTCAGGCATGTCCCCTCATGTGACAGTGTCACATGAGCTGGGGCATGTCTATGAATTGTGAAAACGTTTTTTATTAATTTAATAAAACCTTCAGGAAACCTCATCCCGCCGTGGATGAGATTTTCTGAAAAACGCGAAGGCTGCCTGGGCTCTTCGCCTGCCCGCCAACCTTAACCCTAAATTGGTTTATTAATATGGCCTTAACAGTTCGGTGGGTGCGCAACCGCCTCTGGCACACACCCGATGAACGAAAGATTGGAATGACGCGTGGTGAGGTTGGCACACACGCCCAATGTCTCTGCGCATCATTTTATGCGCTGGTGTGCGGGGCCCACCCCCGCACGCTGGTGTGAAAATTCTCCTCATGGGTTTGAAAGTTCTTCTCAAAGTTCCTTCCTGAGAAAACGTGCACTCTGTTCATTCTGAGAGTGAACTCTGATTCACTTTATTTTTCTGTGGGGGCTGCCATGTTCTTCCTGGAAGCTGACTTTTCAAAAATGGAACCTTCATTTCCACTTGTTTCACAATTGTAGCTAAATAATTGTTTACTCTCTTTTTTACCAATTCTTTTTCAAGCTTATGAATCTTTTCATTCAGCTCAGCAACTATTCTGGTGATTTCAGTTGCCTTTGTTTCAAAATTTTCTGTGGAACCCTTATATAAGCTTAACAACTCGACATTCAGTTCCTTTCAAAGTCTTTCTTTCATGGTCACTAGCTACTCCTTAGACTCTTTCAAATCACTCATTAGATGCTCAATCTGTTTTTTAGAATTTTCCCTATCTGATTTTAAATTCTGGATTTGCTCTTCCATACTGTGCACCGCATCTCTCATGTCCTTCAGACTGGATTGAAGTTCAAGAATTTCATTGTTCTTTTCATGATGAGGTTTCAACATTTCATCAGTTTTGCTTGTTAATTCTGCGTTCAACCAACTGATTTAATTAATCAGTCATTCCTTTTCCTGTTCCAGGCATTTTTTCACAATACTTAATAACTACTTCTGATACATGAAGTTCATCCCGTTCTATGTTTTCACTAGCCAGCTCATAGTTCGTATGTGAAAGTTGGTTCTCCACACTGAACAGTTTTTCCTTAGTAGAGCCTAATTCCTGTGTGCTGTCCTTTAAGCTCATTCTTCAATCTTACGTCTGCTAATTGTATTGATATTCTTCATGCTCCTTTATGAGAACTTCTGCTTTTATCTGGGTATCCTGCGGAAGTGGTAGAGGACTCTTTTTTTTGACGGTTGAATTGGAGCTGCAGGTTTTCTACTTTCTGTTGCTCCTATGCAGAAGAGTTCATCTTCTCCTTTTCCTCCTCAAGTTCCAAAACTCTGTTGTTCAGTGATGTTTCCGTTGTCTCAAACTCTTCAAACAGGAATATACTGTAGCTGTATACTGACCTTTCAACGTCTGGATATTTGCTTGCAGCCTGGCATTTTCCTCTTGGAATATGGAACATTGCTGAGACTTTTCTGCCAGCTGCTTCTTCAGTTCTTTCAGAATGACCTTTAATTCATTTTGCTTCTCTTTGTAATTATCCAGAGGAACAAACTTGACCTAAGGGATCCTTGTAGCATGTGAAGGCCCCTCCACAGGTTTTCCTTTGATTTGCAAAACTCAAATGTTTCGCTGAGTTTACATGTGATTCAACAGAGTCTCCTCAAGTTTGTTCTTCCGTTCTTGCATTCTGCTGTTCAAGACAGCCTTGATTTCTTCATGCTGATGAAGAGTTATGTGCTCCTTTTGCATTTGATCTTTAAAGACAATCAGTTGTTCGTTCAACTATTTATTTTCTTGTTTGGCTCTTGCCTGCTCACTCTGCACTTCAGTTCATTACTTTGCCACTGTTGATTGTTCCAATGCAGCTTTTTTCTGAAGTAGTATTCAACAGCTTTGTTAATTCCTTATATTTTCCCAGGTGCACCTATTGATGCTTCAAAGAGTCTTTCAGGGCAGTGACTTATTTGCTGGCTTTTTATGCTTGCTGTGCCTGGCTGTATTCCTGATTGAGTTCTCTCAACCTCCTCTTCAATTTTTCAACAATGGAATTCAGAGCTGTTATTTCCTACTTCGGCTTTTCTGGGGATATGTACTGATTCGACACATAATTCAGATTTTTGCTGACTGCATATTTCTCAGCATTCAACCTTTCTGTTTCTTTAAAAGACTCTTTGTACCTTTGTGAGAACGCCCAGGGCAACTCCCTCCCAATTGTATACCACTGTGCCACCACCTCTGCTGGGTCTGTCCTGCCGGTGGGACAGGACATACCCAGGGGTGGTGGTGGCGATGTCCGGGGCATCCGTGAGGATGACTATGTCAGGCTGTTGCTTGACTCGCCTGTGAGACAGCTCTCCCAATTTTGGCACTAGCCTCCCGATGTTAGTAAGAATGTACTCCTGTAATCTAAAATTTTTCTTCACCATGATGCACAATTTTGGGCCTGGTTTTGCACTTGCATGAGTTCAAATTGGCCTGGGAGTTTTAATTTACTATCCATGGCTGTTTTTCATAACAGGAAAGTACCTCTTTAATTTTTTATCTCTCTTTTAAGCTGGTGCTGCCGTAGCCATCCTTTCGCTCCTTCTTCCCATTCCTACTGGACCTTGACGAGTTCCCTTAGCGATTGTTGGCCCAATTCTGCAAAGAAATCGATTCCCCAGGAAATCCTCAACCAAACCGTGTGGGTCAGGTGTTTCATTTTTTAAGCTTACAGTATGTAATTGTAGGTGATTTTTTTTAGCTCTGGCTGCTGCTTTAAAAACTTTTTTTCATTCATTCGAGCTTTGCCGTCACGTGATATGGCACCAACTTCAGACTCAGCTGCAGTGTACCTTCAGCTGTGCTGGTTAAACACTCGGTATGCTAATGTTGAACCTGAATGCTGCCAATATTAAATAGCCATTTCTGCCTTTTTGCTGTATTTTGCTCACCCTTTTTGTGATTTGGCTAGGTCCCTTAAATCTGCATTCCCTCAGGTTCTTCTTTCCATCTACACAGTGTATTATTCTTCTGGCTTTCAGGCTTCTTTCTTCTTTTTTGAATTTTACTCAGCCTTTTGTGATCTGACTTAGTTCCTTGACTCTGCATTCACTCAGTCTGGCAATGGACTTCCACATGCTCTAGTGGAGTCCTTCAGCCTCCACATCTGCAATGGAGCTTCTTTCTACATGATCTCCAACTGTGGCCGGGATATTCTGTGCCCGGCAGCATTGGGCATGTTTGGTGGCATGAGCGGACAATATGGCACGATCAGTTTCACAACGGCGTGGAACCAGTTTGGGATCCTCCGCTCAGCCTGCCAATGGCGGGCCACATTTCCAACATCGGACTGCATATCATCATTAGGCCAGCCTGCCGGAATCATCCCCCGCCGCCCCTCATTGGATCATCCTCCGCACATGCCAAGGTGTTTCACAACAGCATATAAAAGGTGTGCACTTGGCAGGCTGCACCTTGAGGGGAACTCGGAGGTGTGTGCACAGCAACGATGTGCAGCACTCGCCAGAGACGCCTGTTGGACTTCAAGCTTGAGGAGCATTGGTGGTGGGGGGAGGGTCAAGGGCAGTGCTGCTGTTGAGGATGGCCTTGCAGTTGATGTGACTTGTTGCGGGGGGGAGGCAAGGGCAGCTCTGCTGTTGAATGTAGCGCACAAACATTCGGGGTGGAGGGTAAGGCAGGCCAGGGGTGCAGCCACACATTAGGGAAACCTGTATAAAGTGACCATTCCTCTGCGGCTGAGACAGTTCAGGCGCAGCCACACTGATATGATTGGAGTCAGGCTTCTAGTTTATCTGCCCACTCAAGCAACACAGAGGCATCAAAGTGCCACCAAGTGCTCCAAAGCTTTTCATGCCCCCAGCACAGATGCAAAGTCACGAGTATTTTAGTAGACTGCAGAACAATTGGATGACTGGGCACGTTGTACAATTCCCTTGCTAAAGCTGACTGTGGAGCAGTCGCTGCCGGAGGCACTCACAGCCTCTTGCAATGTCCGAATCCCGGTTTGGACCAGTCTCCCCCATGGTTCAAGTTAACAGTGCAGCCTTGCAGTGCGGGTTAGGAGAATGCCTGTGCCTGAGCTGAGAGCACAGCCTGCAGTCCAATGGGCAAAGCTGCCACCAAGCGGTCAGGTGGCGTGGGGCGGAGGTGGGTGGGGTCTCGGGCAGCCATGCAGCGCTCTAATCTCTGGCCATCCAAGTGATGGCCAGCGCTCTCTGGGAAGCGTTAAGCGGCCTTAGCACTTAACCAGGACAGGTCCTTAGTACACCCACACTAACCACACATCTCTCTTTTACATCCTGGAGGAGAAGTACATCAGGATCATGGAGCCTGGTGAACAAGCTGTATGCCTGATAGCCTACAGAGAGTGAAGACGACGGAGGAGAGAGTGGCTGAGGCAGTGTCCTGGCTGCACAGAGGCAAGAGCAGCAACCTCAGGAAGAAGGGGCAGCTGGGAACGAAGCACGTGCCACTGAAGAGCCACAGAGCGCTGTCACTGCACGGCGCTGAGCAACACCCAGGGTCTATAGATGCCGTCTTTCATTCCTGAGATGAAACATAGAAACATCGCAACATAGAAACTAAGAGCATGAGTAGGCCAGTCGGCCCTTCGAGCCTGCTGCGCCATTCAATATGACATGGCTGATCCTCTATCTCAACGCCATATTCCCGCTTTCTCCCCATACCCCTTGATGCCACTAATATCCAAAAAATTATCAGGTTGACCACCCTCTGAGTGGAGAAATTTTTCCTCATCTCAGCCCTAAATTGCCTGCCCTGTATCTTGAGACTGTGGCCCCTGGTTCTAGACACCTCAACCAGGGAAAACATCCTCGTTGCATCTAGTTAGTTTAGCCCTATTAGAATTTCATACGTTTCAATCAGATCCCCTCTCATTCTTCTAAAATCTAGTGAATACAGGCCCAGTCGAACCAATTTCTCCTCATGTGACAGTCCTGCCATCCCCGGTATCAGCCTAGTGAACCTTTGCTGCAATCACTCTATGGCAAGTATGTCCTATCTTAGGTAGGAAGACCTTGATTCCCTAACATTTCTTTTGTGAAGACAGAACCAAAATATATGTTCAATTCTTCTGCCATTTCTTTGTTCCCCATTATAATCCCCCCCGTTTCTGACTGTAAGGGACCTACATTTGTCTTTGCTAATATTTTTCTCTTCACATATTTATAGAAGCTTTTACTGTCAGCTTTTTATGTTCCCTGCAAGTTTACTCTAATACTCCATTTCCCCCTTCTTACTGAGAACCATTGTCACCAAAGACAATGCATGTCTAGGGAACTGATCAGTCACAAGTGCCAGCTACTGCAGGATATGATGCCACAGGGACATGGAGGGCATCTACTGCCAGTGGCCGTAAAAGTGACAACAGCACTCAATTTGTACGCCAGTGGCTCCTTTCAGGGCTCCACAGGTGACCTCTGTGGGATCTTACAAACCTCCACCCAGAAATGCATCCATGAGGTCACGGATGCCATCTTTGCGAGGGCACACAACTTTATGCATTTTGCCTGGGACCAGGACAGCCAGGAAGCAAGAGTGATTGGATTCGCCCAGATCTCGGGATTCCCAATATTCAGGGTGCGATTGACTGTACTCACATGGTGCTCAGATCTCCGTCGCAACATGTGGTTAACTACATCAATGGCAAAGGGTTCCACTCGCTGAATGTGCAGCTGGTGTGCGACCACCAGAAACGTATCCTGCAGATGCGCACACGGTTTCTAGGGAGTGTGCACGATGCCTACGTCCTCAGTCAGTCACAGATCCCCGAAGTCTTCCAAGGTCCACAGAGGCTGTAGGGTTGGCTGCTTGGGGACAAGGGCTACCCGCAGAGGCTGTGACTGATGACACCCGTGCAGCAGCTTCAGACTGCAGCAGAGCGAAGGTACAATGAGGCTCATGCTGCAACTTGTAACTTGGTGAAGCAGACCATCAGAATGCTGAAGAACAGGTTCTGATGCCTAAACCAGTCTGCTGGAGCCCTGCAATGTAGAGGGTGTCATGCATCGTTGTCGCCTGCTGCGCTCTTTACAACCTGGTGCTGCAACGGGGAGATGAGCTGGCTGAGGAGGAGATGGAGGTCTCCTCCAATGAGGACACCAATGGGGATGAGGGTGAGGAGGTCTTCGAAGGCGACGATGACAGGGATGAGGCTCTCGCACTGGCTAGACGAGGCAGACGTGCTTGGGAGGCCCTCATAGCTGCTAGATTTGTGGAGGATGATGACAACATGCAGGGAGGTGACCCCATAGATCCATAGATCCTCACATTGCATCTGTGAATGTTTGACTCCAGTCTGGCTTATGGCAGTGCGAATACCCTCTGTGAGAATGCGCCTGTCATGGAGATGCAGTGGAGGCCTTAACGGTCGCTCGGTTGCAGGAGGATGATGACGACAAGCAGTGAGGACACTCCACAGATCTTCACATAGCCTCTGAGAATGTCTGACTCCAGTCTGGCCGAGGGCAGCTCACTTGTGCTCTGTGATCAGGGTCATATCATAGAGACTCAGCCTTGAAACTTTAGAAGCATCTGATCCTTTGTCCGCCATCAGCACCTGAGTCCTTCTGGAGCATAGCATCAGTGGTCACAGATGGTGAAGCGATGGGGGCCTGCCCCACCTTAAAGGTGCTGAGAGCACAGAGAGAATGATGGAACTCTGTGGTGCCTGCCCACTACATTCTGGCAGCAATGACAAGCATCGTCGAGGTGCAGGCATCAGTAATGTGTCCAGGGAGTGTGAGACCAGACCATCACTTTGGTCTGAAGGCTGTACAGAGCACAGGGAAGAGGCCCTGGACTGAGATACCTGCCTTTATCTTGTGCAGAAAGGTTTCATATCTGATTGGCAAGGACACTGCTCATCAGAACAAGAAGCCATAGGCAGGGAGACATTCTTGGGAGTTTATTGACAATAGTGAACAGTTTGTACAAGTGATCAACACCCGTGGCCAGGCTGTGCAACTAATTCTTCTTAACATTCCTAACCCTGCCACTATGCCTTGATGTCCCCCAGACATCCACAGCGGCGGTAGAGGCAGCCTACTGACTATGACGCGCTGTCTGTGATGATCTTGGGGGGTGTTCTCTGGAGGGCTGAGACCTGGAGGGCCCCGGCCTGCTTTCGGGGTCTTGCTATGTGGCAGTGGCACCCTCCTCGGCCTGTGGAGTTGGAGCTGCGGAGGTCACAGGAAGAGGGGATTTGTATGGGCCGGACACTCGCAGATTCACCTGATGGATGGCCCCAGTGTGTGCACCTGCTGATCCTCCTCCCTATGGGAGCCCGAGGCCCCCAGGCTGACTCCTTGAGGAGAAGGGGTAGCTGGAGTGAGACTGAGCTGCCCGGCACCCCACTCATGTACAAATTGTTGGAGGCCAACTATGGCATCAGCGATGGTGTTGAGCCCGCGCAGGACCAAGGACATCCTGGACCAAGTTCTCCATGGCAGCCGCCATCCTGCCAGTGTTGACCTTGGTGCAATGGAATGCTGGCGCTACACCTTAGAGTGAAGACAGAAGGACTCCTCCATCGTGCCTTGCAATCTGAGGAGTACAGCGGGCATCCCTTCCTAATGTTCCCGAGCTTGCCTTTGCAGCTCCAGCAGCTGTGACATGACCGAGTCCAGAGGCTCCTCATCTGACTCTCATTCAACAAATTTCTGGCCTCCAGCAGTCCTCCGAGTGCCGGACACCTGGGAAGTCCCTGCCGCCACCTGCTGTGGATCAGAAAGTACGATGTTCTCAGCAGACTGTAACCCTGAGGCTAGTCTAAAGCTAGGTCCCACCAAGATGTGTGTCTCTGCGCTGGTGGAGGGTGTGGGTGAGTGCTGTGATGGGACTTCGAGGACGGTGCATTCAGATTCCTCTTCAGAAATTTCTTCGGGGCTTGATTGGAGGCCCTGGGTCATTGACTCTGTTGGCTGTTTGGCAGATGTGTCTGCAGAAGCAAGGGGAGATATTTATATAAAAGCAAAATACTGCGGATGCTGGAAATCTGAAACAAAAACAAAAATAACTGGAAAAACTCAGCAGGCCTGACAGCATCTGCAGAGAGGAATACAGTTAACGTTTCGAGTCCATATGACTCTTCATCAGAGGAGATATTTAGTGCATGGCAGTGGCCTGTGAAACAGGACACATCATTCACAGCATGGTTGTCTGATGGATATTACACTGCTGGATCCTCACTTGGTAGAGCATCGCCAACCTCACCATCAGCACAGGAATGGTCCAGATCCTCACCGGCCCGCTGAGTGGCTCTGTTTTCAAAGTCCGTGAGGACCTTGATTTCAGGCATTTCTCCACCAGTCTGCGACCTCTCCGTGTTGTTGTGTACCAGGTTGTCCTGCATGAATAGAGATGGAGAATGTGTAAGCAGGACACCTCCAAGGCCAGATGATAAGTATGCCTGGCATGTGTGGTTGGTGAGTGGTCCCATGGACGGGATGAGGACAGTGAAGGTGTATATGAGACAGTGAATGGTGATGTCCCTTGAACTAGCAGTGAGTGAGATCCCTGTGGCTTTGTGATGGGTTTGTGAATGTGAGAGTTGAGAGTGATGAGAAAAGTGACTTACCTGGCAGAACGGAGGAGACCATTCATCCTCTTACGGTACTGGGTGGCTGTCCTCTTTTCGAGGGTGGTGGCATTGACCACCGCTGCCACCGCCTCCCAAGCCTGGCTGCTAACACCGCTTCCCATCCTATGGCCAGAGCTGGGGTAGAGTAAATCATGGCAGGCCTCCACAGCATCCAAAAGGTATTCCAGTGATATGTTGCTAAACCTGGAGGCTGCAGTCTTTTTGCCTTTCGTGGACATCTTCACTGCAGCAGTCCTAGGCTGGATGCACTGAGGTGTGTGTGCATGCAGCCGGACTTTAAATATGGCGCCTGTGTGATGAAGTGGCGAGGTGATGGCGGGTGGGCAAATGAGAGCCCGCCTGCCATGGAAACAGTGTGTTTCCCAGGAATGCATTAATAATCTGGCAGGTTTGTGATGATACGGCCTGAAAACCCACCATCACAGCCAGTGGGTAAAACGTCGTTTTACCCGCTCGCTACCGCACTTAGTGCAAAATGGGGGCGATTCTGCCCTATGTCTTCAATTTAGGTGCACTTCTCACAGGTCAGACTGCACTTTCTTTACTTTTTCATGTTTTCGGGATTTTGGTGTCCATCCTTCACTCCCACCATGTTGTAAGGTTGTTTTGTGTCTCATTAAGAGATCTGGAGGCTTGTATGTTTGAACATAAACCATTTATTAACAACTCATAACGATACACATCTCCAAGATACAGCCCTGCATGGCTGCTGGCTTCTGCTAGACTCCACTGTACACACAGTCTGCCATCATGTGAGTCTCTACATCATACTGCTTCCCCAGTCCCACATTAACCCTTGCCCTGCCTTATAACACACCCTACACCCACCTGCCTCTATGCAGGCCTTTGTACTTTAAGTTAACAACAGTTCATTAGAGAACAGTGTTTGCATTTACATGTTTATAAGATATCGGAACTTGGGAACATCAGAAATTAAATATGAATGAGCATAACTGTAATTGTTTCAAGAAACTGATCCATGTCTGATACAACAGTGCTACAGTGCAAGTAATTATTAAGAAATACAGTTATGATTGTATTGTTACCAACAAGAAATTGCATTACATTGAATGAATAATGAATATCACTGTCCGCTGAATAACAAATAATGTCATTAATAAGCAGAGACACTCCATTCCTGTCCTTCCAGACAAATTGCACTATCGCTTCACAAAAGGCAATCTCTGAGAAAATCCAGTGCTAAACTAATTCAGCTGGTGTGCAAGATATATTTTGGATGGAAAAAGAAGTCCAGAGAAAATTAATCAATATTTAATCTTATAAATTAGAATTTATTTTCAACAAATATTTAAGTACGCAGCTACTATATTGCAGTGCTTTACTAGACATGATCCATATATATTATTCTAGCTGATCTCACTCCCTATTTGTCTGCCAGCCTTCCATTCTCTCATTATGCTGTCCTTCCTCAATCACTCTATATAGGGCCTGCCTGGTTTTGGCTCCATTGGTTTCACATGAATGAAAATCAGATGGGTTCTACACTGAGCAGATGATCCATTTCCAGCAGATTACAGAGCAGGAGGTGAAGCTAAAAATGAGTCCGAAAATTTCCATCACCAGATGGCCAATAAGCCTCATATCCCACAAAATGATCAAGGACTGAGATGAGGAGAAATTTCTTCACTCCAAGGACTGTGAACCTTTGGAATTCTCTACCTCGGATGGTTATGGATGCTCCACTGGCGAACATATTTAAGGCTCAGTTAGATAGATTTTTGGTCTCTCAGGGAATCAAGGGATATGAGGAGTGGGAGGCAAAGTGGAATTGAAGCCCATGCAAGACCTGCCATGATCACACTGAATGGCGGAGCAGGCTTGACAGGCCATATGGTCTACTCCTATTCTTGTGTTCTTGTGTAAAAATTGTGTATTAGCCCAAAATTTCATGGATCAGCGACACATGCCATTAATTACACCATTTTGGGTCACAATCTTCCCATTACAAACTAACCTAGGAAAGTAACATTGATCAGCCAGAGCGAGTATAATGTAGAATTGAGGACCTAGATCCTAGATTACTCGATAGCATAGGCCTCTGGACTATGGCCAGCATTTTCCCCTCGGCAATTTGGGGGTGGGGCCCGCTCGCCGAGGGGAAAATGACGCGGGATGACGTTGGGAGGAATCCCCGATCCCTTTAAATTTTTAGGAAGGCGGGCGGACAGCGAAATCAGCTGCCCGCCCGCCGAACTGTCAATGGCCAATTACAGGCTAGTTAAGATAATTAAAGACCTGCCCGTCCAAGCTTAAGGCTGGCAGGCAGGCCAGGAGCTCCAGCGGGCTCCAAATTATTCATGAAACTTCATCCACTGGCGGGATGAGGTTTCATGTCCGTTTTTTAAAAATGTAATAAATTTTAAGTGTTTATTATTAACATGTCCCATCTCGTGTGACATTGTCACATGAGGGGGACATGTTAATAATTTTAATACTTTTCTATTTTTAGACTTTTCTTACCTCTCATGAATCTCCCTGAGACAGGACTTTACCTCAGGGAGCAGTGCGCTCTTTTGCGTGCATGCGCGAAAGAGCGCACTTTGACAGAAGCGCTCAACCTGCGCTTCCTTTCGGGCAGGCCGCTGGGCGGGCCTTAATTGGTCCGCCCACTCAAAATGGCAATGGGCCCCGTTTCGGTGGCGGGGGTCGGCTGTCCACCCGCCGCCAAGCCGGTGGGGCCCGCACACCATCCGAGGGCAAAATTCTGCCATATGACTCCACTGGCATGACCACAATGCCATTGTATTTCTCTATGGACTCTGGTAACTTTCAGGCACCCTGTCAGTCACCTTAATCAGGAAATAAGGCCCCTTATATGCTGATAATGTGTGATGAGTGCTGAAATTGTGTCGAGAATTTCATTCAGAGACAAACCTAAACAAATTTTCCCTCATTCATCATTGGTTCAGGCATTGAGCGGTCCACACCATGCACTTAATATGCACTAAATATACAATAGCAAAGGAGGGTTTTGATGGGTTTAGCTAAAAACTAAAAATATCAAGAAAGAACTAAGATTTTATTTTCATTTAATTAATTATCTTCATCTGATGAGTTTAAAATGGAAAATTGTCCATGTCCTGCAGGGGAGGCAGTGATGTAGTGGCATTGTCGCTGGACGAGGAATACAGAGAGCCCGGGTTTGAATCCCACCAGATCAAATGGTGAAATTTGAATTCAATAAAAATCTAATGATGGCCGTGAAAATGATTGTCATAAAAATCCATCTGGTTCACTAATGTCCTTTAGGCAACCTGCTGACCTTACCTAGCCTGTGACTCCAGGCTCACAGCAATGTGGTTGACTCATAAACACCCTCTGAAATGGCCAAGCAAGCCACTAAAAAGCCTCAAAGGAATGAAAACAGACAGACCAAATGGCATCTACTTAGGCACCTGAAAAGCCAATGGCAAACTCAGCCTTATCGACCCTGCAAAGTCCTCCTTACTAACATCTGGAGCCTTGTGTAAAATTAGGTAAGCTGTCTCTCAGACTAGTCAAGCAACAGCCTGGCGTAGTCATACTCATGGAATCAGCCCTGGTTTAATGAAGAGTGCAGGAGGGCGTGCCAGGAGCAACACCAGGCACACCAAAAAATGAGGTGTCAACCTGGTGAAACTATAACACAGGACTACTTGTGTGCCAAACAGCATAAGCAGCAAGTGATAGACAGAGCTAGGAGATTCCACAACAGCAGATCAGATCTAAGCTCTGCAGTCCTGCCACATTCAGTCATGAATGGTGGTGAACAATTAAACAACTCACTGGAGGAGGAGGCTCCACAAATATACTCATCCTCAATGCTGGGGGAGGGCAGCACGTCAGTGCAAAAGATAAGGCTGAAACGTTTGCTACAAACTTCAGCCAGGCATGTCGAATGGATGACTCATCCCCCAGCATCACAGATGACAGTCTTCAGCCAACTCAATTCACTCCACATGATATCAAGACATGGCTGAAGGCATTGGATACTGCAAAGGCTATGGGCCCTGGCAACATTCTGGCTATTGCACTGAAGACTTGAGCTCCAGAACTTGCCGCGCCCCTAGCCAAGCTGTTCCAGTACAGCTACAACACTGGCATCTACACTGCAAGGTCAAAAATTGCCCAGGTATGTCTGATACACAAAAAGCAGGACAAATCCAACCTGGCCAATTACCGCCCCATCAATCAACTCTCGATCATCAGTAAAATGATGGAAGGGGTCATCAACAGTGCTATCAAGCGGCACTTGTTTAGCAATAACCTGATTACTGGCATTCAGTTTGGGTTCTACCAGGGCTACTCAGCACCTGACCTCATTACAGCCTTGGTTCAAACATGTACCAAAGAGCTGAACTCCAGAGGTGAGTTGAGAGTGACTGCCCTTGACATCAAAGCCGCATTTGACCAAGTGCGGCATCAAGGAGCCCAAGCAAATCTCAAGTCAATGGGCGTCAGGGGGAAAGCTTTCCACTGATTGGAGTCATATATAGCACAAATAAGATGGTTCTGGTTTTTTAAGGTCAGTCATCTCTGCTCCAGGACATCACTGCAGGAGTTTCTCAGGGTAGTGCCCTAGGCCCAACCAACTTCAGCTACTTCATCAATGTCCTTCCTTCCATCATAAGGTCAGAAGTGAGGAATTTCGCTAATGATTGCACAATGTTCAGCACCATTCACGACTTTTCATATACTGAAGCAGTCCATGACCAAATACAGAAAGTCCTGGGCAACATCCAGCCTTGGGCTGACAAGGGACAAGTAACATTTGTGTCATACAAGTGGCCATCTCCAACAAGAGAGAATCTCATCATTGCTCTTTGCCACTCAATGGTATTACCATCACTGAATCCCCCACTATCGACATCCTGGGGGTTACCATTAACCAGAAACTGAGCTGGACTGGCCATATAAATACTATGGCTACAAGAGCAGGCCATAGGTTAGGAATCCTGTGGTGAATAACTCACCTCTTGACTCCCCAAAGCCTGTCCACCATCTACAAGGCACAAGTCAGGAGTGTGATGGAACATACCCCACTTTCTTGGATGAGTGCAGCTCCCACAACATTCAAGAAGCTTGATACCATCCAGAACAAAGCAGCCTGCCTGACTGGCAATCTATCCACAAACATTCACTCCCTCTACCACCAATGCACCATAGCAGCAGTGTGTACCATCCACAAGACGCACTGCAGGAATTCACCAAGACTTCTTCGACAGCACCTGCCAAACCGATGACTGCTACCATCTAGAAGGACAAGGGCAGCAGGTAGATGGGAACACCACCACCTGGAAGCTCCCTTCCAAGACACTCACCATCCTGACTTGGAAACCTATCACCGTTCCTTCACTGTCGCTAGGTCAAAATCCTGGAACAGCACTGTGGGTGTACCTACACCATAGCGACTGCAGCGGTTCAAGAAAGCAGCTCTCCACCACCTTCTCAAGGGCAATTAGGGATGGGCAATAAATGCTGGTCTTGCCAGAAAAGCCCACATCCCTTGAATGAATTAAAAAAAGAGGATAAATCTAATCCAACCAATTTCTGCACCATCAGTCTACACACAGTCATCAACCAAATGATGGAAGGGGTCATTGACAGTGTTACCAAGCAGCAATTACACAGCTATAACCTGCTCACTGGTGCTCAGCTTGGGTTCCACCAGGGCCACTCATCTCCTGACCTCATTGCAGCCTTGGTCCAAACACAGCTAAAATAACTCAATTCTAGAGGTGAGGTGAGACCGACTGCTTTTGACATCAAGGCAGTATTTAAGTGAGTCATTCTTAGCACTAACAAAGAAGGCTGTGGTAGTTGGAAGCTAATCATTTCAGTCCCAGGACATCACAGCAGAAATTCCTCCGGGTAGTGTACTAGGTCTAACCATCTTCAGCTGCTTCATCAATAACAGTCCTTTCATCATAAGATCAGAAGTGGGGATGTTCATTGATGATTGCACGGTGTTCAGTGCCATTCACAACTCCTCAGATACTGAAGCAGTACTTGTCCATTTGCAGCAAGGCCTGGACAACATTCAGTCATGGGCTAATAAGTTGCTAGTAACGTTTGCAACTCACAATAAGCGCCAGACAATGAACATCTCCAACAAGAGAAAGTCTAACTACCACTCCTTCATGTCCAATGGCATTACTATCACTGAATCTCCCATCATCAACATCCCAGGGGTTACCATTGACCAGCCATATAAATACTCTAGTTACAAGAGCATATGAACATATGAACTTACAAACATGGAACATGGAACATGGCCGCTTAGCCATTCAAGTCTGCTCTGCCATTCAATAAGATCATGGATGATCTGATTGTAACCTCCTGCCTACCCCAATAACCTACCCCAATAAGGGGGATCAACACCCCCTTGTTGATCAAGGATTTACCCAGCTCTGCCTTAAAAATATTCAAAGTCCCTGTTTTTAATGTATTTTGAGGAAGAAAGTTCCAAAGACTCACAACCTTCTAAGAGAAAACATTTCTCCTCATCTCTGTCTTAAATGAATGACCCTTCATTATTAAACCATGACCCCTAGTTCTAGATTCTCCACAAGACAGAACATCCTCTCCACAACCACTCTGTCAAGACCCTTCAGGATCTTAAAGGTTTCGATCAAGTCACCTCTTACTCTCTAAACTGCAGTGGATACAAGCCTAACCTGTCTAACCTTTCCTCACAAGATAATCCACCCATTTCTGGTATTGGCCTAGTAACCCTTCCCTGAACTGCTTCTAAAGCACTTACACCTTTCCTTAAATGAGGAGGCCAGCACTGTACACAGTAATCCCAGAAACGGTCTCACCAGTACCCTGTACAACTGAAGCAGAACCTCCCTGCTGTTATACTCAATTCCTCTCACAATAAATGAAAACATTCTCCTAGCTTTCCTAATTATCTGCTGTACCTGCACACCAGTTTTTTTGATCCATGCACTCAGACACCCAGATCCTTCTGAATCTCAGAGCCCTGCAATCTTTCATCATTTTGATAATATGCTTCTCTTTTATTATTCCTGCCAAAATGGACAATCAGGGGCAGGGAATTCTGCAGGGAGTAACTCACTATCTGACTCACCCATCTATATGGCACAATTCAGGAGAGCAGCTGCAACAACACTCGGGAAAACCTACACTATCTGCAAAGTAATCTGCTTGATCAGTGCCCCATTATCCAAGTTAAACATTTAGTCCCTCCACCAACAACACACAATGACAGCAATGGGTGCCATCTACAAGATGCACTGCAGCAACATGCCAAGTCTCCTTCAACAGTACCTTCCACAACCACCACCTCTACCACTTAAATGGACAAGGGCAGCATACACATTGGAACATCACTACCTGAAAGTTCCCCTTCTAGTCACACACCATATGCCGATCCTTCACTGTCGCTGGGTCAAAAACCTGGAACCCCCTTTCTAATAGCACTGTGGGTATACCTACACCACATGGACTGCAGTGATCAAGATGGTGGCTCGCCATCACCTTTTCAAAGGAAGTTAGTGCTGGGCAATAAATGCTGACCTTGCCAGCGATGCCCACATCCCACCTAAGAATGAAAGAAAAATACATTTACCTGCGCCATTATTTTTTCAGTCTAAATGGCTGCAGCATGAAAACTGACCAAAATCCAGGAAATTTGTGATAGGCGTTGACTTAACTGTGAAAGGCGGAGCACGGCGAGCTAACTTTTCATGGTTTCAGCTAAGGTATTCACGAAGCAGTGCAAAAGCCCAGGAAGTCATGGTGCAGCGTGAATAATGGCGTAGCTCACTTACGTCATAATTTCCTGGAATAGTCGACCATGAAAACAAACACAATGAAGTGAGATGTACCATTCGAATGCTTCAAGCCACCAGGACATTCTGGCCATTACCTCAATTTGTACTTACGTTTACCATCTTTAACTTCATGCCAAAATAGATATTCATCCATTTTTTTCTGTGTTAAGCAATATCTATACCAGGAGCATATTGCACATATTCTGTGCCCTGAGGGAAATCTTTTCCAATTCAAAGGTTTCCCTAAGGCATCTTCAAATTTTGCTCACATCCTCTGGCTCTGAATGCTCAGTCCTAGATAAATGATCTGCTGACATCTAAATGATCTAATCCTCTCAACATTTTCCACGGATTAAACATGGGATTTTCTTTGTATGAACGGTTGTGATTTAGTGCTTTTGCCTTCAACCTTCAAGGAGCCTCATTTCCTCTAAGCCATTCTTATATCTTCCACTAAACAAAAGTAGCATGCCTCATGAATTAATCATGTCTTATTTCAGTTTTCTTATCTTGAACTTAAGCAAGTTCAGTTTCCTGAGAATCTCTTCATGACTTAAAGCCCGTAAGTTTTGGATTCATTTTTGGTTTTTCCCTGGTTGTCTTCTAACAAGTAATTTAAATTTAGGTAAAAGTGCACACATTAGGTCAATTTTTTGAGACCACTCAGCATACAAAGCTGGTATTTCTCATATAATAGTGGGAACATTCAGTAGATATGCTGATCATAATTATCTAATATGCTTTGGCTATATGCGGGAAACCAAGAAGAATTTGCCCTCAGCTTTCACTGAAGCCAGACTAACTTGTTTTGATGTCAGATACATCCCATAACTTCACTGGCCTTGCTCATGACTGTTCCGCATTGCTAAATATTTCCAGCATTTTCTCTTCATAAGATTGTGATTGACCAGACACTCTCATAAGTGATTAATAATCACAGCTAAATCTTTTCCCTATCCTGTCTTTCACTGCTACCTCTTACCAGCACAACCAGCTGGTTGAGAATGGTCTGGATCACATGCACCAACAGTGCATCTTTAACCAGCCAATGAGGTGTCAGCTGTGGCTCAGTTCATAGCACCCTCGCCTTTGAATCAAAGGGTTGTGGGTTCATGTCCCACTCCCGGAAACCAAGATCTGTGATTGTACTCGAAAAAGTTGCAATCTGTGACTGTTGATAACTCGAAAGAATTTTTTTTTAACCAGCCAATAGGGAACAATATTTCAATGGGGACAATTTGTCCTGTTAAATTTGACTTAGAACCATTGAGCCATGGAAAAGTTACGATGCAGAAAGAGACCAAAAGAGAAAAAAAGAAACTATCTGCTCATTCTTAATCCCACTTTCCTGTTCTTTAGTTTTGCAGGTTACAGAGCTTCAGGTTGGGCTTTTCAGCCTCAACCACCAACTTAAGGCAGTGAATTCCAGACACCCACCACCCTCTGGGTGAAAAAGTTTTTCCTCATATCTGCTCTAATCCTTCTACCAATCACCTTAAATCTATGCCCCTAGTAATTGACCCCGCAGCTAGGGGAAACAGGTATTTCCTGTCTACCCTATCTTGGCCCCTCATAGTTTTGTAGACTTCAATTAGGTCATTCCTCAGCCTCCTCTGTTCTAAGGAAAACAACCCTAGCCTATCTAATCTTTCTTCATAGCTGAAATTTTCAAGCCCTGGCAGCTTGACTCTCCTCTGTACTCTCTCCAGAGCAATTATGTCCTTCCTGTAATGTGGTGACCAGAACTGTGCACAAAATTTCAGCATTTTATACAGTTTCATCATTACATCCCTGCTTTTGTATTCAATACCTTGCCCAATAAAGGAATGCATTCCATATGCTTTCTTTACCACCTGATCTACCTGTCCTGCCACCTTCAGGGACCTGTGGACATGCACTCCAAGGTCTCTCACTTCCTCAGCCCCTCTCAATATCCTCCTGTTTATTGAGTATTCCCTTGCTTTGTTTGCCCTCCACAAATGCATTACCTCACACTTTTGTGCATTGAATTCCATTTGTCACTTTCCACCCACTCAACCAAACCATTGATATCATTCTGGAAACAAGGACTATCCTCTTCACTATCAACAACACAGCCAATTTTTGTGTCATCTGCAAATTTCCCAATCATGCCTCCCACATTTAAATCCAATCATTAATATATATAACAAACAGCAAGGGCCCAACACTGAGCCCTGTGGAACACCACTGGAAACTGTTTTCCATTTGCAAAACATCCAATGACCATGGTTTCCTGTCGCTGAGCCAAATTTGGGTCCAACTCACCACCTTCCCCTGTATCCAATATACCCCACATATCTGTGCCTTTCTAAGCGACAGTTTATCATGTCTCTCAGAATTGTTTCCAATAATTTGCCCACCACCAAAGCCTGTATCACTTTTCTGACCAGTCTGCCATGTGGGACCTTGTCAAATGCCTTACTAAAATGAATGTAGATAACACCCACTGCACTACCCTCATCAATGTTGCTAGATTAGTAATCCAGAGACCCAGGCTAATGCTCTGGGGACATGGGCTCAAATCCCGCCACGTCAGCTGGTGGAATTTGAATTCAGTTAGTAAATCTGGAATATAAAGCAAATCTCAGTAACGGTGACCATGAAACTATCATTAATTGTCATAAAAACCCATCTAGTTCACTAATGCCCTTTAGGGAAGGAAATCTGCCGTCCTTACCTGGTATGGCCTACATGTGACTCCAGACTCTTAAGTGCCCTCTGAAATGACCTAGCAAGGTCAGTTCAGGGGAAACTAGGGATGGGCAACAAATGTTGGCCTTGCCAGCGACGCCAACATCCCTTGAAAGAATATTTTTTTAAATCCTCCTTATTACTTCCTCAAAACATTCTATTAATTTAGTAAGGCATGATCTTCCCCAGCAAAACCACGCTGACTATCCCTGATCAATCCGTGTCTTTCTGAGCGGCAGTTTACCATGTCTCTCAGAGTTATTTCCAATAATTTGCCCACCACCAAAACCAGACTAACTGGTCTATAATTTTCTGGCCTATCCCTTGTACCCTGTTTAAATAATGGTACAGCATTCAAAGACCTCCAATCCTTTGGGACCTCCCCTGTATCTAGTGAGGATTGGAAAATGATCCTTAGAGCGTCCGCAATTTACTCCCTGGCCTCCTTCAACAGCCTGGGATACAATGATTTATCCACCTTCAAGAATGTCAGTCCCTCCAGTACTTCCTCTTTCACTATGCTTATTGCATCTAATGTTTCACACTCCTTTTTAACTAGAGTGTCTGCATCATCCCTCTCCTTAGTGAAGACAGAGACAAAGTACTCATTGAGAACCTTGCCACAAGCTTTCTTTATCTGCTTTATCTTACCCTGTATGCTTCTGGATAACCAGGGGGCTCTAGATTTGGCAGTGCCACTCGTTTTCTTTATGGGACATGTCTACATTGTTCCCGTAGAATCTCGCTTTTGAATGCCTCCCACTGATTTGACAGCCCGCTCTCGCCAGCTCACCTCTGAAATTTGTCTTCCCCCAATTTAGAACTTTTTCTCCTGTTCTATCTTTGCCCTTTTCCATAATGATGCGAAATCTAACTGTATTGTGGTCACTGTCTCCAAAATGGTCCCCCACTGCTACTTCATCCACTTGCCCTAAGACTAAATCTAGAATTCCAACCCCTCCAATTGGGCTTGTTACATGCTGGCTGAAAACGTTTCCCGTTCAAGAATTTTGTGCCCTCTGTGCCCTTCACACTGTTTGTACCCCAACTGATATTAGGGCAGTTGAAGTCCTGAACTATTACTGCCCTATTCTTCTGCACTCAAAAATTTGCTTACGTATTTGCTCTTCTAACTCCCTTCCACTATTTGGGGGTCTATAGTACATTCCTAGCAGCGTGGCTGCCCCTTTTTTATTTCTGAGCTCAACCAATATGGCCTCATTTATTGATTCATTTAGTATATCATCCCTCCTCACAGCTGTAATTGATTCTTTAACCAATAATGCTACACCTCCACCTTTTTTATCTTTTGCTCCATCCTACTTGAAAAGTCTTTATCCAGGAATGTTGAGCTGCCATTTTTGCCCCTCTTTAAGCCAAGTTTCTGTTACAGTGCTGATATCATGCTGCCATGTATCTATCCATCCCTTCAGTTCATCGGCTTTATTTGCTGCACCCTTTGTATTCACATATACACCTTTTAACACTGCCAAATTCCTGTGCTGTACATGTTCTAACCTGTGTTTCTTCCGTCTTTTAGAGTTACCCACTAATTCTCCATCTCTCATTCCCTGCTCTGAATATTCCCTCAGGTTCCCAGCCCCCTGCATATCTAGTTTAAACCGTACCCCTCCCCAACAGCACTAGCAAATCTCCCTGCGAGGATTTTCATCCCAGTCCTGTTCTGGAGTAGGCCCGCTGGTACAGGTCTCACCTTCCCCAGAACTGGTCCCAGTGCCCCAGAAATCTGATGCCCTCCCTCCTACACCAGCTTTCCAGCCACGTGTTCAATCACCCAATTCTCCTATTTCTATACTCACCAGCACGTGGGACTGGGAGTAATCCTGAGATTACTGCTTCAGAGGTCCTGCTTTTCAATCTCCTTCCTAGCTCCCTAAAATCTGCTTTTAGGACCTCATCCCCTTTCCTACCTAAGTCATTGGTACCAACGTGGACCACGACGCCTGGCTGATCACCCTGCCCCAGAAGAATGTGCCAGAAGAAACAGCTGCTCTGTGACATCCTTGACCCTGGTGCCAGGGAGGCAGCCTATGATCCTGGAGTCACATATATGGCCACAGAGACGCTTATTTTCCTTCCTTACCCTGTTCCTTAACCTGTCCTAATACCTGCTACTGCGTTTCAGTGGCACGTTTATGAACTGCAAAACTTGCTTGTTGGTTAATTATGCTTGTAATCATTGTCGAATTCCATTAAAAGGAGCATCTATATTAAGGCTTCTTATGGGTACATCTGGTAGCTTTTCAGTATGATGTCAGATGCAATGGTCTACAAATCTTTCATTCCAAGGTATGGACATTTTTAATTCAACGCAAATCAACTTCATAGAATGATAAGTCCAAAGAGGCTAACAGAACAATGTGAATATGGTTTAGGATCTTTTACATCCATCCAACCAGACAGATAGGACCTCAGTTTAAGTTCTCATCTGAAAGGCAGCACCTCTGACAGTGCAGCACTTCCTCAATACTGCACTGGAGGGTCAGCCTTGATTGTGGCGCTCAAACCCTGGAGTTCGGACACCCAGAACCTTGCAATTCAGGGACAAATATGCTACCAACTGAGTCACAGCTGACACATGAGCTATATATAAACAAGTTTTATTCCATCTACAAAATCTTCAACAGACAATGTGACCTGCATCAGGTTTCAATTCATACTCAAGGTAGCAATAGTCTGCGCTTGAATTCAGGTTTAGATTTTCTTAATTTCTTCTTCCACCTCCTCCTTTGTCTACACAAGAAGTTGGAGCAGGAGTAGACCATTCAACCCCTCGAGCCTGCTCTACCATCTGATAAGATCATGGGATGGCAGGATTGTTGTTTGATGAGAGATTGGGTGGACTAGGCCTGTATTCAGTGGGGTTTAGAAAATGTGAGGGGATCTCATTGAAACATATAGGGCAGAATTTTCTGCCTGTCGGGAGGGCGGGTCCGACCCAATCTCCGGCGGGCGGGGAGCCAATCCCCACCGGAGAAGAGGGCCCCGCCGCCATTTTACGTGGGTGGGCCAATTAAGGCCCGCCCAGTGTGACGTCCTGTGCGGTCGGGGTATGATTCCCCAAAAGCAAAAGTGCGCTCTTTTGCGCATGCGCACGAAAGAACGCACAGCTCTCTGAGGCTAAGTGCTGCCTCAGGGAGATCGCTGACAGTTCTAAAAACATTAAAAATAGAAAAAAAAAATCCTTAACATGTCCCCCTCATGTGACAATGTCACATGAGATGGGACATGTTCATAATTTACACTAAAACTTTATTAAACTTTTTAAATCCCTACATGAAACCTCATCCCGCCGGTGGATGAGGTTTCATGTTTTATCTATTCCCCGCCGGGGCTCCTGGCCTGCCTGCCAACTTTAAGGTTGGACGGGCAGGTCCTTTAATTGTTTTAATGATCCTGTCAATGGCCTCAATTAGCCATTGACAGGTCGGCGGGCCCACAGCTGATTTTGCTGCGCCCCCGCCTTCCTGAAAATTTAAATGGGGTGGGATGACGACGGGAGTTCCACCCGACCTCATCCCGTGTCATTTTACGCGTCGGTGAGCGGGCCCTACCCCCTGCTCGCCAATGGCAAAATTCAGCCCATAAAATTCTGACAGGGATGGACAGACTGGATGCAGGGATGATGTTTCCTCTGGCTGGGGGTTCTAAAAAAAGGGGTCACAGTCTCAGGATATGGGGTAGGTCATTTGGGAATGAGATGAGGGGAAACTTCTTAACTCAAGAAGGCGGTGAACCTGTGGAAATCTCTAACATAGAAGGCTGTGGAGGCCAAGTCACGGAATATATTTAAGAAGGCAATAGATAAATTCCTAAACTCTAAAGGTATCAAGGGCTAAGGGGAGAGAGTGGGAGTATGCTGTTGAGATAGAGGATCAGTCATGATCATATTGAATGGCAGAGCAGGCTGGAAGGGCCGAATGATCTACTCCTTCTCCTATTTTCTATGTTTCTATGGCTGATCTGATTGTGGCCTCAACTTCGCTTTCCTGTCCGCACCCTATAACCCTTGATTCCACTGTTGATTAACATTTTCCAAATTACTCTTCTTCTAAACTCAGCCAGATAATCAGTCTATGGTGCAATTTTTTTATTCTTTCACAGGGTTGTAGACGTCACTGGCTAGGCCAGCATTTATTGCCCATCCCAAATTGCCCCTGAGAGGGTGTTGATGTGCTGCCCTCTTGAACCACTGCAGTCCATGTGGTGTAGGTACACCCACAGTGCTGTTAGGGAGGGAGTTCCAGGATTTTGACACAGCGACAGTGAAGGAACAGTGACATATTTCCAAATCAGGACAGTGTGTGGTTTGGAGGAGAACTTGCAGGTTGTGGTATTTCCAAGAATCTACTGCCCTTGTCCTTCCCGGTGGTAGAGGTCATGGGTTTGGAAGGTGCCGTCGAAGGAGCCTTGGTGAGTTGCTCCAGTGCGTCTTGGAGATGGCACACACTGCTGCTACCGTGCATCGGTGGTGGAGGGAGTGGATATTGAAGGTGGTAGATGGGGTGCCAATCAAATGGGCTGCTTCATGGTGTCGAGCTTCTTCAGTGTTGTTGAATATAAGTTTAGGGAGATTTTCTGGGGTTTTGTTCGATTAATCTATGAGTGAGAAAGTCTGTAGAATGTTCCTTAAGAGAATAAATGGAGTAGATTATATGTGGTACCTGGGAGGAGTGGGCTTATGAGCCAAATAGTATTCACTTGTTCCATGATGTGCCCCAGCTGAAACACTCAGTCATGTTTGTTTCGGAGAAGAAAATGTTATTTGGGTATTAATAATTCAGTAGTAAGTCTTGGTGTATTTGAAAACTATAATTTGTTTGAAAGTTGTATTACAGTTTTGCAATTAGACGACAATAATGAGAATAGTTGGTGGAGCAAAGGTCAGTCAACACTAATTAGATCACTGGACAATTGCCAAAACCATAGCCTGGCAGTGGTATTTGCAGTATTTTAGGACTTCTGGGACAACAAAGATATCAGAGTCTCCAGAAACAATAGGGGTGGGGGTGGAGAGAGTCTTGTAATCTTTCATCCATTCATTTAAATAGAAAATAATGGTCTGTGCACCTCCTGCAAACACCACGCTGCAAAGTAATGTGGAATTGGTCTTTCTGAAAAAGTGTTAGGTACAATACAGGAACTTTAAGGATGGTCCTTTCAGTAGTGCACCAACACCGCAACCTGCAATACCATAACGCACTGAGGTGCCATTGTTATATGTGCACATGAGTTTGAACTTCAATGGGACCGTATGGCAGAGAATTTGCATTTAGTACTGAATTCAGTATTTTACAATGTGGATTAGCAAACCTAGAACATAGGAACATGGGACATAAAAGCTTATGAACATGGAACAGCCCCCTTGAGCCTGTTCCGCATTCAGTAAGATCATGCGCGATCTGTGACCTAACTCCATATACCAGTCTTTGTTCCACATCCTGCGATAACATTAAAGAGCAAAAATCTATCAATTTCCATTCTAAGTTAAAAGTTGACCTCGCATCAAGTGCCATTTGTGAAAGGATGTTCTAAACTTCTGTCATCCTTTGCATGTACAAGTTATTTTCTATTCTTTCTCACTGACTCGGCCAGCATTTTTATTGCCCATCCCCAGTTGCCTTGAAAAGGTGGTGGTGAGCTGCCTTTTTGAACTGCTGCAGTCCTTGTGGTGTAGGTACACCTGCAGTGCTGTTAGGAATGGAGTTCCAGGATTTTGACCCAGCGACAGTGAAGGAACTGCGATATATTTCTAAGTCAGGGTGGTGTGGTTGGAGGAGAACGTGTTCCAACGTATCTGCTGCCCTTGTCCTCCTAGGGGTTAAAGGTCACAAGTTTGGAAGGTGCTGTCAAAGGAGCCTTGGTAAGTTGTTGTATTGCATCTTGTGGATGGTACACACTGCTGCTACTGTGCTTCAGTGGTGGAGGGAGTGAATGTTTGTGGATGTGATGCCAATCAAATGGGCTGCTTTTACCAGGACGGTGTCAAGCTTCTTGAATGTTGTGGGAGCTGCACTCATCCAGGAAAGTGGGGAGTATTCCATCACATGGTGGACAGGCTTTGAGGAGTAAGGAGAATACTTCAGGTGCTGAAGAGGTAAAAAGATGGTCAGGCTGCAAAGCTGATTTTAAACGTGTTTGGAACCAGAGTTCAAGCTTGTACTGATAAGGGCCGCCTGGAGGATTATCGAGGGGCTAATTAATAATTAAATTGCCTGACTTCACCTAAAAAGTGTGAGTGTGCTCGATGGGCACATTTTGGTTTAATGTTTGTAAGTTTCCTTTAAATTTTATCTTTGGTTTTGCAGTTCCCTAATTTAGGGGCTGGGTTTATTTTGTCCCTCATTTTGTTAATTTAGTTTAATTGGTTGACTCCAAAAGATTTAAAAAGTGTGAGTGTGCTCGATGGGCACCGCAGGGGCTGGGGTGTTTTATTGACCCCCTTAATCACATTTTGGTTTAATGTTTATAAGTTTCCATTAAATGTTATCTTTGGTTTTGCAGTTCCCTAATTTAGGGGCTGCATTTATTTTGTCCCTCATTTTGTTAATTTAGTTTAATTGTTGACTCCAAAAGAGTTAAAAAGTGTGAGTACTGTGGTAATCCATCTTATGAGACACCTTATAGGAGTCACCAGGAGAAAGGCAGTGCTCAGCCATTGACACCTTGCCAGGTGTTGGTCTGCAGGAGGAACGGGAGGAGTAGATGGGGCCAGACAGCAGCACCAACTGCCACATGAGAGAGGCACAAAACAGACAGGAGTGTGATATGGACTCCCTTCACTACCCGCACCCCGTGCCCCCGAACCTGACCGGTGGATGCAGGGTACTGGATCGCCAGTGCCCTGTCTGAGAACCTCACTTACGGGCTGGATCTTCGCGGAATCAGCGGGTCTCTGTGGACCTTTAAAAATGGCAGCTCGGACCCTATTCCTGGATTCCCAACCCCATTCCTGGGGTTTCTGATTTTCAGGAGTACCATTTAAGGATGCGGACTGGTTCAGGTTTAAAGCCTGCGCCCGTCATTCCTGTCCTGACCAGCCTCATTGCGGAGATAGGCATGTCCTAGTCTTCCTCAATTTTCATGGAATTGGGTGGGTGAGGGGGCATACCTTGGCATGGGAGGTATGAGAGACCATTGAGGGTGGGTGGTGGGCATAAGCTGGCATGAATATGGCATGGGGAGTGTGTGATGGATGGGGGCCATGAGGGGTGAGGTCTAGGGGGCTTTATGTTTGTCATTATAACTGGGACAAAGTCCCACAGCACAGAGGCTAACCTTTTAAACAGCCCGCCTTGGCACCTGGCAACCCCTGTGGCTGCCTCCAAAGGCTCCGAACTCTTTCCCGGGTTAGCTGGCCCGACTATAGGCCGCCGCCAAGCACCCCCCCCTCCCCCCAACACCCCCCCCACCCCGTCCCACAATGAAAATCCCGCCTTTGTGGGCACTTTCTCCCAAGATGCCTCAGCCAAACCGGGAAATTTTTTCCAACTCTTGCTACCCGCCTCGAGGATGAAAATCCAGCCCTTAATCTCTGAACTACCCTGAAACCTGCTGATGTACGTCAGCCAGCACATCCACGCCTTGAGTGGGAGTGGGTGCATGAAACCCACCTACAATGTCCTGAAAATTCTGTCCAACCAGCAGCTGAGTGCTAACGCTGCGGGTGATTGATTTACTGCCTCCAGGCAAGTTCAAATCAAGCTAATCATCAATTAGGACCCAAATTGCGTTCGAAAGCCAGGCTCCCAAACAGGCGTGTCTTATTAGCACAGCACCCATTTATTCTGCCTTCACCTTTTCACCAAAATAGCCCCCTGAAACTCTTCTACACATCCTTAATTCCAGCTGAATAACAGCATTGCAAAGAGGCACGGCAACATTGGGGAAGGACATTCAGTAACGAAATTGTTCATTCATGCTGCCAGTCTGAATTAAGTGAAGGATTATTTTTATTCAGCATTTACATTTCATTACAGATTAGCTGAAAACTCATATTTCTGTGGCTGTAAGAAGCTTCTCCCATCATAATGCTTTAGTATTTGTACCGTTAACCACTTTTGTGCAAATGGATCCTGACAGGCTCAGATAAGCAAGATTTTTCGTCTTGCAAAAAAACAAGAGTATCCATCACTGGTCTAAAATTATTTCACATTCAATTTGTTTCCATTCCATTCCAATAATATTGTAAATTGCTGGTTTATGTATTTTCATAAAACGTTTTCAGTTCTAAACTAGTGGAAAACATAGTTTTTTTTATGATGAATCCAAACTTATATTTGTACTGTAAATAGAACAGTCTCCTGTAAGAAATGCTGAGTTCTGCTGAAGTAAACCATTTCGTAATATTATCCTCGGGGCTAAAAGTTGCACAAACAGAAATTGGAGTTGTGTGTTGCTATCTAGACCCTCAGCCCTTATTTTGCTTCAGCCTCCAAGATGTGGTTACTGATCTATTGCTGAAAGGGTTTCCAACCACATACACACTGGCCCTTGAATAATCTGCAGTCACTCTATCTCCAACGGATCCAAAGCACTGACTCTGAGTCGACAAATTATTTACTTTCTACAAACAGTTCTGCTCAAACCCTGCCTGTAATTTGATTCTTACCTACAAGTTGGCAATAGGTCAAGGGTTCATCACAGGCTTTTTTTGCCTGAAGACACAGCTGTGCATACGCTGCAGCCAGTTCCATTGGAACAACGCACATTTCGGAGAGGCTACAAGCTTAAGCTCACTTCCAACTGGGAATCAGAATGCTCCGTTTACAGTAACATACATGAAACACATCATCTGCCTGCAGAAGCAAAGGGTGGGTATTGAGTTACTCTGAATATTCCCCTCCTCAAATTGCACTGTGCACAGTTTGAATAGGGAACTCCAAGGCTGAAAAATAAATTTTATTGCCTTCAGAAAGAACACCTATGACAGAGTAGAATGGTTAACCTGCAGTTTATGTCTTCCAAATACCCATCTGATTTTAATGGATGGGGATCCATTGTACCAGAATCCTGGCCGCTTAAACGCTCACAAAATCTGGCCGTGTCAGTTTGTAATTTCTACCTCATGTTGAGATCGATCACACCATTATAAAATCTTGCATACATTTAAGGGGATTCAATTATTTAGCCATCGTTGATGTTAAGCCTTCTTATAGGTCATTTTTTGGGGGGTTTTTCGCTATTGTCACCGCTATCTCTAGCCCTTGTTGTATCAGCTTAGCTGGTAGCACGCTCGTGTTGGGGAGAGATGGTGGCATAGTGGTGATATCGCTAGCCTAATAATCCAAAAACGCAGACTAATGCTTTGGGGGTGATGGGTTCAAATCCCACCATAGCATCTAGTGGAATTTAAAATTCAATTAATAAATTATAGACCCATGAAATTGTCATTGATTGTTATAAAAACTAATCAGATTCACTAATGTCCTTTAGGGGAGGAAATCTGCCAGCTTCACCTGGTCTGGCCTACATGTTACCCAAGCACAGCATTGTGGTTGACTCTTAGCTTTCCTCTGAAATGGCCTAGAAAACCATTCAGTTCAAGAGGCAATTAGAAATGGGCAACAAATCCTGGACTTGCCAGTGACACAGACGTTCCATTAAAGAATAAATTATAATTAAGGTTCCAGGTTCAAGATCTGCTCCAGCTCTTAAGGGCTAAAATTCAAGGTTGACACTCCAGTGCTGTACTGAAGCATTGCACTGCTGAAGGTGATGCTTTTCAGGTGAGACATTAAATCAAGGCCCCATCTATTTGCCTAAGTGGGTGTATAAAAATTCCATGATACTATTTTGAAGAAGGGCAGGGGAGTTATCCCTGGTATCCTGGCCAAAATTTATCTACAATCAACATGACAAAAAACTGATTATCTGATCATTATCACATTGTTGTTTTATTTTATTATTCATTCATGGAATGTGGGCTTCACTGGCTGGGCCAGCACTTATTGCCCATCCCTATTTGCCCTTGAGAAGGTGGTGATCAGCTGCCTTCTTGAACCGCTGCAGTCCATGTGGTGTAGGTACACCCACAGTGCTGTTAGGAAGGGAGTGCCAGGATTTTGACCCAGTGACAGTGAAGGAACGGAGATATATTTCCAAGTCAGGATGGTGAGTGACTTGGATGGGAACTTCCAGGTGGTGGTTTTCCCATCTATCTGCTGCCCTTGTCCTTCTAGATGGTAGTGGTCGTGGGTTTGGAAGGTGCTGTCTAAGGAGCCTTGGTGAATTCCTGCAGTGCATCTTGTAGATGGTACACACTGCTGCTGCTGTGAGTCAGTGGTGGAGGGAGTGAATGTTTGTGGATGCCAATCAAGCAGGCTGCTTTGTCCCAGACGTTGTCAAGATTCTTGAGTATTGTGGGAGCAGCACTCATCCAGGCAAGTGGGGAGTTTTCCATCACACTCCTGACTTGTGCCTTGTGAATGGTGAACAGGCTTTGGGGAGTCAGGAGATGCGTTACTCATCGCAGGATTCCTAGCCTCTGATCTGGTCTTGCAACCACAGTATTTATATGGCTAGTCCAGTTCAGCTCCTGATCAATGGTAACCCCCAGGATGTTGATAATGGGGGATTCAGTGATGGTAATGCCATTGAACATCAAGGGGTGATGGTTAGATTCTCGCTTGTTGGAGATCGTGATTGCCTGATATTTGTGTGGTGTGAATGTTACTTGCCACTTGTCAGCCCAAGCCTGGATATTGTCTAGGTTTTGATGCATTTGGACATGGACTGCTTCAGTATCTGCATTTGTGGGAGCTTGTGTGCATATTGGCTGCTGTGTCTCCTACACAAAAGCAGTCACTACACTTCAAAATAAAAAGTACTTCATTGGCTGTAAAACACTTTGAGACGGAAAACTGCTATATAAATACAAATCTTTCATTTCTTCTCGAAAAGGAATAGGGATATGGTAGTTGTAGCCGGGACTAATGATCTGGAGTTGGGGTTGAGGCATAGATGGCCCATGCATCTCCTACTTGTTACCGTCCGGCGGCAGAGGTCCCCAGTGGAGGGCTCTCTACATGGAAGTCCTCCCCCTTACCATCAGGGACCTGGGGTGGAGGGTGTTGCATGCAGCGGTCCCATACAGCCGTAGGATGTGTCAGCTCATGGACTCCCAAAATGCCTGTGTGTTTTGCGGCTTTGTGGAGTCCGTGGACCACACCTATGTTAGTTGTTGTAAGCTGCACCCCCATTTTAGCTACTTGAAGAACCTTTTGCTTTTTTGTTTGCACATCAGTCCCACTCTCCTGATCTACGGTATCTGGTGCGAAGTGGGGGGGGGGGGGGGGGGGGGGGGAGGACCTCCTTGTGAACCTTGTGAGGGGGTCATCCAGCCCAATTGTCTGCCCCTCTCCAATGGCTATGTTCGCAGCCGGGTGTCCCTGAAAAGGCAGCATACAGTGTCCATTGGCACTGTCGAGGCCTTCTGTGCTCGGTGAGCACCATGGGGACTAGGGTGATTTATTGACCCCTTTAACCACATTTTAATTTGCTGTTTGCAAGTTTCCTTTGAGACTTTTGTTTTCTTTTTGCAGTATCCCTTTTAATTTTAATTTGACCTTTAATCTGTTTATTTAGTCTATTTGGTTTACAGAAAAAGAGTCATCTCCTTACTCAATAGACTGCTACATTTCATCAGGAAAATATACAACTCTCACCTCTCAAATGTTGGTAACAAGCATAGCACCATTATTCCAGTGAAGGCTCACTTTTCTGGGAGCTGCTGCAATTTTAAGGAACTCGAGTGAAAACACTTCAGTTCTAAAGGATTGCCTTTGTTTGTCTCTCCATCTATTCCAGACTTGGCTAATCACATCAATGTACTGTCCCAGGGCTCCAGCTGAAAGGGGCTGAAGTATGGTCCATTTGCCCCCTCTAAGCTTAAAACATGGTGAAGGTATGCTTCAGGCCTCTAGGAAGGCCTGATGGTGGTGATCTGGGCACTAGCACAAAGAAAAGTAGCACCCATTCAGGATACTGTCTTTCATCAAATGAGGGTATCACGCAGTCATCCTGACATATGTGCACAATATGATGCTACCTTGGAAAGAATCCATGGGCTGGATTTTTGGGTTCCTCCAGGGGTTGGTGGGGGGAATGAAGGCAGCCAGGGCTCCAAAATACCGCTGCCAGCTGGTATGCCGATTTCACAATGCCCTGCCTGGCGCTGGCGATGATCACCGGGGGGTGCGGTGGGGGAGAAGGTGGCGTTGATATCCTGCCCAATGACTGATTCAGGCCAATTAAAATGGTTCAGCTCATCATTAAGAGCTCATTAATGAGGGATGTGGTGAATGGTGCAGAGGGGAACTCTGCCATTGACAACCAGGCGTCATCGGAATGGTGCACATGGCAGAGAGCGTGGGCAGCAAGTGCTCAGGCAGTTTAGGGGAGTGTCACCCTCCTGGTATCGCAGGGGCATAACAGCAGGGGGCAAGGTTGTTCAGGACAACTGAGCAGCCACCTGAGCACAAGCAGGGCAGCGGCTGGCAAGGTGGGGTGCACAACTCTCAGATTTTGGACCCAATGGTGATGAGGAGCAAAAGATTCTGCAGGGAGGGCAGAGCCCCTGGCATCAGAAAGGTAGCAGAGAGTAACAAGGGGCAGGGAGGACATGGAGGCCATACCCTCAGCATGGGATCTACCAACAGAGACAGAGCTACCTGGAGATCACTTAGACCCAATGTCACAGGAGACTATGACTCTACAACAGATGGTCACAGAGATCTATGTCCTCATTGCTAAAGACCCTCACACCTCACAGCACTGGTTGTCAGGCCTTGTCAGTGGCCATCAAAGTCACTGTGGCCTTGAACTTCTTCATTTCTGGATCCTTCCAAGGATCAGCTGCAGCCCTTGGTGGCGTCACTCAAACGGCTGCACACCACTGCATCTCGCAGGATACTGATGCCCTATTTGCTTGAACAGGCCAGTATATTCAGTTCACTACAGACACGGCCTCACAGGCACAGAGTGCAGTGGGTCTTGCTGCAATCGCTGGATTCCCCCAGGTGCAGGGCATCATCAATTGCAGTCGTGTGGCCATGTGACCGGCTACTCGGATTTATCAATAGGAAGGCCTTTCACTCCCTCAGTGTCGGTCTGCAACATTGCAGCTGTTGTGACTTCTTCATCTTCCACCAGTCCAGGCTTCGCAAACTCTTACACCAGCCGCCAAAGTCTGAGGGTGGATCCTAGCTATGGTGTCAAAATAAACCTCTTGAAGAGATGGCTAGTCACGTCTCTGAGAGAGCCTCAGGTAGAGGCACAGAGCTGGTACGCCTGCTCAGCCGGACCACCATTGAACAGGTCACCGAGCTTCACAAAATGCATTTCCAGTGCCTGAACTGGTCAGGAGGCACTCTGTAAATCAATCCTGCAAGGATCTTGTTCTTTGTGGTGGTCTGCTGTTCTCTCCATGGCATGGCCCTCTAGTGAGGTGTGGACCTTGAAGATGGTGAGGCCCTGGAATGAGACAGCTCGTCGGAGGAAAAGGAGGAGCCAGATATGGAAGAGGTGGAGGAAGAGGAGGCTGAAGGGCAGGCTGCAGATCACCGAGGTGCTACACAGGGAGGTGACCAAGCATGGTGCAGGGCTCAAAGGTCTCACCAGGATGCTATGAATGTCAGAGATCATCTGATTCAGGAATGCTACAACTGAATCCCTCTGATGCTGAATGAATGGAATGGTATGAGTTGCCTGTACTAACACTTCCATTGAAGATGCTGCCAGCAACATATAAACTCTTACCACCAATGAAGAGTTCTTATCTGCCTGAGGATTTGCCATCACCGTTGAGGAACCCTTGATCTCCTTCACCACCTCATATCTCATTTTCTTCGGCCCACAACTCCCTCTGGCACCTCCACTTGCACAGTAGTGCCATGCTACACACCTAGTGCCATCTTACCTAAACGCACAGCCTCTTCACTGTCTCCTATTTGCTACCTGGTGACTCCTAGAAGAGTGTGCAAGCCAAGGGTGCCAACTGAGGTTGCAATCAGGCCAGCCTGTGATGCTCCTCATTGTTGAATAATCAACTGATAGTCTTTGTGTGGACACACAGATGAAGAAAGGCCACATAATTTTTGAGGTAGGCTTCAGTGCACAAATCACAGGATCATAGTGAGAAAGCTAATATCAATTGTAAAGTATTTGTCTCTGCATTCAATATCTGAGTCAAACAGACACTAATGAATTGATGCTGGCTTATCAAAACAGTAATATGGGTGAAGAGGAACAGTAGCACCAAGTGGTTAACTTTCTACAGACATTAAATGGAAGGAAATTCTCCATCACAAATGCTCTTTTAAAAAAAGAAACCTAATTCATTGCAAAGTTATTGTCTGCTTATTTATTTGTACATTTGTGTTCATCAGGATGAGAGATGCCAGTTCTGGGGACTGGAACAATTTCCCACTTTGCATCTAATGGCTGCATCAATCATTATTAAGCAAGATATAGCTTGCAGCAAATATAGAGATCTCTACACTATCATATGAAGCACCCAAATCCCCAAGCTCTGAAAAGCGGCCACTTATTCATCAGGATGTTTCTTGTTATCCACATTCTTATCTTCCTGTGATCTTTGTGAAGTGGCATGGTTGTGAATTAAGGCCAATTGGGCAACACTTCAGAGTAGATTTGTGCAGCAAACACATGTCTGTTTCAACAACTCCTTTCACTTAAGGTCTTAATTTGGTACTTAGCTATCCATGTTGGGAGACTTGTGTCTTGCAAGAGGAATACCAAACGAAGTCGCTGAAAAGGAAAAGGACATTGTTTGTGGCAGTTTATTGTCAGGTTGTTGTTGGGTGCTGACCGTACATGCATCAAGTGAATTATAGCTTCTGCTTCAAATGGGCAAGCAAAATGGGTCTTTTTCTGATTGGCAGGATGTGATGAGCGGAGTCCCACAGGGGTCTGTGCTGGGGCCTCAACATCTTACGATTTAGATCAATGACTTAGATGAGGGGAGTGAAGATATGGTAGCTAAATTTGCAGATGACACAAAGATAGGGAGGAAAGTATGTTGTAAGGAGGATGTAAATAGGTTGCAGATGGATATAGATAGGTTGAGTGCGTGGGCAAAAATCTGGCAGATGGCATATAATGTGGGAAAATGTGAAGTTATTCACTTTGGCAGGAAGAATTAAAAAGCAGAGTATGACTTAAACGGAGAACAGATGCAGAATTCCGAGGGGCAGTGGGATCTAGGTGTTCTTATGCATGAGTCACAAAAAGTTAGTATGCAGGTACAGCATATAATCAAAGAGGCTAATGGGATACTATCCTTTATTATGAGAGGAATTAGCTTGAGTTATACAGGACATTGGTGAGACCACATCTCAAATACCGTGTGCAGTTTTGGTCTCCTTATTTAAGGAAGGATGTAAATGCATTGGAGGCGGTTCAGAGAAGGTTTACTAGATTGATACCGGGAATCAGCAGGTTGTCTTATAAGGAAAGGTTGGACAGGCTGGGCTTGTTTACACTGGAGTTTAGAAGAGTGAGGGTTGACTTGATTGAAGTATATAAGATCCTGAGTGATATTGACAAGGTGAGCGTGGAAAGGATGTTTCCACTTGTAGGTGAGTCCAGAACTAGGGGCACTGTTTTAAAATTAGAGGTTGCCCTTTCAGGACAGAGATGAGGAGATTTTCTTTCTGAGGGCTGTGCCACTTTCGAACTCTCTGCCTCAGAAGACAATGCAAGCAGGATCATTGAATATTTTTAAGGTTGAGCTAGATAGATTCTTGTTAAGCATGGGAATCAAAGGTTATCAGGGGTAGCTGAGAATGTGGAACTCCAAACACAAACAGATTAACCATGATCTTATTGAATGGTGGAGCAGGCTCAAGGGGCCAAATGGCCTACTCCTGCTCTTATTTCCTATGTTCGTATAACTTGTTACAATTGCAGCATCTAGCAGATATTTTATCTATCCAAGGACAACAACAATTGCATTAAATAAGTTAATGCATAATGGGTAGCATTAAATAATGGGGTAGAAATTTATCTTGGGTGGAAGTAACATCGGTAATATCGATTGGTCACCCATTACTCGTCCTGCCTGGTATTTGATTCCATTGGCTGTCTTGCATAATGGATAGCGAATGCAACATCATCCATTTTGAACACTAATCTTGGACACTAGTCCAAGACAAATGTCTGCCCTAACATCTCTTGAGGTAGTTACAGGTTCAGGATTTTATATCCATATAATTAAAGTTTTTCCTGGTGCACTTCCAACACACTTCAAAGTATCACATGTGCAGAATGTATATCACATAGTCCATCACTCTGGCACTGATTTTCCATAACATTGTTCACAGTAAGTTAAATGATGCTGTGGGGAACCTGGTTTTGGAAAAATTTGAAGGACATTGAATTTTGGACATTCCTCCTCCTGAGTTATTTTTAAAAGTTTGTAATATTAATTCAGGGCTGTGACAATGCCATTCTTTAAGAAACCATGGGTCAACAGAAATGTCCAGTGGGGAACACCTGGGGAGGGAAGAAATACTTTTGTATATCTAAGTTAACAAACAACTGCTGGTTGCCAGACTCTTGCTGATTGGTTAAAAACACCTGGCCTAAGAAAAGTGTTCTCTGAACATCATAGTCTTTAAAACTCTGAGGCAGAGTTTGTGGGTGTACCTTAGAAGCAAGCTGCAAGGAAAAGACTCTCTCTTTCCCTCTCTCTGCCCCACTTTTGTGTTAAATTTCCTCAAAAACGTCTCATCAGGATAACTCACCTGCTTTTTTAAGAGTTTGCAAAGTTGTGATAAGAGTCACCAAGGACAGTTTCAGCAGCAAATCCATCTAAAATAACTTCCGTATCTATTGTGACCAGAATTCTGTTAGATCAACAGCATCGAGAGCTCTTTGAATTTTATATTTTTAAAAGAAACTTTCCCATACCCCAGCCTCTGCAGGAGATGGTGTTTGTTTTGTCCTGTTTTGTGTTTGTGTGAGTGTTTGGGGGTTTGAACATCTTTTTTTTTAAAGGAGAAAATTATTACACTCCTAAACTACAACTTGTATGTTAACTATTTTATGAACTTGTTTTAGAAAGTTAGATAGGTTGAGTGTGTGGGCAAAAATCTGGCAGATGGCATATAATGTGGGAAAATGTGAAGTTATTCACCTTGGCAGGAAGAATAAAAAAGCAGAGTATGACTTAAAGGGAGAACAGATGCAGAATTCCAAGGGGCAGCGGGATCTAGGTGTTATCATGCATGAGGCGCTGCATTGTACCAACTGTTCTTTTTCATCCTGGCTACCCATACATTTGCACATTGATCTTCCTCTCCTTAACTTACCCAGTGTGTCGTACAGGAAGCAATCCAAAGATTGCCAACCCTGATGTCTTGATTTTTATGCTAGCACTTAGCTCCTCAAAATCTCTTAGGTGCATCATTGATTCTAATTTGGACAACAACTTTTGACTGTTTTGCCACCCTTTCTAAAAATGTTTCCACCTGCTCCATGATGTTCTTCACCTTAGCACCAGGGAGACAACTTATCACTCAGGCGTCCCAGTTACAAATTCAACAAAGACTGTCCATTCTCTGATTATAGAATTCCTCATTCTGTCCACTTCTATTCTTGTAATCACACCTTTACACGTGCAGATAGTTCCTTGCATCAGAATATCACAATTTTACTTGGGACTGCTCCATTCTGAATCAGTATCACTGTCAATGTAATATTGTCCAACAGTGAGTATTTATTGGGCATTTTCAGAAACTCAGGTCTTCCCTGCACTTGTGAATCCCATCTTCACTTTATAGAAATGTACAATGTAGAAGGAGGCCCTTCAGGCCATTGTGCTTCTGCCTGTGCAGATTATTTAAAAGAGTTATTCAATTAGTCCTACTCCACCATCCTTTCCCTGTAGCATTGTGAATTTCCATCTTTCTAAATTATCTTTGTGTCCTGAAATGTTGAGCACTTTGTTCTTGAGTGATGGAGAAAAAAGGATTTTGTTAGTGGGAGATAAACTCAGATACAGCAACTTTAATTTAAAAAAAATTTTTGTCCCTGAGCACTGCACTTGGGACAGAATTTTGCCCCCGTCGGAGGGGGGAAGTTCAGAAGCGGGCACGTCTTCGATCGGCGCCCCCAATCGGGGGCTCGCTGCTATTTTACGTGGGCGGGCCAATTAACGCCCACCCAGCATGACGTCTGCAAGGAAGCAGGCGGAGGGGGGAATTCCCTGAGCCGAGAGTGCGCTCTTTCACGCATGCGCACGAAAGAGCGCACTCATCTCCCTGAGGCTAAGTGCTGCCTCAGGGAGATCGGCTCCACATTAAAAAAATCTTAAAAACAGGGAAAATAAAATTTCCCTGACATTTCCCTCATGTGACACATGAGTTGGGACATGTCCTTCACTTTTAAGTACACTTTTATTAAATTTTTAAAAACCTGCATGAAACCTTATCCTGCCCTGGATGAGGTTTCATGCTTTTTCCAATGCCCGCCAGGGCTCCCGGCCTGCCTGCCAACCTTAAGGTGTGCACATTTCTTAGCTAATATCACCACTGTCAACACCTCTTTGTCCTTTTGTCTATGGCATCTTTTGGCAATCTCCACCTATCACTGGCCCCACATCCATGTCTACCTGTCCCACCCCCCCCCCCACCTTAAACCAGCTTATATTCACCTCTCTTCTAGTTTTCCTTAGTTCTGTTGAAGAGTCATACAGACTCAAAACGCTAACCGTATTTCTCTCCTCAGATGCTGTCAGACCTGCTGAGTTTTTCCAGATATTTTTATTTTTGTTTTGGATTTCCAGCATCCGCAGTTTTTTGCTTTTAAATTAAACAAGATGCACTTTATGGAGATAGCAGAAACTCCTGAATACAGGGCATTAATCTGTATATTTTGTGGCTCAGTTTGCATTGCGACTGAATCATGTGGCTGACAATGCAGTGTCTGAACTGGCTCACTCCATCTTCAGTTTCAATCTAACTTTTGCCAGACTTGATTTTATTTTATATTTTATATATATAAATGTACATAAATAGAGAAATCAAGGGCAGAAAATTATTTTTTTCCAAATAAAATATTTATGTTAATATATATTAATGTTGTATTTACCCGCACATTGTGACAGCAGTACATTGCCATTGAAATACATTATTAATCTTTGCTTTATTATTCAGTAGTACCTCTTCTCATTTCAGCAAAACAAATAAAATCTTAACCTTCAGGGCAATCGTCAAGGTTAATTCAGCATAATGGATGTTATGTCAAAGCAACTTTTTCACAGCCAATGATTCAAAGTGGAGAGCCATGCAGTTTTCTGTCTTCCTGGAAGGACTAAAGGAGCTCTGATAATAGCAGTTAAATAGTGACCATAAATAAGACTAGAATATTTTAGTTAACAATTTGAAATGAAGTTAACTGGGAAGAATATTCCTTTCCTTGCATCTGGGCTTATTAAATTACCTGTGGCACATTGCAAAGCGCTTACAAATTTAATGCTTAAATTTTGGATACCGCCACGGTTAGTCTTGGGCTCAAGGTATATAAGGCGCTGCGGACAAGCTTCGTGTTCAGTTGAATAGACAGGGCATTTTTAGTTACAAAACTTGTTAAGAGCAGCCGTCCTTCAGCTGAGTGCTTTGCTTTTCAGATGATTCATTATGATTACAGTAATTAACAGCCACAGTTGCTTCCTACTCTACTAAACTGCCTTCAGCAGATATTCTGTCTTTAAGTTTGCTTCACCACTTATTTGATTTTGAGACATTTTGATTTCCTTTGTGCCTAGTCAAACAGAAAAGGGTCAATTCCAAGGAGCATGCATACAGTTCACCAGTTTTTTTCTAAAGCATAGAGCTCCATGGAGAACTAATCCAATTGACTAGCCTTCTTAAGAAACTAAGCACAGGAAACTATTGATACCAACAAATTATAATGTTATGATTTGGTAATGGATTAACATTGGCATGGAACACAAGAACTCAGGAATTAGTAGCAGGAGTGGGCCATTTGGCCCCTCAAGCCAACTCAAGTAGGCTACACTCATCAAGTTACTAATCTACCTAAATTTGAACTGTCAAGCGGTAGAGATGGTTTTTATCTTAAGACAATTAAATGGTTTGTGGCTTGAAGACCAGAGCTCAGAAGCCGACAGCATTAACGCCCTGGTCAATGACACAGTTGAGAATGCCCCAGTGAAAGGATATAAATACAGTGTCCTTGACATCTGCACCCAAATTGTGGTGGTTTTTGCTGGTTGGGCAGATCAGCATAGAGGACAAGGAGCGTTATTCTGTATAAAAAATAAAGGTAGTTGACCTGAAAAGTTAACTCTGTTTCTCTCTCCACAGATGTTGCCAGAGCTGCTGAGCATTTGCCATATTTTCTGTCTTTATTTTGGGTTATGTTGTAACCTTGGCAGAGGAGAAAGTAGAAATGGACAGTGTTAACTTAAAGCTGGCAAGACTTATGCATAATCATTAACTGACTGGATTTTAACTTAACATCAATAAACATGGGCCCACATGAACACTCAGGGATGCGGTGCTGCTGAAGCGCACCGGAATGCCACTCCGACACCTCCTATTTAAAGACATTAATATTCACTGCTGGATGGTAAACTCTCCTTTGCTGATTGGCCATCGTTATATGTTCCACTTGATTTTTCTTTCCACTAACCTCTGTGGAATCCACTCCATTAATTGTCTGACTGGATTTTCAATCTGTAAGACTCATGTTGATTTTAATTATCAGTGCTTCCAATATTGAGGCTACTTGTTTCCAGGAGTAATACATGCAGAGGGATTTGGATCATTGATGGCAACATTCAAAACTGAAGGGAAATCCTCTCAAAACCATGTGGGGCTGTGTGACTTATGACACAGAAGCAGCTAATGTGGGGACCATGTCGAATGAATTCTACCTGCATTATTATATGCGGAAGAAGGGCAAGTTTGGCCACGATTTCCTGGAGTTTAAGTTCAAGCTGGACAGTAAGTGTTGACTAGAGTGGCTGGAACTCATGGTGTGGCTATGAATCCAGAGCCTGGGGAGGTTAAGAGGTGATGGAGGGATGGCCAGGCCCAGGGCCACGCTGCTGCTGAGTGTCTCTGAGTCAATGTGCAGTAGCAGCAACAGCAGTAACCCTCTTGTGCAGTGCCCTGACTATAAAAAATACAGACCTTACAACTCCCTGCACACAGCTTTCTCATAAACAGGCATTTCAGGGTCTTTGAAGCTTAAGATTCCTGAGTGGGATCTAAAGCAGTATCAAAATCTCCAAACACCCTGCTGGGTTTGCCTACTGAACATTAATTCCTTGGCCGTGATGGCCTGAGGATGTGAAATGCAGTATTGTGTTTGTAATCCCTGCTGCAGCTTTACATGGAATTTGCAGCACAGAAACAGGGCATTTGGCCCAACCCATCTATGTTAGTGTTTATGTTCCACACAAGCCTCCTCTCACACTTCTTAATCACACCATCAGGGTAACCTTTAACTTCTTTCTTCCTCGTTGTTTATCAACTTCCTTGAATGTATCTATACTAGAATCATAGAATGGTTACAGCACAGAAAGAGGCCATTCAGCACATTTGTGTCAGTTCTTTATAACAGCAACTCAGCTAGTCCAAATCCTCGATCTTTTTCCTGGAGCCCAGTAAAATCTTTTCTCTTCGGATAATTATCTTGTTCCCTTTTGACAACCGCAATTGAACCTGTCTCCACCACATGATCTGCAGTACATTCTGGATTCAAACCACTTGTTGCATAAAAAAGTTTTTCCTCATGTCGCCTCTGGTTCTTTAGTTAATCACCTAGGGTTCTCAAACTTCTGCCGATGGGAACAGTTTCTCCCCATTTACTCTATCCAGATCCCTCATGATTTTGAACATGTCTAACAAATCTCTCAACCTTCTCTTGACTAAGGAGAATAGCCCCAGCTTTGCCAATCTATCTACATAACTGAAGTCTCTCATCCTCGGAACCATTCTTGTAAATCTTTTCTGCACCCTTTCACATCCTTCCCATTGAGGCTGATACAGTGTTTTGTGAAGGTTCATAACTTACTTGCTTTTATGTTATGTTCCCCCATGTATAAAATGCATGATTCAGGATAATTTATTAACTGCTTTCTCAACCTGCCCTGCCACCTTCAATGATTTATGCACATGTACACCCAGGCCCCTCTGCTCCTGCATTTCCTTTAGAATTGTACCCTTTAATTTATGTCACCTCTCCTCGTTCTTCATACATACCAAAATGTATCACTTCACACTTCCGTACATTAAATTTCATCTGCCACGCGCCTGCCCATTCCATCAGCCTGTCTATATCCTCTTGAAGTCTATCAACTATCCTCCTCATAGTTCACAATACTTTCAAGTCTTGCATCATATTCAAATTTTGAAATTGTGCCCTGTATCCCCAAGTTTAGGTTATTAATATAAATCAAGAAAAGCAGTGGTCCCTCTATGTACCATCCCCCAGTCAGAAGTAAGTAATGTTTTCTGTAATTCATGTTTTTAGTAGGCTTGAATTAGATAATTACACTGTTGCATAATTAAATTCTAGCTATGCTAAAGGCTAATGATTCAAAATAGCACATGGCTGAAAATAAAATGCCTACCGGCACTAATATTTTTCACTTAACATGCATAGTTTTACTGATGTTTGGGGACTCACATGATTACTACATAGGAAAAAAACATAACAGTAGATTTGGAAGTGATATTGCCAACACATTTACTTAGAGCTCTGGCAACTCAAAAAATCCCTGTGATTATTCTTATAATTCTCTTCATAACATAGTGACTCCATGAATAACAATAAACATTCAAATTACCATTGCCTACTCAACCCTCTGCACCTATTATGTTTTCAATGTTTACTTGTGCAGTGCTTGCCTTTAATGATGGTTTGCATATTGTGTCATTTATGACCTGATCTTGTGTTCCTTCTAAGTGCTAGAACAGTGGAATAATTGAGGAGGTGGCCTGCTGCAGCTCCTCAAAGCGGACTTTTTGGTATGACCATGACACTGTGCCTCTCGTGCTGGGACACAAGATGGCCCTGTAAATACTGCCAACACTTTGAGCTCCTGCACTGTTGCTGGCTCCTAACTGCCATTTTAGCCCTCTGAAATAACAGCTTAATCTGGTGGGCAAGTAGCTGCATTATCCATGCCTTCACCTTCCATTGTCCAGCTTCTGGGCAACTCTTTTGGATGTCCAGAGGCTATCTAGGAAGAGAGCAATTAGCCCAACCAGGGAGAATGAAACCTACCATTGAAGTTCTTCCAAACTGATCCCCTATAGAATTCAGAAGTGAGGGTGCTGTATGAATTGGGAATCTTGATATCCATAACAGTATTCATAGCTTTGGCAAGAATAATTGAGGTTGTGTATTGGGCCCTCTGTCCATAAGAGTGCTGCTACAGTTGAATGTGGAGTTGTCCTTCACTTAATGGTGGAGATTCACAAAACGTTCCTGCATAGACGCTATATCAATGCAAATTCTTGTTGTCTTTGAGATGAAACAAAAAAAAAAATGTGCTCAAAAACAAGCACGTAGCTTCACTTTGAGCCACCCTATAAGTGCCTACCCAGCTTCACCGGGGGTAGGCTGCATCATTGGCCATTCACCTGTGCCACATTCTCAAGGAAGATGGGTGCAAGCAGGTGTATCCTCTGCACGTGTCCCAACACGCTGAATTGACCTATCCTGACATCACACAGCTTACCCGCCTGAAGTGGCGCCGGGGTTATAAATTTGGAAAATGCAGATCGTGGCAATACCTGCGTTATCCATCCCTGAGTAAAGAAGCTGAAGCAGTAAGGTGGGCCCTTCAGTAGCATTATTTAAAGGGCCAGACACTCTGTTGAAGGTAAGTTTCAATTTTGAAACTTTTTCTATTGGTAAGTGCCTGAAAGGGCTCTAGAGTTTTTGAAAGTATTTTGCTGCATTTGCCAGAGAGTGTTGCTGCATTCTGCCAAGGATGGCAGAGGAGTAGGTGACCTGTCCACACAAAGGTTGTAACAGATATGGGGACAGCAGTGACAATGCCTCTTGGCTTGCTGCACCACAGAAAAATGGAATCGAGGTTGCAGAAATCGCAAACTCTGCACCATCCCCTCTGCCAAGGTTGAGCAGAATGAGGATGAGGGGGTGAAAAGGGGCTTAACACGGGGGCATACCATTACCCTCAATGTTCTGAGCAACGCCGGGCACTACAGGCCCTGTCACTCACAGGGGGCCATGATGCTGTGGGACGTTACCTCTGTAGGGTTCAGGGGATGAAGGGGTCCTTGCCCTGTGCCAGCTCTGCTCTGCTCCTTTTTATTATGTGCTGCCTTGTCCTGGAAGAGAGAGGGAAGAATGTCAGTGGTTGTGTAGTACTGTGTTGGGTGATGTGCTTATCGTAGTTGGTGGTATCTGGATGTGAGCCTGGCAGCGTGTGAGGGTAAGAGTCAGTGTCTGGATGCTAGGGAGAATCCTCAGTGCCAGGGAGTGTTGAGGAGTGAGTGGTGGTGTAGTGCAGTGTTCTGTGAGAGAGGTTGGTGGTGTGGTGGATAGCAGGTGTCATGTGAAAATGCATTCATTGACCTTGGCCACCCACATGAGGTCATTTGGCTTCTTGTGGCATGACTGCCAGGTCCTCAGGTCCTGACTCCAAGCTTTGACCTTCTTGGTCACCTGAACATAAATACATAAGAATTAGGACCAGGAGTTGACCATGCGGCCCATAGATCTTGCTAATCTATGGCCTCAACTCTGCTCTCCCGCCTGCTCCATATCCCTTGATTCCCTGAGAGATCAAAAATCTGTCCATCTCGGCCTTAAACATAGTCAATGATGGAGCATCCATAACCATCTGGGGTAGAGAATTCTAAAGAATTCTTAGATGAGGGTGGTCTTTAAGGGTCTCCTGTCCCCCATGAAAAACCATGCCATATCTCGCCTTGCAGATAAATTTGAGCCTTAGCCACCTTGGTCTGAATGGTCACATCACGCCAAGAATCATAGCCCCCTGCCACCCCAACCCAGCCCAAAAATCACGGCACAAGAAATTCACACCCAATGTACTTGGGAGCTAACAAACATATATGAACAATCAAATGGACAAGGATGTGGAGAAGTATCTCATCTACTTCAGCTTTAATTCTTTATTGATAAAAATGTAAAGTCTTAAATTTATATAGCATAGAAGCAAAGAAGAACTTGAATTTAGAAAACATCTTTCATGGCTTCAGGCTGTTCCAAAGCACTTTACAGCCAGTCGAATAGTTTTGAAGTGTAGGCCAGAATTTTGCTTCATTTGAGCCAGTGTGCGCCCAACCCGACAGCACAAGAAATCGCGTGAGAATCCATCAGGCGTGCGTCCCGACGTCATTGTGAAATTGTGCGATATTTCACTCAACGAGCACGCGCAGCAGCCAGAAGTGCGCCCGTTGACAATTTAGCAGGCAATTAAGCCCATTAAGAAGTCAATTGAAAGCGATTTAACCTGGCCAGTCTATTTTTAAGGCTGGCGAATGGAACAGGCCAATCGGCCAGGCAACCTTCACGTTTTTGCTACCACCTTGATCCAGTGTAAGATGAAATGTTTGGGGTGAAATATAATAAAAAGAGATGTCTAGGGATTGATGTTTTTTGGGTTCTGCTGTCAGGTGCTTGAGTGTGCTGCATAGACACTGTTTGCTGCATTTTTTCTTCTCATTTAACTTGCACAGGTTGGCAGCTCCCTGAGGCAGCTCCGCAGCTATGTTATAGGGAGCTTGTTACAAGTGCCTGCCCGTAGCCTCACTTTTCCCAGTATCCCCTCTTCCTGCCCCCACCTAGCAGCGCTGAGCCACGTTCGGGGGCCGATCGTGGCCGGAGGCGCATTTTGATTCTGCTTCCAGGCCCGCCGATCGCATGTGCCCAACGTGCGCATGTGCCTAACGAGCACAAGGTTGAGGCCGTAGTCTCTATCGTTATGTAAGAAACATGGCAGTCAGTTTGTGCACAGCAAGCTCCTGCAGTATGAAAACGACCAGATAATCTGTTTTAGTGATGTTGGTTGAGGGATAAATGTTGGCCAGGGCACCAAGGATAACTCCCCTGCTCCTCTCCAAAATAGTGCCATGGGCCCTTATATGCCCACCTCAGGGTGCAAATGACACCTGGGTTTAAAGACTCATCTGAAAGACAGCACATTCACCAGCAGAGCATTCCCTCATGTTGCACTGGAGTGTCAGCCTAGATTTTGTGGGATTTTGACTGAAAACGTTCTGATTCAGAGGCAAATGTACTGCCACTGAGGCACAGTTGACCGTGTGAGATAGTTGATACTGACAAGTTTAATTTAAAAGCTTATTATCACAGATATATTCCACAATATCTGGATTTCAGGATGATAAGCCTCTGATTCCATCTTTTAAAACAAGGAAAGGTTGAGCTAACAGTACCTGGGGGAGTTTTCCTTTATAAATTTCTCATTCATTAGGTTTTGACATAGGTTAGTTATCTGGAGCTTTTTACCTATTCATCTTTTAAGAGATTATGATATAGGCAAAATCCCTGAGGGTCATTGCTGGAAATAACAACTAGGCCTACATTTCTTCCTATTTCTTTTTTTTATCTCTTCTCCTAAAGGTTGCAAATCAAAAATGACTTCAAAGCCCTTGAATATAGCTTTCATAGTTCCCCTGCAATTTTCAGTATAGAATTGAGACATTACCTTATCTTTGGCAGCCAAACAAACTGAAGGACGTTTCTGACAGTTTTCCTGCCCAACATACTGTTGTAATGTGCCTTTAAGGGATATCAGCATGACATCACTAGAAGGGAAATGTGTCATGTGATCCAGTCTTAGTTTCACCTTTACTTTGAGGAGAGCACACACACAGCTCTGATGCCTTCAAGCTTTATCCCTATGTATAACTGCTCTCATGTGCCTCATCTTAATGAATTAACCCACAATGTGTTTACCTAATCCCTTATGAGCGACTGGTGCCTTGTGTCCTGTATATTAAATAACTAGTCAATGAATACAGAAGTTTAACCTGATTCTGAACCGATCTTCCAATGTAGTCCATATCTTTTGTATCATTATAATAACATAAGATGGTGATCAGCAGTGGTAGACAGATGGCAGCAAGATTAAGTACAAGTACGACATGGTGAACAGCCTTAGATTGTGCTACATGGCATGAGATGACCCTCAATATTTTGGTTGGACTGCAGCAAAGTCACAGTGTTGGAGAGTGTTGAAAAAGCACCATGGTGGCTGTGAAGAAAAGCCTTGGAGACACAGCACTAAACTAGTGCTCAAACAAAGAGCTGGTAAGCAGACAGGTCTCTCGTGGTGTAATTGCTGTACGTAGCCTGTCAGTTCAGTGAGTAGGACAGTGCATTGAGAGGACCAGCACCGGGTTAGCTCAGTCGGGAAAGGTGAGCGACCACGGTGTGGGCCAGGTTGATAATGAGCAAGGGAGAGCCAAACAAAACAAAGACATCATAAAAATCAGGCCAGGAAAGGTTGAGATTATAACAGGCAGCTTCAGGAATTGCTGAACAATGAATTGAATGAAAAGCAAAGGCACCATTATTCCATGGTGTCTTGCCATTTTTGTGGTAGAACTTTGGAAAAATGTGCGAAAGTGGCGACAATGACACTCATCCCAGATAGTACAGAAGAAGGAAGGTCAAAGGTATATTGTCAGAACACCCACAAAATTCCCGTTTGAAATGGCATGCAGCTGACCTATTATCTGAATTCAAAATGTTTAAACAGAGCTATGGTTACATGATTCAGGTGTGTCTGAACCAGACAAGCAATTTTGGGAATGAAGGTCTCCACAGGCTGAACACGTCAGGATTAAGAAGATTAAAGGATCCCCAAAAGATATGGACCACAATAGAAGATCGGTTCGGAATCAGGTTACACTTCTGTGTTATAACTAGAGTTATTTTGACAACAGCCTACACAATCCAAACACCACTTCATCAGTAGATGCAGAGAGAAGGGTACATACTGTGATTTTTCAAACACAGACAAAGCAGACAGAATTGTTGAGCTGGTGATCACATCCACACCCATGGAAGCATTCCAGAAAGATCTGCTAAACAAGACCAAAATGTATAGCATTGAAGAGCTACTCAAGGATGGACGTAAGCACGAAGCGATCCTCACAGGTCGACAAAGTTTACAGGGCCTAAGTACAAACCCAACTGTTGACACACTCACTGGAACACCCAAACCTAGCAAGACTAGTGGAATGTACATGTGGAAGATAACCTCCACCGTGTTGTGTGGCACTACCACCGTGCTAAATGGGATAGATTTTGAACAGATCTAGCAACTCAAGACTGGGCATCCATGAGGCGCTGTGGGCGATCAGCAGCAGCAGAATTGTACTCGAACACAATCTGTAACCTCATGGCCCGGCATATCCCCCACTTTATCATTACCATCAAGCCAGGGGATCAACTCTGGTTCAATGAAGAGTGCAGGAGGGCATGTCAGGAGCAGCACCAGGCATCCCTAAAAATGAGGTGTCAAACTGGTGAAGCTATAAACACAAGGACTACTTGCATGCCAAACAGCATAAACAGCAAGGGATAGACAGAGCTAAATGATCCCACAAAGAATGGTTCAGATCTAAGCTCTGTAGTCCTGCCACATCTATTTGTGAATGGTGGTGGACAATTAAACGATTCTCTGGAGGAGAAGGCTCCACAAATATCCCCCAACTTCAATGATGGAGGAGCCCAGCACATCAGTACAAAAGATAAGGCTGAAACATTTGCTACAAACTTCAACAAGAAGTGCTGGGTGGATGATCCATCTCGTCCTCCTCTGGAGGTCCCCAGCATCACAGATGCCAGTCTTGAGCCAATTCGATTCACTCCCCGTGATATCAAGAAACAGCTGACAGCAATGGATAGTGCAAAGGTTTTGGACCCTGACAATGTTCTGGCAATAGTACTGACGACTTGTGCTCCAGAACTTGCCATAGCTCTAACCAAGCTGTTCCAGTACAGCTACAGCACTGGCGTCTACCCAGCTATGTGGAAAATTGCCCAGGTATGTCCTGTACACAAAAAACAGGACAAATCCAACCCGGCCAATTGCCGCCCTATCAGTCTACTCTAAATCATCAGTAAAGTAATGGAAGGGGTCAGAAACAGTGCTATGAAGCCGCACTTGTTTAGCAATAACCTGCTCACTGACGCTCAGCTTGGGTTCCACCAGGGCCACTCAGTTCCTGACCTCATTATAGCCTTGGTTCAAACATGGACAAGAGAGCTGAATGCCCGAGGTGAGGGGAAAGTTACTGCCCTTGACATCAAAGCCGCATTTGACAGAGTGTGGCATCAAGGAGCCCTAGCAAAACTGGACTTAATGGGAATCAGGGGAAAACTCTCCGCTGGTTGGAGTCATACCTAGCACATACCTAGGGTTGTGGTTGTTGGAGGTCAGTCATCTCAGCTCCAGGGCATCACTGCAGGAGTTCCTCAGGGTAACGTCCTGGGACCAACCATCTTCAGCTGCTTCATCAATGACCTTCCTTCCATCATAAGGTCAGAAGTGGGGATGTTCATTGATGATTGCACAATGTTCAGTACCATTCACGACTCCTCAGATGCTGAATCAGTCCATGTCCAAATGCAGCAAGACCTAGACAATATCCAGGCTTGGTCTGACAAGTGACAAGTAACATTCGTGCCACACAAGTGCCAGGTAATGACCATCTCAAACAAGAGAAAATCTAACCATCGCCCCTTGATGTTCAATGGCATTTCCATCACTGTATCTCCCACTATCAAGATCCTGGGAGTTACCATTGGCCAGAAACTGAACTGGACTAGCCATATAAATACTGTGGCTACAAGAGCAGGTCAGAGGCTAGGAATTCTGCGATGAGTAACTCACTTCCTGACTCCCCAAAGACTGTCCATCACCAAGGTACAAGTCAGGAGTGTGATGGAATACTCCCCACTTGCCTGGATGAGTGCAGCTCCCACAACACTCAAGAAGCTTGACACCTTCGAGGACAAAACAGCCCGCTTGATTGGCACCATATCCACAAACATTCACTCCCTCCACCATTGATGCACAGTAGCATCAGTGTGTACCATCTACAAGATGCACTGCAGGAATTCACCAAGGCTCCTAAGACAGCACCTTTCAAACCCATGACTGCTACCATCTCAAAGGACAAGGGCAGCAGATAGATGGGAACACCACCACCTGGAAGTTCCCCTCCAAGTCACTCACCATCCTGACTTGGAAATATATCGCCGTTCCTTCACTGTTGCTGGTTTAAGATCCTGGAACTCCCTTCCTAACAGCACTGTGGGTGTCCCTACACCGCATTGTCTACAGCGGTTCAAGAAGGCAGCTGACCACCACCTCCTGAAGGGCAACTAGGGGTGGCCAATAAATGCTGGCCCAGTCAACGAAGCCCACATCCCATGAATGAATAAAAAAAAGGTGTGGCCTTCTGCATGCACCAAGGAGTTCCCAGCTTTTCATCAATCCTTCAAGGCATGTGGCAGGGAGGGTTATTGGCAGTGGCAGAGCACTAGAGCAAAGCTATGAAGAGTCTTGCACTGATCCAGATAGACCGGACACAACTGATACCCTCAAGCAATAAGGAAGGCCAGCCAGTATCCTATCAGAAGCATTTACATGAGGTGATTGACTAACCACAAAATGACGATGATGTGCATGACGAGACAAAGAGCGGTGAATACATGTTTCACACCGTCAAACTCATTCAAAACGTAAGTGTCATCTGAAGTGTTTGCCAAGATTCAAATTATCTCTCCTAAGAAAGCTGGTAACAATTCATTATTGGCCAAGATTGACACAGGGGTGAGTGCCTGCAAATTCTAAACAACATGTAGGAACAGATGTGGAAGGCCATGGCGAAATCTACTGCTGTGAAACGTTCAGCATACAATGGTTCATGAATTCCATGTACAGGATCCATAGCCCTGGAGCGTAGGCACAATCAATAATCCTGGGTTGCACGGACATTTTACATTGTGGAAACTAAAGACCCAGCGATTGCCTGTGTACAAGATGTCAGGACCTCACACTAGTGAAAATCAATGGAACTAGTCCGACCTCACAAGGCAGATCAGCCTCAGAAACTACTCCTATAACATCAATTCATGACCTAACATTGAAATATCCAGAACGTTTTGACAAAATTGGCAGCTTCAAAGGAGCGGCAACATTACATCGCAGCAGAATGTAAGTCCATCAATTGATCCACCATGTAAGTACAACATCCATATACAATACAAATTGAAAGTCGAACTAGACAAAGTGGAGAAAGACAGAATCATGTATAAGAGCACAGAGATTGGTGTAGCCCAGTCATATGTGTCATACAGAAGGACATATTATTAAGAATATGCCTCGATCCATGGCACTTAAATGCAGCTTTGAAACATTGTCCACATAAAATACGCACATTAGAAGAATTAAATTCAAGATTAACAGGTGCAAAGTTCTTCTTGAAGCTTGTTGTCAGGCACGGTTACTGGTCAATACATCTCATGGAGAAGTCCCAAGAGCTTACTACAGTTTGAACCCCATTTGGATGATACTGTTTTCAATGACTTCCTTTTGGGCTATCTGTTAGCCAGGAGCACTCAAGCTCACATGGACCGCATTACATGCACTGTGCCAGGATGCATCTGTATTGCAGATGACACTCCTGTTGCAGAAAGAAGAAAGCAAGAACATTACCATAATCTGCACATATTTATGCAGGAGGCACAGAATGAAGGGTTGGTATTCAACAGTCTGAAATGTGACATCAATTTCTTCAGTTCTATTTATCCCAGTACTGGCATATATCCTGATCTAAGTAAAAAAGAGGATATAAAGGCCATTCCAGCTCCTCAAGATAAAGACAACCTTTGGAGATGTCTAGGCCTTTTTAATTTCTTGTCTCCATATATTCCCAGTTTCACTCAAAAATCTTCATCGCTAAGGGAATTGTTGAGAAAGAATGTGCCTTTCCTGTGATACAAAGACTGCCAATACCTCTTCAAAGGACTGAAACAGTCATCATCAGAAGAATCAACATTGCAATTTTACGATCCTAGGGAGGCAACTACCCTGGAGATTTATGCCTCACAGAAAGGTCAGGGAGAATGCATACTACAGAAAGGCAAATCGATTGCATCTGCTTCAAAATCTCTTTGACACAATCCAACTACTCCAACATCAAGCAGGAAACATTAGTTTTAGCGCTTGGAATCATGCATTTTCATACCTATCTACTTGGCAAAAGATTTGTGGTAGAGACCGACCACAAGGCACTGGAAATGATTTGCTGAAAACCACTGACCAGTGCACCGCCAAGGTTGCAGTGTCTCTTGATAAAGATTCAAGGTTACCATTGTGAGATTCAGTACAAGCCAGGTAACTTGATGATAACATCGGACACACTTAGCAGATTGCCTAACCCAGCAAAAACAGAACATATATCCTTAGAGCTACAAGCTGACTTCATTGACATTGAACTTAAGGATATTCTCCAAATTGATCTGGTACATTTTGCACAATGCAAATGCCAATAGCTACAAGAAAAAAAAAGCAAAAGATTCTAAACTACAGAAACTGTGGAAAACAATCATTGAAGAATGGGTTAATTTAATTCAGCATTTGCACGACCACCTCAGACCATTTTGGCCTTATTGGGATGAGCCAGGTGTCTCCCAGGGAGTCAGATTTAAAGGCAGGCAGGTCATCATACCTTAGCAACCTGATATTCTTGAACAACTTCATTACTCACAAATTGGCCTGAATTTTATGCACCTCCACTGGCGGGTTTTTAGGTGGTGGTGGGGGGAAATTTGAAATTGACAGGATGGGATTCCTTCCGGGCTCCTGCACACCCTGACCACACGGCAAGTTTACACTAGGGTGGGTAAGGCCTCGGACAGGAAGCCCGCCCTTGCCCCAATTAAGGCCCTTAAGAGGCCAATCATTGGCCACTTAAGGGCTGTGTCCCGCCCAGGATCATTGTTTAGGCTGGTGGGAGGATTAAGCTGCTGTAGGGAAAGCCCGAAAACCTCCAGGGTTATATCTTGGGTGGGAAGGGTAGGCCACCTCCATCAGAAGCCCCCTTGTGAAGTCGGGCCCCCCCCATCCCACCCCCATCCCCTCCCCCACCCCGCCCCTTAAGGCCCGGTGGCCTCTGGATCTCCCTCTCCCCTAGCCTCTCCCCCGAGAGCTCGGTCACACCCTCCGTGCCCCCACCCCCTCCCACACAAGTTCTATCCCTTACCCTCACAACCCCTTGGACCCCTTGTACCTACCTGGGTCCCCACTCCCCGGACTTGGGCTTAAACGGCAGCCTGAAGTTCCCCTCCTGTCCACTGCAGCACTGTTGCTGCAGGGCTGGAGAGCTGCTGGCCAATCAGAGGCGGGACTTCCTCCCGAGTCAGGGGCAGGTTTCCCACCTGCAGCCACTTAACGCTTTTTAGAGTGTGAAATGGCTACAAAGCCATGGAGATGTGTTCCCCATCGACTCTTCAGATAGCGGGAAGCAAGACCCCGCCACCTGAAAAATTGAGGCCATGCCATAGATCAAATGAGAAGACTCACAAGAAGGCAGTCCATTGGCCTGGTATGAGCAATGACATTGAAGTCATCATCAACAAATGCATGGCATGTCAAGAGCATATGCCAAGTCAGCACAAAGAACCAATGATTCCACATGAAGTTTCTACCCATCCTTGGTCCAAAATTGTATCCGACCTCTTTCACGTCCATGACACTGACTTCATCATCATCGTCGACTACTTTACCAAGTACCACATTATCCAACAATTGCACAATACATAAAACACAACTGTTGTGCACACTCTAAGTGCTATTCTCAGCTTGTTTGGTGTGCCTAGAAAGATTATTATGGACAACAGTCTGCAATTTATTGGTAAGTCATTTCAGGATATGTGTGAGGTGGAATATCGATCACACCACTTCTTCACCTGACAACCCTAGATCTAACAGCCTAGCTGAATGAACAATTTACATGGTGAAATCCCTAATTCTCAAACATAGACAGACCAAGCAAGATCTACACATTGCAATGTTACATCTGGGAGCAACACCTTTAAATGTAACTGGAGGTGGTGGTGAAGTGGTAATATCACTAGACTAGTAATCCAGAGATCCAAGCTAATGGTCTGGGTACATGTGTTGAAATCCCACTGCAGCTGGTGCAATTTAATTTCAATTAATAAATCTGAAACCAGTCTCAGTAATGGTGACCATTGATTATTGTAAAAACCCATCTGGTTCACTAACATCCTTTAGGGGAGGAAATCTGCCATCCTTATGTCTGTGTGAATCCAGACCAGACCACAGCAATGTGGTTGACTCTTATTAGCAGTTAGGAATGGGCAACAAATACTGGCCTTGCTAGCAATGCCCACATCTCATGAAAGAATAAAGTTAAAAAAGCTCATGTTTGGCATTCAGTGATACAAATTTACCTACTCATACCTATTCTACTCTCTCAGGAACTAGAGAGTAATTTTTAAAACTACAAGAGCAAGAACAAGCACAATAAAAATTGCTGGTACAGTATTGCCAAGTTTAAAGTTGGGACAAGTTCGTATCCAGGATCCCACATAAAGGTGTGTAGCAACCAACCAAGGTGACAAGGATTTGTTCAGAACCAAGATCCCCTGAAGGCATTACACACAAAGGTGCAATTGTGAGGCGTAACCAAAGACAAATCAGACCCATTCCAGATCCTCAGCCACCATACAGTCCTATTGCATCTAGGATAAGATCCCAAATGCAACCAGGAACAACATTCAAGAAGGACAATCTCCAGGTCACTGTGAGCAATTAGAGAAACCTCCAGGCAAGGTGACCATCACAAGCCCTGGGTGCACCATGAGATTACATTTATGCTTTAGAGATTCATAGATTCATCTGTTCTGTGCACTTATGTAATGGTAAATGAACATAAACATAAACATAAACTAGTCATACTTATTTGGAAGGTGGGAAAGTATCTTTATAAAGAAATGGGGATGTTGTAATGTGCCTTTAAGGGATATCAGCATGATATCAGTAGAAGGGAAATGTGTCATGTGATCCAGACTTAGTTTAGTTTTTGCTTTGAGCAGAGCACACAGCTCTGATGTCTTCAAGCTCTATCCCTATGTGTAGTGTTTGAAGGTATAACCTTCCCTACAGCCTTTAGAGCTCACATGATTGTTCTGACGAATGAGCCCTAAACATGGGTGATCTGAGGGGTGGAGCTTTCTAGCCGAGGACCTCGTTCAAGCGTGTAGCATTTAAAAGAGCCCCTGTTTCAAATAAGAAACCTGTCTGGTACATTAAGTGCACTACATTTGTCAACGAGGGTAAAATAGCTCCGACACCACACCTTGCCTTGTGAATGTGAGTACATCAAGTCTTAAGGGAAGAAAGAAAAGAATACTCATCAGTCATGCCACTCTTCAGCAAAATCGACCCTTACGAAGCATCCATAGGAGACTGGAGCCATTACATAGAGCACCTAGGTTTTTATTTTGTGGCAAATGAAATAACAACAGAGGAGAAGCAGAAAGCAATTCTTTTAAGTGTCTGTGGTAGCAAGAGATATAACCTCACCCTCAGTCTGACAGCCCCGAACGCACCCAATTCTAAATCTTTTAACAAATTGGTAGGCCTCGTGAAGACGCATTTTCAGCCGAAGTCATCAGCAATAGTGCAGAGGTTTAAGTTTAACTCCAGTTTACGAACATATGAATAAGGAGCAGGAGTAGGCCATTCAGCCCCTCGAGCCTGCTCCACCATTTAATAAGCTCCAGGCTGATCTGATAGTAACCTGAATTCTGCATCCCACCTACCCCACCCCCCTCCCCCGATAACATATCACCCCCTTTGCTTACCAAGAATCTATCCACCTCTGCCTTAAAAATATTCAAAGACTCTGCTTCCACCACCTTTTCAGGAAGAGACTCATGGACCTCTGAGTGAAAACATTTTGCCTCATCTCTGTTTTAAATGGGTGATCCTTTATTTTTAAACAGTGACCCCCTAGTTCTAGGTTCTTCCACAAGAGGAAAAATCCTCTCCACATCCAACCTGAAAGAGCCCCGGGACAGTCCATCGCAACTTGAAGTGAAGTTGAAGCAAACGTCGTGAATGTTGAAGCAGTTGACTGAGCACTGCGAATTCGGAGATACACTCAGTGACATGTTGTGGGATCGGTTAGTTTGCGGCATTCACGATGATGCCATTCAGCGCCATTTACTTGCAGAAGTTAACAGCGATTTGAAACATGCCATGGAAAGTGCTGCAAGGGACTCGCGGGCTTTACAGAGTGTGCAACATGGTGCTGTTCTTCAGTTGTGGTGGGGGGAGCCTACCTCCCGGCGTGGCGTGAAAACCAGAGAGACAGCAGCAAAGCGGGAAGCTGTCTCAGCTGCTCAAGAAACAAAATGGTCAAGTGGAAGCGTTGCAGCAGCGATTCAGAAATTGATTTGTTACAGATGTGGGGGCAACCACGTACTGGGAACCTGCAGGTTTAAGGAGGCAGAATGCCATTGCTGCCACAAAAACGGGCTCATAAAAAAAGCAATGCAGGGTGAAATTGAAACAGTCCATCAGACAGCAGACCAAGATAATTGAAGTGCACAATATGACAGAACCAGAAGCTGCCAATATCGATATCTATTCCCTATACAATGTCAAAGTAGTAAAACTGAACTCAAGTCTTTTCTGGGCATGATAAATTATTATAGTCGCTTCTTGCCAAACTTGTCAACAGTGTCAGCACTTTTATACTTGTTATTGAAAAAGAACCATCTTTAGTCATGGAATTTGCAGCAAGGAGAAGCCTTTGTAAAAGTCAAGAAGCTATTAAACTCATCGGCCTGAACTTTTCCGTCGGTGAGTTGGTGGCGGGGCCCACTTGCCGACACGAAAATGATGTGGGATGATGTTGGGGGGGAACCCCTGACGTCATCCCGCCCCATTTAAATATTCAGGAAGGCGGGGGCGCAGCGAAATCAGCTGTCCGGCCGCCGACCTGTCGATGGCCAATTGAGGCCATTGACAGGATCATTAAAACAATTAAAGGCCCTGCCCGTCCAACCTTAAGGCTGGCGGGCAGGCCAGGAGCCCCGGCGGGCTTCTGAAAAAAACATGAAACCTCATCTACTGGCGGGATGAGGTTTCATGCCTGTTTTTAAAAAGTTTAATAAAGTTTTTGTGATATTTATTAACATGTCCCATCTCGTGTGACATTGTCACATGAGGGGGACATGTTAATAATTTTCTTATTATTCTATTTTAAAACACTGTCAGTGATCTCCCTGAGACAGCACTTAATCACTCTGACAGTTGGGGAATCCCTCCTCCCCCCTTCACAGGAAGCACATAGCGCTTCCCATAGGGCAGCCCGCTGGGCGGGCTTTAATTGGCCCACCCACTTAAAATGGCGGCGGGGCCCGTTTCGGTGGCGGTGATCAGCTGCCCGCCCGCCGCTGAGCCGGTGGGGCCTGCCCACCTATCAAGGGCAAAATTCTGCCCATCATGTCTGCTAGTACATTATGACCCATCAAAAGAATTAATATTAACCTGTGATGCATCTCCTTACGGTGTGGAAGCTGTGCTATCACACAGGATGGAAGATGGTTCTGAAAGGCCAATCGGCTATGTCTCCAGAATCCTCTCTGCAGCCGAGAAGGGCTATTCACAACTTGAAAAGGAGGGTTTGTCAGTAATATTTGGAGTGAACAAATTCCACCAGTATCTGCATGGACGACATTTCACCATAATATCAGGCCATAAACCATTCATGGGTTTACTTAGTGAGGATAAAGCCCTTCCACCAATAGCCTCAGCAAGAATTCAACATTGGGCTTTGATATTATTGGTGTATGTGTATACCTTTATATCTGTGTGCATATTGCAAATGCAGACACATTCAATCGCATACACCAGATAGCATTATATATGCTCCAATGCTACAAAAAGCTGTGCTTGTGTTGAATTTCTTGAACTCTTCGCCTGTGCGAATGAAGCAAATAAGGAATTTAACAAACAGGGATCCAATTTTGTCAGAAGCCCGAGATCTTGTATTGCAAGGGCATTCAAATTCACCAGTGTCTGAAGAGATAAGGCACAGAGTTAATTTGTCAAGATGGAATCTTGTGGGGATCAAGAGTTGTTGTCCCTTCGCAAGGAAGAGAACCACTTTTGACAGAGCTTCACAGTGCACATCCAGGCATATCGAAGATGAAGATGCTTGTGCGAAGCTATGTCTGGTGGCCAGGCATAGACAGTGACATTGAAAGTATGGTCAGTCAAGCACTGTCTCCGTTGTCAGCAACAACAGAAGCTGCCCAGTTCAGCTCCACTGCATCCGTGGGAGTGGCCTGGTTGACTCTGGGTTAGACTACATATAGATTATGTCAGACCATTCTTAGTACCATGTTTCTATTCATCATCCATGTGCATTCTAAGGGGATGGATGTGTATGAAATCAGATCACCAACATTGTGTGCAACGATTGAAAAGCTGCGCCGATGTTTTAGTGTACATGGCCTACCAGAAGTCATTGTTTCTGATAGCAGTACTGTCTTCACTAGTACAGAATGTCAGAGATTCATGTGTTCAAATAGAATTAAACATATTAAAACAGCACCATATCACCCCTCATCAAATGGGTTAGCTGAAAAATCAGTGAAAACTTTCAAATCTGGAATGAAGAAGTTATGCGCAACATTCATGTCTTCTTCTCAATTATCATGCAACGACAGGTTCAACATCATCCGAATTACTGATGAAACGTCGCCTTCATACAAGGTTAAGTCTGGTGTTTCCAAACTTAGAGAGGAAGGTGGAGAAGTATCAGAGTAGTCAGAAATTGAATCACGATAGTCATAGCAAAGCTCGAAATTTACTGTTCTCCGCGGAATTTTGGAAATGGACCTAGCTGGATTCCTGGGATAATTGTCTCTGAAACTGGGCTCTTGTCATTCCAAGTGGAAGTGGAAGACTGGATTGTTCAAAAACATGTGGATCATCTAAGCAGTAGAGAACCATTCCAAAAACCAACTATTCCGCCTGTAACTGTTGTCGAACCTTTAATCCCTGAGGTGACAGATCGACATAAAATAGACATACCTGATGTCCTTGTTGAATTACCTAATACTGAACTGTCACTGTCTAAGGATGTCCCTGATGCTGCAGTTCTTGATCATGTCGATCCAGTGGGAGAATCTCAAGTGGTAGAACTACGCCGCTCTAGCTGAATTAGAAAAGCACCTCACAGACTTAATCTCTAATCTCCTGACCTGTATATATGTATATGTTGTGGATTAAAATATTCTTTGTAAATAGTAAATGTAAAAAAACTAAAGGGGGAGGGAATGTAGTGAGTGAAGGTATAACCTTTCCTACTGCCTTTAGGGGTCACGTGATTGTTCTGATGAATGAGCCCTAAGCGCGAGTAGTCCGAGGGGTGGAGCTTCCTAGTCGTGGACCTGGTTCAAGCATGTAGCTTCCAAAAGAGCTCTAGTGGTAAAGTTATCTGTTTCGAGTAAGAAACTTGTCTGGTACGTCAAGTTCATCACACTAAGTATAACAATTTTCATGTGCCTAGCCTTAATAAATGAACCCACAATGTGTTTACCAAATCCCTAATGGTGCCTTGTATCCTGTACAGTAAATAAGCCCCAAGGTAGTTTATCATTATAAAGCACGACATGCACAAACTGTTTTGCACACATGGGCTTTCCTTCGATCATTGAGTCATCCTCTCTGTATTTAAATGAGGGCCAATGAGGCCAAATGTCCTGCTTTTCTACTTACAAAGAACTCAGAGTGAGTTAGAAGAGGTCTAAAGCCCAGCCGACAGGATGAGCAAAGATTAACCAAAGGCTGGTAAAGGGGGAAGAGTTTCACGAAAAATTTTTACAGCTGGCAGTTATTTTTCAAGTAACTTATTTTTGGTATTGTGCCTGCTCTTGCTTCTCATTCCATCTAATAGTGCGAGATAATTGAGAACTTTGGACTCCCATCAACATAATGCAGGAGGAGGAGCAGTAGAGCATTAGATTGAATGCACAGCAGAGAAGCAGGCCATTCAGCCCAGCATGTCAATGGTGACAAAAACAAAAAATGCTGGAAGAACTCAGCAATGGTGATGTTTATGCCTTACAACCCTCCTCTCACCCTCTTCTTCTGACGCCATCAACATAATTTTCTATTCTTTTCTCGCTCACGTGATTATCTGGATTTCCTCTTAAATGCATCTAGCCTCACTTGTTCCTTAGGTTAATAAGTTCTGCATTTTGACGGAGGAAAGGAGTGTGAAGCACTAAGTAAGGAAGTTGCACCCCAGCCATATGAGCACCCCCCCCTCCCCTCCCCACTCCCCCCACCTGTCAAGACCTCCCAACCACTTTCTAGAATATAAGGAAAATGTAGAGGATCTTAGTGAGGAGATGTGTAGGGACAGCATGACTCTCGACTTATGTGAATATGAAAGTCAGAAATAGACCCACTGGTGTCACAAGCCTGCCCCACGACACGATGGCTTGACCATGACTGAACACTGCTTCCTGCCCCCGGCCAGTTTCTCACTCACTACCACAGATATGTAATGTCCTGGGAGAGGCAAAAAAACACAGAAAACCACCCAAAACCAATAAGCGGGGAAAACATCCTGTAAAATTCCTCCCCGGCCCTCTCAGGTGATCAAAACTATTCTAGGAGAAAACACTGACCATAAAGGCACTTACCTTCTCCCTGATCTCTGCCCCTTGTATGGAGATTCAGCACATAGAATCCGGAAGGAATTCCAGACACTCACAATTCTCTGGGAAGAGAAGAGCCGCCAAACATCCAGTCTATTCCTACTCTCACATAGTTTAAACTCATGTCCCCTGATCCTCCATAATTTGCTAAACTGGAGTAATCTATTGTTCTGATGACAGATCATCGACCTAAAACATTAGCTGTGTTTCTGTTAACTGTAGTCCAGAGCTATGAATAGTGATGGTAGAGGCTCCAGTTTTCTTTCCATCACATGGCTGATCAGAAATCTCGCCCACTCTTATGACCGGCCATTGGCGTATGTTGGAAGGATTTAGAAGTTGATACTCAACGTGTTTGGCCATGTTATGAATGCCTTGGCCTATCAAGTCCTGAGGAAGCTTCTGGCTCAGAGATTGAAATGCTACCCATTTCACAACAAAGCCAGCTAGGGACACTCTACAACCCTTTTGTTTTGTAAACCTCCATTAGTTAACCTCTAGGTCTCCACTACTTTAAATAGACCAAGATCCTTGAGCTTAACTGTGTAGCTGAGGTCCTTTAACCTCTGAATAATTTTTGTAGCTCTCCTCTGAGTCTTTTGTAAGGTTACAGTATCACCCACTGTGTGGGTGGATCGAAACTGGCCACATTACTCCAGATGCAGTCTGACCAGTGATGAGTACTGTATCAAAACCATAAATGGTATATTTTACTTTATGAAGATACAAATATATGAATTAGAAGCAGGAATAGGCTACTCGGCCCCTCGAGCCTGCTCCATCATTCAATAAGATCATGGCTGATCTGATTGTAACCTCAGCTCCACATTCCTGCCTACCCCCGATAACCTTTCATCCCCTTGTTAATCAAGAATCTATCTATCTCTGCCTTAAAAATATTCAAAGACTGATTCTAGAAACTTTTGAGGAAGAGATTTCCAAATCCTCATGACCCTCTGAGAGAAAAAATTTCTTCTCATCTCTGTCTAAGATGAGCAACCCCTTATTTTGAAACAGAGACCGCTAGTTCTAGATTCTCCCACAACAGGAAACATCCTCTCCACATCCACTCTGTCAAGACCCCTCAGGATAGAAACATAGAAACATAGAAAATAGGAGCAGGAGTAGGCCATTGGGCCATTCAAGCCTGCTCAACCATTCAATATGATCATGGCTTATCTTCTATCTCAACGCCATACTCTCACTCTCTCTCCATATCCCTTGACACCTTTAGACTATAGAAATCTATCTATTTCCATCTTAAATATATTCAGCAACTTAGCCTCCAAAGCCCTCTGTGGTAGAGAATTCCACAGGTTCACCACCCTCTGAGTGAAGAAGTTTCTCCTCATCTCAGTCCTGAATGGCCTACCCCAGATCCTGAGATTGTGACCCCTTGTTCTAGACCCCACCCCAGCTAGAGGAAACATCATCCCTGCATCCAGTCTGTCCAACCCCCTGTCAGAATTTTATACATTTCAATGAGATACCCTCTCATTCTTCTAAACTCCAGTGAATACAGGCCTAGTCGACCCAATCTCTCCTCATATGACAATCCTGTCATCCCAAGAATCAGTCTGGTGAACCTTTGCTGCACTTCCTCTATGGCAAGTATATCCTTTCTTAGGTAAGGAGAACAAAACTGCACACAATACTCCAGGTGGAGTTCCACCAAGGCCTTGTACAGCTGCAGTAAGACCTCCTTGCTCCTGCACTTAAATCCTCTCACAATGAAGGCCAACATACTATTTGCCTTTTTAAATGTTTGCTGTACCTGCATGCTTGCTTTCAGTGACTGGTGTACAAGGACACCCAGGTCCCTTTTTACATCAGCATTTCTCAATCTATCACCATTTAAATAATATTCTGCTGTTCTGTTTTTGGATAAACTTCACACTTATCCGCGTTATACTGTATCTGCCATGTATTTGCACACTCACTCAACCTGTCTAAATCATCTTGAAACCTATTAACCTCCTCCTCACCACTCAAATTCCCACCAAGTTTCATGTTGTCAATCAAGTCGCCTCTTAATCTTCTAAACTCCAGCAGATACAAGCCTAGCCTGTCCAGCCTTTCCTCATAAAACAACCTGCCCATTCCAGTTATTAGTCTAGAAAACCTTCTCTGAACTGCTTCCAATGCATATACATCATTCCTTAGATAAGGTGACCAATAATGTGCACAGTACTCCAGATGTGGTATCACCTGCCATGAATAACTGAAGCACAACCTCCCTACTTTTATGTTCAATTCCCCTCACAATAAATGATAGCATTCTATTAGTTTTCCTAATTACTTGCTGTACCTGCATTCTAACCTTTTGCAATTCATGTACTAGGACCCCCAGATCCCTTTGTATCTCAGAGCCCCACAGTTTCTCACCATTTAGATAATAAGCTTCTTTTTTATTCTTCATGCCAAAATGGACAATTTCACATTTTCCCACATTCTACTACATTTGTCAGGACTTTTCCCACTCACCCAACTTATCTATAACCCTTTGTAGCCTGAATGCTGAATGGTTCTATTAATACGGCACAATCCCATGTTGGCTTTAGCTACATGTTCTCTACATGTGTCATGACTGTTCAGTGATCTATGCACAATAACACCAAGGCCAGGATTTTACAGCCCCTCCCGCCTGGCAGGATATTACGGTCCCACTGAACTGAATGGAGGTTTAAATGTCTCACCGCATCTGGCAGAGGGGAAGACACGCCACGGCGGAGATGTAAAATCTTGGCCAAAGACTTTTTTTTTCCTCTCTCGAGAATAGGAGAACCTGCTACTTACTGTACCAGGATCTGGAGTCATTGTTATCTTCCTGCTCTTCTCTGCAAATATGAAGGTGACAACTGCACTCAACTCATATGGCAAACACATAACTGCCACAAAATGTATTGTGAACAGCTCCTCAGGAAGCTTGACATTACATGTATTGGCCTGGTTCTTCCTGAGAAGTCCAAAATCTGTTTCAACCACTTCGATCATCTTGCGATTCCAGAAAATTGTCAGACAGCTATCAGTAATGCATTTGAACATTTTAACATTTAAACATCTCTTAGTTTGGGCCAAGCTAATCCTTCAGGTGCACATTGCTCCTTCTGCCTGAGGAGATGAGGATGTGTATTCCCTGCAGCATGGAAAATTAACTAAGCCACCAATTGCATATGTCTTTACCAAGGAAGATGATTCTGCAAAGGTCAAGGTGAAAGAGGAGCTAATTCAGGCATTTGATGGGTTTAAAACTGATAAGGAGGAAGTATTAGATAGGCTGTCTGTACTTAAAATTGATAAGTCATCAGGATGGGTTGGGATGCATGCAAGGATACTGAGGGAAGTGAGAGTGGAAATTGCAGAGCCACTGGCCATAATTTTCCAGTATTCCTTCAGCTCAAGGTTGGTGCCAGAGGACTGAAGAATTGAAAATGCTAGTTACAACCTTATTTTTAAAAATAATGTAAAGAAAAACCCAGCAATTATAGGCCAGTCAGCCTAAACTCAGCGGTGGGGGATCTTCTAGAAATGAAAATTCTGGACAAAATTGATAGTCACTTGGACAAATGTGGACTAGTTAAGGAAAGCCAGCACAGATTTGTTAAGAGAAAATTGTGTTTAACTAACTTGCTTGAGTTTTTGTTGAGGTAACAGAGAGGGTTGATGAGGGAAATGCTGTTGATGTGGTGTACATGGACTTCCTAAAGGACCCCTGCTCTTCCTGATACAGAATTATGACTTAGACCTTGTTGTGCTGGGAATAACTTCAAAACTTGCAGACGATACAAAACTTGGAACCATTGCAAACTGTGAGGAGGATAGTGTAGATCTTCAAAACGACATAGACAGGTTGGTGGAATGAGTGGACAAGTAGCAGATGAAATTTAATGCATCAAAGTGTGAAGTGATTCGTTTTGGCAGGAAGAATGCAGAGAGACAATATAAAATAAAGGGTACTATTCTCAACAGGGTGCAGGAGCAGAGGGACCTGGGTGTATAAATCATTTAAGGTAGCAGGACATGTTGAGAGAGCAGTTAATAAAGCATACAGCATCCTGGGCTTTATTAAACAGGGCATAGAGTACGAAAGAAAGGTATGAAACACTTGTTCGGTCTCAACTGGAGTAATGCATCCAGTTCTGGGCACCACACTTTAGGAAGAGTGTGAAGGAATTAGAGAGACTTCAGAAAAGATTCACGAGAATATTTCCAGAGATTAGAAACATCAGTTACGTAGACAGATTGGAGAAGTTGGACTGTTGTCCTTGGAGAAGAGAAGGTTGAGAGGAGACTTGATAGAGATATTCAAAATCATGATGGGTCTGAGCAGAGTAGAAAGGGAAAAATGTTCCCACTGGTGGAAGGATCAAGAACGAGAGGACACAGATTTCAGGTAATTGGCAAAAGGAGCAATGGCAACATGAGGAGAAACATTTTCACACTATGGGTAGTTAGGATCTGGAATGCATTCCCTTACAATGTGATGGAAGCAGGTTCAATCGAGGCATTCAAGATGGAACTGGATTATTATGTGAAAGGGAAGAACGTGCAAGACTTTGGGGAGAAGGCAAGGGAAGGGCACTAGGTGAACTGCTCTTTCAGAGAGCCAGCACAGATGGTCCGAATGGCCTCCCATGCTGTAACCATTCTATGATTCTCTGATTCTGTGAATTTCGGCCCAATGCGATCTCAAGAGATGATTTGATGTATAATCCATTTTAGTCCAAAATACATACTTCTTGTCAGAATTCCAAGCAAGTCTTTGATATTCTGCCACATATTTGGTTATAAATTCAATTTATTCAGTGAACACATAGAAATAGAAGCAGCCAATGTTCTTTCTCCATCAATACTAATCCATTTTCAATACCAACAAAGAGCTTTCCATTTTTTTTTGCTCCTATTGCCCTCTCCTGGATAGGGTTATCACTTTGCCATGTCAGTTAAATCACAGAATAACCACAAACTGCTGAGCTCAGGTTGACAGAGTTTACAGTTAATCTTTAGACTTCATCTTGCTGAATAATATCTCAGGAAAAGCCCTTGTGTCATTTTTTTGCTCCGCTTCTTAACCCAGAAATAGGATAGGAGCATTTATTTCCTTCTAGGTGGCAGTACGTTAATCGAGAAAACAGTTCTGGATGCATGGCAAAAAACAAAAATCCCTTTGCTGGGCACAAATGTTTTTTCTCTTTTGAACAATTAGAATCTGTTAAGACTTTAACTGCATTGTTCATACCTGACCTGCCTCTTGGATTCATTTATGAACTTAATCCTTGATTTCTTTCCCACTTTCAGCCAATCTGAAACCCTTCCATCCATTGCTATTCCTCACCTCAATCCAAAATACTCTGTGCTGAAAACATTTCTATTTAAATCCTTGAGCTGTAGCGAATGGCACTGCGCGCAAGTAAAAGCCACAGGCTTTTGTTCCTGATGTCAATGTTGGGATCCGCAGGCCAGTGATTGCTGGAGTCAAAGTTTGGGGAGTTCTGGGGAGGTCATCTATTTTATCCAAACAGCACGCAGGGTGCCTCTTGTTGAGGTGCCTACCTGCTCCACGGTAAGCTGGGTGTGGTAAAGTGGAGTGCTATGTGCCTTTAAGAGAATATAGTTAGTTGACCATGTGACTGTATCAACCAATCACTACACAGCGCAGGCTTCTTGGCTAACTGTAAGTCTAGGGGCAGAATTTTGCCGTCAGTGAGCAGGAGGCGGGGCCCGCTCGCCGATGTGTAAAATGACGCGGGGTGAGGTCGGGCGGAACCCTCGACATCAACCCGCCCCATTTAAATTTTCAGGAAGGTGGGAGCGCAGCAAAATCAGCTGCGCGCCCGCCGACATGTCAATGGCCAATTGAGGCCATTGACAGGATCATTTAAACAATTAAAGGACCTGCCCATCCAACCTTAAGGTTGGCGGACAGGCCAGGAGCCCCAGCGGCAACTAGAAAAAACATGAAACCTCATCCACCGGCGGGATGAGGTTTCATGCAGGGTTTTAAAAATTTTAATTAAGTTATTCTGTAAATTATGAACATGTCCCCACTCATGTGATATTGACACATGATGAGGACATGTAAGGGATTTTTTTCTTTCTATTTTTAATACTGTTCAAAGTCCAGGCGATCTCCCTGAGGCTGCACTTAGCCTCAGGGAGATGTGCGCTCTTTCGTGCGCATGTGCGAAAGAGCCCTCTCTCGCTTTTAGGGAATCCCCCCACCTGCACAGGGATTGCATATCACTTCACGCCGGACGTCACGCTGGGCGGGCCTTAATTGGCCTGCCCACGTAAAATAGTGGTGCGGCCCACTTCGCTGGCGGGCATTGGCTCCGCGCCCGCCGGAAATTGGGTCGGGCCCGCCCACTCAACAGGCAGAATATTCTGCCCTAGAGCTGGAGGTGATTGAAGAAGCATACATTGTGTTAGTTTTCTGTTCTTTGTTCTGATGAACTACCAGTGTTTGTTCAGTTAATCGGTCTCTCTGCTTATATTGTTTCAAGCACCAACTAATGTGTTAATGTCAAGGGCACAGCTAGCATTCGTCGGACAAAGCGAACCTGATAACCAAAAACATAAAACTGGGTCTGGGAGCAACTACAGTCCCACAGGAAATACTACATACTCATGCCTTTCCGTATCTTTAAAAGGGACTGTCATAAATCTGGAGATCCTTGTGCAGTCAAGAGGCATCAGTCAGCTTGTAAGTGGATCTAGCACTTCTTACACTGCTGGTGTCCACAAATACAATGGCATAACCTAGCGAAGGTAGCATACAAACTGGCTATCACCTCTTTCACACATACCCTCAGGTGTGCTTCTTCAATCTTTTCAATGGTAGCCCAAGAATACCCTTTGTGAAATTAAGACAGATACAAATCAATTATGCTGTTTTACTTCACACACAGCAAACAAATATACAGAGCAACACTTAAATCAAGCACCAAAACTGTCTCTGTACATTATTATGGAATCATGAACGTGCCATCCTTCCCCACGTTAGTGGGTCATGTTGCTTAACTGATGCAAAATAACACCTAAATACTCATCTGTATTCTGACTGTCTCACCCTCTTTGTTGGACATATGGCTTTTTGTTTGGAAAAACTTTACTGATCATCTGCATCTCTCTCTCTATTGAGAGATGCCTTCATGCTCAAAACTCAACAGGAGGGTTTATGACAACAGGCCCTGCGGAACATCAAGGACCAGTGACCTCTCAGGACAATAAAAGTAAGATACTTATTGATGCGAAGTTTGGCTAACAAATTCCTTAGCATTTACAGCCTTTGCAGAAAAAAATATCAAGTTCTAATTCATGAGCAATTTAACCAGGAAATGGCTCTGTTTTTCTTAACCTAGTGTGAATATACTTTGCTTTAAAACTTGAAATAGAACTTTTTTTTCCCATTTTTTGTGAAGCTGGTGGTCAAAAAAGATTCTGCAGTGTAACAGGATCTGAGAAAAATTGGATAGGTTTAAGGGTCCAAGCCTGGATCCTAGTCTGGACTTCCAATTGTGACATTCCAATAAGCCTGCTTCTCTCTGGCTTACCGATTCACTATTACTCCTGCAGGTTGTGGGCATAGGGACTTTGGCCTGTGAGACTGCCTCCAGCCACATCTCCCCTTATCAAGGTTTCTTTGCTTGTGGACTTTCCCCTGCAAGGAAGTGCCAGGAAAGTTAGGACCTGTTGTTTCCAGATCCCACCCTAAATTGAGGCCATTCACACTGGACTCTTGGCATAACGTACCAGAGATTTTGGGCCTCAGTGTCTTTAATTCAGACCCCTATTTCTTATAGGGGGAGAGGGCAGTGTAGTGCAATGGTAGTGTTACTGGGCTAATAATCCAGAGGCTCAGGCGTATGCCCTGAGGAATGTGGGTTCAAATCCCACCATGGCAGTTGATAGAATTTAAATGTAATTAATTACTCTGGAATATAAAACTAATCCCAGTAATAGTGACCATGAAACTATCACTAATTGTTGATTAGCTTCACTCATGCCCTTTAGGGAAGGAAATCTGTTGTCCTTACCTGGTCTGGCCTACATGTCACCCCAGACCCACAGCAATGTGGTTGACTCTTAACTGCTCTCTGAAATTGCCTAGCAAGCCATTCAGTTCAAGAACAATTTGGGATGGACAGCATCCCTTGGCCTTGCCAACAATGCCCACATCCCATGAAAGAGCAAAATAAATCAGCTCCCATTGTCCTATCCTTCTATCTATATGAGATGATGGACATCCATTATGTCCTTTGGTGATGGGATAGTTTCATGTGATGTACTTTTGCTGAAGAGACCAAACTGTGAGAAGCACAAATGCCACATATGAGAACGTTATCAGCTGTCATTGTGGGATGTTATTTTCAACGTTGATATCCATTGTCACTGTAGCCACTGGTCTTCATGATGGCACACTCTGGACCATAGGTAATGTTGCCATTTCCCTCGGTTGGCCAGTGCCTCTAACATGTGAACATCGACGCTTAGGGCTTTCGTATCACATTTGCAAGTGTCCTTGAAATGGAGCTTTGGGCTTCCTACTGGCTTTCTGGAACTGGCCACCTCACCATACAGAATATCCTTGAGAATGCATCTGTCTTTCATCCTGCAAACCTGCCAGAGAGCCAATGAGATCATCTATGCTTAATGAGTGCTGACATATGAAGGCTTGCCTTTGAGAGGGCTGTCCTGTTCGTAATTTTGTCCTTCCATGAGATGCCGAGAATGCACCACAGATGCCAAAGATGAAAATTGCTGAGCTTCCTTTCTTAACAGCTATAAGCCTCATAGACTAATAGACATTTACAGTACAGAAGGAGGCCATTCAACCCATCGTGTTCATGCCAGTCAACAAAGATCTGACTACACGAATCCCATTTTCCAGTGCTTGGCACATAGCCTTGGAGGCTAGGGCAAAGCAAGTGAATATCTAAATGCTTCATAACTGTTACGAGAGTTTTTGAATCATCCACCCTTTCAGGCAGTGAGTTCCAGACTCCCACCACCCTCTGGGTGAAAAAATTCTCCTCAACTCCCCTCTTATCCTTCTACCTCTTACCTTAAATCTATGCCCCCTGGTTATTGACTCCTCTACTAATGGAAAAAGTGCCTTCCTATCTACCCTGTGTATGCCCCTCATAATCTTATACACATCTATCAAGTCCCCAGCCATCCATGTTTCGCAGCCATCCAATAAAGTGCTGAGGCCTCATAAACCAACACCTTGGTCCTCAGAGTCAGCTTGATTTTTTTAATGTATTTTTTGCAAGTTGGTCATAGGAGGAATCTGCTTTCCCTATTCATGGGTTGAAGTCGGCATCAGAGTCAGATGATTTGTCATCATGGACTCAAGTTATCAAAATTTGCTATCTGATTCCAGTGGAATATTGTTTATTATTATTTGTTTTACAAGATGTGGGCATCACTGGCCAGGCCACATTTATTGTCTGTACCTAGTTGCCCTTGAGAAGGCGGTGCTGAGCTGCCTTCTTGAACCGCTGCAGTCCATGTGGTGTAGGTACATCCACAGTGCTGTTAGGAAGGGAGTTCCAGGATTTTGACCCAGCGACAATGAAGGAACACCGATGTATTTCCAAGTCAGGATGGTGAGTGGCTTGGAGGGGAGATTGCATCTGCTGCCCTTATCCTTCTAGACAGTAGCAATCATGAATTTGGAAGATGTGGCTTAAGGAGCCTTGGTGAGTTTCTGCAGTGCAACTTGTAGATGGTACAGACCGCTGCCATTATTAGTCAGTGATGGAGGGAGTCGATATTTGTGAAAGGGTGCCAATCAAGTGGGCTGCTTTGACTTGGATGCTGTCAAGCTTCTTGAGTGTTGTTGAAGCTGCATTCATCCAGTCAAGTGAAGGGTATTCCGTCATACTCCTGACTTGTGCCTTGTAGATGGTGGATAGGCTTTGGCGACTCAGGAGGTGAGTTACTCACCACAGCATTTCTGGCCTCTGACCTGCTCTTGGAGTCACGGTATTTATATAGCTAGTCCAGTTCAGTTTCTGATCAATGGTAACCTCCAGGATGTTGATCGTGGGGGATTCAATGATGGTAATGCCATTGAATGTCAAGGAGAAATGATTACATTCGCCCTTGTTGGAGATGGTCATTGCCTGGCACTTGTGTGGCACGAATGTAATTTACTGCTTGTCACCCCAAGCCTGGATATTGCCCAGGTCTTTATCCATTTGGACATGGATTGCTTCAGTATCTGAGGAATCGTGAATGGTGTTGAACATTGTGCAATCATCAGAAAACATCCCCACTCCTGGCCTTATGATGGAAGGAAGGTCATTGATGAAGCAGCTGAAGATGATTGGGCCTAGGACACTACCCTGAGGAACTCCTGCAGCGATGTCCTGTAACTGAGATAATTGATCTCCAACAACTGTAGCCATCTTCTTTTGTGCTCAGTATGACTCCAACCAGCGGAAGGTTTTCCCCCTGATTCCTATTGACTCCAGTTTTGCTAGGGTTCCGTGATGCCACACTCGGTCAAATGCTGCCTTGATGTCAAAGGCAGTCACTCTCACCTCACCTCTTGTGTTCAGCTCTTTACTCCATGTTTGAACCAAGGCTGTAATGAGGTCAGAAGCTGAGGGAGACTCAAACTGAGCATCAGTGAGCAGGTTATTGTTAAGCAAGTGCTGCTTGATATCATTGCTGATGACCCTCTTCCGTCACTTTACTGATGATTGATAGTAGATTGATATTGCCATAATTGGCCGGGTTGGATTTGTCCTGCTTTTTGTGTACAGGACATATCTGGGCAATTTTCCATATTGCTGGGTAGATGCCTGTGTTGTCGCTTTACTGGAACAGCTTGGTGCAGCAAATGCTGGAGTACAAGTCTTCAATACTATTGCTGTAATATTGACAAGGCCCATATCTTTTGTAGCATCCAGTGCCTTCAGCCATTTCTTGATATCATGTGGAGTGAATTAAATTGGCTAAAGACTAGCATTTGTGATGCTGGGGGCCTCCGGAGGAGGCTGAGATAGATCATCCATGCAACACTTCTGGCTGAAGAATATTGCAAATGCTTCAGACTTATCTTTTACACTAATGTACAGGGCTCCTCCATCATTGAGGGTGGGGATATTTGTGCAGCCTCCTCCTCCAGTGAGTTGTTTAATTGTCCACCACCATTCACAACTGGATGTAGCAGGACCAGAGAACTTAAATCTGATCCGTTGGTTTTGAGATCACTTAGCTCTGCCTATCACTTGCTGCTTATGCTGTTTGGCATACATGTAGTCCTGTGTTGTAGCTTCACCAGGTTGACACCTCATTTTTAGGTATGCCTAGTGCTGCTCCTGGCATGCCCTCCTGCACTCTTCATTAAACCAGGGTGATCCCCTGGCTTGTTGTTAATGGTAGAGTGGGGGGATTTGCCAGGTCATGAGGTTAAAGATTGTGGTTGAGTACAATTCTGTGCTGCTGATATCCCACAGCACCTTATGGATTCCCAGTCTTGAACTGCTAGATCTGTTCAAAATCTATCCATTTAGCATGGTGGTAGTGCCACACAACACGATGGAGAGTATCTTCAATGTGAAGACTTCACCTCCACAACAACTGTGCAGTGGTCACTCCTACCGATACTGTCATGGACAGATGCATTTGTGGCAGGCAGGTTGGTGAGGATGAGGTCAAGTGTGTTTTTCCCTCTTGGTTCACTCACCACCTGCCTCAGACCCAGTCTGGCAGCTATGTCCTTTAGAACTCAGCCAGCTTGGTCTGTGGTAGTGCTACAGAGACACTCTTGTGATGGACATTGAAGTTCCCCACCTAGAGTACATTCTGCAACCTTGCCACCCTCAGTGTTCCCTCCGGTGGTGTTCAACATGGAGGAGCACTGATTCATCAGCAGAGGTGAGGAGGGCAGTACGTGGTAATCAACAGGAGGTTTCCTTGTCCAAGTTTGACCTGATGCCATGAGACTTCATGGCATCCAGAATCGATGTTGAGGACTCCAGGGCAACTCCCTCCCAAATATATACCACCATGCTGCCACCTCTGTTGGGCCTGGACAGGATATAACCAGGAATGGTGATGGTGGATTCTAGGACATTATCTGTAAGGTATGATTCCATGAGGATGAGTATGTCAAGCTGTTGCTTGACTAGTCTGTGAGACAACTCTCCCAATTTTGGCACAAGCCCCCAGGTATTAGTAAGGAGGACTTGGCAGGGTCGACAGGGCTGGGTTTGCCTTTGTCATCCATCGGTGGTCCATCCGGTTTCATTAGCGGTGGCTTGCTCAGCCATTTCAGGGGGCATTTAGGAGTGAACTAAATTACTGCAGATCTGGAATCACATGTAGGCCAGATCAGGTGCGGACCACAGATTTTCTTCCCTTAAGGACATTGGTGAACCAGATGGGTTTTTATGACAATCAATAATGGTTTCATGGTCATCATTAGGCTTTTAGTTCCAGATTTTTATTCACAGAATCACAGAATCACAGAATTTTTTCAGTGTAGAAGGAGGCCATTCGGCCCATCGTGTCTGCACTGACTCCCTGAGCATTTTAACTAAGTGCCAATCTCCTGCCTTTTCCCTGTAACCCTGCACATTGTTTCTATTTAGATAATCATCCAATGCCCTCTTGAATGCTTCAGTTGAACCTGCCTCCACCACACTTCCATGCAGTGCATTCCAAGCCCTAACTACTCGCTGTGTGAAAAAGTTTTTTCTCACCTCACACTTGCTTCTTTTGCAAAATACTTTAAAACTGTGCGCTCTGGTCCTCGAACCGTTTACAAGCAGGAACAGTTTCTCCCTACGTACTGTGTCCAGACCCCCTCATCATTTTGAAAACTTCTATCACGTCTCCTCTCAGCCTTCTCCTCTCCAAGGAAAACAGTCCCAACTTCTCCAATCTTTCCTCATAAATGAAGTGTCTCATCCCTGGAACCATTCTCTTAAACCTCTTCTGCACTCTCTCCAATGCGTTCACATCTTCCCTATAATGTGTCGCCCAAACTGTACAAAATACTCCAGCTGATGTCTAGCCAGTGTCTTCTATCAGTATCTTCTATAAATTCATCATAACCTCCCTGCTCTTGTACTCTATGCCCCTATTAATGAAGTGTAGAATACTGTATGCTTTAGAAACAGCTCTCTCTACCTGTCCTGCCACCTTTAATGACTTATGTACATATACACCCAGGCCTCCCTGCTCCTGCACACCCTTTAGAATAGTGCCCTTTATTTTATACTTCTCTCCATGTTCCTTGTACAAAAGTGTATCACCTCACACTTCTCCGCATTGAACTTCATCTGCCACCTATCTTCCCACTTCACCAATGTGTCCTTTTGAAGTTCTACACTGTCCTCCTCACAGTTTACAATTCTCCCAAGTGTTGTGTCATCCACAAACTTTGAAATTGTCCCCTCCACACCAAGATCTAGATTATTTATATATATCAGGAAGAGCAAGAGTCCCAATACCGACGCCTGGGGAGCTCCACTACAAACCTTCTACCAGCCTGAAAAATACCCATTAACCATTACTCTCTGTCTCCTATCCCTCAGCCAATTTCGTATCCATGTTGCTACTGCCCCTATTATTCCATGACCTATAACTTTCCTGACAAGTCTGTTGTGTGACACTGTATCAAACACCTTTTGGAAGTCCATATAAACCGCATCAATGGCCTTGCCCTCATCAACCATCTCTGTTACCTCTTTAAAAAATTCCAGTAAGTTGGTTAGACATGAATTTCCTTTAACAAATCCATACTGACTCTTTTGAATCAATCCACATTTTTCCATGACTATTAATTCTATACCGAATAATTGTTTCTAGAAGTTTCCCCACCACTGAAGTTAAACTGACTGGCCTATAATTGCAGGGCAGATCTTTACAACCTTTTTTGAACAAGGGCGCAATGTTTGCAATCCTCCAGTCCTCCGGCACCTCCCCCAAATCCAGGGAACATTGAAAAATTATTGCCTGTGCCTCTGCAATTTCCACTCTCACTTCCTTCAGTGTTCTTGGATGCATCTCATCCGGTCCCGGTGCCTTATCAACTTTAAGTATCAACAGCTTATCCAATATCCCCTCCTTATCAATTTTAAGCCCTTCTCGTGACCAAGTTTCCTCCTCTGTCACCATGGCCTGGGCAGCATCTGCCTTGTAGGTAAAGACAAGTGCAAAACATTCATTTAACCCTTCAGCCATGCCTCTTGCCTCTATGTGTATATCCCCTTTTTGGTCCCTAATCGGCCCTACTCCTCCTTTTACCACCCTTTTACTGTTGATGTGCTTATGGAATACTTTGGGATTTCCTTTTATGTTAGCTGCCAGTCTTTTCTTTCATAATCCCTCTTTGCTTTCTGTGTTTGTTTTTTCACATCCCTTCTGAACCTTCTGTATACAGCTTGGTTCTCAATTGTATTTGCTACCCAACACCTGTCGTAAGCACACTTTTACTTCTTTAATTTAATTTCTATCTCCGTTTGAGGGAACATACCTTGACTGTGTCCAAACCATCTCCTCTTTGAATATTTTTGTTCAGCTACTGTTTTTCCCACAAAGCTTTGGTTCTAGACTATCCGGCCCAGCTCTGTTCTTGCCCCATTGCATTCCTCTCTGTGACAGTTGATTATTCTTACTCTGGATTGACCAATGTCATTTTCCACCATCAACCTAAACCTTGTGATACAATGATCACTGTCCCCTAAATGTTCCTCCACTGTCACTTGATCTACTTGGCCCACCTCATACTCAAGAACCAGGTCTAGCAGTGCCTCCTTTCTTGTTGGACTGGACACATGTAACTGCTGTAGGAAATTCTCCTGAACACAATCTAGGAACACTTGTCCCTCACTGTCCCTTACACTACCACTATCCCAGTCTATATACGGGTAATTAAAGTCCCCCATTATAACTACTCTATGGTGTTTACACCTTTCTGTAATTTCCTTGCAGATTTGTTCCTCTATATCCTTCCCACTAGCTGGTGGTCTATATATTACACCGAGCAATGTAGTTGCACCCTTCTTATTCCTTAGCTCTTGCCAAATTGATTTTGTCCTTGAATCCTCTGACACATCCTCTTTCTCCAGTAGTGCAATACTCTCCTTAACCATAAATGCCACCCTCCTCCTTTTTTCCCTTTTCTATCTTTTCTGAACACTTTGTAACCAGGAATATTTAGCACCCAGATCCACTCTTCCTTAAGCCAGGTCTCCATTATCATCACAGCATCATAATCCCACAAGGCAATCTGTGCCTGTAACTCCCCAATTTTATTAACTATACACCGTGCATTCACATACATGCTGTGTAACCCTGACTTAGACTTCATTACTTGCCCCCTTACTCCAACTCCATCTATTAACTTACTATTCTCTATTTTAGTGCTATCTGTCACTCCCAGCATTCTGTGCACCCTGCTATTACTTTCTAATATTCTCTCCTGGTTCCCACACCCCTGCTGAGTTAGTTTAAACCCTCCTCAACAACACTAGCAAAACAACCCACAAGGAACTCAGTCCTGGCTCTGTTCAGATGCAAGCTGTCCGGCTTGTACAGCTGCCATCTCTCCCAGAGCCAGTCCTAGTGTCCCAGGAATCTAAAGCACTCCCTCCTGCACCATCTTTCCAGCCATGCATTCAGCTGCCTTATCTTCCTATTGCTGTACTCACTTGCACGTGGCACTGGAAGTAAGCCAAAGATTACTACTTTAGATGTACTGCTTGCTAATTTTCTACCTAGATCCCTAAATTCGGATTGTAGGAGCACATCCCCCTTCCTACATAAGTCATTGTTACCAATGTAGATCATGACCTCTGGCTGATCAACCTTCCCCAGAAGAATGTCCTGCAGCTGCTTTGTGACATCCTTGACCCTGGCACCAGGGAGGCAACATACCATTTTAGCCACAGAAATGCCTGTCTGTTCCCCTAGCCAGTGAATCCCCTATCACTATTGCTCTTCCTTTCTTCTTCCTCCCCTCCTGTACTGCTGAGCCGCTCATGTTGGCCACAAACTTTGCCCTCACCAGCTTCCAAAACGGAAAGCCAATTTGTGAGCGGGACCCCAGTGGACTCCTGCACTACCTGCCTATTTATTTTGGACTGCCTGGTGGTCACCCATTCCTTCTCTGTCTCCAGGCCCTTAAGCTGCAGTGTGACCACCTCCTTCCTCCTCATCAAACTCCCTCAGTCACCAAACTCCAACTGAAGCACTCTACTATGACCAAGCATAGCACTATAAGATAGCCTACTTTTATACGCTCTGAACCTGATTAAGCCATTTATCTAATTAACCAATTTCAACTGCAAGCTGAGCCTGTATGAGCCCTGTTTTAAGGCTGGACTAAAACTCACCGTCTTCCAACCCTAACAGCAACTTTTAGTTAATTGCTAAATTAAAGAGAGACTAGGCTTTAGATATAATTTAACCCTTAACCTCCCTCAGTCACCAAACACCAACTGAAGCACTCTACTGCAGCCAAACACAGCATTCCTTATTGAATTCAAATTCCCTCTACCATGGTGAGATTCAAACCCTGGTACCCCAGAACACTACTCTGGGTCTCTGGGTTACCAGTCCGGGAAGAATACCATTATGCCACTGCTTTCCCCACTGTGATTGAGGGTGGAGATATGACACCATTTGTTTCATCTTGCATTCGGGTCTTGGATGGGTTTTTTTAAGGTTTGTCTGTTACCTTAAGAATACTACTGTTATCTGTTATTCCTAAAACCCATTTTTTGTTTATTTACAGATATACATGTATATTTCAGTGCTATGTACGAGGTTCTCCTTCTGCTTCATAAGACCATAAGACATAGGAGCAGAAATTAGGCCATTTGGCCCATTGAGTCTGCTCTGCCATTCAATCATGGCTGATAAGTTTCTCAACCCCATTCTCCCGCCTTCTCCCCGTAACCTTTGATCCCCTTACCAATCAAGAACCTATCTATCTCGGTCTTAAATGCACTCAATGACCTGGCCTCCACAGCCTTGTGTGGCAAAGAATTCCATAGATTCACCACTCTCTGGCTAAAGAAGTTTCTCCTCATCTCTGTTCTAAAAGGTCTTCCCTTTACTCTGAGGCTGTGCCCTCGGGTCCTAGTCTCTCCTACTAATGGAAACATCTTCCCCACGTCCACTCTATCCAGGCCTTTCAGTATTCTGTAAGTTCCAATCAGATCCCCCCTCATCCTTCTAAACTCCATCGAGTATAGACCCAGAGTCCTCAAATGTTCCTCCCACCAGTTCTCAGTTACTTAACAATGTGTTACCTCAGTAGTTACATCAGAATCAGGTGCTCCTGATGTTAAATGTTTACTGTACACCTTGTCCCATAACCACAGTTTTCTTAATGCTTATATTAAAGGGAACATGTTAAAAACACAAGAGAGACAATTCATGAGTCTTTGTAACTGAGCCTTTCTAAACTAATTGATATGATAGAGCATGGCGAATAATAATTAAACTGCCTGCAATCTGGAGTTGATCTGTGTCTCACATAGTTGTGCTTCTTCAATCTCTGCAAAGGCAGACAAATTTAACACTAGGAAAGGCATTGTCTAGCTTTATTGGTAAATTGTTTTATTCCACACAAGGTAGCCCACAGAACATTCAGCTTCTGCTCATGCACTCTCACAAGAATGTGCATATATTAGCCTACTTGGGGGGTTCTTACTTAACATAATTATAGATTCGCTCTGCTACGTGCCCTTTTTTCACATTTGTTATTGAGCCATGAGTGTCACAGATAAATCAATATTTATTGTCTATTCCTTGTTTCCCTGAGAACTTTAGAAGTCAACCATTTGGCTTGGGACTGGGGTCACATGTAGATCAGCCAAGTAAGGGTGGCAGGTCACTTTCCTTGAAGGACGTTAGTGACCAAGGGCTTCTGACAACAATCAGTGGCTTTAATGGAGAGGTTTTCTGTGCATGCCCACAAATTACCAGATTTATTGAATTCAGTCTCATTATTTTCTATGTTGATGGTGGTGGTGATTTGTTCATTGTTGTTGCTGGTGACAACCTATGATTTATCTCCAATTTAGTGTGTTTTCATATGACTGTGAAGTTCCAATCTTCATGAAGAATATCTTCCCACACACAGGTCATGGTATGTCGGATTGATGTGAGGGCTGATCTGTCCTTGATTTCCTTTGGGCTCTCCATTTTTCAGCTAGTTGAATATACCAGTTCAAGCTTGTTTGCCATCATGAATCTTCTCATGCCAGCTGTTCTGTTACAAGGGTCAGGGTCCCAGGTGTCTGTTGAGATGCCACCCTTTTTTTTTTAGATTGATGCTAAAACAGAAGCAACTTTCTATGGTGGGAGTTGAGCTAATAACCAGTTGCCAGTCCAGTACCACGGCCACTAAATTTCCTCACCTCTGTCTCACTCTGACCTCTCAGCCTGTGGGTTTCTACGCTCCTCCAATGAAGCTCAATGCAAATTTGAGGAGTAGGGCCTTATTTTTCTACTGCAGCCCTCTGGCCCTTAGTATTAACTTTAAAAAGAGTAGCTCTTAGCTCTAAAGCTTTGATTTTATCTCCATGCAGAAGTGCTGGAAATGTGAGATGGGTGAGATAGTATTACGAGGGTTAGATGGAAGAAGCGAGATGGTATCTGAGGTGGGGACAGCCTATTGAAATGCTGCGCTGATGAGGTGTGTCTACATCTTTGGCATGGACTTGTTTTTCTTCTTCTACCAGGCTTATGCCGCTATACAAGATTTCCATGTTTTACCTTCCTACCCCTTACTCCTTTCAACTATTAACATTCTTTCTCTCGGACAGATTTTCAGCAGAAACGAAAATCAGGCAGGTTCTGTCATAGGGGAGGGCGGTGTGATCTGCAGTGTCAGTCCTACACCCCGCCTCCCGTAGAAAACCTTAATTTCTTTCGTTTTGCCTCCTTCTGCCATTTAAATATTTCCCATTCTCCATTTGAGCACTTTACAAGGCAGCCTATCTCTTTTCCTGCGTGCATTTTTTCTTTCTCAATTCTCTTTTCTGCTCCTTGTTAAACGTTTTCATCGATAATATTCCCCAGTCTTGATAGAAGAGGAATATTGAATTGTCTCTGTTCTCCACAGAAGCTGCCTGGCCTGCTGCGGGATTCCAGCATTTCCTGCTTGTGTTTTAGCTTTCCAGAATCAATAGCATTTGCTTATTGTCTATAACCAATGCCGTACCCACACTGATGGTGTTGAGGTTATTTCTTTTCCTCAAAATCCTTCTGCTGCTTTGATTCCTTTCGGAGACTGTTCTCCTGCTACACTGGCATCTAGGCCTTGGTTTTCTCCGTAATTCTCACCCATTTTGGGTTGATTTGAAGGGGAAAGCTGTGTCAAATGGGATTTTAGAGACTCCTGCCTCAAATGCTGCCATCTGCTAATATGATCCACATCTGACATATTCCGAAGGCATAATGTAGTTTACGTCTTCCCTTATGTGTGAAGCGTGGCCTAATGGTAGTTTCCTTTTTAATGTCACATCAAGAACATGTGTGCTCTGCCCAAAAGGCAGCTCCTTTTACTCGTCGTCTGCCGACACTGCGTCCCGAGTCATTTCCTTGGCCGCTTTTGTCAGCGGTAGTTTGCCATTGCCTTCCACCCTCAGACCAAGGAGGCAGGTCCCATGTCTACCTCAGCCGGAACAGGAACCGAACCCATATTGTTGGCATTATTCTAAACCACATGCTAGCCATCTAGTCAACTAAGATAGCCACCACCTCCCCACCCCAGTTTAATGTCCTGTCTCCAGGTTATTTATATATGATTCCATTCCTTAAACTGCACAGATTAGCATTCTGAAATACTTGATCCCATACCCTTCATAGGTGCCGAGATTGACATTTGTTGCAACCTAGATAAATTATTTTTTTTACAGTATTTGAGAGAAAGTTCTATTCAATTTAATCCTGGACTAAGTAAAATTCCACCCACTCCTAGAGCAATTTCCTTGTCATTGTTTCCCTAATCCAAAAATCCATTCCTTGTTCCTCTATCTGTGTGGTAGACTTTGATAAAGTCGTAGCCATGGAAACCTAAAATGAACGCTAGAGTATTTTTAAACTGAGAGTGCAGCAGGGAATTAAAAAGCAGAACAGAGCAAATTAATTACTGGATGTTAATTATGTGGTGAATTAACTAGCAACACATGCATGTAGCCACTTAAGCAATAGAACGACAAGCTTATGGAGCAGGATAATTATCTATCTTCACTGTCTATTTTCACTCGTCTTCTGGCTCTGTGCAGTGCAGTTTTGTGCTCGTGAGCAAATCAATGACTTATAATCAGTTAACCACAGTGCAAGAGGCACATCTGGAAAAAAAAACTCCTAAAAGCTTTTTGCTGAGCTGCTAAATTGTACTTTTCTGCAACTTGTTTCCAAGGACAGGGTTTTGCGGCCGTCGTGTGGGCACAGCGGGCGGGCCCGGGAGTGGCCGGGAAACAGCCCGGCGCCCGCGGTCAGCCCCCGACCACGATTTCACGCTGGCTGGCCACATAATGGCCAAATAATAGCCAGCCCAGCGTGAAATGTGCGCTGAAAGGCTCGGTGCTGCTGGGGTGGGGGCGGGAGGAGGGCGAGCGCTGAAGTCGGCATGGATGTGGGGGCGCGTGAGATGAAAGCTCCCTGATGGCAGAGAGCTGCCTCAGGGAGCTGACGAATTTTAAACCATGAAATAAAGATTTGGAAATGCCGGAATATATATCCACACATCAGACTCCCTGAAATGAACATATAGATCATAAAAATTCGGCCAAACATTTTTTAAATTAATATTGGAAACCTCATCCCGCCCTTGGATGAGGTTTCCTCAAAAACCCAAAGGCCACGTGGCCACCTGCCAACTGTAACGTTGGACGGGCAGTGAAAAATCGCAGTTTATTAATACATTAATGACCTTAATAGGCCTCTTAATTGTCGGCGGGCGTGCTGCTGACTCTCGCACGTGCCCGCTGACCGAAATATCGCGCGAGTACGTGATGACGTCGGGACGCTTGCCCGACATCATTGCCTGCTATTTCATGCTCTGGCATATCAGGCATGCACCCGCACGCCAAGCGAAAAATCCTGCCCCAAGTTTTGAACCGGTCCCTGGACTCTGCAACACATGGGGCAAAGTGCAACCGAATTGCAACGGCTCCAATACAGTAGGTCAGCCAAAGTTTTGCAAACAGAGGCCAAAGTATTCTGCATACTATTCTACCTGGCTATTTCATAACGTGTCATGCCCATTGACATATCACAACTTGAAGCAATATTTTCAAGATATGTGCAGTATGCAAAGCCTTTAAGCAAGGCGCATTTTTAAGCTTAGGCTGGAATTTTATGAACACCTCCCTCCCCAATCCCCACACCAAGGCTCCTTCGACAGGACCTTCCAGACCCACGGCCACTACCACCTAGAAGGACAAGGGCAGCAGATAAATGGGAACACCATCACCTGGAAGTTCCCCTCCAAGTCACTCACCATCCTGACTTGGAAATATATCGCCGTTCCTTCAATGTTACTGGGTCAAAATCCTGGAACTCCCTTCCTAACAGCGCTGTGGGTGTACCTACACCACATGGACTGCAGCCGTTCAAGAAGGCAGCTCACCACCACCTTCTCAAGGGCAACACGGGATGAGCAATAAATGCTGGCCTAGCCAGTGAAGATCACATCCTGTGAATGCATTTGAAAAACCACCTACTCCCGAGCATCAGTTGGAAGGCAGCTGTGCTGTGTAAAATAATATGAGTCGGAGGGACAGCGGGTGTTACCATTCCTCTCACGCACCATCTCCTACTGGTATTTTACCAGTGGTGGATTAGGTGGCTGGAAGCCCACCCTCAGTTGGACCAATTGATGCCCATAAGTGGCCAATTAATGGTCACTTAAGAGCCTCTGCCTGTCCCCACTGGTATTTTACCAGCAGCAGTTGTGGAGGGAGCCAGTGCCAGATGGCTTGGTTACCAGGTATACCCTGGTGGCCTGCCTTCAAACTTGAGAGGGGGGCCTTCCTGTTGGAGGGTCCAGTGTTCCACATGGGGTGCCTCAAGCTGCAAGGGCGCCCCCCCACCAACTTGAAGAACACCCCGTGCCCTCTCAATCACAAACCCCCGTCCTCCTTGCCTGTTTGGCCTCAGAGTGCTCATCCCAATTACCTTTACTCCGGGCCTCCAGCGTTACCAAGCCTACTGGAGTTCCAGCCATTGCCACTGCTTCCAGTGATGCTGCTTGGACTGAAGAGCCGCTGGCCCTCTAATTGGCCAGCAGCTTTTGGGAGGGGGTGGGGCATTCTTTCTCGGGGGTGAGATGGTGTCACCACGTCAGACAGCTGATTGCCTGAGGACTGAAAAGAAACGGTCACGGCTTCCGAGTCCGGCAGAGGTGGGGCTCACCCGCTACTTTCCAGCCAGTGAGCGGGGTACCACCTCCATGTTAGATCCTGGTCACAGGAGCATTCAGAACCAGAGTCGGGCATTGAGTCCCTTGTGCCTGCTCCCACATTCAATGGCTGATCTGCACTTCAATTCCATTTTGCTGCCTTTGCTCCATTATCCCTTGATGCCCCCACTTAATAAAAATCTATCCATCTCAGTCAAGAAATTTCCAATTGTCCTCGCATCCTGGCAGCCCTTTGGCTGAGAGAGTTCCAGATTTCCACTGCTCTGCAGAATGGAATAAACTCTATACTACTTCAGGGAAAAAAAGCTTGATGGATCAAATTTACCAATTTGTAAAATAATTTACAAGCAATAACTAATACTTCCTTCTCCTGCTTTTTGTCAGCTAATCAAAAAAAAATAACACAGTCGAATCTCTGTGCCAAGCTGGCATCTGAGGGGAGAGCAGTGAGGCAGGACTTGCTTCTTTTGTTGCCATTCACCATTACACCTGCTCCAAATCCCATCAATGTACTCATTTTAATGATGAGGTAAGGCAGGCTTGCAGCTGACCTCGGATCAACACCCTGGGCAATTGGGGCTGGCAAAAACGCAAGACCCATATCCCGTGAACAAGTTAACGAAAAGGCCCACTTCCAGGCTCTTTCCCCCTATCCCTGCAATGTTTTCTCCTTCAAGTATTTATCCAATTCCCTTTTAAAGGAATCTGTTTCCAAAGATCTACTGGATCCCCCTACTAGGGCCGATGCAAATTCAAACCAGTATAGGACTGACGCCCCCTTCCTGAAAATTTTAACATCATTTTTGAGTTTAACTGTATTCAATGCTCTCAATTACAATTTGATATCAAAAGTTCTAATTTGCAAAGAATTTGACATCAAATTTGATAGTGCGCACAAAGCTATCCAGAGTGCTCAAAACTATCCAGAGCGCTCAAAGCTATCCAGTGCGCTCAAAGCTATCCAGAGCGCTCAAAGCTATCCAGTGCGCTCAAAGCTATCCAGAGCGCTCAAAGCTATCCAGAGTGCTCAAAACTATCCAGAGTGCTCAAAACTATCCAGAGCGCTCAAAGCTATCCAGTGCACTCAAAGCTATCCAGAGCGCTCAAAGCTATCCAGAGCGCTCAAAGCTATCCAGAGCACTCAAAGCTATCCAGAATGCTGAAAGCTATCCAGAGAGCTCAAAGCTATCCAGAGCGCTCAAAGCTATCCAAAGCGCTCAAAGCTATCCAGAATGCTGAAAGCTATCCAGCATGCTGAAAGCTATCCAATGCGCTCAAAGCTATCAAATGCACTCAGCAACCTGCATTGAAAAATACAAGGAAATTAATTACTTAGATAATTTAGTCCAAAAAATCATTCCGCTATGCAGTACATGCTTGAGAGCACCACCTGACCCCCCAGCAGTTCTTAATTCATTTTAGTCTCTGGGGCTATGCTTCCCAAGAGTTTCAGGACCTAAACTCTACCCCCTACCCCAGTCCCAGGGTCTAAACTCTCCCCTATCTCCCCTTCCCGTCGCCAAACTCTCTCCCCCCATCACCCTCCAGTCTCCAAACTCTCTCTCCCCATCACTCACCAGTCTGCAAACTCTCTTCCCCACTTTCCCTCCAGTCTCCAAACTCTCTCCACCCTCTGTCCAGTCACCAAACTCTTCCCTTCACCCTCCAGCCTGCAAAACTCCCCTACCTCCAGCCTCCAAACTTTCCCCCTCTTCCTCCACTCCAAACTCTCCCTCACCATCTCCCTCCACCCTCCAAACTCTCTCCATCTTCCTCCATCCTCCAAACTCACTCCCTCTCCCTCCAGCCTCCAAACTCCCACCAACCCCCCAGCATCCAAATTCTGCACACTCCCTCCTTCCAACCTCCAAACCCTCCCCACCCTCCTCCCTCCAGCTTCCAAATTCTCCCCACCCCTCTCCCTCAAGTCTCCAAACTCCCCCCCAACCCCACCCTCTAGTCTCCAGGCCTGGGGACCCGCCAATGCTGCAGGATTGCAGGCCTCCTCTCTCCGATCTTGGCGGACTTCTCCCCCCCGCCCCATCTCTCTTGACTCTCCCCGAAGCCAAGGCCAGCTGGAAAATGTCACTTCCAGTTTCCAGCCCACCCTGTAAATGGTGATCTCCAGTAAGAGGGGGCGGGTGGTGTGCTGGAAGAGGAGAAGAGGGGTGGAGGTGTTGGGGGAGTGAAAAAGGAGGATGTGTTGGGGAGGGAAAGGGAGGAGGGGGTGGGATAAAGGGGAGGGCAAGAGTGGGAGTGAAAAGGGGGAGGGCGTGAGAGGGGGTGAAAAGGTGGAGGGTGTGAGGGGAGTGAAAAGGGGGAGGGCATGAGGAAGGGGTGATAGGGAAGGATTAAAGAGGGGTCGGGGAGAAGGGGTGAAGAGAGGATGAAGGGAGGTGAGTGGAGGGCAAAGCGGGAGAGATGGGGAGGGGGGAAAAGGGGGAGGAGTGAAGAGGGGGTTAACGGGCGGTGGGTGAAGGGGAGGGGGGTGAAGGGGAGGGGGGAGGAGGGGTGAAGGGGAGGGGGGAGGAGGGGTGAAGGGGGAGGAGGGGGTGAAGGAGGGAGGAGGGGGTGAAGGGGAGGGGGAGGGGGAGAGGAGGGGGAGAGGAGGGGGCGGGTGAGGGGGAGGGGGAGGGGAGGGGGGAGGAGGGGGGAGGAGGGGGGAGGAGGGGGGAGGAGGGGGGAGGAGGGGGGAGGAGGGGGGAGGAGGGGGGAGGAGGGGGGAGGAGGGGGGAGGGGGTGAACGGGAAGGAGAGTGAAGAGGGGGAAAAGGGGGTGGGGGTGTGAAGGGGAGGTGGTGAGGAGGGGGCAAAGAAGGTAAGGGTGGGGAGAAGGTGAGGAGGGGGCGAAGGGGGAATGCATGAGGGGGCCAAAGGGGGAGAGCGTGAGGGGGCAAGATGGGACAGAGTGTAAGGGACGCATGAAGGGGTAGGGGTGAGGAGGCGGCAAAGGGGGAGTGAGAGGGCATAGGGGGGTGTGATGAAGGGGGGGTGAGGAGAAAGAGGGGAGGGGGAAAGAGGGGTTGGTGGGGAAAGGGGAAGGTGGGAGTGCAGAGGGGAGAAGGGGAGTGGAATAAGTGGGGTAGGAAGAGTGAGGGAGAGGAGAGAAAGAGCGAGAGAGAGAGAAAGAGAGATAGAGAGAGGGTGGGGGATGGGTGGAAGAGAGCTACTGCAATCTGGGGGTAGGGAATGGGTACTTTTTCTCATTTAGATTTTTATACTGATCAAGGTAAATGCAAAGGACTGAAAGACATTCCTCGTCACTGGCAGGACTGGAAAATTCCACCCTCCATTTCAGACACCCAGGTGAGGGTTTTTCCCACAGGCTTCACAATCCCAATGTCAGTTTTAAATTGGGGTCAGAAGTTTGCATTGTGAAAAAAGTGGTCCATGATTTCCCCTGAACCTTTAAAACCGATTTACTCACTTTGGCCAAGCTTTTAGCCATATGACCTAATATAGCCTTATGTTGGCTCACACTACCTGAAAAGTTTGACTTTTGAAAGTTTGGGAGGGAGGGAGAGCGTGGGGGAAGAAAAATTCTCTGGTTTGAGGGTTGGGGGTGGTGGGAGGGGGGAAGAAAATTGCTCCGGGTGGAGGAGTTGATAGGGAGAGATAGGGAGCAAACCATGGGTGGGGGCAGGGGAAGAGGGGTTGGGTGAGTGCAGCAGGGTGGCAGGGTTTTGCTGCATGAGTTATAGGTTATAAAGAAAAACATAAAAGTACCTCATCAAAACAGGCTCTGCTTTCTCTAAAGGTAGCTCAGTATTCTGATGTTTGAAGCTATCAAAATTCAGAAATATGGAAAATAAACTCTATGATCATTAAAGGTTTGAGCACTGTGGATTGTGATAAATGATGTCTGTTACAGTACTTGTAATGTTAAATGATAGCCAAATGATTGGTTTTGAGTGCAATTGATGTCAAATGACTGCTTTTGAGTGCAATTGATACCAAATGAGTGCAAATGAATGCTGTTGAATGAAAATGATGTCAAACTTTTCGGGTGGGGCCTGCAAAGGGTCTCATGCTGTTTCGTGCACTGGATGACAGTTCTGGATCCAAGACCAGATTAGTATTGCCACTTTCACCTGAATGCATATCCAAAAATTAACATCATACTAATGCAGTCAAAATTAACATCAGCTAAAGTACAGCTACTGACCTAGGATAGAGCAGCTTGCTTAATCCTACAGGTTCAATATTTAGTGGGTAATTTTAACCTAATTGGCTCACTGGGTCACATGGATCTGATCAGCTGCCCCAAATCATTGAAAATTAAAATCTGGCGTATCTAAAATGGGAGGTCAATCCAATTCTGTCATTTTCCCACCAGGTAGGTTAGCTTACAATTAGCCCAGCAGTCCCATCCAATTCCTTTAATCTTACTTTTATTCCCTTAACCAGAGCCACTTGGAAAGTTAACATTCCAGTGGAAATATTTGATCAAGAGATAGCAAGCTGACAGCTGCAGCATGACCTTTAGTGAACTATTCGGTAGATTTAGCCTTGACCTTTGTGATCTGGCTTACCAACCAGGGCCAATCAGTAGCTGCTGTCATGATAACCAAGGAGTTGGGTGCTGAGGGGAACAAGTGGAACCTCGATATCAAGCCCTGAGAAATCATGACAAGGAAAGAGACACATGGAATATTAAAGAAAGTGAGCACAGATGTAGACGAGAAAAGCATTGTAAATGTTCGTTCGGTAACTCAGTGAAAGGTCTGGAGATTTGTATGGATAAACGTAAACTGTTTATTGTTAACCCGTAACAATGTACATATCCAAGGTACTGCCAGGCATGGGTGCTGTCTGGATACTGGCTCCCTCCAGAACCTTCTACCCAGTCTACTATCATGTGACTCTGTACATCATATCACGGGTAGTTCTGTTCTCCATCCTAAATGAACCCTTGCTCTGCTGAACACCTTTAGACTACAATGGCATGCTGCTATCCCTGAAAGGCATGCCACAACAATAAGAATTGAGAACACCAGGAATTTATGCTGATCAGGGTGTGCTCTTTATGGCTAAATGCTGGTACTCTCTGAAGGTGATGGAAAGGACCTCAGCTCAGAAAAGATTATGGGGAGAGTCAATTGTGTCACTTTGTACAGCAAGACCAACAATTGGCAAAGAAAAAACTGTTAGGATGTCAGAGAGTTGCTGTTGTGCAATGGCGAGATCTAGATCTTCCAAGTGCTGAGTCAGCTCTCAGGATGAAAAATGTTGATGATTAATTCTGTGCCTCACTGCCAGACTCACAGTTTGCATCAATTGAACACTACTTTGCCAACTTGCAAGTCTAAAACATGTCTCCCTGAGGCTGTGGCAAGGAAACTTTTCTCCTATATTTTCCTAGTATATAAAAAGCCCGAAAATACTTCAACTTTCTACATAAACATAATAAGCCAAGCTATTCCAGTACAGCTACAATGCTGGCACCACCCGGCAATGTGGAAAATTGCCGGGACCGTCACGGTGCCCAGCGCTGCTCGCTAAGTGTGAGTAAGTTTAGGGACATGGTCGGGTCCTTCGACTTGGTGGGCGTCTGGTGACATCTCCATCCTGAACCCAGCGTTTTCACTCATGTGTCACCTGGAGTTGGAGTGTCCAGACTCGACTGCTTTTATGTTTCCAAGGCGCTCGTGCCCTGCATTTCGTCAGCTTCTGTGCGGCAGGTGTCATGCATGGATCACCATCTGGCATGGGTGGAACTTGTTCCGTTCTGAGCTGGGACAGAGTCCGCATACTGAAGCTTTAACAACCTGCTGCTGGAGGACGAGTGGTTCCTGGACTAGTTCCGTCGTTTATGGGCCGGCTGGAGAAGGAAGCGGGGAGAGAGGAGGGCCTCCTCGTAAACCTCCTCCTAGGCCTGGCCAAGTTGGCCATTAACAGGTCCAGGCAGCAGGCAATCGAGGGGATCATCTGACCCGACTGTCTTCCTCTCTCCCACAGCTATGTTTGTGGCCGGGTGCCCCTGGAGGGGGAGCACGCAGTGTCCGCCGGAACCATTGAGGCCTTCCATGCCTGGTGGGCACCGCAGGGACTGGGGTGCTTTATAAGCCCCTTTAATCACACTTTGATTTGATGTTGGTAAGTTTCCTTTACAGTTTGTCTTTTGTTTTTGCAGTTTCCTTTTAAGGGGCTACTTTTACTTTGTCCCTGATTTTGTTAATTTAGTTTAATTGTTATGACTCAAAAGAGTTACAATACTGGCACCTATTGGCAATGTGGAAAATTGCCCAATCATGTCCTGTCCACAAATCCAACCCGGCCAATTACCGCAACATCAGTCTATCCTCGATCATCAGCAAAGTGATTGAAGGGGTTGTTGATAGTGCTATCAAGCCACACGGTCTCAGCAGTAACCTGCTCACTGATGCTCAGTTTGGGTTCTGCCAGAACCACTCAGCTCCTGACCTCATTACAGCCTTGGTTCAAACATGGACAAAAAAGCTGAACTCCCGCGGTGAGGTGAGGGTGACTGCCCTTGACCTCAAGGCAGCATTTGACCAAGTGTGGCATCAAGGAGCCCTAGCAAAACTGAAGTTAATGGGAATCAGGGTGAAAACTCTCCATTGGTTTGGGTCATACCTAGCACAAAGGAAGGTGGTTGTGGTTGTTGAAGGTCAATCATTTCAGTCCAAGGACATCACTGCAGGAGTTCCTCAGGAAAGTGTCCTAGGCCTACCTATCTTCAGCTGCTTCATCAATGACCTACCTACCCTCCTTCATAAGGTCAGAAGTGGGGATGTTCACTGATGACTGCATAATGATCCATACATTTGCAACTCTTCAGGTACTGGAATAGACTGTGTCCATATGCAGCAAGACCTGGACACTATTCAGGCTTGAGTTGATAAGTGGCAAGTAACATTCATGCCACACAAGTGCCAGGCAATGATCATCTCCAACAAGAGAGGATCAACCAACTCTCCTGGGCATTCAGTGGGATTATCATCATTGAATTCCCCACTATTAACATTCTGAGGGTTACCACTGACCAGAAACTGAACTGGACCAGCTATGTAAGTACCTGGGCTACAAGAGCAGGTCAGAGGCTGGCAATTCTGCAGCGAGTAACTCACCTCCTGACTCCCCAAAACCTGTCCACCATCTACAAGGCACAAGTCAGGAGTGTAATGGAATAACCTCCACTTGCCTGGATAGGCGCAGCTCCAACAACACTCAAGAAGCTCAAAAGCATCCAGGACGAAGCAGCCCGCTTCATTGGCACCCCATCCACAAACATTAACTATTCTGTCCCTCTGCCATGGACACACACATTAGCAGCAGTGTGTCCCATCTTGAAGATGCACTGCAGCAAATCATCAAAGCTCCTTCAACAGCACTTTTCAACCCCACAACCTCTACTACCTAAAAGGACAAGGGCAGCAGATAGATGGGAACACCACCGCCTGCAAGCTCCCCTCCAAGCCACTCACCATCCTGACTTGGGAATATATCGCCGTTCCTTCACTGTCGCTAGGTCAAAATTCTGAAACTCCCTCCCTAACAGCACTATGGATGTACCTACACCACAGGGACTGCAGCGGTTCAAGAAGGCGGCTCACCACCTTCTCAAGGGCAATTAGGGATGGGCAATAAATGCAGGCCTAGCCAGCAATGCCCACATCCTATAAACAATTAAAAAATAGTAAAACAGTATACTAATGCACCTTCCTCTAGCCATCCTATAGAATTAGTCCTTCTAAAATGTTCTATCACTATTGCTGAAACTCAAAGGCTCACTGATCTCATAACAATTGATGTCACCCATTGATTTCTCACTTGCCTTACAATGAACGCTATAGAACAGGACAACTGGGGAAACTGCAGGATTGAATTGGGAAAAATGCGTCGAAGAATAACAATCCAAATTGGGCAAGAATCAAACTGACATCAACAAAATTATCGAGGAATCAGTCAAGGGAAATCACAGGACTCAACTGAGGCTCAACCATCTGCAAGACCAGAGCAATTAAGAGAACAGTAGCATCCAATAGTGAGACAGGTTGAACCAGAAAACACTGCAACTCGCAGAACAAATCATTTCAAAGAGCAGTTGTATTCACCAGACTCATGGGGTCTGGACAATATTATTTTGCAGTAATTCTGCTAATAAAAAGGAATCTAGAAAATTAACCTTTACTAAATTATGCCATTTACGGACTGTTAACACACTAGTAGTGAGTTTCCATGATCTTTCTGCAACTTTGACAATCCACCTGCCCATGCCCGGTGGAGATTGTTTGCACAGGAGCACTTGGTGACACAGTCTGGGTACTCCCTGCTTTTAGGTTATTGCTGCGCTCTGGGAGAGTTAGACCCATATAAAAAGAGACAAATGGGAGCCCCCAGTTACCTGATTCAGGCGAAAGCGAATTGTTTGAGAGCATTGAGGAGTCCTCAAATTTCCCTTGCTCATGTTTGACTACACAAATGTTTTCCACCTGTTTTTTTTCTCCTCAGTTTTGATCACTGTGACCCTGTCCCCACACTCCCAAATTCTTCAACCTCCTCCCCCACCCAACATACATGATTCTCAACGAGGCATGGTGTTCCCCATGATCAAACATTTCAGTGCCTTCCTTCTGAAGGAGGAGGAGGTGGAGATCTGTTAAATAAGATGGCATGCCAGAAGACACTGGCAATGATTTCCAGAGTTACCCCTCAGCATGTGGTATGCTTGACACTCCTGGGTGGCTGCTGCCTGGCACACAGTGGCCTGTTCCTTCTATATTTCATCGCTTCCAGGAGGGCTTGCAGGTCTTCCTATAGGAATTCATGGTCTTTGACAAGATGCTAACAGCTATGGTACTCCGTGGGACAATCGGGCTGTAAGGTTTTGATAGAGTGGATACAGAGTGAATGTTTCCTCCAGTGTGGAGGAGCATCACTAGAAGCCATCCATGTAAGATAGTCACCAAGAAATGCAAAAGGGAATTCAAAAGAAACTTATTTACCCAAAGGTAGGTAAAGATGGGTCGGTGCTTAACCCCTGCTCTTCCTCATATATATTAATGGCTTAAGCCATGGTGTACAGGGCACACTTTCAAAATTTGCAGATGATACAAAACTTGGAAGTATTGTTGACTGTGAGGAGAATAGTGTTGAACTTCAAAAGGACAGAGACAAGTTGTTGGAATGGGTGGACAAGTGGCAGGTGAAATTTAATGCATAGAAGCGTGAAGTGATATATTTTAGTAGGATGAAAGCAGAAACACAATATAAAATCAAGAGCACAAATCTAAAGGAGCAGAGGGACCTGAATATATATGTGCACAAATCATTGAAGATGACAGGACAGGTTTAGAGACTGCTTAATAAAGCATTTAACATCCTGGCTTTATTAATAGAGGCATTGAGTAGAAAAGCAAGGAAGTTATGTTAAACCTTTATAAAAGAGTGGTTTGACTTTAACTGGAGTATTGCGTCCAGTTCTGGGTGCCACACTTTAGGAAGGATGTGAAGGCATGAGGGAGGGTGCAGATAAGATTCATGAAATTGGTTCCAGGGATGAGAAACTTCAGCCATATAGATACACTGGGACTTGGGACTATTCTCCTTCGAGAAGAGAAGGTTTAGAGGAGATTTGATAGAGATATTCAAAGTCATGAGCGGTCTGGACAAAGTAAATTGTTCCCATTGGTGGAAGGATCAAGAACCTGAGAGCACAGATTTAAGGTAATTGGCAAAAGAAGCAATAACGACATGAGGAGAAACTTTTTTACACAGTTAATGGGTAGGATTTGCAATGCACTGCCTGGCAGTCTGGTGGAGGCAGGTTCAATTGAGACATTCAAGAGAGGTTTGGATTATTATCTGAAAAGGAAAAATGTGCAGGGTTGCAGGGAAAAGGCGGGAAGTGGCACTGGGTAAATTGCTCCTTCAGAAAACCAACAGAGGCACGATGGCCTCCTTCTGTGCTACAGCCATTCTGTGATTCTGTGAATGTGGTACTCACGACCACTGGGAGTGTTTGGAGCAAATAGCACAAATGCATTTAAGGGGAAGCTAGACAAGCATTTGAGGGGGAAGGGAATAGATGGTTGTAATGGTAGATTTAAATGAGGAAAGATGGGAGGAGGCATGAGTGAAGCTTAGACATTTAGGGGGAGGCGATGGCGTAGTGGTATTATCACTGGACTAGTAATCCAGAGACCCAGGGGAATGCTCTGGGGGCCCAGGTTTGAAATCCTGCCACGGCAGATGGTGGAATTTGAATTCAACTAAAAAAATCTGGAATTAAAAGTCCAATGATGACCATGAAACCATTGTCGATTGTTGTAAAAACCCATCTGGTTCACTAATAGCCTTTAGGGAAGGAAATCTGCCGTCCTTACCTGGTCTGGCATGCATGTGACTCCAGACCCACAGCAATGTGGCTGGCTTTTAAATGACCTAGCAAGCCACTCAGTTGTAACAAGCCGCTACAAAGACACAAAAAAAGGAATGAAACCGGATGGATCACCAGACATCGACCTAGGCACCAGAAACGATAAAGGCAGTCTCAGCCCTGCCAACCCTGCAAAATCCTCTTTACTAACATATGGGGCTAGTGCCAAAATTGGGAGAGCTGTCTCACAGACTAGTCAAGCAACAGCCTGACATAGTCATCCTCACGGAATCATACCTTACAGATAATGTCCCAGGCTCCACCATCACCATCCCTGGGTATGTCCTGTCCCACCGGCAGGACAGACCCAGCAGAGGTGGTGGCACAACGGTATACAGTCGAGAGAGAGTTGCCCTGGGAGTCCTCAACATTGACTCTGGACCCCATGAAATTTCATGGCATCAAATCAAACATGGGCAAGGAAACCTCCTGCTGATTACCATGTACTGCCCTCCCTCAGCTGATGAATCAGTGCTCCTCCATGTTGAACATTACTTGGAGGAAGCACTGAGGGTGGCAAGGGCACAGAACGTTCTCTGGGTGGGGGACTTCAATGTCCATCACCAACTTGACCTCATCCTCACCAACCTGCCTGCCGCAGATGCATCTGTCCATGGCAGTACCGGCAGGAGTGACCAACGCACACAGTCATTGTGGAGATGAGGTCCCGATGGATATCCTCCGTCGTGTTGTGTGGCACTACCACCATGCTAAATGGGATAGATTTTGAAGAGATCTAGCAACTCAAGACTGGGCATCCATGAGGCGCTGTGGGCCATCAGCCGCAGCAGAATTGTACTCGAAAACCATCTGTAACCTCATGGCCCATCATATCCCCCACTCTACCATTACCATCAAGCCAGGGGATCAACCCTGGTTCAATGAAGAGTGCAGGAGGGTATGCCAGGAGCAGCACCAGTCATACCTAAAAATGAGGTGTCAATCTGGTTATGCTATAAAACAGGACTACTTGCCTGCCAAACAGCATAAGCAGCAAGTGATAGGCAGAACTAAGCAATCCCACAACCAACGGATCAGATCTAAGCTCTGCAGTCCTGCCACATCCAATCGTGAATCGTGGTGGACAATTAAGCAACTCACTGGAGGAGGAGGCTCCACTAATATCCCCATCCTCAATCATGGAGGGGCCCAGAACATCAGTGCAGCAGATAAGGCTGAAGCATTCGCAACAATTTTCAGCCAGAAGTGCCAAGCAGATGATCCATTTCGGCCTCTTCCGGAGGTCCCCAGCATCACAGATGCCGGTCTTCAGCCAATTCGATTCACTCCACGTGATATCAAGAAACAGCTGAAGGCACTGGTTACTGCAAAGGCTATGGGCCTTGACAATATTCCGGCAATAGTACTGAAGATTTGTGCCCCAGAACTTGCCGCGCCCCTAGCCAAGCTGTTCCAGTACAGCTACAACACTGGTATCTACCTGGCTATGTGGAAAGTTGCCCAGATATGTCCTGTACACAAAAAGCAGGACAAATCCAACCCAGCCCCAACTCCTGGCATACCTTCCTGCACTTGATCGTCAGTAAAGTAATGGAAGGGGTCATCAACAGTGCTATCAAGCGGCACTTGCTTAACAATAACCTGCTCACTGATGCCCAGTTTGGGTTCCTCCAGGGTCACTCAGCTCCTGACCTCATTACAGCCTTGGTTCAAATATGGACAAAAGAGCTGAACTCCCGAGGTAAGGTGAGAGTGACTGCCCTTGACCTCAAGGCAGCATTTGACCGTGTTTAGCATCAAGGAGCCCTAGCAAAACTGGAGTCAATGGGAATCAGGGGGAAAACTCACAGCTGGTTGGAGTTACACCTAGCACAAAGGAAGATGGTTGTGGTTGTTGTAGGTCAGTCATCTCAGCTCCAAGACATCACTGCAGGAGTTCCTCAGGGTAGTGTCCTAGGCCCAACCATCTTCAGCTGCTTCATTAATGACCTTCCTTCCATCATAATGTCAGAAGTGGGGATGTTCACTGATGATTGCTCAATGTTCAGCACCATTCATGACTCCTCAGGTACTGAAGCAGCCCATGTCCAAATGCAGCAAGACCTGGACAATATCCATGCTTGGGCTGACAAGTGGCAAGTAACCTTCACGCCACACTAGTGTCAGGCAATGACCATCTCCAACAAGAGAGAATCCAACCATCGCTCCTTGATGTTCAGTGGCATTACCATCACTGAATTCCCCACTATCAACATCCTGGGGGTTACCATTGACCAAAAACTGAACTGGACGAGCCATATAAATACTGTGGCTACAAGAGCAGGTCAGAGGCTAGGAATCCTGCAATGAATAACTCACCTCCTGACTCCCCAAAGCCTGTCCACCATCTACAAGGCACAAGTCAGGAATGTGATGGAATACTCCCCACTTGCCTGGATGAGTGCAGCTCCTATAACATTGAAGAAGCTTGACACCATCCAGGACAAAGCTTGATTGGCACTACATCCACAAACATTCATTCCCTCCACCACCGATGCACAGTATCAGCAGTGTGTACCATCCACAAGATGCACTGCAGGGATTCAGCAAGGCTCCTCAGACAGCACCTTCCAAACCAATGACCACTACCACCTAGAAGGACAAGGGCAGTAGATAAATGGGAACACTACCACCTTGGAAGTTCCCCTCCAAGTCACTCACCATCCTGATTTGGAACTATATCGCCGTTCCTTCACTGTCGCTGGTTCAAAATCCTGAACTCCCTAACAGCACAGTGGGTGTACCTACACCACATGGGCTGCAGCGGTTCAAGAAGGCAGCTCACCACCACCTTCTTAAGGGCAACTAGGGATGGGCAATAAATGCTGGCCCAGCCAACGAAGCCTACATCCCGTGAATGAGTAATTTTTTTAAAATAAGCGTGCATTGGTTGGGTCAAATGGCCTGTTTCTGTGCCATGTACCCTGTGTAAACCTAGAAATTGTTCATTGTTCTGGCAAAAGGCACTCAGGTGAGTGGGTAAGATGCAAAGTGGTAGGAAAGAATCTCTTCAGCCTTCCCTTGTTGTTCCCAGGTATTCTAATGAAAGCTGCATGCAATCGGACAGTCTTTGTACAGAGGTTTCTTTGGGTCTAAACTGCTCACTGCAATTTTAGAATGCAGTTTTGTTCTTAATGTTAGCTGTGGCTAAGCCAGTAATGCTCTTGCCCTCTAAGCCAACAGATTGTAGGTTCAAATCCCACTTGAGTGATTAAAGCACAAAAATCTGGACTCATACTCCAGTGGTATGCTCTACTATTGCAGGTGCCATCTTTTGGTTGAGATGTTAAACTGAAGCTTGGCCTGTTCTTTAAAGTGGTCATAAAAGTTGCAGTGGTGTTATTTTGAAGGGAGCAAAGAAGGTTTCCCAGCGTCTTGGCCAATATTTACCCCTCAATCAACATTACTAAAACAGATTATCTGGTCATTATCAGGTTGCTATCTGTGGGGCCTTGCTGTGTGCAAATTGCCTACCGTATTTTGTATTTGACATCAGCAATTAAACTTCAAATAGTACTTCATTGGCTGCAAAGCACTTTGGGATGCCCTGAGTTTGTGGAAGGCGATATATAAATGCAATTCTTTCATCTTTCAGTTCACACATTACCCTGGAAACTTGCACGTCACTGTCTCTGTTAGTGAATAACATAACTTTTTGGCACAACAACAGTGCAATAAACATAGAGTCACAGAATTGTTACAGCACAGAAGGAGATCATTCAGCCCATTGTGTCTGTGCTGGCTCCCATCAAGGATGGTCAGGGCCATAGGCATCAGGGAAGTGTGATAAGAGAGCCATTTCAGCCTTGGCAAGTAATCAAAGCCCATTTATTTTCTGTCTGATGACTCAGGGTTTATTGTTTCCATTCCCATGGCAGTCAGAACCACGTCCACTTTCCTGGTTCTCTGGGAGAAACTACCTATTTGAGCTGCTGGTGTTTCTGATGAGTTCGAGAGACGTACCAGCTCTTCAGCCAGATAGGCAGGGTTGCATTTCTAGAACCTGTGACTGGGCGTATTGGATTGAATGGGTGCACTGAATATGAGAAAATAAGGTGGGGCACAAATGCCAGCAAGGAAACATTGGATGAACTGTCTAATTTTCCTGTAGTTGCTGCACCTAGACGATCATTTCTGCCCAGGCTCAGGATCATAATGAGCACTGTGGAAACATCCCATGCCCTCTCACTTTGAAGCGATGCACCTCTGTAGTTTCTGTTGCTTTCTCTGATTGGGCCATTAGAACATGCATAGATATCCTGAAAGTCCTCTGCTGGTTTAATACGGGTTTCAGATCTCCAAATCACAGACTCACCCCAAACATAACACATTGTTTTTTTTTGCTATCAATTGCTCTACGATAGAGAAAACAAAAGCCAGAGAACCTTGGTAACATCTCACACCCACAGTCACTACTGCTAATTAGTGGCCTCTGATAATGCCATCATTTCTAATAATTGACAATAGCTGACAATTTGTTTCAACCATTAAAGTAAAGTGTAGTATCAGGTTGTTTCAATTTTAAAAATATACAATTTTCACCTGAACTTTGCCACACTGCTTTTCAACAGCAACAAAATCCCATTGGGCCTTATTTGAAACCATGGCTTACAGATGGTTTCTGACAGAATATTGGCTGACAGCTGTTTTCCTATAGTTACCAGTAAATGTAATTCAGTCACTGTAATGGAAACTGAAGACTATCGGACGCTCGGATAACTGGGATCAGCAGTTAAAAGGACTGTGAATTCAGACTGAATCTGCCACTGTAACTCCTGATAGATGCAGCTTGGTGCTTTGAACTACTTTATCTCTAGGATGGGCAGCAAAGCCTTGCATGTACCAGCTGACTTCTGACTGAAAATTTCACAGCTACTTCTTACCCACTATCTGTTTTTGGAATCCGATGCCATGAATGTACACTTCAGCTGCGCACACGCAGGACAACATTGAGGAAAATTTCCAGAAGTTGTTGGAATGATGAGGATAATGTTCACTTCTCTAACAGTATTGGTTAAAAGAAGTCCAAAAACCAAGCATAGTCTGATGACCTGCCCATAATTACCCTTTTTTAATTGAATTCTGTAGAGTGTACATTCATATATTTTATGCCATCATTACATATTTGTAGTGAGAGGTGTGTCCCTATTTCATGACATGACTCTACCTATACTTGCAATGCTTTTGATTGAAGGGCTCAAAACCATTTGCTTGTTCCTGATCTTTGCTGATCAGTTGAGCTTGAGGAAATGGGAAGTCCTGCTTACTAGTAGTCATTTGACTGTCTGGGTCTCTGTGCTGAGAAGGGATGGATTCTGTGCCAAACAAGCCCCCGAATAACTGTCCCCAAACTGCTTGATAACTCTCCATTCCACGGGCAGACCATCCTACTTTACCCATGTGAAAGAAAAGCAGCTATCGTGTTATTGTTAGCTGTGTGATGACACTGTCACCCCTAAGTTAGAAACTCATGTGTTCAAGGCTCATTGCAGATACTTCAGCAAGCAATCCAGCCACATACTGAGAGAGTACGGCACTGGACGATGTGACATCTTGTAGGTGAGACATTAAATCAAGGCCTTGTCTGCTCCTTCAGCTGATGTGAAAAAATCCCATGACATCACTTGAAAAAGAACAGATAAATTGTCTTGGCCCAATCCATCCCTCAGCCAAAATAATCTAAAAATGGGTTATTTGCTCATTTATTTCAGTGCTTTTTGTGGGACCTTGCTGTAGACAAGTTGATTGCTGTGTTTTACTAGAGATAGGTCTTCAAAAGCACAAGTCTTTCTTCTTTCAGTTCATACACGTTACCTTACCCTGGAAACTGGTGAATGGTGCGATATGAATGCAGTTTTACTTTTCTTTCCAGTTGCTGTAAGGAAAACACCTGGAAAATGATTTACCCTGAGTGCAAGAGTTTTTATTAATGGTATTTTATTCAAGAAACACATTTGCAGCCCGAAGGCTGAATTGCAGGTGACTTACATTGGAATGTTCATATATAGATTAAGTAATCATATTAAAATCATAAAGTTAACAGGGAAGTGTGGAACAGGAGATTATAATAAGTGTAAAGTTGAATTAATAGCCCAAATCTTCCAGCGTCTGGATAGTCAGAGACTGGGCATACTGCCCAAGGTGCGATACAGGACCCCTCGGAAGTGGGAATTTCCCAGGACTAGCACCCCGCCCCCAAACCAAGGACCCTGCCCGACTCTCCCCCAACCCGAGCTGACTACCCATGACCCAACTCTCCCCCAACCGCACCCCCACCAACCCCACCAGCCTGACCTGACCACGCCACCCCACCCAGCTGCAGCCTACCTGACTGCCTGCCTACACCCTGACCCATTTACCTCACCCACCTTCCCCCCATACCCACTTACCTCTCACCGTGGCTTTGCAAAGAAGCTTTGGGATAATTAAACTCTTTACTTCCTAGAATACAGCAGCGAGTGCCATAAAAAGGGGACATGGCTTCTGTGGGAGTTCTCTTTGTTGATGCTTCCGAGGTTTCCTGCACTGAGTGAGTTCAGAAGGATCCTCCATCGGAAGATTGACCAGAAAAACTGGAGGGACATAAGTGGGTATTTTTTTTGATTGGAAGATTTGGTCCATATTAAAATTACAAACCAGTACACCATTACAGGCACTGAAGTACATTTAAATTGCATCATTTAAGGACTTCACTGAGGGCCCGAACCACATTAGGAATAGGGCTACATCGGTACCTTTCCATCCTGCACTTTACAACGTTGAATTTAGTTGAATTTCTGAGATGCCTTGATTGCCCTGGGGTGGTGGCATAGTCAGTTCTGAAATTGGGTAGATCACATTAGGGAATTTCCAAACTTAATGCAAATATTAACTCTTCTTGTTTGTAGGGTTTTGAGCCCTGTAGCATGAAAGGCGTTGTCGTACGACTGGTACTGAAGGCCTAAGGTCAATCTCAGCACGCACTTCTATATTCCTTTGATCTGGGCGTTTTGCACGTGTGTGAGACCAGGCCAGACGGGCACAGAGTTTTTGACCAACGGACAGATGTAACTGGCATAGATCAACAACAGGTCATGAAGCTGTTTCTATTTTATTCTGCAGTTTAAAGTTGCCATGGGGAATGAAGTATTTCTTTCCCAAGAACCAAATGAGTATACCCTTCAGCATGAGTTATCTTTTAAATGAAAGAAAAAGCAGCTTCTATTACCAGTATTAATGTTCAACTTTAAGGGTAAAGTTCCATTTCTCCAAGTTTCTGCATTGTTGTGCTCTGTGAGTAATGTCAGATTCACATGTGACCGATTCGTTTGCAGAACTCTGCCAAAACATAGCCAAGGACTAGCAAATTCCCAGCTGCCTTTGAAACCTTGAACTCTGTCAACTCACTTCCTCTAAGGGGAAATCACTGAGGAGCAATGGTAGGTTAGATGTTAAATACCTGAAACAAAATAGTAACAGTAAGGGCAACACATTGCCAGTTCAAACTGCCAACATGTGAAGGTTTGAATTTTTTCATTGGTTGGTAAGCCAGTAACTATGAAGGCACAATTCTATGTCACTAAAAGAACAAAAGGGGAGGTAGGATTTTTTTTAAACCAAGAGGATTGTCAGGACAAGGACGACTGCTGCTGCCACTACAATTTCATCCATCAGCTCCATGGTGACCAAAGCAGGAACAAATTCACTACACTGCTGTTGGTTTTGACCTCACCTTGCTGGTTCACTCTCCTGCCTTTACCCTGCAGCCCTGCAAATTTTCTCTCTTCCAAAAATTATCCAATTCCCTTTAGAAAGTTGCAATTTTTAAAAAATTCTTTCACAGGATGTGGGTGCCACTGGCTAGGCCAGCATTTATTGCCCATCCCTAATTGACCTTGAGAAGGTGGTGGTGAGCTGCCTTCTTGAACTACCGCAGTACTGTGGTGTAGGTACATCCAGGAAGGAAGTTACAGGATTTTGACCCAGCGACCGTGAAGGAACGGCAATATATTTCCATGTCAGGATGGTGAGTGACTTGGAGGGGAACTTCCAAGTGGTGGTGTTCCCATCAGTCTGCTGCCCTTGTCCTTCTAGGTAGTAGAGGTCATGGGTTTGGATGGTGCTGTCAAAGTGATTTGCTGCAGTGCATCTTGTAGATGGTACACATTGCTGTCACTGTACATCGGTGGTGGAGGAAGCGAACATTTAAGGAAGTGAATGGGGTGTGAATCAAGCAGGCCTGCTTTGCCCTAGATGGTGTCGAGCTTCTAGAGTGCTCTTGGAGCTGCACTCAACCAGGTAAGAGAAAAGTATTCCATCGCACTCCTAACCTGAGCTGTATCCCTCTCTGTGACAAGCTGTTCTTGACATTGTCTATCCAACATTTTCTTGGTCTTCCTCAGTTTTTTGTTCCATTTAAGCTGCGTTTTTTTTTATTTATATGGCACCATTAACGTAATAAGATGTCCTAAAATGCTTCACAAAAATGTTATTAAATTAAAAAAGAAAAATTGAAACTGAGCCACAAAAAGAAATATTCGGGCAGATGACCAAAAGCTTGGTCAAAGAAGTGGGATTTAAGGTGTGTTTTAAGGATGAACGACAGGTAGAAAGGTGGAGAGGTTTAGCAGGGAAATTTCAGATTTTGGGCTTAGATAGCTGAAGGCAAGGCTGTTAATCGGGGAGTGATTAACATTGGGGATGCCAGAATTAGAGCAGAAGTTAACTGGAAATGAAAAATTTTAAAAGTTTTGATTTCTATTTCCAGCCTTAAATAGGAATAAACAAGCTCTCTACTAGAGCGCAGCTGTATTTAGTTAATTAGGTAGCTAGCTTAATCTGGTTTCTATCAGAGCTGACTCATCTAATTCTCAGCTCGCATAAATGCAGGGCTCTGTGTGACTTGCTTTGGGTGTGATTGTATACAGAGTGAGCAGCTGGGAGTTTGGTGAGTCAGTGAGGGAGTGTTATTCTAGCTTTGGTTGTGTTTAGCATTTAATAAAAATTACTGTTTAAGTTAAATTTAAATTTCTAAATTCAGTCTTAAGCAGGGATAAACAAGCTCTCTACTACAGAGCAGCTGTATTTAGTTAATTAAGCTTAATCTGGTTTCTAGCAGAGTTGATGCATCTGAGTCTCAGCTAGTATAAACACAGGGCTCTCAGTGCAACTTGCTCTTTGCAACTTATTTCACAAACTACTTATTATAAGTAATATAAGTAGAAGTTAAGGTATGGCAGGGTAGCTTGGCCAAATGGAATGTGCATTTTGTGATATGTGGGAAGTCATGGAAGCACCATGTACCCTAGAAAAAAAAATCTGCAGGGAATATCTGGCTGCAGAAGGTTGAGCTCTGTTGTAACTCATGCAGTGACTGGAGTCACTTTGGTGTATCCTTGAGACAGAAAACTACATGGATAGCATGTTTAGAGAGGTGGTAACATAGCAGGTTAGAAGCATGTAGGCAGAGAGGGAATGGGTGACTGTCATGTAGTTTAAGAGAACCAGGCAGGTACTGTAAGAGGTCCCCTGAGTCAATCTTGCTCACTAAACAGTTTTCCATTTTGGATACTGGTGAGGGAGATGGTTCCTCAGAGGAATTCTTACAGGGCATGACAGGATGTAGATAGGATGTTTCCCTGGGCTGGTGAGTCTAGAACCAGGGGGCACCATCTCAGAATAAGGGGCAGGCCATTTAGGATTGAGATGAGAAGGGACTTCTTCCCTCAGAGGGTGGTGAATCTTTGGAATTATCTACCCCCAGAGGGCTGTGGAAGCTCAATCATTGAGCATGTTTGAGATAGAAATCGCTAGATTTCTGGATAGTAATGACATCAAAGGGATAGCACAGGAAAGTGGTGTTGAGTAGATGATCAGCCATGATCTAGTTGAATGGCAGAGCAGGCTTGATGGGCTGAATAGCCTACTCCTGCTCCTATGTTCCTATGTTCTATGCTCCTATCTCAGAAGGTTGCAGGCTAAGAGGAGATTAGAGTTAGGGAGGAGTGAGGCCATGGAGGGATCTGAAAATAAGGAAGAGAATTTTAAAAGCAAGGTGCTGCTTAACCACAAGCTAATGTAGGCCAGCATGCTGGGTGAATGGGATTTGGTGCAAGTTAGGATACAGACAGCAGAGTTCTGGATGGCCTCAAGTTTACAGAAGGTGGAATGTGGGAGGCTAGCCAGGGGAATGTTTGAATAGTCAAGTCTAGTGATAACAAAAGCATGGATGGAAGTGAAGTTGGGCAAAGTTAGAGGTGGAAATAGACACTGTTAGTGATGGAGCAGAAATTTAATCAGATATGTGATAGGGTTCAGATATGACCATATAGTAATTGAAATGGTGGCTAGGGAACAGTCTTCCCAATATTTAATTGGAGAAAATTTCTGCTCATTGTTGGACACTGGGCAAGCAATCTGACAACTTAGAGACAGGAGGAGTTAAGAGAGATGGTGAGGCAAAGCCTGCCATTGCCAGTGTACATGTGGAAACTAATGCTGTTATTTTCACATGATATGCTGAGGGGGAATGTGATGACGAGGAATAAGTGGCGGCCAAGGAGCAGGGCGAGAAGTCATTGCAGGTGATGTTCTGGCTACGATTTAGTAGATTAGAATGGAACCAAGTGACCAATGTTTGCAGGGCCACGAAAGGTACTCTAACCATTTACATTCTTGAAATGTGTGCAAACCACCACAGTCATCTCTCTTTGATCTTCTATTTAAGTGTTGTTACTTGTCCAAACCATGTTTTTATTATAGTATTCCTGATTCTTTGCATCCTGCATGCTCCTGTATACCTGTCAACCAGCTCATCTTTGACGTTTGTATTTTTTGCTTGTCAGCTTTTCTCATGTTCAAACACTCAGATCCATATAACACTTAGCTTTGTTTTACCGAAAAGTCTTTAGCCTTCCATCTACTTGCATGGACATGGAATACCCTGTCAGAAACAGGGTTAAGAAGCAAAATCCATAATAGTCTTTTAAAAGTGATGTGGGAATGCCTGCCTAACACTGTTTTAGCTTCATTAGCTCAATTATCACAGTTCAGATCTAAATTTGAGGGGAGGTGAGATGGTAATTGCAACAAATGGTTTATCAAGATGTGGAAACAGAAAAGTGAAACTAATTTGTGGGCGTCAAATGCTCTTAAAGCTTTCCTTATCTGAGATGAGAATGCAATGCCTGAGCCATTTTTCAGCAACACTTCATAATGCAGCAATAAGCTCATCTCTAAACTGAGAACCAAGATGGCCTCAAATGAATGAAATTTGTGCTGCACAAAAGGGATGCATTATTTCAGTAGGCCATATGTTCCAATGATTGCTGGATCATATCAAACAGCACATCCCTTCAGCTGTTCACAACTGAAGACAAAGTACTGACCATACCCAACCAGCCCGTACTTGCAAAACTCCTCAATATAGTGTCCAACATTAGATGTGATTCCACAATTGGACAGCAGTGCTAAGAATTACACTAACAACCAATTTAAGATTGCCAGTCAGGCATGGGGTGTAATGAGTGTAACAGTAAGCTTATCAGAAAGGCACGACGATAGTCATGGGAGATTTTAATTTACATATAGACTGGAAAAGCCAGATGGGCAAAGATAGCCTTTATGAAGAGTACATTGAATATTTTCAGGATAGTTTCTTAGAACAGCATGTTCTGGAGTCAACCAGAGAGCAGGCTATGCTAGTCCTAGTATTATGCAATGAGGTGGGAGTAATTAATGATCTCATAGTGAAGCACCCCTAGGCAGCAACAACCATAATATGATTGCATTTTACATTCAGTTTGAGGGAAAGAGGAGTGGGTCTGAGGCTAAGTTTTTAAACTTAAAAAAAGGGCAATTATGAGGGCATGAAAGCTGAGCTGGCCAAAGTGAATTGGCAAATTAGTTTAAGGGATAGGTCAATAGAGATGCAGTGGCTAATATTTAAGGGGACACTTCAGAATGCACAGAATACATACATTCCAACAACTGAGAAAAGTCCAAGGGATGAACTCACCATCTGTTCTTAACTAGAAAGGTTAAAGATAGTGTCAAACCTAAAGAAAAAGCATATAATTATGCAAAGATAGGTGGAAGGCCAGAAGGTTGGACAGAATATAAGGAACAGCAAAGAATGACTAAAAGACTAATAAGGAGGGGAAACTCAGAGAATGAGAGATAGCAAACTAGAAATATAAAAATATATAGTAAAAGTTTTTATAAATATTTAAAAGAGAAAAGAGTTAACAAAGTGAACATTGGTCCTATAGAATATGAGTCTGGAGAATTGATAATGGAAAACAAGGTGATAGCAGATAAATTGAACAGGTATTTTCCATCAGTTTTCACTAAAGAGGATACAAGTCACATCCCAGAAGCAGCTATAAACCAGGAAATGGAAATGGAAGTGGGGAAGGAAGTCAGGAAAATTACAGTCACCAGAGAAGTGGTACTGAGTAAATTGTTGGAACTGCGAGCTGACAAGAGCCTGGGTCTTGATGGATTTCATCCTGGGGTCTTAAAATAAGTGTCTAGTGCGATAGTTGATGCATTGGTTTTAATTTTCCAAAACTCCCTAGATTCGGGGAAGGTCCCATTAGATTGAAAGATAGCAAATGTAACTCCATTATTCAAAAAGGGAGGGAGACAAAGTGGGAAATGACAGGCCAATTAGCATAACATCTGTCATAGGGAAAATGTTAGAAGCTATTATTGAAGAAGAAGATAAGCTCAAGGTCATTAGGCAGAGTCAGTATGGTTTTGTGCAAGGTAAATCATGTTTAACCAACTTACTGGACTTCTTTGAGGAAGTAACATGTGCTGCGGATAAAGGGGAAACATTGGATGTACTGTACTTAGATTTCCAGAAGGCATTTGGTTAAGTGCCACATCAAAGGTTATTGTGGAAAATAAAAGCTCATGGTACAGGGGGTAACATATTGGCATGGATAGAAGATTGGCTAGCTAACAGGAAGCAGAGAGTAGGCAAAAATGGGTCTTTTTCAAGTTGACAAGATGTAACGAGTACCACAGGGGTCAGTGCTGGGACCTCAACTTTTTACAATTTATACAAATAACTTGGATGAAGGGGCTAAAGGGATGGTTGCCAAATTTTCTGATGACACAAAGATAGGTGGAAAGTCAGTTGTGAAGGGGGCATAAGGAGGCTACAAACAGATTTAGATTGGTTAAGTGAATGGGCAAAGATCTGGCAGATGGAGTATAATGTAGGAAAATGTGAAATTGCCCATTTTGGAAGGAAGACTAAAAGGGAAGCATAATATCTAAATGGTGAGAGATTGCAGAGCTCTGAGGTGCAGAGGGATCTGGGTGTCTCAGTGCATGAATCACAAAAGGCTAATATGCAAGTACAGCAAGTAATTAGGAAAGCTAATAGAATGTTATCATTTATTGTGAGGGGAATTGAATACAAAATTAGGGAGTTTATGCTTCAGTTGTACAGGGCGTTAGTAGAACCACAATTGGAGAACAGTGTACAGTATTGGTCACTTTATTTAAGGGTGTAAATGCATTGGAAGCAATTCAGAGAAGGTTTACCAGACTAATACCTGGAATGGATGGGTTGTCTTATGAGGAAAGGTTGGATAGACTGGACTTGTATCTGCTGAAGTTTAGAAGAGTAAGAGTGACTTGATTGAAACCTATAAGACCCTGAGGGGTCTTGGCAGGGTTGATGTGGAGAGGATGTTTCCTCTTGTGGAAGAACCTAGAACTAAGGGTAACTATTTAAAAATAAGGGGTCGCCCATTTAAAGCAGAGATAAGGCAAAAATTTTTCACTCAGAGGGTCGTGAGTCTTTGGACCTCTTCCTGAAAAGGTGGTGGAAGCAGAGCCTTTGAATATTTTTAAGGCAGAGGTGAATAGATTCTTGGTAAGCAAGCAGGTGATAGGTTATCGGGGGTAGGTGGGATGCAGATTTGAGGTTACTATCAGATCAGCCATGATCTTATTAAATGGCAGAGCAGGCTTGAGGGGCTGAATGGCCTACTCCTGCTCCTTGTTCATATGTTCATGCGTTCGTATGTAAGGCATTTCACTGATTTTTCCCACCCCAAACTAATGGCCAAAATGTCATACTGGTACCATACTGACCAAAGAAGTCGCCCAGGGTCATGGGCACTTTTTTTATTATCAGCAATTGATCCTTTTGGGGATGAGCCATTTCCAAGAACTTTAGGACTCCTGCCAGCCAGCAAATAACTAAGGTGTTTGGATGCCTTGTCAAGTATAATTCATAGGGCAGCCACACCCACCTAAACCAAGACAGAAGACTTGTGCAAAAGACCTGCCCTCACCCGCTACTAGAAAATGGCAGGAAATAAAAAATCGAGCAAAATCTAAGCCCAACTGGGCTCCACGCATTTTTGATGAGTCGCTGAGTGAATTCAAGACAGAGATGGAAAGTGCAGTTGAGGTAGAAGATCAAGTATGATCTTATTGAATGGCATAGCAGGCTCAAAGAACTGAAATATCTGTTCCTGCTCCTGTTTCTTATGTTCCTTCCAAAGAAAGAGAATAATATCTACATAAGAATCCAGTTTTTCTTGGACATAGTGCAAATATTCAATGATTCTTCCCTAAGTGCAGTACCGTGTGGGGAAAATAGATGTTTTACTTGCCAGCCGCAATGGCGGCATTTCACGCTGTATCATCCCAATGCCGCCTCATTAATCATGTATTCCTGGGAATCATGCCGTTTCAATGGCAGGCGGACTCCAATTCACCCAGCACGCCACCACCTCACTGTTTTATCACACCAGGGGGCCACATTTAAAGTGCAGCCTTGCACACACCTCTCAGTGCTTCCAGCCCAGGACTGCTGTAAAGAAAACAAGGCCCCAAATGGCAAGAAGACTGCAGCACCCGCCAGTTTATTAATGAATCCCTTGAGCACCTTTTGGATGCTATGGAGGCCCGCTGATATCCTCTACCCCTGCTCTAGCCGCAGGAGAAACAACAACATTACCACTCGGGCTTGGTTGATGATGGGAGTGGTGATCAGTACCAATGCTGCACAGAAGAGGTTGGTCGTCTAATGCACGGAGAGGATGAATGATCTCATCCGTGCTGCCAGGGTAATGCAACCATCTCAACATTCTAAACTCACACATTAAAGCCCATCACCCATTCACTGACATCTCACTCACTGCCAGTTCAAGGGACATCACCACTCACTCTCTCAAACACACCCCCACATCTTCATATGGCCTCATCTCCTCTGGACACTGCCTCCTCATCCCTCACCATTTTGAGGCCACTTGTACTCATCAACGTGCGCCCTCACACACACCCTGGGATACCCCCTTCCCCAGTACAGCCCTCATCCTGCAGCCTCTTCCCTTGCGTAAGGTCACTTCCCCAAGCAAGCCCTAGACATGCAGCCGTTGAAAAGCCAACCCCACCTTATGGCTGGTCTGGTAAGCAGAGATCTGCCCGTGAGTCCCCTAAAAGTGATGTGGTGTTGTCAGCGAAGCCTGGGGCTGATGACTGCGAGTGCTGCCTGAAGCAAGGTGGGCAAACAAACCTCAAAGTCCCGCGTGAAGTGCAGCTTGCCAGGTGCCCTCATGCTGACACGCTCAGATGATCCAGCCTGGGGAGATGATTCCAGCGAGCTGGGCTTATAATGATATGCAGATCTTTCACAACGAAGCTCCCGACATCTGACAGTGGGAAACATGGTCCGCCATTGATGAGCAGAGTGGACGATTGCAAACTGGTTGCACGATGTCATGAAACCGATTTTTGGCCTTCTCGCCATATTGTCCACTCATGCCGCCAAACACGCCTGCCGCCAATGAGCACGGAAAATTCCACCCATAGTTTATTACAGTAGTCACAAATTATTTTTGCTATGAGGAATTAGCAAAGTTTAATGATGACTGTGAAAAAACAATATTGTCACGGCTACAATTTGCTTGCTTTATTGTTTGATTCATTTGCATGAAAGTTAAAGTCCAAAGCATAATGTAGTTTTCTTCTGCTGGTTTCTGAAGACAAGAAGCATCACCTGAAAAACACAGTAACCGAGATAAATAGAAAAGCTCTGAAGAAGAGTCATACAGACTCAAAAATTTAACTGTTTCCTTCTTCACATATGCTTTCAGACCTGCTGAGTTTTTCCAGCATTTTCTGTTTTTATTTTATGTTATATTAAATTGAAAATGCTCCTTGTTTGATCTCTGAGCACATTACAAACCTACCGAAATATCTGGTCACGTAATAACATTCTCCAGAACATAGGGAGCTAGGGCTTACGTGCAAGAATAGCCTGAAACATGAAAGCCCACAAAATGCAGAGTAAAAGAAAGTGTCAAGAAAACTCAATTATTTACCAATGAATACATTTTACAACTGTGCACCTGTCAGCGAGGATCAGGATCTGGTAACCCCACACGTTTTTATCCATGCCTAATTTACAATCCACAAAAACTTTCCAATTTTTTCATCTATTAAAATCAAGCGTATACCCGTAGTGCTAACCAATGTTCCCTTTAAAATGTCATTACTGTGCACAGTCAGTGTTTATTTGCAGTATGCGATCCCTTTAAATTATTTTGCACATCCGCACACACAGTATTTAATGCTGCTGTGCGGTCAGGCACACACTCAAATGGGAACATGACTGCCAATCTTTTAAATTTGTTGCAGTAACAAAAACAAATTGCATTTATGTAACATCTTTAATATTGTAAAATGTTCCAAGGTACTTACACTTTACAGGTGTAATGATCCCAGCTGATGCTACTACTGGAGAAGTCAGATCCTAGAGTGAAATCTGGCTTGATAGATCCTAACTTTTATTTTAAAGAAAGCATGGATGTAAGTTACTGAACAAATTCACAGGAGTCTGCTGATGAACTTTTAACAAAAGGAATAAAACATTTATTAAACATGAAAAATGAACTATATTACACCAGATAAAGAGGTTGGAAGGATCTCAATACAAACAGAAGAAAATGATTCAAATATTCACTATTCCACCACCCCAGATATCTCTTTACAGGGGTATACACATTCTGAAAGATCAAACAATTTACCATATCTACCTTATACTCTAAAATTCAGGGCAAGCACGCAGTACATGTGAACAAACTGGTGAACTGTGGTCAGACACTCCGCACTCCAAAGTAAATGACAGATGCAACCAAAGCAGAATCTGTGCATTTCTCAACAACCAACCCAGGCACTTGTCACACCATCAGGCAACTAGTCTCACCAAAACTGTCTTTCTCACGAGGGTTTCCAATCTCCTCGTTTGAAACTCACCTGGGAATTCCCTCCCACAGGTCGCTCTCACTTCAAGCAGTCCTTATCCCCAGGGTTTCAATGTCGTCTTCTAAGATTCTTTTCCCCTGTATGCTTCCAAGCACAATTTCATATCTTCGGCCTTGCCAAGCAGAACACCACTGCCCTCAAGGCCCACGATAAGGAGGAGCCAGCCTTCGGATGCCGCCTCTCGATTTTTCAGAGCCGCTTCTCAAGCCTACTTCAGCTCAAGTCTGATCCTCGCAGCTCTCTCTCTAATTCAGAGCCTGTCGCTCTGCTCTATTTTCTCAACTTTACTGAACAGGATCTGTTTCTGATCTCTGTCCTTGTCCCTTACCTGGGACCTTCTTCTGGTGCCTGTTTCTTCCCCACTAGCTGGTTTGGGATCTTCTTTGTTCTATGTCCCCTTCCCCGTGTCCTGCTCCCAGGGACACATTCTCTTGAATGACGCTCCTCTTAAGCACACCTGTTTCAGTTTTCTTCTTTTCCCTCTGCGCAGCTTGAAAATGTGAAAATGGACGAACTGCGCATGTACAGCCCTGTCCCGGCTATGCATGCACAGGAGTCCCGACGCCCACCAGGAACCATATTTCTCAAACTCCAAACTCCCATTCTAAACTCAAGGTAAATATCGGAGTTTGTTACACAGGAACATCAGCAAACAAAATTTGACACTGAGCCACATAAGGGGGATGTTAGAACGAGTGATCAAAAGCTTGGTTAAAAAAGTTAATGTTAAGGAGCGTCTTAAAGGAGGAGTGAGGTTTAAGGTGATAATCCTACATTAATGGGGAGGTGGTGGCATAGTGGTAACGTCAGATAGTAATCGAGAGACCCAGGCCAATGCTTTGGGGACATGGGTTCAAATCCCACCAGCATAGCTGGTGGAATTTAAAATAAATTAGTAAATCTGGTATTTAATGGTGACTATAACAACTGTCATTGATTACTGTAAAACCCCTTTAGAGAAGGAAATCTCCATCATTACCCAGCCTGGCCTACTTGTGACTCCAGATCCACAGCAATGTGGTTGACTCTTAACTGCCCTCTGAAATGACCCAGCAAGCCACTCTGTTCAAAGTCAATTAGGGATAGGCAACAAACACTGGCCTTGGCAGCAATGCCCTGGTCCCATGAAAGAATGAAGTAAATGCAAATGTATACAAGGATACAGTGTCAATGATTAAATAAAGAGACATGAAGAAGAAAAAGTAATGTTATTGTGTTTCTTATCAATTAATTAAAATTGCATTTAGGAAAACATTTGATAAAATCACTAAATATCTTCCTTCACAAGACAAAAATTCTGCTATTGCCAGAAACCTAATTGCAGCAGGCTAATCTATCAAAATGTCACACTATTCAATCCACAAGACAACTCATATCCTCCAAAGTATGATCATTAACAGGCCATAACATTGTTTTGAAATTTATCTCAAGCTTAGAGAATGATGCATTCCTTTTTTCTGAATCCTGCTGTTAGCTTCCTCCTCTCTCTAATAGATCCAGACTATTAATTTGTACATACCAATTCACCACATCGTTGTTCTCCACCTTCCTTCTGTTATATTCTCAAAGAATGATAATGTAATATTGAATGGATAATTGTACTCACTTAATCATCACATACCATATGCTGTCCTCACAGAGCAAGGAAATCTCTGGGGAGAATCTCAGGGTATATACATAGAGCAAATTGCTGTATTGCCTTTGTACCTGCTTCTTTTTAGAAAGCCAGTGACATAGTTGAATCCTGTTCTGGCAGAATCAGAAGGATACTCACCACAGTGCTAATAGTCACCACTCTCTTAATTGTAGCAGGTGCCAGAACAGATACCTTCAGTGTAGCAGAAGTAGTCAGTCACATTAAGAAGTCAGTAGTGATAATGAATGAGGGACCAATTGCCATGAGGTGAAATGTAACCTTCTAACTACTCTTCCTGAAGCATATGGGGTTTTGATAAATAAATACTTTGGTCATAATTCATAACATGATTATTTGCTTTAATATTTATATTTAGGAAACTGACTGCCACCTTTGTTTACACGTCTTTAAATCGGGGTAAAATCCACTTACTTACATTCCACAGCTCACAGGGTATTCATAATAAATATATTTCAATAGGCAACAATTTGGGTTATTGTCAGCTGATAGGTTGTTTTTCCCTTGCTTCTAGGTGGCCAATTAATATTGCAGAAATTTGCAGTTCGGTAGCAAGTGGGTTTGGGGCTAATGTTTATCTATAGAAACTGGAGAGAGATCCTGAAATTTTTATGTACATGTTTGGTTCCTAGCTTTACATTGATTTTAACATTTTTGATCTCCTTTGTACCCAATCAAACTTCAAAGAGTGCCAAGGATAGGGAACATATTTCTAGAACATTAATTCTAACACAACCATCAGGAGGAAGTTTAGAAATGTGCAGGAAATACTTAAAGCCCCCCCGACTTTAGATCATATCTGTTTAACATTTTCTTATTTTGGGGGAAACACATAGAGCAAATTGCTGTGTTGTCTTTTTATCTGATTCTTTTTAAAAAGCCTGCTCCATAGTTGATAGAAAAAGCACTTATCAAGTGATGCTTAGGCTATTAGACTTGAAAGCCTTAGAGATTAGAAGTGGAATTATGACACATCCTGTCCAGTAACAAGTTTGACCCCTGGGAACTTCACAGTACCAGATATTGTGCGTATAATAATGGTATAATCACCAATTACTCAGAAGGGATTGGATAAATGCTTTGTGGGTTTATTTATTAAGGCAAGGCACATGAGAACAGTTATGCAGAGGTATGAAGCTTGAAGACTTCAGGGGCAAAATCTTTACCTAAGAGGGCGCAAGCCCAACCCGCATGAACGTAAAATGATGCGCGTTGACGTCGGGCGAACATCCCAACATCAACGCGCAGTCGCGCGATATTTCGGTTGGTAGGCACGCGTGGGAATCGGCAGCAGACCCACCAACAGTTAGAAGACCTGTTAAGGTCATTAAAGTCTCAATTAACTTACATTTTTTGCGGTTAACTTACAACTTACGGTTGGCGGGCAGGCGAAAAGGCCAAGCGGCCATTGCACTTTTTAGGAAACCTCATCCACGGGCAGGATGAGGTTCCCAAAAGCAATAAAAATTTTAAAATTCAATTAATAACATGTCCCTGCTCATGTGACAGAGTCACATGAGGGGACATGTTTTATAACATTTTTTAACTCTATCTTTTTTTTGAAAACTCTTCATCTCCCTGAGGCAGCTCTGTGCTTTAGGGAGATTCTCAAGCGCGCACTCGTGTGCATCCACGAAGTGCCCTGCTTGTCTTCCTCTGCCACCCGCACAGGCAGCGCTGATCGCTGAGCGCTGAGCGCTGCCGCTAGTGTTTCATGCTGGGTGGGCCTTGATTGGTCACGGTCCAGCCCCGATCGCCCACCCCCACTGAGCCTGCCCGACAAGGACTGAATTCTGCCCCAGGGCTATGTGGTGTGCGCTGCTCAAGGCAAAAGTGAAACTAAGACTGGATCACAGGGCACGTTTTCCTTCTAGTGACATTATGCTGCTACCCCTTAAAGGCGTATTACAATATATAAGGTCACGCGTTGCCTTGGAGGAAACAAGGGCTCACTTGTGGAAGTGGTCTTTAGCATTGAGAACAATGAAAATATGTGTGTAAAACTCAAAACTATAATCTTAGTGGTCTTGTGTCCTAACTGAGCCTCATACATGAGCAAGACAACATTGAGGAATCAGTAGTCTCCATGCATATTACACTGAAAGGTGGCAGAGAAAGTGTAGAGGAGTTCAGCAATCAGCTGTGCACAGTCACCTTCTGCATGGTTAACACTATTAAACAGGAGTTATCCACACTACATTAAGCTTGTGGCATCAGTAATGGCACCTGTGGTGCAGGTTTTATTGTTTTAAGTTATTGATACAAAAGAATATTTACCGTTAAGGCCTCCACTTCTGCAATAGAGCCTTTGGATCCCAAATTCTAATATGGAGTCATAGCCACCATCAACTTACTTGACAAGCCAAGGTGATTGTTTCATGCTCAGTCACAGAAGAGATGTCCCCCAACCCTAAGCAGTGTTCTCCATGAAATAGTATCAGAGTACAGGCATTCAACTCAGTGGCAGCTCTCTGCCATCTCTTAGCCCAGCACAAGTAGGCAGTAACTCTGAGGTCACTGCTACACTTCAAAGGTACCCCTTTGCACTGATGCACGTATATTAGTTAGTCACAGGTATAGGTACAGAGTCATCTGTACCCCCTACACTTCAGCAATTGAAGACTGACACTACCTACAGATCTCTGCAGATGTCCCATTAGTTGAGTTATGTGCCTCCTATGTCTGCTATCTTCCTGACCTACCCTCTTGTCTAATTACTTCTGCTCAACCCTGATACACCTACACATGGCTTTTGCATCCGTTCATTCTGGCTATCTTTTGTTACGCTCTTCACTGCTGATACTGCTGTGCTGATATTTTGGAATCTAATTCATTAGCATCACTGCACCAGGTTTGACCTGAATGCTTTTTGATTGCACTGTGGCAATATGGAGTCCTGCACATGTACATCAAGAGTAACTTGACAAAGGCTTGATAAGTAAAAATTCTTTCTCTCTATTGGATCCTGTGAATCCTTGATCCTTGTTTGTTGAGTGGTGGCCGTGTTGGTACTATGATAGACTTGATCAGCAGACACTTCTAAGGTGGAAAACTTCTAGTTTTCTTTTATTCATTCACAGGCTGGGTCAGCATTTATTGCCCATCCCTTGTTGCCCTTGAGAAGGTGATGGTGAGCTGCCTTCTTGAACTGTTGCAGTCCATGTAGTGTAGGTTCACCCACAGTGCTGTTAGGGAGGGAGTTCCAGGATTTTGACCCAGCGAAATGAAGGAATGGCGATATATTTCCAAGTCAGGATGGTGAGTGACTTGGAGGGGAACTTCCAAGTGGTGATGTTCCCATCTATCTGCTGCCCTTGTCCTCCTAGATGGTAGTGGTCGTGGGTTTGGAAGGTGCTGCTAAAGAGCCTTGGTGAATTCCTGCAGTGCATCTTGTAGATGGTGCACACTGCTGCTACTGTGCGTCAGTGGTGGAGGAAGTGAATGTTTGTGGATGTGGTGCCAATCAAGCGGACTGCTTTGTCCTGGACGGTGTCAAGCTTCTTGAGCGTTGTGGGAGCTGCACTCATCCAGGCAAGTTTATTTACAAAGGTGCTCAGCAGCAACTACACATGTGCTTTCACTTCAAGCTCTATCTCTACATTACTAACTACTAAATTTTAACTAAAGAGGCTGCCTGCGCTATTCTCCTATTGGGTATTAAAGATCATGTGATCTTCCTAAAAAAAAATAAATTCTCCTTAAAGGTATATTACACATTAGGTAAAACCCTAATCACTGCACTTTCATTCATATTTATGAATGTTTGGAAGGATAGGAATCTTCACAGCACCGCTAAATGTGGGCAAAATGCCTGTTAGTGAGCAGTATCTACGCTGCAGCCCTTTTAACTCATATCTCTTTTTCATTGAAATTATTGAATAGAGGAAGATAAAACTCTTTGTGTCCGTCTGTGTCTATATCTGATATCTGTTTCTAAAATTACCAGAGAAAAGAGCACAGGTAAATCTCTCTGGTCCTCGTTTATACGTAAGTATTTCTGGCAGGCAGAAGATGCCTTAATAAAAATGTACACTGTGTTGACTGAAGCAAAATTGCCAGAGGTTTTGCCTTGCAGGCTTCCTGAAGGATTAAAGCACATAAAAGCAGATGGTGTGTGTATCAATGCCGCCAACGTACTCTGAAGTTCCACAGTAGAAACTATTTCAGCATTTCTGATTTGGCTTCTTATTGTGGGCCGTAACTTCTGAACTCCAGGCCAGTATAACTAAGAAGTGCCCCTAAGATGTGCTGGGGAAGCCCCCCCCGCTCTCCACCAGAAGTTCCAAGGTAAGGTTTGCGTAGCAGTTAACCTTCAACATTCTGAGCTATCAGCTGTGGCTCAGTTCATAGCACCCTCGCCTTTGAATCAGAGGGTTGTGGGTTCATGTCCCACGCCCGGAAACCAAGAACTGTGATTGTACTCGAAAAAAAAGAGTTGCAATCTGTGACTGTTGATAACTCGAAAGAGTATCAAATCTTTAGCAGCTGGAGGATCATCAACTCGGTGAAAGAGGCGCTTTGGTCTGCCCGAAACTTGTTGGTCTTCCAGCACAAAGAGTTGTCCCCGACCGATTGTTGCGGACTGGCACAATCCAAAGTCCAGGACTACGTGCTGAGGGACGCACTAAAGCTTGGGGCAGCTGCCGCAAAGGCGCAATGGGGAAGGGTCGCTGTCTAAGACCTTTCTACCACAGCGCACCGAGAGACTGGGAACTGTTTAGAGCCCCTCGGGCTGTACAGATCAAAATGAAAGGCTGTAAATGATTGTAATATTGTTTGTACTGATGCACCTGGTGATACATTTTGTAAAAGTTTAACCTGGATTGTACCCTTGTAATGTTGTTTTTGAAATGGTTTTGAATGTGATTGAAGATTTTTTATGAATAAAGTATATTTTTACAAAAAAAAACATTCTGATGCCATAATAATCCACGTTACCTTTCTAACTTGGTCAATCTTCCCAAAAGTCCTTCTGAACAGGTAAGTATTTCCAGCCAATTCTTCTTGTTTTAAAAGGTCCAGATTGAAAAGTCCAAAATCCATCACTATTATTATAATCTGATTCGCTAATTTCTAGAATAATTGATGATCTATTTAAGATTTGCTTGGTACAATGTTTGAAAATACAGGTGGGGCTTTCCAGTGAGTGCGATCCTGATTCAGGGAGCTGGGGCTGGTGAAATCAGCAGCCTCTGAGCACGCTGGAATCCCACTACAGACAATCTCCCTGTCGAGCGTAATGTCTACGTATATTGTCCTGGTGCAGTCTGTGCCGTTGCTATGTTCTAACATTTCAATAAGGTGGCAGTTATTGTAGATTCCGGGTGTGAGTTCAGCCTAATCCCTCAAAAAAAAATGATAAAAGCAGAGTAATCATGAAAAGAGATCTTCCAATGTAAATGCTCACTCCAGCTCAGAAAATGCAACGTCATCTACTGCACACTATGGGCGGAATTTTATGGCCCCGTCACAGTGGGGATGGGGCTGTAAAAAGTGGCAAGCCGTTCATAAGTCCATTGACTTTGGGACCTGAAAATCCTGCCGGTGGGAGGGACCGCCAAATTCCGCCTTGTGTGCATGCCAACTGGAAGGACAATTTTAAATGAAAGATACGGATGGTTTTGAAGTGCTCAAATTATATTAGTTCATGGTTTCATGGACACAAGATGACCAAAGGTGTACCAAGGAGATCTGCAGGCACAGTGTTAGGCTGTGTGCAGCTGTCTTTATGCCACCAATCATATTGACAGGCCCTAGAGCTGTAACTGCTGATAATTGAGTGTAACAGGGCTAAGACCTCACACTATAGTTTTATGAAATATATATAGATACCTATCATCATGGCTAATTCCTGAAATATAAAAACTAGAGAATGACCTTTTTAAAATGACTGAATTCATGCCTGGCTGAGACCCTTGAACAATAGGAGAGAATCTGGCAGTAATGATGTAATTTGTACCTCGTTATCTCAGAAGAGACACTAACAACCCTTGGGGCTGCAGAGACCAAATTCAACAGGAATTATGCAAAGACCATGTACATTACTTAAGTCACCCTGGCCAGCGCGAGTCTACTAGTTTGCTAGGACAAAGAGCCCTGAAACCTTCCTTTCAAATTCATAATCGTTGGAACATTAACAATCTCAGGAACCCAGACAAAGGAATATACCCCCTTTGTCAAAGCCAAAGTGGAGAGGTGGAAGTCCTCCTAGCTGGGAGAAGCAGTTATACTGTCTTACTGTACTGCAAGTCAGTCTGCCATCTTCCATCTACCAAGCAGCAGCTCCAAAAAGGGGTTCTGTCCAGGTTTGAATGCCTGCCCCCATCTACACTGTTTCTGCTGGAACTTCTGAATTCCTATACCATTATCTACAAGACTAATCCATCTCTATGTGCCTATCTCCTCATGGAATTCAACTGTACTGGAAAGGTGAATTATCCAGCATCAGTTTAGCCTGCTGATCTCTGTGAAGGAATTCACCAATGGACTTGGGCTGACAAGTGGCAAGTAACGTTTGTGCCACAAGTGTCAGGTAATGGCCATCTCCAACAAGAGATACTAACCATCGCCCCTTGATGTTCAATTGCATTACCATCACTGAATCCCCCACTATCAACATCCTGGGGATTACCATTGACCAGCAACTGAACTGGGCTAGCCATATAAATACTGTGGCTACAAGAGCAGGTCAGAGGCCAGGAATCCTGTGGTGAGTAACTCACCACCTGACTCCCCAAAGCTTGTCCACCATCTAAAAATCACAAGTCAGGAGTGTGATGGAATAATCTCCACTTGCCTGAATAAGTGCAGCTCCAACAACATTCAAGAAACTTGACACCATCCAGGACAAAGCAGACCACTTGATTGGCACCCCTTCCACAAACATTCACTCCTTCCACCACTGATGCACAGTGGTAGCAGTGTGTACCATGTACAAGACATACCGCAGAAACTCACCAAGCCTCCTTAGACAGCACTTCCAAACCCACGACCACTACCACCTAGAAGGACAAGGGCAGCAGATAGATGGGAACAACACTACCTGGAAGTTCCCCTCCAAGCCACTCACCATCCTGATTTGGAACTATATCACCGTTCCTTCACTGTCGCTGGGTCAAAATCCTGGAACTCTCTTCGTAACAGCACTGTGGAAGTATTTACACCGCAGGGACTGCAGCAGTTCAAGAAGGCAGATCACCACCACCTTCTTAAGGGCAACTGGGGATGGGCAATAAATGCTGACCTAGCCAGTGGCACCCACATACCAACAATGATTTTTTTGCCCTGTAAATCCTTCCCTTTCCCTTTCCCTAATTTATTATATGAATGAACAGGGGCCATGCAGTGACACCCCTTCTCATGTTTTGAGTGTATGCAAATAAACTAACCCTCTGAGTTTACCCTATCTTGAGCTTGCTGTGGGGTCATTAATAGAAATTGGATCACACCAAAACTGAGGGGTTGGGAAATATGCCACCACATAGGAAGGGGGAATTAAAATCAAATCCCCTTTCTGTTTACAGACGGGTGGTAAGAGGAGAAATCAAGGCTGTTTAAATGAAACCCCTTCCTGTTTGCAACACTGAAGAAGACTATTTTCACTGAGACCAGATTGTTGCAGATCCTATGCCATGTGCTGAAAGAATGCCTGTAGCCAACTTTGAACATTAAGATGACACTCCAAGATCACCAGCACCCTTTAACATCTCTGCTGCCTCCTTTCAAGTTACCATGTAGATTAACTGCAGTGTCCATTGATGTGCTGCCTACAAACTGAGCTGATGCATTGGTCAACAATTTGTTCTTCTTTCTCATTGAATTGCAGTAGCAGTGCAACACAGCTGGCCAGCTCACCACTGTTTTTAGATGTCACCAATTGGAGATGATTGGTCATCCAGACAGAAGTTACCTGTTCCACCTCGTACCCTTCCTTACCTGTTCACTGTGACTCACCCTGTCCTACCTCCTAATGCGCTGGTGTTTGGAAATGTTGGTGAGAAGAATGCAGAGTGATGTCAGAAGCTGTTTTGTTCTGGACAACTGAGAGCGATCATTCCATTTAATAGCAATAACAAAGGTTAGAACACTGGCTTCAAGGATCACCTTCTGACTGAAGGCTTGGAGTCATGAAACAGAAAAGCACACCATTTTTCCTTTTGCAAGTGCTTCCTGGTGGTGGAGACTGTGTAGAGCATTGATCTGCAGCTCCTGCCTTGCAATTTTACATTTCCAGGCTCTCAGGAGGTGTTCTGAAGTGCCAAACAAGGCATTCCTCTTTCCTTCCATTTCATGCGATAGTACCTTCATTTTGGCAGCCATATAACAGGGAGCTCCGAGGCCACACCACTTTGGTATTTGCTCACACATCTCACTTCCTGCTTACAAAACAGCAGGAGCTACAGCTAATTTGGATCAGCCACTTTTTAAACCCTGCCCTGTCTTTGTAAACACTGCAACATTTTTGTTCCCATATGTACTTGCCATTCAGTGCTCTCGTCCCTTTTAAATTTTAGTAGCATCCTACATAAATCCCCTTTGTTCCTCAAACCCTCACCCACCCCTGTCTATTAGCTCCTGTTAGGCATCAACCTGAATACATCATTAGAACCTATCCTGGAAAATCCTAGCCTGGTGACTCTTCATGCCTACTGCTTTAGTGCAACACTGGAAGAATTGGGACTCAGACCCTCAAATTAAGCTGTATTCACTGTTTATTCCCTATTGGATCCAGTGCCCTGGTTTGTTGGGGTTAAAGGATCCTGGTTGCACGCGTGTTTCAGGGTGACCGAATGGTACCAAAGTCAGAGAAGATCAGTAGATTGTTCTTAGAAGAAACACATCCTGTTTATTTACCATAGGAACTCAGCAGCTACAATTGTGTGCTTACAACTCAAAACTCTGTCTTTGCACTTCAGATTCTAACTCAAGACTACTGACTACAGAGGTGGTCCGCACTACTCTGCTATTGGATACCAAGATCATATGATCTTACATTGCCACATTTGTCTTAAATGTATATTACATATCAGATTACTACATTCCCCCAATTTATTTAGTGTCAATAAATAATGGCTACTGTGGGTTTGTTGTGCTGGGAGCATGTTCACTAGCTGTGCATTATCAGAGATTTGGATGTATTATTCCCACAATTTTCTGGCAGGAAAACGTGCACGGCATTCTCCCATATTTCCAATACTCATTACTATCTAGTAATAATATAAACATCCAAAATGACATCTATATTTTATTTTCCTGCAACCGGAAAGTCTCGTCAACAGTGGTACATGTAAATAAAGGTCAGAAGAGTCAAGCTGGTTCAATTTGGGGAAGGCCGTGTGTGTTTTGTCTTTTAGAAGCTGTTTCCTTAACTCCTCAAGGCAAACCCAGATTACATCTTGCTATTTTTCACTGAAGGCAGCTGATGTTGACCTTTTATAGGAGCAGCACAGTGCTAGTAAAGTGACCCTGAAAGCTGAAAAAGAAAAGGTTTTGACTTTTATACCAACTCATTGCATATTTCAGAACTATCTCAAAGAAGTTTATTCCTGATTAACTATTTTGAAGTTCAGCGGTTTTTCTTATCCGGGGAATGTCTGTCACTTTGAACACAGCAATGGACACTACAAGTGGCAAGGAAACAAATGATCAATTGTTCTATCTTTGCTGGTGTTGGTTGAAGAAGGCATGTTGGGCACTCCCTGTTTTGGTCAAGTATTGGGAATACAAGCAGGTTTGAAACAGTCATAATCAAAGCAACTATTGCTAATAGTTTTTGTTGGGGAATAATTTAATGTTGCTCTAGAATGCCATAGCTGGAGTTTAAAGGGTGATGACAGTAAAGCCCAGCAATAGGAACAATAATGTATCAGGATCAGATTAAGCACCAAATTGATTAGCTGTGGGTGCTTTTTTTCTTGGTTTAATTTTTGAATCAATTTTGATTTAGTTTTGCTTTGGTTTGAGTTATGATGCTGGATTTTATGGACCCCCGCCAGTGTATTGAAACTGGGGTTGTGGGGGGTGGGAGAAGATGGTGGCTCATAAAATAAAGCTCATGGCCTTCCCACTGCTTTTCCACCCACCCCACATCCCCCCGACCTGGTTGCCCGTATCACGGTGGGCGGAGAAGGTGTCGGACAGCCTGCCCACCCTTGGGCCACGTAAGGCCACATTCTTTCTCTGCTACTATTGTACGTGTGGCAGGGGAAGGTGGAGGGCAGACGGGTAGTCTGGCATCTTTCACTGCACGGCCTTCTGTCAGGCAGGAAAAGGGCGGGAGCGGGGTGGGGGACGTCCTCCTTTTGGGGAGCCCCCTGTGCCTGCTGGAGGTAATAACCAAGATAATAACCCCCCTTTAACGCTCATCCTCAGCCTCTCAAACCCGGCCCACTACACCCTCTCGCTGGGGTCTGCCAGCCAGGCCACCCCATACTTACCTTGAAGTCTGCATTCCATCAGTGTTCTACCTCGCGGACTGCCTGTAGAACTTTCGACAGTGCATCATTTCCTCAGTGCTGCACCGGATTACCAGCCTAAACTTTGCATTTGAGTGTCTGGAGTGAGAGTCGAACCAACAGATTTCTGAGCTAGAAACAAGAATGCTACCCACTGAGCCATGTGCCACGGTATCCTACTGCACCTGGTATTCCCAGGCGGTCTCCCATCCAAGTACTAACCAGGCCTGAGTCTGCTTAGCTTCCAAGATCAGACGAGATCGGGCGTTTTCAGACTAGTATGGCCGTAGGCTGTAGTCCCAGCAGTGGCCACCCCTTGAACCTGGTGCTAGTGGGACTACAGAGCTGCTGGCTCATCAGATTGACTGGCAGCTCTTTAAGGTGATACTTCCTCCCAGATGGGGATGGAAGTCCCACGCTGAAACAGTTAATACTGCTCCCGGCATAAAATGGCTACTGGGCAGCTGGCATTTTGGTGGGCGGGCTGACAACTGACTTTTCAGTCGGGGCTGGTGGGTAATATGGGGCTCCATAAAATCCAGCCCGTGGTAAAATTCACCTGAACTGGATGACACCACCAAAACTCAATTCTGTCATATCTTTCCCCAAGATTCTGACATGAGCTCCTCGTAAGCAGGAGCAAGGGTGACAAAACTGGGGTACAAATGCCAGAGTTTTCACTGAGGTAAGGATGTTAGGTTTAAAATGAAGGCTCACAAACCACAACATTAAAGAAAAAATAGGAAGATAAATGAGGTCCATTGATGTATACGCAATACCGATGGTATTTTATTTGCTGATGTCCTGCCTGTAGAAAGAAGAGGCCATGTAAGTAAGTTTTAAGCTTCCCCTTTATGAGGTGAGAATGCTCTGGGTTCCACAAGAAAAGTCTGTTGCCTGGCTTTTCCCCCACTCCTGCTCACGAGACTTGGCAAATCCACCAATTGCCAGAAAGCTGCTCAGTCTCCAGTTAAAGTTCCATTGAAAACTTATTGACATAACAGGGCTCAGATTAGTATAAAATCACGGGGCTCCCACCTGCTTTGGGCAGGCTCCCCATTCACCTCCAAAACCCAGTCGATTACTAACGGGCAGCAGGAAGGTATCGAGTTCCATGCGGGCAAGTAACCTATTTACTTTTAACTGCTTATCCGCCCACTTTCTGTTTGGAAGGTGGGGTAAAAATCGTCTCCATTGGGAGAACAGTTATAAATTCAGCTAATTCATTGCAGCTGTGTATATCCCATAAGGAAAAAATGCACAGACAGATTATCCTGACACACAATGCATCCTGGAAACATAATTTCAGCCAGCATAGAATTCATCTTGCATGTGCAAACTCTGCATGACTTATTTCAATAAATGTGTTAATTTCTATTATAACCTCATTTCATTTTAATGCATTAATAATTGAACAATGTTCTAAATGTCAAACAAATATCTCTGCATCCCCTAATGGTTTGATCGCAAATTGCAATTGCAGAAAATAAAGAAATCTATAGTGACGCCTGCAGGTAAACGAATGGAGAGAATGATTTACTGAGTGGTGGTGACAGTGTGTTACCGTTCACTCGGAGTCCAAGCTGCTGAGGCATGCACTTTGACATGCATGTTGTAGTCTGGGGCTATGGCTAGCGATGGTAGAGGCTCCAATGGTCTTTCCATAGCATGGCTGACCAGCAATCTCTCCCGCTCATACCGCCTGCCGTTGGCATGTGTTGGAAGGATTTTCAGGTTGATACTCAGCCTGTTTAGCCACATCATGAACACACATTGCTTGGCCATCAAGTCTCACGTTGGGACTCAAACCTGGAGTTTCTGGGTCAGAGCCGTGAAATCATAAACCCGTTTACAGGGTCTTAAGTGTGTGGTCACCTTACATCTTGTAAGGCAATTATTTGCGCTGTGGCGTTCAATTCTGTGTTAACCATCACCTGGTGTGGCTCAGGAGCCCCACTCTGGCATGGCAGTCACTGCCACATTTGCTACAGATGAAGACAGTGGGCTGAGAAGGCACATGAATCATTGGTCATGTTTTCTCTGGGCCCTCTTCAAGGCCAGCTGAGGTTTTCGTTTCTGCTCACCTCTTTCAATGCCCTTCCAGTCAGCCTCCAAAGGTCATGGACATCAGTGACTGTCTCCCAGTATTCAGTGTCAATCATCTTCAGAACTCATTGGCAGGCATTCTTGTAATGGAGGTATGGCTGCCCAAGAGGTCATGACCCAGTGACCAATTCAATGTACAGAAGGTCTCTTGGTAGATGTCTGTCATCCATTCAATGAAGGTGGCCGAGCCAACAGACATTGTTGGCATAGCAAAGAGTGTAAAGCGATGGAATAAGCATGCTCCTGGTCCTGATTTGGTGATTTTTGTCCTGCCAAGAGATACCAAGGATACGTCTGAAACAATAAAGTTGAAAACTGTTCAGCCTTTTCTATGTTATTCAGGACTCACCACTGCAGAGGAGTGCCCTGAGGGTGCAGACTTGGTAGACTCACAGCACAAATCTGGGACAATTCTGCCCCAAGTGCAATAGCGGCCGTGAGAAAAGTTGTTTTATCCGTCGGCTGCTATGACAGGTTTTCGCACCGTATCACCCCATTCTCAACATGTCCCCTGACAGTAATAATGCATTCATGGGAAACACTCTGGATCACTAGTGGGAGGGCTCGGATTTGCCTGCCACGCGGTGACCTCAGCGCTTCCTCGCTCCGGGCACCATGTTTAAAACACACCAAAGTGCAGCCTACTTGTCTACTGCGTGTCTCTAGGCCAGGATAGTTCCAGGCGACAGATGGCCCCGAAAGCAAAGAAGGCGGCAGCCCCCAAATTTAGTGACGCCTCTCTAGGGCACCTGCTGGACACAGTGGAAAGCCGTCACAATATAGTCTACCCACACTCTGGCCACAGGAGGTCCACAAGAGTCACCAATCCAGCCTGGGAGGTGGTAGCAGCGACAGTCAGCGCCACCGGAGCACAGAGTGGGTCAGTCACCCAGTGCAGGAAGAGGATGAATGTTCTCATCTGTTCCACCAAGGTAAGTCAACCACCTCATCACCCTCAACTCACATGCTCCCAAACCCACCACATATCCACAGGGGTCTCACACCTCAAGGGTCAAAACCACTAATTCTCTCACACACCTTCAGATCTCGATCAGGCTCATATTCTTTCAACAAAAACAAAAATACCTGGAAAAACTCAGGAGGTCTGACAGCATCTGCGGAGAGGGATACAGTTGACGTTTCAAGTCCATATGACCCTTCTGATGTTTTCCCGCCAAGGTAATGGTAAATTGGGGATGGGGGGGGATGATTTCGGTTGGGCCTTGCTTTGCACCACATTACAGGGATGCAAATTGGGCTCACGCTGGCCTCCGGTAGGATTCGTGTTCCACCATGACGGACAGTGAGAGGAGCAGCGGGGCCATTTATAGCGGGAGGAGCCCTGTGGCCTTTAACAGTGAGAGTGCGAGAAGCAGCGGGGCGCGAGGGGAGCAGCAGGGCCATTAACAGAGAGAGAGAGAGAGAGAGTGAAAGGAGCAGCGTGGCCTTTAACAGTCAGAGTGCGAGAAGAGTGACAGACCATTAAACAGTGCGGAGAGAGAGGCAAGAGACCATTAAATAGCGCAGAGAGCAGCTGATTAGTGAGTAGGATTGGCGAGTATTTCTAGTCTTTAAGTAAAAGTAAGGTCTTTGGTTTGTGTTTAGGTCTCGAGTATTTTTTTCTTTTTTTTTCTTTTCTTAAATATAGCTAGTTAAGTACAGGATCGATACCGGTGTATAAAACAAATTACAATAAAGTGTAAAGAACGGGGAATTTTTCAACTGTAAAGAGCAGGGATACTAGAGTAATTAATTAAGTGATTAAATAAAATATGATAGCAATGGCAGGACGGGTGATGTGTTGCTGCTGCAGCATGTGGGGGCTGCTGGGCACCAAGGTGATCCAGAGTGAACACATCTGTAGTAAGTGTTTGCAGCTTGAGGAACTTCGGACCTGAATTGAGGAGCTGGAGTCCAAGCTTGAGACATTGCACCACATCAGGGAGGGGGAAAGTTACCTGGACACTTTACTCCAGGAGACAGTCACACCTCTCAGATTAGGTAATTCAAATTTGGTCTGTGATCAGCGACAGGAGGGTGTGACTGCAGGTATGGGGGCCCAGGGGGTAGCGTTCAAGGATCCTCGCCCCCTGTAGCTGTCCAACAGGCACAGCATTCTTGCAAGCTGTGTGGGTGAGAGTGGGGACTGCAGGGAGGATGAGTGAACTGACCACAGCACCATGGTACAGGGAGCCATTCAAGTTGGGGGAGGAAGTAGGAATGTAGTACTGGTAGGGGACAGTATAATTAGGGGGATTGATATGTTCTCTGCAGCCATGAGCTTGAGTCCTGAGGGCTGTGTTGCCAGCCCAGTACCAGGGTTAAGGACACCTCCTCAGGGCTGGAGAGGAACTTGGAGTGGGAGGGAAGTGATTCAGTTGTCGTCGTCCATGTTGTAACCAATGACATTGATGGGATTAGAAAGGAGGTTCTGCTGAAAGAATTTGAACAGTTAGGAACTAAATTAAAAGGCGCAACCTCCAAGGTAATAATCTCAAGGTTACTACCTGAGCCACGGGCAAATTGGCATAAGGTAAATAAAGTCAAGGAGTTAAATGCATGGTTCAAAGATTGAAGTGGGAGGAATGGGTTTCAGTTCATGGGACACTGGCACCAGTACTGGGGTAGAAGGGAGCTGTTCCAGTGGGATGGGCTTCACTTGAACCGTGCTGGGACCAGTGTCCTGGCGAATCGAATAACTAGGGCTGTAGAGAGGGCTTTAAACTAAATAGCTGGGGGAGAGTTCTGGAGAGGGGATACCTAGGCTAACAAAGCAAAAGGATATGGCAGCATTGCAAGGCAGCTACTTAGGTATTGATACCCAGAGTGTGACAGGAAGATACAGAGTGTATAAACATTTTTTAAAAAGCAGCGAATAGGGTAAAAGAGGGGAACAATGGTAAAAAGGCAAAATTAATGGCTCTTTTCTTAAATGCATGTCGTATTTGGAAGAAAATAAATGAATTAATAGCACAAATAGAGATAATGGATATGATCTTACTGTCTATTATAAAGGATGTAATAGCAGAGCATTTAGAAATGTATAATCTAATCAAGCAGAGTCAGCATGGCTTCATGAAGGGGAAATCATGCCTGACAAATTTATTAGAATTCTTTGAGGAGGTAACAAGCAGGATAGATAAAGGGAAACCAGTTGATGTAATATATTTGGATTCTAGAATACTGCGAATAGTTTTGGACCCCTTACCTAAGGAAAGATACACTGGCATTGGAGGCAGTCCAGAGAAGATTCATTAGGTCGATCCCTGGTATGGAGGAATTTTCTTTTGAGAAGAAGTTGAGTAGGTTGGGCCTATATTCATTGTAGTTTAGAAGAATGAGAGGCGACCTTATTGAAACGTATAAGATGCTTAGGGGGCTTAAAAGGTTAGATGCTGAGAGGTTGTTTCCCCATGTGGGAGAGTGTAGGCCCAGAGGGCATAATCTCAGAGTAAGGCATTGAAGACAGAGATGAGGAGGAATTTCTTCTGTCAGGGGGTAGCGAATCTGTGGAATTATTTACCGCAGAGGGCTGTAGAGGTTGGGTTGTTAAGTATATTCAAGGCTGAGATAGCAGCCCAATAAGGGAATCAAGGGTTATGGGGAAAGGTATGAAAGTGGAGTTGAGGATTTTCAGATCAGTCATGATCTCATTGAATGGTGGAGCAGACTCGATGGGCCAAATGGCCTGCTTCTGCTCTTATGTCTTATGGGCACCATCGGATGATCCCGCTACGCTGGCATGAAACCAGTTTCTGCCCACCCACCCGCTGTGCTTTCACGCCGGCGTGAAATCAATTTCTGCCCCTCAAGCCGAATTGTTCCCCCCCTCCCCCCACCCACCATGACATCTGACACCAACAGGGCCAGAAAAAGTAGTAAGCCTGTGGATTGGGAGCTTTTTAGAATCAAGAAACTGATCAAGAAAGAGAAAATGGAACATGAGAAAAAATTGGATAGAAACATAAAAATCAATTGTAAAAGCTTCCATGGGTAAATAAAAGGAAAAGATTAGCAAAGACAAATGTGGGTCCATTACAGGCTGGGACAGGAGAATTTATGATGGTGAATAAGGAAATAACAGAGACACTAAACAAATACTTTGGGCAAATCATCCCAGATTTTCACAAAGTGTGGTAGCAGGCGGGAAAAAGGATGTTTTACCCACCTGCCGCAATGGTGGGCTTTCGCACCATATTGTCCCATTCCTGGCACTTCATTAATAATGTATTCCCAGGAAATGATTCACCCACCCCACCGTCACCTCAAGTCTACAGTAATCTGGGCGCCATATTTAAAGTGTGCCCCTGCACAGAGCGAGCACTCTCTAAGTCATCTGGGCTGCTGCAAAGCCATAGCTGCCAAAGGGAGAAAACATGCTGCCCCCAAATTTAGCAATGGCTCCCTCGGGCGCCTACTGGACACTGGATGCCCGCCATGAAGTCCTCTACCCCCCACTCTGGATGAAGACCAGCAAGGATTGTCACCAATCAGCATGGGAGGCAATGGCAGCAGTGGTCAGTGCCAATGCCCTGCAAAAGAGGACAGCCAACCAGTGCCAAAGAGGATGAATGATCTCATCCATTTCACTAGGGTAAGTCACTCTTCTCATCACTCTCAACTCTCACGCTCTCAAACCCATCACACATCCACAGGGATCTCACTCACTGCCAGTTTAAGGGACATCACCATTCACTCTCTTACACATGCCTTCATTTGCCCTGCGGATTGTGTCCTCGTCCCGTCCGTGGCACTACTCACCACCCACACGTGCCAGACATCCTTATCACCTGCCTGGCAGGCATCCTGCTTACAATCTCTCCATCCGTATCCATGCAGGACAAGCTGTCACACAACAAATGGGAGAGGTTGCAGACTGGTGGAGGGATGCCTGACATCAAGGTCCTCACAGAGTTTGAAAATAGACTCATACAGCTGGCCACCGGCCACCTGGACCATTCCTGTGCTGACGGTGAGGTCGGTGGTGCTCAACCAAGTGAAGAGCCAGAAATGCAACATCTGTCAGACAACCATGCTGTGAGTCACTTCCCCTGTTCCCAGGCCCTTGCCATGTACTAATTATCACTCCTTGATTTCGCAGGCACATCTGGGAAGCAGCCAATGGGGTCCACGACCCAGGTCCTTGACTCAAGCCCCAAAGACACCTCGAGAAAAGAATCTGATGATACCCTAATTGAAGACTCGTCACAGCGCTCACCCACACCCTCCACCAGTACAGAGAGAAACGCCTCAGTGGAACTTAGCTCCAGGGTAGCCTTGGGATCACAATCTGGTAAGTACATCACACTGTCTGACCCTCAGCAGGCGGAGGCAGGGACTTCTCAGATTTCTGGCACTCGGAGGACTGCTGGAGGCCAGAAATCTGCTGAGTCCGAGTCAGATGAGGAGCTTCTGTACTCAGTCATACCTCAGTTGCTGGAGCTGCAAAGGCAAGCTCAAAAACATTAGGAAGGGATGCCCACTGCACTCCTCAGATTGCAAGGCATGAGGGAGGAGTCTGTCTGCCTTCAGTCTGAGGTGATAGCACCAGCAATACAATGCACCGAGGTCAACACTGGTGGAATGGCGGCTGCCATGGAGACCTTGGTCTAGGACATCGGTCCTGCACTGCTGCATGGACTGAACTCCATTGCTGATGCCATAGTTGGCCTCCAACAACGTCAATGCAAGAGGGGTCCGGGGCAGCTTGGCCTCACTCCAGCTTCCCCTTCTTCTAAGGAGTCAGCCAGGAGCCCTCGGGCACCCATAGGGAGGAGTATCAGCAGGTGTACACCCCGGGGCCATCCGCCCAGGTGATTCCAGGAACGTCCGGCTTATCCGAATCCCCTCTCCCTGTGACCCAGCAGTTGCAGCTCCACAGGCTGAGGAGGGTGTCACTGTCACACAGCAGGACCCCAAAAGCAGGCCGGGGCCCTCCAGAGGACACCCCACCAAGGCATAGCAGTCAGCACATTGCCTCCAACTCCGTTGTGGATGTTGGGAGGGCACCAAGACATAGCGGCAGGGTTAGGAAGGTGAAGAAGCGTAGTTGCACAGCCTGGGAATGGGTATTAAACACTTATACATAATGTTCACTATTGTAAATAAACTCCCAAGAATGTCTCCTTGCCTATGGCATGATGTGTGCTTCTCCAACCAGACCCTACTGTGGACTAACATTAACATGGTAGCCTACGCTACACAGCTATTGGGTCTTACAGACACATGGTCAATCTGCTCACATTCTCTTAGGGCAGAAATTTTCGCTTGGCGGGTGGGCGCATGCCTGACCCGCTGGAGTGTGAAATGACACGCGTTGACGTCGGCACGCTCGGCCAACATCGTGCGATATTTCAGTAGGCGGGCACACGCCGGAGTCGACAGCATGCCTGCCGATAATTAAAAGGCCTGTTAAGGCCATTAAGTAATCAATTAACCTCAATTTTTTGCTGCCCGTCCAACCTTACGGTTGACGGGCAGGCGAAAAGGCCAAGCTGCCTTTGCATTTTTTTGGAAACCTCACCCACAGGTGGGATGAGGTTTCCAAAAGCAAATAAAAACAAAATAAAAACTTTAATTTTACATTAATAACATGTCCCTGCTCATGTGATAGAGTCACACAAGGGGACATGTTTTATTACGTTTTTATTTTCTTTATTTTTAAAAATATCTCCATCTCCCTGAGGCACGAAGCTGCCTCAGGGAGATTATGCAGCACTCACTTGTGCACATACGCAAAGTTCACACCCAGCCCGCTCGCAGTCCCAACACCCACATCCCCCCTCACACAGGCAGCACTCAGCACTGCCGCTCGCCTTTCACACTGGGTGGGCTTTAATTGGCCCACCAGTTTGAAATCGTATTGCGGTGCTAATCGCATGCAGCGGTCAGCTTTCCGACTGCCTCTGTCCACCCCCGCCGAACTCGCCCTCCAAGGGTTCTGCCCTTATAGGCATATTACCACATCACCACCACCCCCACCTCCCCCACCCCACCCCCCCAACCCACCCTTTACTTGGAAATACATTTTACAATATATTAACTATTTACAAAAATTAACTAGTTGCAAATTTGGCCTCTCAGGAGGCTCTTTCAGACATGTTGACCGTCGTAGTTCTACGATTTTGGATGGTTGATCTGAAGCCTCCCTCTCAGAAGTTATCTGTCCACTAGGCTCCCCAATAAGAACCTGTAAATTTGCCTCTTTGACTCTCTCAGGCTCAATGGGTTCTGGAGGTACTTCCAAAGCAAGAGGAGCTCCTTCTATCTGTGGTGTAGACTCCAACAGGAATGTTTGGTGTATCTTTTCTTGTGGATCTGTTTCCCTTTTCCTGAGGTGATCTATATGTCTCCTGATTACCTGACCTTCAACCGATAAATGATAGGACAGGGGTCCTGTCTCTGCACTGACTTTGCCTGATAGCCATTTGGGCCCATCTCCAAAGCTCTTTGCAAAAACTGCTTCTCCCACAGTGAAGTTTCTTTCACAACTGTGGCAATCGTGTTCATTTTTCTGGGCCCCCTGACTCCTCTCTAACCTCCCCACTAAATTCGGCCTGATGAGGCTCAAACGTGCCCTGAGACATCGCTTTGTTAATAACTCTGTGGGGGCAATACCGGTGGTCATATGTGGCGTAATCCTATAACTGACCAGGAAATGTGATAACTTTGTTGCTATAGAGTCCCCATCTAGTTTTTTCTCTCCGGCCTTGAAGGTCTGGACTGCCCTGTCGGCCAACCCATTGGATGCAGGGTGGTATGGCGAGGTCTTGACATGTGTTGTGCCAATGCGAATTGTAAACCTTTGGAATTACCCACTAATGAATGACATTCCATTATCAGACACTATTATCTCTGGTAAGCCGTGTAACGCAAAACTCCGGCGCAATCTGTCTATGGTTGCGGCAGATTTGGGTGATCTCACCTCGTACACATCTTTCCATTTGGAGAGAGCATGGATAAGTAAGAGGAACATTGTGCCCAAAAAAGGCCCCACGAAGTCAATGTGGAGACCTTCCTGGCCATTCCCAACGATGTATTGGAGCAGAAGGAAGCAATTTCTGCACCTGTTGGCACTGCATGCAGCTCTTGACCATGTTTTCGATTTCAGTGTTCATCCCTGGCCACCATAAGTAGCTATGTGCCAACATTTTCATTCTGGAAATGCCGGGATGAGCGCTATGCAATTCTATCAATAATGACTGTCTTCTTCTGGGAGGCACAATGACTCTCGCTCCCCACAGTAAGATTCCATCCTGGCAGGTGAGCTCATATCTCCTGTCGTCCGACTTTGGCTCGTTAGACCATCCCTGCAAGATTTTTTCCCTGACGTGAGACAAAACTGGATCGCAGTCTGTCCATTCCCTGATCTGTTTGGCATTCACTGGTGATGAATCCAGAAAGTTTAATAACAAGACAAGTTCTTGAGGGATGGGGGCGTTCACATTGCTGTCCTTTAGGGGTAATCGGCTCAGCGCATCGGCATTGGCAAACTGGCTTCCCAGTCGGTGGATAAAAGTATATTCATAAGCAGCTAGAATCAGTGCCCATCTTTGGATGCGTGCTGAGGCGATTGGGGGTATTGCCTTATCTTCTTCAAACAAGTCTAGTAGTGGCTTGTGATCGGATACGATGAAGCGGTGACCATGGATGTATTGGGGGATTTTCTTAATGCCAAAATACAATGAATAAGCCTTATTTCTCTATTTATGAATATCTTCATTCTGCCACACTGAGTGTTCTTGAGACGTAGCCAATGGGCCGTTCGGAGCCATCCGCCATCCGATGGGAGAGTACTGCCCCTACTCTGTAAGGGGATGCATTGCAGGTTAAAATCAATTCTTTCTTTGGGTCGAAATGTGCCAACAGGGCCAATGAATGTAGTAACTGCTTTACTGCCATAAAAGCCTGTTGTTGTGGGGCTTGCCAAGTCCACCTGTGGTTTTTCTTGAGTAACCTGTACAATGAAGCCAGTACTGTTGACAAATTTGGGAGAAAACAACTGTAGTAGTTAACCATTCACAAGAAAGACTTGAGTTCTGTAGAATCTTTCGGGGCTGATGCCTCACAAATAGCTCTCACCTTGTCTTCTACTAGGTGAAGGCCCTGCTAATCGATCCTATGACCCAAGTAAATCACTTATTTTGTTTGGAAGATACATATTTCCCTTTTCAAGCACATTCCAGCTTGTGAGAAATGCTTCAATACCTCTTCCAAGGTAGCCAAGTGTTCTTCAGCAGTTAGTCCTGTTACTAGGACAATTTCGCAATAAACCACCATGGGGTAAGCTTTGAAGTAAATTTTCCAAAGACCGTTAGAAAATGGCACAAGCCGATGAGACTCTGAAGGGTAACCTTGTACACTGGTATAGCCCCCATGCATGTTGATAGTCACAAAATCCCGAGAGGTCTTTTCTAGCTCAACTTGCTGGTAAATGTGGCTCACGTCGAGTTTCATATATGCAGTTCGTATAATGTGGTTTTTATTGTTAAACCATTGCTATTTGCTGGTCTTTTATGGTGGATGTTTCGTGCCTTTCCACAGAGACCTGCGATTCCGTGCCATTTCTAGCCGGTGCCTCCCTCCAGACGTGTAGAACAGCGCCATTTTGTGCCCCCTTGATTTCTTCTGAGTCCCTGACTGCACTTTCCATTGCGAGCACCAACTCCAGCACCTTGCTGAAGTCTAAATTTGTTTCTGACGACAACCTTTTTTTTGAATGGCGTCTTTGTTAATCCCACACACTAACTGGTCTCTAAACATGTCATTAATTGACGTTCTGATCTCACAGTGCTCTGTCCATTGTTTTAAGGCTGGTACATAGCAAGTGACTGTGTCTCTCCAGGGGTGCAACACCTCGAATTGAATTTAAAACGCTGCGTTGTTACCAAGGGTTTCAGCTGAAAGTGGCTTTTCACAGGATTCACCAACTCATCAAAGCTCTTGGAATCTGGGGCGTTGGGTGCCGATAGACTACAAATTAGGCCGTATGTTTTACTGCCACATGTCAACAAGAGGATCGCCCGCCTCTTCTCCTCCCCTGTTATGTCATTGACCAACAAGAAAAACGCAAAGCTTTCAATCTAATGTGACCAGTCATCAGTGGTCTGATCAAACGGTTTGATGCGGCCAAATTGTGGCACACTGGAGGGAGATAATTTTGATGTACTTACAATCAGCCTGCAGGGCACTGCTGATTCACTACGGTTGAGTTTTCACGGCTTTCCTTGGTGTCATCGACTAGTCGTGCTTTTCCGCGTCGCCAGTTGTTGTGTTCTACTGCGGGGTTGCTTTGCTCGTGAACCGGTTTCACGCTTATCTTTCAACAGGTGAGTCGATCACAATATGTTGCAGATGCAGAGACCAATATGAAATGAAGCACATGCTATTTATTTACATAGACAACAGAGCACCAACATGATGTGTGCTTCTCGAACGAGACCCTACTCTATACTAGCATTAACATGGTAGCCCGTACTACACAGCTATTGGGTCTTACAGTCACGTGGTTAATCTGCTCATATTCCTTAAAGGTGTATTACGCCTCAGATTACCACACTTAGTTAAGTCTGAAAGCCCCTTCACGCATGCAGGAAAGTGCTGACCACCACTTTGATGGCCAGTGTGCAGTGTGCTCATTGGTTGTCCGAAATCCCACCCACCTCTGCTCCGCTCCACTTGACTGATTGGCGGCAGCTTTGCCCATTGGACTGCATGCTGTGCTCTCAGCTCAGGTGCAGGCATTCTCCTAACCCACGCTGCGAGGCTGCACTTTTAGCTTGAACCATAATGGATACTGGTCCAAACCTTAATAAAGGATTAATCAAGGGGCTGTGAGTGCCTCCCCCAGTTACTGCGCCTTTGCCACCTTTCACAAGGAGCTCTGCAACTTGCCCAGTCGACCAATTGCTCTGCTGCCCCTCAAAATGCACATTAACTTACAGTCTGCGACCGAGGGGTGAAAAATTCTGGAGCATTTGGTGGCACATTCATTCGTTTGCATTGTTTGAGTGGGCAGAAAAGCTTCAGTAGCACAACTCCAAGCCTGTCAATGAAGCTGCAGCCAAACAGTCTCAGCAGCGGAAGAATGCTCACTTTTGACAAGCTTGTCCAAATGCACGGCTGCTGCCCTCAGCCCGCGTCCCACTCTAACACCTGGAACCCCCCCATCGGCACGTGCTTGCACATTTCCATCTGTCTGACTGTGAAGGAACGGCAATATATTTCCAAGTCAGGATGGTGAGTGACTTGGGGGGAACTTCCAGGTGGTGGTGTTCCCATCTATCTGCTACCCTCGTCCTTCTAGATGGTAGTGGTCATGGGTTTGGAAGGTGCTCTCGAAGGACTCTTGGTTAATTCCTGCAGTGTATCTTGCAGATGGTACATACTGCTGATACTGTGCGTTGGTGGTGGAGGGAATAAATGTTTGTGGATGCGGTGCCAATCAAGTGGGCTGCTTTGTCCTGGATGGTGTCAAGCTCCTTGAATGTTGTGGGAGCTGCACTCATCCAGGCAAGTGGGGAGTATTCCATCACACTCCTGACTTGTGCTATGTAGATGGAGGACAGGCTTTGGGGAGTCAGGAGGTGAGTTACTTTCACAGGATTCCTAGACTCTGACCTGCTCTTGTAGCCACAGTATTTAAATGGCTAGTCCAGTTCAGTTTCTGGTCAATGGTAACCCCCAGGATGTTGATAGTGGGGATGCAGTGATGGTAATGCCATTGAACATCAAGAGGCAATGGTTGAATTCTCTTTTAGGAGATGGTCATTGCCTGACATTTGTGTGGCGTGAATGTTACTTGCCACTTGTCAGCCCAAGCCTGGATATTGTCCAGGTCTTGCTGCGTTTGGACTTTAGTACCTGAGGAGTCGCGAATAGTACTGAACATTGTGCAGTCATCAGCGAACATCCCCACTTCTGACCTTATGATGGAAGGAAGGTCATTGATCAAGCAGCTGAAGATAGCTAGGCTGAGGACACTACCCTGAGGAACTCCTGCGGTGATGTCCTGGAGCTGAGATGATTAACCTCCAACAACCACAACCACCTTCCTTTGTGCGAGTTATAACTCCAACCAGTGGAGAGTTTTCCCCCTGATTCCCATTGACTCCGGTTTTGCTAGGGCTCCTTGATGCCACATTCAGTCAAATGCAGCCTTTATGCAAAACGCCATCACTCTCATCTCACCTCTGGAGTTCAACTCTTTTGTCCGTATTTGACCCAAGGCTGTAATGAGGTCAGGAGCTGAGTGGCTCTGGTGGAACCCAAACTGGGCGTCAGTGAGCAGGTTATTACTAAGCAAGTGTCGCTTCATAGCACTGTTGATGACCCCTTCCATCACTTTACTGATGATGGAGAGTAGACTGATTGGGCAGTAACTGGCCGGGTTGGATTTGTCTTGCATTTTGGTGTAAAGGACATACCTTGGCAATTTTCCACATAGCCGGGTAGATGCCAGTTTTGTAGCTTTACTGGAACAATTTGGCTAGGGGCGCGGCAAGTTCTGGAGCACAAGTATTCAGCATTATTGCCAGAATACTGTCAGGGACAATAGCCTTTGCAGTTACCAGTGCCTTCAGCCATGGAGTATCACGTGGAGTGAATCGAATTGGCTGAAGACTGGCATCTATGATGCTGGGGACCTCTGGATGAGGCCGAGATGGATCATCCACTCAGCACTTCTGGGTGAAGATTGTAGCAAATGCTTCAGACTTATCTTTTTAATTGATGTGCAGGGCTCCCCCATCATTGAGGATGGGGACATTGGTGGAACCTCGTCCTCCAGTGAGTTGTTTAATTGTCCACAACCATTCACAACTGAACGTGGCAGGATTGCAGAGCTTAGATCTGATCCGTTGGTTGTGGGATCGCTTAGCCCTTTCTAGCACTTGCTGCTTATGCTGTTTGACACGCAAGTAGTCCTGTGTTATAGCTTCACCAGGTGGACACCTCATTTTTAGGTATGCCTAGTGCTGCTCCTGGCATACCCTCCTGCACTCTTCATTGAACCAGGGTCGATCCCCTGGCTTGATGGTAATGGCAGAATGGGGGGGTATGCCAGGGCCATGAGGTTACAGATTGTGTTCGAGTACAATTCTGCTGCTGTGGATGGCCCACAGCGCCTCTTGGATTTCCAGTCTTGTGTTGCTAGATCTGTTCGAAATCTATCCCATTTAGCACGATGGTAATGCTACACAACACTATGGAGGGTATCCTCAATGTGAAGGCAGGACATCGTCTCCACAATGCAGTGGTCACTCCTACCAATACTGTCATGGACAAATGCATCTGCAGCAGGAAGGTTGGTGAGGATGAGGTGAAGTATGTTTTTCCCTCTGGTCGGTTCCCTCACCACCTGCTGCAGACCCAGTCTAGCAGCTATGTCATTTAGGACTTGGCCAGCTTGGTCAGTAGTGGTGCTACCGAGCCACTCCTGGTGATGGAAGACCCCCACCCAGAGTCCATTCTGCACCCTTGTCACCCTCAGTGCTTCCTCCAAGTGTTGTTCAACATGGAGGAGCATTGATTCTGTGCTGGAGTGCTGCTTTGGGCTGCAGTAGACAGCATAAGTTGGAGTTTGGTGACTGAGGGAGTTTCGTGAGGAGGGAACGAGGTGATCCTTTGAGCACGGTCGGGTAAATATTTATTACTTTTATCGCTTATAGTTTTTAAGATCTTATTTTGTGGCTCATTGTTTGTAAGGGCTATATTCTGTAACAACGAGGAGCAGGGAAGAAGGGCCCTAGAGATATGATATTATTTGATATTAAGTGTCTTCCAAAAGGTTTAAATAAATTTAAAGGGGCAAGTCATGGCAGGAGAGCTCAAAGCCATGGTGTGCTCCTCCTGCTCTACATAGGAAGCCCAGTACATTTCCAGTGCCTTGGGCCAGCATGTATGTGGGAGGCACCTCCAACTGTAGCTCCTGGAAGCCCGGGTTTCAGAGCTGGAGCGGCGGCTGGAGACACTGGAGCATCCACGAGGTAGAGCGTATCGTGGATAGCATGTATAGAGAGGTGGTTACACCGCAGGCTAAGAGCTCTCAGGCAGGAAGGGAATGGTTGACCACCAGGCAGAGCAAGAGGACTAGGCAGGCAGTGCGGGAATTTCCAGTGGCTATTCCCCTGCAAAACAGATATATTGCTTTGGATACTGTTGAGGTGAATGGCCTCTCAGGGGAAAGCAGCAACAGCCAAATTTGTTGAACCATGGTTTGCTCTGCTGCACAGGGGAGGAGTAAAAAGTGTGGGAATGCAATAGTAAGAGGGGGTTCAATTATAAGGGGAAAATATAGGCGTTTCTGTGGGCTCAAATGAGACTCCAGGATGGTATGTTGCCTCCCTGGTGCTAGGGCTGAGGATGCCTCAGAGCGGCTACAGGACATTCTGAAGGGAGAGGGTGAACAGCCAGTGGTCGTGGTACACATTGATACAAACGACATAGGTGAAAAAAGGGATGAGGTCCTAAAAGCAGAATATAGGGAGTTAGGAAGTAACATGAAAAGTAAGACCTCAGAGGTAGTGATCTCAGGATTACTACCAGTGCCACGTGCTAGTCAGAGTAGAAATAGCAGGATATATCGGATGAATACGTGGCTGAAGAGATGGTGTGAGGAGGAGGGTTACAGATTCCTGAGACATTGGGACAGGTTCTAGGGGAGGTGGGACCAGTACAAACTGGACGGGTTACACCTAGGCAGGACCAGGACTGATGTCCTAGAGGGAAGATTTGCAAGATTGGTTGGGGAGGGTTTAAACTAAAATGACAGGGGGTGGGAACCTATGCAAGGAGTCAGAGGAGGGGGGAATCAAAGACAAGAACAAAAGACAGAAAGGGGAATAAGAAAAGTGATAGGCAGAGAAATCAAGGGCAAGAATCAAACAGGGCCTCAGTGAAAAATAGTGGGAACGGGACAAGTAATGTTAAAAAGACAAGATTTAAGGCTTTGTGCCTTAACGCGAGGAGCATTCACAATGAAGTGGACGAATTAACCGCGCCAATAGACGTAAACAGGTATGATATAGTCGGGATTACGGAGACATGGCTGCAGGGTGACCAGGGATGGGAACTGAACATCCAGGGGTATTCAGTATTTAGGAAGGACAGACAAAAAGGAAAAGGCGGTGGAGTTGCATTGCTGGTTAAAGAGGAAATTAACACAATAGTGAGGAAAGATATTAGCTCTGACGATGTGGAATCTGTATGGGTAGAGCTGAGAAACACTAAGGGGAAAAAAACATTAGTGGGGGTTGCATACAGACCCCCAAACTGCAGTGGTGATGTTGGGAAGGGCATTAAACAGGAAATTAGAGACATGCAATAAAAGAACATCTGTAATTATGGGTGTCTTTAATTTGCATATAGTTTGGGCAAATGAGGTTAGTAACAATACCGTAGAGGAGGAATTCCTGGAGTGTATATGGGATGGTTTTCTGGACCAATACATTGAGGAACCAACTAGAGAACAGACCGTTCTAGACTGGGTATTGTGTAATGAGAAAGGAATAATTGGCAATCTAGTTGTGCGAGGCCCCTTGGGGATGAGCGACCATAATATGATAGAATTCTTCATCAAGATGAAGAGTGACGTAGTTGATTCTGAGCTTCAGGTCCTGAATCTTAAAGGAAACTACAATGGTATGAGGTGCAAGTTGGCTATGATGGATTGAGAAAAGTTACTTAAAGGGATGACAGTGGAAAGGCAATGGCAAACAATCAAAGTGCGCATGGATGAACTGCAACAATTGTTTATTCCTGTCTGGCACAAAAGTAAAACAGGAAAGGTGGCCAAACCATGGCTTACAAGGGAAATTAGAGATTATATTAGATCCAAGGAAGAGGCACACAAATTGGCCAGAAAAAAACAACAGACCTGAGGATTGGGGGCACTTTAGAATTCAGCAAAGGAGGACCAAGGGATTGATTGAGAAGGGGAAAATAGAGTACCAGAGTAAACTTGCGGGGATAATAAAAACTGACTGTAAAAGTTTCTATAGGTATGTGAAGAGAAAAAGATTGGTGAAGACAAATGTAAGTCCCTTACAGTCAGAAACAGGGGAATTTATAATGGGGAACAAAGAAATAGCTGACCAACTAAATACATACTTTGGTTCTGTCTTCACAAAGGAGGACACAAATAACATACCAGAAATGTCAGGGAACACAGGGTTTAGTGAGGCGGAGGAACTGAAAGAAATCAGTGTTAGTAGGGAAATGGTGTTGGGGAAATGATGGGATTGAAGGCCGATAAAACCCCAGGGCCTGATAATTTACATCCCAGAGTACTTAAGGAAATGGCCCTAGAAATAGTGGATGCATTGGTGGTCATCTTCTGAGATTCTATAGACTCTGGAACGTTCCTACAGATTGGAGGGTAGCTAATGTAACCCCACTATTTAAAAAGGGAGGTAGAGAGAAAACGGAATTATAGACCAGTCAGCCTGACATCGGTAGTGGGGAAAATTCTAGAGTCCATTATAAAAGATTTAACAGCTGAGCACTTGGAAAACAATAGCAGAATCGGACAGAGTCAGCATGGATTTACGAAAGGGAAATCATGCTTGACAAATCTATTGAAATTTTTCGAGGATGTAACTAGTAGAGTTGATGAGGCCAGTGGATGTGGTTTATTTGGACTTTCAGAAGGCTTTCGACAAAGTCCCACATAAGAGATTGGCATGTAAAATTAAAGCACATGGGATTGGGGGTAGTGTATTGAGATGGATAGAAAACTGGTTGGCAGACAGGAAACAGTAGGAATAAACAGGTCTTTTTCCGAATGGCAGGCAGTGACTAGTGGGGTACCGCAGGGATCGGTTCTGGGACCCCAGCTATTCACAATATACATTAATGATTTAGATGAGGGAACTAAATGTAATATCTCCATATTTGCAGGTGACACAAAGCTGGGTGGGAGGGTGAGTTTTGAGGAGGATGCAGAGTGTGTGATTTGGATAAGCTGAGTGAGTGGGCAAATGCATGGCAGGTGCAGTGTAATGTGGATAAATATGAGGTTATCCACTTAGGTAGCAAAAACAGGAAGACAGATTATTATCTGAATGGCTATAAATTGAGAGAGGGGAATGTGCAATGAGACCTGGGTGTCCTCGTACACCAGCCGCTGAAGGTAAGCATGCAGGTGCAGCAGGCGGTAAAGAAGGCAAATGGTATATTGGCCTTCATAGCGAGAGGATTCAAGTACAGGAGCAGGGATGTCTTGCTGCAATTATACAGGGCCTTGGTGAGACCACACCTGGAATATTGTGTGCAGTTTTGGTCTCCTTATCTGAGGAAGAATGTTCTTGCTATAGAGGGGGTGCAGCGAAGGTTTACCAGACTGATTCCTGGGATGGCGGGACTGACATATGAGGAGAGATTGAGTCGGTAAGGATTATATTCGCTGGAGTTCAGAAGAATGAAGGGGGGATCTCATAGAAACCTACAAAATTCTAACAGGACTAGACAGGGTAGATGCAGGAAGAATGTTCCTGATGGTGGGGCAGTCCAAAACCAGGGGTCACAGTCTGAGGATACGGGGTAGACCATTTAGGACTGAGATGAGGAGAAATTTCTTCACCAATAAAGTGGTGAGTCTGTGGGACTCGCTACCACAAAGTAGTTGAGGCCAAAACATTGTATGTTTTCAAGAAGGAGTTAGATATAGCTCTTGGAACGAAAGGAATCAAAGGATTTGGGGAGAAAGCGGGAGCAGGCTATTGAGTTGGATGATCAGCCATGATCATAATGAATGGCGGAGCAGGCTCGAAGGGTCAAATGGCCTACTCCTGCTCCTATTTTTTATGTTTTTATTCATCAGCTGAGGGTGGGCGGTACGTGGTAATTAGCAGGAGGCTTCCTTGCCCACGTTTGACCTGATGCCATCAGACTTCATGTCGGAGTCGATGTTGAGGACTCCCAAGAGTTCCATGGAGGAAATGTCAGGTTTGCTGAGGTGGTGTGTTTGGGTCGGTTGGGTAATCAGGTCAGTGTGTAATTGGGAGGGTCAGGGTAGATAGTTAGAGAGTTGAGGGTGCTGGTGGTTGTGGGGGGCAGTTGTGTAGTTGCCCAGGTGTTAGACTAGGTTTTAACCTGCCTAATGTTTCCTGGGTAATTTTCCATGTAAGTACTATGGAACTATCTGAAGTCTCTGACTCTATCTCAGAGTTGAATACATTCGTGGAGTGTCCCAGGGAGCAGGATAATTGCCCATCAGAAGTTTAAATTCACCAGGCAATCCCCATGTCGGTCAGCACATCAGGATTTCAATCGGGTCCTGATGAGCATCTTCTGTTGTACGTCCACCTTCGGACAATCTGGAGACCAGAAGATTGGGCTCAGTTACACTCCTTTTCACATCATGATGCTTTACTACTTCTGTTGTAAGATGGGCTTTGTCAGGCTCTTGATTGCCTAGTGGTTAAGACATTGAACCATGAAATGCTAACAGCACAGAAGGAAGCCATTTGACCCTTCATGCCTGTGCTGGCTCTTTGGTACAGCTATCCATATCTCTGTAAAAATGTTTTCATTTCAAGCGTTAATCCATTTCTGCTTTGAATGTTATTGTTGACTCTGCTCCCACCATTCTTTCAGCGAGTACATTCCGGACCACAAAACCCACTGTGCAAAAAATACGGTTGACAAAAGAACCAGGGGCGATATTTGCAATCGCTTTAAATCTGTGTCCTTTACTCGCTGACCTTTCTGCCACTGGCAACTATTCCTCTTTACTTTATCAAAAGCATTCATGACTTTGAACACTTCTTTCAAATCTCCTTTTCACTCTTCTGCTCTAAGGAGAACAACTCCAGGTTCTCTATGTATGCCACAGTTGTTTGTATTAAGCCACAAAGACCAGGAGGATAAATCGTTGTGCTGTTTTATGTCAGATGATCTCATATGGAATGGCAGGGGAAGTGGCACAGCTGGGTTAATGAAATAGGAAAGGGCAAGTTGGTACATGCTTTTGCTATCTGTGAGTTAACTCCTCCTTACTATTTACCTATTTGTGCATGGATATCTGGTCAGGCTTAGATTAGGTTCAGCAGTGATCGCCCTTATGAGTGCAGGCCATATTAGGTCAAGAGCAGGAGATTGCTCCAATTCCCACTGCCATGGTCTACCCGAGGGCTGCCGTGGGCAAGGTAGGCAGCTTCCCATTGACATCTTTGCTAGAAAAAGCTGCCCGTGGCTTCATATTCAAGAGTGATGAAGAATTACTTGGGCAATGTCTTCTAGCATTAGTTGCCACCTTCAAGAGGTGAAGATGAAGGGAGGAAAAAGAGACAACTGGAATCAGAAGAGACAATGAGCATAATCAGCAATAAGTCTAACCCAGATAGCAGAAATGAAATTGCAGACGGTGAAAAGTAGAAAACATGCAGTAAGCAGAACAGCAGAGCATTAGCCTCTCAGCAGTGTACACAAATAACAATGTGCTGAGAGATTTTGAAGTGCCTCTTTACTCAAGCAATAAACAAAAATAATTACCTAGCCACTTGTTCCTTTTAGGACAGCACGGGGATTTGGGGAGGTGGTGACTGCTCTAATAATAAAAAGATTCAAACTGCTAACTCCAATTCATTATAAAAGCAAAAGAAGGGTGAATTTTAACACTCCGGTAGGAAGCTGGTATGCCAAGATGGTTCATTCACCTGGGGGCCACAGTGAGAGGCCTCACCCATTTTACGAACTGGACCACATTTAACAGCTCAATGGACAACCAGCTGCTGGTATGTAGAGGCCAACAGTCAGGTCCTAGCAAAATGATAAAATCCCTATTTGCATATAATGATGACGTTTCTGTCTGTATATGCAAGTTTATTTAAAGACGCATATGATAAACTCCTGTGAAGGGGTGAGCCTGTTGGCCTTTAGGTCATCGAGCCTCATTGTGATAATTGTTGGACTACTGTCCTTTTTTCTAACAGATCCAATAGTTTCAGCTAGGAACTCACTAGTGCCACGCCCCTACCCCACCACTGCTGTCCCCCAATATCTGTGATTTGAAGAGAAGGGAATCCAGCAGATGTTAGCCACTTATTGGCACTCAAGCAACAGAATCCAAAGGTAGAGCTGAGCATGCCTCTAACTAAAAACGAGATGTCAACCTGGTGAAGCTACAACACAGGATTAAATCATAGATAGATAGATAGATAGATAATTGTATAATTGGTTTATTGAAAAATCATCATGGTGGCAGGTGCCAAATTGCGATGACGATACAAATAAAACAAGTAGTCGTAATTCATAACATAGTTACAGACAATTGTTAAAAAAGTATAAATAATAAAAGAATTGCATAATTATGAACAAAAAGCATACAAATAATTACTATACATTTCAAAATGCAGGCCTCCTTAATTTACAGAATAAAAATTAAAGGTCTACTACACTGCGTTTTGTATTAAATTTGTTAACGGATGGAAGCAGCATACTATCGACAGAGGTAAGTGACCCCACAGGCAATGGGTCAAGTCAAAGCCATGCAGCCCTGCCACATCTAGACATGAATGGTGAGTTGGCAGTTAAACAAATAACCGGAGGAGGAGGCTCCACTAACATTCCCATCCTCAATAATGGCAGAGCCCAGCATGTCAGAGCATAAGATAAGGCTGAAGCATGTACGTCCATCTTCAGCCAGAAGTGCTGATCAATGATTCATCTCAGCCTGAGGTCCCCAGCATCACAGATGCCAGCCTTCAACCAATTTTATTCAATCCTATCAAGAAATAGCTGAAGGCAAAAGCTATGGGTCCTGACAGCATCCAGACACGAGCATTGAAGACTCCAGAAATAGCCATGGCCCTAGGCAAGATGTTCCAGTACAACTATAACACTTGCATCTACCAACAATGTGGAAAATTGCCCAGATAATTCCTGTCCACAAAAAGCAGGACAAAATTCAGTCTGGCCAATTAACCCCTTCAGTCTACTCTCAATCATCAGCAAAGTGATGGAAGGTTTCATTTTTTTTCATTTATTCACGGGATGTGGGCTTCGCTGGCTGGGCCATCATTTATTGCCCATCCCTAGTTGTCCTTGAGAAGGTGGTGGTGAGCTGCCTTCTTGAACTGCTGCAATCCATGTGGTGTAGGTAAACACACAGTGCTGTTAGGAAGTGAGTTCCAAGATTCTGACCCAGCGACAGTGAAGGAACGGTGATATATTCCCAAGTCAGGATGGTGACTGACTTGGAGGGAAGCTTCCTGGTGGTGGTGTTCCCATCTATCTGCTGTCCTTGCCCTTCTACATAGTAGTGACTGTGGGTTTGGAAGGTGCTGTTGAAGGAGCCTTGGTGAATCCCTGCAGTGCATCTTGTAGATGGTATACACTGCTGCTAGTGTGCGTCATTTGTGGATGTGGTGCCACTCAAGGTTGCTTTGTCCTGGATGTTGTCCAGCTTCTTCAGTGTTGTAGGAGCTGCATTCATCCAGGCAAGTGGGGAGTATTCCATCACACTCCTGACTTGTGCCTTGCAGATGGTGGACAGGCTTTGGGGAATCAGGTGAAATTCTCACTGTAGAATACCTCTGGCCTGGTCCGGAAGCCACAAATTTCGGAGCTTAGGAGCGAAAGCATGGCTGCTCCTTGATGCCACACTTGGTCAAATACGGTCTTGATGTCAAGGGCAGTAACTCTTGCCTCACCTCGGGAGTTCAGCTCTTTTGTCCATATTCAAACTAAGGCTGTAATAATGTCAGGAGCTGAGTGGTCCTGGCGGAACCCAAACTTGGTGTCAGTGAGAAGGTTATTGGTAAGCAAGTGCCGCTTGTTTGCACTGTTGATGACCCCTTCCATCACTTTACTGATGATGGAGAGTAGACTGATGGGGTGGTAATTGGCCGGGTTGGATTTATCCTGCTTTTTGTGTATAGGACACACCTGGGCAATTTTCCACATAGCTGGGTAGATGCCAGTATTGTAGCTGTGCTGGAAGAGCTTGGCTAGGGGTGCGGCAAGTTCTGGAGCACAAGTCTTCAGTGTTATTGCTGGATTATTGTCAGGGCCCATAGCCTTTTTACTATCCAGTGCTTTCACCCGTTTCTTGATATCACATGGAGTGAATTGAATATATCGAAGACTGGCATCTGTGATGCTGGGGACCTCCAGAGGAGGCCGAGATGGATCATTGACTTGGCTGAAAATTGTAGCAGATGCTTCAGCCTTATCTTTTGCACTGATGTGCTGGGCTCCCCCAGCATTGAGGATGGGGATATTTGTGGAACCACCTCCTCCAGTAAGTTGCTTAATTATCCACCACCATTCACAACTAGATGTGGCAGGTCTGCAGAGCTTAGGTCTGATCTATTGGTTGTGGGATCACTTAGCTCTGTCTATCACTTGCTGCTTATGCTGTTTGGTATGCAAGTAGTCCTATGTTATAGCTTTACCAGGTTTACACCTCATTTTTAGGTGTGCCTGGTGCTGCTCCTGGCATATCCTCCTGCACTGAACCAGGGTTGATCCCTAGCTTTATGGAATGATAGAGTGGGATATTGTCTAGAAGAAACAATAATTTTCATAATGTTATTGGAATTTATTGTAAAATCGAGTAATAGTGGGATGTGTCTATAAGTGTCTGTGTGTGAGATTGTAAGACTTAATTGAATTAGCCTGGGTGCTGTGATCTAAGAAGAGAGGTTAGGTTTGGAATGTTAATTAGATAAACATGTGGAAGTTTAGAAACATAGGTGTCAAGGGAACATTTGCGTTTTGAAGTAAACCAGACCAGATTGTGTTCAAAGGAGGGGCGAAATGTGTTACCTAGCCAGGTGAAGTTTAGAAACAGTGTGTTTATTTACTGGTTAAATTTAGTGCTATGAGATTTATTATCAGGGAGATAAAGTACAAAGACATAGTGAAACAATGGGCATTTGCATTCAAAGAGGAAGATTTTTATAAAGAAGAGAAGACTGTTTTGTAAGGGAAGGCTTTTTAAGATCTTACAATTGTATGAAAAGCCTCCAGCAGCTGCTGTCTTCAAAGAACTGAAGTTAAGAAAACTCACTTGAGATTCGACTTGCTCAGGGTATCATGTTTCTTTGCCGGGGTATGTGTCTATAAGTGTCTGTGTGTATGTAAGACTTCTGGATTTACACTGAGTTCAACAACCTCAGGCCATGAACTCTCTCCTCCATCCACTCCCCTTTTTTTATCCTCTTTTCTCAATATTCATTTTTATTTTTTTATTTTTATTTTTTATCCACTTATTTTTATTTATTTTAATTTTTATTCATTGTTTATCCTACCTTTTTATCCTATTTTCAATCTTTTTTCCACCACTGCCCCCTCCCCTCACCCCACCCCCACTAGGGCCATCTGTCACTTGTCCATATTGTTCTTTCCAGAGTGCTTACCCTTGTCCTGCTATTACCACATTCTGCTTTCTGACCTTAATGCCACAATCAGCATCTCTTTAGCCGGTTATTAACGCTTCTTTGTCCTTTTGTTCATGATATCTTTGTCAATCTCTCCGATGCCTCCACCTGTCGCTGCCAGTTAACAGCCAGCCAGGGTGAAACGTGGGCTGAAAGGTTCAGCGCTGCTGGGGCAGGAGCGAGAAGAGGGTGGGCGATGATGTTACCGCAGGTGCAGGTGAGCGCTGCAAGAAAGCTCCCTGAAGGCAGACGGCTGCCTCAGGGCGCTGCAGACGTTAAAATGATGAAATAGATGTTTTAAAAGCTGCAAAAAATGCCCATCCCATGCATCACACTCAAGCACCTGAAAATATACCGCATAAAAATGCAGTCCACAGATACTTATTTTTATGTTATTTGATAACAGAGATCTCATCCCACCCTTGGATGAGGTTTGATGAAACATGAAAAGGCCGCCTGGCCAATTCGCCCCATCTGCCAACAGCAGACAATTGCGCTGTTAATGGGTTTAATTGCCCGCTTAATTTTTGGTGGGCATGCGTCCGCCTTTTGCGCACGCCTACTGAGACAAATATTGCGAGCGCGCGATGATGTCAGGACACACGCCCGACGTCATCTCGCACGATTTAAGCCCGATCAGGTTTGGCGTGCACTGTCCCGCGGAACGTAAAATCCTGCCCCAGGTCTGGCGGTAACAGCTTTGTTTTAATTTGTAAGGATGAAGATATTAACTCAATGGCCAGAGGTTTCCAGCACTGTTGGTGTTGGGCATCAAAACTTGGTTTCATGGGGAGAATTCGTCCCACGTCGGGCGGGCCGGTCGGGAATGGGCATGGGTGGGCGCGGAGCCGATCGGTGCCCGCAATCGGCCCCACACCGCCATTTTACGTGCGCGGGCCGATTAAGGTCCGGCCAGTGTAATGCGCAACCGGTAGCGCTCAGCACTACCTGTACAGGCCGGGGGGAGGAGGGAGAGTCGGAACTGCCTCAGGGAGATTAAGAACATACTGAGAATTTGTAATGAAAATGTTTTAAAAATTATTTACACAAGTCCCCTCATGTGACAGTGTCACATGAGTTGGGACATGTTTATGAACGGAGCAAAATGTATTTATTTATTTAATAAAACCTTCAGGAAACCTCATCCCACCCGTGGATAAGGTTTCCTGAAAAACGCAAAGGCTGCCTGGGCTCTTTGTCTGCCCGCCAACCTTAAGGCTGGACGGGCAGCACTGTTGATAATGACTTCAATTGGTTTTTAAATGGCTTTAACAGGCCTTTGACAGTTCAGCGGGCGCGCAGCCGCCTCTGGCGTGCACCCACCAAACGAAAGATCTGAATGACGCGCGGTGACATCGGGACACACGCCCAACGTCACCACGCGTCATTTTATGCGTCGGCATGCCGGGCCCGGCCCCACATGCCAATGTGGAAATTCTGGCCCATGCCATCGATAAACCAGTTTGTAATTGCCCACTCCACCCGCCGATGGCGGGCCACGTTTCAGCAACCTAATTTCAATACTTTAGCATTTCATTACAAACCCTATTCGCCGGAACCACCCCCACCCCCCCACACTGGATCATCCGGGCACATCCACGTGATTGCACGCCAATGTGTTTCCCCAAATGTACATAAGTGACGCACACCTGGAGAGCTGCACATCGCCAGGGACTTCGAGCTTTGTTTGGGCAGCACTCGCGATCATCAGCACCATGCTTCACAGACAGCGCCACATCGCTTTTAGCGGAGTTCACCGGCAGGTCTTTACCTACCAGACCAGCCGTAAGGCCAGAGTGCCTTTTCAACGGCCGTAGGGCTAGGGTTTGCTTGGAGAAGGGGGAGAAGTTGATAATGAATGTGTGATGGCCTTGTGAATGTGCGCATTTAGAGTGATAAGGTGGTTGCCTTACTCTGGCAGCACGGATGAGATCACCCGCTTTTTTGCACTGGATGGCCGACCTCTGCCACCGTCTCTCAAGCCGGAGTGGAGAGACTGATGGGCCTCCTGCGGCCAGTGTGGTGGTAGAGGACATCTTGGCAGGTCTCCACAGCATCTAGAAGACATCCCAGGAATGTATCACTGAATTGGGGGGCTGCACTCATCTTGGCTTTTGGGGCCATTTCTTCGCCGGAGCAGTCCTGGGGTGCTGCAAGCAATGAGAAGTGTGCATGTGGCTACAGTTGAAATATGACGCTCTGCATGAGCAAGTGCCGAGGTAATGGCATGGCAGGCAAATCAGAGGCTGTCGACCAGCGAGATGGTCGGTTTCCTCCTGCTGCATAATTAATGAGGCGGGAATGGGGTGATATGGCGCAAAGTGCGGCTGGCAGGTAAAAAGTCCTTTTTCCCTCCCGCTACCACGCTTTGTGCGAATCAGGGATGATTCCACTCAATGTCCGTGCTTAACCACTAACATGCTGATTACAAGGAAACCAGTCCAAGAGGTGTTCTTGAGTTTAAAACACGAAGGGGTTATTTTTTTATTGAGCTAAAAACCCACTCAAGTACCAATATAAAGATATTTAAAAAGGCAAACTCTTTGCACACACTCACAAGCATGCATAATAACGAGTTATACAATAGGAGGGTACCTCTTAGCTAAATTAAAAGATTGAGAGGTGAACTTATTGAAACATATAAGATCCTGAGGGGATTTGACAGGGTGGATGCTGAAAGGATGTTGTGGGAGAGACTAGAACTAGGGGACATAGTTTAAAAATAAGGGGTCTCCCATTTAAGATGGAGATGAGAAGAAATCTTTTCTCTCAAGGGTTTTGAATCTTTGGAACTCTTCCCCAAAGAACAGCGGAGACTGCTCTTGAATGTTCTCAATGAATATTTTAAAGCAGAGGTAGATAGATCCTTGACTAATAAGGGAGTCAAAGGGGGTAGGAGGAATGTGGAGTTGAGGCCACAATCAGTTCAGCCATAATCTTATTGAATGGCAGAGCAGTAATGGGCTGAATGACCTATTCCTGCTCCTAATTTGTATGTTCAAACGTATATTAAAATTTAATGCTAAAAGATTTTTTAAAAGAGCTCACTGTTTATGAGTCTTTCGCCGGCGTCCATCGCTGATGAAGAATTTTTCCATGGTAGTGTTGAACTACCAGTGGAGTTGAAGCCAATGCAAACTGCAATTTCTGATTTTTTTTTAACATTATCCATCTTTTCCACAAGTTGATGATATTGCACCTGATGTTCCTTTTGATGCAAATTCACTATCTCTGTGCTGGATTTTGAACTGTATTAGAGATAGGGTCTTGAACTTGAGAGAGAAGGGACAGAGGAACTGGTGTTGGTGTTCCATTGGCTGATTTCTTCCAAACTTCACCTTAGTAGCTTGGGTGTTGTAATAAAAGACATTCAAAAATGGTTATTCTAGTCACATGACCCTCTCCCCATAATGATTTCGCAAGGTAATTGATTAGCTCATATCTGCACAGACCATGGCTATTCTTTTATGGGCTATGGGATTAGATTCTGTAATGTCCTAGCCATTCACTCCTGAATGATCCATTCTCTATCTTGATGAGATAGGAAGGACACCCTTCATATAGCTATTGTCCTGGTAGACCTTCTGTCTCTGCTTGAAAACTAGCTTTCTAGAAATGCAAATGGCAAGAGCTCTATGTTTCAGTTCATCTTTTGAAGTGGTTTTTGAAATCAACAGGTGTGAAATTCCATAAGAGGTTATCTTAATGTGTCTTAATTGTAAGCCACATTGGAACCTTCCAGAAACCGGTCAGCTTACAATACCAGACATCAGGTGACCAGTGGCAGCCATCTTAAGTCAGTGTCTTTGCTTGCTTTTTAAAAGTTCTTTTAAATCAGTTTGAGATATATTTGATCAGCCGATGAGACTCAAAATTAATATCACTCCTACGTCATTGTGACACACTGAAACAATGTTTCTGGGCTGAGCCTAATTTATGATCAGCATAGTCCCAATTAAAATAGCCAACACTCAAGGATGGTCCTGGAGTCTCTGGGAATTTCAACCTAATCTTCAGGAGAAAAATTGCAACCTAATCTTCTGGAGAAAAATCAGGGACATTTTAAAAATTGGGCTTCTTTAAAAAAAATTCCGAACACTAGTTTACTAATTATAAAAATATTGGACATGGGAATAAAAGCCTGTTTAACTGACTGTCACAAATCACCTTATCAGGTTAACAGAGTGCATTTACTTTCCAACGGGTGTAGGAAGGCAGATCTGCCACGAGGATGAATTGTGGAGAAGAGGCGGTTGGAGGCTGGAGATATTGTGATGCCTCATACAGAAATATGTCCATCAAGAGTTGGGAATCCCACTCCCACCTAGGGTATGGTAGGAGTGCCATGAAAAGCCACTGATCTTCATTCCCATGGTCACATGTTCAGCACAGTTCAGTTTAGCCTTGGAAGCTAAATCCTTCCAGATAGTAAACAAAATAGAAAAGTGAACAATAACTACAGACAGGGCATAAGGAACCATTCTCCATATAGGCAGTGGCGATGGGAACCATTTGATGAAATTCACTGTACATGGTCCATCATCTTCAATCCATGGATTGAAAAATTCCTCAAGGTGAGCTCATGGTCCTCTGTGTGTGTGTGTGCCCGGCGACTGAGCTTCCTCCCTGCCAGATTGTACTCAAAAAATTGTCCTCATGGTTTACATTCCGAAATACTGGGAAAACACCTTCACCATAGACTATTTGTAAAACTAAAGAAACCCATTTACAATAAATGTAACACCTGGCAAATCTTGCCCCAGTGAATGTTATCAATTCCACAATTACCAATTATACCTTAACTTCTTGCAAAATGTCATATTTTCTATTTTGTATGAAAGTGTTTTAATTAACACATAAATGACCAGCGTTACATACAATGGCAACGTGAACCACATGTCAGTTAATAAGATCTATGACTTGCAAATAGCAACTTTTTCTGTTCTAATCCCCATTTTGCTCACAAATAAAGAGTTAACATTGAGGTGTAATAATGAGCTGCACTGCAGAAGGTTGAATGTAGCAGGATAATTGAACAATTGAGATGTGTTGTCCTTTAGATTGACCAGATCTACCCTCTATTGGTGTCAAGGGATGCAACAGATTGCATCATTGTATTAAAAAATGGATACTTGAAAAATCTATGCGGATCAAGGTGAAATATCAGAAATAAAGCTTTTTTTTCTGTTTTCAATTCAATGTCACCTGAAATCAATAGAGCACCAACTGGGATCAGTGTCTGCAATTATAGTTTAGCTGTGAAAATGAAGCCTGCAAGATATTAACCAAGGGCTATTCTGTAAAGGCGTGTGGACCTGACACGAATCCCCTTCATTCGTTTTCCTGATTACTTTTTGTTACCTCAAATAACTTCCCAAACGCTATAAATTATGACTGCAAGGCAAATCACCAGCATAGTTCTGCAGTTATCACCTGTTACCAGGTTCCTACATTCAACAAGAACCCCACAAATCCACATTAAGAATTTCCTGGTCTGTCATTCTAAATGAGTCGGACACCATGCACTAATAATTCAAAAGCAAAATGCTTCCGATGCTGCAAATACTCAGCACATCAGTCAGCATCTGTGGAGAGAGAAACAGCGTTAACGGCCAGGAATTTACAGCCCCTTCCGTCCGGCGGGATATGACAGTCCCGCCAAACTAAAAACTCGCGCCGGGAGGAGATGTAGCAGGGCCATAGAATCCTGGCCAATGTTTCAGGTCAATGACCTTTCATCAGTGGCCAATATACTGTCGCCAATAAATCCAAAAGGGAGTTTAGAAGAAACTTCTTTACTCAGAGTGGTTAGACACATTTGGGGGGAAGCTAGATAAACAAATGAGTGAGAAAGGAATAGTAGGTTAGGCTGATATGTTTCGGAGAATTATAGAATTGTTGCAGCATGGAAGGAAGTAATTCCTTCCATTAAGCATGTGTCGGTTCTCTGCAAGAGCAAATTTTAGATCCACTCTCCCACTGTTTCCCCATAACCCTTTTTTTATTCCCCTTCAATGCTTATATAATTCCCTCTTGAAAGCCACAATTAACTCTACCTCCACCACCCTTCAGGCAATGAATTCCAGATTAAAACCACACACTGCATTAAAAAAATACTTTTTCCTCAGCTTTCTTTTGATTCTTTTGCCAATCACCTTAAATCTGTATCCTTTGGTTCTGGACAAAACCATTTCTCGCTATCTGCTCTGTCTAGACCCCTTATGATTTTAAACACCTCCACCAAAGCTCCCCTCAGCCTTCTCTTCTTTATGGAGAATAACCCCAGCTTCTCCAATCTACCCGCGAAATTGAAGTCACTCATTCTTGGAATCATTCCTGTGAATCTTTTCTGTTCAAATTCAATGAACGGGAGCAGTGGGAGGAGACCTATGTGGACCGTTAACACCGGCATGATCAGTAGGGCCAAATGGCCTGTTCCTGTTCTATGAATTTTATTTAATTAAATGTAATGTTTTAGTACATAACGAAGATTTGACTTTATTTGCAGTATTTCGTTTGAGTTGTAAAAGAGACTTGCAAGACAGATTCATAACTCAGTCAGAAAATGAGAGTAAGCTATAGGTGCATTTTTTAAATTACAGATTGTTGGATCAAAGATAAAGATAAAGATAAAAGTATTAAGTATGGTGTGTGATATAGTAGTGGTCACATCCCTTACTACCTACTGTGTCTATTGGTGCAAGAGCACAAACAAGAGGAAGAGGGCATGATTAATACCTGACATAATAAGCTGGATCAACACTAAGTACTCTCAAGTCAGATAAAGCTTTAGACATATATAGCACAAAGCCCTCTCTATTCTGAATAAAACAACCTTTGTTGTGCCTAGTGACATTGTAAATGCATTCAAAAGGAACCTTGCTAATTAACAAGGACATTTATGTCCCCATTATGCTTTAAACCCCTCCTGCACCTATATGACTGACTTCTCCCAATATCTCCTCAATTCTAGCAGAAGATTAGATCAGGGGAAGCCTGGAGAGACAGTGCAAAGACTTTATTCCACTTCTTCATTTTGCCTATGATCTTTTGGGTAGAAGTTGATCATCACTGTGCCCACTTTATGGGGAAAAATAGTCGCAAAAAGGACCGATTTCAGGTTGTAATGTCCTGCCCCCCAACTGTTTCAGATTATCTTTCAGGGGTCCAGAGAAATCAACCAATAGAGATGATTGTCTCCTTCCTAATTTGTGGCCTTATGACTTTTCAAAGACCCTTGAATGAATTTGGGCAGGTTTTCGGCAATTGGGCACAGCCTAGCTAGTGGCCACCACTCTAAACATAAATAAGACATTTTTTTAAAAATTCTGTTCCTCTTCCAGCTCCACAGTACCTCCAAGTGGCCACAATAATGACTTGATTGACACATTCCCACTCTCCTTCCCTACCCCTTCCAAACCTCCTGGGGCTAAGGTGATGCATGATGCTGGTGAGGCACATGGCCTGAAACTGCATGCTTTCATCGGTCACCAGCCATGCCTGTACAAGCAGTTAGCCCAAATATATAGGTATGGCCTACAAACCTGTGACCAGTTGTGCTAGCAGGTCAAGAGAGTGTACCTAAAATTGCCATCCATCGCTATCCACCACATGGTAGGATGTGACGTATATTCCAATGTACTCTGTACAGGGCAGTGTAGCTGTCCTACAGATCATACCCGTCTACATAGCCTCCCAGTTACCATTGTATGTAGTTAGTCTCATTTTCAAATAAAGAACCCACACTATTGTTTCACCAATCCTTATTGTATGATTGGTATCTTTGCAATAAACAGGAGAATGAAACAGGCAGGAGTAACGTAATTTCCACCCCTTTCTTTCCATTCTCTGAAAATGAGTTCAAACCCACACTCCAGAATAAACTCAAATAAGCTTACCATTCAGCCTGAGTGAAGGAAACAAAAAATTGGGAAACAAGATGGAACCAAGATTGACCTAGGTGCCTGTGAATGTGGTTATCAAGCAACTTGACCACTTTGTTTTCCTCAGTGAGCAGATAGCCAGTGTTCCTGATCTCGAGGGAAGGTCTGACCATAGTGTTGGAAAGGCTCAGTCTTTCTGACATATAACAGGATTGTGCTCAATCTCTAACTGTTGCTCATGTGGATTTGTCATCCCAAATTGTCATTCAGGTTTGATCCTGTCAGCCCTGGGACTGGCATGTGGTGATGGACATTTCCGCAGCGGTTATGACTGCCAGGATTACATGCAACGTTTGCTGCAAAAGACACAATTCATCATCAATCACTGTCGTGAGTATAATATTCAGGCTGCAGAAGTGAATTGTAGTAACTGAGCATTCTGCTGTGTATAGATCACAGCACAATGCTTTCTTAATTTTAGCTTGACATAAACAAACACCCTGTAGAAACACCCCATTAAGCTCTAACAGCTGCAGTGATATTCATTAACACACTGTTGTTTTTTTATGCATCAGATCAGGGGAGAGGTTGGTGTTGTGGTAATGTCATGAGACAAGTAATTCAGAAGCCTGGCTAAAATGGGCCAGGATCTCCCGGCCCTGTCGCGGCAGGGATGGGAATGTAAAATGAGACATGCCATTCTAAACTCCATTGACTTCGGCAGGAACGTAAAGTCCTGCTGGTGTAAAATTCCACCCATGAGCTCAAAGCCCACCATGGCAGCTGGTGGAACTTAAATTTAATTAATAAGCCTTGAATATAAAGCTGGTCTCAGTAATGGCGACCATGAAACTATCAGTGATTGTTGTAAAAACCCACCTGGTTCCCTAATGTCCCTTTAGGGAAGAAATTTGCCATCTTTACTTGAACTGGCCTACATGTGACTCCAGACCCACAGCAATGTGGTTGACTCTTAACTGCCCTCTGCAATGGCCTAGCAAACCACTCAGCTCAAGGGCAATTAAGGATGGGCTATAAATGCCGGCCTCATCAGCGATGCCTACATCTCTTGCAGAAAAAAAAAGATTCCAATTCAGTTTCAGCAATAAAAGTTTGAAATATTGGATGATCGATTCACTTTGCAGCGGTGGGGGGCATATTCTGCGAAAGGTATGGGGAAAACATGTTTCCTGCAAATGTGCAATTTACTGACAACAATATTATTCAGTGATGTCTCTAACTCACTGGCGCTGGCCTCGTTCCAGCCATAAATCTGATGGGCCAACCAGGGAAATAGCCACTTTCAGAAGTTTATACAAATTTCATGGAGTTTCTGCCAAGCAATGGAAGTTCAAGCCTAATGTTGTTTCTGGCAATGCCTCAGCCTACTTAGCAGGCCAAATTAGTTTCTTCCTTCCCCATTTTACTTTTAAGATAGGGAAAGAAAAAAGCCAGGTCTTTAGTTTGGGAATTTCCACCCTTGTTGCTCTTTACCAGCTGCAGATTGGAAAACTGTGCACCCTGGGCCCGTCATCTTTTTAACCATTTATTTTAATAGATGGAAAATCATGGGCTGGAGTCGGAGGGGTGGGGGTTGCACAATTTCTCAATATGTATTCTAGGCTTACAGCAGCTTACAGCATTTCCATGGATGTGGGAAGGTCTATCACTGACTCAATTAATTAATGGATGAGTTAATCACTACATGGTTAGAGATATTGGAGAATATATTGATCATCACTTCTATCATTTCAGCAAAATAAACTAAAAGTTCCTGTTGCGGACTGTGAAATTTATCTCAAAGATATTAGAGTAAAATATAGAAGCCACTTGGATGAAGAGGTGCAACTGCCTTACCAGAATAATTCAGTTGCCACAAAATTTCTAACCAATCACCTATTTTTTTCTAAATTTATTCTGTCTTTTCTACCCATCAGGCATGGACAAATAATTGCTTTTAAATAGGAAGAAGAATTGTATTCATATGAGCTTCTTTGATTGTCTTGGGGCATGTTATGTTAGTGCAGTAGAATGCAAACCGCTTCATTTTCGATTTACTGAAACTATTTCTGTCTAATATTGCAGCCTATACACCAGAGACTACTGAATATCAGAAAATGTGACCATCTATATGTGTTATTGGTGTAAGTCACTTGGGAGCCAATCTGAAATGATGCAAAAGCGGATTGAGTTGTTTTGGCCAAGCAATACATGTTTATTTATTCATTAAATCAAAGAATGTTTACAGGGCACAAACAAGCCTTAAGTTTCTGTTAACGGTTTTTATTTCCCTACGTGGGCCAACCACCTACTCCCACCCTCCTGCTTGCTTCTTCCTTCCTAATGTTCGTATTTTTCAATCAACAATCTAATTCTCTTTCAAAAGAATATATGGAGCATGCTTCAAAAACAGACTGAACTCCATATTATAATGTCAAGGATGTTATTTTTCACCTCCACTTTAATTCCTTTTGTGGATATCTTAATTTGTTCCTCCTATTGATGCCTCACCAACCCGTGGAAACAATCTATCACTCAGTACTGAATTATTACCCTAACTCTGAGTCACAATTTTATATAACTGATTCGTCATCACTGACTTCCCAAATAGGACGAGTTTTTTCTGTCCGCTTTATCAAAATCCTTCAAAATCTTAAAAACCTCCATTAAAACTCTCTTTCACCTTCCGGAATCAATTAAGATAGACTTAGGGTAGGATTTTCCCAGGTTTGCACTAAGCGCGGTAGTGGGCGGGCAAAATGGCATTCCGCCCACCGACGGCAATGGCAGGTTTTCACGCCGTATCATCAGGAGCCCATGCATTCCCGGGAAACGCGCCGTTTCCATGGCCGGCGGGATCTCATTCGCCCACCTGCCATCACCCTGTCATTGCATCACGCTGGCCGCCATGTTTAAAAGACAGCCGCCAGCACAGCGCTCATCACCACCAGTTCATCACCCACTGCCTAGGAGACACGGCCAGCAAAGGAAATAAAACCACAGGCCCCCACTTCAACGATGGGTCTCTCGAGCGACTGCTGGATGTTGTGAAGGCCCGGCGGGATTTACTGTACCCCCGCCCTGGCCACAGGATGGGCAGCAACGTGACTAATCCATCTTGGGAGGCGGTGGCAGTGGTGTGAAGAAAGGGAATTATAAAGATTTGATGGTAAACAGGCAATGGCTAGTATTTAAAGAAATACCACACAGTTGATAAAAGATTTCCATTCCTCTAAGGCACAAACACCCAAAGGGAAATGTAAATCAACTGGTGCGCAATGAAATAAGTTAAAGATTGCATTAGGTCAAAGGAAATGGCTTATAAGGGTGACAGAAAAAGTGATAAACCTGAGGATTGGGAGCAATTTAGAACCCAGCAGAGGGGGACCAAGAAACTGATTAAGAAAGGGAAACTAGAATACGAATGCAAACTAGTGAGGAACATAAAGGCGGTCTGTTAAAGCTTCTTTAAGTACATTGAAAGGAAAAGATTAGCTACGACAAAAGTGGGCCCATTACAAGTGGGGACAGGGAAATTTATAGTGGAGCACAGGGAAATGACAGAGAAACTGAACAATTACTTTACATTTGTGTGGTAATCTGATGTGCAATATTCCTTTAAGAAGAATGTTATAATAGAAGATCACATGATCTTAATATCCAATGACAGACTAGTGCGGGCTACCTTAGTAGTCTGTGGTCAGTGGTCAGTAGTGAGTAGTCCAGAGTAAAAGTCTATTATGTAGAGACAGGGTTTTAGTACAAAGTGTAGCTGCTGAGTTCCTTTGTAAATAAATAGAATGTATTCTACATAAGAACTGTCTGCTGATCTGCTATGTCTATGGTACCAACTCGGTCATCCTGAAACAAGTGTGCAACCCGGATCCATTAGTCCCACTAAACTAGTGACCAAGGATCCAACAATCTGTCTTCATGGAAGAAGATGCAGAAAACCTCCCAGAAATGCTAGGCAAACCAGGGACTTGTGAAACGGGGAAAATAAAAGAAATTAGTATTAGTAAAGAGGTATTATTTGAAAATTTAACTAAATTGAAGGTTGATAAATCCCTTGGACCAGGTGAGCTTCATGCCAGAGTGTTGAAGGAGGTGGCTAGAGAGATAATGGATGCATTAGTGGTTATCATTCAAAACTCTTTAGATTCTGCAAAGAATGCAGTCTGGAAAGAAGCAAATGTAATCCCATTATTTAAGAAAGGAGGAAGATGGAGAATGGAGAAATACAGACCTGTTAGTTTGACAACCGTAGTAGGGTAAATGTTAGAATCTATTGTAAAGAATGTGATAACTGGACATTTAGAAAATAATGGTAAAATTGGGCAGAATCAACATGGGCTAGAATTTTACATTCGGCGTGTGGGCGGGCACCCGACACGCCGGAATGTAATATGACGCGTGATGATGTCGGGCGTGCGTCCCAATGTCACCGCGCACCATCAAGATTGGCGCGTCCGCCAATAATTGAAAGGCCTATTAAGGCCATTAAGGATTTAATTAACCTGAATTTTATGCTGCCCGTCCAATTGTATGGTTGGCGGGCAAACAAAAAGGCCAAGCGGCCTTTACATTTTTTAGGAAACCTCATCCACGACTGGGATGGAGTTTCCAAAAGCTATTACAAATTAAATAAAAACTTTCTTTTGAAATTAAAAACATGTCCCATCTCATGTGGCACTGTCACATGAGGGGACGTGTTTCACTAAATATTAATTATATTTTAAAATTTTTTCAAAAAGCATTTCAAACTCCCTGAGAGAGCTCCGTGCCTCAGGGAGATTGAAGTGCTTGTTTGCGCGCAAACTGCACTCCAGGCCCACTCTCCATCCTCCCCCTTGCCCGCACAGGTAATGCTCAGCACTACCACTTGCGATTCATGTAGGGCAGGCCTTAATTGGCCGGCCCGTGCGAAATCACGGTGCGGAGCCAATCGCGGGCGGAGGTCGGTTCCCTGTCCGCCCCCGCCTGCTCCTGCCAAGCCCGCCCGACGACTGAGAAATCTTGGCCACGGTTTTAGGAGAGGGAAATCATGCTTGACAAACATGTTGGAGTTTTTTGAGGATGTTACTTGTAGCGTAGAGGAAGGAGAACCAGTGGATGTGGTGTATTTGGATTTTCTGAAGGCTTTTGATAAGGTCATGGGATTGGGGGGAACATACCAGTGTGGATTGGGAATTGGTTAACAGACAGAAAGCAGAGAGCAGGAATAAACGGATCATTCTCGTGATGTCAGACTGTTACCAGTGGGGTATCGCAAGGATCAGTGCTAGTTCCACAGCTGTTCACAGTCTGTATAAATGATTTGGGTGTGGGGGCCAATTGTAATATCTCCAAGTTTGCTGATGACGCCAACTGGATGGGAAGATAAGTTGTGAGGAGGATGCAAGGGGGCTTCAAGTGGACTTGGACAGGCTAAGTGAATGGGCTAGAACATGGCAGATGGAATATAATGTGAATAAGTGTGAAATTTTCACTTTGGTAGAAAAAACAAGAAGGCAGAGTATTTCTTAAATGGCGAGCGGTTAGGGAGTGTTGGTGCCCAAAGGGACCTGGGTGTCCTTGTTCATGAGTCACTAAAAGTTAGCATGCAGGTGCAGCATGCAATTAGGAAGGCAAATGGTATGTTGGCCTTCATCGCAAGGGGAATTGAGCACAGGAGTAAAGGTGTCTTGCTGCAAATGTAAAGAGCCTTGGTGAGACTGCACCTGCAGTTTTTGTCCCCTTATCTAAGGAAGGATATACTTGCCATGGAAGGAGGGTAATGGATGTTCACCAGACTAATCCCTGGGATGGCGTGATTGTTTTATGATGAGAGATTGAGGAGACTGGGTTTGTATTCCACAGAGTTTCGAAGAATGATGGGTGACCTCATTGAAACTTACAGGGAGCGACAGGGTGGATGCGGATAAGATGTCTCCCCTGACTGGTGAGTCTAAAACCCGGGGACATAATCTCAGGATAAAGGACAGGCCATTTAAAACTGAGATGAGGAAGAATTTCTTCACTCAGAGAAAGGCGAATCTTTGGAATTCTCTACCCCCGCAGGGCTGTGAAAGCTCAATCATTGAAAATGTTCAAGACTGAAATCGATAGATTTCTGGAAGCTAATGATATCAAGGGATATGGAGAAAATGCTGGAAAGTGGCACTGAGGTAGATGTTCAGCCATGATCTCAGTGAATGGAAAAGCAGGCTCGACGGGCCGAATGGCCTGCCCCTGTTCCTATGTTCCTATTTAATTGCCCATTCCGCTTTATCATTACTCTTCATAGTTATGGAAATGCTTAACAGGTCACCTTCCATGAACTTCTCAGCTTTCATGAAAAGAAAACACAAACTTCTCCTCATAATGATAAAGCCTCATCATTGGTAACATTCAAGTGCATCTATGTAGCATCCACTTTATTACTTTCATATCCTTTGCTGAATTAGGTGCCCAAAACATAGACACACATGTAGTGGTTGAAGGTATAACCTTTCTTACTGCCTATTAGGGGTCACATTATTGTTCTTGACAAATGAGGCCTAAGTGCGGGCAATCTGGGAGGGGTGGAGCTTTCTAGTCATGGACCTGGTTCAAGCATGTAGCTTCTAAAAGAATTCTGTAATAAAGTTTTTCAAGTAGAAACCTGTCTGTCTTGTTGAGCCATTACAATACATTATTCCCATTGCAGGCTAATTAAGATCTCACAGAAGTTCAACATTGCCTCCTGGCTTCTATATTTCTGTGCATTAAATTGATGATTTAGTTTGCCTATTTTATGATCTTATCTGCTTGCACAATTATTACTGGTCCACCATCCTTTCATTGCAGATCGCTGTTTAAAAACCATTTTCTTCATGTTATCTCTGGTTCTTCCACCTTAAAAGTGTGTCCTCTGGTTACTAACCCTTCTGCCACTTTTCCCTTATTCATTCTATCAAAATGTTTCATGATGTTTGAACATCTCTATCAAATCTCCCCTTACTTTTCTCTGCTTAGAGGAGAACAACATCAGTTCCTCTAGTATCTCCAGATAAGTGAAGTCTTTCATCCCAAGTACCATTCTAGTAAGTCCCCTCCCTCCCTAAGGCCTTACATTCCTTCATAAAGTGTATTGCCCAGAAAACTCCAGAGAGGCCCTAACCAGTGTTCTACAAAGGTCCAGAATAACTTAAAAGCAAAATACTGCGGATGCAGGAAATCTAGAACAAAAACAAAAATACCTGGAAAAACTCAGCAGGTCTGACAGCATCTGCGGAGAGGGATACAGTTGACGTTTTGAGTCCGTATGACCCTTCATCAGAACTAAGACATATAGAAATGAGATGAAATATAAGCCAGTAGAAGGGGGTGGGACAGGAGAACTCGATAGGGGGCCAGTGATAGGTGGAGGCCGAGAAGAGACTGCCAAAGATGTCATAGACAAAAGGACAAAGGGGTGTTGACGGCGGTGATATTATCTAAAGGATGTGCTAATGGGGACATTAAGGGAAGCAAGCTAGTGGCAGATGGTCCTAGGGTGGGTGGGGCGGGGGGAAGGGATCGAAATGGGCTAAAAGGTGGAGATGAAAGAATAGATCAAAATAAATGTAAAAATAGGAGGGAAAAGAAAAAAATATGGTTGTAAAAAATTATAAATTATTGGAAAAAGGGGGATAGGAAAGGGGGTTGGGATGGAGGAGAGAGTTCATGATCTGAAATTGTTGAACTCAATATTTAGTCCGTGAGAATGTAAAGTGCCTAGTCGGAAGATGAGGTGCTGTTCCTCCAGTTTGCATTGAGCTTCACTGGAACAATGCAGCAGGCCAAGGACGGACATGTGGACATGAGAGCAGGGCGATGTGTTGAAATGGCAAGTGACAGGGAGGTCTGCGTCATGCTTGCGGACAGACCGAAGATGTTCCGCAAAGCGGTCACCCCAGTCTGCGTTTGGTCTCTCCAATGTAGAGGAGACCGCATTGGGAGCAGCGAATGCAGTAGATTAAATTGAGGGCAGTGCAAGTGAAACGCTGCTTCACTTGAAAGGAGTGTTTGGGCCCTTGGACGGTGAGGAGGGAGGAAGTAAAGGGGCAGGTATTGCACCTACTGCGGTTGCATGGGAAGGTGCCGTGAGAGGGAGTTGAGGTGCAGGAGGTGATGGAGGAGTGGACCAGGGTGTCCAGGAGGGAACAATCCCTGCGGAAAGCCGCCAGGGGGGTGAAGGGAAGATGTATTTGGTAGTGGCATCATGCTGGAGTTGGCGGAAATGGCGGTGGATGATCCTTTGAACGCAGAGGCTGGTGGGGTGATAAGTGAGGACAAGGGGGACCATATCATGGTTCTGGGAGGGAGAGGAATGTGTGAGGGCGGATGCGCGGGAGATGGGCCTGACACGGTTGAGGGCCTGACAACCACCATGGGTGGAAAACTTCGGTTAAGGAAGAAGGAAGACATGTCAGAGGAACTGTTTTTGAAAGTAGCATCATCAGAACAGATGCGACGGAGGCAAAGGAACTGAGAGAATGGGATGGAATCCGTACAGGAAGCGGGGTGTGAGGAGCTGCAGTCAAGGTAGCTGTGGGAGTCGGTAGGCTTGTAATGAATATTGGAGGACAGTCTATCACCAGAAATTGAGACTCAGAGGTCAAGGAAGGGAAGGGAAGTGTCAGTGATGGACCATGTGAAAATGATGGAGGAGTGGAAATTGGAAGCAAAATTAATAAATTTTTCCAGATCCAGACGAGAGCATGAAGCAGCACCGAATCAATCATTGATGTACCGGAGAAAGAGTTGTGGGAGGGGGCCTGAGTAGGACTGGAACAAGGAATGTTCCATATACCCCATAAAGAGACAAGCATAACTGGGGCCCATGCATAGCCACACCTTTTATTTGGAGGAAGTGAGAGGAGTTTAAGGAGACATTGTTCAGTGTGAGAACAAGTTCACCCAGACGGAGGAGAGTAGTGGTGGATGGGGATTGTTCCGGCCTCTGTTCGAGGAAGAAGCAGAGAGACCTCAGACCATTCCAGTGGGGGATGGGGTGTAGAGGGATTGGACGTCGATGGTGAAGAGGAAGTGGTTGGAGCCAGGGAACTGGAAATTGTTGATATGATGTAGGGCATGAGGGGAATCGCGAATATAGGTGGGAAGAGACTGGACAAGGGGAGAGAGAATGGAGTCAAGATAGCAAGAAATGAGTTCCATGGGGCAGGAACAAGCTGACACGATCGATCTGCCGGGACAGTCCTGTTTGTGGATTTTGGGGTAGGAGGTAGAAGCGGGCCGTCTGAGGTTGGGAGACTATGAGGTTGGAAGCTGTGGAGTGAAGATCTCCAGAAGATTCCAGCGAGCAGCTGTTTTAATGAGCATTCATAACATGCAAATGGTGCTCGCGCCACTAGTCAGTGGGATAACCAGCCTGCCATGAAAACACCATCGGGAGAATTGTGACCTGTTTTTATGATAGTTGATTACAACAGTTTCTGGTTTTTTTGCCTCCCGCTGGATTCTCCACTTCCGCCATGAAACCTGCCACAGGAACGGTGGGAGGATTCCACCCCAGTTTACTGTTATACATGGTGCTATTACCTCCATGCAAGCTGGTTCCAGAATCCCCCCTCTAGACTGTTCTCTCAGAATGTTATCATGTGACCCTATACATCATACTGTGGGTGGTGTTATTCTCCAGTCCCACGTTAACCCTTGCTCTGCTGAGTACCTTTGTGTTAAAATGGAATGCAGGCACATCATGCAACAGTACCCTGAACTAGTTTAAATCATAATTGAATGATTCAAATGGAGCAAAAGGGCAGTGATTAGTGTATTGGATCAGCACCCAATTTTCCAGTTGGGAGATTTACTATGAATTGCTAAAGATTTTGAGTTTATCAATGATAATCAATATTTAGGAAGGTCATTAAGGATTTTCCAACATGTTTCTACATGCATGAAGTGGTAGATTTGGCAGTGAAGCACGTGTTAACCTCTTCCCTTTCCCACCTTCCCCAGCCTCTGATTGGTTGGCAACTCTCTGACGTGAGTCTTCCTGATCCTGATTGGCGTAAATCCTGCCTCCAGCCTATTAATAGCCAATTGTTGGAAAGCAGGTATTCCTCACCACAAACTCCCTGACCCCGCAACCCCACCCCCACCCCCCCCTCCCCCACCCCCACCACCACCGCGCCAACATTTTAGCCAGTGGGGTAATGGGCAATCCGGTGCTTTGTATGATTCAGCCTCATGTTTGCCCTCCCAGGTGGATGAAAAAAATCCCATAAGCACTATTTCGAAGAAGAGCAGTCGAGTTATCCCTGATGTCCTGACTAATGTTTACCCCTCAACCAACATCACAAAGATGGATGATAATATTGTACATTAGCTTTAACAAATGAAATGGCAATATTTTTTTTTAGTCTAGGAAAGTGGCTCACTGCTCCTTTTTGCTGTTATATAAACATGTTATAGTTTGCTTTAGATCAGTTCAGGTGCCTTTGCTTCAATTCTTAGTGTGCTTAAATAAATAGAGAGTGGCACCCGTCTTCATTGCTTCTCAAACATGGTATAATTACAGCTTCTACTATTCTAATGCACTTCTGCTCAACTCAGTCTTCACTTACTGCCTCAAGAGAATCCGGTGCAAATACATGTCAATTTGACCTTACTAAAATAGGTATCTTGAGCTCAGCTTGCAAGGTGCAACATATGTCTTACACCTCCCAGCAGTGCCACATCTAAAATCTCATTCATTACTCTAATACAAAATGACAGATCAGCAACAGCTGGAACAGCTGGAGAAGGGGTGAAAACTGCATCAGAGATGAAATCCTGCCCTGTTGTCACAACGATAGATAGCTAAGTGTTAGCTGCGCTCCTTAAGGGAAAGTCACAGTCAGAGCTATTAAAGTTGCAACGTCCTACTCCTACCGATCATTTTTTTTTTTTGTCAGCTTCGTAAATATAAAATAAACTGAGCTGAAATGTTAGCATGCTTTGAATCAGTTGGAACAATTTCTCTTTGTAAATATATTGCATTTGTAAATATATAAATATATCTTATCCTACAGGAAGACACGCTGCATTTCAAATTTGTATGCTTCGAAGGCTCTTAAGCACCAGTGCATTCTCTCTAAGTATCTTTAAAGAGTTAGGAACTTTCCTCAGTGAACAGTTAGCCAGTGTTAAAAACAAAAAGCTAAAAACTACTGCGGATGCTGGAAATCCAAAACAAAAACAGAATTACCTGGAAAAACTCAGCAGGTCTGGCAGCATCGGTGGAGAAGAAATCAGTTGACGTTTCGAGTCCTCACGACCCTTCGGCAGAACTGAAGTATAGTTAGGAGAAAGGTGAAATATAAGCTGGTCTAAGGTGGGGGGCGGGGGGAGAGAGAAGTTGAGGGTGGGGTGGTTGTGGGGATAAGCAAGCAGTGATAGGAGAAGATAATCAAAAGATGTCACAGACATAAGGATCAAAGAGGTGTTGAAGATGGTGATATTATCTAAGAAAAGTGCTAATTAAGAATGGAAGGCAGGATACTCAAGGTACAGCTCTAGTGGGGGTGGGGTGGAAAGACTAACAAAGTTTTAGTTTTAGATTTAAAAATAATGGAAATAGGTGGGAAAAGAAGAATCTATATAAATTATTGAAAAAAAAGGGGGAGGGGGGAGAAACGGGATGGGGATGGGGGGAGGGGGAGTTTAAGATCTAAAGTTGTTGAATTCAACATTCAGCCCGGAAGGCTGTAAAGTGCCTAGTCGGAAGATGAGGTGCTGTTCCTCCAGTGTTCCTGATCACGAGGGAAGGTCTGATCATAGTGTTGGAAAGGCTCAGTCTTTCTGACATATAACAGGATTGTGCTCAATCTCTAACTGTTGCTCAAGTGGATTTGTCATCCCAAATTGTCATTCAGGTTTGATCCTGTCAGCCCTCGGACTGGCATGTGGTGATGGACATTTCCACAGAGGTTATGACTGCCAGGATTACATGCAACGCTTGCTGCAAAAGACACAATTCATCATCAATCACTGTCGTGAGTATAATATTCAGGCTGCAGAAGTGAATTGTAGTAACTGAGCATTCTGCTGTGTATAGATCACAGCACAATGCTTTCTTAATTTTAGCATGACATAAACAAACACCCTGTAGAAACACCCCATTAAGCTCTAACAGCTGCAGTGATATTCATTAACACACCGTTGTTTTTTTATGCATCAGATCAGGGGAGAGGTTGGTGTTGTGGTAATGTCATGAGACAAGCAATTCAGAAGCCTGGCTAAAATGGGCCAGGATCTCCTGGCCCTGTCGCAGCAGGGATGGGAACATAAAATGAGACATGCCATTCTAAACTCCATTGACTTCAGCAGGAACGTAAAGTCCTGCTGGCGTAAAATTCCCTTGAGAAGGTGGTGGTGAGCTGCCTTCCTGAACCGCTGCAGTCCATGTGGCATAGGTACACCCACAGTGCTGTTAGGAAGGGAGTTCCAGGATTTTGACCCAGCGACAGTTAAGAAACTGTGATTTATTTCCAAGTCAGGATGGTGAATGACTTGGAAGGGAACTTCTATGTGGTGGTGTTCCCATCTATCTGCTGCCCTTGTCCTTCTAGACTGTAGTGCCCGTTGGTTTGGAAGGTGCTGTCGAAGGAACCTTGGTGAATTCCTGCAGTGCATCTTGTAGATGGTACACACTGCTGCTACTGTGCATCAGTGGCAGGGGGAGTGAATGTTTGTGGATGTGGTACCAATCAAGTGGGCTGCTTTGTCCTGGATGGTGTCAAGCCCATTGAGTATTGTGGGAGCTGCACTCATCCAGACAAGTGGGGAGTATTCCATCACACTCCTGACTTGTGCCTTGTACACGGTGGACAGGCTTTGTGGAGTCAGGAGGTGGGTTACTTGTTGCACGATTCCTAGTCCCTGACCTGCTCTTGTAGCCATAGTATTTATATGGCTAGTCCAGTTCAGTTTCTCATCAATGGTAACCCCCAGGATGTTGATAGTGGGGCATTCAGTGATGGTAATGCCATTGAGCATCGAGGGACGATGGTTGGATTCTCTCTTGTTGGAGATGATCATTGCCTGACTCTTGTGTGGTGCAAATGTTACTTGCCACTTGTCAGCCCAAGACTAAATATTGTCCAGGTCTTGCTGCATTTGAACATGGACTGCTTCAATATCTGAGGAGTCGCGAATGGTGCTGAACATTGTGCAATCATCAGCGAACATCCCCACTTCTGACCTTATGGTGAAAAGAAGGTCATTGATGAAGCAGCTGAAGATGGGTGGGCCGAGGGCACTTCCCTGAGGAACTCCTGCACTGATGTCCTGTAGCTGAGATGATTGACCTCCAACAACCACAACCATCTTCCTTTCTGCTAGATATGACTCCAACCAGTGGAGAGTTTTCCCCCGATTCCCAATGACTCCAGTTTTGCTAGGGTTCCTTGATGCCACACTCATCAAATGCTGACTTGATGTCAAGGGCAGTCACTCTCACCTCACCTCGGGAGTTCAGCTCTTTTGTCCATGTTTGGACCAAGATCAAAAGCTAAGTGGCCCTGGTGGAACCCAAACTGAGCATCAGTGAGCAGGTTATTGCTAAGCAAGTGCCGCTTGATAGCACTGTGATGACCCCTTCCATTACTTTACTGATGATCAAGAGTAGACTGATAGGCGGTAATTAGCCGGGTTGGATTTGTCTTGCTTTTTGTGTACAGGACATACCTAGGCAATTTTCCATATAGCTGGGTAGGTGCCGGTATTGTAGCTGTACTGGAACAGCTTGGCTAGGGGTGCGGCAAGTTCTGGGGCACAAGCCTTCAGTACTATTGCCAGAATATTGTCAGGACCCATAGCCTTTGCAGTACCTAGTGCCTTCAGGCATTTCTTGATGTCACGTGGAGTGAATCAAATTGGCTGAAGACTGGCATCTGTAATGCTGGGGATCTCCGGAGGAGGCTGAGAGGGATCACCCACTTGGCACTTCTGGCTGAAGATTGTAGCAAATGTTTCAGCCTTATCTTTTGCACTGATGTTCTGGGCTCCTCCATCATTGAGGATGGAGATATTGGTGGAGCCTCCTCCTCCAGTGAGTTGTTTAATTGTCCACCATCATTCACGACTGGATGTGGCAGGACTGCAGAGCTTAGATTTGATCCATTGGTTATGGGATCCCTTAGCCCTGACTATCACTTGCTGCTTATGCTGTTTGACATACAAGTAGTCCTGTGTTATAGCTTCACCAGGCGGACACCTCATTTTTAGGTAGGCCTGGAGCTGCTCCTGGCATACCCTCATGCATTGAACCAGAGTTGATCCGCTGGCTTGATGATAATGGTACAGTGGGGGATATGCCGGGCCATAAGGTTACAGGTTACATTCGAGTACAATTCTGCTGCTGCCCGTGTCCACAGCATATAATGGATGCCCAGTCTTGAATTGCTAGATCTGTTCGAAATCAATCCCATTTAGCATGGTGTTAGTGCCACACAACTCGATGGAGGGTATCCTAAACGGAAAGTCGGGACTTCATCTCCACAACGACTGTGCGGTGGTTACTCCTACCGATAATGCCATGGACAGATGCATTTGCGACAGGCAGGTTGGTGAGGATGAGGTCAAGTATGTTTTTCCTTCTTGTTGGTTCCCTCACCACCTGCCACAGACCCAGTCTAGCAGCTATATCCTTTAGGACTCGGCCAGCTTGGTCAGTAGTGGTGCTACCGAGCCACTCTTGGTGGTGGACATTGAAGTCCCCCACCCAGAGTACACTCTGCACCCTTGCCACTCTCAGTGCTTCCTCCAACTGGTGTTCAACATGAAGGAGTACTGATTCATCAGCTGAGGTAGGATGGTACGTAGTATTCAGCAGTTTAGAGGTTTCCTTGCCCATGTTTGACCTGATGCCTGAGACTTCATGGGGTCCGGAGTCGATGTGGAGGACTCCCAGGGCAACTCCCTCCCAACTGTATAGCACTGAGCCGCCACCTCCGCTGTGTCTGTCTTGCCGGTGGGACAGGACATACACAGGGGTGGTGATGGTGGTATCTAGGACACTATGTGTAAGGTATGATTCCATGATGATATTTCTCCTCCGTGAGGATGACTATGTCAGGCACATTTCTCTGCATTGAACTTCATCTGCCACATGCCCATTTCACCTATGCGTCTACCTTTTGAAGTTCTGCTCTATCCTCCTCACAGTTCACACGCTGCTTCAAAGTTTAATATCATCCACAGAAGTGTGACCTTTACACCTAAGTTTTGAATATATATCAAAAAAAGCAATGACCCCCTGGGAAACTCCACTACAAACCTTCCTCCAGTCCAAAAAACTTTCATTAACCACTTCTTAAGGGCTACTCAGCAAATTCCATATCCATGTTGCAATTGTCCTTTATATTCCTTGAGCTTTAACTGTCCCACTTTTGGCACTAGCCCCCAGATATTAGTAAGGAGGACTTTGCAGGGTCAGCAGGGCTGAGATTGCTGTTGTCGTTTCCAAAGTCTTGGCCGAATTCATTCCTCTTTTGTGACTTTGTAGCGGTTTGGTACAACTGAATGGCTTGCTAGGCCATTTTAAGAGTCAATCACATTGCTGTGGGCCTGGAGTCACATGTAGTCCAGACCAGGTTAAGGGCAACATATTTCCCTCCCTAGTAAACAAGATAGGTTTTTGCAACAACTGTCATGGTCCAACATGGTCATCATTCCAGAGTTTTATTGAATTCAAATTCCACCATCTGCCGTAGCAGGATTCAAACCCAGGTCCCCAGTGTATTACCCTGGGGTTTCTGGATCATTCGTCCAGTGATAAGGCCACTACACCATCACCTCTCCAGGTAACCAATTAAAGCTCTTAAAGGGCTTATTGTGGTCACTGGGAAGATGCTGACTGGAATTTTCAAGTCGACAGATAGGGCTCCGCAGCAGCTGAAACACAGCCAAGAGATGCAGGCGGCCTCCTAACAGCAGACCGGGTGGGTGGAGGGGGACAGCACCCCATCCTTCTAGGGAACCCCTCCCACATCTGGCATGACTATCAGGTCACAGCTTCAGCTGCTGGCTGTCCAGTGGAGGGGTCGCCCCTCTATGGTGACAGAAAGGCCGTCGTAACTTTTTAAAATTGAAAATGCCTTATACACCACATGGACTGCAGCGGTTCAAGAAGGCAGCTCACCACCACCTCCTTGAGGGCAACTAAGGATGGGCAATAAATGCTGGCCTAGCCAGCGAAGCCCACATCCCATGAATGAATAAACAAAAACCTGCATTTGCCCAAGTGACTATTAATTTTGTCCAGAAATATGGTTTCTGGAAGATTCCCATCCGTTGATGTTAGGCTGCCTGGCCTGTAGTTACTGGGTTTATGGTTATGCCATTTTTTTTTTTTGCAATTCTCCAGTCCTCTGACACCACCCCTGAATCTAAGGGAGACTGGAAAATTATGGCCAGTGCCTTCACAAATTCCACTCTCACTTCCCTCAGTATCCTTGATTGCATCTCATCCAATCCAAGTGCCTTATCAACTTTAATGACAGACAGCCTACCCAATGCTTCCTCCTTATCAATTCTGAACCCTTCAAGTGCCTGAATGATCTCCTTTTTCACCATGACCTGGGCAAAATCTTCTCCCTTGGCAAAGACAGATACAAAGTATTTATTTGATTTCTCAGCTATGCCCTCTGCCTCCATGCTTAAATCCTTTTTTTTATCCCTAATCAACCCCACTCCTCTTTTTATTACCCTTTTTACTATTTATATGCATATAGAAGAGTTTGGAATTCCCTTTTATGTTAACTGTCAGTCTCTTTTTATACTCTCTTTGCTTTCCTTATGAAACTTCTATTTTTAGCCTGGTTGTATTATCCACCTGACATCAGTCACTTTTTCTTCTTCATTTTTATCTCTATGGTCTAAATCTACCCCACCCCGGGCGTGCCTGAAGTCGGCACAGCTGGAAGCGGATGCAAAACCCACTCCCGGCCGAGTTTGCGTTGTGAACGCGACCTTACGCTGGGTGGCCAATTTAGACCCGCCCAGCGTGAGACGCCACTGCCGGATATGATTTCCGTGCACGGGGGTGGGAACACATTGGGTGCCGGGTCCGGTGGGGGCCCAGCAGGGTGCTCAGAAAATGGAAGAGCTGGCTCCCTGAAGACTGCCAGGAGTTGTGAGGGGGGCTGAGGGAGCTGTTTGGAAGCGATCCAACAAATGTCCTGGCGTGCAGTCATGGCCTCAGCACTGATGGTCATGGAAGACGCGAGGGCAAATCTGGTGCCTGTCGTCTCTATGGGCTTCTGATGATGCTGCCATGACTGAGGAGTGTCCAGCCAAGGGGCTGGATGCACCTTCCCAGGCAGAGCCTGCTCAGGCTCCATCGGCCAGAGGACAGCCTGCAAGGCCATAAAGGGCACCAGGACAGCAGAGTCAGCAGACTGCCTCCAACACCACTGTCAGCAATGGGGGGGCACCTAGATGCAGCACCCACAGACCCACAGATGTAAGTTGAAGGCACCTTGAGCACAGCAGGGGCGTGTCACAAGTGACATTTTTTGCATTAATTATTTTGACTCTTGTGTTAGGGATGGACACTTTGTTTGTTCTTTGTTTGTCCATGTGAAGTATCATAAACATTTATTTGACTTAAATGGGCTGAGTTGGCTGGATGGTGTGAATAGGTATCAGATGCAGTGCAGGCTTGTAAATGTATAGAGTTGTTTGGTGCTGGCATATTGGGTTGGATTCTTATGTTTTGATTGTTAGCGAAGGAGATAGTGCCATTGGCTTGACGAGGCTTCAATGCCTTGGATGCCTAGCAGAAGATTCGCTGGATCAGAGCATCCCTGATGTCCCTGCTGACATGAAGGTTCCTGCCCTCTGCCTCAAGATCCTCACCTTGCGCCTTCCCAGGATCTTCCTCTGAGCCATCACTAGAGTCATCCTCTGTGGCCTGTGGAACTGCCTCAATCTCCTTAGCCTCCAGTGGGTCCCCCCTTGCCAGAGCCAGGTTACGCAGTGTGCAGCATGCGACAAATATGAGGGAGACATGCTCTGGAGGATACTGAAATGCTCCCTCTGACTGGTCCGGGCATATGAAGCGCATCTTCAGCAGTCCGATAGTCTCCTCCACCACTGCCCTTGTGGAGGCATGACTCCTGTTGTATCTCTCCTTGGCCTCAGTTCTTGGGTAACAGAGTGAGGTCATCAGCCACATCTTCAAGGGATAGACCTTGTCATCCAGGAGCCATCCATTTACACATGCAGGAGCCACGAACAGCCTTGATATCTTTGGGTGCCGCAAGATGTAAGCATCGTGTGAGTTCCCAGGGTAACGGGCACAAACTTGAAGAATCTGTCTCCTGTGGTCACAGACGATCTGAACATTCATTGAGTGAAACCCCTTCCTGTTTACGAAAGCCCCAGGCTCACCTGCTGGTGTCTTGATGGCCATGTGAGTGCAACCTATTACACCCTGGACACGGGGGCAGCCAGCCATCGCAGAGAAGCCTCAGGCTCTCTCTGCCTGGCTCGCCTCATCTGTCTGGAAGTGGGTGAACGTGCAGAGGTGTCTAAAGATAGCATCAGTCACGAGCTTGATGCAACTGTGTGCAGCTGATTGAGAAACACAGACCCCCCACTGAGCCCTGAAAAGAACTGGAGGTTTAGAAGCTCAGGGCCACTGTGACCTTCAGAGCCACTGGCATGGGGTGTCCGCCCACACAAATGGAGGTGATTTACAGACCCATCATGCAATGATTTACGATGTACATTAATAACTTAGATGAGGGAAGTGAATATACTATCGCCAAATTTGCAGCTGATACAAAAATAGGTGGGAAGGCAAGTGGTGAGGATGACACAAGGAGTCTATGGAGGGATATAGGCAGGTTAAATGAATGGGCAAAAGCTTGGCAAATGGAATATAAGGAGGGAAAATGTGAGGTTATGCACTTTGGCAGGAAGAATAAAGCAGCTGAATATTATTTAAATGGAGGAAGACTGCAGAAAGCTGCAGCACAGAGGGATTTGGGAGGTCTTATGAATGAATCCCAAAAAGCAAACATACAAGTTCAGCGGGTAATAAGGAAGGCAAATAAAATGTTGGCCTTTATTTCAAAGGGAATGGAGTATAAAAATTGGAAAGTCTTGCTAATACTATACAAGGCACTAGTTAGACCAGACCTAGAATACTGTGAACAGTTTTGGCCCCCTTATCTAAGGAAAGGTATAGTGGTATTGGAGGCAGTCCAGAGAAGGCTCGCTAGGTTGATCCCGGGCATGGAAGGATTTTCTTATGAGGAGAGGTTGAGTCGGTTGGGCCTGTACTCAGTGGCGTTTAGAAGAATGAGAGGTGACCTTATTGAAACATATAAGATTCTTAGGGGGCTTGACAAGGGAGATGCTGAGTGGTTGTTTCCTCTTGTGGGAGAGTCCAGGACCAGACGGCATAATCTCAGGTTATCTGAAACAGGGAAGAGGAGGAATTTCTTCTCTCAGGGGGTAGTCAATCTGTGGATTTCTTTACCGCAGATGGCTGTAGAATCTGGGTCGTTAAGTATATTTAAGGCTGAGATAGACAGATTTTTAATCAGTAAGGGGAAGCAAGGTTATGGGAAAAATGCAGGAAAATGGAGTTGAGGATTATCATTTCAGCCATGATCTCATTGAATGGCGGAGCAGACTCGACTGGCAAATGGCCTACTTCTGCTCCTATGTCTTATGGGGTTTTATGGTGATACATTGCAGTCACTGCGTCCCTGGAGAAGCAGAGTCTCCTGCAGCACTGGACCTCGGACATCTGGAGGTAGTTGGAGCACTGCCTGAACACTCTAGATGCTGGGTAGTGGTGTCTTCGGTGTGCTCTCCCACCTTAGCCTGCCTGCTGGCACTGCACCAACTGCGCCTGTGCCTCTCCTGTTAAATGTCTGTCCCTGAGATGCTGCCCACGCCCACCTGGCCCCCTCTCCCTCCTGCCCCTCGTTCCCTCTTCAGAGGAGGTTCCACCAGCGGAATACGCTGTCACCATTAGATGGGATGCAGAGGAGCAGTGCCTTGAAAATGAAGGAGCACTGTGCTGCAATACTCAGGGAAGCCTCCCCGGGAAGATGAGGACCTGAGATGCTGAAAGTCAGGCTTGACAACCAAACGAGATGCCAAGAAACTCTGGGACAACTCTGTACTCACACAGCAAAAACTGGCAATGACAGGGAAAGTGCTGCTGCTCTGGGGGCCTTTTATCCTGCCTGTGGATCATGAAATGATTAAAGCATGAATTCCACCCACCCGTTTTGCCCGTGCGACCATCTAAAAATCACACGGGTAACGTAGAATCGCGGACAATAGGCTTTTTAATGACCTTAATCGGCCCTTTAATTGTGGCGGGCATAGCCCAGACTCCCGCATGCGCCCACCAAATTCAATATTGGACGCGTGCACGATGACATCAGGATGCACGCCCGACGTCTTTTTGCGCAATTTTGAGTGCGTTCAGGTCGGGCACGCACCCAACCTCGGAATGCAAGATTCAGGCCTATGCCTTTGGTTACCCAGTGAGCTCTGATTTGTTTACCCTACCCTTCATGGGAATACACCTTGACTGTACCCAAACTATTTCTTCCTCAAAGGTAGCTCATTGTTCAGTTGCCAATTTTTCTGCCAAACTTTGATTCCGATTATCTGGCCCAGATCCATTCGTACCCAGATACATTGCCCCAGTTAATTATTCTTACTCTCGACTGTTTTTGTCCTTTTCCGTAGCCAACTTAAACCATATGATATAATGATCAATATCTCTTAAATTTTCTCCCATTGACACTGTGACTGGACTGGAGAATTTTAGTTATGAGGAAAGATTGGATAGGTTAGGGTTGTTTTCTTGGAACAGAGGAGGCTGAGGAGGGACCTAATTTAAGTCTATTAAATTATGAGGTGTCTAGATGGAGTTGATTAGAAGGCCCTATTCCCCTTGGTTGAAGGTTTCATAACCAAGGGGCGTAGATTTGGAGTTTAAGGGGAGTTCAAGTGGAAATGTTTTCACCCAAGAGGTGTTGGGGATCTAGAACTCATTTCCTGAGCGGTAGAGGAGGCAGAAACCCTCACAACATGAAAAGGGACATGGATATGTACTTGAAGTGCCTAACTACCGACCAAGAGCTGGAAAGTGGGATGAGGCTGGATAGCTACTTGTTGGCTGGCACGGACACAATGGGCTGAATGGCTTCTTTCCATGTAGTTAATTTCTATGATTCTCTCAGGCTCTCCACATCGTGGACCTCTCAAACCCCACACCATGGCCCTCCCAGAGTCCACACTGTGGTCCTCCCAGGCACCATACTGTGGACCCACCAGGGTCCACTCCATTCCATGGCACTTCATGATCCTTTACTTTGCAGTGCTGCCCAGGCTCTTTGCTCCAAGGCCTTCTCAGACTGGGCTTTCCCATTTCCACAGAATTTAACTACAATCTCACTATTTTAATGATAGAAAAATAAAATCTGCAAAGAACTGAATTTGATGGAAATTAAAATAGCTAAACAAAAAACCCCAGAGAAATAAACTCCAAACATTAGTTATCACATAGATAAAAAAGTGAATCTACAATTACTGAAACCCTGAAATAAAACAAAAAAAATGAAGGGCCAGCAAATGAGGATAAATGCGGGAGAATGTTCTGTGGCGATCCTACATGATGATGTCGATTCTTTAAGAATTTCTGCATTCTACTGAAGTGACAAGAGGACACGATAGTTTGAACTACGGAGCCAGCCGGGTTAATGCTGTGAAGGACAGAAGTCTTGTTTGCATCTGTGGTGTCAGGGATGGTCTAAACTTATCTGCGTGGTGACCTTTATCAATACAACGCCACAGTCACTGCCAGAAAGGAAATAATTCAAAATTCACAACAGAGAATCAAGCTGTGAGACCTTGAAATCATTGTAATAATGTTGACACCAGATCAATACATGACTGTGCTGGAGTTCATCTCCCTTTTGTGAGCATAAATTCATCTTCCCTTTGTTCACCACCACCCCACCACCTGCTGACATTGGACTGAAAAGATTCAGGCCTGAGAAATGTCAACTCCCTTTGACTCCGAAACTCTTTTGTGTTTTTTTGTGAAGGAGCCTCCGAAACCCACAAGCAATTATTTCAGCATCGCCTGCGGCTTCGAGCTTTTTGATGGATTAAAGTTTCATTGATTAAAAACTGCAACGCATTTCTGAGCGGAGAAATATTTTATTTTTGGCAAGCCCTTGAGTACAAATGGCCCTGGAAGCTGATAAACCTGCAATCCCGGCTATTATGCTGGGATCGTGCCTGTCAGGAACCTCCGTTGCTGACCCCAGAAGACTTTCCGGAGGACTTGCCAGTAAAGGGAAGAAAGAAACGCTGGCTTTCCATGACCTCAGGATGCCCCAAAGCAATTTATAGCCAATGGAGTACTTTACCAGTGTAGTAACTGTTGTAACGTCAGAAACATGGCAGCCAATTTACATTCACCAATGTCCCACAATCAGCAATGCAACATTGATCAGATAATCTGTTTCCAGTGTCGTTGATTGGGTGATAAATAGTGACCAGGACAGCAGGGCGAACTCTCTTGCCTTTTTCCAAAATAGTGGCATGAGATTTTTTACATCCACCTGGGAGAACAGACAGGACCTTGGTCAGAGATGCCAAAAGCCAGTTCCTCTGATGGTACAGAACTCCCTCAGAGCTACACTTAAGTGTTAACCTAGACTTTGTGTTCAAGGCGCTCGCCAACGCGTAATGTGACTCGGGATGATGTCGGGTGGAACTCCCGACGTCACCCTGCGTCATTTCAATTTTCAGGTCGGCGGGGGTGCAGCCGAATCAGCTGTGCGCCCGCCGACCTGTCAACGGCCTATTGAGGCCATTTAAAAAGTAATTGAGCTAGTTAATGGACCTGCCTGTCCAACCTTAAGGTTGGCGGGCAGAACAGAAGCCCTGGCAGGCTTCAGAAAAAGCATGAAACCTCATCCACGGGCGGGGTGAGGTTTCATGTAGGTTTTTTAAAATTTAATAAAAGTTTGAATGAAAGTGATGGACATGTCCCAACTCCTGTGACAGTGTCACATGGCGGGATATGTCAGGGAAATTTTAATTTTGTGCATTGACCATTTTTGAATTTGGCGCCGATCTCCCTGAGGCAGCACTTAGCCTCAGGGAGATGAGTGCGCACTCCCGGCTGAGGGAATTCTCCCCCCGCCGCCCGCACAGGGAGCGCATAGCACTTCCTGGTGGATGTCACAATGGGCAGGCCTTAATTGGCCCACCCATGTAAAATGGCAGCGCGCCCCCGATTGGGGGCGCCGATCGGAGGCGCGCCAGCACGTGCACTTCCCCCACAATGGGGGGAAATTTCTTCCCCAAGTCTCCAGAGTTGTACTCGAACCAACAACCTCCTAACTGAGAAACGAAAATGCTACCCATTGAGCCACAGTTGAGGAGGTTTCCCCTTTGATGTGGTGGGATGTCACAGAACATTGGCACATATCAGTCATCTGCATGCCCCTGAATATTGTGTGCTGCAGCCAGTCCACCAGGGCGCCCAGTGCCTGCTTCCACACAATGCCCTCTTCCTGCCTGATGTATGCTCCAAATTAAATTCACCTCCATAGGTTTTCTTCTGGTCAGTGTTGTACTCTCCCTCTAAGCAGCTGACTAAATATGACCATGGAGGAGTGCGATTTTATATCAATATAGCAACATTGCTTTGAACCACATTCCCATTAATAACCTGCAAAGCTGTAGCCATCTGGCAATGGCATGGTACGTACGCTAATGTGATGAAACAGTGAGCATGCTTACAGCTTAAGTTATGGTAAAGCTGTGCTCCACTCCATGAAAGTTTTCAGAATAAGTGCACATCATAGATCTATTTTAAGGCTGTTCTAAGATTTTCAGGTCCTTTCAGGATATGTCAGCTGTATGAAGCTGTTGGTCAGCTTTTGCAATTTATCCAGGTTGGTTTAGAGATACACAGTGAAGCAGCAGTCCATATTGCCCCTCAGTGGGTTCCTTGTCAGCTTTAACTTCAGCACTACTGAAAATAATCTCTGTCATTCCTGCATTTGAGGCAAAGCGTATAATTGACTAGAGCCCATTAATCCTGTCAAAATAAAGAAACATTTCAGGAAGCTAATTTGACATCAACCTTTTTTTCCCATATTTTGTATTCAACTCTCCCCATCTTTAAATCCAGTTAGAACTCGACTGACCTAGCACATACGAACATACAAACATATGAACAATTAGCAGGAGTAGACAATTCAGCCCATCAAGCCTTCTCCGCCATTTAATAAGATCATGGCTGACTGAATAGTAACCTGAAATATGCATCCCATCTACCAGCGATAACCTATCACTCCCTTGCTTGCCAAGAATCTATCCACCTCTGCCTTACAAACATGCAAAGACTCTGCTTCCACCACCTTTTCAGGAAGAGAGTTCCAAAGACTCACGACCCTCTGAGTGAAAAGTTTTTGCCTCATCTCTGTTCTAAATGGTCGACCCCTTAATTTTAAACAGTTACAACTAGTTCTAGACTCTTCCACAAGAGGAAACACCCTCTCCACATCTGCCCTGTCAAGACCCCTCAGGATCTTATATGATTCAATCAAGTCACCTCTTACTCTTCTAAACTCCAGCAGATACAAGCCTAGTCTGTCCAATCTTTCCTCATAAGACAACCCACCAATTCCAAGTATTAGTCTGGTGAACCTTCTTTGAACTGCTTCCAATGCATTTACAACCTTCTTTAAATAAGGTGACCAATACTGTACACAGTACTCCAAATGTGGTCTCACTAGTGCCCTGTACAACTGAAGCATAACCTCCCTACTTTTGTAATCAATTCCCCTCGCAATAAATGATAACATTCTTTTAGCTTTACTAATTATTTGCTGTACTTGCATACAAGCCTTTTGCGATTCATGCACTAGGGCACTCAGGTTCCTCAGCACCTCAGAGCTCTGCAATCTCTCACCATTTAGATAATATGCTTCTCTTTTATTCTTCCTGCCAAAATAGACAATTTCACATTTTCCCACATTATACTCCACCTGCCAGATCTTTGCCCACTCACTTAACCAATCTAAATCTGTTTGTAGCCTCCTTATGTCCTCTTCACAATTCACTTTCCTACCTATCTTTGTGCCATCAGCAAATTTTGCACCACCCCTTCTATCCCTTCATCCAAGTCATTCATATAAATTATAAAAAGTTGAGGTCCCAGCACTGATCCCTGTGACACACAACTTGTTACATCTTGCCAACCTGAACAAGACCCATTTATGCCTACTCTCTACTTCCTATTAGCCAGCCAATCTTCTAACCATGCCAATATGTTAACTTCTATACCATGAGCTTTTATTTTCCACAATAACCTTTGATGTGGCCTTTATCAAATGCCTTCTGGAAATCTAAGTACAGTACATCCACTAGCTCCCCTATATCCAAAGCACATGTTACTTCCTCAAAGAACTCGAATAAGCTGGTTAAACATGATTTTCCTTTCTCAAAACCCTGTTGACTCTGTCTGATGACCTTGAGCTTACTCAAGTGCCCTGCTATAACTCCTTTAATAATATCTTCTAATATTTTCCCTACGACAGATGTTAAGCTAACTGACCTATAGTTTCCCACTTTCTGTCTCCCTCCCTTTTTGCATAATGGAGTTACATTTGCTATCTTCCAATCTACTGGGGCCTTTCCCGAAACTAGGGAGTTTTGGAAAATTAAAACCAATGCATCAACTATCTCAGCAGACACTTATTTTAAGATCCTAGGATGAAGTCCATCAGGACCTGGGCTCTTGTCAGCCCACAGCTCCAACAGTTTACTCAGTACCACTTATCTGGTTACTGTAATTTTCCTGACTTCCTTCCTCACTTCCATTTCCTGGTTGAAAGCTGCTTCTGGGATGTTACTTGTATCCTCTATAATGAAAATTAATGCAAAATATCTGTTCAACTCATTTACCATCTTCTTGTTTCCATTATCAATTCTCCAGACTCACTTTCTATATGACCAATGCTCACTTTGTTAACCCTTCTACTTTTTAAATATTTATAAAAACTCTTACTATCTACTTTTACATTTCTGGCTAGCTTTCTCTCATACTCTAATTTTTCCTTCCTTATTAGTCTCTTAGTCATTCTTTGCACCATTTATGGCTTTTCCAAGTGCATATTCTTGTGGAGTCTCAACTGCTGAGAGTTCATTATTGCAGTGGAGGCTCCATGCATATAGTGTACATTTGGAAGATATGCATACAGTATTTAGCAATGTGCATTACTACTTTGCACTGAAGGTAGTGCCACTTTAAACAACACTATACCAATAATATGAATGATAACAATAGTGTAACAACAGGTAAAAGTAGGGTGCATTCCTTCAGGAGTGAGAAAGGCTGGTTCTGAATCATGCTCAGCAAGCATGAGCCAATAACACTGAAGTTGTCCTGGATCGCTAGGTAGTCTGATCTGTTCCAACCTGCTTCTTCCTGTACAATGTCATAAGCCGCAATTCCCACAACCCGGTTTTAAGCAGTACATTTTTTAAAATCCATTCTGGGATGTGAGCGTCACTGGCCAGGCCAGCATTTATTGCCCATCCCAAGTTGCCCTTGAGAAGATGGTGGCGAGCTGCCTTCTTGAACCACTGCAGCCCAAGTGGTGTACACCCACAGTGCTGTTACAGAGGGAGTTCCAGGACTTTTCCCCAGCGACACTGAAGGAACGGCGATATATTTCCAAGTCAGGGTGGTGAGTGGCTTGGAGGGTGTAATGACTTGACATACTGTGCAGGTTTCAACAAGAAACAGTTAACTTCATTACGGAGAGCTTTTCGGATGCTATATGCTTGAACCAGATAAGAAACCTTGTCACCCCAGATTACCCGTACTTAGGGCTCATTGGTCGGAACCGCCAAGAACAATCACGTGACTCCTGATAGATAACAGGAGACATTATACCTTCAGATACTACATTTCCTCCCCCTTTAGTATTTTTTAACAGTTTCTATTTACAGAGAACATTTGAATATCCAACAACATATACATATATATGACACAGGTGATTAAAGATTAAGTCTCTGTGGTGCTTTCCTTATTTGGTTACAGCAGTGTAGCTCTATCACTTGAGCTTCTTCCATAGATCGACATGATTAGGAGCTGCAGCACCAGACACATCATTAAAAAGTGGCAGTTCAGGGTTTGGCAACTCTACAGAGAAATTGGGTATGTCTGTTCTAGGTCGATCTGTCACCTCAGGGATTAATGGTTCGACCTTTGTAACAGACAAAATAGCTGGATGTTGGAAGTTCTCACTATTCCAAAGATGGTCCACATGTTTAAGGACAATTCGGTCTTCCACTTCTACCTGGAAGGACAAGGTACCAGTTTCTGAGATAATTGTTCCAGGAACCCAAAAAGATCCATTTCCAAAATTCCACACAAAACTATGTCTCCTATGGTGAATGTGCGAACTTTGCTATGAGTATCAGGATTCAATTTTTGATTACTGTGATTCTTCTCTATTTTCCTCTCTAAGTTTGAAAACACCAGATTTAACCTTGTACGTAGGTGGCATTTCATCAATAATTCAGACGGAGTTGAACCCGTAGTTGAATGAGGTGTTGTACAATAACTGAGAAGAAAGTGGAAAAGTCGAGTTTCTCGAGTACCTTCTGATAACCGCTTCATTCCAGGTTTGAAAGTTTGCACAAACCCATTTGATGAGGGATGAGGTCCTGTTTTATTATGTCAGATTCCATTTAAACTCATGAATCGCTGAAACTTTGTACTGGTAAAGACTGCACCATTATCAAAAACAATGACTCCCAGTTAATGGCACAGCTTTTCGACAGTTGTACTCAATGTTGGTGATCTGGCTTCATAAACATCCCAAACTCGGAAAAAAGAGCTGAACTCAAGAGGTAAGGAGAGAGTGACCGCCCTTGACATCAAGGCAGCATTTAAATGAGTGTGGCATCAAGGAGCCCTAGCAAAACTGGAGTCAATGGGAATCAGGGAGAAATCTCTCCATTGGTTGTAGTCTTATGTAGCACAAAAGAAGATGGTTGTGGTTGTTGGGGGTCAGTCATCTCAGCTCCAGGACATCACTGCAGGAGTCCCTCAGGCCCAACCATCTTCAGCTGCTTCATCAATGACCTTCCCTCCATCTTAAGGCCAGGTATGGGAATTTTTGCACAATGTTCAGCGCTATTTACGACTCCTCAGATACTGAAACAGTCTGCATTCATATGCATCAAGACCTGGACAACATTCAGGCTTGGGCTGATAAATGGCAAAAGGATTCACGCCACACACTTGCCAGGTAATTATCATCTCCAACAAGAGAGAATCTAATCATCTCCCCTTGACATTCAATGGCATTACCATCACTGAATACCCCACCATCAACATCCCGGGGGTACCATTGACCAGAAACTGAACTTGACCAACCGTTTAAATACTGTGGCTACAAGAGCAGGTCTGAGGCTGGGAATTCTGCGGAATTCACCTCTGGCTCCCCAAAGCTTGCCCACCATTTACAAGGCACAAGTCAGGAGTGTGGTGGAATACTCTCCACTTGCCTGGATGAGCACAGCTCCACAGCATTCCAAAAGCCCAACAGCACCCAGGACAAAGCAGCCCATTTGATTGGCACCCCCACTACCACCTTAAACATTCACTCTCTGCACCACTGATGCACAGCGGCAGCAGTGTGCACGATCTACAAGATGCACTGCGGCAATTCACCAAGGTTCCTTCGACAGCATCTTCCAAACCAGCGACCACTACCATCTAGAAGGACAGTAGTAGCGGACACATGGGAACACCACCACCTGCAGATTCCCCTCTAAGCCACACATCATTAAGGCTTCATTGTCACTGGGTCAAAATCCTGGAACTGTGGGTGTTCCTACATGGATTGCAGTGGTTCAAGAAAGTGGCTCACTACCACCTACTAAAGGGAAATTGTGGGATGGGCAATAAATGCTGGCCTAGCCATCGACACTCACAACCTGTGAAAGAATTTTTTAAAAGCCCTTGTTTTCAAATCCCTGCATGGTCTCACCACTCCCTGTCCCTACTCCTACTCTACAATCCTCTGTGATCTCGGAGCTCCTCCAATCCTGACCTCTTGAGCATCCCTGATTTTAATCGCACCACCATTAGCAGCCATGCTTTCGGTTCCCTGGGACCTAAGCTCTGAAATTTGTGGCTTCCAGACCAGGCCAGAGGAATTCTGCAGTGAGAAATTCACCTGATTCCCAAAGCCTGTCTACCATCTGCAAGGCACAAGTCAGAAGTGTGATGGAGTACTCTCCACTTGCCTGGATCAGTGCAACTCCAACAACACTCAAGAACCTCAACATCATCCAGAACAAAGCAGCCCGCTTGATCAGCAACATATCCACCACTTTAAACATTCACTGACTCCACCACCAGTGTGTACCATCTACGATATGCACTGCAGCAACTCACCAAGGCTCCTTCGACAGCACCTTCGGCAGCAGATGCATAGGAACACCTCCATGTCCAAGATCCCCCCCAACACCCGCAAGCCACAAATCATCCTGACTTGGAACTATATTGCAATTTCTTCACTGTTGCTGGGTCAAAATCCTGGATCTTTCTCCCTAACAACACTGTAACACTAATACCACATGGACTGCAGTGGTTCAAGAAGGCAGCTCACCCACCTTCTCAAGGACAATCAGTGTGGTCAATAAATACGACCCTTGGTGGCAACACTCACATCCCATTAAAAATTTTTTAAAAACCTCCCTCTCCACCTCTCTATCTCTCTCTTCTTTAAGATGCCCCTTAAAAGCTACCTCTTTCACCAAGCTTTTCATCATATGTTGTAATATCTCCTGATGTGGCTTGGTGTCAATTTTGGTTGATAAGACTCCAGTGAAGCATGTTGGGATGTTTTACATTGTGAAAGGTGCTAAATAAATGCAAATTTTTGTTGTTGTTCGACCAGTACACTTTGTACTTTTAGTCTAACATTCTCTGACTACATTTGCAATGCAGATCAACATTGTGTTCAACTGTTGATTACAGCTGCACATAGACTTGACAAGTTAAATTCTGCACTGCTAGATCTCATTCAACTTCACCTTTATTGAGTTCTACACCATTCATAGAGTATGCACACCATGACTGCATAATGGACTTCCTCGTTCATGATTTTAGCAATGAAAAGCTTCCATCTGTGTGAAAAAGTTTGAAAGTGTAGAACAACAGAAGAAGATGACTGACCAATGCTTGGAATTGTTACAAATAGCTTGCTTTATTACATTAGGAACATATATGGGAATTCCATTGAGTATACTCCACCTTTAACAAAAAATGGATTTATTTCTCCTATGTTCCAATTATCCTCTAAGTTATTGTATAACCAGAATTTTCTGCATCAGTAATATCTCATTTAGTGCACTGAAATTATCCTTGCAAAGTAAATACATTTCGCACTAATAGCCCATCATTTAATTTAATGGTAATAACATTAAATGATAATGTTCGTTTGAGTGCCAAATACAATTTCATGCTCAATGGGCAATATTTTGCCACAAGACTTTGTTCTACACATATAGCATAATTGATTTTTGTTGCTGTTTTAGTTTTCTCCGTATCTGCTGCCAATTTTAGTATCTAATCATAAGGTGGACAATAGGAGGCCCTGCAGCACTGAAGAAGCATGAGTTTGACATTCTGGATGAGAGAGAGAGGGCACGTCAAGATGGAAGCACCTTCCCGCCAACTTTTTAAACTTTCAAATGATAAAAATTCTCTCAGCAGCCATGCCACCAATTATAGGGCAGCTGAGCAACTGCTTTGGAGGACCTGGAGACTGACTGAAAAATCCAGTCATCCCTGACAATAGCTTTAATTGGCCTTCAACTATTGTTACGTGGCTACCCATTGCACGCAATGGGTACATCTGCCATCTCCGAAATTCCATGCCCACCCACGTCCATGCTCATCCCTATCGAGGTTGAGATATTCACTCAGTATGGTTAGAAACGGTGTCAAAATAGAACTGTAAGATTGTCCCAGAATATGGAGGAGGTGTAACTTTGTATGGATCAAGCACTTTCAAAATGTTTATTGGTATTTCATATTTCACAGTTTTTAATTTCACATTCAAAATGGTTTCCGCAACGACTCAGCTGTTTAGGGCAGCACACAGCTGATCTGAGCAACAACTTTTATTTCTATAACACATTTAGTTTTTCTTTTTATTCTTTCATGATGTGTGACTGTCACTGGCTGGGCCAGCATTTATTGCCCACCCCTAATTGCCATTGAGAAGGTGGTGGAGAGCTGCCTTCTTGAACCGCTACAGCCCCTGTGCTCTTAGGGAGGGAGTTCCATGTTTTTGACCCAGCAACAGTGAAGGGATGGTGATATAGTTCCAAGTCAGGATGGTGAGTGGCTTGGAGGAGAACTTGCAGGTGGTGGTGTTCCCATGTGTCTGCTGCCCTTGCACTTCTAGGTGGTAGAAGCTGCAAGTTTGGAAGGAGGCTTGGCGGGTTGGTGCTCTACATCTTGCAAATGGTACACACTGCTGCCACTGTGTGCTGATGATGGAGGGAGTGACAGTTTAAGGTGATGGCTGCCCGATAGTGCTGTCAACTCTGTTATTATTGTTGTGCATCTTAGATGAGGCGGTCCCTGGTCAAGATTGACAGTGACTGCTGGAGACAAGACTGTTGGTAAACTCTACCTTTTATTGAACATTCTACTAACTTTATGCAGTAGAAGGCTGAGCATGAAGCTTCACATACAACCATCTCTCAGCATACTCTGTTGCCATATGATCTTACATCACTGACGATGAAGACATCTATTTACATATTTAACATTAACCCTTTACATTACATCAACGACACTTTCCATCACTTTGCTGATGAAAATAGATGGGACAATAATTGGCCAGATTGAAATTGTCCTGCTTTTTTGGAAAGGATATACCTGGGGAATTTTGCATATTGTCAGCTTTGTGCTAGTGTTGTAGCTCTATGGAACAGCATAGCTAGTTCTGGAGTACAATTCTACAGTACTACTGTCGGGATATTGTCAGGGCCTTACCCTTTGCTGTATCCAGTGCCTTCAGACGTTTCTTGATATCATGTGGAGTTAATAGAATTGTCTGAAAACTAGCATCTGTGCTGTTGGGCACCTGAGGACGAAGACTAGATGGATCATTCGCTCGGCACTTCCGGCTGAAGAAGGCAGCAAATGCTTCAGCCTTTTTTTATGAGCTTGAGGGAGATCATTAACTTTTAAAAAATGAAATTCAAACTCCCAGGGGAAGAATTTTTAGCTTGGCGGGTGGGCGCCCGACCCAACCGAGCGTAAAATGACGCACGATGACATCGGACGAGCATCCCGACGTCTTCGCGCACACACGCAATATTTCAGTCGGAGGGCATGCGCCAGAGTTGGCAGTGCGCCCGCCGACAATTAAAAAGCTTATTACGGCCACTAAAAATGTAATTGAAACAAACTTTTCGCTGTTTGTCCAACCTTACAGGCGAAAAGGCCAAGCGGCCTTTGCATTTTTTAGGCAACCTCGTCCACAGGTGGGATGAGGTTTCCAACAGCAAAGAAAAATAAAAATTTTACATTTATAACATGTCCTTGCTCCTGTGACGGTGGCTAGTCCCATGCCTTCCCGCCCACCCCCAGCCCAATCCCCATGATAAGGTAGGCAATAGTATGCAGAAATCGACAGCCATTTTATCTTTTTAACATTCTTTCATGCGATGTGGGCATTGCTGGCTAGACCAGCATATATTCCCTATTCCTAATTGCCCTTGAGAAGGTGGTGGTGAGCCGCCTTCTTGAATTGCAGCAGTCCCTGTGGTGTAGGTACATCCACAGTGCTGTTAGGAAGGGAGTTCCAGGATTTTGACCCAGCGACAGTGAAACAAATAATTAACGGGCAATTGAGCTTGTTAACAAGCCAAGTGACCCAAATAATATACTGCTCAAACCATGAAACGGTTGGCATAGACAGACAGGAAAGATTCAGAAGGCCCTTTGTGGAAAAAGCAGGAAGAATGGGAGGGTGCATCTTTTGGGCACCCTAACCAAGATGTTACCCTTCTTTGTGCCTCACCACTTGGCCACTGAAACCTGCCCCCTCCCCCTCTCCGAGCACCCTCGACCCGAACCACCACCCCACTACCCTTGGGTGTCCAATCCCATCCTGTCCTAAAAACCCGAAACCTGCCTCACTCCGATCACCATTGATCTTCTTCATGGAGTTCCTTGCAGTCCCAGTTGGGCCCACTACTAAGTTCTGGCACTGCTGGAACTGCTAGAGCTGCCAGCCAATCAGATTGGCCAACAGTTCTCCAGGGCAGGACTTCATCCCACTGTGGGGCGGAAGTCCAGCTCTTACCTGCTTAAGGTCACCCATAGGATGTTATTGTTGCAGGGCAGCCTTGTTGAATGTCAGTCAGTGTGACACCAAGTTTTTTTCCAAACAATATGGCCTCCCCAAACCCCCACCCCCACCCACCCACCTTGGTAAAATTCAGGCCCAGGTTTCTTCCCCACTTATTTTACATTTAAACATTCAACTTCCCTGAAACTAAAAATTATACTCCTAAAACATATGAATCAAGAAATTACATTTGTAACATTTGTGTTTTGCCCTGACTTGGGGCTTCGATTATGCTACAGGGCATGAGATGACCCTCAAAGCTTTGGTCAGACGCAACCAAGCCTCAGCGTCAGAGAGTGTCGAAATTACAGCGTGCTAACTGTACAGAAAAGTTTTGAAGACACAGTGCTCCAATGAAGAGCTGGTAAGCAAATGGATCCCTCGCGGTGAGCTTACAGTGCACAGCCTGTCAGTTCCGTGAGCGGGACAGTGCATTGAAGGGACCAGCACCCGGTTAGCTCAGCCTGGAAAGGCGAGTGACCAGGGTGTGGCCTGGATCGATAGTGAGCAAGGGAGAGTTAATGAAAAAAAAGTAATAAAACTTGGGCTGGTGAAGGCTGCATTGATAACAGGCAGAGCTTTGGAAAAGCATGCAAAAATGGTTACAGTGACACTAATCACGGATACTATAGAAGAAGAAAGGTCAAAGGGATATTTTCAAAATGTGCACAAAATTCCCCAGTTTAATTGGAATGCAGCTGACCTACCATCGGAATTCAGAGTGTTCAAACAGCGCATAGAGCTATGGTTTCCTGATTTAGGTGTGTCTGAAAAGCAAGCCATAAAGATTCACTGAGCAATTGGGAATGAAGGTCTACACAGGCTGAACACATCAGGATGACCAGCAGAAGAGCTAAAGGATTCGCAAAAGATATGGACAACATTGAAAGACTGGTTCAGAATCAAGTTAAACTTCCATATTCATCAACTTGAGTTCATTTCCTTTCACAACAGCTTAAAAAATCCATAGACCACTTCATCAGCATATGAAGAGAATAAAAGCTCATGGTAAGGATAGAAGATTGGCAAGCTAACAGCAAGCAGAGAGTAGGCATAAATGGGTCTTTTTCTGGTTGGCAGGATGTAACAAGTGATGTGCCACAGGGATCACAGTTGGGGCCTCAAGTTTTTACAATTTATATAAATGGCTTGGATGAAGGGACCAAAGGTATGGTTGTCAAATTTGCTGATGACACAAGCATAAATAGGAAAGTAAGTTGTGAGGAGGACATAATGAGGCTACAAAGGGGCATAGATAGGTTAAGTGAGGGCAAAGGTCTGGCAAATGGAGAATAATGTGGGCAATTGTGAAATTATCCATTTTGGCAGGAAGAATAAAAAAGAAGCACATTATCTAAATGGTGAGAGACTGCGGGGCTCTGAGGTACAGAGGGATCTGTGTGCCCTTGTGCGTGAATCACAAAAGGTTCGTATGAAGGTACAATAAGTAATTAGGAAAGCTGATAGAATGTTATCATTTATTGTGAGGGGAATTGAATATAAATTGGGGAGGTTATGCTTCAGTTGTATAGGGCACTCGTGAGACCACATCTTTCATACATGTGAACATATGGAATAGGGTCAGGAGTAGACCATTTGGCCCCTCAAGCCTGCTTCACCATTCAATGAGATCTTGGCTGATCTGTTTGTGTTTCGAATTCCACATTCTTATCTATCCCCAATAACCTCTGATTCTCTTGCCGAACATCTGGAGTGCTGCATACAGTATCGTTCTCCTTATTTAAGGAAGGATGTAAATGTGTTAAAAGCAGTTCAGAGAACGTTTACAAGACCAATGCCAGGAATGGGCAAGTTGTCTCATGAGGAGAAGTTTGGACAGGTTAGGTTTCTATCCACTGGAGTTTAGAAGTGTAAGAGACAGCTTGATGGAAACCTTTAAGATCCTGAGGGGTCTTGACAGGGTCGATGTGGAGATGATGTTTCCTCTTGTGTGAGAATCTGGAACTAGGGGTCATTGTTTAAAAATAAGGGGTTGCTCATTTAAGACAGAGATGAGGAGAAATGTTTTTCTCTCAAAGGGTAGTGAGTCTTCGGAACTCTCTTCCTCAAAAGGCAATGGAAGCAGAGTCTTTGAATATTTTAAAATCAGAGCTAGATAGATTCTTGATAAGTAAGGGGGTGAAAGGTTATTGGGGTAGAGGGGAATGTCAAGTTGAGGTTACAATCAGATCAGCCAAGATCTTATTGAATGGCACAGCAGGCTCAAGGGGCCGAGTGGCCTACTCCTGCTCCTATGTTCACCTGAGCCTACAAAGAAGTAAAAACAGAGATTTCCCATCTGCTTCGAGGACATTTGCAGCTATCATGCAACAGAGGGCTGGCACATATGGAGGCAATAATGGTCACTTGCAGCCTGAAACTTGGTTGTATCTCCTTGCAGTGCTCACTATAGGGATGGTGTGGTGAAGTGGGGTTGAGACTAACTGGTAGCTCTTCCAGAGAGCTATCAAGGTATGATGGGCTTAACAGCCTCCCTCCATGCTGTATTCTTCTATGGTCCCAGAAAGTGGAGCAGAGGTCTGTTGTCCTCAAAAGCACCTCATACAAATATGGAAGGACTTCAGCAACTATCAAAAAGCCATCTGTCACTTGCCTACACACCTAAGTGCTTGCACTTAGAGCTCACTTTCCCACTATGGTTGCCTACCACTTCTTAGTGCCCAGCCCTTAGGATCTTAGCAAATGTTTCCGATGGGTGAACTCGCCTTTAAGATTTTTCAATTTTTGTCCCCCAGCCTCCTACCCTGCTTTAATTTTTACAACTTCTAAATTTTACTCACTCTCCCCTCCCACCATTCATATCATCCTTAGAACTATTTGAGTAAGTTACAGATGCTGTGACTTATTATGCGAATACATTTACACTGGAGATTTGAGTGCTGTTTGTAATTCACAGCATAGTTTGTACCAGAAACTTATAAAAAATACAGTGCTTGTCATATTTAATCAACATAAACCAGTCACCTTGATTACTGTAGTAAAATATCATTAGACTGATTGTTAGCATCTAATTTGACACATTTGATCTATCTATAGATCCACCCTCCTCCCAAGATCAATGTTCTCTTCTGTCCTTGGAATCTTCTCCTTCACATCTGGAATACCATGTGCCGTTTGGGTAACCACATTTAAGAAAGAATATACTTGCATTGGAGACGGTAAAGCAAAGGTTCCCTTAATTGGTCCCTGTGTTGAGGGTGTTGTCCTACAATGAGAGGCTGAGCAAATTGGGTCTATTTTCTCTGGAGTTTAGAAGAATGAGAGGCTACCTCATTGGAACATACAGGATTCTGAAAGGGCCTGATAGGGTAGACGCTGAGAGATTGTTTCTGCTGGTCGGGGTATCTAAAACATGGGGGCACAGTCTCAGGATAAGTGGCCAATCATTTAGGACTGAGATGAGGGAAAATTACTTCAATCAAAAGGGTGAGAATCTTTGGAATTCTCTGCGCCAGACAGTTGTGGATGCTCTATCATTGAATACTTTGAAGGCTGGGTCCCCCAGGAAATCAAGGGATGTTGGGAATTGGCAGGGAAATGGAGTTGGAGCCTACTCCTGCTCCTTTTCCTTGTGTTGTTGCATTCTTTCTTGAAGCCTGCACTTTCCTGAAATGAATCATGGGCCCCGAAAATAACTCTGAGGTGGGAAGAGAACAATGGGAAAGATTTGCAGGCGGAAAACCTGAAAGTAAGGGTTTCCCACAGTTCCTACCAAATGTAATGGTTGACACATTGAAGTATTTTCCTTGAATCTCTATCATGTTTTCAATCTTCCATTGTCTTTTACATTGTAGATTGGCCCCTTCTCACAATAATACTATAAATAATAATATGTCCTCATAAAATGATTGAGTAACCTTGTCACCTATTTATATACTATGTATTTCTCTTTATCAGTCCTTGTGCATCAGGGAGATAAACAAAGTACGAACAGATGTGTGTTCATGTATGTCCAGGGAAGTGGCAGTAAATTGAAATGTTGGGAGTAAGAGTGTCACAGGACCAGCTGCTATCTTTTTTCTCTTTGTGATTATTAGCAAAGAAAATTCATGATGTAACAGGATAGAGAGAAAATTATTCCGACTGGAGAGTCCAATGTTCACTGTGATATGAGCATTTGGGGGAAACATATTATTTTAGTTAATCTAGGTCAATCATTTCCCCTGCATAGTACTTCCAGTTAGTTCTTGCACCAATCATATCATTATCTTACTCACATAAACATCACCCTTTTTTTCTAATGATACAACTCACTGAACTGGTAAATAACAAAGGAACAATTGAAATTAGTTCTACATGTCGTGCTATTTAGAATATGGCAGCTTACTGTAGAAATGATTTGTATAGGTTCTGATGTTAATCTGTAATGTGACAGAAATATTTTACTTAAATAGTCTAGCTGGCAATATGCGAGATATCCTAAATTAACTGGATACTTTTGATTGCACAGCAGGTAAATGCTTGAAATGGTCCCAAGGCACATAGAGAAAAGCAGCAAAGCTTACAGCTTCATATGCACAGATCTAAAAAATTGGGAGGAGAAGTTAAAGTCCCAGGGCCCTGGCAGCCCTCCAGAACCTTGCTTTGCTCATTATTTATGCTGAACACAGACAGTGAGTATAAGTAGCCTACTTACTGTGGATAGTAAGGCTAATGCCAAATTCACTTTGTGGCAACAAAATTTCTCTCCATAGTCAACGGAGCTGAGTTCAATTATAGCACTCAGCTGCCTCTGTTTGTAGTGCAAAATGCTATAATGCAGACTGGGAGAGCAGAATGGGGTGGGCGGGAGAATTGGGAAGTATGCGTATCTTCAGAAGTGCCCTCTCTACTCCTCTGTTCCTGTTTGGTTCTTTGTCATTCTATCTGCTCTTTTAATTGCTCCCTACACAGTCTCAACTTTGGAAATGATTAATCTACTGTCTTCTAAGTCTCCCTGTGGGCTTAACATGGTTGAGGTTCAGCACTTAATGTTGCCAAACATCTCAAAAAGCAACAAGTAAAATTAAATAAGCCTGGGCAGGGGGCATTTGTGAGCAAGGAACTAAGTCCAAAGGTCACAATATCACCACAGAAACAAAAAAAGAGGATGGTAAGGAAAACAGAATTGTCAGCCATAACTTTCCTCGTGGGAAGAACTGATTCACTGAATCAAAATCCAGTCTAGTAAGAGTTTAACCTTCATTCTTAAAGCTTTTGTTATTTTTGAATAAGGTAAGGTGCCCCATCTCTTGCCTTGTGCCATTTAAGGAAAAGTAATTACATCATTCACAGAAATTTGTGATCTGCATGCCGTAGGTATCAGAATTCACTTGTCCTTTTAATTGACTCAGGCAGTTTCTGCTATAACTCGTAAATGGGACATAAATACTTATTACAAATTGTTCATGTCAGATTATTTCCTTTTGGAAGAAGAATGCAGTTAGTTGCATAAAAGAGCTCTTTCATGAACCTTTAGTGTTCATCACTGGCTCTTGACTTTCCACTGGTCCCTGAGTTGAAATCCAGCCTACACTGATGTCATGAAAGTCTCCTCTGACTGCCGGCTGTGAATGCCCTTTGCGCCCTTAAGCATGTTCAGTCTCAATGCAGTTCCCGATGGGCAACCTGGCAGAAATTGGCAGTAAAATTTGCAAAGCTCACAAGGACAGGTGAGCAAAGAGCTGAGGAATAGAAATTTTAGCATTTTTCATACCAATATCTTGAAATGGCATTGAGCAATTTTGATAACAGCTGCATTTGTATAATATTATTAAGCTGCTTATCGCAGAAGATTGATAATTTAGTGTTAATAAGGTCCCTATTTTTGCTGTGTACCCATCCATACCCACTAAGATGCTGCTCAAGCTCATTTCATACCAGGACACTTATAGCCAGGGAGCTGTGATTCCATCTGCTTGTATAGAATTCGGCCTGAACTCACTGGAGTAAGAAGAGAGTGTCTGACCCATTGTAGTATTCAGTCCCCCTTTACTTTCTATTTTAAACAGAAAGGGGAATGGCCTGAACCAGCAGAACTGGAGCTGATGAACAGCTTTTGCCTTCAAAAACGTACTGCCCCAGTTGGGTCAGCTACTGCTTTAACTGGGTCTTTTAAGATAAATGTTCAAAACTATGACAGGTCTGGGAATATAAGTAACAAAGGATTATTTTTATAGTATATGGAAAATTCCCACTGTGTGCTCCTGGCAAGTGAAACTTTTTCTAGAATTGCAAGTTTGTGGCATAAATACAAAATTTGAATATTGTGGGAAAAAAAACACATGTTTCAGCAATACTCAAGTTTTGTATGACCAAACGACTATGAATATAAAAGTTACCAAGAGTGCAAAGACACAGAGCCTCCAATTGTTAAGCCTTTAATGCATTGCTTTTAGTGGCTGGAAGCTCCAGTACCCTTACCTAAATAGTAAATACCCAACATTTAAAGATATTGGAAAAAGAAAATGCTAAGTCGCTGAACATCCAAGATGCTTAATTGGTTAGATATTACCAACATTTAAAGTGCTTTCATACAGATAATGTGCAGCTTCATATCAGCACAGAGATCAGGTGAAAGAGCATAATTTATCAAGGAAAAATAAAATTAAATGTCTTGAACTCTGAAGCACCACATTTACAATTTTTAGCACTCCAATTATCTTCAATTTTTCTTCTCTTCTTATAAGACTGGATATCTTGAAGCACACATTTGTTTTCCAGTCATAAAGTCAGGAACCATCTTTATTTCAGAATCAGAATTTTCCTAATATCTCCTTTCAAAACCCATTTCCAAACACATTTTTTCAGGCCCAATTACATTTTGAAGTTAATAAGGGAACAAATTGAAATTAATATGTTCATGGATATATCACTTCTGGATACGCCAACGTTTGCAAGGACTAATACACTCAGGCTGTGAACACAATTATCATAAGGGTCTGATACCTGGCGCTTCTGAATAACTAAATGACTCAATTTATCTGAATTGTTACTGCTTATCCTTCACTCTCTTTGGGGTGATACGTTTCTGTAGTAATTATAGTTTTGATAAACGTAGGACTGTAGCTTTAAGAATAACCTTGTGTGGTAAGATCACATGATCTGTGTATACTAATGAGTTAGCAGCGCAGGGAACCGCTAGGAGGGAGTTATTCTTTAGTTATGGAGTTAGATACACACATGTAGTTGCTGCTGCTGGCTTGTAAATAATGTTCAATGTTTCCACCAAGAAAAGTTGCCTGGAAAATCAACTCTATAATAAACTAGTGATGAGGCTAAATCAGATCCAGTACTGTCCCTCACCCAGCAATTGTGAGCATCAAAGATAATTAAAAAGAAAGGAAGATATACTCCTGTGAGTTGCCACAGTTTGGCAGAACTGATCCCTTTGAATCAGGCAGAGATGACTGGTCTCAATATATAGAACATCTCACGTTCTACTTTCAAGCCAACAAAATCACGGGGGAAGAAAAGAGGAGAGCGATTCACCTGAGAATTTGTGGGAGCAAAACCTACAGTTTAATTCAAAGCTTGATGGCCCCCAGTGTCCTAGATTCAAAAACCTTCAGTCAATTAGTAGACCTTGGTAAGAGACATTTTCAATCCAAGCCGTCAGTCATAATGCAGTAGTTCAGGTTCAATTCACAGAATAGAGCCCTGGGGAGATCATTGCTACCTACTTGGCAAAATTAAAACAATGAATGAAATTTTGTGATTTCAGCGAAACCCTGAATGATATGCTCAGGGATCGTTTGGTCTGTGGCATGCAAGAGGATGCTACTCAGCGAAGATTTCTGACTGAAGTTGATCTTGATTTTAAGAAAGCATTAGAAATAGCGCTTGTGATGGAAAGCACTGTAAGGGATGCACAAGTGATTCAAGGTGTGCAAAATGTCACCATTGTTCTAGTCGGGCAGGAACGATCAGCCAAAAGTGGCGCGAAATGCCGGGACTCTACCACGAAGCGGGAAACAACCTCCGCCAACCAAAAATTTAGGGGAAAATCGAAAACTAATTTATATCAATGTGGAACCTATCATACTCTTAACGATTGACAATTTAAAAAGGTGGAGTGTTGTTTTTGTTGCAAAAGTGGGCACATATTGAAACATTGCAAAGCGAGATTAAAACGGGCTTCCAGGCAACAAACAAAATCCAATGAAGTATATAGTGTGGAAGAGCCAGAAACAACCAATTCTGACATTTATTCCTCATTCAACATGAAAGTTGGGAAGACAGAGCCAATTACGGTCACATTGCAAGTAAATGGTAAACCTTTAAATATGGAAGTATACATTGGTGCTTCTACCACTGTAGTAGGAGAACACGTTTTCAGATATTTAAATAAAGGTGCTCAACAATTAAATTTGGAACAAACCTCTGCCAAATTGAAAACGTACACAGGCAAAGAAATCCAGGTAAAAGGTATCACCAGAGTAACTTTATTATAGACGCCAAAGAGCTCAACTACTAGTGATGGTATTAGGAGGCAGAGGACCAAACCTTCTAGGTCGAAATTGGTTGAGGGAAATTAACATTGATTGGTCCATGAGATTTCAAAAGGAAGCAGGAAGGGTTCCTGAGTTGAAAAAAGAACAAGGGAAGGTACTTTTGAAAGAGCCTGGAGAGTCCAAGGACCGCAAGAGGATAAAAAGGGGTGTGTAGCCATTCAGCAACCCGAAGAAATGAAGACTGTCTTAAACAATGACATGGAAGAACAGCAGAAGAAACCCAAGGAGACTCTACATAACTAATTACAGAGTTCAAGATGAAGCGAGCGAGCTTCCCAAAGAAAAGAAAAACCTGTTGAAAGACATTCACACATTACAAGGTTCCCTCAGGTCTAAGTTTGTACCTCTGGAAAATTACGAAGAGAAACAGGAAGAATTTAACATCACTCTGAACAAGCTGAAGAACCAGTTGGCAGAGAAGATGCAGCAATGTTCAAGGTTCCAGGAGGAAACCAACAGGTACAAGAAGGAGACAGAAGAGCTGAAGAATCAGCTGAATGAAGCTAAAGGGGCTATGAAAGCAAAAGTCATAGAGCTTTCCAAGATGCGAATAGATAATGAAATAATGGGTAGCTCAACTACAGAACTAAGACAAGTTGAGATTTCTCCTGGGAGAAGTCTGGCCGACAGTGAAGTCAAAAAAAAAGGCCAAGACTAAATTCTGTGGTAGAAAGAAGATGGAAGAGGACGCAGAATTATTAATGAGGCACTGTCTTCAAATAAGACTAAGCCTGATACTTCCCAATTTGGAGGCGAAGGTGGAGAAAGGCCAAGGGCACCAAAAAGCAACTCATGGTTTGCATAGTTGTGAGCGACAATTTACTGTTGGAGAAGCAGTATTTGTAAGGAATTTCAGTGGAGGACCAAAGTGGTTACCTGGTAAAGTAAGCTATGTGACCGGCCCATTGCCATACCATGTGGAAGCAGAGGGCCAGATCGCCCGTAAGCATGTGGATCATTTAAGGAGAGGGGAGATACCCCAACAAAATGTTGTTCCACCTGTAACCATTGCTGAACCTGTGGTTCTTGTTGACGTTGCCCAACCAAGGATAGACATGCCCGATGTCTCTGTCAGAGTGGAAGACACTGAACTGTCTGTGCCTAATGAGGTACCTGATGTTAATGCGGTTCCAGAGAATGTGGTTCCTGTCAAAGAATTGGAAGTTGTGGAGATACAACATTCCATATAGATCAGCAAGCTACCTGAAAGACTGAACTTGTAATTTCATGACCTGTGTAAATATTGTAATGTCATGAGATAAATATCCTTGTAAATGTAAAATGTACAGATAAGTTAAAGGGAGAGGAATGTAGTAATTATAGTTTTGATAAACATAGGACTGTAGCTTTAAGAATAACCCTGTGTTGTAAGATCACATGACCTGTGTAAACCAATGAGTTAGCAGTGCAGGGAACCTCAAGGAGGGGGTTCTTCTTTAGTTATGGAGTTAGATGCACACATGTAGCTGCTGCTGCTGCTGTCTTTTAAATAAAATTCAATGTTTCCCCCAAGAAAAGTTGCCTGGAAAATCAAGTCTAACAGTTTCTCCCTGATATTTTTCCACTGAGCTGAGCAAAAAGTGAACTTACCCTTCCCCACTCCGTTTACTCACTATTGTTACTACAATGCTCTGTGGCACTGAATCACACTCTAAATATTATTTTTTGTTTGATAAAATGGCCATGCCTGCAGCTCTCTAGCCCCTGAACTCTGGAAATTCCTTCTTAAACATCTCTGCCTCTCTTTCTTTTAAGATGCAATTTAAAAGTGACCTATTTGACTAAGCCCTTTGACACTTGTCCTATTATCCCCTTCTTTGGTCTGGTGTCTTTGTCTGATAACTCTTCTGTGAAGTGCCTTGCGATGCTTTACATTTATAAAGTGCCTTTAAAGCAGTAAGTTATCACCGTTGTGGGCTTGTCATTGAACAAATAGGGAAGTTTACCCCTGGTAGAGCAGAATTAAGCATTGTAGTTCTTCATGCTTTGTGTTTCAAATGTTGCTTATCAGCGTGCGTAATTCCTTTTTTAATCCAATCCAATGTTGCTTCTGCGTTTCCATGGCCCAATTATGGAACTATGGATGGAAATATAAAAGCATATCATCCCGCCATGTTCTCATCTCCAACTAATCAGGGCACACTAGGCAGCGATCTTTTGCCAATCCATTTTTGTGGTCATGTCTTTTATAAGTTCTGGCACTGTGCCTGATACCTCTGCTTTTGCAGCAAGTTCAATTTAAACTTCCAGCAAATGGCGTTTAATTTCTCAATTTCTTTTATTCTTTCGCGGGATGTGGGTATCGCTGGTAAGGCAAGCATTTGTTGCCCATCCCTAATTGCCCTTGAACTGACTTTGCTAGGTCATTTCAGAGGGCAGTTAAGGATCAAATACATTGCTGTGGGTCTGGAGTCACCTGTAGGCCAGACCAGGTAAGGACGGCAGATTTACTTCCCTAAAGGACATTAGTGAACCAAATGGGTTTTTACAACAATCAATGATAATTTCATGGTCACTATTACTGAGACTAGATTTATATTCCAGATTTATTAATTGGATTTAAATTCCACCAGCTGCCATGGTGGGATTTGAACCCATGTCCCCAGAGCATTAGCGCAGTGCAACTTTATCTTCAATACCTAGACACCATGATGAAATTGTCTGAGCATTAAATTTAAAAAACATCATGCGAAGCTTCTGTTTTTTACTCGTTTGTTACTGCAATTGAGGCTGGTCCATTTTTAAATGATTATTTTAAATGAATTACTCCTTCTGCCTATACATGAAATAGTTCAGATGTTTGTAAGGGACATTGTGAGGTGTTATATAAATGCCAGCCTGTATTTCTTCCATTTGTTTCTGCATCTGTCGAGACTAGAGAAGGGGGAGGATGTTCACCTAAAAATAGCCTTCATGCCAAATATTAAGAATTACAAACTTAGAAACATAGAACTATAGAGAAGTTCACAGGATTGAAAATGGCCATTTGTTTTATTGTACAAGCTCTTTGCAAAAGCAGTCTAACACCGCCCTGCTTTCTCCTCCTATCCCAGTATTGTCCTCTGCTTCAAATACTTAGCAGTATTCAATTTTGACTGAACAGAAGCAATGTGCTGAACCACATTAACTCCCTGTTGCAAAACATTCCACTCTCCAACAACTCCCTCTGTAAAGAAATATAAATTTAATGCATAATTATTGTGGTAATCTGAGGTGCAATACACCTTTAAGAGAATGTGAGCAGATTGACCACGTGACTGTAAGGCGGATTGTAGCTCAGCCTACAATGTTAGTCTAGAGTCGGGCCTGGTTGAAGAAGCACACATCATGTTAGTGCTCTGTTATCTGTGTAAATAAATAGCACGTGCTTCACCTCATATTGGTCGCTGCTCCTGCGGTGTATTGTTGTCAACTCACCCACTGACAGATAAGCGTGCAACCGATTTGCGAGCAAAGCGACCCCATGGTAGAATATAACAACTGGCACCGAGTAAAAACACGACTAGTCGACAACACCAAGGAAAGCCGCAAATACTCAACTGCAATGAATCAGCCATGCCCTGCAGGCCGATTGTAAGTACAGCCCTTACCATAGTCATCGAAGTTATCTCCCCACAGTGTGCCACAATTTGGCCGCATCAAACCATTTGATCAGATCACTAATGACTGGTCACATTATGTTGAACGCCTCACGTTTTTCTTTTTGGCCAACGACATATCGGAGGAGGAGAGGTGGGTGATCCTCTCATCGACATGTAGCAGTAAAAGATTCGGCCTAATTCATAGTCTAATGGCACCCATCGCCCCAGATTCCAAGAGCTTTGATGAGTTGGTGAATCTTGTGAAAAGCCACTTTCAGCCAAAACCCTCGGTAACAACGCAGCGTTTTAAATTCAATTCAAGGTGCCGCGCCCCTGGAGAGACAGTCACTTGCTATGTAGCAGCCTTGAAACAACTGACAGAGCACTGTGAGTTTGGGATGTCAATTAATGACATGCTAAGAGACAGATTAGTGTGTCGGATTAATGACGACGCCATTCAAAAAAGGTTGTTGTCAGAAACAAATTTAGACTTGAGCAAAGTGCTGGAGTTGGTGCTCACAATGGAAAGCACAGTCAGGAACTCAGAAGAAATCAAAGGAGCACAAAATAGCGCCGTTCTTCACGTCTGGAGTTAGAAATGTCGCAAGACTCCCCGGAAAGGCAGGAAACAGCCGCCATTAACAGACCAACAAAAAGCAATGGTTTAACGGATAAAAACCACATTAACAATGGCAGAAATGGAACCGGACAGCCTACAAACAAATGACAATTTAAAAGAACCGAGTGTTTTTACAGCCATCATAATGGGCACATTAAGTGATATTGCAAGGACAGATTGAGACAAAATTTCAAACAAAAAGGCACAAACCGTGAAATTCATGCAATGGAGGAACCAGAAGAAACAGAGTCAGATATTTACTTGCTACACAACTTAAAAATGGGTAAAACAGAGCAAATCTACAGGACAGTAGACGTCAACAGAAAACCCATTTGAATAGAGGTGGACACAGGGGCATCCACGACAGGTATAAGGCAACACACGTAAGTATCTGAATGGAGGAGACCACTCACTAAGAGCTGGAAAATTCAGATGCTAGATTAAAGACGTATAGTGGCGAAGACATACAAGTGAGAGGTATAAGAAAGGTTCCAGTACAATATGAAAGCCAGTCTGCTAATCTACACCTAATGGTGATAGCAGGCAGAGGACCAAGTCTCCTTGGAAGAAACTGGTTAAGAGAGACCAATCTTGAGGGATTACTGAGATCTCAATCAGAAGCAGGAAATGTTGCTGTTTGGAAAAAGGACCATGTAAATACTCAATAAAAGGATCTCATAGAGCTGATGCTTCAGGACAGAGTTCGAGTTGAAGTCAGTAACCTTCAAAAAGAAAAAGAAAACCCGCTGAAGGACTTTCGCATATAACGAGATTCCCTCAGATCCCAATTTGCACCACTAAAAAGTTATGAGGAAGTACAGAAAGAGTTCAGCATATCTCTGGCCGAGATGAAGAATCAATTAGCCTAGAAACTCCAACAATGCTTAATTTTCCCAGGAAACAACTGACAAATATAAAAAAGAAATGGAAGAGTTGAAGAATCAGCTACGTGAAAGCCAAGAAGTTTTCAAAATAGAGACCCCTGAGTTTTCATAGGAGCTGACAGATGAGGAAATGCTGGAAGACTCAACCACTGAGTTCACTCAACTTGAGCTCATACCTAAGCCTAGTCTGGCCAATAGAGAAATTGAAAAGGAAGCTGAGATTAAAGTCAGCGCTGCCAAGAAGAAAACCCATCAAAAGAAGACACGTAGGAAGAAATAGCAGAATTACTAACAAGGCCCCGAAAATTGTTTTACACGGCAGGCAGCTAATCACTCCGTGTTGAATTTAGCCTTGCCCAACATCCTGATCTTGAGAACCTTCTTGGCAGTTGACCTACATATTGTTGAACTAGGAGGGGAGGGGCAGCAGGAGTGCATGCGATTGGGCCCAAAAGAGGGTGAAAGCATTCCTGTTGGAGTCTATACCACAGGTAGAAGGAACTCCCCTTGCTTTGAATGTGTTTGTAGGATCCGTTGAGCCTGAGAGAGTCAAAGGGGCAAACTTACAGGCTCCCACTGGGGAGCCTAAAGGACAGATAACTCCTGAGTGGGAGGCCTCAGGTAAACCAGTCAAAGTCGTAGAACTATGATGGTTGACATGTTTGACAAAGCCTCCTGAGTGTAGTACTTTCAAGTAAAGGAGGAGGGATGTGGTAATCTGAGGTGCAATACACCTTTAAGAAAATGTGAGCAGATTGACCACTTGACTGTAAGACCCAATAGCTGTGTAGCACGGGCTACCATGTTAATGTTAGTCCAGTAGAGGGTCAGGTTGAAAAAGCATACATCATGTTAGTGCTCTGTTGTCTGTGTAAATAAATAGCAGGTGCTTCATTTCATATTGGTCTCTGGGTCTGCAGTATATTGTTGTCTACTCAGCCGTCGACAGATAAGCGTGCAAGCAAAGCGACCCCATGGTAGAATATAACAATTATCATATAAGTTTTGCGATTTAAATTTTCTAAGGGGGCCAGTACATTTACAGATATTCTCTTCCTTATCACTCCGATCTGTTGTAACACTGGAACTGTGAACATACTTATCACAGAGTCTGAGGGCGGAATCGCCCCAGATTTGCACTAAGTGCGGTAGCAAGCGGGAAAAAGAATGTTTTACCCGCCGGCCACAATGGCAGCTTTTCACACCATATCATCCCAAACCCACTCCATTAATCATGCATTCCCAAGAAACATGCCATTTCGCTGGCGAGTGGCCTCTGATTCGCCCACCACACCATCACCTCGCTGCTTCACCACACCAGACACCATATTTAAAGTGCAGCCGCGCGCACACCTCTCAGAGCTTCCAGCCCAGGACTGCTGCAAGGAAGACATGGCCCTGAAAGGCAAGAAGACTGCAGCCCCCAGGTTTAAGGGCACATCCCTCGAGCACCTTTTGGACACAGTGGAGGCCTGTGGTGATGTCCTGTACCCCCGCTCTGGCTGCAGGAGGGGCAGCAACATCACCAATCCGACTTGGGAGACGGCGGCAGTGGTGGTCAGTGCCAACGTCCTGCAAAAGAGGTTAGCCAGCCAGTACCGAAAGAGGGTGAATGATCTTTTCCATTCCTCCTGGGTAAGTCACTCTTCTGATCACTCTCAACTCACACACTCACAAACAAATCACACATCTGCAGGGATCTCACTCACTGTCAGTTCAAGGGACATCATCATTCATTCTCTCACACACACCTTCATTGTCCTTATCCCGCCCATGGGACCACTCACCACCCACACATGCCAGGCATACTTATCATCTGGCCTGGCAGGCATCCTGCTTACACTCTCTCCACCTCTATTCATGCAGGACAAGCTGGCACACAACAAAAGGGAGAGGTCGCAGACTGGTAGAGGAATGCCTGAAATCAAGGTCCTCATGGACTTTGAAAGCACAGCCATCCAGTTGGCTAGTGAGGATCTGGACCGTTCCTGTGCTGACGGTGAGGTCAGCGGTGGTCAACCACGTGAAGATCCAGCAGTGCAACATCCATCAGACAACAATGCTGTGAGTGATGTGTCCTGTTTCACAGGCCACTGTCATGCACTAATTATCTCTCCTTACTTTCGCAGGTACATCTGGGAGTCCACGACCCAGGCCCTCGACTCAAGCCCCGAAGACACCTCGGAAGAGGAATCTGCTGAAACACTCATTGAAGAAGACCCGTCACAGCACTCACCCACACTCTCCACCAGCACAGAGACACACACCTCGGCGGGGCCAAGCTTTAGAGTAGCTTCAGGGTCACAATCTGTTGAGCACATCACACTGTCTGACCCACGGCAAGCAGAGGCAGGGACTTCCCAGTTGTTCGGCACTCAGGGGACTGCTGGAGGCCAGACATCTGCTGAGCCTGAGTCAGATGATGATCCTCTGGACTTGGTCTTACTTCAATTGCTGGACCTGCAAAGGCAAGCTTGGGGACATCAGGAAGGGATGCCCGCTGCTCTCCTCAGATTGCAAGGCACGATGGAGGAGTCCATCCACCTTCAGTCTGAGGTGATAGCGCCAGCATACCAATGCACGGAGGTCAACACTGTTGGATGGCAACTGTCAAGGAGACCTTGGTCCAGCATATCAGTCCTGCACTGCTGCGCGGGCTGAACTCCATCACTGATGTCATAATTGGCCTCAGACAGTCTCAACACAAGAGGGGTGCTGGGATCTCACTCCAGCTTCCCCTTCTCCTCAAAGAGCCAGCCAGGGGCCTTCAGGCACCCATAGGGAGTAGGATCAGCAGATGCACACCTCAGGGCTATCCACCCTGGGAGTTACTGGCCCATCTGAATCCCCTCTTCCCGTGACCCCAGCAAATTCAGCTCCACAGGCTGAGGAAGGTGCCATTGCCATACAGCAGGACCCCGAAAGCAGGCCCGGGTCCTCCAAGTCTCGACCCTCCAGAGGACGCCCCCCCAAAGTCATCACAGACAGGGCGCAGCAGTCAGCAGGCTGTCTCCACCTCCACTGTGGATGTTGGGGGAGCACCAAGACATAGAGTCAGGGTTAGGAAGGTTAAGAAGATATAGTTGCACAGCCTGGGCATGGGTGTTAATCACTTATACATAATGTTCACTTTGTTAATATGCTCCCAAGAATTTCTCCTTGCCAATGGCTCCTTTTTCTGATGAGCTGTGATCGTGTCACTCAAATGTGAAACCAAGGTCCATGCACAAGATAAAGGCAGGTGTCTTAGTCCAGGGCCTCTTCCCTGTGCTTTGTGCAACCTTCCCAGCACACTGATGGTGCACCTACACTATCACTGGTCACATCCATCATGCCTGCACCTCGATGAGGCTTATCATTGCTGCCAGAATGTCTTGGGGCCAGCGGTACAGAGTTCCGTCAGTCTCTCTGTGTGCTCAGAGCATCTTTGAGGTGCGACAGGCCCCTCATCTCATCAGCATCTGAGTCCACTGACACTGTGGAGCTGAAGGGTTTAGCTCACAAAGAATGCCATAGGATCAGGACAAGTTAAAGTCTCCCTGCTGCATCTCCATCATATGACCCTGATCACAGAGAGCAAACAATGTGCCATCAGCCAGACAGGAGCCAGACATTTAAATAAGCTATTTGGGGATATATGAACTGTCCCTACTGCATGCCATCATCACCCTCCTGGAATGTAGATACTATGGGCAATTGCTGCATCTCCATGACAGGAACATTATCACAGAGTGTATGTGCACTGCCATCAGCTAGACTGGAGTCAAACGTTCACAGATGCAATATGAGGATCTATGGAGTGTCCTCATTGTATGTAGTCATCGTCATCCACGAATCTAGCAGCTTTGAGGGCCTTCCGAGCACGCCTGCCTCATCTGAACAAGGCGATGGCCTCATCACCATCATCCTCACCTTCAAGGACACCCTCACTTTCAGCCCCATTGATGTCCTCCTCATTGGAGGAGATCTCCAGCTCCTCCATCTCCTCCTCAGCCAGCCTCTCTCCCCGTTGCAGCGCCAGGTTGTGAAGGGCGCAACAGGCGATGAGGATTCGTGACGCCCCCTGTGGGCTATATTGCAGGGCTCCACCAGACCGGTCCAGGCACCAGAACCTCACCTTCAACATTCTAATGGTTTGCTCCACCAAGATGCGAGTTGCAGAATAAGCCATGTTGTACCTTCTCTCTGCTGCACTCTGAGGCTGCTGCACGAGTGTTATCAGCCACTTCCTCTGCGATTAGCCCTTGTCCCCGAGGAACCATCCCTGCAGCCTCTGGGGCCCTGGAAGACGTCAGAGACCTGAGACCTACTGAGAATGTACGAGACGTGGACAATCCCTGGGAACCGTCCGCAGACCTGTAGGATGTGTTTGTGGTGGTTGCACACCAGCTGAACATTCAGCAAGTAGAAGCACTTGTGGTTGGCATAGGTGACCACTTGTTGTCACAGAGATCTGGGTACCACCTGAGTGCAGGCAATGGCACCCTGCACCTGTGGAAAACCTGAGATCTGTGCAAATCCCAACGCTCTTGCTTCCTGGCTTTCCTGATCCCCAGCGAAATGCACCCATGAAGATGGCATCCATGACCTCACGGATGTACTTGTGGGTGGAGGCTTGTGATATCCACAGAGGTCACCTGTGGCACCCTAAAAGGAGCCACTACAATAAAAATTGAGTGCCAAGGTCACTTTCACGACCAATAGCAGTGGATGCCCTCCATGTCCCCCTGACACCAAATCCTACAGCTGGTGGCAGATGTGACCGACCAGTTCCCTAGACTTGTGCAGTCTTTGGCGACACTGGTTCTCAGTCATCTGCAGGAATGACAAGCGCTGTCTATAGACCCTGGGTCTAGCTAGGCACTGACCAGCGACGACTCACTGTGGTTCTTCAGCAGCGTGCACAGGAACCCCAGCTGTCCCTTCTAACTGAGGGTGCTACTCCTCTCTCTGCCCAGCCAAGGGCCTCTCTTCTCCTTCATCTCTGCTCTTTGTAAGCCATGAGGCATACAGTTAGCTCACCAGCCTCCATATTCCTTACATACTCCTCCTGCAGGATGAAGAACCTCTCTTGGTTTAGTCTGAAGGCCACTTAGCACATCCCAGGGAGTGCTGGCCACCACTTGGATGGCCAGAGTTTAGTACACTGCATGGCTGCCCATAACCTCACCCACCTCCGCCCCACTCCACCCAGCTGATTGACTGTAGCATTGCCCATTGGACTGCATGCTGTGCTCCCAGCTCAGGCATAGGCATTCTCCTAACCCACACTGTAAGGATGCACTGTTAGCTTGAACCATGGGGGAGACTGGTCCAAACCTGAATGCTGACATTGCAAGGGGCTGTGAGCACCTCCACCAGTGACTGCTCCATGGGCAGCTTTAGCAAGGAGATTGTACAACATTCCCAGTCATCCAATTGTTCTGCAGTCCACTAAAATGCTCATTAGTTTGTAGACTGTGCCTGAGGGGTGAAAAGCCCTGGAGCAGTTGGTGGCACTTTCAGACCTCTGCATTGCTTGAGTGGGCAGATAAGTTAGAGGCCCGACTCCACGCATGTCAATGTGGCTGCTCCTGAGCTGTCTCAGCTGCAGAGGAATGGTCACCTTATACAAAGTTTCCCTAATGCGTGGTCACTTCCCTCCCCTCTATCCTGCACATACAAGGGCTGCACCTCAGCGCACACCTTGATGTACTGACTGCGGGAAGACGAGCTGAAACACGGGCTGCAGATCAGGTGCCTGGAGACACCCCCCACCCTAACTCACCTCAATCAAATTGCAGCCCTTGACTCCCACTCCCTAATTCGCCTAAACCACATTGCAGCCATTGACCCCCAATCCCCAGCTCACCTCAGCCAGCCGGGGAAAAGCGACTTGCCTGTGCCCTCGCCTGAATGCACATTGCCTCAATCCTGAGGTCCACGAGGCAACCCTCGCAAGCACCGCTCATCACTCCTGTGCACTAGAGACATTAGCGTAATGGTGACATCACAGGATGAGTAATTCAGGCTAATGTCCCAGGGTCATAGGTTCACACCTCACTATGACAGCTGGTGGAATTTCAAGTCAGTAATAAAATCTGGAATTGAAAACTTGTCTCAGTAGTAGTGACCATGACAACTATTGAGGTCTGGGGCTGAGCGGATTCCCTGTCTGGATGGTGGTCACCCTGTACTCACTGCTGCAGTCTGCTCTGCTCTGTGTCAATGCTGTGGCTGTGCTGCATGAGGAGCGGTTCCTCAACGAGATCGTCTGGGGAACAGACCAGAGCGTTGGTGGTTTTGGAGAACAGCCAGGGATTAAATCTCAGCTCATAAATCTAATCCAATCCATACGAATGGTGATGAGATTGCCGTTGATAGTACTGAACTTCACAACAATTGTACTCATATTACTTTTTGGATGAAGAACTGGAAAAGAGCATCAATACTCTCTATGGTGATGAGAGAACGCAGAATTTTCTACATGCGTGGAGATTTGCAACATATTTTGCTGTTTAACGCCGCAATCTCCCTCAAAGTTCCTTTGAACTGTAGTAAAAGCAAATCCATGGCATTTCACATTTCAGTATTTTATAGACATAAAAATTAAAAGAAAATGGGATCAATGCAAAAAATGATTTGAACTTTTCAGTAAAAAAAAGGGGAAGAGTGTCCTGCAGTCAGCATCGAGGTGAAGCAGTCTGGGAAGAGTGTCCTGCAGTCAGCATCGAGGTGAAGCAGTCTGGGAAGAGTGTTCTGCAGTCAGTTCTTGTTGAAAATAACAAGACTGACATCACAAGACAGCGTGAGAGAGTGGCAGAGAGATTGGAACCAGAGTGAGTGCGGGGAAGCTTCAAAAAGTGATGTCAGCACAAAGGTGAGAGCTGATTGGTGAGTAGTGGCTAAATGTTTTTCTCGAGTTTTTTCTCCAGTTTTTCTCCAGTTTAAAATAGATTAAGCTAAAGAAAGTAAGAGTTCTAGTTTTTATTTAAAGTACATAAATAATTTAACTTTTTTTACAGTATTTAACATAAGTAAGGGTTTTTTTCCACCAGAGGCATGGCAGGGCAGCTCAGTTCCCATGTTATGTACTGCCTGCAACATGTGGGAAGTCGTAGATGCTCCTTTCCCTCTGACCCGACCACATGTGCAGGAAGTGCCACCAGCTGCAGTTGCTTGAGCTCCGAGTTTCGGCGTTTCAGCGGCAGCTGGAGACACTGAGGTGCGTCCACGAGGCTGAGAGTTTCATGGATAGCACGTTTTTAGACGTGGTCACCCCACAGCTTACGGAAGTGCAGACAGAGAGGGAATGGGTGACCATCAGTCAGAAGAAAGGTGTCAGGCAGGTAGTCAGGAAATCCCCAGAGTGCATCTCACTCAAGAACTGTTTTTCTGTGTTGGAAGACGGTGAGAGTGTCGGTTCCTCTGGGGAGTGCAGCCACGCTCATGGCACTGGGAGTGGCTCAGCTGCACAGGGGGTGAGGAAAAAGAGGGGAAGAGCAAAAGTGGTAGAAGACTCGATAGTAAAGGGAACTGACAGGCGTTTATGTGGCCGTAGACATGACTCCAGGATGATATGTTGCCTCCCTGGTGCCAGGGTCAAGGATGTCACTGAATGGCTGCAGGACATTCTAAAGAGGGAGGGCAAACAGACAGAGGTTGTGGTACATTTTGGTAGCAATGACATAGGTAGAAAGAGGGATGAGGTCCTGCAAGCAGAATTTAGGGAGCTAGGAAGCAGATTTAAAAAAACAGGACCTCAAAGGCAGTAATATCTGGATTACTTCCGGTGCCACGTGCTAGTGAGTATAGAAATAGAAGGTTAGCCCAGATGAATGCGTGGCTGGAGAGATGGTGCAGGAGGGAGGGCTTTAGATTTCTGGGACATTGAGACCGTTTCTGAGGGTGGTGGGACCTGTACAAGGCGGATAGGTTGCACCTGAACTGAAATGGGACCAACATCCTTGCGGGGAGGTTTGCTAGTTCTTTTGGGGAGGGTTTAAACTAACTTGGCAGGTGGGTGGGATCATGACAGGAGGTTCAGCAGGAGGAGATACACAGCCAAAATTAGAAGAGAGAGCAAGTGAGTCTGGAAGGCATAGAAATTATAGGCCAGTTAAGGCACAAGGGAGTTTGGCAAGGTTGAATGGTATTTATTTTAATGCAAGGAGTCTGACGAATAAGGCAGATGAGTTGAGGGCACAAATTAACACATGGAAGTGTGATGCATTGCTGTCACAGAGACATGGTTAACAGAGGGGCAGGATTGGCAGCTCAATATTCCAGGATATAGGGTCTTCAGGCAAGAAAGGAAAGGAAGTAAAAGAGGAGGGTGTATCGCAATATTGATCAAGGAATCAATTACAGCAGTAAGGAGGGATGACATCTTAGAAGGCTCCTCAAATAAAGCCATGTGGGTAGAACTGAAAAACAAAAAAGGAGCTATCACATTGCTGGAAGTGTACTATAGGCCCACAAACAGTCAGAGAGAAAGAGAAGAGCAGATATGTAGGCAAATTTCAGAGAAGTGTAAAAATAATAGGGTAGTAATAGTGGGGGATTTCAACTTCCCCAACATTAACCAACATGGGTTAGTCATAGTGTGATAGGTTTAGAGGGAGCAGAATTCTTAAAATGCATCCAGGAGAGCTTTTTAAGCCAATACGTAGGAGGTCCTACAAGAGAGCGTCGGTCCTGAACTTAATTTTAGGGAGTGAAGCCGGGCAAGTGGTAGAGGTATCAATGGAGGAACATTTTGCAGATAGTGATCGTAACTCCGTTAGATTCAAGGTTGTTATGGAAAAGGACGAGGGTAGGCCAGAAATAGAGTTCTAAATTGGGGGAAGGCCGATTTTAATAAGATCAGATATGAATTGGCCAGAGTGGACAGGGAGCAGCTACTTTTAGGTAAATCTGCGTCAGAGCAGTGGGACTCATTCAAGAAGGAAATAGGGCCAACATATTCCAGTAAAGACAAAGGGTGGGACCAACAAATCCAGGGAACCCTGGATGTTGAGGAATATACAGGATTGTACAAAGAGAAAAGGGGAAGTTTATGGCAGATACAGAGGACTCAAAACAGCAGAAGCCCTCGAGGAGTATAGAATGTGTAAGGGGGTACTTAAAAAGGAAATTAGGAGAGCAAAAAGGGGCATGAAGAAACATTGTTAGGTAAAATAAAGGAAAATCCAAAGTTATTTTACAAGTACATTAAGATAAGAGGATAACGAGGGAATGAGAAGGGCCCATTAAGGACCATAGTGGTAATTTGTGTGTGGAGCCAGAAGACGGAGGTAGGTTTCTAAATGAATACTTTGTGTCGGTGTTCACAAATGAGAGGGACAACGTGGGTATGGAAATCAGGCATAAGGACTGTGATATAATTAAAGAAATTAACATAGAAAGGAAGGAAGTTCTAAGTAGTCTGGCAGGCTTAAAAGTAGATAAATCTCCAGACCCGGATGAAATGTATCGCAGGCTGTTGAGTGAGGCAAGGGAGGAGATAGCAGGGGCGCTGGCAATAATTTTTAATACCTCTCTGGCCACAGGAGAGGTGCCAGAGGACTAGAGGACAGCCAATGTGGTACCGTTATTCAAGAAGGGAGGAAAGGATAAACCAGGGAACTACAGGCCAGTCAGTCTAACCACAGTGGTGGGGAAACTATTGGAAGCAATTCTGAGGGACAGAATTAATCTACACTTGGAGAGGCAGGGATTAATCAAGGACAGTCAGCATGGCTTTGTTAAGGGGAGGTCATGTCTGACCAATTTGATTGAATTTTTCAAAGAGGCGACCAAGTGTGTAGATGAGGGCAATGCATTTGACGTAGTCTACTTGGACTTCAGCAAGACTTTTGATAAGGTCCAAGAGGGAGACTGATAACGAAGGTAAGAGCCCATGGGATCTGAGGCAATTTGGCAAATTGGATCCAGAATTGGCTGAGTGGCAGGAAGCAGAGGTTGATGGCCGAGGGGTGTTTTTGTGACGGGATGCCTGTGTCCAGTGAGGTTCCACAAAGAATGGTGTTGGGTCCCTTGCTGTTTGTGGTACATATAAACGATTTAGGCTTGAATGACGGAGGGTTGATCAGTAAGCTCACGGATGACATTAAAATTGGTGGGGTGGTAAATAGTGAGGAGGATAGCCTTAGATTACAGGAGGATATAGATGGGCTGGTCAGTTGGGCTGATCAGTGCCAAATGGAATTTAACCCGGATAAGTATGAGGTGATGCACTTGGGCAGGACAAACAAGGCATGGGAATACACGGTGAATGGCAGGACCCTGGGAAGTACCGACGATCAAAGGGATCTTGATATGCACGTCCACCGGTCCCTTAAGGTAGCGGGACAGGTAGATAAGGTGGTTAAGACGGCATATGGGATGAAATATATCTACTTTTATTTGCTGAGGAATAGAATATAAGAGCAGGGAGGTTATGCTGGAACTGTATAAAATGCTGGCTAGGCCACAGCTAGAGTATTGCGTGCAGTTCTGGAATCCACATTATAGGAAGGATGTGATTGCATTAGAGAGAGTGCAGAGGAGATTTACCGGGATGTTGCCTTGGCTGGAGAGTTTTAGTTATGAGGAGAGATTGGCTAGACTGGGGCTATTTTCCCTGGAGCAGAGGAGATTGAGGGGGGACATGATTGAAGTGTATAAAATTATGAGGGGCATAGATAGGGTAGACAGGAAGGAACTTTTCCCCTTGGTGGAGGGATCAATAACCAGGGGGCATAGATTTAATTTAAGGGGCAGGAGGTTTAGGGGGGATGTGAGGAAGAATTTTTTCACCCAGAGGGTGGTGGGAATCTGGAGCTCACTGCCTGAAAGGATGGTAGAGGCAGAAACACTCATAACATTTAAGAAGTATTTGGATGTGCACTTTTGGTGCCATGTCATACAAGGCCATGGGCGTAGTGCTGGAAAATGGGGTTAGAATAGCTAGGTACTTGTTTGATCGGTGCAGACTCGATGAGCCGAAGGGCCTTTTTCTGTGCTGTAGACCTCAATGGCTCTTTGACTCTTATAAACTCACCTCCGAGTTCCCCTTGAAGTGCAGCACGCCTTATAAATGCTGTTGTGAAACACGTTGGCGTGCAATCACGCCAACATGCTCGGGTGATCCAGTGTGGGGGGCTTGATTCCAGTGAGCTGGGCTTATAATGATATGCAGATGTATTACAGTGAAGTACCTGGTGTGTGGCGGTAGGACACACGGCATGGCATTGACAGGCAAATGGGACACTTGCAAGCTGGTTTCGCAACGTCGTAAAACCGATTTTTGGCCTTCCCGCCAGATTGTCCACTCATGGCCACCATGATGCCTGACACCAGCGGGCATGAAAATGCCAGCCATTGTTTAAATTATTACAGATTCCCCTACACTCTAGGATCTCAGAACTATGGAACTCCCGGTCACCTATAGTTTATCTCCCTCTACAGATTATAAAAATCAGGTTTCCTGACTTTTAACCAATAATATTCATTCATCTCATCAGCTCCCCTCCTGCTAACTTTGATGGTTCACCTGCATTATGTTAGCGCATGACACAGTTGCAGCTTTAGTTAACTTATATTATTCTACGTGATATCGAGGGAAGGTCTTCAACCGACTGTCATTTTCTTTTATTTGATGCCCGGTTTTGTTTTCTGCACATGCATTTTATGATGCAATGTTCTGACTCTCACAATCCCCTGGAGGTGCTTAGGCTGCATTTCCAATGAAACTGGTCTGTTAAACTATTGGGACAGGATAACCTTTATGCTAAAAGCTCGTTCACCCATCTGCCCACCTGCATAATATGTTTCCCTCGTTTACACTCGGAGAAATGTCACATCTGTCACCTTGAGAAAGATGCATTAATTGCTCCTTTAGTATGGCTGTAGACTGCGTAATCATGGGAACTGTCTGCTTCACCTCACAACACTAATTTTAAGCAAAAAAAATAATTTTTGCCAGCATCTATGTTCTTCCTGTTTAGATTTAATTGTTCATTACGTTTATATCTATGGATGGGCAGCTTCCTTTAAGAACAAAATCATCAACAGTATCATTAAACAAAAACACAAAAGCAAAATATTGTGGATGCTGGAAATTTGAAATAAAAACAGAAAATGCTGGAAATTCTCGGCAGATCAGGGAGCTCTTGTGGAGAGAGAAGCAGAGCTAACGGCCTCGATTTTCGCCCAGTCAGGATGACTCAGCAGCCCTTTAAAAATGGCGGGCGGTTCCCCATTCCTGACCCTATTCCCCAGGGTTCCTGATTTTCAGGAGCGTCTGCTAAGGAACGCAGGCTGATTGAGGTTGCAAGCCCGCACCTGGCATTCCCGACCTGACCTGCTCCATATCAAGGATAGGCATTTCCAAGTCTTCCGTGATTTTCATGGAGTTGGGCCGTGGTTCACTGCACCTCAGATGTGTCATGGACTAGAGTCTGCATGAGGCCTCTTCATGCCACCATAACACAGAATGAGGCTTGGCTGAGGTGCCATGGTGGGTGGAGGGGCATAGTTTGGCATGGGCAGCATGAAGAACTATGGGGGTGGGTAGAGGGGAATAGCCTGGCATAGGGGGCATGGGGTGGCACGTACGTGGCATGGGGAGTGTGTGGGGGTAAGGGGGTGTGAGGGATAAGGTCTAGGAGGTCTTATTTTTTCATTATAATTGGGATGAAGTACCACAACACTGAGGCGGGACTTTTAAACAGCCCGCCTCAGCACCAAGCTGCCGGCATTTTGCTGGTACTGACTAGCAGCACATCTGCCTGGTGTGGAGGACACCAAATTCATGGGGGCTGCCAAGCCTCATTATGCATTCTTGACTGAGATTCCAGAAATCCATTACTCTGTTGAAACATCTGAGCCCCAGGGAAAACATTGTTTTATTGACAACTCTGGCTCTCTGACCTCTGTTGTCAATTTCACAGTGTTTATTTACACAAGGTTAAGAGGTTTCAAGTACTTTAAGTTTCTGCTATTGATACTTTAAAGGTTCTGAACTAATGACACTTTTATTGCCCTGTTGTAATTTTTTTTTACATTGCAGAGAGTACTGAATGAATGACTATTTTAAAGCTTTTTTTATATATATCCTATTGTCACTCTTGGGTTCATTGGTTCTATAAAGTATATAGTTAGCCAATGGGCATGGACATACCATGGATTGGCATGGGGGCATGAGGTACAATGGGGGGGAATAGCCTGGCACATGAGGTGGGTTGTGGGGCATAGACTGGCATAGGGATAAATGAGGTGGCATGGATGGGGCACGGTGGAATGTGTGGGAGGGGTGAGTGGGTGTGAAGGATAAGGGGAGTTACTTTTCTCATTATAACTGGGACACCTCACAGCACCAAGGGGGGCTTTTAAACATTCAGCCTCAGCACCCTGAAGCCCCTGTGGCTGTCTCCAACCTCTTTTTTGACCCAACTGCAGCCCAAACCTGCCCCCCACCCACCCCACCCCCCCTCCCACCCACCCCACCCCCCCTCCCACCCCCCCACCCCCCCCCACCCCCACCCCCCCACACACCATCCCCCACCCCAGGCACAATGAAAGTCCTGCCTTTGCAGTCACTTTCTCCCGAGATGGACAGCAAAGCCAGGAATTTCCCCAACTCGGCAATGGAAACACAGGCCAACAGGTTGTGACTTACATGGATCAGCTACCTGCAGAAGGGAGGCAGGAAGACAATTTAAATGATTACAGGCCGTTTTAAGAATGATTTTCCCCAGCTGCCAGCACTTTACTGATGCTGACCAGAGCAATGGACCTACCTTTTGTGGAGGTTACCAAGTTCATGTAGGTGGCCTCCTTGTGGTCGCCCAGGGGCTCCATGCCACAAAGAGAGGGCTGCGGAGAGGAAAGGCAGGCCGCAAAGCCCCAGCAGGAAATCCAGAGGGGCCAGTCTGCTTCACCCCACTGGTTTGTAAATTTTCACTTACCTCTCCAAGTGCTCCTCCATTCTGAGGCCACCTCTTGATCCCTGATCTGCCACAGCAGAGCCCATCTAAACCCTGCCTGCCATCCTCAATCGGAGGACAAGCCCAGAGGCAGCTAAATGCTGAGGCTGCCTCCAGGAAAGTTGCTGAGCTGCTCTCACTGCGGCAAGTGTGGGCATGGAGCCCCCATTTACTCCTGACAAAGCCCATGGTAAAATCCTACCCCATGTCTTGAAATGCTATATATAAAGCACTATTTTAATCTTTGAAGATAAGTAATGCTTACCTATCATAGTATTTTCATCTATAATGAAAAGCAAACCTAGCCTGCAACAGGTTACACGTACAGACAATTATCAATTCCATTGTATGTCATTTCTGAGTTGTTGCTTCTGTCCCTTAGTTATCAGTAGATTGATTCCAAAGCATCAAAAGGCACAGCATTGTTAATGCTGACTATGTAAAAGGAGCTTTCTTCCTAATTAACATCTCGCAAGGTGCAGTATGAAGAATAACGGGCGGATTCTTGTCCTCTCCCCCGTGGGGAGGGAACATTTAATCAGGCAGGAGGGTGGTGGGCGGGGAGCTCGCCACCATCCCACCTCCACCCCGACTAAATCTGTGGCGGGAAGGCTGGTGGGAAGACTTCCCGCCCCATCATCAGCTGTGGACCTTAAGTGGGCAATTAATGCTCTGATTGGTCAGCAGCTCTTGGCGTGTAGGACTTCCGGCCCTAGGGTCATTGATCCCAGGGGAAGACCGGCCGCTGGCGTGTTAAGTACCAAAGTAACACAAGATGCAACAGGCCCTCCCAAAAAGCGGTGACGTGGTCGTCCCCCAGCTCTCCAGCTGGCAGCCAAGACCTCCAAGCTCATCACCTTCACAAGAAACCTCACAAATATGCCCATTTTCTGACATATGTTTCATCTGTGCTTCTGTATCTGATTTCAGTTGTGGCTTTAAACAAAGAGGGTGTTTTATTCCGACCAGACAGGAGTTAAGTACTGCTACCCTTTACACTCTGTGATGCTAATCATTTCAGCAATCTGAAACACAGTGATCCATTTTTATCCAATCCACTAAACTACAATGTTCCCCTGAGTTCTCATGTGACAAATTATGGAAATAGTAATACAAACATAATGTCGTAGCATCAGGTATATCCTCTTCCCCAAAAGCCCCAGAGATAGCCCCTTTCTCCAATCCTGTTTGTGGTCATGCCTAAAATGCTGACACTATGGTATATGGTATATTTTGCTCTCCAGGTTTAAACTTTCTCCCATTTGGGATGGCCGGCCACATCTTGTACCACTCTGTCACCCATCTACAAGGCACAGGTCAGGAGTGTGATGGAATACTCCCCACTTGCCTGGATGAGTGCAGCTCCCACAACACTCAAGAAGCTTGACACCGTCCAGGACAAAGCTTGATTGGCACCACATCTACAAACATTCACTCCTTCCACCATTGACGCACCATAGCAGCAGTGACTACCATCTACAAGATGCACTGCAAGACTTCACCAAGGCTCCTTAGGCAGCACCTTCTAAACCCATGATCACTACCACCTAGAAAGACAAGGGCAGCAGATAGATGGGAACACCACCACCTGGAAGTCCCCCTCCAAGTCACTCACCATCCTGATTTGGAAATATATCGCCGTTCCTTCACTGTTGCTGAGTTAAAATCCTGGAACTCCCTCCTTAACAGCACTGTGGGTGTACCTACACCACTTGAACTGCAGCAGTTCAAGAAGGCAGCTGTTAGGGGGAAATAAAGGAATACAGTAATGGTCAGGGGACTTGACTTAAAATATCCCAGCATGCAAAACCACAATTGATAAGCAGTTAGCAGTTAAAGTTCAGGCTGAGACAGAGAGAATGCTGAACCTTGCACATTCTCAGGGCTTGCGAGCATCAGCAAGGCCATATTGGACGAAGAAGAATGTAAATATGATAGATTGGGAGTTTTGGGAGTCAGACTGGAGCCTTAGGTTGGAAAACAACTAAGATTGAGCCTGTTTACAGCAGATAGGGAAAGAACAGATGGCCTTGTCTTAGTTTAGGTACGAGGGAGGGTCTCTCTGCCTGGGTGAGAACAAAATAGGGACATCAGACTTGTAAGTTTAATGTAAACCTATATGCTGACAAGAACGAAATCTGGAAACTGTTCTTGTACGTGACCATATAAATATGATGAACACTTGTAGTTTAGCAGAGTACTGTCTCAAGCTGCATTGAGATGGTGCCCTCCTTGCAATTGCTCGAATAAACGATTGTAACCTGTACCTGAGTCTCCTGTGGTCCGTTCATCAAAGACACCACAATAATTTGGCATAGTCGGCAGGATACTTGAATCGGATCCTCGGGACGGCTCTGCAAAGTGGGTGAGTATATTTATGTACCACCCGTAGTTAGTGCAGCAAGCCTACCCGAGAACGGTCCGGTCAATTATCAAAGAATCAAGAGGAGGACTCAGGACAGGAGATGGGAGGTGCCAGGGGTAATAAGCGGTGCCGTGCAGGTGGGCTAGCAGGGCCAAAGCTGCGCAGAAAGGCCGGAACCATTAGCCAGTTAAGAGGAGGGCGGAGCCGTGCTGGCGTGGTTACGGTTTGAAATATAACCTTAGCCGAAGCTGCGCAGGAAGGCCAGATCCCGGTGAAACCACACGTACATACCGCAGATAACTAAGTTGTTAGGACCGTGCAAACATACCGCGCGGAGATAGACAGAAATAAGAACAGAGTGCCGTCAGGGAAACAGAATAGTGCTATGGAACTCGACTGGGGAACCGCGGCCTCCATTACGAGGTTCAGAGCGGAACAGCAGTCAAAACTATTCACAAAATTGCAGAAGGAGGGGTGGAATCCACAGGGAACCCCCGGAGATCAAAAACAGTGGTGGTTAGAGCAAAAAAAAGGATAAGGAAAAGGAAGGGATGATGATTATTATCACACTGTACCTACAGTTGTGCAGATGGGTTAATACTAAATTCCAGTCGATTAGAGAGAGAGAAACAAAGTCAGATCCAGGACAGATCAGAGCAGTGGTGGCAGCTTGTAATGATACTGATCAAGAGGAGGAGAGCTCCGAAGGAGAAAATTATGAGGGAGCTGAGACCACCCCACCGTACCCCATGGCCCCTATGGCAGTAACTGTTAGGAAAAGTAAAGTCAGGAGTGACAAACTAAAATCTGAAAGGAGAAAGGGGGCTGGGGAATGGGAGGAGGATGAGGAGATTGAGAAAATTACGGAGAAAGTTAAGCACATACCATTCAGCCCGGGGGAGAAGCAGGTTTTGCTTAAAGAACTGCTGAGACTTAAAACTCAGCACAACAACCCATATTTTTGGACCAAATTGTGGGAAGTGCAAGATTTCCATGCAATGCACCCCCTTGATACCCATATACTGGTGAAGGCTAAATGGTCAGGGGATATCTGGGGAAGATTATCCCTGCAGTTTAGAAGTGGAGACTGGGCGAAACCTGGGGACATCCCAGATCAGGAGAAGTCGACAGCCCTGCACAGGGAATTTGAGAGGGCAGTCAAGGAAGCCTTGGGGGAGGGATTAACAAATTGGGGGTGTATAATGTCCCGTGCAGGATGACGAGATTTTCCTGAAAATGTGGAAGGATGATTGGGACCCGAAAGGTCCACTACTCAATTTTCTGTAACTTAAAAAAATGAATTGATCTAAGTTACAAGAGCTGCTTGTGCTGAAGAGAGAGAGAGAGAAAAAGAGAGAAAAGATCTAGAGACAGAGATCCTCATTGACACGGAATAGTTAATATGGCTGAAAGAGCAAGGAGACATTATAAACGATCAAGACAATAGAGAAACTGAAATCAAGAGAATCTTAGGATGATCATGTTCAGGGAAAAAAAACTTAGAGGTAAAACTATGTGGAATCTGTAGTTCAGGAATTGAAATGCAGGGAGAAATAATACTTAACAACAATTTACCACAAGATGGATATATGTAAAGGGAAAGCTGGAAAAAGGCTAAATAGGTGTATTACTGATTGTATTAATGTGTCTGCGAGCTACAAAAAGTAAGACCACAGGATTAACACTATGATTACAAACAGAGTTAAGCGGCTTGCAGAGAGAATCATCACTGGAAGTGAAGATACTGAGCCATTGAAAGATAGGATAAGAAGGTGCACTGTAGAGTTGTGTCAGCAGTTTAAAGGAATTGAGGTCCGGCATGGGACAGCAGCAGGAGACAGTAGACTAGAAGGAGTAGAGGGGGCCTATCCAGATGGATTCAGATCAGGGAACTCATTTCACAGGAAGAGTCATTAAAACAAATGTATAAATTTAAATTTAAACAGAAATTCCACATTCCCTACTTCGGGGAGCTCGGGGATGGTGGAAAGGATGAACTGAACTTAAAAAAACATCAATAACAAAAGCAATTCAAGAGACAGGGAATAGCCCAATATTCTAATGCGCCTTAGGACTACCCCAAGCAGGACCACCAGGTTCACCCCATTTGAAATAATGACAAGGAGAGCAATGCAGTTACCCTAGGGAATCATAATAGGAGTGGGAGATGTAGGACCACTAAAAGGAAGGATGCGAGACTATGTGAGAGAAATAAGTAAGCAATTGCATGAGTTAAGGATGGAAGCCAGAGACCGACAGGTGATTAAGGATATGGAAACAGGCAAATCCAAAGAGCAACAATGGACCAAGTGGGGAATAAGGTGATGGTCAAGGTGAGCCTGGAGCGAACAGGCATGGACCATACGAGGTAATTATGACAGGTGATACATGTGCACTTGTAGATATGAGAACGGGAAGTAAATGGAGGCATTACACACAGTTAAAGATACAAGACAATTGACCAAGCGGTAACCCGGAGAATGGGATGTTAATGTCTCCACAGATCTACAATCTTGGTCGTGGGCGTATCAGCACTGGCAACAAGGTCGGGGATCATCACTGCTCATCCCGCACCGCAGGAGGAACTTTGGTACAGCATGGACAGTACCGAATGCAACATGCAACAGGGAATGATAAATGTAACAGTAGAACAAGTGCTTTCAAATTGTAGTAAGGTTTTGCTTCAGATCGGGCGTGGGAGGTCCGCCACTATCCAGCCACCTTCCACATCTACTTCCACAAGTAGAGATAACTGAAGCCCCTCAAACCACACCGAATGACCCATCTTGTCCGACTATGCATCCAGGACCGACGAATGGTTTGGTACTGGTTAATCAGAAGTTTTGTATGATAATGTACACCACGAGCTGGTACCCGTAGTCTTGAACAAATCCAGAATTTCCCTGCCCCAGTGGTGCCCAACCCACACCCAAGCACTCTATACGGCTCTGACGAGCCAGTTGATGGCTGAAGCGGTCCAGTTTAACAGCGGGATGCGATCAGGCCCAGAGGGGGACCGAGCTAAGTGCAGCCTGATAAATGACGCTGCCACGCTATTCAATACAGGGACATCAATGTTAATTCCATCGACCTAGCAAGCGTAGATCAGAAGGACCGTACCCTGAGCTTTAAGCTTAAGGAGATTTTAGGGCGGGGACAGGGGATCCAGGATACACAATTAGATACGGACCAGGACCTGACACGGTTAATTCAAAGTCTGGCTACCGTGCTCGAAAGTCATACAGGGACCATCAATAAACTAATTGAAATAGGGAAAAATATTTCAGACGAAGCGAGCAGGAATGATGTTTGCAGCACCTATGGAGCTTGGGCATTGGAACAAGCCCGAGAGAATTTAAGACAGATTAATGAAGGGGTAGTTCCTTTATGGGTAACTAATGAGCATTTATTTAATCTTTCACGACACAAGGATCATGACTTGACCGGTTGCCAGCTCAGAGGCTTGACACGCGTATATGGAATGAATGTTGAATGTATAGTGAATAGTAATATGCTAATAGGCATTGTATTAGTAATACCTGTCATACCTATGTCAACATCCGGCAGGGCATTATGTAGAGTAGAAAATATTGGGGTTATACGGGAGCATTATTATATTAGGTATCATGTCATTCCACCATATGCAATAGACATAGAAGGGAATATAGTTAGTACCATATTAGAAGAGTGTAGGATAGAGGCCACCGCACACCCAATATATGAGATGGATGAAGCTAAGTGGATTTAAAGCAGCAGCAAACTGTACAATGGAAACTATATGGGCTGCAAAAGAACCAACTCATGTTGCATATGCAGGGAATGGGAGATATTGTATCACCACATGGCAGGAAAGAATCCAGTATGGAAACAATCGGATATGCCCCATCCATAATCATTCAGTGTGCCTACATCCACAAGCGCCAACAAGGGTAGGGAAGGTGGAACTGGTTGAAATATACAAGAGAGGAACGACTACTATTCAGGTCAAGAAAAGCCTTAAGGATAACCTGACACAGTATTTGAACCAGTTCTCCTACGGAATTCCCCTATTACCAGAGCAACTCACTGCGATTCGGGGACAGGCTCAGCATATATACAGAACTTATTATATACTGCAGCAACAGGTTAGAGCCTTAAAGACGGATATTGAACAAATAGATGCTTCCACCTGGTGGAATATTGGGATTATACGGGAGGATTACCGTGTAGATGCTTCCACCTGGTGGGAGGAACTGTGGAATTGGGACTCGAATGTACAGATACACCCCTGGAATTGGATTATCTCCCATGCCCTAGTCATACTTCAGCTGATATTGATTATGTATCTAACACACTTGATTCATCGCACCCGGAGGTCACAAAATGGTGGCGTTGGGGGGATTTTAGTAGGTGGAGTAGGAATCTGGTAAGCCAGAGGTTCGGATTAAGGGACCAGATGATACAGATGGTTTGACCAGTACCCGTACCCTTTACGTGCCAAAGCTGGATGACTGGCCAGCATCAATGGGTGGCGGTGTGTAACGTGGGGGGGGAGGAGGGGGGAGGGGGTAGTGGACAACACCACTGTAGTTGGCTACCTTGGCCTAAGCCAAGGGCCAAAAGAGAGGACTGTTAGGGGGAAATAAAGGAATACAGTAATGGTCAAGGGACTTGACTTAAAATTTCCCAGCATGCAAAACCACAATTGCTAAGCAGTTAACAGTTAAAGTTCAGGCTGAGACAGAGAGAATGCTAAACCTTGCACATTCTTAGGGCTTGCGAGCATCGGCAAGGATATTGGACAAAGAAGAATGTAAATATGATAGATTGGGAGTTTTGGGAGTCAGACTGGAGCCTTAGGTTGGAAAACAACTAAGATTGAGCCTGTTTACAGCAGATAGGGAAAGAACAAATGGTTTTGTCTTAGTTTAGGTACGAGGGAGGGCCTCTCTGCCTGGGTGAGAACAAAATAGGGACATCAGACTTGTAAATTTAATGTAAACCTATATGCTGACAAGAACGAAATCTGGAAACTGTTCTTGTATGTGACCAATAATGTATAAATATGATGAACACTTGTAGTTTAGCAGAGTACTGTCTCAAGCTGCATTGAGATGGTGCCCTCCTTGCAATTGCTCGAATAAACGATCGTAACCTGTACCTGAGTCTCCTGTGGTCCGTTCATCAAAGACACCACAACACAGCTCACCACCAACTTCTCAAGGGCAACTAGGCATGGGCGATAAATGCTGGCCCAACCAATGAAGCCCACATCCCGTGAATGAATGAAAGAGAAATGAATAAAGTTCCTCAAACTATAACTAGATAAACCTTGTTATAGTTTATGTGGACCTTAAGTGGGCAGTTTTTCAGCTTTGTATTCCAATCCCGGCTGAAGCATCGTGGGATCAGTGCAGCCATCCTGGGAAATGATCATCAGGTGCAAGAGGAGATGGAAGAAGGGAGAATATGCCCCCTTTTCACGACAGTAGTTGCCGTTTTCAGGTAATGTTTTAAAGGCCCAAGTCTTTTAGTAAATGAGTTAGTGAATGGGTGGGTGGGCGACTGGATGAAATGGGTAGGTGGGTGAGGCCTGTAGGTGGGTGAGCGGGTAGTTGGGTCAGGGTTAGTTGGGTCAGGGGGTAATCAGGTGGTGGAGATAGTTGGGTTGAGATATATTCGGGTGAGGGGGTAGCCTGGTGGATGGATAATTGAGTGGTCGAGGGTCTAGTCAGGTGGGGGGGATAGTCGGGTGATTGGGGTAAGTCGGGTGGTCGGGGGTAAGCCTGGTGGTCAGAGGGGTAGTGGGCTGGTCGGAAGGATAATTGTGCCTAGTCAATGGGTAATAGGGTGGTTGGACGGGTAGTTGGGTGTTCAGGGGAGATGATTGGGGTGGGGACCAGTTATGGTGCTCAGTTCAGTTACACTAGCTAACCAGTTAAGTTAAACCAGGTATAGTAATATTTCCAGGGTAAGTACACAGATAAGTCCCATGTACCTGGCCCAAGTCTCTGACCTGAGCTCAGGGTCATTCATGGAGGGTCCCAGGCAGCAGAAATCAGCCCATCAGATGATTAAATGTCTCGGACAATTTCTGCATATGTCTGTGTGTCAGGACCTCCACAGGGTCTGGACTCGCATCTTTAGCATTCTGGAGACCAAGTGATTTGGGCCTAGGCTTTGTGAACCTTCTAATCCTTGCATTTTAGATAGGCTGGTTATCTGCTCAACAGAAGAATCTTGGATTTTGTACTGGGGGAAATCATAGGAACATAGGAGCATGAATAGGCCATTCAGCCCATCGACCCTGCTCCACCATTCAATACAATCATGACTGATCATCCACTTCAATGCCTTTTCCCCCCACTATCCCCATATCTCTTTAGTCATTGGTATTTAGAAATCTGTCAATCTCTACTTTAAACATACACAATGACTGAGGTTCCACAGCCCTCTGGGGTAGAGAATTGCAAAGATTCACAACCCCCTGAGTAAAAGAAATTCTCTTCATCTCGGTCCTAAGTGGCTTCCCCCTTTTTTGAAATTGTGTTCCCTGGTTCTAGACGCTCCAACCAGGGGAAACTTCCTATCTGCATCTACCCTGTCTATCCCTTTAAATATTTGTAGATTTCAATGAAATTACCTCTCATTCTTCGAAACTCTAGAGGATACAGGCCCCGTTTCCCCAATCTCTCTTCAAAGGACAGTCCCACAATCCTGGGAACTTTGTTGCACTCCCTCTATGGCAATAATATCCTTCCTAAGGTAAGGGGACCAGAATTACACACAGTACTCCAGGTGCAGCCTAACCAAGGTTCTATACAATTGAAGCAAGATTTTGCTACTCCTCTACACAAATTGTCTTGCGATAAAGGCTAACATACCATTAGCCTTCCTAATTGCTTGCTGCACCTGCATGCTGGCTTTCAGTGACTTACTGATGAGGACGCCCAGGCCCCTTTGTACATCTACACTTTCTAATCTCTTACCATTTAAGAAATACTCTGCAGATCTGTTCCTCCTACCAAAGTGGATAACCTCACATTTTTCCACATTATATTCCATCTGCCACGTTCTTGTCCAATCAACTAAGTCTGACCAAATCCTTTTAAAACTGCTTTGTATCTTCCTCACAACACACATTCCCACCTAGCTCTGTCCCCAAACACCCCCAATCTGAAGATCTTCAGTGAATTGTTAAGGAACACTTCCAACCCGAACCCTCAGTCACCATGCAAATATGCAAATGTTCAAGTTTCATTCAAGGGTTAACGCCCTGGGGGAGACCATTGCTCCATATGTGGTGAAATTGAAATAGCTGACTGACCACTGTGATTTCAGGGAGACCCTTAGCGATATGCTTAGAGGTTGTTTGGTCTGCGGTGTGCAAGATGATGTCATTCAATGGCGATTATTAGCTGAAGTCAACCTGGATTTTAAAAAAGCATTGGAAACAGCACTCATGATGGAAAGTGCAGGCTCCACAAGGAGCACAAAATGGCGCCTTTTTCCAGTTGGGTTGGGAATGGACAGCAGGGCGTGGTGCAAAAAGTTGCAACTCCACCGCGAATCAGCAGACAGTCCCCACTACCCAAAAAATTAAAATAAATACAGGAAACAGCTCAGAAGTAAGTCTGAAAATGAATTGTTACTGATGTGGGACAATCATACCCCTGAAACTTGCCGTTTTAAAGAGGTGGAGTGCTATTTTTGCCATAAAAGAGGGCACGAGTAACTCACCTCCTGACTCCCCAAAGCCTATCCACCATCTACAGGGCACAAGAAAGAAGTGTGCTGGAATAATCCCAACTTGCCTGGATGAGTGCAGCTTCCACAGCACTCAAGAAAATTGACACCATCCATGACAAAGCAGCCTGCTTGATTGGCACCACATCCACAAACATTCACTCTCTCCACCACCGATGCACAGTAGCAGCAGTGTACACCATCTACAAGATGCACTGCAGGAATTCACCGAGGCTCCTTAGACAGTACCTTCCAAACTCACGACCACTGCCATCAAGAAGGACAGGGCAGCAGGTAGATGGGAACACCACCACCTGGAAGTTCCCCTGCAAGTCATGGCTGACACTTTACAATAGTGTCTGACCCCAAACCACTTTTGGATCTGTTCAGTGAAGCAAAGGATATCCCTCCCATAGCTTCTGCAAGAATTTAAAGATGGGCCCTAATTTTATCCCCATATGAATACACTTTTGTGTACAGATCAGGGATGCAAATAGCTAATGCTGATGCCCTAAGTTGCCTTCCTTTGTAGGAGAGCAATGGACATGCCCCAATTCCCCAAGAGATCGTATTACCGATGAATTTCCTGAAGATAAGAACTGGATGAATTGCGATCCAGTCCTGTCTAGAGTGAGAGACCAAGTGTTGAAAGGATGGTCTCAGGAACCAGTCCCTGATGAATTGAAGCCATTCTTCACTCGAAAGAATGAATTGAGCAGTCAAGATGGTATCCTGTTATGGGGTGCGTGAGTAGTTGTTCCTTCATAAGAAATGGAACCACTCTTAACAGAGTTGCACAGTGCACATCCGGGAATCTTAAGAATGAAGATGGTCACGCAAAGTTACATTTGGACGGTATATCAAGAAGCTGATTAAACACTGTATACAATGTTAACAACTATAGAAGTTGTAACGTGGATCCTGCAAGAGATTCGAAAGTCGTGGAGCTACGATGTTCCACCTGGATCAGGAAACTACCTGAGAGACTGAACTTATAATTCCATGACCTGTGTATATATTTGTAATGTCATGAAGGTAGATGTCCTTGTAAATACAAACTGTACAAAAAATTTAAAGGGGAAGGATTATAGTAATTGTAGCTTTAAGGAATGTAGTGACTGTAGCTTTAAGACTTATTGTGTTGTATAGTATCACATGACAGTGTGAACAAATCAGCTGTAAGCACAGAGAACCATAGAGTGGGAGTTCTTCTAGTTGTGGAGTTTGATGGAAGCATGTAACTACTGCTGCAGCCTGTAAGTAAAGTTCGATGCTTCTAATGAGAAACCTATGTGGAAAATCAAGTCCATAACATTCTTCAAACATTATTTCCCATTCATAAATCCATGTTGACTATCCCCAATCCAAACAGTATTATCCAAGTGTCTATTTATCACATCCTTTATAATGATTCTAGCATTTTCCCTACTACTGATTGAAGGCTAACAGGTCTGTTGTTCCCTGTTTTCTCTCTCCCTCCCTTCTTAAATAGTGAGGTGATATTTGTTATCCTCCAATATGCAGGAACTATTACAGAATATATAGAATTTTGGAGGATGGTCACTAATACATCTACCAAGATCATATCAGGGAGGTACTTAGAACCTCAATGATATGTTCTACTATGGGATTGCTTTGCTTGCAAACCGGTTGCACACTTATCTTTCAGCAGGTGAGTCAATTACAATATGCTGCAGGTGCAGAGACCAATATGAAATGAAGCACATGCTACTTATTTACACAGACAACAGAGCACTAACATGATGTGTGCTTGTCCAACCAGACCCTACTCTAGACTAACATTAGCATGGTAGTCCACGCTACACAGATATTGGGTCTTAAAGTCACGTGGTCAATCTGCTCATATTGATCAGATTACCACATCCCAACCCCTTCACTTGAAAGTACATTTTACAATATATTAACTATTTACAATAATGAACTATTTACAGATTCAGTCTCTCAGAAACCTTTTTCAAATACGTCGACCATCGTATTTTTATGACTGTGGATGGTTTATCTGAGGCCTCCCTCTCAGAAGTTATCTGTCCACTAGGCTCCCCAGTAGGAACCTGTAAGTCTGCCTCTTCGACTCTCTCAGGCTCAACGGATCCTACAGGTATTTCCAAAGCAAATGGAGCTCCTTCTACAACAAAAACAGAAAATGCTGGAAAAACTCAGCAGGTCCAAAAGCATCTGTGGAGAGAAAGACAGAGTGAACGTTTCGAGTCCGACTCTTCATCAGAGTGTCTTCAAATGTATTTTCAAATAAAAGGGGAGGGATGTGATAATCTGAGGTGTAATATACTTTTAAGAGAATATGAGCAGATTAACCATGTGACAGTATTTTCTGTTTTTGTTTCAGATTTCCAGCATCCGCAGTATTTTGATTTTATCTAGGAGTTCCTTCTATCTGTGGTGTAGACTCCAACAGGAATGTTCAACACACCTTTCCTTGTGGGTCTGTTTCCCATTTCCTGAGGTGATCTACATGTCTCCTGATTATCCAATCTTCAACCGATAAATGGTAAGACAGGGGTCCTGTCACTGCACTGACTTCACCTAATAGCCATTTGGGCCCATCTCCAAAGCTCTTTGCAAAAACTGCTTCTTCTACACTGAAGTTTCTTTCACGACTGTGGTAATCGTGCTCATTTTTCTGGGCCTCCTGGCTTCTCTCTACCCTTCCCCCTAAATTCGGCCTTATGAGGCTCAAACGTGTCCTGAGACGTCTCTTCATTAATATCTCTGTGGGGGCAACCGATGGTTGTATGTGGCGTAGTCCTGTAGCTGAGCGAGAAACATGATAACTTTGTTGCTATAGAGTCCCCATCTAGTTTTTTCATTCCAGCCTTGAAGGTCTGGACTGCCCATTCGGCCAACCCATTGGATGCAGGGTGGTATGGGGAGGCCTTGACATGTGTTGTGCCATTGCAAATTGTAAATCTTTGGAATTCCCCGCTAATGAATGGCATTCTATTATCAGACACTATTATCCCTGGTAAACCGTGTATCGCAAAACTCTGATGCAATCTGTCTCTAGTGGTGGCAGCAGGTCTGGGTGATCTCACCTCGTACACATCTATCCATTTGGAGTGAGCGTCAAAAAGTAAGAGGAACACTGTGCCCAGAAAAGGTGCCATGTAGCGAACGTGGAGGCAGACCAACAGCCTTCCTAGCCATTCCCAAGGATGCATTTGAGCAGAAGGAGGTAATTTCTGCACCTGTTGGCACTGCATGCAGCTCTTGACCATGTTTTCGATTTGAGTGTCTATCCCTGGCCTCCATAAGTAGCTGTGCACCAATATTTTCATTCTGGAAATGCCGGGGTGAGCGCTATGCAATTCTATCAATAATGGTCTGTCTTCCTCTGGGAGGCACAATGACTCTTGCTCTCCACAGCAGGATGCCATCCTGGCAGGTGAGCTCATATCTCCTGTTAAAATAGGGCTTTGTTTCATCTGACTTTGGCTCCTTAAGCCATCCCCACAAGACTTGTTCCCTGACATGAGACAAAACTGGATCGAGGTCTGTCCATTCTCTGATCTGTTTGGCATTCACTGGTGATGAATCCAAAAAGTTTGATAACAAGACACATTCTTGAGGGATGGGGACATGCACATTGCTGTCCTTTAAGGGTAATCGGCTCAGCATATCGACATTTGCAATCTGGCTTCCCATCCGGTGGATAAAAGTATATTCGCTAGATTTAGTGCCCAGCTTTGGATGCCTGCCAAGGCGATTATCTTCCCTAAACAAGCCTGGTAGTGGCTTGGGATTGGATACGATGATGAAGTGGTGACCATGGATGTATTGGTGGAATTTCTCATGCCAAATACAATGGATGAGCCTTGTTTGTGAGTTTCTTCACTCTGCCATACTGAGTGTTCATGAGACGTAGCCAATGGGCCGTTCGGAGCCATCCGCCATCTGATGGGAGAGTACTGCCCCTACTCCGTAAGGGGATGCATCACAGGTTAAAATCAATTCTTTCTTTGGGTCGAAATGTGCCAACAGGGCCAATGAATGTAGTAACTGCTTTATTGACATAAAAGCCTGTTGTTGTGGAGCTTGGCTGTGGTTTTTCTTGAGTAACCCATATAATGGAGCCAATACTGTTGACAAATTTGGGAGAAAACGACTGTATTAGTTAACCATTCGCAAGAAAGACTTGAGTACTGTGGCATTTTTTGGGGCTGGTACCTCACGAATAGCTCTCACCTTGTCTTCTACTAGGTGAAGACCCTGCAAGTCGACCCTATGACCCGGGTAAATCACTTCTCTTGCTTGGAAGATACATTTTTCTCTTATCAAGCGTACTCCGGCTTATGAGAAACGATTCAATACCTCTTCCAAGTTAGCCAAGTGTTCTTCGTCAATTAGTCCTGTTACTAGGACATCATCCAGATAAACCACCACATGGGGTAGACTTTGGAGTAAATTTTCCATAGTCCATTGGAAAATGGCACAAGCCGATGAGACTCCGAAAGGTAACCTATTATACTGGTATAACCCCTGTGTGTGTTGATAGTCACAATATCCCGAGAGGCCTTTTCTAGTTCGACTTCCTGGCAAGCGGGGCTCACGTCGAGTTTCATATATATGGTTCCCCCTGTCAGCTTGGAGTACAATGCATCAATTTTTGGTATAGGATGCATATCAAATCTGGCCACTTTGTTAATGGTCAACTTGTATTCCCACATATTCACACACTCTGGTCAGGCTTTAGTACTGGAACTAAGGGCGCTGCCCATTCAGAAATTGTACAGGTTGTAAGACTCACAACCTTCCCAGCCTGTCCAATTCAATATCCATTTTTTCTCGTAATGCATAGGGGGACTGGCCTCGCCTTCAAATATCTGGGGGTTGCTCCGAGACCCACGTGGATTTTAGTTTGCAGCCCCTGAATCTTCCTGAGCTCTTCCCTGAACACAGAGGTATATTTCTGTAATAATTCTTGCAGATCTTTCATCCTGAGTTGAAAAATCTCAGTTCACTCCAACTTTATTTCCTTAAGCAGTTCCAACCAAGCAGGGTTGTCCCCTCCCCTGTTACCACTATCAGGGTAGGTTAGCAGACTGGCTTCCATATTGTACTGGAACCTTGCATATACCTTTTACTCATATGTTTTCGCCAGTATATGTCTTTAGTCTGGCATCTGAGATTTCCAGCCTTAGTGAGTGGCCTTCTCCGTTCAGATACTTATACGTGTGTTCCCTATGACTGTCGCAGATGCGCCTGTATCCACTTCCATTCAAATGGGTTTTCTGTTGACTTCTACTGTCATGTAGATTGGCTCTGTTTTACCCATTTCTAAGTTGCGTAGCTAGTAAATATCTGACTCTGTTTCTTCTGGTTCTTACATTATATAAATTTCACAACTTCTGCGTTTTTGTTTGAAATTTTACTTCAATCTTTCTTTACAATATCGCATAATGTGCCCATTGTGATGACAGTAGAAACACTCGGTTCTTTTAAATTGTCGTTCATTTGTAAGCTGTCTGGTTCCATTTCTGTCATTATTAATATGAGTTTTACCCATTAAACCATTGCTTTTTGCTGGTCTGTTAATGGTGGCTGTTTCCCGCCTTTTCAGGGAGCACTGCGCTTCCGCGACATTTCTAACCGGTGCCTCCCTCCAGATGTGAAGAACGGCGCTATTTTGTGCTCCCTTGATTTCTTCTGAGTCCCTGACTGTGCTTTCCATCGTATCAGGTATCACCAACTCCAGCACCTTGCTGAAGTCTAAATTTGTTACTGACAACAACCTTTTTTGAATGGTGTCTTCATTAATCCGACACACTAATCTGTCTCTTAACATGTTATTAATCGATGTCCCGAGCTCACAGTGCCCTGTCAATTGTTTCAAGGCTGCTACATAGCAAGTGACTGTCTCTCCAGGGGCTCAATACCTCAAATTGAATTTAAAACGCTGCGTTGTTACCGAGGGTTTCAGCTGAAAGTGGCTTTTCACTAGATTCACCAACTCATCAAAGCTCTTGGAATCTGGGGCGTTGGGTACTGTTAGAATACAAATTAGGCCGAATCTTTTACTGCCACATGTCAATAAGAGGATCACCCACCTCTTCTCCTCCCTCGATATGTCATTGGCCAAAAAGAAAAACGTGAGGCGTTCAATCTAATATGACCAATCATTGGTGGTCTGATCAAACGGTTCAATGCGGCCAAATTGTGGCACACTGGAGGGAGATAACTTCGACGACTATGGTAAGGGCTGTACTTACAATCGGCCTGCAGAGCATGGCTGATTCATTGCAGATGAGTTTTCGCTGCTTTCCTTGGTGTCGTTGACTGGTCGTGTTTTGCCTCGTCACCAGTTGTTATGCTCTAAGGGGTCGCTTTGCTCGTGAACCACTTGCACGCTTATCTGTTGGCAGGTGAGCTGATCACAATATACTGCAGACGCAGAGACCAATGTGAAATGAAGCACATTATTTATTTACACAGACAACTGAGCACTAACATAATGAGTGCTTCTCCAACCAGACCCTACTCTAGGCTAACATTAACATGGTAGCCTGCACTACACAGCCTTTGGGTCTTACAGTCACGTGGTCAATCTGCTCACATTCTCTTAAAGATATATTATACCTCAGATTACCACACTCAAACAATGACATTATTGAACACAGTACATACTGACATGAAAAGGGCAGAAAGTGAACTAATCCATGTGATTGATGAGACTAATATCCAAACTAAATAAATACCACAGCTTCTAATGATTTGGAATTCAATAGCAGTGACTGTGGAACATCTAACAAATAAATTCATATTTAAAACCAACACAATATTGATTCATATCATAAGTGTCACCAGGGGCAATTTCCATACCGAATCCAGCTGCTGTATTGTCGCTGGGACCTTTAGGTGGGTGGTTCAGGTATCCACACGTTTCAGGTCATGCCAAGAACAGGAAAATTGGGGTCAAGTGGAAGTCATGGGACTCATGTTGCCATTTGGAGGTACCAGTTGGTGACTGCGCATGGCCTAACCAGTAGTTCATAAAGGGACCACCACAGGCTGCTTTGGAAACAGCTAAGTGAAAGTATTCTGCATGCTTTTGGCTGCATCATCCCTCATATGATTGAATCCTCACTCCCCGCAATCCCTCCCCTACCCAACCTTTAACCTGAAGCATCTGGCCCGCTCAAAGCACAGCAGCGTTGTCTAAATGACATCCAGCCATTGTGGCGCTATTGTCTTCTGTCAAATTTCTCCAGTTAAGTTGTAAGACAGTAGAGCAGCGGAGAGTGTTAAGGACCTACCACTTTTTCACTTTCTCAATGATCAGAACTAAAGACCTTGTGGCACCCAATTCAATATCACCTGAGGTTATTTGAAAGACACTAGCACCTGACTACTATTCCTGGAACATTTAGTACCATTACGCTGCTCGGTGCAGACAATTTATTTCCCTCATGGTTCATTAGTTTGGAAGCGGGCAAGATCCTTGTGACTAAAGTGCCAATATCCTGCCATTCTCTGAGGCTCCAGTGTATTCAGGAAGAAAAGGAACATCAATAAAAATCTGTTGAGTGACAGTCTGGAACTTTCTCATTGAGTCCCAATTCCTGCAGTCATTTTCTTTTACTGGACAACGCTACCACTGCACTGTAAATTCCCTTGGCAACATCCTCCTACCTGACCTTGCAATAAAATTAACTGTTGGAGAACAAAAGGACATCGTTGTAACTTAAATTCACGAACAGCAAGACGGCAGTGTGTTAAAATGGAAGTGCGAATCTTGATAGGAGAAAATGCGTATGACAAGTTAAGTTTCCCCAACAATTGAACAGAATTTGTGAAACAAAGCATATTTCAAAAGGCTACTCCCAATCTACTGCCAGAATGATTTTGTATTTTGTTAGCGTTATTGCAGAATGGAAGGTTTGCATTCTACCACCACGGAAACCACACAGACACAGTTGTGTTTTATTGAACCATTCTTTTCTTGGAATCCCTTGCCTATAATTTAAAACAGCAGCAATTCAGATGACCAAAAGAAAGAACATTTATCGACAGTAATATCTCTGCTGTATTCCCCAATCCAGCCCCAGCCATGATGTGAGGTAAATATCGCTTGATGGTGGAAAGTCAGGAATTTTTTTCTTTTAAAACTTCAAAGCTGAACATTACAGTAAAGCTGTTGAGGAAAATGCTTCCTACTTTAGCATCAATTATTTCCTTCGTTAGATAATCTCATCTCCAATATTAATATTAATGCCAATCTTTGGACCCAATTTACTGCATTTTCTAATTAACAAATATGTTGACTTTTAAGAATTGCTATTATCCAGGAAAAGGAAACCATGTTAATATTAATGTATTTATAATAGTTCATCTTTTTCACTACTTTGATATAAGGTTGAATCAGGATGTTATAATTCTATTAATTCTATTCTAAAATCCTATTAAACCCTGAGCTGAGCTTCCAACCCTTTATCATAAAGACTGTTTACCTCCATTTCTGTAATACCATCCACCTCCAGCCCTGCCTCCAGTGAAGGCCTCATCCATGTCTTTGAGCCTTCAGACTTCACTGGTCCATTGTTCTCCTGACCAGCCTCCATGGGTTTCAGCTTATCCAGATTAAATTCCTCTCAACCATCACTGCCGCACTTGCCCACCCACATTGGATCCTAGACCGATGGGTTTGCAGGTGAGGCGGGGTGGGGGGTGCCTGTAAAATTCTGCAGGCGTCCTTCCACCACCGACCCGACTGCCCCCAACCTGGCATCAACTTTACAGGGGGTAGATGAGGCCTAGGGTGACCTGTCCGCCCATACCCCGATTGAGGCCCTTAAGGGCTGCTTCCCATGCGGCCACAAGTTTCAGGCCAGCAGGAGGAGTGCAGGGACAGGCAGGGAAGCCCAGCCGGTTAGTCCAGGCCTCGGGCAGGAAGTGGGGGGCACCTTACTCCCGGACCCCTTTCCCTATCGGGAGCCCCCCAAGTATTCCCACCTCAGTGCCTCCATCCCCTACCCCAACCCCTACCCAGCCTCCTGTCCTGGCCCCACCAAGACTTACCTGCAACCTGGGTTCCCCCGACTTTTTCTGTGGGTCTCGTTGTAATCCCAGCAGTGGCCATTGCTCCCGGTGGTGCGGCTGGATCTAGGGAGCTACTAGACAATCAGATCAGCTGGAAGCTCTCTAAGGTGGGACTTCCTCCCCAGGTAGGAGTGGGAGGTCCACCTACAGCCAATTAATGCCCCACAATGTATTAAAAGGCTGCAAGGCAGCTGTCAGGAGTGGGGGTCTGTTCCCTGCCGACTTTTTTGGTGGCCAGGCAGGAAGCACCGCCGACACTTGAAAAATTCTCCCCTCAACGCAAAACAACTCAAACTTAAAATTCTTATCCTCATCTAAAAGGAGAGGTCAGTATTCCGAAAGGAGAATCCAGGATCCTTGATCTCACCCAAGAAGCATGGTTGAACTTCTATCTCAATCTGGTGGACATTTTGGGATCCTCCGCATGTCTCAATGTCATAGACTTGCACTGCCTGACTATTTGGATGGCCATTTCTAGAGTCAGATCTTCTTTTGTCTGTAGCATGTCTGAAAGGGCATCATCAGCCACTTGGACTACTATTCGGACTTGTATGAGCTCTGTCGTAAGGTCACCGTAGTCACAGCCTTCAGCCAATCTGTATAATTCATTTATGAAAGAGTCAATGGGTTCTCCTGGCTATTGGGCTAAAATGAGGCTTCATTTTAGGTGATCTCCAGCTGTGTCTTCGGTTGCGGTGCACTTCAGTCAGGTCTGGATACCGTTCCTTTAGCTTTTCAGATTCCAGGTCCTTCACCGGCTTCTCCAGTTCTGGGTTCATTCATGAACTGCCACCATGTTGTAGGTCATATTAAGAGGTTCAGAGTCTTATAAGGTTGGACAGTAGTGTTTATTGGTAACATATATATATATGTACAAAGTATAGCCCAAACTAGGAGCTAACTTCATGCTGACTTCTCCTTGGCTCTCTCCATACATCTCTGTCTCCTGTCTAGTGTCATGTGTCTCTCTACATCATAGTGTGGGCGGTACTGTTTCCCAATCTCATATTTACCCTTCCTATGCTGAACACCCTTATACTACATTAACCATGGAGAACACGTTGTAACATATTCATACACCATATTGATGTTATACAATGTTTGAACATGCGCAGAGTGTAATCACACAATTACATACTTTTGCTACCTGGCTATACCTCATGTCAATCTTCATTTGTGCCATGAAATATGCTACACACATTCAATCCAATACCCATTGTGTAGAAAGAACAGTGTATAAATGCTTTAACCATCCTCAGATACTTTGACAAACTGAACAATTTTAATGTCAGCAGTGTAGATCAAATCAGAGATTTTCAATTGTAGCATGCAACTTCATTGCTCTAGTGTCTGTTGAAGAACACTGAGATGCATTGAATAAACAATGCTCCCTGTACTACATAATATAGACATATCTGTATGAAAAGTAATGAGAATGTTATACAGTTGCTTGATCATTACACTGCTGGGGCAGCAAGATATCTAGCATGATGCATTTCTTTTGCTTTTGAATTAAAGTGATGTCTCAAATCTGAAGGCAAAAGTGATAACCTATGTAACTGTGACCATGGCAAACCAACCCTCCTCAATCTTGTCGACCTGTTTGCTGCCATTGAAATGATTAACTACATCTCCCACTCCAAGGCTTCCAGTTGAGTGGGACTGTCCATTCCTATCTATCTAGCCGTAGCCAGGGAATCACCTGCAATGGTTCTCTTCCTGCTCCCACAGCATTACCTCTGGAGTTCACCAAGGGTCTATTCTTTGCTCCCCCCACCCACCACTCCTACATCTACATCTACATGTATATGTTGCTCCTAGATGACATCATCCAGAAACACATCAAGTTCTAATATATACTGAGAATATATAGCTCCATCTCACTACCTCCAGTGTCTCTAATTTATCAAGCTGCTTGCCCGACATGAGTCAACACATCCTCCAACTTATTATTAGCAAGACTGCAGACTTTGTCTTCAGTCCCCAGCTGACAACATCAAATCCCACCCCTCAGCTAATTACTCCATCCTGTCACGACTCATTGGGGATAGTGCGCTGTAATATTAAGCCCCGCTGTTCCCCGAGCTGCGGCAAATGTGAAAAGTTTGACCAAAACACCACATTGCCCCAATTCTACCTAACTTTTTAATTTAGGTTAACAGAATACGAGCACCAGGTTTGTAAACTTAATAAGTAAATAACTGTTTATTGAACAAACTGTCATTAACCAATAGTAATTATATGAACTGCTAATTTCTAACTCTATAACCTAAACTCTACCCCTTCTTAAATCCCTATATGCACACATACAAGACACATGAGACACACAAAAAAAAGTATTTTAAGGGTAGGATAGAATAGCTCAATAGCACCAATTCCAGAGTACAGGATTCGATAGGTTGATTTTGATCGATGTCTTCCAAATTCCTTTCAGTTCATGATGACACATGGTGGTCTTCCAGCACTTTCAGTATTTAGTTCACTGGTTGAACGTTTGCTTTTCAATGTCTCTAACAGTGATTTCCCCCTTTGCCTCTTGACAGGGGTTTTCAGAGAGAGAGCAGGTTACAGAGATATGAGGAGAAAAAGCCATATAGCTATTATTGTGGAATTACTGGAATCTTCCTCACACAGAAGAGGGAGGTTTTATGTCTTTTTCCTTTCGGGCTAGGAGCTATTCTGCTGCACTGCCCTCATACAAATCCTGATCACCTGATCAGGAGCTAATTAAAATGTTGTTGCCAGGCAGCTCCCTTTGTCCAGGACTCCTTTCCGGCACTATCCTGTCTTTCGTGACACACTCTGTTCCAGGACTGCAGCATTGTATATATCCCACATTCTGTTCCAGTGGACATGTCTTTCAACCTGCAGCCATTGTAATTTTAATCCACAGTCCAAGAGGAAATAAAAAGATAGGTTCTTTACACCAGTTCAACAGAAATAAAAAGTCCCTTTCTCTGGCCACTGTCTGAGAGTGGAGCAGACCATTCGCAGTCTTGACACACTATTTGACCCTAAGATGAGTTTCTGAACTAATATCATCTTCATCACCAAGATATCTTCTTCCACCTCTGTAACATTGCCCAATTCAATCCCACCTCTATTCATTTTATTGCTGAATCCCTCATCCATGCAAGTTACCTCTAGGCTTGTTCTCAATGTTTGCATGGCTGGCCCCCCACATTGCACTGTGCACAAACTGTACTGCTTGTGTTGGAACTCACACCAAATTCCATTCACCAATCATTCCAATGTTCACTGGGCTATGTTGGTCCAGCAATATCTCCATTTAAAAATTCTCATTCTTGTTTTCAAATTGCTCCATGTCCTTCCCACCTTCATGTAGCCTCCTCTAGCCTTATAATCCTCCAAGATCACTGTGCAGCTCCAATTCTGGCACCTTGCATATCCCCGATTTTCATCACTCCACTATCTAAGCTCCTGTTCTTGAATTTCCTTCCTAAGCCCTCTGTCTTTGTAACTCCCTGTCTTTTATCTTTAGGTGATGGTATCGCCTTATATGGCACAGAGTCAAAGCTTAGCTGATAGCACTGCTACCATAGTGGTGTAGTAGTAATGTCAGAGGACTAGTAATCTAATGCTCTGGGGACATGAGTTGAAATCCCACCATGGTATCTGGTGGAATTTAAATTCAATTAATAAAATCTGGAATTTGAAGCTGGTGACGATGAAATGATTATGGTAAAATGTCCTTTAGGGCAGGAAATCTGCTGTACCTTAGCTGGCCTACATGTGACTCCAGTTCCACAGCAAAGCGGTTGACTCTGAAATGGCCTTGCAGGTCACTCAGTGCCAGTGACACCCACATCTGCTTAAAGAAAAAAATTGTGACCTTTTTTTAATGTTAAAGGAACTATGAAACGCGCAGGACAAATTTTGGTCAGGTGCTGGCATACACACAGTAAACATCCACCAGAAGTATGCAGAGAACCCAAACATCAATCAGCATGTAATGTTGATTTGAGCCCAGTGCTGCCATTTTGGAACAAGTACCAGCAGACACCCTCGCTTAGGCTCAAACAGTTGAACACATGTTAAACGGCATGAAAGGCTGCCAACAGTATTAGTTAAAGAGCTCATAAACAGATACAGATTAGTTGCTGGTTGATTTCTTCTGGCTGTTGTTAGAATTCCACATGTTTTAGTGCTTTCCATAGTTGTGCAAGTTTCAAAAGTCTTCAGGGAATGGTGTGGCAAGTGCTGAAGTACCCTTTGCTGTCTTCAAAGCTTTTGCAAAAACCAGTTGCACCAGACATGAGCACACTGATAGGCCTTATTCTTGGAAATGAGCATAAACAGGGAGGATCAGCAGAGGCCACACAGAACAGGACAAGCTGCTGGAAAAGGGAGGAGAAGGAGGAGGGGAGATAAGGAGGAAGAGGAAAGGAGGCTACTGCCTTTCTGCCTGGGCAGAGTGTGAAGAACTAATTTGAGTGCGATATCAGCAACCTCAACCTCAATTCCCTGTTGACAAACAGTCCCACATCACCTCTCGTCCCTCTGTCATGGACCACCACGTCATTTTCTTGGGCACAATGAAAAAGTAAAAGCCAACACAAAATGTACACTCCAAACTAAATTTATGAACTAAATCATTCAATATTACATACAAAGTAGCACTAATCACCCTTATGCATTTGCTCACTGCCCGTCTCTATGTGGCTTTATCTGTCCTGGTTCTCTGATGATCATGGCTGCTGAAAGGCTGCTGGCTTTCAGTGGAGTACACTGCTGATTACCTTGGAGGATGATTCATGCTCAGTTTCTCACCACAGGCAGATCCTACTTCTATGCTAAACTCGAAAATACAGTGTCAGTATCTGAGCTGATGGCTGCAAATGTGAAATAAAATGAAGGTGTGTCTTCATCATCACTGTCTTCTTCGTCTTCCTCCACTGCCTGGTAGTTTGTAGTTCTCAAATCCCTGAAAGGAAAAAGGGACAAAGCTAAGATTTTGAGGCAAAGAGAGGGGAAAGTAAGAAATGCATGTTCACACAATCTACAGCCTGTAAATCAGAAGAAATTGTGGGATGTGAGAAGAAGGATTAGGTATGAGAATACCATCACCTTTGATAGTTCCAGCTCCACCATTGGCCAGGGGCTCAGCAATGGGAATTCCATTAATAGTCATCATTGTCTCTTCCACAGGGGTTAGAACATATAGGTATGCCTCTTCCTTTCCAGTTAGTTCCAGCTTCCTCTGGTTGTATGCCACTTTCTCCTGCATGAGAGCGCAGTATATCAGTGAGTTCTGATGAGGGGTCATCGACCTGACATTAGCTCTTCTCTTCACAGATGCTGCCTGACCTGCTGAGTATTTCCAACATTTTCTGTGTTTATTTCAGATTTCCAGCATCTGCAGTGTTTCGCTTTTGTGTATAAATGAAGGTTGTGCAATCTGTTTGGCTGATGTAGCTGTCATGGTTGAATAGCTGGCAGTGTGCGCAAGCTGTGAGATGTGGGTGTGAGGCTTGAAACAGTGTGAGGGTGAGATAACTCATATGAATGTTAGGTATGAGTCTTGATAGTGTTGGTAGGTGAGTGATGGAGGAGTGGTCAACTGAAACTGTTAGATTAGTCGAAAAGCGAAATACTGCAGTTGCTCGAAATCTGAAATAAAAACAGAAAATTGCTAAGCTGCACCAGATGGCCTGTCAATCAGTGCACTCCAGCAGGAGGTGCCTGTGTTTTTTTTTTATTCTGAGTGAAAGCTGCAGACTTTTTTTTCAATTTTAAAAGGCTGGGGATTTCAACTACTTCAGATCGTGACATTTAAATAGATCTTAGATCCACTCTTCATAAGTGGTTATATCTCCTCCATAAATTCATGACTCCAACACTATGGGTTAGGGCCATTGAAAATGGGATCTGTTTGAACTCAGCACTAATTTGAAATGGCCCAGCAGATTTGTGTTTCCTGCCTGCGTGATTCATGCCCCACCCCCCTTCTCTCTGCTGGCAAAAATATAACCTGCTGCAAATAGACCTCACAGGAAGCAAGTACATCATACCTGTTGGACAGGGCCAGTGTCTGTCGGACTTCTTTATCAACCTCTCCTAAATCCATGCCACCTGGCTCCCTGTCAGTCACACCCTCTGTTTCCTGAAGCCATGTTTTCCCTGGGATGTGACTATATTCTGGATAATACTGCCCAGAAACTCCTACCTTTCCCTTATGTATCAGGGCCTCTCCAACTGGCACTCCAGCTCAATAACTCTGAGACAGGGAGATTTGAGATTAAGACATCTCCTGCAGACATGTTTGTTTGGGACAGTCTCACCCTCTCTGAATTCTTGCATTCTGCAGTCCAGACACAAAGTGCTCAGCCAAATCTTGGACTAGCCTTATTTTATTTATTTAACTAATTAAAGTATTTATTTTAGTTATATCAAGTAGTTTGACTATTTAAGCCATAAATTTAATATAATGTTTATACTTCTCCAGTCTCATAGACTCATAGACATTTACAGCACAGAATGATGCCATTCAGCCCATCTTGTCTGTGCTGGTTAACAAAGATCTGACTACACTAATCCCATTTTCCAATGCTTGGCCCATAGCCCTGGAGGCTATGGCAACTCAAGTGAATATCTACATGCTTCTTAAATGTTATGAGTTTCTGACTCATCTACCCTTTCAAGCAATGAATTCCAGACTCCCACCACCCTCTGGGTGAAAAAAATTGTCCTCAACCCCTCTCTTAGCCTTTTACCCCTTACCCTAAATCTATACCCCCTGGTTATTGACCCCTCTACTAATGGAAAAAAGTGCCTTCCTATACACCTTATCTATGCCCCACATAATCTTATACACCTCTATCAGAACCCCTCTCAAACTTCGCTGCTCCAAGGGAAACAACCCCAGCCTATCCAATCTTTCCTCATAGCTCAGACCCTCCAGCCCAGGTAGCATCCTGGTAAATCTCCTCTGCACCCCTTCCAGTGCAATCACATCCTTCCTATAATGTGGTGACCAAACTGCATGCTGTACTTCAGTTGTGGCCTAACCAGTGTTTTATACAGTTCCAGAATAACCTCCCTGCTCTTGTATTCTATGCCTTGGCTCATAAAGGCAAGTATCCCATATGCCTTCTTAACCACCTTACCTACCTGCACTGCTACACTCAGGGATCTGTGGATATGCACACCAAGGTCTCCCTGACCTTCAGTACTTTCCCGTACGTCCTACCATTCATAGTGTAATCTCTTGCCTTGTTAGCACCCCCCCCCACCCCCCCCAAGTGCATTACCTCACACTTTTCCGGGTTGAATGCCATTTGCCACTGTTCTGCCCACCTGACCAGTCTATTGATATCCTCCTGTAGTTTATGGCTATCCTGCTCACTATTTACCACCCTGTCAATTTTCATGTAATCCACAAACTTCTTGATCATACCCCTTACATTTAAGTCTGAATCATTGATGTTCACCACAAACAGCAAGGGCCCCCGAACTGAGCCCTGCGGAACCCCACTGGAAACAGACCTAGTTTAAACCATTACACTTGTTAGAGAAAAAAATGACACCTTAAAACTCACCAACTATTCATCTATCTTCCTATCTAATTAATGCCTCTGGACCTCAGCTCTCAGATCTCATGGTCTCCAGCTTCCTCGAATCAACCTCTCCTTTGTTTGTAAAAGACCAGAACAGCACCTCTTCCCAACCAGTGCCAAATTCCCACACTCGGCAAATTCCCCAAGTTAAGCAAGTACACTGTTGAAGCGGTACTCCAGCAAGCTGGACTTTGTGCTACTTACCTGGTTCTTGCCCACAGTTCATTTTTAAATTAAGCCTGAAGCAGAATTATGTTCAGGCGATATATACTCTGGCTAATGTGGGGCCATTGCTTTGGCAACTTTATGCCCGTTTTGGCGCAAGTCAAACTTCTGTGCCCGAGTTTTCTTCATTTCTCCTCATAATCTAGTCTTCCAAGCTTGTGTAGCAGCCTTTCATGTTGAATTTTATCAAACGCTTTCTAACAGCCTCAACAGCCACTACGACTTTGCAAAGTCCTTTTGTTACTCAGCAATGTAAAGGTGATTACTTAAGAAGGAAATAATATTCTGAAACCATGTAGGCAGCCAGTGAATGTCTTCCTTTCATCTTTGCAATTTCTTCTGTATTCAATTTCCCCAGTAATATAGATTGTGTCAGACTAAAAAATGCTAAATGATCACATCTTTGAAGGGAACATGGCAGTTACTACAATTATTTTCAACTTTCTGATCAGTAAATAACATTCACACACTTTTGCCATAGTTACTCTATCTGACTCCTGAGCTCATCACTAAAATGGCATTCCAACTCCAACTCAGAGGGTAGCGACTGAGGTCTTGGTTTAAAATAAATGTATTTTTGCTCTATTCAATATGATTTAAGGTAACAGTTTGTGAATGTATTTCCCCTTGACTTTATTCTGCTCAATTTGTGGCATTTCAGTTGATACATTTATTTTTTAAACGTGCTTTAAGGGCGTCTCTGTCGATCTCAGATAATGCTAATTAAACTTCCCTAAAAAATAGATGCATTGTTGGATCCTTGGTCACTAGTTTAGTTGGACTAACGGATCCAGGTTACATGCTTGTTTCGGGATGGCCGAGTTGGTACCATAGACAGAGTAGATCAGCAGATAGTTATGTAGAATACATTCTATTTGTTTACAAAGGAACTCAGCAGCTACACTTGTGTGCTTTCAACTCAAAGCCTGTCTCTACATTACAAACTCTAACTCTAGACTACTCCTTCTGACTAATGACTACAAAGGTAGCCCGCGATACTTTGCTATTGGATACTAAAATCATGTGATCTTCCATTATAACATTCTTCTTAAAGGTATATTACAGATCAGATTACCACATGTGTTCTTTTCAAGAACACACAAGTATTGTAGAAGGGCGTTCGGCACAGCAAGGGTTAATATGGGGCTGGGGAAACAGTGCCGCCCACATTATGATGTATACAGTCACATGATAGTATGCTGTGGATAGAGAGTAGTCTAGCAGAAGCCAGCATGGAGATAGCACCGAGTCAGGACTATCCCTTGGAGATGTGTACAGTTATGTGTGAACAATAAACAGTTTATGTTCAACCACACAAGCCTCCAGCCCTCTCAGTGAGACACATAACAACCTTACAACAACAAGCTGCTAATACATCTGTTCAATCACGCAACAAACCTTACACACTGATACTTTCAAACCTTATTAAATAAATAGAAAATGTTAGGAAAAAAACATGTCAGCATTCCAGACAAGTCTATTCTGGCAACGCAGGGGAAATTTTGACTTTGAGCAGCAATGTAAAATGGATGATATCAGATCTGCTAGCTTTTATATATCTCTGCTCATTTTCGGTCCATGAAAATGAAAATCAGAGAGAGATTTAATTTTGCCTATTTTACGCTATCACTCAAAGTCAAAATTACTCTCAGAGTATCTCCCTGAAATGTAACCTATATTTTATTTGCTTCAGATGTTGACAGAGCGTGCTGACTATACTTTCTGTTTTAAATCTGATCCTTTGTTTCAGTTTTTATCTCCAATATTGAAAGCCATTTCATTTCCTAAGCAGTTTAACCTCTGCCTGTGACAAAAGGAATTAATTATGAAGAAAGCTTATTTTATATGTTTCCCCTCTTCCCCACTCCGCTGCCCCAACAAAATAAAAAGCAGATTCAATGCTTTCAGCAGAGCAAAACCACTTGATGGTAAGCAACGGACAATAGAATTTATCCCACATGTGATGGGTTCCTGCAAAACAGTCATTTTGGCCTCTCCAAATGTGAGAGATGTACTTAGTAGATGCACATGGCTACTTCATAGGTCTATTTTCAGTAATTATAATACATATCACATAAGGTATCTTAATAAAATTTTAAAAATAACTTAGTAGTAAAGTCCAGCAGAGCATTTGGCAGTTTAAGCTAATGATATTGGTGTCATAATTTCCAACTTTCATGCTAATAGATTTTGCATTTTCATCACTCCACCACTGGTGTTTGTGCCTTCAACTATCCAGGCCCTAAATTATGAAATTCTCTCCCTAAACCTCTCTATCTTTCTACCTCACTCCTTCATTAAGAGGCTCCTTAAAGCCTACCTATCTGACAAAATTTATGACTACCCATTCTAATATCTACTTATGTGGTTCTTCTTCAAATTCTGTTTGATAATGCTTTTGTGAAGTGCCTTAGGACATTTTGCTACATTAAAAGCACTATATAAGTGCAAGACGCTGCTTTTGTTGTTGGGTTCCACATAACTAGTCACTTCTGTAGGTAAACTAGAGGAACAACATTTATATGTTCCCAAATTCAACAGTAACAATTCCTCAATTTTGCCTTCCTCTAATTAACATAGAGCCATGGGGCCAGGTTTTCATTACTGAGGTGGGTAGCTCGAGTTGGAAAATTTCCCAAATTGACAATTCCACCTCAGTTTAAAGTGCCCCTTTAGACCCAAATTTCACTGCAGAGAGCTAATGCTTTATTAGCTTCTTTAAATTATCTATCAAACTATGAACTCAGAACAACTGCTGAGATAAATATAGTTTTTTTTGAAACTCAGCCAAGCATTCATAATGACATAATAACAGCCCTGGGGACTATCAGCAAAGAACTATTAAAACTGAAGTCATAGGTGGTCACGTTTTCTCTAGCCTACACCAGATGGCCTGTCAATCAAAGCAGCCCAACAGACAGTGTATTTTAACTCCCACTCACAGCTTAAAGAGCAGAAGATTTATAAAAACTTCAAATCATGACATTAAACTGACATTATCCTCCCTTCAAGAGCATTTGCATCTACTCCATCAATTCATTACTCTCACACTGTGGGTTAAGACTGTTAAAACAGCCAAAATGTGGTCTATTTGAGCTTTAACACTAAATTCAAATGGCCCTGCTGAGTTCAGGTTTCCTGCCTGTTTGAAACATGCCCTGTTCCCTTCCCCTTGCTGGAAAAAATGGAATCTGTCAGAAATGAGAGCAGGACTTCTGCATCCACGTCCCACCCACCATTTTTAAAGGTCTGTGATGTCTTCCCGACTCCACGAAAACCTGGCTCACAATCTCAACCAACAGGCAGGAAAATAATGCCTGAATCAGCAGCCACTGATGGTGGGTCAGAGGGTACAGATAGCAAAGTTGGTGAGAGAAGAATGCATGCAAAAGACAAAGACTGTGGGAAATCACAAGGGCTGGGTGGGGCAAGGCTATAGAGGAATTTGAAAGCTAGGACATGAATTCTGAATCAACACATTGGAGCCGTGGGAAGCCTGTGGGGCTTGGAGAGGAGCTGATGGAGCGAGGGATTTAGTGCCGGTGAGGAGACACTGTAGAAGCCAAATGAAAGGAAATTGCTCCGCATTTATTTGTTACAAAGCTAATAGTCTTGATTTCTCTCTCTTCCGATGTCTGGGGCTGACAGCAGATGACTCAGTAAGAGGAAGAATTGTCTTTTAGTCGACAGTCTCAGATGCTCACTGTCTTATGAGAAATGCGTTATCCTTGTAAGTTCATGACATCAGGGGCTTCAGCAAATAATGGAATTACATTTTGTGTGTGGTGGTGATTTATGGCAAGTCAAAGTTGGGTAGTTATAATCCCTCCTGACCTAGATACTCACTCTGATGATACATGTAGTAATGATCTGTGATGGGCTACAGTTCTTCCTGATTCACTTCACCGTTAACGGTCAGAGTCAAAGTTCATTACTCTGCTGTCTGATGACTCAGAAACAACCAGGGTCTTGTGCAAACAACCACAATGCATTAGAGTAACTCCATTAAATAAAGGAACAGCTCAGCTCTGTGTAATTATTTTTCAGTCAGAGGAGCAGTCAGACAGGGAGAGCAGGGAGGCAGGTGACTGACACTTTATATTGAGGCTATGTCAACTGTTCTCAGTGAGCATCTATTCTCCTCGAGGCTCATATTATATAGGACTCATCATTGGCACAAATCAGGCTAACGCTCAAAATTTACATGTGCACTGTTAAGTCTGTTAAAATTCAGGTCAAAATCAGTGAAAGGTGATGAGGAATAATTTAACAATCTAAGGAATTACTGGTGCAATCAGTAAAAAGAAACTAGAAATGAAGCATATTATGCATATTCAAACCATTAGACGAGCAAGGGGTGAACGCAAATGCCACTGGACTGGCAAGAATCGAACAACCTTCACTGGATCACTAGAGGTTTTTAGAAATTTAGGACATGGAGTGTGGCATCAAGGACCCCCAGTAAAATATATGTCAATGGAAATTATGGAGAAAATTCTCCATGGTTGGAATCATACCTAGCACAATGGAAGGTGGTTGTGGTTGTTGGAGGCCAATTATCCCAGACCCAGGACATATCAGGGCATTGACCTGGACCCAACCATCTTCAGTTGTTTTATCAACAACCCTCCTGCCATCATAAGATCAGAAGTGGGGATGTCTGTTGATCATTAATCATTTCAGAGGATATTATGATTAAATCATGTGTAGGTCAGTCCGAGTAGGAGTGGCTAGCTCCCTTCCCTGAAGAACATTGGTGGGTATGTTGGGTTTTAATGGCAATTCAGCAGCTCCATGGTCATTTTTCCTCCTGGTCCCAGCCCACAAATGATTAGATTTTACTAAATTCATAATTATCATGTTAGGATTTGAACTCAGGGACCCTGATATTTAAGGGGAGGCAGGGAGGGAGTGAAGGGGCAGTTTTGCCATCGAGAAAGTTGAAAGAACGGGTTTCCCTCAGGTTCTGCTGAATTTAACAGCAGAACCTTATTTTTGAAATCTGTTTCCAAATTCCGGGCAGCCAGATTGAGGGCCCAGCTTTCTGCCGGACAGGTAGACCTGCAGCACCAGGTCATAATGTGGGAACATCAGGGGAGAAGTTAGCAGAGGGTCAAAGCGATTGAGGGAACAGATGGACAGGTAGTGGAAGGCATCAGAGAGATCAGAGGAAGAGGGTAGAAGATCGCAAGGGGGTCATAGGGATTGGGAGAGGACGAGAGAAGATTGCAAGAGTAGATTGCAAGAAATCAGGAGAGGAGGTGAGAGGATTTCAAAGAGGCAGGGGGATCAAAGGACCAGATGGGAAGATGCCGGAGAGAACAGTGAAAGAGGGACACAGATCCTGGACAGAGCTGGAGAGATTGGGAGAGGAAGTGAGGAGAATAGGAGAGGAGGGTCAGAGAGATTGGGGGAGGTGAGAAGATCATGGAAGGTAGAGTGATTGAAGGAGGACGTGAGAAGATAGGAGAAGGGTCCAGAGAGATAGCAAAAGGAGCAGAGAAGCTTGTGAAGGGTGGCAGGAGAATGCAGCAGAGGCAGGGAGATTGCTGGCGGTGGAGGACATCAGGAGGGCATTGGATGCTGGGAGGATTTAATCACTGGGAAGGTTAAGGCATTTTCTTGCTGATTTGGGAAAACCACCGGCTCCTCCTGCCCTACAAGCATGGAACATAGGAGCTTGCATAGATCACTTAGCCCCTGGAGCCCGTCAGTGAGATTGTGGCTGATCTGCGAGCTAACTCCATAATCTTGCCATTGCTCCATATCCTTTAACACAGCCAGTTGACAAAAATCAATCAAAATTCTATCGATCTCAGTTTTAAAATTAACAATTGACCTAGCATCAATTGCCTTTTATGGAATAGGTTTTCAAGCATCTACAATCCTCACTACGTACAATTCCATTTATTTTTGTGTCATCAGCAAATTTGGATATGAACATATGAACATACAAACTAGGCACAGGAGTAGGCCATTCAACCCCTTTAGCCTGCTCCGCCATTCAATAAGATCATGGCTGATCTGATTCTAACCTCATATTCCATCCATCCAGGTGACTGTAAGAGTGTCTATCCCATCAGAATCCCCTCTTCCTGTGACCTCAGGAGCTCCACAGGCCCTGGAGGGTGCCACTGCCACACAGCAGGACCCAGAAAGCAGGCCGGGGCCCTCCAGGTCTCGGCCCTCCAGAGGACGCCCCCAAGATCATTACAGACAGGGCGTAGAGGTCAGCAGGCTGCCTCCACCTCCGCTGTGAATGTCCAGGGAGCACCAAGACATAGGGCAGGGTTAGGACAGTTAAGGAGAATTAGTTGCACAGCCTGGGCATGAGTTTTAATCACTTGTACATAGTGTTCACTGTTGTCAATAAACTCCCAAGAATGTCTCCCAGCCTATGGCTCCTTGTTCTGATGAGCAGTGGTCTTGTTACTCAGATGTGAAACCTTTCTGCACAAGATAAAGGCAGGTGTCTCAGTCCATGGCCTCTTCCCTGTGCTTTGTGCAGCCTTCAGACCAAAGTGATGGCCCGGCCTCACATCCCTGGAGACATTACTGATGCCTGCGCCTTGACAGTGCTTGTCATTGCTGCCAGAATGTGGTGGGCAAGTGTCACCGAGTTCCGGCATTCTCTCTGTGTGCTCTCAGCACCTTTAAGGTGGGGCTAGCCCCCATCTCATCAGCATCTGTCCAGTGATGCTGTGCTCCTGAAGGGCTCAGGTGCTGAAGGCAGACAAAGGATCAGATGTTTCTAAAGATTCATGGCTGGATCTCTATGATATGACCCTGATCACAGAGCGCAAGCGAGCTGCCCTCGGCCAGATAGGAGTCTCAGAGGCTATTCTCAGAGGCTATTTGAAGATCTATGGAGTATCCTCACTGCATGTCGTCGTCATCCTTCTGCAATTGAGCGACTATTAGGGCCTCCACTGCATCTCCATGACCGGAGCATTATCAGTGCACAGAGGACATGTGCATTGCCATAAGCCAGACAGGAGTCAAAAGTTCACAGATGCAATGTGAGGGTTTATGGGATCACCTCACTGCATGTCGTCATCATCCTCCACAAATCTAACAGCTATGAGGGCCTCCCAAACGCACTTGCCTCATCTGGCCAGTGCGAGGGCCTCATCCCTGTCATCATTGCCTTTGAGGACCTCCTCACCCTCATCCCCATCGGCGTCCTCCTCAGTGGAGGAGACTTACAGCTCCTCCTCAACCAGCTCCTCGCCCCGTTGCAGCGCCTGGTTGTAAAGGATGCAGCAGACGATGACAATGCGTGACACCCTCTGTGGACGGTATTGCAGGGCTCCACCAGACTGGCCCAAGCACCAGAACCTCATTTTCAGCAGCCTGATGGTCTGCTCCACCAAGTTGCGAGTTGCAGCATGAGTCTTGTTATACCTTCACTGTACTGCTGTCTGAGGCTGCCGCACAGGTGTCATCAGCCACGGCCTCTGTGGGTAGACCTTGTCCCTGAGGAGACAACCTTGCAGCTTCTGTGAACCCTGGAAGGCTTCAGGGATCTCTGACTGACTGAGGATGTAGGAGTTGTGCTCATTCCCGGGAAACCATGTGCACACCTCCAGGATGTGTTTCTGGTGGTCGCACACCAGCTGCACATTCAGCGAATGGAATCCCTTACAGTTGATGTAGTTCACTGCATAGTGCGACGGAGATCTGAGCGCCACATGAGTGCAGTCGATCACACCCTACACCTGTGGGAAACCCGAGATCTGGGCAAACGCAATTGCTCTTGCATCCTGGCTGTACAGGTGACCCCTGTCAGATCTCACAAGCCTCCACCCACTAATGCATCCATGGGTTCATGGAAGCCATCTTTGCGAAGGCACACAACTGAAAGGAGCCACAAGAGTAGAAATTGAACACTGGGGTCACTTTCATGGCCATTGGCAGTGGATGCCCTTCATGGGCAGAATTTTCCCCCCATCGGGCGGGGGGAAGTTCAGGAGCGGGCACATAGAGATGCTGCCTCAGGGAGATCGGCTCCACAATAAAAAATCTTGAAAACAGGAAAAAAAATTTCCCTGACATGTCCCCTCATGTGACACTGTCACATGAATTGGGACATGTCCATCACTTTTAAATACACTTTTATTAAATTTTTAAAAACCTACATGAAACCTCATCCTGCCCGTGGATGAGGTTTCATGCTTTTTCCAATGCCCGCCGGGGCTCCCGGCCTGCCCGCCAATCTTAAGGTTGGACGGACAGGTCCACTAATCAGGTTAATTAGTTTTTAAATGGCCTCATTTGGCCATTGACAGGTCGGCGGGCGCACAGCTGATTCAGCTGAGCCCCCGCTGACCTGAAAATTGAAATGAGGCAGGGTGATGTCGGGAGTTCCGCCCAACATCATCCTGCATCATTTTACACGTTGGCGAGCTGGCCCTGCCCCCGGCTCAGTGACTGGGAAATCCTGGCCAATGTCCCTGTGGCACCAAATCCTGCAGCAGGTAACAGACGAGACTGACCAGCTCCCGAGACATGCGCAGGCTTCGGCGACATTGGTTCTCGGTCATCTGAAGAAATGAAAGGCGGCGTCTATAGACCCTGGGTGTTGCTAGGCGCCGACCAGCGATGGCTCACTGTGGCTCTTCAGCAGCGTGTGTGAGAGCTCCAGCCGCCCCTTCTTCCTGAGGGTGCTGCTCCTCCCTCTGCGCAGCCAGGAGCCTCAGTCATTCTCTCCTCCGCCGTCTTCGTTCTCTGTAGGCCATCAGGCATATAGCTCGTTCACCAGGCTCAATGATCTTGATATACTCCTCCTGCAGGATGGAAGAGAGAGACACGTGGGTTAGCATGGGTGTATTAAGAACCTCTCTTGGTTAAGTCTGAAGACTGCTTAACGCTTCCCAAAGAGTGCTTGCCACCACTTGGATGGCCAGAGATTAGTGCACTGCATGGCTGCCTGAGACCCCACCCACCTCCGCTCCACTCCACCTGACCAATTGGTGGCAGCTTTGCCCATTGGACTGCACGCTGTGCTCTCAGCTCAGGCACAGGCATTCTCCTAACCCACACTGCAAGGCTGCACTGTTAGCATGAACCTTGGGAGAGACTGGTCCAAACCGAGATGGAGACATTTCAAGGGGCTGTGAGCGCCTGCACCTGTGACTGCTCCATGGCCAGTTTTAGCAAGGCGAATGTACAATGTGTGCAGTCATACAGCTGTTCTGCATTCCACTAAAATGCTCATGTGGTAAAGTGAGGTACCCTGTCCCTTTAAGAGAATGTACGTGTACTGATCATGTGACAGCACTGACAAATCACTGTATAGCACTAGCAACTGTAAGTCTAGTTCTGGAGGTTTCTGAGTGAGCATGTATAATCTGGTGCTCTTCCCTGTGTCTCAATAAACCATCACTGTTTATTCTTTCATTAGTCTCTCCCCATTATTGATTGCAAGCATCTATTGAAGAGAACATAGGAAGGCATGCAGTTAGAGTTCGGTCGGCCAATGAACTCATTTACCCAAGACATAAAAGCTCATTACTTTGCAGTCTGTGCGCAAGGGGTGAAAAGCTCTGGAGCACTTGGTGGCATTTTAATGCTTCTGTATTGCTTGAGTGGGCAGGTAAGCTAGAAGCCCAACTTCAATCATATCACTAGCTGCGCTTGAACTGTCTCAGTTGCAGAGGATTGGTCACTTTATACAGGTTTCCCTAATGCTTGGCCGCTTCCCTCACCCACTCTACTCCCCTATCCTGACTGCTTGTGCGCTATATTCAACCACGAGGCAGCCCTTGCCCCCCGACAAGTTGCCTCTACAGAAGCACTGCCTTTCCCTTCCCCCACGAGACGCCTCAACCTCGAGGCAGCTCTTGCCACCCCACCCCCCCACAAGTTGCCTCAACGACAAGGCAGCCTTGGATGCCACACCCCTACCACCAGCCTCAAGCTTGAATTCCATCAGGTGACCCTGGCAAGTGCTGCACATCGTTGCTGTGTATTCACCTCTGTGTTTCCCTCAAAGTGCAACCCGCCAAGTGCACACCTTTTATATGCTGTAGTGAAACATGCCAGCATGCTTTCCCAAAGTGGTCAGACGATCCAGAGGCAGGGAGGCGATTTCGGAGGGCTGGCCTGATAATGATGTGCAGATGTATTGCAATGAGGTTCCCGACATCGATGGTGGGGAACACGACCCGCCGTCTGCGGACTGAGCAGACAATCGCAAACTGGTCTCACGCTTCGTCAAACCGATCGCGCCATATTGTTCGCTCACACCACCGAATACGCCCATCACATGCGGGCACGGAAAATCCAGGCCTAAGGCCCGGGAGTCCAGCACCAAGTAAGATGAAGCCTGGCAGGGTGGGCAGAGGGGGGTGAGATGTTAGTGGAGATGGCATGGGAGAGGAAGCACTGGCAGGGTCCAGACCTTTTGGGGGGTGCCCAATGCTAAATGAAGGCCATTGATGAAGTATACCCCCTCCCTCCTTTCTGGCCCATGGCCTGAGCAGAGCCACTTTTCAGGCTTTCCCCCAGCCCTTGTACTCCACCTGCCAGCCTGATAATTGAGGCTGAGTGGGAAACAGCCCTTAAATGGTCATTAATTGGCCACTTAAGAGCCTCAATTGGGAAAAGGGGCGGGGGAGGTGGCCATTAACAAGGTAATAAAAAGAAATTTCTCGCTGCCCGTCCAACCTTACAGTTGGCGGGCAGGCAAAAAGGCCAAGCGGCCTTTGCACTTTTTAGGAAACCTCATCCATGAGCAGGATGAGGTTTCCTAAAGCAAATAAAAATGAAATAAAAAGTTTAAAACTTAATTAATAACATGTCCCTGCCCTTGTGACAGAGTCACATTTTAATTTCTTTATTATTTTTATTATTTTTTCAAAAACTCTTCCTCTCCCTGAGGGAGCTCTGTGCCTCGGAGATTTTCAAGCGCTCACTCGCCCCACTCACCCTCCTCCCCCTGCCCACACAGGCAGTGCCAATTAAGACCAGCCCGGTGTGAAATCGCCTTCCGGACTTGATCGCGGTGGTCGTCAACTTCATGACCACCCCCGTCCGCCCCCGCCGAGCCCGCCTGGCAAGGGCGAAATTCTGCCCCTAGTTTCAGACTTGCTTCTGTAGCCACAATATTTCCATGGGTGGTCCAGTTAGGTTTATCGTCAATGGTAACCACCAGGATGTTGATAATGGGAGATTCAGCGATGGTAATGCCTGGCACTTATGTGGTGCAAATGTTACTTGCCACTTATCAGCCCAAGCCTGAATGTTGTCCAGGTCTTGCTTCATATGGTCACAGACTGCTGCAATGTCTGATGAGTCGCAACTGGTGCTGAACATTGCGCAATCATCAGCAAACATCCCCACTTCTGATCTTATGATGGAAGGAAGGTCATTGATGAAGCAGCTGACGATGGTTGGGCCTAGGACACTACCCTGAGAAACTCCTGCAGTGATGTCCTGGAGCTGAGATGATTAATCTCCAACAACGACAACCAGCTTTCAGGTAAATGTGAATTCAAACCAGAAACTAGATAAAACAGATGGACTGGGAGCAGACTCCTATGGTGCATAAAGACCAATGCAAACTAGTTGGGCCAAAAGTGCTGTATATTCTATGCAATGAAATTCTATGGCTTTATGATTTTAAATCCTAGTTACCTGAATATATTTTTATACTTGGTTTCAGAGTCACCACACAACAATAGCTAGGGTCAACTTAGTTGCCCCCGCTTGTGAAACTGTACCCCTGCACCAAGACAACACCTTGGCAAGGGAAGAACATTGAAATTCGTGTGTTTTTCTCTCCTGTGGGTTGAATCAAAATTTCAATACTGCAACCACAATGTTAGGAATGTATTTATGATGAGTAGCAGGTAGACATATTTTATTTCCTATCCAAGGATTCCTGAACAAAGTTGTGAAAGAGTTATAGTTAGCTTAGTGTTAGTGAATGCTCAGCACAGCATTCTAATCTCAGACTGAAATAACATCAGCTTAATATAGCATTAATAAACCAGTAGTAGAGTAGCGGGGATCACACGATAGGGTCAATTCTTTATAGCGATTCCTGAGCTGGCAAAGCTCCTGCAAAGCAGGTGTGTTGCTTACCCAAGTCACATTGAGCTGCCATCTGGTTAGTTCTTGGGGTCAGTTTATTTAAATAATGGTTCCAAGCTCCCTGCAAAGGAGGGCTCATCAAATCATGGAGAGGGCAAGAAAACACATCTGTGCAGTTCCCTGATAGCGCCTCATACATACCTACATTTTAGGAGAGCATAGATTCAAACTGCAACACAGTTTTGGGTTGGGGGAGGGTATGATTAGCCACATCTGACACATGTGGAAGTCAATAATCACATTTAAGAGCCTCCAAATTAAACTGCTGGAAAATCTACACCCACTTCTAAAATTTCCAATGTGTAGGGACAACCAAGTGTGCATAAGATTATGCTGCAGTTTAACCACTTAAAACAGACAGCTTCCCTGACCCTCCCATTGTTCAATTATAAGTAAATAAATAAATAAGTAAGACTCCTGAATTTTTAAGAATTACAAAGTATCAGATAAAATATTGATTTAACATTATCTTGTTGCATTTGTTCCCAGTTTCCTTACAATATGTCGAAGGAACGGTTTTCAGCACTGATACCCTCCACTGTTAAACATTCAATGTCCCAGTCCATCTGTTTCATCACAGCTTTTTGGCTTTTTTCTATTCCATTTTCTCTCAAAAACTCATCTAGTTTCCTTTTGAATGCATCTAAGTTGTTTGCTTCAACCACTTCCTGTGGTAGCGAATTGCACAAAATATAGTAAAGCAAAATAGAAACAGACCAATTGGTTCAAAATAGCCATGTCGCATTTCTGGTTCGAATCCATGTTTACCTGAAACATGGAAGCTGGCCATTCAGATGAGGTGGGCTATCAGAAGCTGCGGAACAGTAAGTAGCCAACAGAGGCAAGACCTGCAGTAGGGTTTCCACCTCTGGCCTGGCATTTTCCTGGAGGTTTGATTGCATGGCATTTGATCAGGTGACATTCGATCTTTTGGCGCCTTTGAAAAGGAATTGGATGAATAGTTGCTGGGAAAGGGAATTGAGGATAATAGAAAAAAAGCAAAAAACTGCGGATGCTGGAAATCCAAAACAAAAACAAAAATACCTGGAAAAACTCAGCAGGCCTGACAGCATCTGCAGAGAGGAATACAGTTAATGTTTCGAGTCCGAATGACTCTTCATCAGAACTAAGCAAAAATAGAAAAGAGGTGAAATATAAGCTGGTTTAAGGGGGGGTGGGACAAGTAGAGCTGGATAGAGGGCCAGTGATAGGTGGAGATTGCCAAAAGATGTCATAGACAAAAGGACAAAGAGGTGTTGACGGTGGTGATATTAGCTAAGATATGTGCTAATGGTGACATTAAGGGTAGAAAGCAGGACAAGCAAAGTACAGATAGCCCTAGTGGGGGTGGGGTGGGGGGAAGGGATCGAAATAGGCTAAAAGGTAGAGATAAAACAATAGGTGGAAATACATTTAAAAATAATGGAAATAGGTGAGAAAAGAAAAATATATATGAATTATTGGAAAAAGGGGGATCAGAAAGGGGGTGGGGATGGAGGAGATAGTTCATGATCTAAAGTTGTTGAACTCAATATTCAGTCTGGAAGGCTGTAAAGTGCCTAGTCGGAAGATGAGGTTCTGTTCCTCCAGTTTGCGTTGAGCTTCAATGGAACATTGCAGCAGGCCAAGGACGGACATGTGGGCATGAGAGCAGGGTGGCGTGTTGAAATGGCAAGCGACAGGGAGGTCTGAGTCATGCTTGCGGACAGACCGAAGGTGTTCCGCAAAGCGGTCACCCAGTCTGCGTTTGGTCTCTCCAATGTAGAGGAAACCACATTGGGAGCAGCGAATGCAGTAGACTAAATTGAGGGAAGTGCAAGTGAAATGCTGCTTCACTTGAAAGGAGTGTTTAGGCCCTTGGATGGTGAGGAGGGTGGAAGTAAAGGGGCAGGTGTTGCACCTTCTGCGGGTTGCATGGGAAGGTGCCGTGGGAGGGGATTGAGGTGTAGGGGGTGATGGAGAAGTGGACCAGGGTGTCCCAGAGGGAACGATCCCTGTGGAATGCCGCCGGAGTGGGTGAAGGGAAGATGTGTTTGGTGGTGGCATCATGCTGGAGTTGGCGGAAATGGCGGAGGATGATCCTTTGAATGCGGAGGCTGGTGGGGTGATAAGTGAGGACAAGGGGGACCCTATCATGGTTCTGGGAGGGAGAGGAAGGTGTGAGGGCGGATGCGCGGGAGATGGGCCGGACATGGTTGAGGGCCCTGTCAACCATCATGGGTGGAATGTTAGTAAATGTATTTACTCTGCATGGGAGTTGGGAAGATGGTAAAGAGAGCTTGGGTAGGGGCTGAAGTGTTCATAGCGCTCCATAGTTGATTCCGTATGGACTGTGGAGCAAGTAAGCTTTTCTTCAGAGAAAAAAATTCAAAAAATTGGCAAGATAATAGTATCAAAGGCTAGCCTCTCAGTGCAGTTTTGTCCAATTTTTATAAACCATTTTCTAATGTCACCTTGCTAAGTAATGATTTTATGGTTCAACAGGAAACCATCTTCTTGCACCAGGTGTCCTGTGATCCCCCCACACCCACCCTCGCCATCACCGCCAGCCTCCCCCCCAACCCAAGTACATGCAGAAATGGACACAACCAAATTGCTAAACCATTATCTTCTTGAATTAAAACCAGTCATTCAGTCATGCCCAGACTAACAAAACCAAAACAGCCCCAGGCACAGAGCTACATCTGCTTGTCTTTTAGAAAATATGGTCCACTCATTGATGAATCTTGGCAATTTGAGTGTATTTGTTTTGATGTCTGAACAAACAGTGCTTTTAACGATATACAAAATCTCATGGGAAAGATGGCAAGCTTCTTTTGTTTGCTTATGAACATGTGCAAGGGCATAACGTTGTCATGAAATGCATCACTTGGAAGTTTATCATTATGATCCATATCTTCCCCAAAAAAAGTTTTGCCCAATGCAAGATATTCATAAGGTATCACCTTCTTCAAATTTGCATGGATACAAATATTAATTTGTGCATTGGGATGTGGGAGAGAGGGCACATGTTCCTTTGCTACACCTGAACAGTGAGGCCCAAGGCTCCACAGATTTTGTACCTCATGTTTTATTATAATGGAGCTGTGGTATGGTGATGAAAGCCGAGAGCGATAAGAAGCGTAAGATCAGCCACTGCTTGTGTCAGAACTGCTGCCAGGTAAGTAGGGTCGGATCCAGGAACAGGACCAGGGGTCAGGATTGCACCTGGGATCTACCCTTAGGGATCATGGGATTCAGGGAAATCATGGGCAGATGATTAGATGTCAGAGGAGTTGGGCGTCCAGGATTGGTGCTGGGGAATTGCAGAGGTCAGGTATCGGGGATGAGGGAGATTCAGGAGTGAGTGATGGTGAGGGAAGCAGGATGAATTGATTCCTTTGGCATGGGGTCGTGAGCATCACTCCTGCTTCTCCCAATCCATATTCAGGTGAGCTACTTGTTTGGGCCTAGCAAGCGATCCGCAGGCCTAGATTCTCTGGTTTTCAGCCGGAAATATGTGCAGACTTCCTGCCCGCTATATTAGGGCCTCGGTATTCTGAGTACTATCGGAAAAGTAGGCACTGTGCAAACCAATTTCTTACCCATTGTCCTTTTTAACTCCAAGAAGAAAATGAGTTTTTGTTTTCTTTATCAAAGTTGTTTCGTTGAACTAATCCAATTCAATTCAGAACACTAGCTCCAGTTATTTTGTTCCCTGTTGATCTCAGCTACTGGTTAGGCTCTTGGTTCCCTGCAGACAAAAGTCATAACAAATATGTAATGCTTTTATCAGTATTACACAGCTGACCCATAGAAATGGGTTTTGAATATGTTTAAAACTGTGGTCATTCAAGCATTAAAATGGAAGTATTGAAAAAAAATTGGATGATACAAGCCTCTGGTAACATGAATAATTTTCTGTAAAATCATCACACTGACATTGTATTAAACACTTTTCAAAAACATTTGAACAATAATTCTTAACACCAGCACATTAACTACCTTAAAACTGTTTGGATTGAGATAGGCAATAAAAACAAGAGTCACAGGCTATTCTACAAGTTGAAAATCCTTTTTGCGGTAATTCAAATTTATAACAAAATACACACACATTCCCTTGTAGATGCGGTTTAATATTATACAGAATTAATTACTTCTATCATAATTAAAACACTTTTGTACGCTAAGGAACAATTAAGCTGTAAGTACACATTTATCAATTTTATATGGTCAATTTTGACGTAATTCTTCACATCCACATCCAAGCCATGAGGGCACAACCCACACGTTGACTCAATGGAAAAACATATGTTGAGGGGACTGGTTGATGATTGTTGATGCTACTTTATTGTGCAGAATGTTACACTTAACTTCAAAGGCGTTAAGGGAACTTAATCTTCTTTGGATGAAAAGACTAACTTCCCTCTTTGGTTCTTGACCCACACAACCAGATATTTTCTTATTTTTTTCTCTCAAAAAGGTTTCTTTGCACTTTCACTTTCTCTGATTCAACCAGTTCTAATCTATCTCCACGCTCCTCAATAGCTGGCCTCATGATCATTCCCGGTTTTGGTAGCCTTGCCTTCAGCTACCTAGGCCCTAAGTTCTAGAATTCCCATCCTAAACCTTTCTGCTCCCTGTCTCTCTCTCCTCCTTTAAGATGCTCCTTAAAACCAACCTCTTTGACCAATTAAACTTTAGTCGTCTGCAATATTCCCATATATTCTCTTTCTGAAGTACCTTGGGATGTTTTATTATGTTAAATGTGCTACATAAATGTTGTTGCTGTGTCATATGTTTTTGGTTAACACTCCCATGAAGCACTGTGGGATACTACTAAAGGAGCTAAAGAAATGCAAGTTGTTGCATATCAAGGATTTGGTAAAGGTGGATTTGATTCCAAATTTCCGCTACCCTTTGCTTTCTGATGGCACCTATGAATAGCCTAGCTCCAATTTTAAGCTTATGCCCTTTTGTTCTTTACACCCTCGCAAAAGGAAATAGTTTCTCTTGTCTGCCTATCAATTCATTTAATCATTTTAAACACAACTTCTTCAGCTTCTATACACAATGAGAAACAAGCCTCGTCTGTGCAACCATTGCTCATAATTTAACCCCTTTCTGATGAGTCTGCACTATTGTACCTCTAAGACCAATATATCATGCCTGAGGCGCAGTGCCCAGAATTGAACACAATGGGGTCTAAGCAGAGCTTTATATCAATGTAACATTAACTTTTGTCACAAAGACAATAAAAAGTAACGAGGCAGGTTGTAAAGCGTACGGCCAATCCAATCCTATTGGTTTCCTGCCAAGTGGATCAAGTTAAAATGATCCCTTTGGTTTAATACTGTTCATAATTGTGGCACATGAAGATGCTTTACCATCCCACCTGAAAATCTCATGTTTCTGAAGCTACAAGCTTAATGTGAGCTTTCTCCCATTTGTTTCCAGAAGCATGTGATGGACCAATTTTCAATTGGCTCAGATGACTGGCCATTTTATAACTACCTGTGCCACAGTAAATGAAACAGAACAGATGAATAAGAATACATATATGCATGGCAACCAAGTGGTTGCCTTAGAGGCCAAAAGAAAGCAGATTTAATTATTTTACAAAACAGCCTGAGTTTAAAGTCTTAAACTCTGTGGCAGGTAATTTGAAGGCAGGTAGTAATACATTGCCACTCTACACAAAGAATGATAATTTTACAAATAACTTCTTAAAATTCATTTTGTGGGCTTTGCTGGCTAGGCCATATTTATTGCCCATCCCTATTTGCCTTTGGGAAGGTGGTGGTGAGCTGCCTTCTTGAACCACTGCAGTCCATGTGATGTAGGTACACCCATAGTGCTGTTAGCAAGGGAGTTCCAGGATTTTTACCCAGCGATATTGAAGGAACGACGATATATTTCCAAGTCAGGATAGTGAGTGGCTTGGAGGGGAACTTTAAGGTGGTGGTTGTGTTCCCATGTATCTGCTGTCCTTGTCCTTCTAGATGGTAGTGGTCTTGTGTTTGGAAGGTGCTGTCTAAGGAGCCTTGGTGAGTTTCTGCAGTGCATCTTGTGGATGGTACACACTGCAGCCACTCTTTGTTAGTGGTGGAGGGAGTGAATATTTGTGAAAGGGGCCCCAATCAAGTGGGCTGGTTTGCCCTAGATACTGTCAAGCTTCTTGAGTGTTGTTGGAGCAGCACTCATCCAGGCAAGTGGAGAGTATTCCATTATACTCCTGACTTGTGCCTTGTAGATCATGGACAGGCTTTGGTGAGTCAGGAGGTGAGTTACTCACCACAGGATTCCTAGCCTCTAACCTGCTCTTGTAGCTACAGTATTTATATGGCTTGTCCAGTTCAGTTTCTGGTCAATGCTAAGCCACCAGGATGTTGATAGTGGGGGATTCAGCAATGGTAATGCCATTGAATGTCAAGGGGTGATGGTTAGGTTCTCTCTTGTTAGAGATGGCCGTTGCCTGGCACTTGTGTGGCCAAATGTTACTTGCCATTTGTCAGCCCAAGCTTGAATATTGTCTATGTCTTGCTGCATTTGGTCATGGACTGCTTCAGTATCTGAGGAGTCGTGAATGGTGCTGAACATTGTGCAATCAACAGCGAACATCCCCACTTCTGACCTTATGATGGATGGAAGGTCATTGATGAAGTTTCTGAAGATGGTTGGGCTGAGGACACTGCCCTGAGGAACTCCTGAAGTGATGTTCTGGAACTGAGACGATTGACCTCCAACGACCACAACCATCTTCCTTTGTGCCATTGTTATCTAGCAGAAACCATGCTGATATGCAACAAGTCAAATTCTATGCAATCCTGAGGATTTTATATTTATTATTAATTGTATTTCGTATCTTAACCAGACATTAGAAGGGTGCCGACTAGAGACATCAAAGGAGCTATAGTTGTAACCTGATGAACACAAAACTAGGTTGCCAATATGTTTCATGCTTGAATCGGGATTTCCATGAACTGTATATATAAAAATTGCTTTTCTGCCTAACTGCTTGTAATTGAGTGTATTCGATCAGTTATTCTGCAGGCAGCTTCAAATTAAAATTAAACAAACATTTTACTCTTATCAGTACATGATTAATTAAAATTGCCTTTTGGGCAAAGGTGTTGAAGGGAAGTAAAGCATTTAGTTTTTACTGTTTGCTCCAGTATTCGGGAGAGATTAAACAAATGGACTGACACACGATAATTCATTCAGAATTTTCTTTGAAGGGAAGAAGAAATCTGTGCTCATCACTGTGAAGGAATTACAAAAATAGCAGGACCAATGAGAGACGGCATTCCAGGCCAAATAAAATGCTAGGTCGTGTATTCCCAATAAATTGGATCCACTGACAGATAGCCTTAAGTTCTGTAATCAAATTCTCCAACAACCATACCCGAGGGTTCAGCTCACAAACAAACCTCAGTAGGGCCTCCACAGGCAGCAGATAACATCAAAAGCAAACAGGGTTCTTGGGTTGCTGAGGAGGAATCAGTAGTATTGCAACAAAAATATCAGAGTTATAGCTTACCAAACATTTGCTCACCCAATGCTGGTGTTTGCAAATTCTGCATGGGGTCCTTATACGGCGAGAGATAAGAATAAGATTGAAGCAATCTGACATTCTGCATGAATCAGCATGGGAAATGCACCAGCGTCCCATCCTTGATCTAAGATTTGGAATGGGAATCACTGCAGCAAAGGAAGGAAAAAAGTCGGCTTGACCATGTTCTACAAAAGTATGGAATGGACGGGCGGGAATTGACAGAAACAGAAACCTGGTGTCCTCCAGTAATGACAAAGCATGAGGTAGCCATCCACACAAACTACAAAGACCATTTGTTTCCAAGACAGTATATCAACAACCTTTCTTCCCAAGAACAATCCCACAATGAAACAAGCTGCCAAAGAAAATAGTCGTGGCCCCATCACTTGAAGTCTTCAACATCCATCTTTAGATTATTTCCATTTAAATTTCTTCATTATCAGGACTACCATTTCAGCAGGCCATGGCTGCTTTAACTACTGCTACTCATATAAATGTTGGTGGAATATTGGTGCAATATTAGTCTGTGATGCAGAGGAAGAAGAAGTAGAAGCAGAAATGAATACTAAGAAATGGAACATATTTCTCCTTAAGGAATTCAAATTCCCCAGGGAATGTTCTCAGATTGGTAATAGCACTGTTGGATCTGGCTTCCTCGGCTGCCATACGATCCACATGCATCCCAACATCAGAAAAGAGGGAGCTGCAGACTGAGGATACAATAGGGAACAAAGAAAATCAGTGTATCAGAAAGTGTCATTTTGTTCTCACCTGAGTGACAAAGTTAGTTTCCAGCCTCACTACAGACATGAGCACGTAATGTAGACTGGGACTTCAGTGCAGAATTCAGGGAATGCTGTTCTAATGGAGAGAACTGGAACAGCCATTTTGCACACAACAAGGTCCCACAAACAGCAAAGAAGAGATGCCATGGGCAACTCGATCTTCAACAATGGTGGAGTCCAGCACGTGAAGGCGCAAGACAAAACTGAAGGATTAACAACCATTTGCAGGCAGAGGTGCTGAATGAATGACCCTTCTCAGCCAGCTCTGTGGTCCCCACCTTCACAGATACCATTCTTCAACTAATTCAGTTCACTCCACATGATAGCAAGTAACAGCTGAGCGCACAGCACAAAATAGCTACAAACCCTGACATCATACCAGCTGTATTACTGAAGGCCTGTTCTCCAAAACTAGATCTTATGCAGCTTTGGTCCAAACATGGTGAGATGGGAGTGACTACCCTTGATCTTAAGGCAGAATTTGACCAAATGTATCACCAAAGAACTCAAGTAAACCTAAAGGCAATGGGGATCCAGGGATAAGTATCCAGAGGCTGGATTCACACAAGGGAAAATGATTGTGGCTGTTGAAGGCCCAGAACTTCACTGCAGAGTTTCTCAGAGCAGCATCCTAGGTCCAACTGCATTCAGCTGTTTCATCAATGGCCTTCTTTCCATCGTAAAGTCAGATATGGATAATTGCAAGCTGTTCATCTCCTTACACAATTCCCCATAATGAACAATCCATATCCCCATGCAGCAAGACCTTGGCCCACATCCAGTGGCAAACAACATTCAAAATGTACAAGTGCCAGGCAATTATCATCCCCGAAAAGAATAAACCTTACCACCTCCCCTTATCATTCAATAGCATTTCATTGCTCAGTCTCCTAACATCAACATCTTTGGGGTCACCATTGACCAGAACTTCTTGGCAACAGTTTTTTGGTCTACATATTTTGGAAGCCTCCTCTTGACAAAGGCAGGCATAGATAACAAAATTCACCATCACCTCCAATGTGCCAGAGGAAAAGAATATTTGAGGGCCAGGATCTCAAACCAGAGACTAAGGTTATGCAGCAGTGATCCCTGTGCTAATATATGCTTCAGAGACATGGACAACCTACGACAGGCCCCTCAAAGCACTGGAGAAGTACCACCAGCAGCCTTCACAAAGTTCCTCTAAATCTGATGACAAGAAAGGTGGTCCAAAACTATCATCCTCTTCCCAAGAAAATGAGAATAGGCAGTACGTTCAGGGCCATGATTTACAATTCTGTCCTGCAGAGACCCTCAAAATCAACGGACTTGAGCATCCCCTGACTTCCATCTCCAGCACGTCACACCAAAACAACATCTGAGTGGCCAATCACAATTAATTTTACTGTACCTTTGACCTAAATGTTCTGACAAGGCAAAACAAATATTGTATTTCTTCAGCCTATATCCTTGCTGCATCCCTCCCTTTTCCTGGCTCGTCTAAAGCAAGATAAAATAAAGCATTGTGAGAATTAGGATAAATTAGCTGTCAGAGAAGAGGCCTTTTGAATAAATGTAACTTGGCAGCTGAGAGGTGAAGCTTCAGTGGGAATGATTTTCCAATGTCTTTTTCGGACATGAATGGAAGAAAAGGAAAAAACTTTTGGATGAAAAGTGGTGCTGATAATACTAAACTAATTAAACATTTTAGGCTCGAGTCATGCTTCAGTGGTTGCTGTTAAATTTCATTCTGTATAATGCAGCAGTTCAGACAATGTTAATATGATGTTTTCTTTTCCTATGCTTTGTGAGTCACTGAGATGATTTATATAGCCTTTCAAGCTATCTAATCAGCCAACAAAAAGAAACATATATTGATGTGTCAAATGGAAAAGTGAATGGAAAGGAAGCTTGTTTTTTTTTGTGCAAAGTAAATCTTTCCCCTTCAGTTTTGCCTCACTTTCCCAACCTCTCCTGAAGGTGCTGACACACTGGGGTACCGACCAACTAGGGCAGATCTCCTTTGATGTTGCACCTAAACACCCATTTGTCATGAAGGAGAAGAGGCAACCCAAGCAGAATACTCCACAGGAGAGAGCAGGACACCACAGACAAGTTGATCCTGTCCTAACCTGCCAGAACTTTCATCAGTTAGCAGTCCAGGCACGGTGGGCTGAATTTTATGGTCCTGTCATGGTGGGGGGAGTGGCGCCGTAAAACACGGCGAATCATTCAAAAGTCCATTGACTTCGGCAGACCGTAAAATCCCACTGGGTGTAAAATTCCGCCCCGTGATGTGAAACACACGCCAATACAACTCAAATATTTATTGTGGCTTTATCACTGTAACATTCGCCCTATATCACAAAATTAAATGATATTCTGTCATGGACAGAATGTATGTGTTCTCCTACTTCCTGTGAGCAGTATATTTTGTATGGAAAGAGTGTGCCTTTCCTTACCCCTTTGAATGTGTGGCCCAATTAAATAATTCAGCAGCAAGCTTTGGTGTGTTTAAGAAAAGGTTAATTATTCTCACACACTCATTCTCAAATACACAATAATCAGATACAGATAAGGTCATTCACTTTTACAGATTATAGTTATCTCAGTCTCTGATTTACAAACTCCGATCTCCCACCTGACAGGCCTGTAATCTTTTGAATGGTCTTGATGACTTAAAGTTGAAGTGAGGTCTTATACAGTGAAGAGTTCACAGCAGGTTGTGAAGTTTCTTGTAGTTGAATTTCTAAGAGCTAGGTTCTCCGGTGAACTTGAAGTTGGAACAGGTTGGGGGAGTCCTTCTCTCTGTTGGGGTCTCCCACTTTCAAGATATTGCAATTAATTACCTCAGCTGCTTGGTGACTTTCAGCTAATTCATGGCCTGACTTTCTGGCCACTGAACTGCTGGTTCAATGGCTATCTGGCAGAACTGCCCGCAAACAGCTTGTGATCAGTCTTAAAAAGCAGAAAGAAAATATGACTGTCTCATCATGTGACTTTCACAAGTTCAAAATCCTTTTCAAATAAGGGGTGGTGTTTATGTTGATTCCAACATCCTATGTTGTAGTTTAACAACTTTGAAATTCACCCAATCTAGTTTGGATGGCGAAAACCATCATAATACAAAGGAAGGTTGATAGGATCCATTCACTCCCATCTGCCACCAATTGAGTTTCGATCTCCCCTTTTGTTCAGGATGAACCTTTAAGGCAGGCAAACTAGAGATTCTATAGTCCTTTTGTGTAGGTCCATCCTTAAACAAAGAGGTGTGTGAATTTCCTGAATGGCTGTGAATGCCCATATTTAATTAGGTATTCGCTTGAAACATGGTACTGTCTGTAGCTCAAATGTCAAAGGTTACATGGTTTACAGCAGCTATTTTAATAGCCTGTTCATGCCTGGTTTTCCAAAAGTATTGACTGAAAGTTCATAATATGACATCTCTGTACTGGGCGTGACAATTTATACATGACAAGCTAAACATTACAGGGTTATGCAGAATGAATATGGGAGTTAGCTCACAGGGCAGCTATGAATGGTGATGGAGCAGGTTCGAGAGGCTTAGTGGGACTAATTGGATAGCATGTTCAAAGGTTTGGCAGAGACACAACAGGCCAAATGGCCTCCTATGGTGCTACGTGTCAATTGTGACTCTTACCTTCGCTGTAGAAGTTTGTGGGTTCAAATCTCACTTCAAAACTTCTGGGCTGTTGCTCCAACACAACATTGGCAGAGTTACTGCCTTTTGGATGAAACATCAAACCAAGGTCCTACCTGCCCTCTCAGGTGGATGTAAGAGATCCCATGGCACTATTCTGAACAAAAACAGGGGAGTTATTCTTGGTGTCCTGTCCACTACTTATCCCTCAGTCAACACCACAAAACAGATTATCTGGTCATTATCATGTTGCTATTTGTGGGAGTTAGCAGTGTGTAAGTTGGCTGTCATATTTCCTACATTCCAACAGTGACCACACTTTAAAAGTATTTCTTTGGCTGTTATTTTTATTATTATTATTATTATTATTATTATTGGCTACCCCTTACTAGTAAAGGTGATTGTCTTCCATGGGTCCGAAGATGAGACCGACTCAGGGTCTGCGGACTGTATGGCACGTGCGGCAATTGTCATCATGTGGGATATGTAGTTTTTGTATTATCAGTTTGGATCATGGCTTGCTCTTTTTGCCGCTTTCGCTTTTCCTCTTCATTTTTTTGTCAATGGGGTCTCAAAATACATGGATCTTCCCCACAGACTCTGCCACCATTTGGTTCAGTCCAAGGCAATGGCCTCGCAGGAATTGATGTCAATGTTGAATTTCTTCCTGTTGGCTTTCAGCATACCCTTGAAGCACTTCTTCTGTCCTCCTCTAGATCGTCTGCCCTGACTGAACTGGGAGAAGAAGACGTGTTTTGGGAACTTGGTATCTAACATCAAATCTATATGACCAATCCAACGAAGCTGATGGCGATGATCATAACTGCATTGCTTGTGATGCCTACTTGTGAAAGGACACTGATGTTGGTGCATCTGTCCTTCCACCTAATGTTTAAGGTCTTCCACAGGCAGTGTTGGTGGTACGACTCCAGTGCTTTGAGGTGCTTCCTTTATGTTGTCCATGTTTCAGCCCCACATAGTAAGGAAGGGATCACAATCGCATGGTAGACCATGAACTTGGTTTCAGGTTGGCTGCAAAGTGCTTGGGACACCATGAAAGGTGCTACAAAATGCTGGTCTTTTGTTCTTTATGAATCTGTGCTCCACACTGAAAAAGGTTTGCCTCTGATTGCACAAACAGGCATTTCAAAAGAATTTTTTCAGCCAATCAAGTAAAGTTGTAACTGAAATAGATAGCATCTTGATAGTATAGTAAAGGTTAAGCTTAGAAGTCAAAGATAATTGAGGAAAAGCTCCACTCTATTTGCTTAATATTACAGTCTACACAATTTAGACCTGATAGAATTCAGTCTATGGCTGAAAGTATCATGGAGGTATAGTTAAACCACTTCATATTCAGAATACAACTGTGGTGGTTATGACAGGGTGGGGGGGAAGATAGAGGTCTCCAGGAACCGCATGAATAAAAGTTTATTATCACAGGTGGCGGTACTTACTTAAATGTGGTGTGGAGATAAATTATATGGTTAAAAGAACAGTGATGCTAATGGTCTGTAACCAAGTACGCTCCTCAGTCCTTGGTTCCATAACTATGCGTAAAAGTGTTCAATAGTTTACCGATCCCTAATGGTCTTACCCCATAACCTGTAACGATTTTTTTCAACTTTAAATCTCTGCTTTCCCTAAAAGCTCAAATCACTGTTAACATTCAATCAATTTTAATTCTGTTAACAGCCAGAAACAAAATGTTTCTTACAGTACCACACTGCACACACATTTACAATGACATGGAACCATGTTATTTAATTGTATAAAACTAAAATCAATTGATAATTGGCTATAAAAAATATTGGTATAGTGTTCTACAACTCTAAGGGAGCTGCAGAACTGCATGACTGACACTTTGGGGTCAATAATATTATACTGCCTCCCAATTTCTGGTTGTGCCTGTGCCCAAGTGAGATGACCTTGCCTCACAATGCAAGGTCAGCTTATTTACAGAATTGTAAAATGCTCCCAGTATGTTACACATCGTGTGCTGGAAGTCTGATGAGGGCAGGGAGTTAGGGGACACTCGAGCTTCCTTTAAGGTGGATTGGGACTTCACAGCTGGAAAGGTGTTTAAGATGGTTAAAATAGTTGATAGAGTAGATATTTCCCCTGAGTGGTAAGTACAAAACCTGGAGGAATAACCGTAGAATTAGAGCCAAGCCATTCAAGAAATATTACTTCACACAAAGGTCAGTGGTGGTCTGCAACTCTCTTCTCCCAAAAAACTGTTGATACCGGGGAAGTGGTGGGGAGGGGCAATTGAAAATTTCAGAACTAGGATTGATAGATTTTTGTCAGACAAGTGTATAAAGGCTTGCAGAACTAAGGTGGGCAAATGGAGTTAAGTTGTAGCTCAGCCGTGATCTATTCGAATGGTGGACCAAAAGCTGAATGGTTTGCTCCCTTTGTTCTTATGTTGCTAAAACTGACTTGGGGCAGCAAGGCTCTATTCACTGAGTAGGTACGAAAGGTCCTGATGCAGGAAATCCTGTAGCAAAGGTTGTCTCCATTTGCACTGACCTGCAATTAAAACTACAACCATAGCAGCATAATGGCAGTGGCAGAGTGCATCATTACAGATTCAACCTGTGGGTCAAGACTCGGAGCAGTTGTGGGAAGATATTTTTCAGCCTGGATAAGGCTGCCAAGGTAAGTGTACAGCCAGGTACCAAATGTTTAGTAGATCTCTCTGCCAAGCCCCTTTACTGTAAACTTGGTGCTCCATCTGAAAGAGAAAACGCAAGAAAAGTTGCCAATGCTCATTCCTTTCCCTTCCACTCTCTATATTATTGTGCTACCTGTGTGAGCCAGTGATTGGGACAAGTAACAAGCACCAAGTAATGTGCCACCACAAGCTTTTTTACTTCTGTGTGTTAACCCACATACACATAAGGCTTTGATTTATTCTTGGGATATGGATATATCACAGTTACCTTGAGAAGATGGTGGGTCTTCTCGAGTAGGGTTTTCTTTCGTACACATGACACATTTAAAAGGTGTCTGGATATGCACCTCAAGTGCTGTACCCTGCAGGGCTACAGGCCAAATATTGGAAAGTGGGATTAGGCTAGGTGGCTCATTTTTTGGTTGGCACAGACACAATGGGCCAAGTGGCCTCTTTCTGTGCCATAAACTTTCTATGATTCTATGACCCTATTCTGTAACTGTCCACTTATTAGGTAAGTCTACTTCAGAGGGCTTTAAAAGCCAACCAGGTGAGGGGACCAACACTGAACACTGTATTCTGAACGAAGCACAGCAAAGCACAAAATGGTATGTTTTGTTCTGTAATGGATAAACCTATAAATGTAGCCCAGTACCCTGTTTGTTTAAGCTATAGCTATGCAGAATTAGTCATGAACATTTAGAGAGTGATCAACTATGATACGAAGATCATTTTCTAATAGTGCTTTGCATGTGGGCAGGACAATACTAAAATTATGCACACATTACAACGAGCAGAACTGTAGCCTGTGGTGAAAGAAAGCAATCTTGTTTGTATAGTTAAATACATTAATCTTGCATGTGCCCATTCCCCCAATATGTCGAGATCGTCTTACACAAAAGAAAAATACTGTGGAAGTTGAAGTAAAAACAGAAACCACTCAGATCGGGCGGTAAACAGAATTCACGTTTCAGATCGATAGCCTTTCATAGGACAGGAAGATGTTGGAGATGAACAGCTTTTAAGCAGGTGCAGAGCCAAGAAAAGGGGACAAGAAAAGGATAAAAGGGTTCGGTGATAGTGTGAGAATAATTAAATGATTTTAAAAAATGATACAGGTGTAAGGCAAAAGGAGGTGATAATGTGATCTTCTTACAGTTGTTTAGAAAGAAGAAAGAACCTGGATTTTATATGACACCCTCCACGACCACAGGATGTCCCAAAGCATTTCACATCCAATGAAGTACATTTTTTGAAGTGTTGTCACTGTGGAGGAAACATAGCAGCCAATTTACACACAGACTACCGCAAGCAGCAATGCAATAATAACCAGGTCATTTGTTGGCTGAGGGATGTTGTCCAGGTTACTGGGGAGAGCCCCCTTGCTCTTCTTCAAATTCATGCCATGGGATATTTTTTGCGCATCTGACCGGGCGACGAAGGCTGCAGTTTTCTGCTTCAGCAGAATCTTGGTCAGGACCAGAGTTATTTCCAGTTGCCCACCCCTAACCTGGTTGATTCCCTTGGCCTACGTTAGGTGAGCAGAGAATGTCTACCTTATTCCTTGGTCTCCTGCATGACCAGTGACCTCCATGGGTTGGAAAAAACACTTTCAAATCTCTTTACACTTTTTTTTTTCAATTTAAGCTGCGTAATTAATTGCCTGCCAATTAATCGCACAGGTTAAAGCAACCCTTTAGTTTGTTAAATGAACTGCCCTCCCCTGGACATCAGAAACATATAGGACTGCCTAATGCTAGAGTGTCAAATGCTGTAATATCCGCACACTGTAACAGCTTGTCCTAATCTGATCATTCCAGATATTAAGCCTTCATAGCAGATTACCTTGGGAGGGGAGGATCCAAAGTGAATACGTTCATCCTATCTTATAATTGCAAGCAGTCACTATAGTTTCAAATTCTCCAAGTGTGGGGAACAGCAGAAGCTGGTGATTGAACTGACAAATTAAGATATTACAGCCAGCCTGCTAACTGCTCGCACCAATTTCAAAGCTTAATGAGGGGAACTAAATTGAACTTGAAATTCTCATTGATCCTCCAGTTAAGCATCATCAATGCTCGTTTTACTTAACATAAATCTTCTCTGCCTAGAATGTGTTACTTGTTCTATCTGAACATGGAACAAATGGTAAAGACGTAAGAAAGAAAGCTTCTGCAAATCATTTCCATTAATCTTGGTCCATTCTTAATATTTAATAGATTTCCCTGTAAAAGCACTCTCCCTTTGTGCTTTTACTTACAGGAGCTACAAGTTAACAAAAAAAAAAACAACTGAAGCTACTTCTAGAAAAATGGCACAAAGGCAAAATACCGCAGGTGCTGGAAATCTGAAACAAAAACGTAAAATGCTGGAAACACTGGGTAGCATCTTTGGAGAGAGAAACAGATCATGGCCGGGATTTTCCGGCCCTGCCACAGTGGGACAGGAAGATCCCAGTAGCAGGCGGGGCTAGAAAATCCCGGCCCATGTTTCAAGTCAGTGGTGAGCGGAACAAGTTAGAGACGTGACAGATTTCAAGCAAGTACAGGGGCAGGGAAAGGGCGACGGGAGGAAAGAACAAAGAGGCTATTGGCTGTCTGACGGAGGCAGGAGAGGCAAAGGGGATGATGGTGCAAGGCAAAAGAAAATGGTAATGGAACAAGTAAAGAAACTAAAGATAGGTCGAGAGGAGGCGTAAAGACAACAGCAAGATCCACTGACCTGCTTGCGATAGGAAATTGTTGAACTTGGCATTGAGTCCAAAAGATTGCGAGGTATCTATTTTAAACGTCTCTCGAGCTTCTGTTCAACGTCATTGGAAGAGTGTAGGAGGCCAAGGTCAGGGAGGTGGGATGAAGAGTTAAGATGACAGAGAAACTCAGGGTTATACTTGCAGGCTGAAAGGAAGTTCTCTGCAAATGCCCAATCTATGATTGGTGTCCCCAGTGTGGGGTGAGTGCATCTTGACCAGCGAATACAGTATACGGAATTAAAACAAGCACAAGGTGTTGCATCTCCTGTGCATGGATGGAAAGATCTTGTGGGTCAGGGAGGGGGGAGTTGGGGGTGATTGAGGAGTGGAGAGAACAGCCCCTTTGGAATGCTGAAAGGGATGGGGGAGATATATTCGCTCATGCATTGCGCTGAAGATGGCAGAAATGAAGAAGAATGATCCATTGAAGATGGTTGCCGGTGGGTGATGGGTAACCTATCGTAGTGCTGGGAGGACTGAGAAGGATATGGAGAAGAGAAGTGCAGGAAGTGAGATGGACACAGTCGAGGGCTCTTTCAATGATGGTAGAGGGAAATCTTCATTTGAGGAAAGAGGAAAAGAAAATTGGAATTGCTAGTATGGAAGTTAACATTGCCAGAACTGATGTGATGGACACAGAGAAACCGGAGAATGGAAACAGCCCTTTCAGGAAGTAGGTGGGAGCAACTATGATCAATGTAACTGTGGGAATCAATGGGCTTATGGTAGATATTGGTCGATAGCCTATCCCCGGATAGAGAGAAATCGAGGTAAGGAAGAGAAGCTTTTAAGATGGACCATGTGAAAGTGAGGGAAGGGTGGAAACTTGAAACAAAGTTGATGAAACTGTCCAGCTCAGGGTGAGAAGTGAATTCGGCACCAATACAGTATCAATGAGAAAGAAATGAGGGAGGGGATCTGAATAGGACTGGAGCAATGCATGTTCCACATTTCCCACAAAAAAAAACAGGCATAGCTAGGACCTATGTGGGCCAAGGAAATGGGAGGAGTCCAAGAAAAAGTTTTTCAATGTAAGGAAATGTTTAGCCAGACGGAGGAAGGTGGAGGTGCATGGGGACAGGTTGGGCCCCCGTTCTGGTAACAGAGAGGCAGGCCATCCTGATGGGAAGCGGACAACCATGTCGAAATGGAGACAGTTGTGGCCATGAAGCTAGAAACTGTTAAAGTGGTCGAGGACATCAGGAGAGTCACAAGTGTAAGTTGGAAGGAACTGGACAAATGAATTAAAAAGAGTTGCGATAGGAAGAAATCTGTTCCGTGAGACAAGAACTGGTTAAAACGATAAATATCTTGTTCTTAATTCCTCATCTATGCTATTTTGAAACCATCTATTCGCAGATGCATGAAATGAAAATGTATCTCCCTTCTGTTCATCCTTCATTGTCTCTCTCTCTCTCTCTCTGGGTAAGCACCAGACTTCCTCTCACACATCTTCACACTAGCACAGGGACAACATTTTGAATTGAGACTAAAAAGTGACCATGGGAATGTACAGAATCTAAAGAAACCACTTCTGTCCAACTAGTCAGTCCCAAAGGTTTAACAATGCCATACGTTATATCTTGAGTTCCTCCAGTGTTTTTTTGTGCCTAACATCTCTCCCTCCCCTGTTGGATTTACCAATACTATCTGTCCCCATTGCCTGACCAGTCAGTCTATTCCACTTGGCACAGTTTATTTCACTGTGTGAAACAGAAGTCATCATTGCTGCACTGCAGCAATCAGTGACATGATGGTGTCACTAGTCATAATGTGGCTCTATGTTTGCCAGGATATTCTATCCTGGTAATATGCCCGGAGTAAATTCTGCAATGTGTTGATTTAGTATAAAACATTGCTGTCATTCAGTTTTTGTATATGAGGCATTGCCAGTAAATATTGCTATCAGCTGGAGTATAAAGCAAGAAATGCAAAGTTCTGATAAAATTCTTAACTACAGTACTGTGTTTTATTGATTGAAAAGAGCTATGGCTTTCTCCTTTTTTAAAGATAAATTTCAGTTCCACCAATTCCAGCTTCTTGTATATTTCCCTCCATTAGCTGCTGTGCTTTCAATTATCTAGGCCCTAAGCTCAGGAATTTCCTACCTAAATCTCACCATCTCTCTTTCTCCTCCTTAAGACCCCTGTCCTAATATCTCCTTAATTGCTTCAGTGTCATGTTTTCCCTGCTAACACTCCTGCAAAACAGCTTAGAACATTTTACCATGTCAAAGGCACTATATGGATGAAAGGTGTTGTTGTATGCTCACTCAAGAGCTGCGCAATCGCGTCCCTCTGGATCCCTGGATGAAGACACGGGAGGCTGCTCTGCATCGAGCTGAGTTATCGAGCTCCCAATAGGCATCCAGAGCTGGAAAGAATCCTGCTCCACATTGGGAAGCAGGGAGCTAGTCAACAACAGAGCTGGTGGATACTGAAGCTAAAGTGATCGCAAGGCCAGGCTGGGACCTGAGCTGGTCTTTCATTCAAGGGGGGCATTAAAATGGAGTTTCCTCTCAGAAAGGCCGAAAATTGAGAAATAATTTACCCTCATCCGCTACAGAAATATTTTCATTATGAGGTCTGTCTACTTCCTTCCTTGGTGTCTGCTTTCATCAAAGATATGAGAATCTCAGTAGTAGCCGATCTATATATGAACGAACCATTAATCTTGCAGAGTGCTGCAAATTTCCAACAGTTGGATGTAGAAGTATTTTGATCAGCCTATTTTCTACATTATTGTCTTTGCTGAGATCTGTGTCAAATTTCCCGGAATATTTTATTGAATAAATTGGCATCTGGGCTTCCTCGTGCTCTCCAGTGCTTGTCCAAGCTTGCTACTACAATTGTAGTGTATCAGTCCCATCGTTGGCAATGAAACCAGCATTGGGCTGTTCATTATTGAGCTCCTTTTGGAACTAGGAGGTCATTTTAGCCTAACCTATTTAGCAGCTAAACTGGTGACACCTTGGTGAAACTGAACTCTGTTGCCCCTAACTCGCACCAGATCCAGTTCATCCACTGACCCCTGTGCTCATTGACCAACATTAGCTCCAATTTGTTTCCAAGGCAGTATATCGGCAATCCTTCTTCCCACGGACGATAGAGCAAGCTGCCAAAGGAAATAGTCACAGCCCCATCACTTGAAATCTTCAAGATCCATCTTTAGATTATTTCTATTTAAAAGTTTTCATTATCAGAACTACCATCTCATTAGGTCGTGCCTGGTTTAGCTACTGCCCCCCAATATAAATGTTGGGGGAATATGGACGTTAGTTTGTGGTGTTGACACAATTAATGCAGTAGCAGAATCCTGGCAATGCCTCAATTTTAAAATTCTTGTTTTGGTTTTTGGATTCTTGCTTGGTCTCGCCCCTCCCTATCTCTGCGCTCCTCGAATTCCGGTCTTTTTTTGCATCCCTAATTCTCATTGAACCACGGTGCCTTAAGTTGCCTAAGGCCCTAAACTCTGGAATTCCTGCCCTAAACTGCTTCACCTCCCTAGCTTTCTCCCCCACTTTAAGAAGCTCTTTTGAAATCAACCATCTTGACCGAGGTTTTGATCACCTGATCGAATGCTTCCTTAGGCAGCTCAGTGTCAAATTTTGTTTGGTAATGCTCCTATGAAGTGCCTTTGAGCCATTTTACTTTGTTAAAAGCGCTATATAAATGCAACTTGTTGCTGTGCAAACTGTGTCCTTTGTTGTGACGCTGTTCATTTTTTTTTTTGCAACCCACAGATATAAAAAAATGTCGGATTTTAAAAAACACTGATTTTTCAACACAATTTCTCCTTGCAGAGACTGCAGGGCAGACAGACATCCACGAGCTAATGATGGTGATATATGGTGGCTGCCAGTCGGGGAGATTGATACTCGCTCATGTACCCTCCTGATTTCTCTGCCGAGATGAAAGGGTGCTCAGGCGAATTTAATCTTCTTCAGGTCTGAATCCCATTATTTCCCCCTCAGTCCCCACCCCACCCTGGCCATGTGCCACCAGTGATGAAGAAGATAGACAGGAGGACGTGCCCGGGCTTCTATCAATTCCAGCTCATTGGAAACGAAGACAATTTCTCTCTCTGAATTTTCCATTTGATTCTCCCCCCGAAGTATGCAAAAATGAAGAGTGGTAAAAAAGATAGAACTTGCATTTTCATAGCGCCTCTTACAACCTCACAACGTCCCAAAGTGCTTTCCAGCCTATGAAGCGCATTCACTGTTGTAACATGGGAAACACAACAGCCAACTTCTGCACAGCAAACACCAAAAAAACAGCAATGAAAGAAATGATCAGATCTTCAGTTCTATTGATGCTGACTGAGGGACAAACACTAGAGAACACTCCTTTGCAATGCTGGTGTTGCGATGAAGTTGTGTCCTGATCCAGGGGAAGAGCACTGTCCCTTCCCGCCCAGCAGCTGATCTTACCCCTGTCCCCTGCTTGTTGGGCTAGCACTGAGACATCAGACCGGGAAAAATTTTAAAGCATCATGGCGGCGGGCAGCAGATGATGACTTCAGGGAGCCGAAAGTCTTCGCTGTAGACATCTGGGTTCGTAGTTGGGCAGCACCACACATGGATGCAAACGGTGCCCCTCCCCTGCAACAGCCCCAGGGAGTCCAGCAATTCTATCCACATTCATTTCCTCCTCAGCACTGCCTGGATTGTAGAAACCGAGCTCTGTGGCAGCAGCGACCTGCCTTATCCAGGAAGGTACAGTCAATCGGCTGAGTGCACCTAGCTTAAGTGCACCTTAGCCTGTCCTGTGAGCTGCAGCCATTTTCGCTGCCAGCGCTGTCACTACTGCCAGCCTTGTTTTGCAAATGTGGGAGCAGCAATGAATAGAGGCCTCCCAAGGTTTCACGAGGGAAGGTCTTACTTAGCAAGCTCACCTGGGTTTCTACATTCTGCCTGATGGAGACTGCCAGGGTAGTCAGACCTTCCTCTGGTCCAGCCTAATTAATCTGCTTCCGCCATTCTATCAGGCACTGCATTCCAGAGCATTAACAACTGGCTGCAAAAAGAGAACTGTCACATTTCCACCACCCGCACCCCCAGATTGTTGGCCAATTATCTTAAATCTGTATCCTCTGGTTACTGAAACTCCTGCCAGTCAGTAACCGCTCCCAAATATCGATTTGTCTTTATTTAAAAAAAAACACATTTATTTGTTATAGAACTTCAAGAGGGAATCATTCCCCCCTGAGTAATTTTCCAAATACACCTGTTGCATTGACCGTAAATATTTTTACTTGCAAGACAGAACAATAACAACGCTCCTTTATGAATGAGTCACAGATGAATCACTTCACAGCTCCTTGTAGTGAGGATTTGTGTCGAAGACAAGGCCTCACAAGACGTGCTCCTGCATACTGCGATTGTCAGGAAAAGGGAGTGCTCACATCATCTGGCATTAGATTTGCAACGTTTTCATTAATTTAGGATGTGCACGGGTTTTATTTTGAATTCACTGAGACCTTCGGTGAAAATTTTATGGAAAAAAATTGGAAATGAACACAATCATTATTTATGAACTCTGGCACCAGGACGAAATTGATATTGCTCGTCAAGCCCGTACATTTCTATTTCCAAATATTGAAAATGTGATTTTTTTTTTTGTGACCAGGCATGATCAAACATTTTTTGTTCTCAGTAAGCAATCCTTCCGTGTTTATCAATCTGAAATGTCCTTGGCCGGTATTTCCTTGTAGCTTTGGTGCCCCCTACTGTCCCAAATGTTAAATGCCAACTACCCAGCAGCATGGCCCTCTTCCAATCAACTGGGGAGGAAAGTAGTTAATTAGTTATCATGAATTAATTAATAATTACTGTGATTACCGCAGTGCACTATGTTTTCTTGTTGTTTTTTATTTGCGTTGGCTTCAGATGCTCTGCTTGGTTGGAAATAGCCTAATCTTTGGAGAGAAAATTCTTTTTGCTGTTTGTTTGAGGTATAATTTGAATGATCCCTCCACCTGTGAGCAGAATAAAGGATAATTAATCTGAATCTGGCAACCATGTACTTAATAATCACATCTACCAATTTACGTCACCTTTCTCATTTATTGTCATTGAATGCACACTGCCCCCATGCAAAATTGTTGCAAAAATATCTTTATTGGCAAAAGAACATAGGAACAGGAGTTGGCCATTAGCTCCCTGAGCATGTTCTTTGCATGACCATACGGAGGTGTGTGAGTAACCTGTGGCTAATGTCTTACAGCAGGGCTTGGCCTCCAGTCACCTTGGAAACCCTTTGCCACTGGGCCAAGACCCTGCTCTGTTGAGACCATGTGGTGGTTGCTGAGCAATGACTGCCTCACATTAAGAAAAAAATCAGGCACAGGCGTCTTGCACTCATCAAAATGAAGCCTGGGGCCTGGGACATCAGGATTGTAGAATACCATAGATTATGGTAATGAGATAATGGTGTGTACCACGATGTAACAGTGACATCTGCAGTCATGATCAAGAGACTAAGAGAAGATGCAATAGTCTATACAAGAGAGAGATGTACTTACCTAAGAGCTTAGTATGTATTATCGTGTAAATAAAGGAGTTTTTGAAGAAACCTACCGGAGTTAGACCTAAGTCACTCATAGGTTAAGGGAAACCTTCCCAATCCAGAACAGGCCACAACTCACCCGATGAGAGATCCAAGTAGTATTCAAATTAGAAACCAAACCACAAACCAAGGACCCTCATGGACAACCCTAACAGTGCAAGATCCTCCAAAGCTAGTAGCATGAGAGAGAGGTCATCCAACAGCAGCATCGTCTCCCAAGCCAACAATACCAGCAGTGAGGTGCTAATCACTTAAAACCAGCTGTGCTGGACAGGACATGTCTCTCATGCACCTAACACCAGATTCCCATGGCTACTGCTCTACTTGGAACTCGGGAATGGCAGGAGGACAGCGGTGATGCTTTAGGGATGCCCTCTAATCATCCCTGAAGAGATCAAGCATCCCTCTGACTCATGGAAGACCCTAGCTTGTGCCCAACCAAAATGGAGAAGGTTCATTCAGGAAGGCATCAAACACATCGGAAGACTTCATCAGGAACTTTCAAAGGTGAAGTCGAGGTGTCGGAGGGAGCGCAGAAACCTATAAACACCTCATCTACCTGACCCTTCAAGCACCCTGGATGTGGATCATGCACTTATCAGCTGTCTCAGAACCCATCGAACTGGAATAGAAACAAGTCATCCTTGATTGCGAGGGACTGCAGTAGAAGAAGAGGCTGTTCCACCATTCAATGAGATTATGGCTGATCTGAGAACCAACTTTATATAGCCGCCTTTGATCCATCTCCCTTTGGTGAAGAAAAATTAATCAATCTCAGGTCTGGTCCTAACTTTTAAGCTATGTCTGCTAATACTAGACTTCCCAAATCAGCGCAAATACTTTCTCTATTTCTACCCTATCAGTTCCCCTTAATACCTTGAAAACTTTGATCAAGTCACCCTTAACTTTCTAAATTCTAGGGAATACAGCCCTAGTTTGCATAGTCTCGCTGCATAATTTGATCCTTGAAGTCCAGATACCATAACATAAGACCATAAGGTGTAGAAGCAGAAGTAGACCATTCGGCCCATTGAGTTTGCTCCGACATTCAATGAGATCATGGCTGATCTGATAATCCTCAACTCCACTTTCCCGCCTTTTCCCCATACCATCCAGATGAATCTACATTCCAAGGTCAATATATCCTTCCAAAGGTGTGGGGCCCAAAACAGAATGCAGCATTCCAGGCACAGAATTTAATGGGTGGCGCTGTATCCCCCCGCACCACCCAAAATATCAACAGGAAACACATCCCTGCTGATACCAGCTTCCCCTCAGCCATTTAACCCTGGGAGCAGCATTAATTGGCTGGAGGCGAGACTTTTTTTTATTCATTCATGGGATCTGGGCATCGCTGGCTAGGCCAGAATTTATTGCCCATCCCTAATCGCCCTTGAGAAGGTGGTGGTGAGCCGCTTACTTGAAGCGCTGCAGTCCCTGTGGTGTAGGTACACCCACAGCGCTGTTAGGACAGGAGTTCCAGGATTTTAACCCAGCGACAGTGAAGTAACGGCGATATATTTCCAAGTCAGGGTGGTGAGTGGCTTGGGGGGTAGCTTCCAGGTGCAAGTGTTCCCATACATCTGCTGCTCTTGTCCTTCTAGATGGTAGTGGTCGTGGGTTTGGAAGGTGCTGCCTCAGGAGGCTTGGTGAGTTCCTCCAGTGCATCTTGTAGATGGTGCACACGTTCCTGCGGTGCATCTTGTAGGTGCCCCTCAGTCGGTAGGAAGCCCTGCCTCAGAGAGCTGCTGGCCAATCCAATTGGCTGGGAGGGGTGGCCATTGCAAGTAGTCCCACCAATCAGGTCCAGAGCCAGGGTGGAGGCAAGTGCAAGGAGTTGTCGCAGTGACAACAGGAGGGAAGCAGGAAAGGAGAGGGAGCTGAGGTTCTTGGCACAGAGGCCAGGGAGCACCTGAGGAGGGGCAGACCTTTGAGGGGGCCCTGATCAAGAAAGGAGGCCTGTGAGGGAGCCTTCTCTTCCCTTTCCCGCCCGTGCCTAAGCAGGATGACCTACCGAGTTTTATCCCACCACCCCTCCAATAGTCAGCCTCAAAATTGAGTCCAGGCAGGGAGTGGCCCTTAAGTGGCCATAAATTGTCAACTTCAGGGCCTCGATCAGGGAGAGAGCAAGTGGACTACCCTGGGCCTCGCTGGTCCCCCTCCCCTGCCTCCCTGTAAAATTGAGGGCAGGTCGGAGGCAAGCGGGAAGGCAGTGGGAAGACCACCTGAATAATTTAGTGGGCCCTCCTGCCTGCAAACCCAATAGCAGGGGCCCATTACATTCTGCCCGGGTGTGGTCTAACCAGGGCTTCGTATAGCTGTAGCAATAACTTCTACCCTCTTGTATTTTAGTCCTCTTGATATAAAAATGAGCATAGCATTGGCCATTTTGATTATTTTCTACACCTATTCATGACATTTTAATGATCCGTGTACTTGGGCCCCAAATCTCTTTGACCTCCACTGTTTCTAGCTTTTGGCCATTTAGAAAATCCCCTGTTCTATTCTTTTCAGGTACAAAGTGGATGACGTGTCTATTATATTGGCATCCATCTGCCACAGTTTTGCCTATTCATTCAATCTGTTAATACATTTTTAGAATTTTATGCGAGTGCTTGGAGATGAAAATGGGTTGGAGGAATTTAAGTAATTTTCATCATGGAATGCTAAGAGAATGATGTATTTTAGCCAATTTATCATCTTCACATGTTTGGAACTAGCCAGAAAAAAAGGCGTGTTGCTAATTTGTTTTCCGTGGATGTTAATTGTCCCATTAAAAGTTATACAGAGCATAATCCAGGTTGACACTTCAGTGCAATATAGGCAGAGTTTTCCTGTCGGAAGAAGCATCCTTCATCTAAGAATTTAGCTGAAGAAAAATCATACGGACTCGAAACGTTAACTGTTTCCCTCTCCACAGATGCTGTCAGACCTGCTGAGTTTTTCCAGCATTTTCAGTCCTTACTTCAGATTTCCAGCATCCGCAGCATTTTGCTTTGATTTTATTGAACCAAGTCCTGTTGTTCTGTCCCAGTGACTCGTTGGATGTTAAGTGCCTATGGCATCATTTGAAGAGGAACATTGAGCTCTCCGAGAGTCTGCAGCCAACGACACCAACAATTGAATAAATAGATATTCATCGTATTGCCATTTGTGGGATCTTGCTGTTCACAAATGGCTGCCACAATCACTTACAGAGCAACAGTCACTTGGCTTCCTAGTAATCCACTGCATGAAAAGAGATTTGAGTCATTCCTGAGGGAGCTGATAAAATGTGATATAAATCCAATTCTTTTTGCGTTTGTCAGATCTCTCTGAAACATTTCGAAGCGCTTCACCTACAATGAATTTAAACTCTTGATTGAAATGTCTTCCTTAATTCCTTGCATTTCTGGAACTTATTCCCTTGTAGATGGCACGTTAGCTGCATCAGATTTTTGTAGTTTATCTGCCTGCATTTTTTCTTTTGCATTTTGCACATCAGTTGACCACAGTTCTGATGCAGCCATGATACCCAAACACCCACTGTTCATCACTAACCCTGATCTCCTCTTCACTGTCGTACTTAGCTCACAGAGGTGCACCATCAGCTATTTTCTTTATAAAAGCAAAGGCATTAAAAAGTACCTTGTATCTATTATGCAAAACAGTGGATGGCCCAGGATGAAATGCAGATGTATGTCAGGTCCCTCGCTGGCTTTGGGTTCATGTGCAAAAGAGCAGAAAAGCACCTTGGGACGGCATAAACATCTGTAATTCAGCTTTTGATAATCCATTAGTCTAAATGTATTTATGCAGAAGCATTTATCACAGCGGGTGAATGTCACTTGTCATGAATTTTGCTTGTGGTTATTTGCCTAGTAATTTTTTTTTTTGTAACTTTAAAATAGCTTTGCATAGTTAATCAGCTAAGCTCCACTCTGATACTGTCAGGAGGAAGGCTTTTTTTTGCACGAGTTCAGTGAGGAGTCCAAAAAGAAACGAGGGGCAGAATCTTGGGCTCGGATCATCGCGCGTCATTTAGATATTCAGTTCGGCGGGCGGACATTCGAGTCGGCTGCGCGCCCACCAAACTGTCAAAGGCCATTTAAAAAGCCAATAAAGCAACCTTAAGGTTGGCAGGCAGGCAGAGAGCCCAGGCGACCTTCCCATTTTTCATAGAACCTCATCCACGGGCGGGATGAGGTTTCATGAGCGATTTTAAAGTGTTTGAAAAATTTTTAATAAAATTAATGGACATGTCCCAGCTCGTGTGACAGTTTCACATGAGGGGACATGTCCTTAAATTTTTATTTTACCTTTAATCAATGTTTTATAAGTGAAAGTAATCGCAGGCACAGAGGTGCCTCAGGGAGGTTTCTGTGCTCTTTTGCGCGCAGGCCCGCCCACGTAAAATGGCGGCGCCCAGCCGATCGGGGGCACCGATTGGCTGTGTGCCCACCCGCGCCCATCCCCGCACAAACCCCTGACAGGGAGAAAATTCTCCCCTAGAAACTTATAAACCTAGAAATGATGCTGATCAATGTAGGGAGGCAGGGGAGCATTGCCTTTGCTGTGGCTAAGTGAGTAACACTCTTGCTTCTAGGTCAGAAGGTTTTGAGTTTTGTGCTCCCTGAGAATTGAGCGCAAAATCTCAGCTGACGCTCAAGTGCCGTACTAAGGGAGGGCTACACTGTTGGGTGTGCTGTCTTGCATGCAACTGAGCCCCCATCTACCCTTTCAAGGTCAAGTAAAAAGTCCTGTAGCAGTGTTTTGAAGAAGAGCAAGTGAGCTATCCCTGGTGTCTCGCCAATATTTATCCCTCAATCAGCATTACTAAATCAGATATTCTGGTCAGTATGACTTTGCTGTTTGTGAGAGCTTGCTGTGCACAAATTGACCACTGCATTCTGACAGTAAAAGAATAACTACACTTCAGAAATGCTTCATTGGCTGTAAAGTGCTTTGGGACGTCATTGTTGTGAAGGGTGCTATATAAATGCAAGTTTTTCTTTCTACTTAATACACTTACAATGCTGCTAGGAGGTCTTGTGGCATGGTGGGTAACATCCCTGTCTCTGAGCTAGAAGCTCCAGGCTCAAGATCCACCCCAGGACTTGAGGCCAAGAAAGATGCATTTATAATGCAGCCAAGCAGCTTAAGTATCAACCCAGCAAATCCTTCCAACACACGCCAACAGCAGGTGATAAGAGCAGGAGAGATTCCTGGTTATCCATGTGAGGGGAAGAAAATTGGAACCTCTACCATGACTATCCACAGCTCCAGATTACAACATGCAAAGGTGTATATAATTATGAGGGGCATAGATAGGGTAGATAGGAAGAAACATTTCCCCTTAGAGGAGGGGTCAATAACTAATGGGCATAGATTTAGGGTAAGGGGATCTGAGGAAAAATGTTTTCACCCAGAGGGTGGGGGTATCTAGAACTCACTGCCTGAAAGGGTGGTAGAGGCAGGAACCCTCACAACATTTAAGAAGTATTTAGATGGACACTTGAAATGCCATAGCATACAGGGCTATGGGGCAAGTGCTAGAAAATGGGATTAGAGTAGATTTGGGCTTGATGACTGGTGCAGACACAATGGGCCATAGGGCCTCTTTCCTTGCTTCAAAACTCTTTGACTCTATGACTCTATGCATGTAAAAGTGCATGTTACCACAGCAACTCGGACTCCCTGAGAGATCTTACTGTTACACACTGCTACCAGGAGGGTTGGCAGCTGCTGGCTCCTGTTTCAGGTTGAAAACATGAATAATGGTCATGCCAAAGACAGGTCAGATCTTCACTAATATACCTTTTCAGATGAAGCTCCCCGTGATTAGCTTGGCAATGTTATCAACACACTGCCCTAACTCAACTCAATGAAAACTGCAGCCATCTGACCCAGCCTAACTTGAAGGAAAATGGAGGGAGCTACATTAGGGCAGCATGTCAGCCACAGGAGGATGGCAAACGAGAGGATATTTTTTGTCAATCTGTCAAGAAGTACAAAACTGAAGTTATTCTAATACCAGGTGAGCAGCATTATAGCGGCATTAGCTTCGATGTAAGACGCTAAAATGGGATGGTTTCTTTCAAAAATTATATAAAATTCCATTCAGGCAAAATGAGACCACCAGCAAAGAGTCAACGAAGATCAAGCCACAGTGAGAACTGGAGCTGCCTTGGTCAGGGAGATAGGAAATGGGAGAGCCACACCCTCCCCCTGCCCTTGCTGCCCCCCCCCACCCCCTCAAGCCCTTCCACCTTGCAACCCCCTTCCTGCCATTACTCACAACTTAGAGCCCTCCTCAATCCAAAGCCTCAGTGGGAGTAGTACCAGCAACAGCCACCTCATGGTGCTGCAGAGTACAGAAGAATGTCAGCTTCTGATTGGCCGGCAGCTCTTGATGGGTGGGACTTATGTTCCCGGGGTCCTTGATCCCGGGGGGCGGGGGGTGGGAGGCCCGCCACTATCCTGGTAAGTGCCTGAGTGGCACATGATGTGGCAGGCCTTCCCAAAGAGAGACCCCAGTCATCTCCACAGGATCTACCCATCAATAATGGAATGGTTGGCACATGATGGGAATCATGGTCTACAACAGGCCCAATCGCCTGCAAGTGCTCAGGTTATAGGCATGTGCGTGTTTGGATTTCAATCAAAGAGTTAGCCTTGAATCTTGCTGGTTTCTTTTTTAACATTATTACTCTGTTTCTACATAGCTGCTGATGGGAGCTATTCTTTGATTTGGTTACATCAAATGGAGGAGGGGAACAACAGCAGAGGTGACAGCAGCAACAAGCTGCCCTGCCCCAAGGAGTAGCAGCAACTCAAACTCCAGACAAAAGCTCCAAATGTGAAAAGGTGAAATCCTTAATGTCAAAACAATAATTGTCTTAGCATTAATTTTCTCTCAAATGTCAACTCACTGCGCCTTTTTTTAAAATGTTTTTGCTTAAACTAATCATCCTATTGCTGTGAAATGATCCCCCAGTGATTTCAACATAGCTAATAAAAATCTGCTGTTCATGTTCGGGCTCAATTTTACCACGAGTGTTGGGTCATTTCTAGGCCATGGACCCACTCAAGGAGGCAGTGCGCTTTCCGTCTGAACTTTCCAGGAGGTGGCCAATTAGGTCACCTCTGCGTTCGCCGCCTAATTAGGGATGGCGGGCGGGTTCCTGAGGAGGGAGCTCAGCACAG